>NC_136071.1:371263561-372711654 GCF_964261635.1 Lissotriton helveticus | reverse complement strand
AAAAGATCAGGGCTAGATCCAACACCGTTTTTTAACTCATTGCACCATCCCAGTTTCAGAACCTGGCTGTATGCAAATTAGTCTGTTCCTGTCCCAGTGCATGATGGGAACAGGGCAAACCAAACTACAAAAGCCAATTCTTACACTGGGAAGGAAACAAGCTTCCGGGGACCGGTTTCTGGCATTACAGCCGTCTTCGGCCCGGCTTGCTTGAATCCTGATGGTGCAATGAGTAAGGGACTCATGTCTGAGTAACCCTTCCACGCTTAGGGTGGACAAAAATATTTACAACAAGGGGTGGTGAGGGACAGAGTCTCTGAATTAAGCAGAATACTCTCACCCAGTCAAAAGATCAGGGCTAGATCCAACACCGTTTTTTAACTCATTGCACCATCCCAGTTTCAGAACCTGGCTGTATGCAAATTAGTCTGTTCCTGTCCCAGTGCATGATGGGAACAGGGCAAACCAAACTACAAAAGCCAATTCTTACACTGGGAAGGAAACAAGCTTCCGGGGACCGGTTTCTGGCATTACAGCCGTCTTCGGCCCGGCTTGCTTGAATCCTGATGGTGCAATGAGTAAGGGACTCATGTCTGAGTATACCCTTCCACACTTAGGGTGGACAAAAATATTTACTACAAGGGGTGGTGAGGGACAGAGTCTCTGAATTAAGCAGAATACTCTCACCCAGTCAAAAGATCAGGGCTAGATCCAACACAGTTTTTTAACTCATTGCACCATCCCAGTTTCAGAACCTGGCTGTATGCAAATTAGTCTGTTCCTGTCCCAGTGCATGATGGGAACAGGGCAAACCAAACTACAAAAGCCAATTCTTACACTGGGAAGGAAACAAGCTTCCGGGGACCGGTTTCTGGCATTACAGCCGTCTTCGGCCCGGCTTGCTTGAATCCTGATGGTGCAATGAGTAAGGGACTCATGTCTGAGTATACCCTTCCACGCTTAGGGTGGACAAAAATATTTACAACAAGGGGTGGTGAGGGACAGAGTCTCTGAATTAAGCAGAATACTCTCACCCAGTCAAAAGATCAGGGCTAGATCCAACACCGTTTTTTAACTCATTGCACCATCCCAGTTTCAGAACCTGGCTGTATGCAAATTAGTCTGTTCCTGTCCCAGTGCATGATGGGAACAGGGCAAACCAAACTACAAAAGCCAATTCTTACACTGGGAAGGAAACAAGCTTCCGGGGACCGGTTTCTGGCATTACAGCCGTCTTCGGCCCGGCTTGCTTGAATCCTGATGGTGCAATGAGTAAGGGACTCATGTCTGAGTATACCCTTCCACGCTTAGGGTGGACAAAAATATTTACAACAAGGGGTGGTGAGGGACAGAGTCTCTGAATTAAGCAGAATACTCTCACCCAGTCAAAAGATCAGGGCTAGATCCAACACCGTTTTTTAACTCATTGCACCATCCCAGTTTCAGAACCTGGCTGTATGCAAATTAGTCTGTTCCTGTTCCAGTGCATGATGGGAACAGGGCAAACCAAACTACAAAAGCCAATTCTTACACTGGGAAGGAAACAAGCTTCCGGGGACCGGTTTCTGGCATTACAGCCGTCTTCGTCCCGGCTTGCTTGAATCCTGATGGTGCAATGAGTAAGGGACTCATGTCTGAGTATACCCTTCCACGCTTAGGGTGGACAAAAAAATTTACAACAAGGGGTGGTGAGGGACAGAGTCTCTGAATTAAGCAGAATATTCTCACCCAGTCAAAAGATCAGGGCTAGATCCAACACCGTTTTTTAACTCATTGCACCATCCCAGTTTCAGAACCTGGCTGTATGCAAATTAGTCTGTTCCTGTCCCAGTGCATGATGGGAACAGGGCAAACCAAACTACAAAAGCCAATTCTTACACTGGGAAGGAAACAAGCTTCCGGGGACCGGTTTCTGGCATTACAGCCGTCTTCAACCCGTCTTGCTTGAATCCTGATGGTGCAATGAGTAAGGGACTCATGTCTGAGTATACCCTTCCACGCTTAGGGTGGACAAAAATATTTACAACAAGGGGTGGTGAGGGACAGAGTCTCTGAATTAAGAAGAATACTCTCACCCAGTCAAAAGATCAGGGCTAGATCCAACACCGTTTTTTAACTCATTGCACCATCCCAGTTTCAGAACCTGGCTGTATGCAAATTAGTCTGTTCCTGTCCCAGTGCATGATGGGAACAGGGCAAACCAAACTACAAAAGCCAATTCTTACACTGGGAAGGAAACAAGCTTCCGGGGACCGGTTTCTGGCATTACAGCCGTCTTCGGCCTGGCTTGCTTGAATCCTGATGGTGCAATGAGTAAGGGACTCATGTCTGAGTATACCCTTCCACGCTTAGGGTGGACAAAAATATTTACAACAAGGGGTGGTGAGGGACAGAGTCTCTGAATTAAGCAGAATACTCTCACCCAGTCAAAAGATCAGGGCTAGATCCAACACCGTTTTTTAACTCATTGCACCATCCCAGTTTCAGAACCTGGCTGTATGCAAATTAGTCTGTTCCTGTCCCAGTGCATGATGGGAACAGGGCAAACCAAACTACAAAAGCCAATTCTTACACTGGGAAGGAAACAAGCTTCCGGGGACCGGTTTCTGGCATTACAGCCGTCTTCGGCCCGGCTTGCTTGAATCCTGATGGTGCAATGAGTAAGGGACTCATGTCTGAGTATACCCTTCCACGCTTAGGGTGGACAAAAATATTTACAACAAGGGGTGGTGAGGGACAGAGTCTCTGAATTAAGCAGAATACTCTCACCCAGTCAAAAGATCAGGGCTAGATCCAACACCGTTTTTGAACTCAATGCACCATCCCAGTTTCAGAACCTGGCTGTATGCAAATTAGTCTGTTCCTGTCCCAGTGCATGATGGGAACAGGGCAAACCAAACTACAAAAGCCAATTCTTACACTGGGAAGGAAACAAGCTTCCGGGGACCGGTTTCTGGCATTACAGCCGTCTTCGGCCCGGCTTGCTTGAATCCTGATGGTGCAATGAGTAAGGGACTCATGTCTGAGTATACCCTTCCACGCTTAGGGTGGACAAAAATATTTACAACAAGGGGTGGTGAGGGACAGAGTCTCTGAATTAAGCAGAATACTCTCACCCAGTCAAAAGATCAGGGCTAGATCCAACACCGTTTTTTAACTCATTGCACCATCCCAGTTTCAGAACCTGGCTGTATGCAAATTAGTCTGTTCCTGTCCCAGTGCATGATGGGAACAGGGCAAACCAAACTACAAAAGCCAATTCTTACACTGGGAAGGAAACAAGCTTCCAGGGACCGGTTTCTGGCATTACAGCCGTCTTCGGCCCGGCTTGCTTGAATCCTGATGGTGCAATGAGTAAGGGACTCATGTCTGAGTATACCCTTCCACGCTTAGGGTGGACAAAAATATTTACTACAAGGGGTGGTGAGGGACAGAGTCTCTGAATTAAGCAGAATACTCTCACCCAGTCAAAAGATCAGGGCTAGATCCAACACAGTTTTTTAACTCATTGCACCATCCCAGTTTCAGAACCTGGCTTTATGCAAATTAGTCTGTTCCTGTCCCAGTGCATGATGGGAACAGGGCAAACCAAACTACAAAAGCCAATTCTTACACTGGGAAGGAAACAAGCTTCCGGGGACCGGTTTCTGGCATTACAGCCGTCTTCGGCCCGGCTTGCTTGAATCCTGATGGTGCAATGAGTAAGGGACTCATGTCTGAGTATACCCTTCCACGCTTAGGGTGGACAAAAATATTTACAACAAGGGGTGGTGAGGGACAGAGTCTCTGAATTAAGCAGAATACTCTCACCCAGTCAAAAGATCAGGGCTAGATCCAACACCGTTTTTTAACTCATTGCACCATCCCCAGTTTCAGAACCTGGCTGTATGCAAATTAGTCTGTTCCTGTCCCAGTGCATGATGGGAACAGGGCAAACCAAACTACAAAAGCCAATTCTTACACTGGGAAGGAAACAAGCTTCCGGGGACCGGTTTCTGGCATTACAGCCGTCTTCGGCCCGGCTTGCTTGAATCCTGATGGCGCAATGAGTAAGGGACTCATGTCTGAGTATACCCTTCCACGCTTAGGGTGGACAAAAATATTTACAACAAGGGGTGGTGAGGGACAGAGTCTCTGAATTAAGCAGAATACTCTCACCCAGTCAAAAGATCAGGGCTAGATCCAACACCGTTTTTTAACTCATTGCACCATCCCAGTTTCAGAACCTGGCTGTATGCAAATTAGTCTGTTCCTGTCCCAGTGCATGATGGGAACAGGGCAAACCAAACTACAAAAGCCAATTCTTACACTGGAAGGAAACAAGCTTCCGGGGACCGGTTTCTGGCATTACAGCCGTCTTCGGCCCGGCTTGCTTGAATCCTGATGGTGCAATGAGTAAGGGACTCATGTCTGAGTATACCCTTCCACGCTTAGGGTGGACAAAAATATTTACAACAAGGGGTGGTGAGGGACAGAGTCTCTGAATTAAGCAGAATACTCTCACCCAGTCAAAAGATCAGGGCTAGATCCAACACCGTTTTTTAACTCATTGCACCATCCCAGTTTCAGAACCTGGCTGTATGCAAATTAGTCTGTTCCTGTTCCAGTGCATGATGGGAACAGGGCAAACCAAACTACAAAAGCCAATTCTTACACTGGGAAGGAAACAAGCTTCCGGGGACCGGTTTCTGGCATTACAGCCGTCTTCGGCCCGGCTTGCTTGAATCCTGATGGTGCAATGAGTAAGGGACTCATGTCTGAGTATACCCTTCCACGCTTAGGGTGGACAAAAAAATTTACAACAAGGGGTGGTGAGGGACAGAGTCTCTGAATTAAGCAGAATATTCTCACCCAGTCAAAAGATCAGGGCTAGATCCAACACCGTTTTTTAACTCATTGCACCATCCCAGTTTCAGAACCTGGCTGTATGCAAATTAGTCTGTTCCTGTCCCAGTGCATGATGGGAACAGGGCAAACCAAACTACAAAAGCCAATTCTTACACTGGGAAGGAAACAAGCTTCCGGGGACCGGTTTCTGGCATTACAGCCGTCTTCAACCCGGCTTGCTTGAATCCTGATGGTGCAATGAGTAAGGGACTCATGTCTGAGTATACCCTTCCACGCTTAGGGTGGACAAAAATATTTACAACAAGGGGTGGTGAGGGACAGAGTCTCTGAATTAAGCAGAATACTCTCACCCAGTCAAAAGATCAGGGCTAGATCCAACACCGTTTTTTAACTCATTGCACCATCCCAGTTTCAGAACCTGGCTGTATGCAAATTAGTCTGTTCCTGTCCCAGTGCATGATGGGAACAGGGCAAACCAAACTACAAAAGCCAATTCTTACACTGGGAAGGAAACAAGCTTCCGGGGACCGGTTTCTGGCATTACAGCCGTCTTCGGCCCGGCTTGCTTGAATCCTGATGGTGCAATGAGTAAGGGACTCATGTCTGAGTATACCCTTCCACGCTTAGGGTGGACAAAAATATTTACAACAAGGGGTGGTGAGGGACAGAGTCTCTGAATTAAGCAGAATACTCTCACCCAGTCAAAAGATCAGGGCTAGATCCAACACCGTTTTTTAACTCATTGCACCATCCCAGTTTCAGAACCTGGCTGTATGCAAATTAGTCTGTTCCTGTCCCAGTGCATGATGGGAACAGGGCAAACCAAACTACAAAAGCCAATTCTTACACTGGGAAGGAAACAAGCTTCCGGGGACCGGTTTCTGGCATTACAGCCGTCTTCGGCCCGGCTTGCTTGAATCCTGATGGTGCAATGAGTAAGGGACTCATGTCTGAGTATACCCTTCCACGCTTAGGGTGGACAAAAATATTTACAACAAGGGGTGGTGAGGGACAGAGTCTCTGAATTAAGCAGAATACTCTCACCCAGTCAAAAGATCAGGGCTAGATCCAACACCGTTTTTTAACTCATTGCACCATCCCAGTTTCAGAACCTGGCTGTATGCAAATTAGTCTGTTCCTGTCCCAGTGCATGATGGGAACAGGGCAAACCAAACTACAAAAGCCAATTCTTACACTGGGAAGGAAACAAGCTTCCGGGGACCGGTTTCTGGCATTACAGCCGTCTTCGGCCCGGCTTGCTTGAATCCTGATGGTGCAATGAGTAAGGGACTCATGTCTGAGTATACCCTTCCACGCTTAGGGTGGACAAAAATATTTACAACAAGGGGTGGTGAGGGACAGAGTCTCTGAATTAAGCAGAATACTCTCACCCAGTCAAAAGATCAGGGCTAGATCCAACACCGTTTTTTAACTCATTGCACCATCCCAGTTTCAGAACCTGGCTGTATGCAAATTAGTCTGTTCCTGTCCCAGTGCATGATGGGAACAGGGCAAACCAAACTACAAAAGCCAATTCTTACACTGGGAAGGAAACAAGCTTCCAGGGACCGGTTTCTGGCATTACAGCCGTCTTCGGCCCGGCTTGCTTGAATCCTGATGGTGCAATGAGTAAGGGACTCATGTCTGAGTATACCCTTCCACGCTTAGGGTGGACAAAAATATTTACTACAAGGGGTGGTGAGGGACAGAGTCTCTGAATTAAGCAGAATACTCTCACCCAGTCAAAAGATCAGGGCTAGATCCAACACAGTTTTTTAACTCATTGCACCATCCCAGTTTCAGAACCTGGCTGTATGCAAATTAGTCTGTTCCTGTCCCAGTGCATGATGGGAACAGGGCAAACCAAACTACAAAAGCCAATTCTTACACTGGGAAGGAAACAAGCTTCCGGGGACCGGTTTCTGGCATTACAGCCGTCTTCGGCCCGGCTTGCTTGAATCCTGATGGTGCAATGAGTAAGGGACTCATGTCTGAGTATACCCTTCCACGCTTAGGGTGGACAAAAATATTTACAACAAGGGGTGGTGAGGGACAGAGTCTCTGAATTAAGCAGAATACTCTCACCCAGTCAAAAGATCAGGGCTAGATCCAACACCGTTTTTTAACTCATTGCACCATCCCAGTTTCAGAACCTGGCTGTATGCAAATTAGTCTGTTCCTGTCCCAGTGCATGATGGGAACAGGGCAAACCAAACTACAAAAGCCAATTCTTACACTGGGAAGGAAACAAGCTTCCGGGGACCGGTTTCTGGCATTACAGCCGTCTTCGGCCCGGCTTGCTTGAATCCTGATGGTGCAATGAGTAAGGGACTCATGTCTGAGTATACCCTTCCACGCTTAGGGTGGACAAAAATATTTACAACAAGGGGTGGTGAGGGACAGAGTCTCTGAATTAAGCAGAATACTCTCACCCAGTCAAAAGATCAGGGCTAGATCCAACACCGTTTTTTAACTCATTGCACCATCCCAGTTTCAGAACCTGGCTGTATGCAAATTAGTCTGTTCCTGTTCCAGTGCATGATGGGAACAGGGCAAACCAAACTACAAAAGCCAATTCTTACACTGGGAAGGAAACAAGCTTCCGGGGACCGGTTTCTGGCATTACAGCCGTCTTCGTCCCGGCTTGCTTGAATCCTGATGGTGCAATGAGTAAGGGACTCATGTCTGAGTATACCCTTCCACGCTTAGGGTGGACAAAAAAATTTACAACAAGGGGTGGTGAGGGACAGAGTCTCTGAATTAAGCAGAATATTCTCACCCAGTCAAAAGATCAGGGCTAGATCCAACACCGTTTTTTAACTCATTGCACCATCCCAGTTTCAGAACCTGGCTGTATGCAAATTAGTCTGTTCCTGTCCCAGTGCATGATGGGAACAGGGCAAACCAAACTACAAAAGCCAATTCTTACACTGGGAAGGAAACAAGCTTCCGGGGACCGGTTTCTGGCATTACAGCCGTCTTCAACCCGGCTTGCTTGAATCCTGATGGTGCAATGAGTAAGGGACTCATGTCTGAGTATACCCTTCCACGCTTAGGGTGGACAAAAATATTTACAACAAGGGGTGGTGAGGGACAGAGTCTCTGAATTAAGAAGAATACTCTCACCCAGTCAAAAGATCAGGGCTAGATCCAACACCGTTTTTTAACTCATTGCACCATCCCAGTTTCAGAACCTGGCTGTATGCAAATTAGTCTGTTCCTGTCCCAGTGCATGATGGGAACAGGGCAAACCAAACTACAAAAGCCAATTCTTACACTGGGAAGGAAACAAGCTTCCGGGGACCGGTTTCTGGCATTACAGCCGTCTTCGGCCTGGCTTGCTTGAATCCTGATGGTGCAATGAGTAAGGGACTCATGTCTGAGTATACCCTTCCACGCTTAGGGTGGACAAAAATATTTACAACAAGGGGTGGTGAGGGACAGAGTCTCTGAATTAAGCAGAATACTCTCACCCAGTCAAAAGATCAGGGCTAGATCCAACACCGTTTTTTAACTCATTGCACCATCCCAGTTTCAGAACCTGGCTGTATGCAAATTAGTCTGTTCCTGTCCCAGTGCATGATGGGAACAGGGCAAACCAAACTACAAAAGCCAATTCTTACACTGGGAAGGAAACAAGCTTCCGGGGACCGGTTTCTGGCATTACAGCCGTCTTCGGCCCGGCTTGCTTGAATCCTGATGGTGCAATGAGTAAGGGACTCATGTCTGAGTATACCCTTCCACGCTTAGGGTGGACAAAAATATTTACAACAAGGGGTGGTGAGGGACAGAGTCTCTGAATTAAGCAGAATACTCTCACCCAGTCAAAAGATCAGGGCTAGATCCAACACCGTTTTTGAACTCAATGCACCATCCCAGTTTCAGAACCTGGCTGTATGCAAATTAGTCTGTTCCTGTCCCAGTGCATGATGGGAACAGGGCAAACCAAACTACAAAAGCCAATTCTTACACTGGGAAGGAAACAAGCTTCCGGGGACCGGTTTCTGGCATTACAGCCGTCTTCGGCCCGGCTTGCTTGAATCCTGATGGTGCAATGAGTAAGGGACTCATGTCTGAGTATACCCTTCCACGCTTAGGGTGGACAAAAATATTTACAACAAGGGGTGGTGAGGGACAGAGTCTCTGAATTAAGCAGAATACTCTCACCCAGTCAAAAGATCAGGGCTAGATCCAACACCGTTTTTTAACTCATTGCACCATCCCAGTTTCAGAACCTGGCTGTATGCAAATTAGTCTGTTCCTGTCCCAGTGCATGATGGGAACAGGGCAAACCAAACTACAAAAGCCAATTCTTACACTGGGAAGGAAACAAGCTTCCGGGGACCGGTTTCTGGCATTACAGCCGTCTTCGGCCCGGCTTGCTTGAATCCTGATGGTGCAATGAGTAAGGGACTCATGTCTGAGTATACCCTTCCACGCTTAGGGTGGACAAAAATATTTACAACAAGGGGTGGTGAGGGACAGAGTCTCTGAATTAAGCAGAATACTCTCACCCAGTCAAAAGATCAGGGCTAGATCCAACACCGTTTTTTAACTCATTGCACCATCCCAGTTTCAGAACCTGGCTGTATGCAAATTAGTCTGTTCCTGTCCCAGTGCATGATGGGAACAGGGCAAACCAAACTACAAAAGCCAATTCTTACACTGGGAAGGAAACAAGCTTCCGGGGACCGGTTTCTGGCATTACAGCCGTCTTCGGCCCGGCTTGCTTGAATCCTGATGGTGCAATGAGTAAGGGACTCATGTCTGAGTATACCCTTCCACGCTTAGGGTGGACAAAAATATTTACAACAAGGGGTGGTGAGGGACAGAGTCTCTGAATTAAGCAGAATACTCTCACCCAGTCAAAAGATCAGGGCTAGATCCAACACCGTTTTTTAACTCATTGCACCATCCCAGTTTCAGAACCTGGCTGTATGCAAATTAGTCTGTTCCTGTCCCAGTGCATGATGGGAACAGGGCAAACCAAACTACAAAAGCCAATTCTTACACTGGGAAGGAAACAAGCTTCCGGGGACCGGTTTCTGGCATTACAGCCGTCTTCGGCCCGGCTTGCTTGAATCCTGATGGCGCAATGAGTAAGGGACTCATGTCTGAGTATACCCTTCCACGCTTAGGGTGGACAAAAATATTTACAACAAGGGGTGGTGAGGGACAGAGTCTCTGAATTAAGCAGAATACTCTCACCCAGTCAAAAGATCAGGGCTAGATCCAACACCGTTTTTTAACTCATTGCACCATCCCAGTTTCAGAACCTGGCTGTATGCAAATTAGTCTGTTCCTGTTCCAGTGCATGATGGGAACAGGGCAAACCAAACTACAAAAGCCAATTCTTACACTGGGAAGGAAACAAGCTTCCGGGGACCGGTTTCTGGCATTACAGCCGTCTTCGGCCCGGCTTGCTTGAATCCTGATGGTGCAATGAGTAAGGGACTCATGTCTGAGTATACCCTTCCACGCTTAGGGTGGACAAAAACATTTACAACAAGGGGTGGTGAGGGACAGAGTCTCTGAATTAAGCAGAATATTCTCACCCAGTCAAAAGATCAGGGCTAGATCCAACACCGTTTTTTAACTCATTGCACCATCCCAGTTTCAGAACCTGGCTGTATGCAAATTAGTCTGTTCCTGTCCCAGTGCATGATGGGAACAGGGCAAACCAAACTACAAAAGCCAATTCTTACACTGGGAAGGAAACAAGCTTCCGGGGACCGGTTTCTGGCATTACAGCCGTCTTCAACCCGGCTTGCTTGAATCCTGATGGTGCAATGAGTAAGGGACTCATGTCTGAGTATACCCTTCCACGCTTAGGGTGGACAAAAATATTTACAACAAGGGGTGGTGAGGGACAGAGTCTCTGAATTAAGCAGAATACTCTCACCCAGTCAAAAGATCAGGGCTAGATCCAACACCGTTTTTTAACTCATTGCACCATCCCAGTTTCAGAACCTGGCTGTATGCAAATTAGTCTGTTCCTGTCCCAGTGCATGATGGGAACAGGGCAAACCAAACTACAAAAGCCAATTCTTACACTGGGAAGGAAACAAGCTTCCGGGGACCGGTTTCTGGCATTACAGCCGTCTTCGGCCCGGCTTGCTTGAATCCTGATGGTGCAATGAGTAAGGGACTCATGTCTGAGTATACCCTTCCACGCTTAGGGTGGACAAAAATATTTACAACAAGGGGTGGTGAGGGACAGAGTCTCTGAATTAAGCAGAATACTCTCACCCAGTCAAAAGATCAGGGCTAGATCCAACACCGTTTTTTAACTCATTGCACCATCCCAGTTTCAGAACCTGGCTGTATGCAAATTAGTCTGTTCCTGTCCCAGTGCATGATGGGAACAGGGCAAACCAAACTACAAAAGCCAATTCTTACACTGGGAAGGAAACAAGCTTCCGGGGACCGGTTTCTGGCATTACAGCCGTCTTCGGCCCGGCTTGCTTGAATCCTGATGGTGCAATGAGTAAGGGACTCATGTCTGAGTATACCCTTCCACGCTTAGGGTGGACAAAAATATTTACAACAAGGGGTGGTGAGGGACAGAGTCTCTGAATTAAGCAGAATACTCTCACCCAGTCAAAAGATCAGGGCTAGATCCAACACCGTTTTTTAACTCATTGCACCATCCCAGTTTCAGAACCTGGCTGTATGCAAATTAGTCTGTTCCTGTCCCAGTGCATGATGGGAACAGGGCAAACCAAACTACAAAAGCCAATTCTTACACTGGGAAGGAAACAAGCTTCCGGGGACCGGTTTCTGGCATTACAGCCGTCTTCGGCCCGGCTTGCTTGAATCCTGATGGTGCAATGAGTAAGGGACTCATGTCTGAGTATACCCTTCCACGCTTAGGGTGGACAAAAATATTTACAACAAGGGGTGGTGAGGGACAGAGTCTCTGAATTAAGCAGAATACTCTCACCCAGTCAAATGATCAGGGCTAGATCCAACACCGTTTTTTAACTCATTGCACCATCCCAGTTTCAGAACCTGGCTGTATGCAAATTAGTCTGTTCCTGTTCCAGTGCATGATGGGAACAGGGCAAACCAAACTACAAAAGCCAATTCTTACACTGGGAAGGAAACAAGCTTCCGGGGACCGGTTTCTGGCATTACAGCCGTCTTCGTCCCGGCTTGCTTGAATCCTGATGGTGCAATGAGTAAGGGACTCATGTCTGAGTATACCCTTCCACGCTTAGGGTGGACAAAAATCGTTTTGGCCACCACAAGTGTGGAAGGTTATGCTCAGATGTGAGTCCCTTGCTCACTGCACCATCAGGATTCAAGCAAGCCAGGCCGAAGACGGCTGTAATGCCAGAAACCGGTCCCCGGAAGCTTGTTTCCTTTCCAGTAAAGAATTGGCTTGGTAGTTTGGTCTGCCCTGTTCCCATGATGCACTGGGCCAGGGTCAGACTAATTTGCATGTAGCCAGGTTCTGAACTGGGATGGTGCAGTGAGCTAAAAAACGGTGATGGATCAAGCTCTGATCTTTTGACTGGGTAGGAGTGTTCTGCTTAATTCAGATACTCTGTCCATCACCACCCCCTTTTGAATCGTTTTGGCCACCACAAGTGTGGAAGGTTATGCTCAGATGTGAGTCCCTTGCTCACTGCACCATCAGGATTCAAGCAAGCCAGGCCAATCCGGAAGCTTGTTTCCTTTCCAGTAAAGAATTGGCTTGGTAGTTTGGTCTGCCCTGTTCCCATGATGCACTGGGCCAGGGTCAGACTAATTTGCATGTAGCCAGGTTCTGAACTGGGATGGTGCAGTGAGCTAAAAAACGGTGATGGATCAAGCTCTGATCTTTTGACTGGGTAGGAGTGTTCTGCTTAATTCAGATACTCTGTCCATCACCACCCCCTTTTGAATCGTTTTGGCCACCACAAGTGTGGAAGGTTATGCTCAGATGTGAGTCCCTTGCTCACTGCACCATCAGGATTCAAGCAAGCCAGGTCGAAGACGGCTGTAATGCCAGAAACCGGTCCCCGGAAGCTTGTTTCCTTTCCAGTAAAGAATTGGCATGGTAGTTTGGTCTGCCCTGTTCCCATGATGCACTGGGCCAGGGTCAGACTAATTTGCATGTAGCCAGGTTCTGAACTGGGATGGTGCAGTGAGCTAAAAAACGGTGATGGATCAAGCTCTGATCTTTTGACTGGGTAGGAGTGTTCTGCTTAATTCAGATACTCTGTCCATCACCACCCCCTTTTGAATCGTTTAGGTCCGGTGATGAGTCAGGAAAGAACTATTTTGATGATTTTCAAGGAAGGCAATACTATAATAGGGAAGATGGCTACGATGGAAATAATTATGCATGAGACAGCAATGGACAGAGCAGGGGCCATATATCAGTACCAGTTGACCAACAGGGGCCTTATGTACAGGGGCAATTGATGGGGACATCTGAGAAGTTTTTGGTGGATACTGGAGCAATGAATAGTTCTGTTGCTCATAAATTGGTCCCAGGGGCTGCTCTGTCTGGGCAGAATAACGTATCGGTGGGATTTTCAGGAATCCCCGTGGTAAGCCCCGTTTCGAAGCCACTTCCCTTTACTATTGGCCCTGTTACTGTGGACTCACCGTTCTTGCTTACTTCTAGTTGTGGTGAAAATTTGCTAGGACTGGATATACTAAAAAAGTTGCATGCTCGTATTTGTTGTTCTCCTGATGGTGTGTATTTAACATTGCAGCCTCCTATTGAATGTATGTCTAAATGTTTAGTCAAAGATGCACCTCTCCCTCCTGAATTTTCCGATATACCCCACACTCTTTGGGCTAAGGGAGACACGGATGTAGGATTGTTAAAAATACCCCCTGTATCCATAACTCTAAAGCCAAATGTGTATCTACCGCGTATTCCCCAATATCGAATTTCACCCGAAGGCCAACAGGCTTTATTGCATGTCATTCGTGATGTAATTAAGAAAGGAGTGGTAGAAGAAACGGCCGCAAACATTTGTAATACCCCCATTTTGCCGATTTAAAAAAAGGCCCCTCTATTTAATTGACCTCCGAGAGGTTAATAAAATAGTGATTCCTCAGTACCCTGTGGTCCTGGATATCACTGCCAGTTTGACTAGGATTCCCCCTACTGCACAGTATTTTTCAGTGATAGATCTGAAGAATGCTTTCTTCAGTATCCCAATACATCCTGACAGGCGTCATATCTTCGGATTCTCGTTATCTGGCCGAAGCTTCAGATTCTGCCGCGTACCTCAAGGCTATACTGAAAGTCCTAGTATTTATAGCCAAGCCCTAAAAGCAGTCTTAGATGAATTAGTCCTGCCCCCTGGTAATGTTCTCATCCAATATGTGGATGACATTCTAGTGGCGTCGGATACGGCAGCCAATTGTAAGGAAACCACTGTTAAACTGTTGCACCATTTGGCAGCTAATGGTAATAAAGTGTCCTTGTCCAAATTTCAGTATTGTCGACAGGAAGTGACCTATCTTGGTCATTTACTGTCGAAAGCGGGGAGAAGATTAACTCCTGAATGGATAACTGTTATTACTAACATGTCTGTGCCCCGTACTCAGCGTGATATTCGTGCCATTTCTAGGCAATACCTCTTACTGTTACCAATGGATTCCTAATTTTTCTCTTCTGGCTAAACCTCTGTTGCATTTGGTTACCAAAGATCTGCATGAACCCTTGCCCTGGACGGATGAATGTCAGGATACTTTCAATTCTTTAAAATCTGCTCTTTGCTCTGCACCTGTTTTGGGTACTCCGGACTACCGAAAACCTTTTGTACTTTACGTGCATGAGGTGGACGGTTGTTCTCTTTCAGTGTTAACCCAGAGTTTTGGCGGAAAGCAACGACCTTGTGCATACTTTTCGGCAGTATTGGATAATGTTGCCAGGGCTCTTTCTAGCTGTTTAAGGGCCACTGCTGCTGTGGCAGTGGCCATTCAACAGTCAGAAGGGATTGTTTTAAATACTGATCTCACAGTGATGGTACCGCGCGCTGTGGACATATTATTGAATCGAACAAAAACTCAGCACCTCACTAGTGCACGATTGACTGGGTATGAATTAACTCTATTCGCACCTCACATTAAAATCAAAAGATGTGCCACTCTGAACCCAACCACGTTACTACCCCTCCCTTCGAGTGATCAAAAGGACGATGTCCATGATTGTATATTTCGAACTGAAGAAGAAACGAAGGGACGTGTAGACCTCACTGACTCTCCTTTATCTGACCCACAAGGGGAGTTGTATGTGGATGGCTCTTGTTTTAAGTTACCAGATGGCACGACAACAGCTGCTTATGCTATAACCACCCTTAGAACAGTAGTAGAGACAGCTCGGGTTTCTCAGCATTCAGCGCAAGCAGCTGAACTAATAGCATTATTGAGAGCATGTGAACTGAGTGAAGGTTTGAGAGTAAATATTTTTACAGACAGCCAATACGCCTTTGGCGTGGCCCATAGCTTCGGGTGACTGTGGAGTGAACGAGGATTTCTTACCTCCCATGGTCAAAGAATACAACATGGCCCTTTGATTGAAAGATTGTTAAATGCCCTAACCTTATCAGAGAAGGTGGCTATCATTAAGTGTAGCGCCCACAAGAAAATCATTGGCACTACAGGAGAAAGAAATGCCTTTGCCAATCAAGTAGCAAAATAAACAGCACAAACTAAAATGTCCACGATGTTCCCCAGTGTAGCAACCCGATGGGTGACGGAGACTACAGTATTTGATAATACTATTGAAAGTGTTAGAGAATTGCAGAAAGAAGCCACTCCTGACGAATTATTGAAATGGGACCAGGAAGTAGGGCGGTTAGACAAGAATGATTGCTGGATTGATTTGACTGACAGACGGAGATGGCTATTGCCTAATGCCCTGGTATACGCAGCAGTAGTAATGGCCCATAGTACTGCCCACATCGGAGCAAACAGTATTTGTGCATTATTGGACCCAGTGTGGAATAACTCAAATATCCCCAAAACAGCTGCTCATGTGGTTAAATACTGCATGGTCTGTTTACAGCATAATCCCGGTGGGGGAGAAACGGTTCTTAGTGGAAATTTTGCGACCCCCTTACTTGCCGTTTGAAGTATTACAGATGGATTATATTCAATTTGACAGAGTAAACAATCTTAAGTATGTGTTGGTGGTGGTCTGTGCATTTAGCAAATGGGTTGAAGCATACCCCACCAAAGAGAATACTGCCCTAGCTACTGCAAAGGCCCTAATTAAAGAGTTTCTGCCTCGATTTGGTTTGCCCCAAATTATATGGACAGACAACGGGGTGCATTTCAATGCAGAACTCGTTAAATATGTTTGTAAAGGATTGCAAATAAAACAGAAATTTCATGCAGCACGACACCCACAATCTGCAGGATTGGTCGAGAAATATAATGGCATATTGAAATAAAAAATGGCAAAGATACAGGAAGGTACGGGTTTAAGTTGGCCTGATGCACTGCCCTTAGCATTAATGTCAATACGAGTAACCCCTCATTCTAGGGCTGGGCTGTCACCTTATGAGGTTGTTTTTGGTCGGCCAGCCAACGTGTGGGGTGTCCCAAGGCCTAGATCCTTCCGTGACCTTGATTATCCTATGATGCCAGATTACCTGTACGCTTTAACTAAAGATATGCGTTCCATTCATCAACAGGTGTCAGCAGTATTGCAGCCGCTGCCGGAGGGTCACGGACATCGCTTGGAACCAAGGCAGTGGGTCCTTGTGCGGAATTATCAACGGAAATCGAGTCTAGAATCAAGGTGGAGCCGTCCATACCAAATCCTTCTGGCCACCCGAACAGCAGTGAAAGTGGATGGGAAAAAACACTGGATACATGTTTCGCATGCAAAGAAACTACCCTTACCACGTCCTTCGGATCAGCAGAACCAAGACGGGGTTCTGACACAAGAACGAGAACGAAGGTTGAGTTTTGTGCCTTTCTCGGATGCCATTGAAATTGGGCGAGAGGAAGAATTGTTGTTGCCGCAAGGAGACAAACCAGCCTCAGTTTCTGAAATTCGTGATAAGGCTGATTCCCCTGAGGCTTTTGAAAAAAGTGTTGCACCAAATGTTCCTGCTGCTGTGTTGTTCCATGACCAAGAATAACCTGGCCATCTTCGATATAATTTACGGCCCCGAAAACAACGCGATACCCCAGTTTAGGATTGTAGGAGACAGGGAAAGACTTGGGTTGTAGGGTCGAAGATAGTTCTTTTCTGGGTTATTGAGCAAGACACTGGACTGAACCCGTTGAGAGATTGGAACTGAGACATTGCTCTGCTCAGAAAGAAAGACTGTGTTTCATAAAGGGCCTAAATTGTAACAGTGAAATTACAGTGAAGATTGTTTCTGTGGATGGATAATAAGAGCCTGCCTGTGAGGCTCTAGACGGACACAGGGAGAAGAAACCCTCTGGCAGTTGGCTTGCACCCTTTTTCCAGAGTTTAGTTTGGACTTTTAGATAGAATGTATCCCTTTGCCCGATTTACCCTTGAAGACGAGAGACCTCTTGCTCCCAGACCTTTTCTCGAAAATGTCCCCATGTTTTCCGGTTGGGCTACCAGAGTGAAGATTGCCTTTGTATTAACTATTGCAGTAATAATGATAATATTAATGAGTGTGTTCATATATTTGGAATTTCAATACCCTATGCATAAGGTTTTAGGTACTACCGCAGCCCCACCTGAGCATTTCTTTTATACCTTGCCTCCCCACAAAGAATGACATCGAGAAACATATGCTAAAAATGTATTCATAGAAATGTTGCATGAAGCTCATAGCACTACGAATAAGACAAACTGTTGGGTATGTGGCCTTTTGCCATCTGTAATGCACCACCATGATTTATTAATTTCTTTACCATTATCACACTTAGCGAGCTGTGAAGCCTGGTTTCAGTTACTATCTCTCATGTATTTCCATTATGTAGCCGATCCTAAAAGATACACTAAAAAAGATTATGAAGCTGTTTTCAAATATGTAGAACAACATCAGGGATTTGATGCTCAGGGGAACCAAGGAGAGGGATCCTTAGATCCGGATGCTTGTATGAATATCTACACTGTAGGAGAGTGGGGTCTGCAATCCTATGGTCACCCCAGATTTTTGCTTTTTGCTTCACTGGTTTATGACTTTCCCTGGCTGTGGGCCTGCTAATCAGATCCACAGCCTAGCTGTTCTCTCTCTAAATTGACAAGCATGTACTTTAGGTGCATTTACCAATTGGTACTGGGCCACCTTATCAGTCCCTGTACACAGGGCATAGGTGTACCCAGGGCCTACCAGGGGCTGAAGCATGTATTATGCCACCCCTGGCTGGCCATCTAAATCTGACACAACTGGCTGCATGACAGCTGGGGCTCGGTGGTGTAAACACCCTTTGCTGTAGATATAGTATACCTATATCTAACCCTAAAATGGACACATATATTCCTATCAGTCACTCCTATGGAAGGCCTTATCAATCCTGAAGGCAGAGTGCTTGGAATTATGTGAGATGGTGCTCTGGCGTGAGCTGAGCCCATTTGCAGCTTGCGGAACCAGGTCCTAATAGCTGTTCATGATAACGCTATACCATATACTCTTAAGTGCATTATCTACCTCGCGGTAAAATGCTAACTCTGGTATAACATTATCAAAACATGTCGAGTAAGGTGTCATACGATTTGGAATACTACCCCCTCGCCAATTTTGGGGACGGGGGTAGCATTCCACCCTTCTAGAGGGACACAACATGTATGTAACTGTGAACCCCGGTTAAAGTTAACTCGAGCCTCAGCATCACAAAATGGATGCTGCCACCACAGACATAAGTCTGACCTCCTGCTGCTTGGAGTCCTTCCAGCGAGGATGGCTTGGACAAAGGGTTTCCTGCCTTGGGAGGTGCTAGCACCACCCCAGACAGGATTTTGTGTATTGAGGTAGGGAGGCCTGAAAGGAATGAGACATTACTGGGGCACACAAGGTGCCCTGTGCATACACCGGTTCAAACCAGTTGCTTGGGCATCCCAGCCCCAGCTCTGGCGGGAAACCGGACAAAGGATAGGGGGTGTAACCACCCCCCTTCCTGGTCCCACCCAGGGGAGGGACCTAGTCAGTAGTGCAGCCCCCTTTAGGAGAATAAAGGTAGGAGCTGGTCCCATTCCAAATTAGATTATCCTGAACTATTCTACAAGAAGAAACTCTGGCCTTCGATGTTCTGCTCCACAGAAGACTGAAGAATCTCCCTTGTGGGCAAGGAGTGTCCACCCTGCAACTGCAGGCACCATCAAGCGTCCAGCGGCTTCACTTTGTCATCTTCCCTCGAGGATCCAGACTTCAGAGCCCGACGAGACCCGGATTCTCAGACCTCTCCGACCTCAACCTGCATCTACAGCAAAGCTGAGACCCGTGGGTGCGACGAGACACGTGGGACCGGCCATCTTGAACGAACCTGCACTTCGCTTCCAGCATGACTCCCGAGGTGAACTCGACCAAGTGCTTTGGGGACTGAGAAGCCCCAGCCCCGAGCAGCCCCTGCACCGAAGATCAGCCATCCAGCATCCACGAGATCTGCGTGGGGCCCTTCTGCTTGGTTCCTGCTCGACGCGTTGTCTGGTCACTTGCCGGCTGGCTAGTGGCCTCCTAGACGACGAACCTGTGAATTTCCACTGCTGATCTGGTTGCTCCAGATTGGCCCTTGCTCCCTTCCAAAAGAGGGGCACCCCGGACTCTCCTAGTCTGCACCAGACGCTTTCTTCACTCACCGTGTGGTTTGCCTTTGTCAAGGCCTGTTGAGTCCAATCCCGGATCCGACACCGCCGACAGCGAGAGCCTGCGTGAAACAGCTCGTACCTCCATCCTGGTCATCGAAGACACCTCCTGGTCCACGTGGCTGCAGAGTCAAGCGTCCACTCTTCACCTGATCGCGACAACGACATCTGGTTCCTTCCTGGTTCCACTCCAGTCACTGGCTAGTGACTGTGAACATTGTCCCCTCTGCTTTCAGGTCTCCTTCTTCGACAATCCACCCTTGGATTACACCGGACATCTTCCTCCTCGCGAGAACCCGACGCACTTTGACACCTATGCACCTGCGGCCCGTGGGTGAGGTAACAAGAGTATTTCAGTGCTCAAGGGTAGTTTAACTGTCCTAGTGTCCAGTTCCACAGTCGTTTTAGTCCTACCTAGTCAGGATTGTCCGTACTCACCTTTTTCTTGAACTGTACTGTCCATAGACGTTGTTACGCATCTTGCGTGTGAGTTCACACTCTGCACACGCGTTCCGTGGGCCTCCTATTACTTACCTGAAGTTAGTATAGCGTGGTCCCATCGATCCTACAGCCTCTGGACAGCTCCATTTCCTTTATTGACTTTCACATTCCATTTACTTAGTATATGGTTTGTCGTGCCCCTAGGGCACCATTGTAATTTTGTGCGACTTGTAGTATTTTTCGTAAGAGATTGTCATGTGCTTAGCCCTCTGACCTCATAAAGAGTTCAGAGGTGTTGTTATTAATAAATATACTGTTTATTTTCATAACAACCTGTGTGGTGTCCTTTCACTTGGTATTCAAGGGGTTATATTGTGGTAAAACAGCTGGCTTCACATGCCAAAAGAGTTTAGCCTAAGACTGCTTTGTCCATGCTACCATTAGGATAGCTGGTCTATAAGGTTGACTTACAACCAATCACCATAAGGGTTGTTTGGACTGATACAAGGTGATCACTAGAACTAGTGAGCATCATGTATCAGGCCAACTTCTCACATTGGTGGCAGCGGTGGGATTTGAGCTTGCTGTTGTTTTTACCACGTATAATCTTGAAATATCATTTGAAAGATCACATAACGTACCTAGGTACATATAACAAGCTTAGAAATACTCTGAGTTCTACTGAACCAGCTGTTGTAGTAGAAAGGGCCTAGCACACCCTGACTACAACTCTTAGCAAGGGATCAGTAGGAAACCCCATAGTGTAGGTAAGTGCACCACTTACACCTCACTAGAAAGCATGTCTACCACAGGAGAGACCTCAGTGACTCCCCAAGTGGTTAGTGACCCTCCACAGGTCCTTTCCAGATATGCAGCTCTCAGTTTCCAGGAGATGAGACAATTGTGTACCTCCAGGAAATTGAAACAGGGTTCTAACCCTACCACTCCTTTTCTGTTAGGTCTCTTAGAGACGTAAGATGCTAGAAAGGCTTCTAACACAGATGGGAGCATGCCAGCCTTAGAGGGTACCCTTGGAGATCCAGACCTCCCTGAAGCAGAGAATGTAGAAGAGGAGGAGGAAGAAGAGGAACCATCTGGGGATGAGGCAGACAATGGTCCTGAGTTAGTCAGCAGACTTACAAGGGCCAACTTAGACCTTCATAGGGAAGGATCTGGGGGACCCCCAGTACTGACCCTGAGCAGGCCTAACCTTGGAGTTAGAAGAGATAGTTCTCATTCAAGGGACTCCAATGCATCTGTGCACTCTCATGCCTCTGCTCAGAGGAGAAGGACTTCTCCCCAGAGGAGAATGACTTCCCCTCAGAGGAGAGAGCATGAAGCAAGGATGAGACAGGCTAACCTGAGGATTCAGAGGGAAGAACTTGCCCTTGCCAAAGAAAAGCTTGCATTTGCTAGAGAGCAACAGTTGAGTGGGGTAGTCCCCACTGGTGGCAGCAATATCCCTAAGGATAAAGACAGGAGTTTTGATAATAGACACCTGAGTAAAATAGTGCCCCCCTATAAGACAGGGGATGATATCCACAAGTGGATGACTGCTTTGGAGAGAGCCTGCAAAGTACAGCAGGTACCCCAGAGTCAGTGGGCAGCTATATTGTGGCTCTCCTTTGAAGGTAAAGGTAGAGACAAGCTCCTCACTGTTAGAGATGAGGATGCTAATGATTACCAAGTCTTGAAACTTGCTCTGATTGATGGGTTTGGCTTAACCACTAAACAGTACAGGTTGATGTTCAGGGATACCCAGAAAACTCAGGCTCAAGATTGGACTGACGTTGTAGATTGTGCCACTAAGGCTCTGGAGGGATGGTTACTGGGAAGTAAAGTTACTGATTACACAGGATTGTATAATCTAATTATGAGAGAGCAAATCTTAAATAATTGTCAGAACCAGTTGTTGCATCAGCACTTGATTGACTCAGATCTGACCTCTCCCCAAGAATTGGGAAAGAAGGCAGACAAATGGGTCAGGACAAGGGTCAAGCAGCAGAACCAGAACCAGGGTGGTGGCCAGAAGAAAGCAGACCAGAAGGGTAATGAGAATAAGCAAAATGACCAGAAGTCTTCAACAGGGCCCCAACAACCTAAGGAGGGTGGGTCCCAAAATTCCCAAAAGAAGAAGAATGATGGTCCTAAGAAACCATGGTGCCAATACTGTAAAAGTAAGACTCACTGGTTTAGTGAGTGCACCAAGAAAGGCCAAACTCCTACCACTACTGTCCCTAAGGCACCTGCACCCCCTAGTACAGTTAGTAGTGGTAGTGTACCCCCCAAGGCTATAGTTGGGTTAACCCTGGGAACTGAGGTGGGTTCTGACTTAGTAAAAATTCCTACTCAGGCAGTTCTTGTTTGTACTGGGGACATGGATATGACCCCTACTGTAAGTCCTAGTACTCTGGGCAAATACAGGCAAACACCTTTAATCAATGGAAAAATGGCTCAGGCCTACAGGGACACATGTGCCAGTGTCACTATGGTGACACCAACATTTGTGGACCCTGACCAGATCATGCTAGGTTCAGATTACCTAGTGACCAATGCTAGCAATGTCACTACCAATCACAGTATGGCAGTTGTTAATTTCTCCTGGGGAGGGGTAACTGGCCTCAAAAAGGTTGTAGTTAGTTCAGACCTCCCAGTAGATTGTCTTTTGGGCAATGATTTGGAATCCTCACTGTGGTCAGATGTGGAGTACAGGACTCATGTAGAAATGCTAGGTCTCTCCTCACATGTCCTTGCTGTGACTAGGTCACAGGCCAAGACATGCCCAGCTGAACTAGTGCTGGATCCTGGAAGAATGGACCAGACACTAACCAAGAGAAAGAGCAGTAGGGGTAAAGCTGAGCCTTCTCCCTGCCTCAGGTTGAGGATCAGCTCTCTCAGGAAACTGACCCCAAGACCCCAGAAGGAACTGTCCTAGAAGAGCTTGAGCCTGAACAGGTTGAGTTTCTTGGGACAGGGGGACCTTCCAGGGCAGACTTGAGACAGGCACAGTTAGACTGTTCCTCTCTTGAACCCCTCAGACAGCAGGCTGCTGCTGAGGCTGCAGGGAATGCTACAGGTGCCCATAAAGTTTATTGGGAAGATGGACTCCTATACTCTGAGGCAAGAGACCCCAAGCCTGGTGCTACCAGGATGCTGGTCATCCCCTTGTCTCTTAGAGGTTTCCTTCTCACCTTAGCCCATGAGATTCCCCTTGCAGGTCACTTAGGCCAGAACAAGACTTGGGACAGGCTTGCCCCACACTTTCACTGGCCTCATATGTCTGAGGACACCAAAGAGTTGTGTCGCTCATGTGTCACCTGCCAAGCCAGTGGAAAATCAGGTGGCACAACAAAGGCCCCCCTTATACCACTACCTGTGGTGGGGGTTCCCTTTGAAAGAGTAGGGATTGACATTGTTGGACCAATGGATCCCCCAACAGCATCTGGGCACAGATTTTTACTGGTGGTAGTGGATCATGCCACCAGGTATCCAGAAGCTATTCCCCTTAGGACCACTACAGCTCCTGTTGTGGCCAGGGCCCTACTTGGAGTTTTCTCCAGAGTGGGGTTTCCTAAGGAGGTTGTCTCTGACAGAGGTGCAAACTTCATGTCAGTATACTTGACTGCTATGTGGAAGGAGTGTGGTGTCAATTATAAATTCACCACACCCTATCACCCACAATGCAATGGGCTTGTTGAGAGATTCAACAAGACCCTCAAAGGGATGATAAAAGGGTTACCTGAAAAGCTCAGGCGAAGATGGGACATCCTTTTACCCTGCCTCCTGTTTGCTTACAGAGAGGTCCCACAGAAGGGGGTTGGTTACAGTCCTTTTGAGCTTCTGTTTGGACATCCTGTAAGAGGACCCCTATGTCTTGTGAAGGAAGGATGGGAGTTACCTCTCAAAAAGCCTAAGCTTGACATAGTGGACTATGTACTTGGTCTCCGCTCCAGGATAGCAGAGTAGATGGAGAAGGCATCTAAAAACCTTGAGGCAAGCCAAGAACTTCAAAAAGCTTGGCATGACCAAAAGGCTGTCTTAACTGTGTATCATGCAGGACAGAAGGTGTGGGTGTTGGAGCCAGTGGCCCCAGCAGCTCTCCAAGACAAATGGTCTGGACCCCATACCATCATTGAACAAAAGGGAGAAGTCACCTACTTGGTGGACATGGGAACTCCCAGGAGCCCTCACAGAGTACTTCATGTGAATAGGCTCAAAGCATTTGTCAACAGGGAGGACATGGGCTTGCTCCTGGCCACAGATGAGGGGCAGGAGGAAGAGAGTGACTCTCTCCCAGACCTGCTCACTCAGAACCCTGATGACAAGAGGATTGTAAGCAGGTCCTTCAATCCTTCAGACAAATGTTTTCTCTGACCCCCAGTCAGACAAACTGGTGCACACATGAGGTGGACACTGGAGACAGTCTGCCTATAAAGAGTAAAATCTACAGGCAACCTGACCACGTCAGGGACTGCATAAAGAAAGAAGTACAAAAGATGTTGGAATTGGGAGTCATTGAATCCTCAGAAAAGCCCTTGGGCTAGTCCTATAGTTCTGGTGCTTAAACCTCACACCCAGGATGGTAAGAGAGAGATGAGGTTTTGTGTAGACTACAGGGGTCTCAATGCTGTCACTAAGACAGATGCCCATCCAATACCCAGGGCAGATGAACTGATAGACAAGTTGGCTTCTGCAACTTTCTTAAGTACATTTGACCTCACAGCTGGTTATTGGCCAATCAGGTTAGCTGAGGATGCCAAGGCCAAAACAGCATTTTCTACCCCAGGAGGTCATTACCAATTTGTGGTGATGCCCTTTGGTTTGAAAAATGCACCTGCCACTTTTTAAAGGTTGGTGAACCAAGTTCTCACTGGGTTGGATGACTTCTGTGCAGCATATCTAGATGATATTGCTGTCTTTAGCTCCACCTGGGAGGATCACCTGAGGAAAGTTTTGGAGGCCCTGCAAAAGGCAGGCCTCACTATCAAGGCTACTAAGTGCCAGATAGAGCAGAGTCAGGTTGTGTCCCTGGGCCACCTTGTGGGTGGAGGCCAGGTTCAACCATTGGAGAGCAAGATACAGGCCATTTGATGACCTAAAGCAGGCCATGTGTACTGCACCTATTCTCAAGAGTCCTGACTACTCCAAAACCTTCATTGTCCAAACAGATGCATCTGAGTTGGGTGTGGGAGCTGTTCTTTCTCAACTGAATATTGATGGTCATGACCAGCCCATTGCTTTTATAAGCAGAAGGCTGACCCCTAGAGAGAAACGTTGGTCAGCTATTGAGAGGGAGGCCTTTGCTGTGGTTTGGGCCCTGAAGAAGTTGAGGCCATACTTGTTTGGAACTCACTTCAAGATTCAGACCGACCATAAGCCCCTCTTATGGCTAAATCAGATGAAGGGTAAAAACCCCAAACTTCTTAGGTGGTCCATTTCCCTACAGGGGATGGACTTTACAGTGGAGCACAGACCAGGGAATGACCATGGCAATGCAGATGGTCTCTCCAGGTATTTCCACTTAGAACAGGAAGACTCACCTGGTCAAGGTTAGTTTAATGTCCCTAAGTTGGGGGGGGTTATGTAGGAGAGTGGGGTCTGCAATCCTATGGTCACCCCAGATTTTTGCTTTTTGTTTAACTGGTTTACGACTTTCCCTGGCTGTGGGCCTGCTAATCAAACCCACAGCCTAGCTGTTCTCTCTCTAAATTGACAAGCATGTACTTTAGGTGCATTTACCAATTGGTACTGGGCCACCTTATCAGTCCCTGTACACAGGGCATAGGTGTACCCAGGGCCTACCAGGGGCTGAAGCATGTATTATGCCACCCCTGGCTGGCCATCTAAATCTGACACAACTGGCTGCATGACAGCTGGGGCAAGGTGGTGTAAACACCCTTTGTTGTAGATATAGTATACCTATATCTAACCCTAAAATGGACACATATATTCCTATCAGTCACTCCTATGGAAGGCCTTATCAATCCTGAAGGCAGAGTGCTTGGAATTATGTGAGATGGTGCTCTGGCGTGAGCTGAGCCCATTTACAGCTTGCGGAACCAAGTCCTAATAGCTGTTCCATGATAACGCTATACCATACACTCTTAAGTGCATTATCTACCTCGCGGTAAAATGCTAACTCTGGTATAACATTATCAAAACATGTCGAGTAAGGTGTCATACGATTTGGAATACTACCCCCTCGCCAATTCTGGCGACGGCGGTAGCATTCCACCCTTCTAGAGGGACACGACATGTACGTAACTGTGAACCCCGGTTAAAGTTAATTCGAGCCTCAGCATCAAAAAATGGATGCTGCCACCACAGACACAAGTCTGACCTCCTGCTGCTGGGAGTCCTTCCAGTGAGGATGGCTTGGACAAAGGGTTTCCTGCATTGGGAGGTGCTAACACCACCCCAGACAGGATTTTGTGTATTGAGGTAGGGAGGCCTGAAAGGAATGAGACATGCCTGGGGCACACAAGGTCCCCTGTGCATACACCGGTTCAAACCAGTTGCTGGGGCATCCCAGCCCCAGCTCTGGCGGGAAACCGGACAAAGGATAGGGGGTGTAACCACCCCCCTTCCTGGTCCCACTCAGGGGAGGGACCTAGTCAGTAGTGCAGCCCCATTTAGGAGAATAAAGGTAGGAGCTGGTCCCATTCCAAATTAGATTATCCTTTACTCTTCTACAAGAAGAAACTCTGGCCTTCGACGTTCTGCTCCACAGAAGACTGAAGAATCTCCCATGTGGGCAAGGAGTGTCCACCCTGCAACTGCAGGCACCATCAAGCACCCAGCGGCTTCACTTTGTCGTCTTCCCTCGAGGATCCAGACTTCAGAGCCCAACGAGACTCAGATTGCCAAACCTCTCCGACCTCAACCTGCATCTACAGCAAAGCTGAGACCCGTGGGTGCGACGAGACACGTGGGACCGGCCATCTTGAACGAACCTGCACTTCGCTTCCAGCACAACTCCCGAGGTAAACTCGACCAAGTGCTTTGGGGTCTGAGAAGCCCCAGCCCCGAGCAGCCCCTGCACCGAAGATCAGCCCTCCAGCATCCACGAGATCTGCGTGGGGCCCTTCTGCTTGGTTCCTGCTCGACGTGTTGTCTGGTCACTTGCCGGCTGGCTAGTGGCCTCCTAGACGACGAACCTGTAAATTTCCACTGCTGATCTGGTTGCTCCAGATTGGCCCTTGCTCCCTTCCAAAAGAGGGGCACCCTGGACTCTCCTAGTCCGCACCAGACGCTTTCTTCACTCAGCGCGTGGGTTGCCTTTGCCAAGGCCTGTTGAGTCCAATCCCGGATCCGACACTGCCGACAGCGAGAGCCTGCGTGAGACAGCTCGTGCCTCCATCCTGGTTGTCGATGACACCTCCTGGTCCACTTGGCTGCAGAGTCAAGCGTCCACTCTTCACCTGATCGTGACGACAACATCTGGTTCCTTCCTGGTTCCCCTCCAGTCACTGGCTAGTGACTGTGAACATTGTCCCCTCTGCTTTCAGGTCTCCTTCTTCAACAATCCACCCTTGGATTACACCGGACATCTTCCTCCTGGTCGCCTGCAGCATCTTTTCTTTCAGGCTCCATTGACTTCAACGCGAGAACCCGACGCACTTTGACACCTATGCACCCGCGGCCCGTGGGTGAGGTAACAAGAGCATTTTGGTGCTCAAGGGTAGTTTAACTGTCCTAGTGTCCAGTTCCACAGTCGTTTTAGTCCTACCTAGTCAGGATTGTCCATACTCACCTTTTTCTTGAACTGTACTGTCCATAGACGTTGTTACGCATCTCGCGTGTGAGTTCACACTCTGCACACGCATTCCGTGGGCCTCCTATTACTTACCTGAAGTTAGTATAGCGTGGTCCTATCGATCCTACAGCCTCTGGACAGCTCCTTTTCCTTTATCGACTTTCATATTCCACTTACTTAGTATATGGTTTGTCGTGCCCCTAGGGCACCATTGTAATTTTGTGCGACTTGTAGTATTTTTCGTAAGAGATTGTCATGTGCTTAGCCCTCTGACCTCATAAAGAGTTCATAGGTGTTGTTATTAATAAATATACTGTTTATTTTCATAACAACCTGTGTGGTGTCCTTTCACTTGGTATTCAAGGGGTTATATTGTGGTAAAACAGCTGGCTTCACATGCCAAAAGAGTTTAGCCTAAGACTGCTTTGTCCATGCTACCATTAGGATAGCTGGTCTATAAGGTTGACTTACAACCAATCACCATAAGGGTTGTTTGGACTGATACAAGGTGATCACTAGAACTAGTGAGCATCATGTATCAGGCCAACTTCTCACATACACCACTTATACAAATGCTACTTGGTTAAAGGAAGAAATGTTAGATTTTGAACAATTTAACTCCACGCAATATTTTCAGCATTTCCAAGAACGTAATGTCACTGACGATAAGGCAATGCCAGTTCCCATTCTGAATAGTACTGCTTCTTTTTGTATACAAGGACAAGGTCATGTTAAAGTAGAAGATAGTAGATGCAATTACACCTACACTTTGCATACCAGTAGCACCCCGCCTTTAATAACTCCACCTAATGTGTATTTTGTATGTGGTGAGAATGCTTATACTTGGCTCCCCAGAGGTTGGGCCGGGCGATGTTACCTGTCCTTCCTTTATCCCCTGGTGTATATAGCCCCTTCTAATTATTACAAGACACACCAGCTGACTAAACGAAGTTTAGATCCTTACCGAATTAGCAGGAGTATTGATACTAAAGGCACTGATCAGACTGACACAGCTTCTCAGAAGTTTGTAGATATAGCAAAGGGTCTCTTTCCGATAGGGGGGTCCTATTTTTACTAGTAGAGATGTTAGACGTCTCTCTAGAGTAGTGGAAAATGTAGTTCAAACCACTACCGGGCTTTTGACCAACCTGACTGTAGAGCTTCAGGCTACGAGGCTCGTATCGCTTCAAAATCGGATGGTGCTTGACGTCATCCTAGCTGATCAAGGAGGAGCATTCCACGTGATCGGCAGCTCCTGCTGTGTATATATTCAAGATTCTGCTCCCACCATACATTTGGCCATTCAGAAATGGCATCGCTTAGCTGCGGAAGTCCATGCTGACTCTGGTACTTGGTCTCTAACCGGATGGTTTTGGGACCTCCTCTCCACCTGGGGCTGGAACATTTTCATGATTCTGGCTGGAGCACTTGGAGTGGTGTTTGTTTGTTGCCTGTTCCTTCATTATGGGCTGGCATGCTGCTCTTATTGTGCTACCAAGCTCACTTCCTCATTGACAGTTTCAAGACAGGTGAAAATTGAGAAGCAGTTAGTGCAAAAGGAGGTTACTGACCTCATGCAAATAGATGAGGGTGTGTTCTTAGATTAGGAGATCTTTTCTATTATGTATTGGCTACATCACGCCAAACGGGCGGTCTGAAGGAATATAAAATAGATATTATATAAGGTTGTCGTAATGTATCCAATATAGCAATACTATTTTGATAGAAACCCCTTGTAAATACACTCGACCCATGTATATCCTAAGAATCGGGCCTGAACTGAACAAGCACCATCTTGGTTTCATTTCCCGGGGCCTCTTTCGTTAGGTAGGAAAAGCACGTGACATACTGCTGAGAGGGGAGCCTGAAAGATCGGCTTGGGCTATGAACAAACCATTGATTCTAACTTAGGGAACTCACGGTCGCATCTTCCTTTCTTGTAGGATGAGCACATTCTTGCAGGCGCCATGCCTATACTCCCGTGCACCAGAATGAAAGGGGGGAACCTTTACTGACCTAACCCCGGAATAACTTGAGCTGAGTTTCAAATCAATCAATTGTGCCTTATATAGGTTTTCCTGTTGGTTTCTCATGAACTGGTACTTTTCCATGTAAGGGGTTTCTATGAGGTATGCTGAAAGTATATATGCACTGTTTTGAATGTAATCCAGCAGTCTCCTCTGCACACCTTTGAGAGCTGTGGAGAGAGGGAGGCTCCCCTATATAGGGCGCTTTTGCAAAATAAAGGATTTAACCTTCTCCATTGCCGGCTGACTTATTCTTGGTAAATAAGGTATATGGGCTATTGGTAAGTATAGCTCTAAGGTATAATTTTTTGGTACTTAACTTTGTTTAACTACAACAGTCTATACTGCCAACAGGATGTTTTCTGTTGGTGCAAAACGCATTTCTACATGTGTATATAAATGCAATTTTTATGCAATAGGTAGTGTCTCCTTCATTGAATGTGACATAGGTGTCCCTGGATATACCCACAATGATACGGATCACCAGGTTTATGATGTTAACACATGTGTGTAAATGTCTTGAAGCTAGCATGTCAGCTTGTATTGACTATAGAATATGTGTGTGTTCCGGGTTTCCAATGTGAACTTGAAAAGTCTGGCCAAATCAACTCATAGAATGGTTTACCCATTCTGCAAAGTCTAGTATGCAAATTCTGCCAAAATTCATGAAACTCAATATTGATTGGAGTTTCTTCAATGTATTTTGGTGGTTGTAGAAGTGCATACTTCTCTAAGAAATATGTTGCATGGCTTCTGCCTACACTTGACAGCTCATCTCCCCAAAACAGGACACTGAGTTAGGCAAAATTTTACTTCTTGAAATTAAATTTGTAGCTCATCTGAGCAAATCCCAAAACTATGTGATCTACTATAGACAAGTGAGTTCATAGGTTTTCATCTATCAAGTGAGTGAAGGTATTTCTAAAGCGCACTAATGCCGAGGCGTCTTGGCGCTGTGCATGGTAACTAAGATATATGCTGGCCAATGTCCTATAGAGTAAAAAGCCACGTCTTGATTTCCTTCCCGACCTGCCTATGGTTGGAAATTCGTCTTAACTGCTGTGGTAAAGAGTTCCAAAGCCTAGAGGCCAGATTGCAGAAACCCTTCCCTCCCCAGCGTTGTCTATTGATCTTAGAGACCATAGCCAGCCCTTGAGAGGCAGACTTCAAAGATCGATTTGGCTGGTACCATGTGAATAGGTTTTGAAGGTCAGAGGCCCCCACTCCCGCCGATGCTTTGTGAACCAAACAGAGTGCTCTAAAGTCAATCCGCCTCTGAACTGGGAGCCAGTAAAGCTGCCTGATGGCCTGTGAGGTGGAGTGATATTTAGGCAGGTGGAGAAGTAGTCTGGCTGCGGCATTCTGAATAGATTGCAACTTGGCTATTTGAGCGCACCCTACTCCCAAATAGAGGGCGTTGCCATAATCTATTCTAGAAAAGATAGTAGCGATTATGAAAGATTTCCTAAGATGATATAGAATCTTTCGTAGCCCCTTAAGCGTAAAAGAGCAGGCAGAGACCACCTGATTCACCTGAGGCTTCCAGGACAGATCTTTATCGAAAATGAACCCTAGGTTCCTTGCTTTCGCCACTGGAACCGGACAGGCTCCCGTCGATGTGGGCCACCAGCTATGGTTCCAGATAGACACTTTCTGTCCAAACTCTAGGACTTCCGTCTTTCCTGTGTTCAACTTCAAAAAGTTCAAGTTCATCCACTCCCTGACCTCGGACATAGAGCCGGAGAAATCAGCAGCCTTGGAATCCACAGAGAGGGACACAGAGATGATCAGCTGAGTGTCATCAGCATATGACACTAGCTTGAAGCCCAGGTTCTTTATTATCTTGGCCAAAGGGGAGACATAAATGTTAAACAAAGTGGGCGATAGCGCCGATCCCTGAGGAACTCCTCTTGAGAGGGAAAATTTGTCTGACTGATGGCCATTCCAGACGATGACTTGTTCCCTGTCAGATAGAAAGGAGGTGAGGAGATCTAATGCTGGGCCCTCGACACCAACATCCTGCAGCCGTTGGATGAGTACCTCATGATTTATGGTGTCGAAGGCCGCTGTTAGATCCAGTAGAACCAGTGTGACTCTGCCTCCCTCATCCATCCCTTTCTGAATTTCCTCCGCTGCCATCACTAAGGCCGTTTCCATGGAATGATTTACACGGAAGCCATGCTGGGGGCTATCGAGAACATGGCGTGTCTCGAGATAGAAAGATAACTCCCCATTCATGGCTTTCTCCACCAGCTTAGCTGGCAGCGGCAGGCAGGAGATGGGACGATAACTCTTCTCATCGGAGGGGTCTATGACTTTTTTAGCAGGAGGCGAATACAGGCCTTTTTCCAAGCCGATGGAAAGACTCCCGAGCTCAAGACCTGATTCAAGACCGGCAATAGTAGGGTACTTATCTCTGCCGGTGCCAGATGGAGCACGAAAGGTGGACAAGGGTCCATCGGAGAGCCTGACTTGGTTTTCAACAGCAAGTCAGCCAGTGTATTCTCGTCCAAAGGGAAAAACAGTGAGAAGCCACTTTGTGCTCTACAGGTGCCACCGTGCCCATCTTGCTTGATCTGTATCCTATTAGCTGCTCTAGACAGATCGTTATACACGGATTGTACCTTATTCTGGAAGTAGGACGCCAGCTTATCCGTAAATACTTTGTCTGGCTGAAAGATAGCGCCCCGTTGTCAACTCAGAAGGGTGTTAACAGTGGAGAATAGTTCTCTACTAGAGTGGGCAGCATCTTGGATCTTCTTAGAATATGTCATCAACATAGGACAAAGCCTGGTCATCAAAATCTTGAAAAAGTTCTGTTGCATGGGCTGTAAACAACCCAAGGCTATTCTTATTCTCCTAGGAAAATCAACAAAATTGTTTCTGAGAACTTAGGGCACTGAATACAGTCAAGTACATGCTTTCAGGTCCTATAGTTTGGCAGAATAATCCATTTAACGGTGTAATGTGGTTTTGTATTTTTTACATTCTATATTATTGATTAGTGCTGCACGATGCAAGTTTTGTACAACAAATGTGCGTGTAGCAGTGTTCAAGTGTCTGTAATCTAACACTAAATGATATAAATGGTCTGGTTTCACTACTGAAAACAAAGGATAATTCATGGGAAGTTCTGTTTTCCATTACACCTTATATTTCAAGTTGAGTGAGTATTTCTCTAACTTGTTTTTTAGCCTCATGTTTAAAGGGGTATTGTGTTTGTGGGGTGGACCTCACAGTTATGAAGTTTTAAGGGGATCCATCATTTGAATCGATTTGTACTTTATTCAGTTTGTTGAAACAACCATAAAAGCATTTACAGAATTAAAAGTATACTTTAAAAAAACATTAACACAGTATAATGACATGTTCAACGATCATGAAGAACAATGAAGGTAAGGTGTTTTTTTCAAAAACAATAACGCAACATAGCATATCTCAAAAACATTTAAGAACTAGGGCAGATCATACCGATATTGTACATTCTCGCATTATATCTATTCCTTAATCAATTAACAGGGACAATACCTTTCCTCACATTAATTGCTTTTTAGATAAATGATGCAACATAAAAGCATATTCCCGGATTATTCAGTGCAAGGCGTAAGTTCATAGCAGCAGAATATGATTTCACATTATTTTTTTATAAAAAGCGGTTTCAGATAAAAACGTCTAAAATGCAAGTAAAAATTACAAAAGAGCACAAAGTGTACTGTGCTATGTTTGGAAAGCTTGTTGGAAGGGCAACATGTAGAATCCAAGGGCATGTTTTCATAACTGGAAAAGCGACTAGATGATGCACTATTCCTAATCTCAAACTAGTCAGTACATAACAATACAAAGATTTGGTCACTGTGATCAGGTGGTCTTGGACTCCTCTTTTAGATTCAATTGATTGATAACATTTAAGACTTGATTGTTTCTCTATGGCAGTCCTGTGGGTTTCTCTTTTGCATGGCAAGAATAAATCCTTGATTTATCTTTTGTTTAAAGAGGCCACCTGTCCCGGGTTATCAACATTCTGTATATCAAATAACTTATTATAAATATCCCTAATATATTTTACCCATCGGATGTGTGTCTTTTTCATGAGGTGTAAGCAATCTTTGATGACGGATTTAGTAAAGGCTGTCTCTTCTTTAACCAATATTGATCTCCATACCAGCAGTGGCCTTACAGAGGCCAAGTCTGCTAGGTATGTCACATCCACCTCCCGATTTATTAGCTCAGTAGATGCTGAAGGTGGCATGCTTAAAAATTATTTTTAAAAAGCATTTCTTCTTGTTGCAGGGCCTGGCAACAGTGATAGCCCCACGCCCCGGCACCATATAGGGCTGTAGTGACACATCTCGCCTTACATATTGTCAACATTTCTATTACAGGGTGGTTACTTAATTTAGCTGCAAATCTAAAAACCCCGTGTGCATTCCTAGTCTTTTTAGTATGATCATTGGATGATTCCCGATTCCATTTCCCATTGCCCGAAAAGGTTACCCCTAGATAGCAAAACAAATTGACAGTTTGGACTGGGGTGCTATCAAGATAAAAGGTTTTACATTTCCTCGGTTTAGTGCCACATACCATTGTAAACATTTTTGTTTTGTTAATTATCAGTTTTCGTTCAGCTATAAGCTTGCAAAATTTATCCATGAGTCTTTGTAGGCCAACAGGGATCCTAGAGAGTACTACTGTATCATCTGCTTGTAATAAAATAGGTATGGGATAGCCCGATATTAACGGGGCTTCTACCTTCGCCAACTGCAACACTTTATCAATCTCATTAATGAATAGCGAAAAAGTAATGGGGAAGGACAGAACCTTTGTTAATAGCACGTTTTACATCTAAAATAGGAGTGCACTCGCCCCCTTGTCCATATGTCACTTTGCAGGATAACATTTCATAAAGCCTTGCAAGAAAATAAATAATACTTTTGGGTGCATCAAGATTAAGTAAAGTAGGCCGCAAATTTGTATGATTAACTAGATATGACTACTAAGATCTGCAAAGCATAGGTATAGCCTCCCTTCTTAGGCACATGTATGTTTACCTATTAGCAGCTCTAAGTTAACACTTTGTTCTGTAGTCCCCAATCCTCTCCTAAAACCATATTGCACTGGGAAAAGTATATCATTATCATTTCCCCAGCCGCATTATTAAAACTTTACTCATTACTTTTATGAACGAGTCTAAAGTGATATGGAGCGATATTGTTTGGCTTATGACTTATCTCCTTCTTTATAAATAGGGATAATAACTGACTGACCCCACAAGGGGGAATGCATTCTGTCACTGCCGGATTAAAAACTCTTGTAAGGATTGGGCCCCATAGATCAAGCTCAGCTTTATACATCTACTGGAACTACGTCCGGGCCCGGGGCTTTACCTCCCCTGCTTCCCTTCAATCCTTCCTGTATTTCTTCCAGTGTGATATTTAATGGTATGACATGCCTCTTACTCTGTATTAAATTTTGTTCCACGCATACCTCAGGTCCTGTCGGATTAAAAATAGCCCTACAATGGGATACCCAGGCTACGCATGTGACATGGGATAACACTTCTGGGAATTAGTAATTCTTTAAAAATTGCATATTTACAATATTCCAGAATAGCTTGTTATTGGCTACCAAGGAAAGTTGATCCCATGCTTTTCCTTGTTTCAAGGGTAAGTTTATGATTGTTTCTTGTTTTGAATCAATACATTGTCTCTGGTCTTACAATGTAGGGGTTGTTTCAGTTGCTTTAGTGCCTCAGTACAAATGTGATCAAAACACCCCTTCTTTTTCTTCCTTCCCTCCTTAATAGGGCTGTTAGGATCCTGTCAATAATAATATTAATTTTGACACAGTTAGTCAAATTCTCACTGGGGTCTACCTCCTCTTTTAGACAGTAGGTAATCTCTTGTTGCATTTTAGGACAATGTCATATAGAAATATTTGTGGTTCCAAGCCCTCCCATTTAATACAAGTCCCTTTGGATCTATGAGGAACAATGTTAGTTACAGTACTTTGATGCATTAGCCTTTTTACGCCCCACAAATGAAATCACATAGTAATGCAATTGTGATCACTCAGTGTTAGTTAGACGACCAGCGGGGTGTCACACATGTGTGTAACACTAGACGAAACTAGGACATGGTCAATGATCAATGTATCATTCCTATCAATGAAAGGTACCATTGGTATCACAAGCACACTGCAGCAATTCAAAATCATATTTGACAATCATTGTGTTTAAAAAATCCCCATATACATTGTGTGGAAAATGTATACAATCGTCCCCTTTGTCATTCTTAATCCCACAAACTTGGGTAACAGCCAGAGGACATTTGGGTGTTAAAATCTCTGACCCATATAAGTACAGTGTTTTTACTAATAGAGTCTAAAAAAGTACCAAGCTCTTTATTTTTTGACACATACTGGTGGTTTGTTGGAGATAAGGATCAAGAGCCCCCCTTTCGCTCTTCTAAAGGTGGATGGTACAGCCTATAGCCAATATGAAGAGAACCCTTCTACATATATTGGGTCAGAGCACCAGGTTTCTTGCAGGCAGATCACATCAAGCCCATTAATAAATCTTGCCATCCTAACGTATCTTGTTTACTAATAAATCCAGTAATATTCCATGTTGCTATATTAAAACTCTTTCCTATACTGCTCCCCAGTATATCAGTAGGTGTCTCCAAATTACTGTCAATATCCCTGTTTGTATCATTTATATCAACTTTCAGCACCTGTGATATCAGCTGGGGCCCTGTACGGGGGAATAATCACAACTTACGGTGCCATGCACCAGTCTGCTATCCCAGATCCAGTTGAGTTGTTATCAATACTGAGGGAAGCAATTACAACTTGCGGTGCCATGCACCCATCTGCTATCCCAGGTACAGTAGAGTTGTTGTCAACATCGGGGGGATCAATATGTAGAAAAACAAGGACCCCATGATGTGGATAAAGTTCCTGGGTCAGGGTAAACAATGTGAGTAAAGTAACGCACCCAGCCAAACAATATGACTACTGGCACAAGTTAGATGGCAAACAGAACAAAATTAATAATACACAACTGAATTAGCATATAAAGTACATTTTAATACATTTCATAAAAGATGTCATGAGTGAAATCATTGACATACTGATAAAACATGATAAAAATTATAAGTTCATTGTCACAAAAGCATTGATTTGATATAAGTGAGGGATGGTTTCCTGTCTACCCGTTTCGACACGTTGAAGGTGTCTTCCTCAGGACTTTACCATCATGATGCTGTAAATAAATGAACAATCTTTAAAACTTTGTCTTTATGCTAAACAGTTGATAACACTGAATACAGTTTGCCAGATTCTAGAGGCCAGTGATTTGTTCACGTTCCATGATATACCACATAACATTGGTTAACCATACCAATAAATATCATACAGACTTGTCTACATTTGCATTAATAAAAAACCAGAATAGTTAACATCTCATCTGACATTTGTCACGACTAAAGAACATAGAACAGAATAGTTGACATGCTTACATTTGCATGAGAGAAGAGACAGTTTTCATAAAACATTTGTCCAGATTCAAAACACATAAAGCAAACTATTAGGAATATCTTTCAGGTAGTAATCATCAGGGTAGAAAAAGAAAGAGAAAAGTGGTGTTTATTTATTCATTATAAGGGTTACATTAGTGGATTTTAATCTATTTTTCAATATGTATGTGAGAATGGGGGGCTCACTCATACATCATAATAGGGACATAATATCTCAACACGATAATATTTTTAGCAAAGTACCTGCATTTGTAGTGAAGAGACTGATAATATAGCCCCGTGGTGGCTTGTGTGGTCTCTGATTAACGGTTGTCTATAAATTAATGGGGAAAGAATGAACATGAACTCTGTCTTAATATAATATTCGGCAAGTTAGCCTACTTAACGATGGTCGCATTTTCTCTCTACTCTCACCTGTCTTTAAAAGTTATGATAACTGCTTGGTGTGAAATTATTATGGATAATCCTATATGGAACCATGCAGTTTTTCCGCCGAATACGGTTTCAGTTGATGACTATCTAAAATTAGACAGAGCTGAAATTTAGACGCTCGCTTCTAAATAGTTGAGGTAAATAAAGCATTACATTCATCTCTTACCTAAGTTACTCAGGGAAATAAGTTAACGAAGTGGCGGAGTCACATAGTTATCTGGCCTATTGTGGTATGATCCTGTTCAGATTACCGACTCTCTAAAATATAAAAATGGCCATATATAGATACAGATATAATACGATCAAGATGGTTGATTGTCAATTACGTGAACTTGGTATCTATTTCTTACCTGTTCAGGGCAAACTAAGGATGTTTCAAGGTTGCGTAATTTCCCAGGCAATTGCTGTTTTACGATGGTTTACAACTTAATAAATATCTGCAATTAGATAACTGTGTATGAGAAACTGCGTATTGTAACGATCAAAAAAATATATATCGGGGAGTTGTTACTTCTTACCCGTGTTTTGTCAAAACAATTAGCGAAGGTTGTCAAACAGGGTGACATGATTGTTGAGGCTAATTGAAGTTAGTTGACTAAGAGTTATCTGAAATTGAGATAGTTTTATAGGCAGTTAGGAATTTTCGCATTGGTTGCACGGTGATTATAAACACGGATATATTAGTTACTTCTTACCCATGTGCCTCGAGGTAAAACCGTGCCGAAAATATGTTGTTCACCCTATTTGTGGCGATTTTCGGTCTCTAACTTCCGTCTATCTAAAGTTAAAAATAGCCGTATATAGGTGTTACTATTACGGGATACCTACTGGTTTTATCGTTCTGATTAGCACAAGATTTTATTCAGATTCTTACCTGTAATGGACGAAAGGACGGCGTATTGGATGGACACGATCAGACGGCTGAGGGCTCAGTGAAAGAATCTGAATCGTTTGCATTGGTTGGTTTATATACCGTGTATTGCCATTGGTCATCAGAGTTACCTGGTCTCTTAAAAGTGTATATCGTAATTGACCATGTGTTAGTCAATACGGTATCCCATAGTATAGGTAGCAGATCAGAACCGATATGGTTCACGGGTGATGGGGGGAACATCACAAGGATGCCGAAGGACCGGAAAGATATTAATTCATTTGACATATTGATTACGGCGCACAATTCTTAGTTGTTAAAAAATCATTTTTTAAATCAGCTTATATTTAGGTTTTTTACTATTTGTTATTTAGTTTCGGTTTGGACAAGAGATGGCCGATTCATTTAACGCATTAGATGGAAAAGAAGTCATTTTTAGTCACTAGCCAGGGCGAGTCAGTTATCAGTATCGGCTTATCTTTGGATCTAATTTTATTTATTGGTTACTTTAGAGGATGGCGTTCTCCCATGGTAATTCATTGTTCAAACCATGGGTGAAGGTCCCTAAGGAAAAGATCCAAAATACTTCTTTCTTTTTTCTGATTTTATCACCACCATTGTTATTTGGTGTGTGGATCTTTTCCAAAATGCGCCATCTGATGTCTGATGGGGAGTGTTGGAATTCAGAGAAGTGGTTCACAAGTGGGGCTGTTAATTTTCGTGTTTTGATGGCGGTCCTGTGTTCTGTGAGATGGGTTTTTATTGCACGGGAGGTTTCACCCACATAACCCAAATTGCATGGGCAAATAAGGAGATATATTATGTTACATGTGTTACATGTCCATAATTCCTTTGCTTGTATGTTGAATTGATTAAAGATAAATGTTTCCCCTGCTATGATGCCGTCACAAGACTGGCAAGAGCCACATCGGGAAGTGCTCTTAATAGCATTGGTGCCTTGTATTGATTTTTGTACGAATGGGGTTTTAGTGGTTGCTGCAGTATACCGTGATCGAACTACTAGGTCCTTTAAATTTTTGTTTTGACGGTGTGCAAACATTGGTTTTTTGAGTTTGGGTTGTGACGAGTCTATATTTAACAGATTCCAATTCGCGTTAATGACCTGCTTAACCGTGGCGTTCAGCGTGGAGTGCTTCGTAATGCAGACTAGTTTTGGTTCTTGTTGTTCTTTTTGTGACTTAAGTAAGGCATCTCGATCGTAAAATCGGGCTCTTTTATATGCTTCTCTAACGAGACGATGGGGATAGCCTCGTTCGAGAAATGTTTGTTTCATTAATGCCGATTGAGAGTCATAGTCCTTAAGGTTAGTACAATTTCTTCTCACTCTGAGAAATTGTGAAAAGGGATTGCCATCTTTCTGATTTCTTGGATGGTAACTAGAGAAGTGGAGCAAGGTGTTCCTTGCTGTAGGCTTTGTATATAGATCTACCTCCAGCTTATTTGATGTGTTCCTGATATAGATATCCAAAAACTCAACTTGCGTGGTATCAATATGCGCAGTGAAGCGAAGATTATTATCTGCAAGATTGAGCCAGTCCAAGAATTCTTGTAGTGTCTGTTCCCCATTGGTCCAGATGAAAAAAATATCATCAATAAATCGGTAACTATGGGAAACAGACTCAAAGAATGGGGCCATTTCATTGTGTATATGTTTAGACTCAAAAAGAGCCATATATATATTCGCTATGGACGGGGCCATGGCTGCCCCCATACTAACGCCTTTTGTTTGCTGGTACATATGTTCACCAAACTGAAAGACGTTTTCTTTAAGGACTAAGGACAGACACTCAAAAATAAACGGTTTACAACATGGTATTTGGTACATGCCTATGAACCACATGGTAGCCTCTATTGCTTCTTTCTGGGGGATGTTACTATACAGAGATTCGACATCCAAAGTGACCAACAGGTCACTGTGTTGATTAAAAGGTAGATGTTCAAATTTTGTGATGATTGACCCTGTGTCTTTGATGTAAGAGGGAATAAGCTGAATGTATGGTCTAAGAATATTGTCTAGGTATTTTGAGATAGCCTCGGTGGGGGTGCCTATTGTCGATACAATAGGACGATAGGGTGGATTTTGCTGATTCTTATGCATTTTCGGTATCTTGTAAATGCAGGCTATCTTTTTTTGAGATTTGTTTAAGAATTCATGTTCCTTCTTATTGATTACTTTTTCATTAAGAGCTTTTGTTGTAATTTTTTGAATAGTTTTAATAACTCTATCTGTAGGGTTGATTGTGATTTTTTTGTAAAACAGGGGATCATTCAGCATGTTTAACATGTTGGACTCATAGGTGGTGCCGTCTATGAGGACGAACCCACCTCCTTTGTCGCTGCTCTTAACAACAATGGATTTATTATTCTTCAAGTAGTTCAGGGATGTGTGTTCTTCTTTGGAGATATTATATCTCGGTTTGGGTACATACTGCAAGGCTTGTTCCAATTTATTGAGGACAACTTTTTCAAATATTGCCATCTCTGGGCCTATTTGGTCCAATGAGGGAGTAAATGTGGATGGTAAGGCTACAATGTTATTCGCTCTAATGTCTTGATCTATATCATCTTTATTCATAAAAAACTTCTGTAGTCTTATTTTTCTAAAAAAAGAATGTATGTCCTGGTGTAATTCAAATAAATCTACATTCGAATGGGGAACAAATGTTAATCCTTTCATTAGTAGGGACACATCTGATGCATCTAACTATTGTATTGTTCATTCTTTCCCCATTAATTTATAGACAATCGTATAATCAGAGACCACACAAGCCACCACGGGGCTATATTATCAGTCTCTTCACTACAAATGCAGGTACTTTGCTAAAAATTTTATCGTGTTGAGATATTATGTCCCTATTATGATGTATGAGTGAGCCCCCCCATTCTTACATACATATTGAAAAATAGATTAAAATCCACTAATGTAACCCTTATAATGAATAAATAAACACCACTTTTCCCTTTCTTTTTCTACCCTGATGATTACTACCTGAAAAATATTCCTAATAGTTTGCTTTATGTGTTTTGAATCTGGACAAATGTTTTATGAAAACTGTCTCTTCTCTCATGCAAATGTAAGCATGTCAACTATTCTGTTCTATGTTCTTTAGTCGTGACAAATGTCAGATGAGATGTTAACTATTCTGATTTTTCATTAATGCAAATGTAGACATGTCTGTATGATATTTATTGGTATGTTTAACCAATGTTATGCGGTATATCATGGAACGTGAACAAATCTCTGGCCTCTAGAATCTGGCAAACTGTATTCAGTGTTATCAACTGTTTAGCATAAAGACAAAATGTTTAAAGATTGTTCATTTATTTACAGCAACATGATGGTAAAGTCCTGAGGAAGACACCTTCAACGTGTCGAAACACGTAGACAGGAAACCATCCCTCACTTATATAAAATCAATGCATATGTGACAATGAACTTATAATTTTGATCATGTTTTATCAGTATGTCAATGATTTCACTCATGACATCTTTTATGAAATTTATTAAAATATACTTTATATGCTAATTCAGTTGTGTATTATTAATTTTGTTCTGTTTGCCATCTAACTTGTGCCAGTAGTCATATTGTTTGCCTGGGTGCGTGACTTTACTCACAACATCGGGGGGATTGACACCCTCTTGTCAGTCGATATCTTGTAAAGTGCTCAACGCCTGATATCTATTCGAGACTGGTAATGTATATTGGGGTAATTTATCATATCATAGGGCACTCATGGGTGGCTGGGCTCTTCTATCCAAATGTGAAAACAAGGACCCCCTGAACAGTGATGTGTTCAATTTCTAGGACAGTGAAAATAAATTCAAGTAAAAAGCTTCCTAGGCGATTGATCAAAGGAAACAAGTCAATAAGAGAACAAACAGGAAGCAGAGTATATACAAAATACATTCATTTTAATGACATCAATTAAAAATTATTTAATAAAAATTAGTGTTGTGACACAATACATACAGTTATACATTTAAAAATAAATCACGTATAAAATTTGCATTAAAAAAAACCGGGAAGAAAATCAATATATTTAGTGGCACAAATCAATTCGACTTCAGGAAAAGCCACACATTTACCTGAAAATAATCATAAATATACATTCAAATATTACATTTAAATATTACTACATTTTTGTCACGTATATATTTTTAGATCTAATCATCGTTTTCTTAATTATTATTCTTGCATAAAGCAGTACTACATTGGTTACATATCACATCTATTTGTTAAAAAAATCATAGTCTTTATTCCATGCTATTCTTTTAGTACTAAATCAAGTTTCCATTACAGACGATTCTGATATCTGAGTACTCATATCATTTGATGGCTGTACCTAGATGGGTTAAAACAAGGTTTGCTATAAGGGGCAGATTGATAAGTTTAAAAAGATCTTGGGTAGCTTTCTATGAGCCCATATTATCATGTCCAAGAATATCATATTGGAAAGAGACTGAACATCCACTAAGATAACTAAGATAACATGGTGTTCATCGGGGCTTACAGTCTCGAATAAGGACATACTAGTGAATAAGGATAGGACATCTAAATACTGTCAATCCAAAATTTGAAAATCCTGTGTCAAAGTCTATCTCTGCATCTAGTTGCCCATCAGTTTCATCCCCAAATCCAGGGCAGGGGCTGCCCCTTACTAATTTTGCCATTATTCAAGGTTCAAAAGACCTTTATTCGAATTTCTTAAAATTCATAAAAGTACCGATCATAGTAACAACACACAATAATAATATATGTACATACAAATGATAAATATAACATGTGACACTGAGTTCCATACAGTGACAATACAATATACATCAAATCATTATACTACGTTTCCATTATGACACAAATAAAACTGATTACTATATTCAGGGATTTTCCATTGTTTTGCGTGCTTGTATGGCCGATCTTAAGAAAGAACTGGTGCGGAAGGTTAATTCATCACTGTCCAAAGCAATTAACATACTATATGAGTCTTTAAGTGTCAGTGGTCTGAATTTTTTAAAATACGGAGTTAAAAACCATTTAATAAATTTGAGATAAAATTTGCAGAAAAATAAAAAGTGCAGATCATCCTGTGTACTCACACCATCACAAGGACATAAAGGGGAATCAGCACTATGACAATATCCCAATGGAAAAGACAGCATAAATTTTACAGTGCCTGCCCTTAAACGAAACAGTAATGATCGCTCCCAGCCAGTCATGGGCAGGGAGAGGTAGGGCGGCAGAGTGTGACTACACAATCCATTTCCTATATATTTCATGACACTTGATTTTTGTGATTCGCTTCTTAGCCTTTCACTATTGTAAAGTGCATATAGTGCATTTTTGACCTCAACTTTATCCTTTGATTCTATTGTCGTGGGATCTGCGAACAAAGTGCCTCTGTCAACTTCATTGAGTGATTTCGATACTTCCGAGAACCATGGGATCCTCATTCCGTGTACACAACTTAAGCAATCTTTTATAATATTTTGTGTAAGAGCAGCTGCATCATTCTTCCAGATTCTAATCCAGAAAAGTGCTGGTCTTGCTCTAATAAAGTCACTTATGTGTGGAAGATTTAATTCATTGTGACAGATAAAATTAGGTGAGGAAATCGGTACGCCCAACACTTTTCTGCAAAAGCGATTTTCCTCCCTTTGGATGCAGAGGCTGTTTCCCGATCCCCATACCTCTGCTCCATACGTGGCAACAGGTGAGCACTGTAGTTTAAAAATCTTTAAAATAGCCTTAGTGGCACCTATTCTCTTCGGGCGAGGGAGACTCAAAACAGAATTGTTGGCTTTCGAGAACTTGCTCGTGGCGTGGGCCAAAAGCCCACTCCACGAGCCGTTCGCAGCGAAAACCAACCCTAAATAAGGAAATTTAGGGACAGATTCCAATTTGTCTGTGCCTAACTGTATGGTATTGAGTTTCCTTTTGCCTGGGCCACAGGACATGATAAAAGATTTTTTTTAATTTACCCTCAGGTCCAAATCCCTCATAAAGTTAACAAAACTATTTACAAGCAGACGGAGAGCGTTAGGAGTGCGGGCCATAAGCACCGCATCGTCTGCGTATAAAAGCACTGGAAGTGGTTTCCCTAAAATGACTGGAACATCTGTAGTGACTTTTTTCAGGCAGGTGGATAAGCCATTAATATAAATGATAAACAACAGGGGTGCTAAAACGCACCCCTGTCTCACCCCCCTTCCTATATCAATGGCTCCTGATACCTCTCCACCCATCCCAATACGTACCCGTGCTTTCAGGTCAGTATGGAGATAGGCTAAAAAACTTACAAGGGTATTATCAAGACCATTGATTGAAAGGATAGACCAAAGCTTTGATCTATTCATAAGATCAAAAGCGGATGAGAGATCCATAAACGCAAGATAGGTGGGGGAGGAGCGGGCAACACTATATTTGTCAATTATCAATTTTAAATTTAAGCATTGCTCCACTGTTCCTACCCCACTACGGAACCCCATCTGACAAGGGTCTAAAAAGTCAGTGTCAGTTGCCCATTCCAGTACTCTATGGTATATTATACGACCCAACACTTTTAAGGTGTTATCCAAAAGGGAGATAGGGCGATAATTCGCAGGGTCAGACCTGTCTCCCTTTTTATAGATTGGAACAAAAATGCTGGTTGCCCATGTGGTCGGCATGGCTGTTTTTGGGAGGCAGTTAAAAATATTAAGAAATATGTGTGTCCACAGATCAGCGTCATATTTAATAATATCTATGGGCAGACCGTCGGGTCCGGGCGCCTTATTTCCCAGACTCTCTTTTATAGCTATTTTAACTTCATGTTCCAGAATTTGTAACCCACCTGATTGACCAAAAGTAAGAGGAGAATGCTCCTCTAAGGGGGCTGCATAAATTCTAGAAAAATGGGTCTCCCAAGCTGCGCTTGTTATATTGCAACTGATTTGGGTAAGCTTCTTTCCCATTTCCCTCGTTTTTCTAACAGCTGACCAAAATGGGCCACTGCCGCCCAAGTTTGCGCTGATTACCAGAAAGTCCCATTGTTCAGAAAGCAAATTAGACTTCCGTTCAGATATTTTAGCTTTGTAATTTTTCCTAGCTAATTGAACGGTGGCTTTACACCTTGGTTTTATAGAGAGAGCCTTTCTTAATTCTCTATTTGCCAAGGAGCATGATGAATCAAACCACCTTGGCTCTTTACCTTCCTTAGGTAATGGAACTGACAAAAGAATTTTAATGGTTGAGCACAAAACTTCAAAATCAGCAATTAATTGGTTGTGATTATCGCTTGGGGACATACAAGAATCAATCAGATGTGGATATAGCGTTTGTACGCTATGTAAAATAGCCCCGCAATCCACTCCCCTCCATTTTAAACGAAGGCCATCAATTGATGGAGTAATGTCCCTTGCACCATTTAGATTCGCAAAAATCGGACTTGGAGCAAGATCCAAAATTACAACCAATGGATTGTGGTCACTAAGGGGTGTTTGTACCACAGAAGTTTTGACTATACAATCTGTTAACAGTGGTGACGTAAATACATAATCAATGGTAGAGCTACTGTCCCTACCAATAAACGTTGGAACATAAGGGGAATCAGGATTATGTCCTATTCTCAAAGCATCGACTAAGTCAAATTCAGTGAGTAATTTGGACAATTCTGAACCCCTGCGCTCCGCTGGATCAGAAAAGATCTGATTTTCAGATCCAACACTCACTGCTAATTTTGCATTGAAATTACCCCCTATTAAAATACCTGATTTGTTGTCTACTGAAAGGGAACATTCCAATTTACTTAAAACCTTGGATAATGCCAAAAAGTTCTTGTTCGGTACATTATAAAAATCATTATTATAAAAGTTAAGTAAATAAACTGTGGTCTTTGACTTCAACTTATATTCAAGAAACTGTATATTGGGATTAACAGGACCATCGTTCTGCAGGTTTCTAATTGTACCGCCTGCAAGAATCTTAATCCCAACAAATAGGCCACCCACTGCTCGGCCAAAGCTCGGTTTAGGTGAAGTTAGGCTGAAACAGTGATAGCCCTCTATATACAAATTGCCAACAGCCCATGTTTCTTGATACATAAGGATATCCGCATCATTAATTATCTCAATCCATGCAGGGTCCAATAACTTAGATTCCAATCCTGCAACATTCCAATTTAAGATTGATAATCAATGTATATTACAACATTTGCCTGGCCTTACCCCAGTACTCCCTGCTTCCTCAAGAGTCGTATTAACAACAACAGGGAGATTACAATTAGCAGGCGTCTATTCCATAATTTCCAGTGTGCCATTCAAAACCTGACAGTCTGCGGCTGATACTGAGTGTCCCTCTTGTATACTGACTGTGGCTTGGCTTTGAATATCTATGTTGGGCATTATAACCAGTCAATCCTGTTCATCTAAATTAGAGAAATATTCAAATCGATTATGTGTGGGAATGTTGAATATTGACCTTACTTCAGTTATCGGCTGGAACTGATGGAGGTCAGGGGCAGGATAAGACGTATCTCTATAGTTATATTGGTGCATGTTTGAGAATTGAAGGTGATGCGGGGAATGGGAGGGGGGTACTGACATTGGGATCTGATTCCGCCAATTATGGCCATTCAAGTGACCAGAATCCTGGTTTTGTAAAAAGAGCGGTGATTTGATCCTCGCACCAAAATTCGAATCTTGATAAGTGGTAATGGGGTGGTTCATCATAACTTGTTTTGGGGGTATCAAGTGTCTGTAAAAATAGCCTAGTGGAAGGAGTGTGGTGTTGAATTCATATGTTGAGGGTAATGGGGCACTTGCAAGTGTTTTCTCTGCCCATTGTGGGTTCTTAAAATTAATTGTAACACAATCACCCTCAAACTTTTTTCTAAGTGGGCCTATCCAACCCACTCTCTGGGTATTAATAATCTCCCTTGCACCTTCTATGGGAAAATTGCAGTTTGCAATTAACCAATGTAAGGTTTTATTTTTAAGGGATATAGGAGTTTCCTCTTGGTCCTTCCTTAATTTAGAAACATTGACCAGAACAAGGACATAAGCGCCGCATTCTGGTGGAAGATTGATACGGGAAGGAGCCTGTCTAGATGTTTTTCGCGGCGGTTGGACTAAGGTGGAACCACTTACGGAGTTTGAAAGGTGGCCCACCATAGGCACACTAGTCTGTTTGGTATTCTGATCCTTCCTTATAACTAAGGCTGCATTGTTACAATTGGCTGTTGGTCGGCTAACACTTGTCCCCTTCGGGGGAACTGGGGGTGGTTTGGGTGTAATAGCTATGTTTGTAGTTAGTGCTTGAGAGGTGTTAAGTACGGGACCCACTGTTTTGGTGGAAGTAGATTTAGTTACATCATTTGCAGCATTTGTTGTGGATAGGCTCTTGATAGGAATAATTAGTTCAGCTATTTGCTTTTCTATCCGGGTGAGCCTGCTTTCAATAGGGGATAGATAAATGCTAAGAAGTTCACCCAATTTTGCCAACATAAAGTCGGTTACTGCTACAGTGTTGTCATTTGTTCTACCATCCTTTGCTTCTATCCCACCCTGCTGTTCCTCCTCTCTTTCTTCATCCTCGTCACCCTTAGTAGTCTCCTTAGCCCTACTTGTGTTTGGGTTGGGTTTAGAATTTACATCTCTCCCAGTTTGATTTTGTTTTCTGGCCTTTGAGGGTTGAGGCTTAAGTGCGTGTTGTTTTTGTTGTAATTTTTGAATAGCGCCCTCGCGTCTGCCCCTTGATTCCCTCGTGTTTTCTACTGATATAATTTCAGGGGTGGGGGTCATATGTAAATCCGGGGTCTTCTCTAAATCCATGCTAATATCTGTGTCGTTGTCGGAGTCTATCAGGGGAATAGTAGCGGATAGATTTACTTCATTAGGGATGGTATGAATATCGACACACGCGTTTAATAAGGGTCTAATGTTAGCAGGCAAGACCTGGATAGGTGTGGTAGCAGAAGCAATAAGTCCCAGGGACGAATGTTTAGCATGGGCAAGATCTTGTGAAACCCTGCGTTCAAGAAGAGATATACCCTGGTTTATAGCATCATTGGCCTTAATTATAAAGTGATCAATAGGGCCAGTTTTAGAACTACCCCCAGCAGCTGCTGTTCTACTACGACTCCCCCTTGGAGACATGATGATGACAGTAGGTGGTAGTGAGCTAAGCCTATCGCGGAGTGGAGTCAAACTTAGAAACTTGTTAGGCACTTCAATATACGAATATAAAAATACCCAAATACCTGAGACAGATTACAAATAGCAACACAGTCTCTAATTCAAATCACAACAGATAGCTAGTAATCAATATGTTCATACTCCCAATCCAAATGTTAATCAATTGGGTCCATAATCCTTAGTCCTCAATGCAACTACCCAAAGTCAAAGTCAGAGTTGTCAGATACCTTGGAGTATAGATGTTAGAGGTCTACACCCGTCCCGTCCTCCTTCGGCCGCTGAGGGCCGTAGAGGGCCCGCCCTTTGCCCGGGCTTAGCCCGGCGTCATCCCGCGCGCGTCCCGCGGGGCGGGAGGTGTTCCGCGTTCTTGAGGCGCCTCCAGGCGCAGCGGGAGCGTCACGAGCGCGCCAGGACCCGGGGCTGCTGGGAAGTGGAGTTTGGTTGAGCCCGACTCTGCCAGGAGAGTCCCTGTTACACCGTCGCGTTGGCCGTTTCCCTCACGGCTGGAAAAAGTGAAGGGTTACTTTGGCCGTTCCCCTCACGGCTCCCCACCTCTGCAGGTAAGGTTAGGAAATGCCCCCAGGCACGCTCGGTGCTCCGCGTTCTTGAGGCGCCTCCAGGCGCAGCGGGAGCGTCACTAGCGCGCCAGGACCCGGGGCTGCTGGGAAGTGGAGTTTGGTTGAGCCCGACTCTGCCAGGAGAGTCCCTGTTACACCGTCGCGCTGGCCGTTTCCCTCACGACTGGTAAAAGCGAAGGACCACCCTGGCCGTTCCCCTCACGGCTCCCCACCTCTGCAGGTAAGGTTAGGAAATGCCCCCAGGCACGCTCGGTGCTCCGCGTTCTTGAGGCGCCTCCAGGCGCAGCGGGAGCATCACGAGCGCGCCAGGACCCGGGGCTGCTGGGAAGTGGAGTTTGGTTGAGCCCGACTCTGCCAGGAGAGTCCCTGTTACACCGTCGCGTTGGCCGTTTCCCTCACGGCTGGAAAAAGTGAAGGATTACTTTGGCCGTTCCCCTCACGGCTCCCCACCTCTGCAGGTAAGGTTAGGAAATGCCCCCAGGCACGCTCGGTGCTCCGCGTTCTTGAGGCGCCTCCAGGCGCAGCGGGAGCGTCACTAGCACGCCAGGACCCGGGGCTGCTGGGAAGTGGAGTTTGGTTGAGCCCGACTCTGCCAGGAGAGTCCCTGTTACACCGTCGCGCTGGCCGTTTCCCTCACGGCTGGAAAAAGCGAAGGACCACCCTGGCCGTTCCCCTCACGGCTCCCCACCTCTGCAGGTAAGGTTAGGAAATGCCCCCAGGCACGCTCGGTGCTCCGCGTTCTTGAGGCGCCTCCAGGCGCAGCGGGAGCATCACAAGCGCGCCAGGACCCGGGGCTGCTGGGAAGTGGAGTTTGGTTGAGCCCGACTCTGCCAGGAGAGTCCCTGTTACACCGTCGCGTTGGCCGTTTCCCTCACGGCTGGAAAAAGTGAAGGATTACTTTGGCCGTTCCCCTCACGGCTCCCCACCTCTGCAGGTAAGGTTAGGAAATTATTGATAATGAGGTAGCCCTTAAAGTCACCCTGGACCTGGGCACAGTACTGGAAAAAGAACAATGGTCTGTGACCAAAATTTGAATCAATTATAATTATTATTATAATTATAGAATGGTTATTGCCTAAAAGATTGCAATAAAGTTACTAAATAACATAGAATGAGAAACTGTGGTGCATATGCAAAATTGTGCATCCAAACAATTACGTAGACCACACATACACACAAACGCCACAATATCTGATATATTTCAAGATAGTTAATGAGCAACTCAATCGTTAATGTACTTCACATAGGTTGTACGCAAAAGGGTAGAGGTGAAAAGAGTAGAGTAGTGGTGTTCAGAGGAGGAAAGGTGAATCAAAGAGTAAGATATAAACAATTTAACACATTTTTAATACTGATAGCAAAGATCAGTTCTAGCAAGCCTGTCCAATGATGGTTTACAAGTAATCTGTAAATTATTCAACATGCATAAAATGCAAAATCCAACGTCATAGTGTGGTGAGTAGAAGGTACAGGTCTTGGTCAAGGGAAGGCATCGATGTTTCGACTCGACTGTGCCCTCAGGTGTTTGAACCTTGGCTGCGAGTCTTCATCAGGACTGTATGGGAGAGCAACCTATGATGGAAATAGTGTATTAGACATGGCAAGTGTCACTGTGGTCAATATGGTCAAGTAGGGCAATTACTGACCTAACCTGCAACCAAGCCTGGCTGGGCAGGTAAGATAGGAGCGACGTGTCAGAAGGCTCAAAGTCGCCCGATACGATTCGTCTGGTGTGTTCCAAGCACATCACCATATGTGGGTTTCTTTCAAGTTCTGTGACTGTCCCTATCTGTAAGGTACAAGGTGTCACGTTACCACCCAGTGGTTAATAATGAGGATAAGCACAAAAACAAACAAAAACAGGGGCAAACATTACACACCCATGTGGGCCTACGGGTCTCTCTACTACAAGGAAGGAGATTAGATTACTCAATAGAGCCTGGTACCGGGGTCCTGGTCTCATTATCCAATAAAACCTTGGCAGTGAGTCTCCCCCCAAGTGGGCCTGCGAGCCATTACAACACACAAGGAGCCGGTGTTTATGCACCACAGTGTCTCATTCTATGTTATTTAGTAACTTTATTGCAATGTTCTAGGCAATAACCATTCTATAATTGATTCAAATTTTGGTCACGGACCATTGTTCTTATTCCCTTACTCATTTTGGATCTGTTGAAGCACCTCTGGCAAAACAGTTAATGAGGGTGTACCATGTGTTCTAGCAAATACTGCAGCAAAGACTGTGCCCATGGGGTCCCATAAGTGGAAACACTGCTTCAAGGTGATTTGTTTTTTGTGCAATCCAGAACGGAATCTCCTTTCATCTGATGGAAACCTTACCCATGACTGCATTGAAGGTCACCGAGCTAATTCCAGGATTACCCCATCGTGGTTATGCAGCTGAAACAGCTCTTGTGATATTTATTGTTAATATTTGCATCACATAGTGTGGCTAACATCTATATATTCTGACTAAACCTGTGTACAGTGTACGTAGCTCCGGCGCTGTCAGATTAGCTATGTCTTTGTGTTGTGTGTAACCAGCTAACACTGGCTATATTTGCTCCCTCATTGCTGAGATGGCCCAGTCTGACATCATTTGTTATTTGCAGTAGAGCACCCTCAAACCAATTTTGGTATTCTTGAAATGGTAATGTTATATCTAGTGCTTCCCAAGCTTTATAGCTCTTAGGAGCTGCAACTATAGTGTAAAAGTGAAAATGTCTTGATTGTGCATTCACGGCTGGGAATGTAACCCATGAATAGGATACCTTTGTCCTTCTTTCTTCATGGGCCTCAACCACAAAGGTGACTCCTCCTCCTGTAAGGGGGAGCCCATGTTGTTGTAATATCTTTATGACTATGGGGCACATGCATCAAAGTAGCGTTTGCGAGTCCTTCATTGCGATTATTAAGGAATCTCAATTAGGGACTCTCAAAAGCCTATGCATGTAGAAATCGCTATTAAAAAAGCGATTTCTAAATATTCCTTAATCGTGACTTGTAAATTGTGAGTCACAATCAAGGATTGGCTTCCCATTCATTCCATTGGGCCTACAGGCCCATAGGAACGAATGGGATATTGCATGCGCAATTTGTGAGTACCAATAGGTACTCACAAATTGCGCATGCAGTTTCAAGGGTGCAAAGGTGTCAAAATGACACCCTGTTGCACCCCTGAAATTGTGATGTGCACCCATGTTGCGCACACATGTGTGTGTGTAACCTGAAACCTTGAAAAATGCACTTTAGTGCATTTTTCAAGTCTTTTGCAAAATACAGACCAGATAATTTCTCTGTATTTTGCGGCCCCCAAATAGCGAATTTGATATTTCTAAGGGGTACATGCATTTAAGGATTTGCAAATGGGTGATTTCTGCAAATCACACCGTTTGCGCCCGCAAAACATGTTTATGCATGTGCCTGTACATGTCTGTAGTTCACCGGTATGTGAACTGGTGCTGCATTAGCCATTTGAATATGTGGAATTCGCAGTGCCAGCAAAATGCTCCTCTATTTAAACAATAGAGTGATGTTGCTGATATGATAAACTTCACCCATGTTGCCATGCCGAAGTCCCAGTAAGGCTGCCATTATTGATTCTACCCTAGCAAAGCTGTCACAGAGCGAAAAATAAAAAAAATCATTATGTGCAGTGAACTTTATCTCTCATACAGAGCGTTCAAGGCTCTGATAATGTACCTACGAAGAAGTGCAAATGTAAGCAAAGGTATTTCATGGAACTGTTATGTGGGAATCTAGGTCCCTAGTGAAATGATCCCGATGCATGCCCATATATAGATATAATTCACCCAATCCTTACATAGGCATAAGGAATCATTACCTTATTTAGTCTTAGCCTGTGCAGTCCAAAAACGGCATGACTACTTCCACTAAACTGCAAGAATCTACAACGATTTCTTTGAAAAACCATCCCTCAGCAGTTAGGGACCTCCCCCTGCTTGAATACTAATTTATCCAAGAACTCCTGGAGTTTTCAAGGAACTGAGGCACTAGTGACGATATTATGTCCAATCTTACGTCAAACTCGGCACCTTCAAAGTATAAATATGCCTACATTTGCCCAGTCAAACACACAGTGGTTTAGAAGCAGATCAACTAACTACTTGCCCGACGCCCTGCTGCTGCAAGTGCCGAAGGAAGCCGACCCTTCAACTGACGCACTGAGAAGACTGTCTTTTCTCTTGCTGAGAAATCCAGCTCCGGTGTTTCCAGGCTACCCTTGCGGGTTGCTGGGAGATTGAGTCCTGAGAGAGAGATGCAATACCTCTATCATACCAAAACCAAGGTACGGAGCTGATTAGACCCTTAGGGAATTCTTGAAACAGATTCTTGGCAAAAATGACTAGGCTTAAGCTACACCACCCTTACTCCTCCCTCCTACTAGACTTAGGTTAGGTTCACCGGGGTAGGCGTATTTTAGAAGCACCAGTTGAGTACTTTTAGGCACTATTTTTATCACTGTATGTATTTTATGCATTTTATGTATTCTATGTTTATGGCTTAGAAATCATATCATGCTTTTACAGTACTATTTTATAATACTATTCGTATTATATGCCTCGTACTTCTTAACTAGCATTTCAATGGTAGCAGTGCATTTCTTATGCTTAAGAAATAAGACTGTTCAATAAATACTTTTATTGAAAACGCCCGTCTCTCTATTTCTAAGCAACTCTGGGGAAACGAAGCATGCACGATTGACTGAGTAAAATAGTTATCTATTGTTTCCATGACTCTAGAGATACGTTTCATTCTGGGGAAAAAAAGTTGTCATGTTATATGGTTGTCAGAGACAAATCCCTCCTTGTTTATTCAAGAAAGTTTCTAGTGACCTCTGAGCTAGCTAGCACTCACAATTAAGTCTAATATATGCGATAGAGACCTAGTTGACTTCAGTCCTATGTCTGACCTATAGTATATGTTATTCCAATGCTCAGAGCCTATTGGGAATACAGGAACTACACTACAGAACATTGTCCATACAAGCATGCAAGCTGAAAGTGTGTCAAGTGTCAACATTCTAGAAAAGATATCAAGTTAAAATGTGAGAATGTAAAATGGTGGTGTTCCTGTCCTGGCTTAAATGTGACCACATGATAGCTTGCTGCCTAGAACAATTGACTCATCATGTAACTGAGTAGATATGTTTACTAATATTGTTTCTGTTACGTTTACATGCATATCTCATAGAGGTGATTATGACATGAACCTGGCATGCAACTGATTAATCCTCATTCCTACTACCTTTCTAGAGGCTACGATCTGAAAGAAGGATTCCATCTCCAGCCCTATAGGCGTTTCATGTGCCAGAGGTGCTGCCATGACAACTGACTGAATTGACACTTGATTAGAGAGTCTCTTAGAGACATTAGCTTGTCATTTTATCTTTGATACAGAACAGGAAGGGCCTTATTTTGCTGTCGGTCAGAAAGCCTATGACCAATGGTTGGACACTTTCCCGACCAACATCGTACGTTTGAACCCTGACTGCCATATTACAATGATGGCAGTCGGAGTCCAAACTGGCTGGTGAATCAGACTTGGTTCCAATGGGCTCAAGGGGCCAGTCGGAAGGGCCTCATAATCCCTAAAGAACGGTGTTTCCGCTGTCATAATTATGATGGTACTTCACAACAGCAGTTCCATATAGGCCTTCCCGACATGGAACTGCTGGCGTAAAGTGTTTTTGGGGGCCACAAATGGATTTTCAGGTGGGCACCAAATGGAAAATCCCTGCACCGTGTGGCAGGCACTGTGAGGTGCCTGCCCCACATTGCAGGGATTCACACAAACTCCCATTTCTCTATGGGAGCGTGTGCTGCCGGTGGTTTCTGTCCGCTGCATAAGCTCCCATGGAGAAATTAGACTTTGTGACCCCACCATGTACAGTAACATACTAACGAGGTGTGCAGAACCGCCGACCTATGGTCGTTTCGAGGCAATTCCGACCTCTTAAAAAGAGAGAGGGACCCTTTGACACTCCAAGGACTAGGGTTCAAACCAGAATTCTTAAGTGAGCGTCCTCTGAGAATTTCAGAAAATCCTAGCACAATCATAAATCCCAAATGCAACTACCATTCATCCAAAGGAATATTCTTCTCCATTCAATCTGAGCGATCACCCTACCTTACCATAGACCTGAGTGTTGGCACAGAAACTTGCAGTAAATGTATCGATATATTGATTTTTTCAAAATAATGCTACAAGGTTAAAACCATTTAACCAAAAACACAAAAAAAATACATAACACCAATAATAACACAATTAATACTTCAAATATTAGTCCGAGAGATACAACCAGACATTACAATTTTTTGTCATTGGTTTTCACAACCGCTATCAAAAGACTACACACAAACCACCCAATCTATCAGAATTCATTAGTATTTGGGATATGTCTGTGAGCGTTTGGTTTGTGGCACACTGCCGTCGATGTGTTTCAAAGGTGCGGTATTGTTTAAACCTCCATTATCAAGACTACACTTGATTATGCTCTCGGGCATAAAACATCTAAAAAATAATAAATATATATAAGCAAAACAAATCCATATAAACTACCAACACATTACTGCACCTTTAACATTTCATTAAATAAAACAACAAACTCTATAATAAAGACTTCACAAAGGATTCTTAGCCTTAATATATATATGGCTTCATCGAACTAAACCACCCTTGCACCAGCACTTTTGGGTCGACTCTTTGTTGCTTTCTATTCGACATTTTTTGTCTTCTTAGTGACAAGCTTCGCTATATATATATATATATATATATATATATATATATATATATATATATATATATCAAAGCTCCATGGGGTGACCAAGTCGAGCAGCACTCACACCACGACACGCTTTTCCCCAAAAAGCGATTTTATTAAGTTGCACAGCTTCATTTCTCAGTTTTTAAAAGGCATACGTCTGCCGCCTGACGCGTTTCGTAATTCACTTCTTCAGAGGCGCTGTAGTCGAAGGACACACAGGGCCACACCCACCTCATTAAGTCCCATCGCACGCTGACATGCAGCTGCTATGAATTAGACAATGCGTGTGACTGTATTATGGGAGATGCAGTCCATCTTGCTTCCTTGTATATTTGCCACGATGAATGGCTCCACATGAGCCCCAAGGATATGGAGCCGCACTCTATCCATATGCCGTGTGCCACCTCGAGCCCCGCATATTCCAGGCTAGTGGCCCCCTTCACTTAGGGGTGGTGCCCGCTCAGCGGCTGGCCTGCCGCTTTAACATCAAAGCTCCATGGGGTGACCAAGTCGAGCAGCACTCACACCACGACACGCTTTTCCCCAAAAAGCGATTTTATTACGTTGCACAGCTTCATTTCTCAGTTTTTAAAAGGCATACGTCTGCCGCCTGACGCGTTTCGTAATTCACTTCTTCAGAGGCGCTGCAGTCGAAGGACACACAGGGCCACACCCACCTCATTAAGTCCCATCGCACGCTGACATGCAGCTGCTATGAATTAGACAATGCGTGTGACTGTATTATGGGAGATGCAGTCCATCTTGCTTCCTTGTATATTTGCCACGATGAATGGCTCCACATGAGCCCCAAGGATATGGAGCCGCACTCTATCCATATGCCGTGTGCCACCTCGAGCCCCGCATATTCCAGGCTAGTGGCCCCCTTCACTTAGGGGTGGTGCCCGCTCAGCGGCTGGCCTGCCGCTTTAACATCAAAGCTCCATGGGGTGACCAAGTCGAGCAGCACTCACACCACGACACGCTTTTCCCCAAAAAGCGATTTTATTAAGTTGCACAGCTTCATTTCTCAGTTTTTAAAAGGCATACGTCTGCCGCCTGACGCGTTTCGTAATTCACTTCTTCAGAGGCGCTGCAGTCGAAGGACGCACAGGGCCACACCCACCTCATTAAGTCCCATCGCACGCTGACATGCAGCTGCTATGAATTAGACAATGCGTGTGACTGTATTATGGGAGATGCAGTCCATCTTGCTTCCTTGTATATTTGCCACGATGAATGGCTCCACATGAGCCCCAAGGATATGGAGCCGCACTCTATCCATATGCCGTGTGCCACCTCGAGCCCCGCATATTCCAGGCTAGTGGCCCCTTTCGCTTAGGGGTGGTGCCCGCTCAGCGGCTGGCCTGCCGCTTTAACATCAAAGCTCCATGGGGTGACCAAGTCGAGCAGCACTCACACCACGACACGCTTTTCCCCAAAAAGCGATTTTATTAAGTTGCACAGCTTCATTTCTCAGTTTTTAAAAGGCATACGTCTGCCGCCTGACGCGTTTCGTAATTCACTTCTTCGGAGGCGCTGCAGTCGAAGGACGCACAGGGCCACACCCACCTCATTAAGACCCATCGCACGCTGACATGCAGCTGCTATGAATTAGACAATGCGTGTGACTGTATTATGGGAGATGCAGTCCATCTTGCTTCCTTGTATATTTGCCAGCGTGCGATGGGACTTAATGAGGTGGGTGTGGCCCTGTGCGTCCTTCGACTGCAGCGCCTCTGAAGAAGTGAATTACGAAACGCGTCAGGCGGCAGACGTATGCCTTTTAAAAACTGAGAAATGAAGCTGTGCAACTTAATAAAATCGCTTTTTGGGGAAAAGCGTGTCGTGGTGTGAGTGCTGCTCGACTTGGTCACCCCATGGAGCTTTGATGTTAAAGCGGCAGGCCAGCCGCTGAGCGGGCACCACCCCTAAGCGAAGGGGGCCACTAGCCTGGAATATGCGGGGCTCGAGGTGGCAAATGGCATATGGATAGAGTGCGGCTCCATATCTTTGGGGCTCATGTGTAGCCATTCATCGTGGCAAATATACAAGGAAGCAAGATGGACTACATCTCCCATAATACAGTCACACGCATTGTCTAATTCATAGCAGCTGCATGTCAGCGTGCGATGGGACTTAATGAGGTGGGTGTGGCCCTGTGCGTCCTTCGACTGCAGCGCCTCTGAAGAAGTGAATTACGAAACGCGTCAGGCGGCAGACGTATGCCTTTTAAAAACTGAGAAATGAAGATGTGCAACTTAATAAAATCGCTTTTTGGGGAAAAGCGTGTCGTGGTGTGAGTGCTGCTCGACTTGGTCACCCCATGGAGCTTTGAGGTTAAAGCGGCAGGCCAGCCGCTGAGCGGGCACCACCCCTAAGCGAAGGGGGCCACTAGCCTGGAATATGCGGGGCTCGAGGTGGCACACGGCATATGGATAGAGTGCGGCTCCATATCCTTGGGGCTCATGTGGAGCCATTCATTGTGGCAAATATACAAGGAAGCAAGATGGACTACATCTCCCATAATACAGTCACACGCATTGTCTAATTCATAGCAGCTGCATGTCAGCGTGCGATGGGACTTAATGAGGTGGGTGTGGCCCTGTGCGTCCTTCGACTGCAGCGCCTCTGAAGAAGTGAATTACGAAACGCGTCAGGCGGCAGACGTATGCCTTTTAAAAACTGAGAAATGAAGCTGTGCAACTTAATAAAATCGCTTTTTGGGGAAAAGCGTGTCGTGGTGTGAGTGCTGCTCGACTTGGTCACCCCATGGAGCTTTGATATATATATATATATATATATAACATATCATTATCAATACTTCTTTTGCAAAAATCAACATCATTCTTAATGAAAACAGCATGTCACATTTTATTGATGCCCTTTTGGAGAAAGCACCTGAACAGTCTTTTCAGCTTGTGATACCAACACATAAGTCCCTTAGAAAAGCCAACCAGACCGTCCTCCCATTCATTACTTTATAAACATGCTGCTACTGTCACTAAGAACCCTCGGCTCTTACCTATCGTTCTCGATTCTTTATAGTTGGTTCAACTGTTTCTTAGGCACGCCCAGAGATATATCACCTGCCGTGAACCACATGAAAACCAACAATAAGATACATTTGAGTTTGGTAATACCTTAATTTTAATAAAGCACGGTTACGTGGCTACAGATCCTACTTACTAGAGTATTTTAATAAATGGAAGCTCCATTGTGTCTTTTGGCTGTATTTTCTCCTGCCAATTATTGGATTCCACTTGATCTAACTTTCAGTGCCTACAACATAAAGCTTTTGTTATTATCTGTCAAATGATTTCACTATATATTTCAAGCTCATTGTTCAATTTAGAGTACAAAATTCCATTATACTAACCTAGGGTCTACTGATTAAATCTGACCCTTCTCCTAACTCCCTTCCTGCATGGTGTTCTCCTGTCCAAAATAAAACAGTAGAATCTACCTGTTTTAAAAAGAGACAAATAACCATTCCTTATATTCAGCTCAATTTGTGACCTCATTCTTAAACCTAAATAACTAGTTACTTATATTTGTACTCCTTTTATCCTGGGGTCCTCACTTCACTTTGGGCCCTCCAGAAGCAGTAAATAAAAAATGAAATCATATATAAAGTGTGTTTACACAACCTCCACACTGCCCCATCATGATTCGCGGCTAAGTCTTGTGTGGCCACTACCTTTTCTTCCCCTCATTCCTTAAAACCCTATATCACGCAGTGCTTATGCCCGACTATACTGATCCCTAACTCCTCGGGTGAGAAATAGTGTCAGTCTTGCCGGTTTATAATACTTGCAAACTCTCCCATATTGTTTGTTCCGGCCCCCGTGGTTTCAACGTTTGGCTTTTCTAAACTGATGCCATACCGCGTCCTGCTTTTTTACATCCCCGGTTGTTGCTAGCAGTCCTGATCGTAACCCAAACCCCATTCCTTAATTGACTCACCTCATGCAGAGAGTCGGCGTGCCTGGATTTCTTCCAATGTGCGGCGTCTTGTTGAAAACACCGCTCGACCCGAGTTCGGTGTTTAAATAGCCGCTCGCGTCTAAATAAATTGACATTGCGTGTGGGCTAACACGTGACCAACATATTCACCTCATCTTTCAACTCCGACCGACATCGAAATAAGGCCCTGTTTCTGCCCCACCAATATCAGCCTTTCAGTGGCAGACTTGCTAATTCTACACTTCAAAGCTAACTGAAATTCATCAACATATGCGGCTGAACGATGCCACTGCAGGTCGCCACTAAAGAGGGCATCCCTCTAGTGGCATTGGGCACCCCACACCCCCCTCCTCCTGAGGGGGCAGGGGCTCTGGCCGAGTCCCCTTCCTGGGTGCAGGCGTTGCCGTGTCATGTCCAGTGCGCAAGGCGGGGTGAGGGGTATATAGGTCCCCCTCACCACGCTGATGACCTCTTTGTCACACCGGACACGCCGCGGTTGCTGCCTCGCTGGACACGCTGTCCAAGGGGCTGTGTTGAGTTGCTGCGGTGGATCACTTCTCTGAGTTCGGTGTTTGGGAAGAGGGCGAGTTGAGGTGAGAGCCTATGCCCAACACCTCTATTCGTCACCCCCCCATCCGGGTCTCACCATGCTGGCTTGAGCAGTGTGTGACCCCACCCCAGTGGCACGTCCCTGGCCGTGGCCTGCTGGGGGCTGCTGTAGTCAGCATTTGGGACGGCAGCGGGTCAATATCCCAGCCGCAACACTGCGGCGGCATACCTGGTGCACAGATGCCTGTGGCACTTGGCTGCTACTTTCGGTTTCCCCCGTAAACGGGGGCATTCTGTGGGCAGCATGGGTGCTGCGGCGGGGGTGTGTGGCCATGGCTCCCAGTGAGGGGCGCGAGTGGGAAGCCTTCGGAGCCCCAGCCATTTGTCAGAGTCACAGGTCTTGTTCAGTTTGGCCCAGAGGACGGATAGTGATCGCGATCCTCCACCCACCCTAGGGTGGCATACGAGAGCCCCCCAATCCGTGGTGCTAATAAGGGCCGGCGAGGTCACCGATGCCTGTGCGCCTCTCTTGCCCCGCTCGCAGGCTCTGTGGTTGGGGGTGGGGTAGGCGAGGCACACATGTGTCTCCCGGTGCTCTTCCCCCTCCTCTCCGTTATGGGTTGAAGTTGTAGGCAGCACGGTTGGGCCAGGAATGGTTCTCGCTAGAGGCTGTAGTTGCGGCACCTGGGGCAGGGGGGTTGGTCCAACCCCGGCCACATACCGCGGCAACGTGCCCATTGCCACAGCAGATAGTAGCGCTTGGCGGCTACTTTCTAGTGCCACCGTATGTTTCTGACTGCTCTGTGGGAACGGCGGGCATGGTTAACCATTCCTGTTGTTCATCATACTCATTTGATGGGTGGCCGTCTGCGGCGCAGCAGGAGCGGTGCCAAGACGCTGTGGTGCGGAGCGGGCGTTCATGCGTGGCGATTCGTGTCCGTGTACACAGGTAATGTGCCCGTGTCCGCATCCACAGAAAGGGGCACAATTCATTGGTAGCCCCCTCCCCCACCAGTCGGAGGGTGGAGACTGCCACGTCTCAGTTGCAGCAGTTGCGGGCTGGAAGCTGCGTCCGATGGAGTGTGGTGTGTCCCGGGCGGGGGGGGGGGGCAAGAGAGCTGAATGTCAGGACCCGTGTCCTAATTAGGCTCGGGCACGACGGGTTCTGAAATGTCTTGGGCGACTGCCGATACGGGTTGATTTTGGCATTTGGTTGTGGATCGGTCCGCAGGAGACCTGCACAGGCCCACATGGGGGGCTTGGGGGGGGGCTGCCAACCGCAGGGAGGCCCCCCCCGGGCGGTTTGGGAGGACTTCGGGGGGGATTTAGGGGTTAATTTGCCAGAGCCTTCTAAAGGTTTCTTTTTGGGCTCATTTTTGGTAGGTTTTTGTAGCCCAATCGTGTTAAGTTCCCTTGTCTCCACCTCCCAGCCACCATTTTAGGTTTGGTGACCTGGTGGCTGGGGGTTTAGCTAGGTTTTTGTCAAGGGTTTATTGTCATTTGAAGTTAGTTGTTAATAGATATTGGTATATTTTTGCTGATATTTGTGGCGCTATGGAGGATCATCGTGTATTAGAAGCTCTGCGCTTGCTGTCCGAAGCCCGCCGGATGGATTTGGTGATTGGGGGTGGCCCGGCGCGTCCCTCGCACCAGGCCTCTGCTGGCATAGCTGCGGCGGTGGCAGCGTGCTCTTCACCAAAGAAGCGACGTTCTCACGGGGTAAGTGAGCGGGCCGCTCCCGTACTCGGAAGTCAGCCCCGTCGGAGAAAGCGCGTGCGGAGGGGGAGGAGGTTTCTGGTGCTTTGTGCGACCCTCCGCGTCCCAGAGCGGAGGTCGCGGTAGGCTCGCAGGCAATGGGGCGCCCTTTTGAAGGCGCCTATCGAGATGTGCATTTGGCTATGTTGGAGGATTCCTCCGTGTCTGTTCCTGCCCGCGGAGGCCGTAAAAAGACCGGGAAGCGCTCCGCTTCTTTGACGGCATTAGAACAGCGTTAGGGGTTAGGAGCCGGTGCTCCACAGCGTGGTGCGCGGAGAGGCTCAATCGCCTTGGGTGAAAGGAGGGGTGGTGGTGCAAAGGGCGGGGAGGCCGTTCTGTTTACTCTGGGGATGTCCAGTCAGGTGCATTTTGAGCAGCAATTTTCGGATCCTGTGAATATGGCAGTTTCTGGCGTTCCTCAGGATTCTATGGGACAAGTTGATTTTAATGTCGATATGTCACATGAAGAGGGGGCATATGAAGGGCCAGGTTTTATGCATAGCCCTTTATTGTTTTCTGGTCCTCCTTTGGAGCACGAAGAAGTTATGTCTGTTTTGGAAAGTTCTAGGGGTGAAGGAGAGTGGGCTCAAGTTGGGGAGGGGGGTGTCTGCGCGGGATCTGCTTTTGATGTGGGGGCTAACAGTTCAGGGTCTGGTGGCCCAGTTTCTGGTCTGCCTGATCAGGTTATATCGCATGAATTGAAGGGTAGGTTTGATCAGTTTGTACCTTGTTCCTTTCCTCGTTTTGTCAGTAATGCAAGGCAGGGTGATGTTTTTCCTGTTAAGGGGTTGGGTAGTATAGGGGGTCGGGGTGAAGGTTCCCTTATGGGAGGTAGGGGTGCGGGTAAACCTGGTTTTTCTGAGTTGGTTGTGGGACAGGTGGGAGTTGGGGGGTCAGCAGTACCTATGTCTTCTGCGGCTTGGCAACATGTTTCAGAGGTTGGTGTTGGTAATGTGGTTCCTTGCACATTTTCACAATATGGTAAGGGTTTTGGGCAGGTAGGTAGCGTTTCAGTGCGGGGGGCTTCAGATGCTGTTCCTTTTTTGTAAGAAGGTATGGGTGTTCCCCATTTTGAAGTTCAGCCTCCTGGTTGGGAACGTTTTGGGAGGGGGTGTATGGATAGGGGTGGGCTGCAGAGAGAGGGCGGGGAGCAGGGGTTGGCGGAAAGGTCTGTTGGTAGGGGGTCTTCTTCAGTGTTTGCGCCTACTAGTGTGGTGTGGAGTGAAGATGAAGATGTGGTGAGTGATTCCCCAGTGCGGAGGGCGCCTTTACGGAGTACAGGTAGGGTTTTGTCTCCTGATAGGTTGCAAGGAAGGTCAGTTGGTCCAGCTGTTTTGCAGCAGCCAGGGTCTGGAGCAGGTGTTGTTATGAGGGGCCCCAGCACACCAGTCCAAACTTTTTCTTTTCAGGTCGTAGATCGGCACGGCGGTCCAGACTCGGTAGGGCGTGGTCCAGTCCATTTTCACCGAGGTGAAGTGAGGAGAGAGCCTAGCGCGGCCATCTCTATTCCACCGAGGGAACCCGTCGCGGTCAGTACACGAGGGTATTGCGCGACCTCGCTGGCCCCACCGAATAGCAGGTCTAGGTGGTCTACTTTACCGTCGGCTATGGAGCTACAGAGTCAGCGCAAGGAGAGGTACAGGCGGGTACAGTCTGCTCCCCCTCCAGGAGGACATTCTTTTCAGTCTGAGCGTACTATTTCTAATGATGGGTTGGGTGAGACCCGAGGTGTGCTTATCAATGAAAATACGGGGCTTCTGGAGATGGAGCCGGTGGTTTTGGACTATGACGAGGATAGTCCTGAAGAAGGGGAATTGCGTGAGGTGGAGGGGGGGAGCCCTCTCATGTGTCACATAGTGTTTTGCAGGTTCCAGCAGTTGCACAAAAGTCAAAGGAGAGACGAGAGCACGGCCCATCCAGTAGGGCTCCTCGAGGAAGGACCATGTTGGATTTTTCAGCGCCACGGGCGGAACCTGCGAGGGCAGTTCTTTTAGAGCCAGGTGAGGGAGCACTTACACAGGCCAAACCTAAAATGGTGTCTGTGGGGACGGCAGTGGAGGGGGTTTGGGGGGGTTGGGGAGGGGAGTTTGTTGAAAGGTAGATATGTTAAAGATACAGATGTAGGTACTGATGACGGTATTGGGGCAGTTGATGGTAAGATGGAAAGTGGTACAAACACTGATGCTGCAGAAGGGGTTAAGGAGCCACTTCAAAGTAAAGAGTTAAAGATTAAAAAATTGCCCTATATGGGAGTCACTAAACCTTTGGGCGCTCATTTAATGTTGGCAACAAAAGAGCGCATTTGGAAGGGGGAGTATGTGGAGATCTTGAAGCTCCTTCACCGTGAGGTGAGGTCTAAAGAAGGTTCGAAGGAGGAGGAGTATGAGCTAGCTAAACGCCCAAAAGTACCATTAACTATTGAGAATTGGACAGCGGCTTTTCTCATATATGCAAGTGTTTACTGCGAAAAATTTCCAGAGCGCAGCGTTTCTATATTCAAATATATGGATGTGATTCGAAAAGTGCAGCTTACGGGAGGGGGCTATGCATGGGCTCAGTATGATGAGGAGTTTAGGGCAAGGATGGCATGGGATCCGGAAGCAAAGTGGGGGGAGTTGGATACGGACCTATGGCAGCATACGTTAGGGGCCGCCTCAGGAGGAAAGACTATTTTTACGGCCAGCGGCCTCCCGTTAATTTATCAGCCCTTTCAGGCCAAGCCCACCCATGGAGGGGTGGGGAGTAGCTCAAGTACACAGTCAGGAATTGCTGAGATTTCAACAAGGGGTTGTGCACCAGAGAATACTGCAAATATAGGCATGAATGCTCCGGCTGTGGAAGGCGACACCCTTTGTCTAAATGTTGGGGGCCCAAATCGGGAGGTGGCCAACAGGGGAATCAGACAGGTACAGGTGCGTCAGGATCGTCACAGCAGTATAAAGGGGGTCGGGGAGGTAGAGGCGCACAGGGCTCTGGGCCAAAGGGCTCATACGCCAGTTAAGCTGCCGCAATTACAGCAGGCCCTCCGGGATTATGAGAATGTAGAGGTTAAGCAGAAGTTGTTGGAGGGGTTTCAATTTGGTTTTCATTTGGGCTACTTGAGACCAAGGCAGAGGCGCTGGGCAACCAACTTGAAGTCGGCCTTTGAGCATAGGGCAGTGGTGCGAGAGAAATTGAACAAAGAGGTGCGTGAAGGACGGATGGCAGGCCCATTTCATGACTGGCCGATCCAGGATTTGATCATTTCAACCATTGGTGTGGTCCCTAAAAAAGAGCTGGGACAATTCAGACTTATTCAGCACTTGTCGTGGCCAGAGGGGTCTTCTGTGAATGATTTCATTGATGAGGAGGCCGCTTCGGTTTCATATTCCTCAGTTTACGTGGCCATGTCACTTGTTGTGACCGCGGGCGCAGCTGCTGAGATGGCTAAGTGTGACATTAAGGGGCCGATTAGGATGGCGGACGGAAATGGGTACTGTCCGCCATGGTGGGGGAAATTTTACTCCCGGCTGCGCCGCGGAGAAACCGCGGTTGGGATTAGGATATTCATGTCACGAAACTCCGACCGCGGCGGACGGATCACAACCAACACCGTCCGCGGTGGACGGAACACAACCAAGTCCGTCCGCGGCGGACGGAGTCCAATGAACAACCACTGCCGCGGACGGAAATGACCGCGGAAAATAAAACATGTACCGCCATACCTGAGAATACTCCGTGGCCGCAATTAGGATAAATCCGCCCGTACCACGGAACTCACAGCCATCCACGTCCGCGGCGGAAACAATGCTACGAGAACCACAGCATCAGGGCGGAAGGCCAACACGCACAACATCCCTAGCGCCTAACAAATATATGAAAGTGCACCGCAAGTCCTAAGCAAACATACGAACATTGACAAGGCCCCCCCCCCCCAAGCACAAGCCACCATGACACGTCCCAATTATCCAATAATGCACACAAGTCAACACGCCCACCTACCACCTGACTCGCAACAACCATTGAGACACGACTACAAAAAGACACCCCCACACAACCACAATCCCTTGCACCACAGCATTGCTGCCAGCAAGAGGGCCATTCGAGACACTGCTAACTCACATAAAATCCCATAGAAGACACCCACCCACCACCCTACCACACAAACACCCACCACACAAATCCTACACATCACACACCACACACCTGCACCTCCCAACTCACTCAACTCACACACTGAGCACCACACACTATGGCACCCAAAAAAAAAACCAAATTCACGGAGACAGAGTTGCGGGTAATGGTAGATGAAATTATCCGTGTGGAGCCCAACATCTTCGGGGCCCAAGTCCAGCAGACGACCGTGGCGCAAAAGAACCACATGTGGGACAGGATCGTCACTCGGGTGAATGCGTCGGGGACTGTGCCGAGGACCAAGCACGACATTCAGAGGCGGTGGCATGACCTTAAGACCAGGGTCAAGGGCATCCGAGCGAAAAACCACGCCAGAGCCAATCTTACTGGCGGTGGCACACCCCCGGAGCCCATACCCTACACCGATTGGGAGGAGAAGGTGCTGGTGATACTACACCCAGAGAGCCTAGACGGCCTTGACGAAGGAGAAGAGACTGGTGAGTACAAACCAAGCACCACGATCAGCACGACATGGTCAGGCTCACACAACTGAGAATAAACATCCCCCACGCCCCAACCCATGCACGTCGGACACCAACACACTAACATGTCCATGGCTCCCAACAGGCCCCCATGTTCACGGGGAGGGTGGTGGTGGTGGTGGTGGTGGAGGGTGGGGTGTGTGAGAGGCCCAAACTACAACTCCCAACAGGCCCCCATGTGCACGGGGAGGGTGGCCGTGGTGGTGGTGGTGGAGGGTGGGGTGTGTGAGAGGCCCAAACTACAACTCCCAACAGGCCCCCATGTGCACGGGGAGGGTGGCGGTGGTGGTGGTGGTGGAGGGTGGGGTGTGTGAGAGGCCCAAACTACAACTCCCAACAGGCCCCCATGTGCACGGGGAGGGTGGTGGTGGTGGTGGTGGTGGAGGGTGGGGTGTGTGAGAGGCCCAAACTACAACTCCCAACAGGCCCCCATGTGCACGGGGAGGGTGGTGGTGGTGGTGGTGGTGGAGGGTGGGGTGTGTGAGAGGCCCAAACTACAACTCCCAACAGGCCCCCATGTGCACGGGGAGGGTGGTGGTGGTGGTGGTGGTGGAGGGTGGGGTGTGTGAGAGGCCCAAACTACAACTCCCAACAGGCCCCCATGTGCACGGGGAGGGTGGTGGTGGTGGTGGTGGTGGAGGGTGGGGTGTGTGAGAGGCCCAAACTACAACTCCCAACAGGCCCCCATGTGCACGGGGAGGGTGGTGGTGGTGGTGGTGGTGGAGGGTGGGGTGTGTGCGACAGGAAACAGAAATGTCTACAAATCAATGTAACCATGTACTGTCCACATTACTGACCAGCTCGATCTTGTCCCTCAGGTGATCGTCAACTGACTGGGGAAAGCAGTACCCGGCCGCCAGCCTCGCCTCCCACACCTACAGGACTCTCTGCTGACGACGACACAGGCAGCTCCGGGGCGGAGGATGGAGCGGGACCAAGCACGCAGCCAGGGCCATCTGGCTCACAGGGACTCCCGGGACCGACCAACGTCGCATGTGTGACTCCCGCGGCACCTGTCTCTGTGATCTGCACAGTCCCCACCACCACCAGTACCACCAGTACCACCAGTACCACCAGTACCACCACTACCACCAGCACCACGACTCCTGCCGGTGCCACCCAGCATGACCCAGCGCGCAACGCTGGTCCAACGGCCCCACACACAAGCAGGGTGAGTGGGCCACAAACACAGGCAACGGGACAACTGCCAATCAGGCGAGCCACACACCGCCGGTCAGAGGAGGGACAGCTACCCGAGCCAGTGGCACAGTCCCTACAAGCTCTTGCCAGGTGCCAGGCCTCATACGACCGGTCCCAGGCAAACGCTGATCGTGTTCACCAGGACTCAGTGGACAACACCAACATCCTGCGCGAGATCTCTGGCATCCTTGGCCAGATGTTGGTGATCATGGGCCAGCAGGCAACGATGTGGAGGGAATGGGTTGGCCGGAACAACCCCCCCCCCCCCTCCACCAAGGTTGTCAGCGCCACCGCCACCGTCACCTCCGCCTCCCCCGTCACCTCCACCTCCGCCTCCACCGCCGCCACCACCACCTGAGCCCCTGGCGACGGATGTGGCCCATCACCAACCTGCCCTCCCAGCTGACTCTGTACCACCTCCGAGACGGAGGGGGCGGCCGAGGCAGGAAGTGGCTGAGAGCAGTGTTGGAGCGCCAGGCACACGCTCCAAGAGGGGACGACCTTGACAATGCCACTGCCTGTGCCAGACATTCACCCTGCAAACCATCCTGTCCCACATAGACAATCATTGCCACTGGTCTGCTGGACTAGCCTGACACCCCCCAATGTGGTGTCAGCACGGACATTTCATCTGCCATTACCTTCAACTCCAACTCCCTCACCCCCACTTACTTGTAAATATTCACCAGCACAAAAGCACAACCTGTCAATAAATTGCATTTACTCACACAATGATGTTTTGCCTCCATGTTTATTCACATGATTGCCATCAGATACAGACGTAAACAGGTACAGGGATCATAGTCGCACATGATCATGGCGCTGCGGGAGTGACCTAGAGAAAACCAGAGACAGCAAACACACGTCACTAAAGAGATTCACACACATCACAACACAATGCACAGCAACATTACACAAACGACAACCATCACACAAGCATGGGATGGGAGCACACACATCATGGACACTCCTATGTCCAAAGACATGAAGACACACATGTGCAACCATCACAAACCACACCCAGCTGATTAACCCCATATCCACACAACACCAGAAAACATACATGAGCCATTGTCAACCGCCACTAGAGGTACATACTCACATTCAAGGGAAGTAGCGATCAATGAGCTGGCGCCTCTGGTCCACACCTTCCTCCTCACCACTATCCTCATCAGTCGACATGGGTGGGATGGGAGGCCGAGGAACTCCTTCGTCTTCAGGGTCCAACAGCAGTTCAATGTTATTGCGTACTGCCAGGTTGTGGAGCATGCAGCAGGCAATCACGATCTTGCATACTTTTCCTGGTGAGTAAGGCAGGGCCCCTCCGGTCTTATCGAGGCACCGAAACCTAGACTTGAGCAGTCCAAAGGTACGTTCGATGACTCTCCGTGTCCTTCCATGTGCCTCATTGTACCGCATTTCACCCGCCGTCCTCGGATTACGTAGGGGACTGAGGAGCCAGGGCCGGTTTGGGTAAACCGAGTCGCCTATGTAGGGGGATGACAGAGACAAACATCAGAACAAGATATGGTGGGTACCCCATGCAACACAGAGATCACAAGAGTCCCCACTGCACACTCACCAACAAGCCACGCTTGACCGGGTGGCAGATTTGCCATGAGTCGTGGGACATTGCTGGTTCGCATGATGTGGGCGTCATGTGCGGATCCAGGAAATCTTGCACACACATGGGAGATGATGTTGCTCGCCAGGCACACCACCTGCACGTTCAGCGAATGAAAGTGTTTTCGATTCCTGAACACTTGTTCGCGTGCCCGTGGTGGAATGAGCGCGATGTGCGTGCCATCAATTGAGCCCACAACGTGAGGTATGTGGCCCAGTGCATAGAAACCAGCTTTGACAGCTGGCAACTCTTCCGGACGTGGGAAATGTATGTACTCATCCTTGTACAGCATCATAGCTGTTAACACATCCCGAAGAACCGTGCTGAACATGGCCTGTGACATACCCCCGGCACCTCCAACTGTATACTGAAATGTGCCAGTAGCGAAGAAATGTAGTACCGCCATGACCTTTGCAGTGGGTGTAAACGAGCCAGGATACGTTCTACGTGGCTGCAGATGAGGAGACAATTGAGCCACAAGCTCCAGCAACCGACGTCGATCCAGCCTGAATTTCCGAATCACCTCCTCGTCTACCATATCCTCCAGCAGAGTGTATGGGCGATGCACATTTGGAGCCCTCCTGTGTGGGAGAGAGATGTAACTTAGGTCAACTTACAAACGACGCATACGTGTACAACTCCATCACATGTGTACCTTACTGACAAAACTTCAGTCGTCACCCTAATGTATCGTAGACACATCACAGACACTCATGCAACTGCATGCACACAAACGATAAGTTTACACACGCCATGTCATCAAGCACAAATGCCACCACCAATGATGATGTGCATACGGTAATGACATGCATGGTGACAGAACGTATAAATCACATACACGGAATGCATGTGTACCACCACCACTGTAGTCACCTCGACACAACAAGAAACTGACAACAGATGCATTAATTGGCCACACAGCCGTGATGTACTGTGTAGTTGTGAAGATGTAACAACGTCTGTAGGGTCAAACCCGACGTCAACACGTACAAATGCACATCTGTTGCCCATTGTGTGCCGACCGATGTCCATTGTATGGACACACATGCTATATTGTATGACATATGACCTTTCACAATCACGCTCACATCCCTCATGACGCAACTGCACACAACACATCACGGTGCAGCGTCTGACAAGATCACATATTTGGCGCCGCCATGGCGGTGCTCAACTTCCGCTACTTCCCAAAGGCCATATGCGGCCTGCGGCCCTCTTCCCATTGGCTGCATGTGCAGGGACCGTCACGGGCACACATCGGCAACCGCACGTGCAAGCTTCAGGCCCGGATGCTTCAGTTGCAACAATGTACTATCACTGGCGCCTCCATGGTGGTGCACGTACACAGCGGGGGAGGTGCAGGCCTATACACCCTGCAGATGTACTCAATGGACATGCCAGTTCATGACCCCCCTTACAGTCACCTTGCATCATCCACCGTACACTGGCCGGAGCGGCCGGCCCATGAACAACCGCCGTGCCCGGCCATGAACAACCGCCGTGCCCGGCCATGAACAACCGCCGGTCCCGGCCATGAACAACCGCCGTGCCCGGCCATGAACAACCGCCGTGCCCGGCCATGAACAACCGCCGGTCCCGGCCATGAACAACCGCCGTGCCCGGCCATGAACAACTGCCGTGCCCGGCCATGAACAACCGCCGGTCCCGGCCATGAACAACCGCCGTGCCCGGCCATGAACAACCGCCGTGCCCGGCCATGAACAACCGCCGTGCCCGGCCATGAACAACCGCCGTGCCCGGCCATGAACAACCGCCGTGCCCGGCCATGGCGATTGTGTTCATGGCCGGGCACGGCGGTTGTTCATGGCCGGGCACGGTGGTTGTTCATGGCCGGGCATGGCGGTTGTTCATGGGCCGGCCGCTCCGGCCGGTGTACGGTGGATGATGCAAGGTGACTGTAAGGGGGGTCATGAACTGGCATGTCCATTGAGTACATCTGCAGGGTGTATAGGCCTGCACCTCCCCCGCTGTGTACGTGCACCGCCATGGAGGCGCCAGTGATAGTACATTGTTGCAACTGAAGCATCCGTGCCTGAAGCTTGCACGTGCGGTTGCCGATGTGTGCCCGTGACGGTCCCTGCACATGCAGCCAATGGGAAGAGGGACGCTGGCCGCATACGGCCAATCGTAAGTAGCGGAAGCTGTGCACCGCAACAACAGGGCCAGTCATTGGCCCATTTCACGATCACGCTTCCAGGGCTGACCAATTGCTGGCGACGTATGCCACTGACACGTGCTGAGGGCCCTATATATGTGTCTTGGCCAAAATGAAACTTCCTACCCTGGGGACCAGTGCTGCCTGTGACCATCACCTCGACCTGCTGCTGCTGCTGCTGAGCTGACCACCGACTGCTGCCTGTGACCATCACCTCGACCTGCTGCTGCTGCTGCTGAGCTGACCACCGACTGCTGCCTGTGACCATCACCTCGACCTGCTGCTGCTGCTGCTGCTGCTGAGCTGACCCCCGACTGCTGCCTGTGACCATCACCTCGACCTGCTGCTGCTGCTGCTGAGCTGACCACCGACTGCTGCCTGTGACCATCACCTCGACCTGCTGCTGCTGCTGCTGAGCTGACCACCGACTGCTGCCTGTGACCATCACCTCGACCTGCTGCTGCTGCTGCTGAGCTGACCACCGACTGCTGCTCTAGTGCCATACTCCGTGATCTTGCCATGTCGAGTGGCAAAGAGATCCGGTCTCGACCCTTCACCTCCGCGGAGCTTGATGTCCTCGTGGACGGTGTACTCCACAACTATGGACGCCTCTACGGCGCACCGGGACGGGTGGTAAGTGCAGTGTGGGACATGTTGGTGTGCATGAGGGGGCCAAATGATCAGGCCTATTTCTATCTTAGCTGTGTAGTGTGGGCTAGACATATGTTCCTGATTGTGCATGGCTGCTGACAGTAACGTCTTGCCCCTATGTGTGTGACAGGCCACCTGTCCACTGACTTAAACCCTTTTGTCTCCCATCATGGTAGGTCAAGCTGCACCTTCGCAAGGACCTGTGGAGGACCATAGCACGGGAAGTACGGGCATTGGGGGTGTGCAACAGACGACATACACACTGCCACAAACGCTGGGACGACATTTCCAGGCTGAGCAAGAATGTAGCGGAAGTAACACTGGGCCTGATTCCAAGGACGCCCCGTCTGGCCCGACGCTCCATGACCCCTCTCATGCACCGTATCATTGCAGTGACGCATCCTGAACTGGCCGAACGTCTGAGTGCCGATCAACAGCAAACTAGCGGTGAGCATACTGTCTGTGTAGGAAACTTGTGAGTGCTATGCATGTATTGGTGCACAGACACACTATTGAGTTCCGTGTTGCGTATGTATGCCTGTGATGGCATTTTGGTCCCATTGGGTGGTACTCATTTGACATCCAGGTCCGCCATGTTGACACGCCACTTGCTTAGTAGTTGAGTGTTAAAGCACATCCCCTAGTGGTCCATGGCCCCATGGCAGAAAATGTGAGGATGACTGGTAGGGGTGGGCCATGTGCAGGATGAGGGCTCATGAACCTTTGTCTGCTATGTGATTTGGCTATCCTGTTCCTTCTGTACGTGAGTGTGCCCATGACTCACACATCTTTTCTGTGCATTTCAGCTTTGACAGAGGACACTCAGCCACAGACGGTGGAGAGTAGCCGAGGAAATGAGTCCGGCTCAGACTTCGCACACACGCAGACTGACACGGAGGAGGCCAGCGCCGGAGAGGGGGACAGGACCGTCCCTGAGGACTCGCATGTGGAGACACCATCGTCCTCCTCGTCGGACACTCTTGGTGAGCCTGCACTGTTGTCACAGACTGGGAGTGGGCACTCATCACCTTCTGTCGGAAGACAGCACACAGGGCCCACACTTCCGCCAACTGCACCATGTATTGTTCGTGGCCGGAGGAGTAGGGGGAGCAGAGTGGCGTTCGGTGCAGGCACCGCTGCCCCTGCCACGGTGAGCCAAAATGCACTGTGTGCTGAGGCCGTTGATCTGCTGCGACAGCTGTGTGTGGGTCAGACCAATATGACAAATGCTTTCCAGGACCATGATAGGAAGTTGGGGCAGGTGGTGGCATTCATGGAAGGGATGCATGGCGATCTTGCAGGTCTACACAGGACAGTGCAGTCATTGGCAAGCAGTGTGTCGTCTGCAATAGTACAGTCGAATGAACAGGGTGCTACTTCTGTTTCCCCATCTACACCGCTGGATGTCTCAGGGGGTAGTGATTATTCAGAGCAGGACTCAAATACAGGTTATTGCACTAGAAGCAGCGTCAGACAGCACGTCAGGGCACGCAGGGCACAGACCCCATCCCCTAGATCAGCTAAATCTGTTCACGTAGACGACGTCAGATGCACTGGAGTACACACACAGGATCCACAAGTGTTGTTGGGGGACATGCCTTCCGGAGCTACACAGGCATTCAACACGAAAGGTACTCTGAAGGCAAGGGATACTCACATGTCCATGGACTGTTCCTTGGACAAGGCCAGTCAGAAGACAAAGGCACCTGCTAAGAGCAGGGAGACTCCCAAGAGCAGGCCCACAGCAGAGGTAAGGGACACTCCCAAGGACAGTGAGAAGACTAAGGCACCTACTGAGAGCAGGGAGACTCCCAAGAGCAGGCCCACAGCAGAGGTAAGGGACACTCCCAAGGACAGTGAGAAGACTAAGGCACCTACTGAGAGCAGGGAGACTCCCAAGAGCAGGCCCACAGCAGAGGTAAGGGACACTCCCAAGGACAGTGAGAAGACTAAGGCACCTACTGAGAGCAGGGAGACTCCCAAGAGCAGGCCCACAGCAGAGGTAAGGGACACTCCCAAGGACAGTGAGAAGACTAAGGCACCTACTAAGAGCAGGGAGACTCCCAAGAGCAGGCCCACAGCAGAGGTAAGGGACACTCCCAAGGACAGTGAGAAGACTAAGGCACCTACTAAGAGCAGGGAGACTCCCAAGAGCAGGCCCACAGCAGTGGATAGGAACACTCCCAAGGACAGTGAGAAGACTAAGGCACCTACTAAGAGCAGGGAGACTCCCAAGAGCAGGCCCACAGCAGTGGATAGGAACACTCCCAAGGGCAGGGACACACACAGGGAGCAGGTGTCTGCTGGAGGCAGGTGCACCACAGACGACAAGTCTGCTGGCAGGAACAGGGCGGCGAGCAGGGCACAGGCTACATCCAGAGACAACACTCCACCTAAGGATAAGGCACAACCTACGGACAAGGCATCTAGCATGGACAATGGCGCTATCAAGGACAGGCATACTTCACCCCTGGCTGCACTGAGGCTGATGTTTTCTACTAAACGCCAAACTGATGTCTCCGCGGCGGAGTCCCCCCATACCTCCACTCCCATCCAGGCCAGTCAGAAGCAGAGGAGGGTGTCCCCTGTTGTTGCATCCCCCATTACACATCATTCCGAGTCCAGGCGGCAGGCACAGAGCAAACGACAAGCAGGCTCCAGCACCTCCCCCGAAACCAGATCCCCGGCAGCAGTTGCTCCACCTATGCTGGGTGGTGATTCTTTGGAGTCCCCACCACTTGGCAGTCCTGTCCTGTCCAGGGTGCACTCACACCTCCCTAAGAAACGCAGACACACACCATTGACACCTGCCAACCCCGATTTGGCTCAAGGTGAGCTATCCCCAGCTCCCAGGCCCACCCTGCCTCCTGGCCCATACAGCCCTGTGGCTCATCATTTCAGTTGTCCCAGTGGCGCTGGTGCAGTTGACTCTCATGTATCAGATGGTGGCACAGTGTCAGTTGTGCCCTCTCCTGTTGCAGGTCCTGGCAGTGTATCTGGGTCTATGGCTCACGTGTCAGTTAGAAGATCTGTGGCTGTGTTGCACACTCCTGTTTCTGGTGCTGGCAGTCTGTCTGGGTCAGTGGCTCACGTGTCAGTGACTACATCTGTGGCTGTGTCTCACACTCCTGTTGCTGGTGCTGCCAGTGTGTCTGGGTCCGTGGCCCATGTGTGTGTCACTCGGGCTGTGGCTGTGTCTCACACTCCTGTTGCTGGTGCTGCCAGTGTGTCTGGGTCCGTGGCCCATGTGTGTGTCACTCGGGCTGTGGCTGTGTCTCACACTCCTGTTGCTGGTGCTGCCAGTGTGTCTGGGTCCGTGGCCCATGTGTGTGTCACTCGGGCTGTGGCTGTGTCTCACACTCCTGTTGCTGGTGCTGCCAGTGTGTCTGGGTCCGTGGCCCATGTGTGTGTCACTCGGGCTGTGGCTGTGTCTCACACTCCTGTTGCTGGTGCTGCCAGTGTGTCCGAGGCAGGTAGTTCACGCAGTCCCCCTGAATCTGTGATGTGAGGTGCTGTACACTTCACTCAAATGTTACTTCACATGGTGTGTCCATTGAGAACTGCGTGGCACTCTTGTGGTCCCTGTGACGGGTTGGTAGGGACACGTAGTTGTGCTGCCTCTGATGTACCTGCTCTGTAATGCACAATGCCCTGTTGATGCTCTGATACTGCATGCTGACCTCTCGTTACCTGCTGTGATGTACCTGCTCTGTACTGCACAATGCCCTGTTGATGCTCTGATACTGCATACTGCCCTCTCGTTACCTGCCTATGATGTACCTGCTCTGTACTCTACAATGCCCTGTTGATGCTCTGATACTGCATGCTGCCCTCTCGTTACCTGCTCTGATGTACCTGCTCTGTACTGCACAATGCCCTGTTGATGCTCTGATACTGCATGCTGCCCTCTCGTTGCCTGCTATGTTGTACCTGCTCTGGTGCCCACTTTGCCCATGCTCACGCATACACTGTGATTTGACCCCTATTTTGGACAATAAAGGTAGTCTATCAAGTCTCGTGGTCTGTCGTTGCCATTCCTGCTTGCGTACTGCAAATGTGTATTCGTATATGCTTCTCATCAGTGGTTTCGGTAACATGACACTCCCCCTCCCTACGTCACGTCCCTTGCTGGTATTCCCCTCCAGACAGCCAATGGTTTGTACCTTACCTGCGTCGTCGTCCATAGTAGGCCATGACTAGGACGTGGTGGATCGCGAAGAGCATCGGGAAAGCGTGTAGCGCCGGGTCCATGGTGGTGGTCAGCTTGCGGTGGGTATCTCGGCTGTGTCACCTATGTTCGCTATGGGGATTCCGCCGTGTTAAGACAGGTTGTTTTTCCGCTGCGGTTTTATGTGTGTTTTCCGCCATCTTGATTTGGGGGACGGTCTTAGACGTCAGTGCGTACGGCGGAGCGTCCGGATGTGTTCCGTCCGCCGCGTGGTCGTGTGTAGTTGGCCGGCGGAGCGTGCTTTTCCGTCGCGGACGGAAATTTGACACGATTTCCTATCCTGATATGGCGGACGGAGTATCCGCGGCAGGCGGACACGGAAAAGGCTTTTTCCGCCTACTCCAGGGCCGCGGTGGCTCTTCCGTCCGCCATCCTGATCGACCCCTCAGTCTGCATTTCGGCTGATTCCAGTCCATCCAGATGATTGGTGTCTGCTGGGTATCCATTTTGAAGGGAAATGGTACGTGGACAAGGCATTGCCGATGGGTTGCTCCATGTCATGTGCTCTTTTTGAATGTTTCAGCACCTTTTTGCAGTGGCATTTTACACACCATTCTGGTCATTCTCTGGTCACGCACTATTTGGATGATTTCTTTTTTGTTGGTTCCCCGGGCTCCGCGGAGTTCCAGACAGCTCTGGAAACCTTCCATGGGCTCATGGAGGATTTGGGCGTGCCTTTGGCTCCTGAGAAAACTATGGGTCCTGCCAAGATATTATCATTCTTAGGCATTGAAATTGATTCTGTGGCTATGCAGGCTCGCCTACCGGAGGATAAGAAAATGAAGATGCTGGAACTGTTGAGTGGTCTGTTGTTGAAGCAGAAAGTGCAGGTGAAAGAAATTCAGGTGTTGCTGGGGCACCTTAATTTTGCGTGCAGGGTGGTGAGAGCTGGGAGGACTTTCTGTCGTCGGTTGGCCGGGGCTCTGGCTGGGCAGCATTTGCCGCACCATCGTGTACGTCTGTCAGCCGGAGTCAAAGAAGATTTGCGGATGTGGCAAGTTTTTCTCACTTCCTTTCATGGTGTGCCATTGGTCAAAGATCTGGATTTTCAGTGGGATGTGCAGATGTTCTCGGATGCTGCAGGCAGTGAGGGTTTTGGCCTGTACTGGAATGGGAGAAGGTGTGCAGAGCGCTGGCCGGAAGATTGGTTGAACGGTGGAAGGAGTATAACATTTCTTGAGCTGTTCCTTTTGCTGGTGGCATTGACTCTTTGGGGGGAGGAGTTGGCACACAAAAAAGTACTCTTCCGTGTGGACAACATGGCTGTGGTCGAGATTGTGAATCGACAGTCGGCAGAGATGAGCAGGTACTGAAGCTAATGAGAGTCTTTGTGTTGGGTTGGTTGAAACATGACATTGCCTTTCGAGCCTTACACATTCCTGGTGTGGACAATGACATAGCGGATGCTTTGTCTCGTTCACAGTGGGGGAGATTCCGTGGACTGGCCAGGGAGGCGGACAGATCACCGACCCCAATGCCGATTCATCTGTGGCACTTAGGCAACGCCGGGTATTACAACTGGTGGTAGGTTCTTTGTCTGTGTCCATGCGTTCTGCTTATTCTTTGGCATGGAAGGAGTTCTTGGAATCGGGGGCGTGCAGGCGTGAGGAGGTTTGGCGCTGTGCTGAGGATGTGATTCAGTTCATCCTGGACCTTATGGACAAAGGACTGTCCAGAGTTACCATCGCAGGCAAGTTGGCAGGGATATCCTTCATGGGTAAGCTGTTATGGGGTTATTCCCCTTCGGCTGGTGAGATTGGCAAAAGAATGCTTGAGGGCTGGGCCAGGGAGCGGGGAGGTTCAAGGATGTCTAGAGCTCCTTTATCTTGGCAGACACTGGCTCGGATATTAACTGTTCTGCCTTCAGTTTGTAGTGATGATTTCGAAGCTTGTTTGTTTGCCATGTTGATGGCTTTTATGTTCTTTGGGGCTTTTCGAGTCTCTGAGTTGCTGGGTTCAAAAACTAAGGTTGGGATTTGCTGGCGAGATATTTTTTGCTCGGATGAGGGTGTTCACGTGTGGCTCTCCAGTTCTAAGACTGACCAGAGGAAATTGGGTAAAGGGGTGTGGTTAGAAGCGAGTTCTCCTAAGATTACATGTCCTTTGCTGTTGGCTCACCGTTGGCGCATTCTATCTGGGGGATCTGATTGTGATCTTGTTTTTCAACACCTTAACAAAGCACCGGTTACAGCATATCAATTGCGCATGGTTTTGCGTAAAGCTCTGCAGCAAATTGGTTTGGACGGGGACAAGTTCGGAACGCACTCATTCCGGATTGGTGCTGCGACAGAAGCGCATAATAGGGGCTGGTCTCAAGGGGACATCATGAGATTGGGTTGCTGGCCATCTAAGTGCTTTCAGCGTTATGTGCGGGGAGACGTGGGGGAGGCGCATGCGTCATCGTCTTCTCCTTGAGCATTCACTGTTTTTTCTTTTACAGGTTCAGTGGCTGGGCTCCGATCTCAAGCGGTGACGGTTTGCATAGTGGGGCATTCGTTCATCAAATGGGCCCGGGATCAGGCGGCGCAAAGTTATTTTGGAGAACTGTTGGGTTTTAATGATAAAATGTTTAACATTGTTTGGAAGGGTAAAGGGGGGATGCTTTGGAGTGAATTAGTCCCATGTCTTAACAGAGGAATAACTGGGGGTTGTTGCCCGGATATTTTAGTAATTCACTTAGGCGAGAATGATCTTTGTACTACTAAAGGGGTGGTTTTGTTGCGGGCAATTAAGAGAGATTTAGCCTTGGATAAGGAGCGCCGGGCTGGTTGCCATGTTTTTTGGACCGAATTGGTCCCCCGTAGGATTTGGCGAGTAGAAGTGAATCCTAGAGCGATTGATAGGGCCAGAAAGAAGGTGAATGCTGAGGTTTCCAGATTTTGCCGTCAGCTTGGTTTTGGAAGAGTGTCCCATAGAGAGATTCGTTTTGAGTCGGTTGAATTTTTTAGGGACGATGGCGTCCATTTATCCAGAATAGGTATGGACCTGTATTTGTTGGAGTTACGTGAAGTTTTGGCTAGGGCTATGACCATGCCGCGATGAGTGTTTTGTGGGCGCTCAATTTTTCCTACTGGGGGGCAGAAAGGGGGGGTAGGTGTTAGAACTGGGATTTCTGGTAGGCTAAGGCTGACGCCAAAGCCAGGCAGGAACCACCATTCTAGTCAGGGCAAGGGAGTCACACGCCAAGATAACCCCTGCTCACCCCCTTGGTAGGTTGGCACGAGCAGTAAGGCTAAACTCGGAGGCAATGTGTAAAGCATTTGCGCAAGCACACAACAGCAACAACATCCTAGGCACACCACAAAAGGAACTCCACACAAGGTTATATAAAAATAACTTTTGTATTGTCAAAGTACATCAGATAGAAATCACACATGTACATTGTGCCAACTGGCACGGGCAATATTCACAAGGGATTATGTACAAGACAGGGCCACCAGGACCACTGTCAGGAATCAACACTTAGCAGAAATAGCACTTCTAGAACAAAGAATATAGGATATAAAATCACTGTAGAAAAAATTAGCAAGAATAGCACACAACCAGTAACTACTGGTAACAGGTAAGTACCACCTACGCAACCCTAACCACCTTAGGAGAATGTCACGCAGGGAACCAGAACCTCACTAGGACCACCTGTACTGGAAAGAACAACCACCTAAGAATAAAATACATTTAGGGGTATCAACAAGAACACATTACACATGATGCATCAAAATGCATTCAGAGGTGCAGGGAAGGAAAACACATGATGCCTAAAACATTCAGAGGTGTAAGGAAAGAAAACACATGATGCATAAAAATACATTCAGCGGTGTGAGAACAAGGCACATGATGCATCAAAAACACATTCAGAGGTGCAAGGACAAGGAAGACACATGATGCATAAAAACATTCAGAGGTGCCAGGACACAACTCAATAGTGCAAAAACACATGATGCCTAAAAACATTCAGAGGTGCAATAAAAACACACAATTGCGCAAAAACTTACATAAGCCACCACCTGTGGCAGTCCCTAGGCCAACTGGCCTTGTTGGGGCTAGGACGCCCTGCGTCCCAATAGTCAGGGTCCTAAACGGTGCAGCTGCCCACTAATTGCTGGGCAGCTGTGAATCAATAATGATGGGGCCACGTGGGAGCCACACAGGCTCTGAACAATTGGTCGCCCCTGAGCCTCTCTGGGCTCCAAGCAAAGAAATGCGGCCACGAGCCTCTCTGGGCTCCTAATCAAATGAATGCAGCCACAAGCCTTCTCTCAGGGCTCAAGAACAAATTGTAGCCTCACTGGGCGGTGGGGTCCCTCACGGGGGACCTGGAAACACTTGGGGCACCTTGAGCCTCTCGGGGCTCTGAGCAACGGTGGCGCCGCTTTGCTGGAGTCCCCCTCCTGGGGACTCAAAAGGACAATGGCCCCTGGAGCCCTCGTGGGCTCGAAATCAGTAAAAATGCCCCTGAAGCCCTCGTGGGCTTCACAACCACAAGGCGCACGAGATCGCGCTACTGGGGGGGGGGGGGGGGCGGACACCGGCAATGTGTCCCGACGCCCCCCTCTCCTCACAGAAACATCCCTGACTCACCGGGACTTCACCTCCACTTGGCGCTCTCTCCTCCCCCGCCCTCCCCTCGGCAGCGCTACTCACCAGCTGCTTCTCCGGGGCGGGGTTGCACCAAGCTTCACCCGGTCCCTTCCTGATGAGCGCGGGCTCCCTCCTCGCACCGGGAGCCCCGAGGACCATGGCCGCACTTCAGCTCTCCTCCGCCATCTTCCTCTCGGCGAGGGCTTCCGGCTCGTTGCCTGGGAAAGCCCTCCCAGGCAGCCAATCACGGAGCTCCTCACCAGTGACGCGGGAGGAGTCTCTGCCGGCTGGGCCAATCCCAGCGCGGCCTTTCTGTGACGTCGGCGGCTGCTTCCTCTTGGCCCGGGGCAGCGGCGGTGATTGCACAGGGACAATAACGAGGGGTGGGCACCCTCGAAATTCAATTAAACTATAGAAGCGAGGTAGGCACTCGCTAGGGCGCCATACACGGGTTAGCACCCGAATTATAAAAAAATAGGCAACAAAGGCGCCGGGTGGGCATCGGCACTCGGGGCACACAGAGGGCAGGAGCGCTTCCCTACACGGGATAACCACAGCGCTCTGCCAGAAAGTTAAAAGTAAAGCGCTCCCAAGCGCTATAAAGGCATATGCAGCGCTCCCAGCGCTAGGACAGGAAAAACAGCGCTCCCAAGCGCTTAAAGGACAAATAACGTTCCAGCAAAGTTCTTCAGGGGATGCAGCAGTCCTGGAATCAAGAGTTAGAGAAACCAGCCCATCAGCAAAGAAAAGTCCTCCAATCCCCCCAGACAAAGCAGGGGGTCCCAGCACAGGGTCCATCAGGTATCCAGGGGCTGGGCAGGGCCCAGGGATTCCCCTGGGCCCAAGCAGCAGCACGCCCCTGGCAGGATTCAAATTAGAAACAAGAAGAAATTGTAAGGGGACACAGCCCCTTTTTATACTGTAAATTCATTTGTCTAGCAGGGTGCAGGCAGTGTGAGAACCAGCTAGAACTAGTTATAGGGAACTTCTTTCAGGGTGAGGGGCATAGGCGACAGTCGCCCAGCAGGAGGTGGAGCCAGCATTGTGGCAGGCAGGCACAGCCCTATTCACTCCTAGGTGCCATCTACTCCTACGTCCCTGGCAGCAAATGCAGCCTTTCATCCACGGGCTGACTCAGACAACCTCCTGGGGCTCCCCAGCCCCTGCCACCCTCAAACCAAACCAAACCAATCCACAAGCAGGTCCAGACACTCTTGGGCCAGGCTGTAACGCCCGGGTAATTTCTAGCCCTTTTCGGGCTCAAAACAACTATAATCTACTACCATTTCAGTCCTAATAACCTTTTCGTTCACTAATAGGGCTTGACTATGCGCTTTGACAGGGTTTAGTGCCTTTTTACCGTTAGTTAGGCCTGTAGGCCCAAAAGCCAGAGAGCAGCCATTTTGGATGGCTGTCTCATCCATTTTAGATAGTTACCTCTGCTGACCGAGGTGCTTGGAGGATAAAGGGCATATTTAGAAAATATAGTGTTGTTCGCTAGTTAGAAACCGGTCGAGACCGGCCCTTATCGAAGGAATGTATTTTGTTCACTGGTGGTAGACGCAATACGCAGGTGGCCACTGCTGACGGCGTGGGACGCCAGGGGCTGGTACAGGAATTCGGTGGGAGTCGGCCTACGATTGGAAATTTCCATAGAGAGAGGGAGAGATATATTATCAAAGAGCAAGAAGCAGATAGAGAGAGAGAGAGCTACATGCGGAGCAGACAGATGAAGTTGTCCTGAGAGCTGGTGATTAATTACTGGCTGCTAACGAAGAGGAAGAAGAGATCAGGAATCCTGTGAGGTCAACATGCAGGAGTGGTAGAAACCGAGACGAAATCCAGACGAGGGTTCGAGTCCAGAACTAAGGCAGCGTAGACGAGGTGTAGCGGTGCAGACGTGTACCCGTGAGCCATAGTGGGAGAGCAGAGTCCCGAGCGAGTGAAGACCCGAGAAACAGAGAGGGATCAGCTCCACTGCTGAGATGGAAAGATGCACGTATAAGGTGAGGCGTTCTGAGTTAGTGTAAAATACATAGATCTAATAATCTACTTTTCCTCCCTTTTTAGGTTGTAAAGAGCAACTACTTGTAATTGTGAGTAACTTTCAATGTTTAAATGAGAATAAAAGATATAAGGTTCAATACATATATTTGAGTGTTGTTTCCGTGACAGGACTAACCTTTCTTTTCAACCAGATACTGGCAGGTTAGCAGGTGATTGGACCCTTCTAGCAGGTAACTGAGAAATGAAGGACAGTGTAGCCTATGGCTGTAAGGAACTCCCAAATGTTCTAATCCGATAACTCTTCTAAATTGAGAATAGTAAATATCGTTGGCGCACCTTAGGTGCGGGCCACCAACCCTTATAGAACCCCCTGCCGGGAGACACAAGGTAGACCGTCAGGGAGCATAGATATATATATATATAAATATTGGCCCGAGAGTTAGGGAAACAGTCTGGCGACTTTAAATCAGGTAAGTAAACAGTCTGGCGACTTTAAATCAGGTAAGTAAACAGTCTGGCGACTTTAAATCAGGTAAGTAAACAGTCTGGCGACTTTAAATCAGGTATGTAAATATTAGATAGGGGATTCCCTAGATGTTAGTTAATCCTACTTGTACAGGCTTGTAAATAGCTACTAACCACCTTCTCAGGTGAGTTCTCTAAACATGATGTAAATAGTCTCCTGAGAAGGGTATATTTACGTGACGGCTGAGGCAGCCATATTCGATAGGCCACCTACTCCAAAAACCCAGTAGTTACACTTGGCGTCACGAACCGTTTTCGATCTATTGGTGCGGGAGTGCCTTTGTGATTTCATGAGTGGATCCGTGGGTTCTCGCCGTGTTTGATTTTGTATATATTTGATTTATTGTACAGTTGTTGATCGATTTTAATTTGTTTTCAATATAAAAATGTTTTCGAAAAAAGTGAAACCGACTTTTCCATTGCCTGTGGATATTCCTGGTTGGGAGGCTACTGCTTATGAGGCGCTTGCGCGTGAGTGGGCTAATTCCACGGGTTTGAGTGAGAACTGGACTTCGTGCTTAGAGCGTGCCGAGCCAGCTCAGGTGGTTGCGTGCTTGCAGAAGGTTCCGATTTTGAAAGACTCTGAGCTTCCTCTTGTAGGTCGGAGAGGTTGGATTTTGTTACATGCGTATAAGATTGTGCATGAGAATGGTGCTCGATTACAATGTGAGTACAAGACCTTAGAAGAACAGTTTGTTAAAGTTCAAAATGATTTTACTCTTTTGCGATGTCAAAATAAATTGCTCGCTGACAAACTTGACACTTATCAGGCTGTAGCCAAAAGGGCTGCTGTCCGCATTGCGAAATACAAATACAGACACCGACGTGGAAGGGTTAACACCAGAAAAGTGCGTATGATTGTTGCGAAGGCTGGACTTGATTGGAATCCTGATGAGTGGGACGGTGATATTTGGAATTCCTCTGATTCTTTGAATTCTAATGACGAGACTGCTGTGCGTGCGCATTCTAGTGATACGTGTCGAGACCCTTCTAAGGGTCCTACTGATGTGTCTGCTCATCCGATTCATCGACGTAAGTTACAGGGCAATCCTCAGAATCCCAATGGTATTCCGCTTGACAGCTTGGAAGATTACACACAGCAGGAATTAAATGACATTTTAGATCGCTTCCGACAGAAGTCGGGTGAATCCTTATTGACTTGGATGGTCCGTCTTTCTGACACAGGTGCTTCAGGTATCACATTAGATCACGGTGACGCGATGAAGTTTTGTAAGTTGAGTGTTGATTCTACTATTCAAGAGTCTTTTCGCCATTATAATAACAATAATCAGACTAATCTTTTACAGTTGGCAGTTGACGGCTGTAATCGTAAATACCCTACTGAATCTGATTGGCCTCTGAATGACAAGCCATGGTATACTTTGAGAGATGCTTCTCAGCGCTTGAAAGAGGAGTGTATGAAAACCGCTATCTTTTTAGGCACGGCTCATCGCTTGATGGATGGCATCCTTAATTCATCTGTGAGGAACCGAATTATTCGTGCGTCTCCTCCTGCTTAGAAACAAGTTATGATGACTTTGTTGATTAATCAGACTGGTAACCGTTTGGCTGAAGTGATTGAGGCTGTGCGTGAACTTGGCGAGTTGGGTGAATGGTTTAAACCTGAAAGACAGTCTAGACCAGAAAACCGCACTAATGATTTTAAATTCACTAGACGTGATATGTACACAGCTCTGCTTAAGGATGGTGTCCGTGAGGACATTCAGGGTCAGCCTAATAATTTACTTTGGGCCATGTTTCGTGAGCGCGGCTTGGATAGAAAGGAAGGTGCTCGGAGGATTCGGAAACAGGACCTGGGACATGTCCATTCTGATGACAGTGATCATAATTCCCGATCGCATCGTGAGAGAGAGACGGAGAGAGGGAGTGAGAGAGGGAGAGACAGAGAGTGGGATAGAACACGAGATGAATCGTCTCACACCAGGAGAGAAAATGATCAGTCTGTACGAGAGAGAGCAAGAGAGAGAGAGCAATCTCCAGAGGTGCGAATGATAGATAAACAATCACGATCTCCTGAGAGAGGATCACAATATTTTATGAATAACAACAATCCTTTTCATGAGGATAAAAGATATGAACGAGATGTGACACTACCCAAACGATATGAGAATCTTTACCCTGATTTGTCTTGGGCGCGAGAAAACAGTAAACGAGAATAGGAAGTAGGTCAAGCTCCAGTGCGAAATTGGTCTCGCAAAGACCATAGGCCTTATGTAGATATTGAAATATATTGGAGACATCGAAACATACAGAGTGCCCGAGCATTGGTGGATACTGGAGCGGAGGCCACTCTAATTTCCGGAAATCCTAAAAAGTTTAAAGGACAGGGTTACACGATTACTGGACTAGGTGGTAAAGAGACCCCTGCAGTACAAACTAAACTTGAGCTAAAAATTGGAAGAAATCCCCGAAAAGAGTACCATGTATTGGTGGTACCTCTTGATGAATATATAATTGGCATTGATATTTTAAAAGGTATGACATTGCACTTGGATGATGGATGTTATAAATTTGGTCATTGTTACCATATATCAACAAAAAGTGTGAGAGTTGGGCGTTTAATGACGCCTCCGATTAAGATTCCTCAAGCCACGAAAGTGGTTTCAATGAAACAGTACCGCATTCCCGGTGGGCATGATGAGATCAGTGCTACCATTCAAGATTTAATGGACGCAGGAGTAATAATTCCTGTTACTTCGGCTTGGAACAATCCTTTTTGGCCGGTCCGTAAGAGTGATAACTCTTGCCGCATGACAGTTGACTATCGAGAATTGAATAAACACACACCTCCTTTGACTGTTGCAGTCCCTGATGTTATTACTTTGATTGAGAGAATTCAGAAACATCCAGGAACATGGTATGCAACCATTGACATTGCTAATGCTTTCTTTTCCATTCCAATTGCACCCGAATGTCAGGAACAATTCAGTTTTACATGGAACGGACGTCAAATGACGTTCAGAAGTCTTCCCCAGGGCTACTTGCATAGTCCGACAATCTGTCATCGAATAGTGGCAGAGAATTTGGATGAGGTGACTGTTAATCCCAAAATTCAGGTGTGTCACTATATTGATGACATACTAATTCAAGGTGAGACTCAAGATCAGGTGCGAACACAATTTGAGCAAATTGTTGCACATTTACAAAGCAAAGGCTGGGAGATTAATCCTGATAAATTGCAGGGTCCAGCGCAACATGTGAAATTTTTAGGAATTCACTGGCATGAGGGAAACAGAGAAGTAATTCCTCAAGTGAAGCAGAAAATTGCAGAATTCGCTGTCCCTAAAAATAGAAAAGAAGCCCAAAAATTCATTGGTTTATTTGGCTTTTGGCCCCAACATATTCCGCATTTGAGTCAGATTTTGGCCCCTTTGTACAAAGTTACTCGTAAAAAGAATGTGTTTGAATGGAGTAAAGCACAGCAAGATGCATTTGATTTAGCGAAAGAAGCGATTCAGCATGCTTTGGATTTGTGGCCAGTGCGCGATGGTGATGTGGATTTGAATGTATCTGTACAAGACATGTATGCAAATTGGAGCTTGTGGCAGAAGCAAGGCAATACTAAAGTACCTTTAGGCTTCTGGACCAAAAAATTACCAGACGCTGGTGAGCGTTATACACCTTTTGAGAAACAGTTGCTTGCATGTTACTGGGCTTTGGTAGATACTGAACAATTGACAGTGGGACATGACGTGATTTTGAGACCAGAGATTCCTATTATGCAATGGGTTTTAAGTTCCCCAAAAACCCATAGAATTGGACATGCTCAGGAAATGAATATCGTCAAGTGGAAGTGGTACATACAAGATCGGGCTCGTGTGGGCCCAAAAGGAGTGGCGATGTTGCATGAGAAAGTGGCGCAGGCGCCGATGGCAGAGAGAGAGAATGAGTACTCCGTACCTGTAGTACAGGAATCGCCTGTCAAATGGGATAAGCCATTCGATGATCTGTCCGTGGAGGACAGAAAACACGTTTGGTTTACGGATGGTTCAGCCAGGTACATAGGAGAGAAGAGACACTGGAAAGCTGTTTCTTATAACCCCATTACCCAAAAGTTACTGAGTACGACTGCTGAGGGGCAGAGTAGCCAGTTTGCAGAGCTATATGCTGTATATCAATTGCTGAAACAAGAGTTGCCTGGAAAATGCCATATTTTCACTGATTCATGGTCCACTGCGAATGGACTAGTAATGTGGTTGCCCACGTGGAAATTCCATAACTGGAAGATCCACGGCAAAGAAATCTGGGGCAAAGAGTTATGGCAGGAGATATGGGAATTCCTTCCTCAAAGTGATGTGACAGTTTTTCATGTTGATGCTCATACACCCATTGACTCTTTAGATACATTATTTAATAATATTGCAGACGAACACTCTAAAATCCATAAGGCAGTGGTGGACCAACGAAATTCTGATCTGGCAGGCTTGGCGAAATGGGCTCACCAAAAAGCAGGACATTATGGCGAGAAAATTACTAGCAGGTGGGCTGCTGAGAGAGGCATTTATATTCCCTTTGATTTGATTAAAACAGCCATACTCCATTGTCCCATATGTCAGCATTCCCAACACAGAGAGGTGCCTCGAATAGTTAAAGGCCAACTACATCGAGGAAAATCCCCTGCCCAAGTGTAGCAGATTGATTATATTGGTCCCTTACCCATGAGCCGTGCATGTCAATATGTTTGTACTGTTGTCGATACTTTTAGCGGTTTTTTGATTGCTTTTCCCTGTAAGAATGCTACTCAAATAAATACCATAAAAACATTAGATTTGATTACATTGTACTATGGTACTCCACTTTAGGTGCAATCTGACAACGCATCACATTTCAAAGGAAGATTAGTGCAAAATTATTGTGCAGAAAACAATATCGAGTGGGTGTTTCATATACCCTATTACCCTCAAGCATCCGGCCTGATTGAGCGGATGAACGGATTACTGAACAACCAATTACGTAAATTGTCAGATGGTACCATAAAGAATTGGAGAGACCATTTATCCGATGCATTGCTGATTTTGAATAATCGACCGTACTTGTATACGCACTCTCCTTTAATGCGTTTATTCCCTCCAACAGTTCAGGTTAAACCTAATAAGATTAAAAGTACAGTGTCCTATTGGGAAATTACCCCCGGAGCCTTGGCTCCATGCCGAGCTACCCCTGGATAGGCAGGCTTAGACCTGCATTCTTTAAAAGGAACCATTCTAAAAATCAATGTGGTCACTATGATTGAAACAGGAATTGGTGTCCAAATACCTTCAGAACATTTTGGCCTGATTGCCCCTAGATCTGGTTTAGCTTTAAAAGGTATCCAGGTGCTGGGCGGTGTAATTGACAGTGACTACCAAGGAGAAATTAAAGTTATCCTGTTGAACAATGGCGATTCTGAAGTTACGATTAACGAAAATGATAGAATTGCCCAATTGGTCATTATGCCTGTATTCAGTGGTGCGATGCAGAAAGGTGCAGCTCCGACTCTGTTAACAATGCGCGGTGCCGGTGGCTTTGGTTCTACCGACAACCCTGGAGCTAGAGTATGGGTGCAATCACCAAATAATCCCCCTGAACAGGCTGAAATTATTGCTACAGGATCCGATAATACTATACTAGTGATGAGGCCCGGACAGGAAGGCTGGGATGTAGACCCGGCTGACAAATGTTATTTACGAGAATAAATGATACTTGTTCTTTCGATTAACAGATCATTACATGGATTGCTGTTGCCGGATGTGTCGTCGTTGGACTCCCGTGGGTCTGCTGCGACGAGAGTCAAGACATCGTCCGGGACAGGACTAACAATATGGACAGAGAACGTCGACCCGGTGCTGCGTGGGATGTGAAAACGAACTTTTGGGTCAGCCTGGCCCAATCAGTCATCAACTCTTCCCTTTTTTGTTTGACTTCTATGAGATCCGTCAATGACCTCCTTGCCACTTGTCTTGTGGCTGTCCCCATTTCCACAGCTTCCCTCTTACATTTCTTTAATGTTACTAAAGTTCACCCAGATTTCATTTATCCCGATTTTACACCCTACACGTACTGTGTCTAGTGTACGGTCCTAACTGACCCTGAGCCCCCACGTACTTTTCAAATCTTAACATTTAACATTACTGACGGGGATACGTGTTATAATTTGACATGTGACCCTAGACTTATTGGCAAATGTGCCCAATTAAGACAGGAACAATCAACATCATATTCGACTCATGAAACGATTTTGTGTCGAACTAGAACGGCACAATCCTGCGCTTCCTTTGATAATACAATGAGATGTACACGTATAATACTAAGTACAAGTCAATATTATCATGTATCCTTACCAACTGGATGGCTCTTTTCCTGCGGAAACAGGTCTTGGTCTTATATCCCAGCGAACATTTCAGGTGGCCCCTGTGCCCTAACAAGATTGAGTCTTTTGCTATTTTCCCCTGGTGGAACAATTTCATCCCGTGTGACACGGGATGTCATGCTGTCCAGTGACTGTGATTCCTCAATCCACCTTTATTCTAAATCTGAATACCTTAGTTTAGCAATTTCTATTATAGGTGTCCCTGCTTTATCTGTGCATAACGCTAAAACTATTAATAAGATCGCTTGCTGGATGGTAAAATCCATCAATAGTACCTCTACAATTTTAACTGACCTATTACTAGATAATCAAGGAGAACGTCGTGCAATCTTACAGAACAGGGCCGCTATTGATTACTTATTATTGAAACATGATCATGGCTGCTCTGACTTTGAGGGTATGTGTTGTTTTAATTTATCAGACCATTCCCAATCTATTAGATCCCATCTTAACAAATTACATGAATTGACCGAAGAAGTCAAGGAACACATTAATGGAGGGTGGTTTGATTGGTTGTTCAGCTGGTTACCAGATTTACATTCCTTACGTCAAATCCTGGGGGGAATAGTTTTGGTAATTTGCATTTTAATTGCCATTTGTTGCTGTATCCAATGTATACCATCCTTTTTCCAGATGTTCCGCCCAAGAGCTATGAACCGTTCTTTTAGCATTTTATCATACTACTCTTCCAGTGACTTCCCCACAGTGTGAGATTATTCCCCTTAGATTAGTTGTTTTTCTAATCCTTCAATGCTAGTAGATATAGTCAGGAGTGGAATGTAACGCCTGGGTAATTTCTAGCCCTTTTCGGGCTCAAAACGACTATAATCTACTACCATTTCAGTCCTAATAACCTTTTCGTTTACTAATAGGGCTTGACTATGCGCTTTGACAGGGATTAGTGCCTTTTTACCGTTAGTTAGGCCTGTAGGCCCAAAAGCCAGAGAGCAGCCATTTTGGATGGCTGTCTCATCCATTTTAGATAGTTACCTCTGCTGACCGAGGTGCTTGGAGGATAAAGGGCATATTTAGAAAATATAGTGTTGTTCGCTAGTTAGAAACCGGTCGAGACCGGCCCTTATCGAAGGAATGTATTTTGTTCACTGGTGGTAGACGCAATACGCAGGTGGCCACTGTTGACGGCGTGGGACGCCAGGGGCTGGTACAGGAATTCGGTGGGAGTCGGCCTACGACTGGAAATTTCCATAGAGAGAGGGAGAGATATATTATCAAAGAGCAAGTAGCAGATAGAGAGAGAGAGAGCTACGTGCGGAGCAGACAGATGAAGTTGTCCTGAGAGCTGGTGATTAATTACTGGCTGCTAACGAAGAGGAAGAAGAGATCAGGAATCCTGTGAGGTCAACATGCAGGAGTGGTAGAAACCGAGACGAAATCCAGACGAGGGTTCGAGTCCAGAACTAAGGCAGCGTAGACGAGGTGTAGCGGTGCAGACGTGTACCCGTGAGCCATAGTGGGAGAGCAGAGTCCCGAGCGAGTGAAGACCCGAGAAACAGAGAGGGATCAGCTCCACTGCTGAGATGGAAAGACGCACGTATAAGGTGAGGCGTTCTGAGTAAGTGTAGAATACATAGATCTAATAATCTACTTTTCCTCCCTTTTTAGGTTGTAAAGAGCAACTACTTGTAATTGTGATTAACTTTCAATGTTTAAATGAGAATAAAAGATATAAGGTTCAATACATATATTTGAGTGTTGTTTCCGTGACAGGACTAACCTTTCTTTTCAAACAGATACTGGCAGGTTAGCAGGTGATTGGACCCTTCTAGCAGGTAACTGAGAAATGAAGGACAGTGTAGCCTATGGCTGGAAGGAACTCCCAAATGTTCTAATCCGATAACTCTTCTAAATTGAGAATAGTAAATATCGTTGGCGAACCTTAGGTGTGGGCCACCAACCCTTATAGAACCCCCTGCCGGGAGATACAAGGTAGACCGTCAGGGAGCATAGATATATATATATATAAATATTGGCCCCGAGAGTTAGGGAAACAGTCTGGCGACTTTAAATCAGGTAAGTAAACAGTCTGGCGACTTTAAATCTGGTAAGTAAACAGTCTGGCGACTTTAAATCAGGTAAGTAAACAGTCTGGCGACTTTAAATCAGGTAAGTAAACAGTCTGGCGACTTTAAATCAGGTATGTAAATATTAGATAGGGGATTCCCTAGATGTTAGTTATTCCTACTTGTACAGGCTTGTAAATAGCTACTAACCACCTTCTCAGGTGAGTTCTCTAAACATGATGTAAATAGTCTCCTGAAAAGGGTATATTTACGTGATGGCTGAGGCAGCCATATTCGATAGGCCACCTACTCCAAAAACCCAGTCGTTACACAGGCTCACCAGCCAATCACACGCCAGGCACAAATTACACAAATATGCCAACTTCTAGAAGTGGCACTTCTCCACTAGACACAATCATGCCGCATATACCATTGCGCAGCATTCAATCTCACGAGTTCGCACATACCAAACTCAACCCTGCACTCCCCACACATCAGGAACTACCATGGGCATACATATTCCCTATTCATTCCTATGGGAGGGCAGGTCACTCACCACACATACACAGAGAGCTCACACACTTTACACTGTACCACAGTGAAAAAGTGCGCCAAGACCTAAAATCACTAACACCAGGTCACAGAAACAGGCTAGGCAAAAGCGAAAAGTTTAGGGGTGAACCTGCCAAAAGGGCCAGGTCCAACACTAGGTTTGCTCCCCCCCCACCTTCCTGGGTGGCGGGGTCTAGTTGTTTCAGGGCAGTTTGTGTCAGATTTTGGTTGATTAATGGTCAGTTTTGTGTTAGCGACAGGGAGAGGATAAGTTGGTCATTGGTTGGCTGATTATACGTTTTGGGGGGTTTGACAGAGGTGAAGGGGCAGACAGGTGATTGGTTAATGGAGGGCCTGGTTCAGCACTGTCACCTTCTGGTTCACCACTGCCACCCTCTGGCTCACCACTGCCACTCTCTGGTTCACCACTGCCACCCTCTGGTTCATCATGCCACCCTCTTATTTATTTAGTGAGGTTTAGTTTTGGAAGGCTTTGCCGAGGTTGTAATTTGTGATGTGCACATGTTCCTAATATAGCGGCCTTTTCCACATTCTATTTTCTTGGGTCTGCTTTAACCCCCCCCTCGACCTCCCTCCCAAGGGGGATTTGGGGGGGGGCTGCCGATCGCAGGGAGGTCCCCCCCGGGCGGTTTGGGAGGGCTTCGGGGGGGGATTATGGGGTTAATTTGCCAGAGCCTTCTAGAGGTTTCTTTTTGGGCTCATTTTTGGTAGGCTTTTGTAGCCCAATCGTGTTAAGTTCCCTTGTCTCCGCCTCCCAGCCACCATTTTAGGTTTGGTGACCTGGTGGCTGGAGGTTTAGCTGGGTTTTTGTCTCACCCTCCCGCCCTTTCTTAATTTTTTTTTCTAGTGTAGCCACCCCTTTTCCTTTTTTGTTTTCCATTTTTAGGCGTTTTGTTTGGAGCAGGGGTTTTTTGCATTTGTAATTTGTCGCTTGGAGCAGGTGCAGTGCGGGGTCTAGTTGTTTCAGGGCAGTTTGTGTCAGATTTTGGTTGATTAATGGTCAGTTTTGTGTTAGCGACAGGGAGACGATACGTTGTTCATTGGTTGGCTGATTATACATTTTGGGGGGTTTGACAGAGGTGAAGGGGCAGACAGGTGATTGGTTAATGGAGGGCCTGGTATTTGTAAGTTATTGGGGTTGATATGATGACGTAATGTTTATAATGATGATGTAATGTTTTATAATGTTGTTTTAATGTTTGATATGTTGTATTGTATGGGTGGGGGAGGGAGGGACCATGATATTTTAGGGGAGGGGGTGGGGGAGGGGTCAGGTTTAATTATTTATTTAGTGAGGTTTAGTTTTGGAAGGCTTTGCCGAGGTTGTAATTTGTGATGTGCATCTGTTCGTAATAAAGCGGCCTTTTCCTCATTCATTTTTCTTGGGTCTGCTTTAACCCCCCCCTCGACCTCCCTCCCAATGTTTCTGTTGGTATCTAAGAAAATTGTACACGCGCACGCGAATGGATGTTATTAGGGGAGCTCATGCAATTCAGGCTCGCGTGCTCATAGCCTCTTCCCTGTACCCCTTGAAGTCCCCTTGTGCACGTTCACGGGAGTGATTGGAGGTTTGTGGGGTCGCTGGGGTTGGCCCTGTTTTCCGGGGCATTATGCGCAGTGTCTGTCCTGTTGTGGATGGAGTTGGTACACGGATCGGCACGCTGGGTGTTTAGACACCCACATACTTCAATTGGGCTTTTGCCTTAGTGGTGACCGAGTACTGGGGTTTCCTAGTGTCAGGCTCAGAAAGAGTTGCAGGACCGGCGGGAACCCAGGCCCTAGAGTCACCACTGTTGCTGGTGAGGATGCTAAGGCCCACGTGGGCTCGGGGTGAGGGCAGGAGGTTACCGAGCCTCGTGGTGCCTCCCCATGAATCGCCACCCACTGCTTGCATTGGAGCATTAGAGACGCAGGTGGGGTGCAAACTAGCCAGGGGTTCTCACGGGGGTAGAGCCAGGCAGCTTCAGGGTGCCCTGGGGTCATGCTTCACCCTTATCTCTCTGTGCTTTCCCCAATAATTCCATCCCAGATGGCCACAGCTATGATTCAGGCTGCCCGTGGTGTGGAGTTGCTTCCTTCGCCTTCCTCTCCAACTTTAAGTCGGGCTGCATACTGAAGATCGGTAACGTGCAGTGTGCAGTCTGCTGAGAGGGCTGTGGACCTGCCTCGGGAAATCGTTTTCTTTGATACGAAGGCTGTTTTCAGGGTTGCGTAGGGCTTCTGAAAGCCTTCTTGGGGTGAGTGTGTACAGTGAGAGGTGGGCCCCCATTCCAAGACCAGGGCAAAGCGAGGTGTCAGATCAAATATAAATTACCGTAAAGGGCTGGAGCACCATCACTTTACAGGCAGTGTGTGGGCTCAGTGAGCCTTGCACCATTTGTCTAAGTGCACCTTTCATGCTGGTAATTTCAAGGCCCATGGCAAGGATGCAACCTGTTGAGCGAAAGTTAGTACCAGGAGTACGCACCCCAAAACTGGGCGACCTGCGTGTTCCGACAGGGACCAGAGATTGAGGGTGGGGTGTGCCAGTTTGTGTTGTGGGGGTGAGGCGGCCGAGCCTCAGCCATCCACGCACTTAAGACTTTCTCTTGGGTGGGTACGGGCTGCGCACTGGTGTGGGGGCGGACTAACACCAAGCCAAGGTCTGAGCAGGTGATGGTCCGTTGGCTAAACTGCCGACTCTGGTGCAGGAAACCAAGGTTCGAGTCTCAAGGTCGCATCCACATTCTGTGATTCTGGGCAAATCACTTAATCTCTCTGTGCCTGAATGTGTAATGTAGATACGGTGTAGATGTGTAATGTAATCTAGATACGGTGCTCATGTGAAGCGCTTCAATACCTTCGGGTCGAGTTTGCGCTATATATAAAAAAACAAAAATATATATATATATATAATAAATTTTTTTATAAATAAACAGTCACAGGCTGAAGATATCTATATTGTTGACGCTCTCTTTTCTTGCAGCTCCGATGTCAAAAACAAAAAAAGTTGGCTCAGTGGTTTTGAGATGGCTCCTACGTTTCGGGTCCATCCAGATCTCGCATGCGACTCTGGGACTCGGGTGTAAGGGGTGCCGCATTTCAGGTAAAGTGAGTTATTGTATCCCCCTTCTTTGGCTTAAGTGTCAGGCCACTAGGTGGCACGGCTCTACTGTCTCTCAACCGGTCCGAATGTTACCTGGTCCCCATGTCCAAAAGTTGGGGGTATAACGCTCGCTGGACAGCTTTTCAGTGCAGCTGCTCCAAGGAGGAGGGGGATTGTAGCAACAGAAGGCGTGGTGGCTGTAGCAATGGGTGTCCACCGTGGCTCGTGTTTTGGTTGCACGATCTGGAGTAACGCGGCGAATAAGGTAGTTAGGTAGACTGTTTTGCCGGTGATAGTGACTTCAATGGTGTCTGAGCATGAGGTTTCACAGCCTTAGCATTTCAAAAGTGAAGCAGGGTCTACATCCAAAAGCCACTCAAATTGTTGGGATCGTGCCTTTGGTTGGGTCCCAGAGAGCTTTGTTGCCCTATGCTCCTACAGGTAATTAAGACCTGGGCCAGGTTCTTGCTTTGGTTGGCTACGTGGTAATGCAGTGAAGTCAGCTTTACATTTACTCCTGTATCCGCCTTAGGGAATAAACGTTCAATCCCCCTCCAACTACCAGCATGCACCCTATAAACTGTGTGGGACTGGAACCTGGCATAATGAAATATGGATTCCATGTCATTCTGCTTTACGCGGGAGAGATGGCTTTGCGGTTACTGACACCGAGGGGCTCTTGATGTTTAGTTATCATCATATCACAGCATATATTGATGGTCGGCTGGGGAAGCAAAGACGTGCGTGATGTGGCCTTGGCACAAATTGATTGATTAATACCTTCTCTCTGTTGCCAATGCAAAGCCTTCTTCAGGATGTGTGGGGGGATCTGCCGCTTTGAATACAGCATTTGGAAGGTTTGATGTCAGGAGTGCATACTCGTGCATCAACAGCACATGCAGTAGTACTAGCAGCTGACCTTGGTAGAAACTTATTTGGGAGCCCCTGTTTGGAGCAGCTTTGAATTTGATCCAGTCCAGCTATGTCATGCCTAAGTATGGGTGAAATTTGCGTATTCGTGTTTCGCGAATTCGCGGAAAATCTAATTCGCAATCCGCAAAAGCTGCGAATTCGTGCGAATTTGCGGATTTTTGTTTTTTTGCGTGTTTGCGGCGCTTTTTGCGTGTTTGCGGGCCGCTTGCACAGCGAAGTTACCCATGTGGTCGTGTATGGGCACAGCACCCTCTGGTTCACCACTTCCACCATCTGGTTCAGCACTGTCACCCTCTGGTTCATCACTGCCACTCTCTGGTTCACCACTGCCACCCTCTGGTTCACTGCTACCACCCTCTGGTTCATCACTGCCACCCTCTGGTTCATCACAGCACCCTCTGGTTCACCACTGCCACCCTCTTGTTCACCCCTGCCACCCTCTGGTTCAGCACTGTCACCCTTTGGTTTACAACTGCCACTCTCTGGTTCACCACTGCCACTCTCTGGTTCACCACTGTCACCCTCTGGTTCATCACAGCACCCTCTAGTTCAGCACTGCCACCCTCTGGTTCACTACTGCCACCCTCTGGTTCACCACTGTCACCATCTGGTTCATCACAGCACCCTCTGGTTCAGCAGTGCCACCCTCTGGTTCACCACTGCCACCCTCTGGTTCACACATGCCACCCTCTGGTTCACCACTGCCACCCTCTGGTTCAGCACTGTCACCCTCTGGTTCAGCATTGTCACCCTCTGGTTCAACCCTGTCACCCTCTGGTTCAGCACTGCCACCCTCTGATTCACCACTGCCACTCTCTGGTTCACCACTGCCACCCTCTGGTTCATCACTGCCACCCTCTGGTTCATCACAGCACCCTCTGGTTCGCCAGTGTCACCCTCTGGTTCAGCACTGTCACCCTCTGGTTCAGCACTGTCACCCTCTGGTTCAGCACTGTCACCCTCTGGTTCACCCCTGTCACCCTCTGGTTCAGCACTGTCACCCTCTGGTTCAGCACTGTCATCCTCTGGTTCACCCCTGTCACCCTCTGGTTCAGCACTGTCACCCTCTGGTTCACCACTGCCACCCTCTGGTTCACCACTGCCACCCTCTGGTTCATCACTGCCACCCTCTGGTTCATCATTGCCACCCTCTGGTTCATCACAGCACCCTCTGGTTCACCACTGCCACCCTCTGGTTGCCCCCCTGCCAGCCTCTGGTTCAGCACTGTCACCCTCTGGTTCAGCACTGTCACCCTATGGTTCATCACTGTCACCCTATGGTTCATCACTGTCACCCTATGGTTCATCACTGTCACCCTCTGGTTCAGCACTGTCACCCTCTGGTTCACCACTGCCACCCTCTGGTTCATCACTGCCACCCTCTGGTTCATCACTGCCACCCTCTGGTTCATCACTGCCACCCTCTGGTTCACCACTGCCACCCTCTGGTTCATCCCCTGCCTCCCTCTGGTTCAGCACTATCACCCTCCAGATCAGCACTGTCACCCTCTGGTTCAACCCTGTCCCCCTCTGGTTCAGCACTGTCACCCTCTGGTTTACCAATGCCACTGTCTGGCTCACCACTGCCACTCTCTGGTTCACCACTGTCACCCTCTGGTTCATCACAGCACCCTCTGGTTCAGCACTGCCACCTTCTGGTTCACCACTGCCACCCTCTGGTTCACCACTGTCACCATCTGGTTCATCACAGCACCCTCTGGTTCAGCAGTGCCACCCTCTGGTTCACCATTGCCACCCTCTGGTTCAGCACTGTCACCCTCTAGTTCAGCACTGTCACCCTCTGGTTCACCACTGCCACCCTCTGGTTCACCACTGCCTGTCTCTGGTTCACCACTGCCACCCTCTGGTTCATCACAGTCACCCTCTGGTTCATCACAGCACCCTCTGGTTCACCACTGCCACCCTCTGGTTCACCCCTGCCACCCTCTGGTTCAGCACTATCACCCTCTGGTTCAGCACTGTCACCATCTGGTTCAACCCTGTCCCACTCTAGTTCAGCACTGTCACCCTCTGGTTTACCACTGCCACTCTCTGGTTCACCACTGCCACTCTCTGGTTCACCACTGTTACCATCTGATTCATCACAGCACCCTCTGGTGCAGCACTGCCACCTTCTGGTTCACCACTGCCACCCTCTGGTTCACCACTGTAACCATCTGGTTCATCACAGCACCCTCTGGTTCAGCAGTGCCACCCTCTGGTTCACCACTGCCACCCTCTGGTTCACCCATGCCATCCTCTGGTTCACCATTGCCACCCTCTGGATCAGCACTGTCACCCTCTAGTTCACCCCTGTCACTCTCTGGATCAGCACTCTTACCCTCTGGTTCACCACTTCCACCCTCTGGTTCACCACTGCCACTCTCTGGTTCACCACTGCCACCCTCTGGTTCATCACTGCCACCCTCTGGTTCATCACAGCACCCTCTGGTTCACCTCTGCCACCCTCTGGTTCACCCCTGCCACCCTCTGGTTCAGCGCTGTCACCCTCTGGTTCAGCACTGTCACCCTCTGGTTCACCCCTGTCACCCTCTGGTTCAGCACTGTCACCCTCTGGTTCACCACTGCCACCCTCTGGTTCACCACTGCCACTCTCTGGTTCATCACTGCCACCCTCTGGTTCATCACTGCCACCCTCTGGTTCATCACAGCACCCTCTGGTTCACCCCTGCCACCCTCTGGTTCACCCCTGCCACCCTCTGGTTCAGCACTGTCACCCTCTGGTTCAGCACTGTCACCCTCTGGTTCACCCCTGTCACCCTCTGGTTCAGCACTGTCACCCTCGGGTTCACCACTGCCACCCTCTGGTTCACCACTGCCACTCTCTGGTTCACCACTGCCACCCTCTGGTTCATCACTGCCACCTTCTGGTTCATCACAACAGCCTCTGGTTCACCACTGCCACCCTCTGGTTCACCCCTGCCACCCTCTGGTTCAGCACTGTCACCCTCTGGTTCAGCTCTGTCACCCTCTGGTTCACCCCTGTCACCCTTTGGTTCAGCACTGTCACCTTCTGGTTCACCACTGCCACCCTCTGGTTCACCACTGCCACTCTCTGGTTCACCACTGCCACCCTCTGGTTCATCATGCCACCCTCTGGTTCATCACAGCACCCTCTGGTTTACCACTGCCACCCTCTGGTTCACCCCTACCACCCTCTGGTTCAGCACTGTCACCCTCTGGTTTACCACTGCCACCCTCTGGTTCACCACTGCCACTCTCTGGTTCACCACTGTCACCCTCCAGTTCATCACAGCACCCTCTGGTTCAGCACTACCACCCTCTGGTTTACCACTGCCACCCTCTGGTTCACCACTGCCACCCTCTGGTTCATAACAGCACCCTCTGGTTCACCACTGCCACCCTCTGGTTCAGCACTGTCACCCTCTGGTTCAGCACTGTCACCCTCTGGTTCACCACTGCCACCCTCTGGTTCACCACTGCCACCCTCTGGTTCATCACATCACCCGCTGGTTCACCACTGCCACCCTCTGGTTCAGCACTGTCACCCTCTGGTTCAGCACTGTCACCCTCTGGTTCACCATTGCCACCATTTGGTTCATCACAGCACCCTCTGGTTCACCACTGCCACACTCTGGTTCAGCACTGACACCCTCTGGTTCAGCACTGTCACCCTCTGGTTCACCCCTCTCATTCTCTGGTTCAGCACTGTCACCCTCTGGTTCAGCACTGTCATCCCCTGGTTCACCCCTGTCACCCTCTGGTTCAGCACTGTCACCCTCTGGTTCACCACTGCCACCCTCTGGTTCACCACTGCCACTCTCTGGTTCACCACTGCCACTCTCTGGTTCACCACTGCCACCCTCTGGTTCATCACTGCCACCCTCTGGTTCATCACTGCCACCCTCTGGTTCACCCCTGCCACCCTCTGGTTCAGCACTGTCACCCTCTGGTTTACCACTGCCACCCACTGGTTCACCACTGCCACTCTCTGGTTTGCCGCTGTCACCCTCTGGTTCACCCCTGTCACCCTCTGGTTCACCACTGTCACCCTCTGGTTCACCACTGTCACCCTCTGGTTCACCACTGCCACCCTCTGGTTCACCACTGCCACTCTATGCTTCACCACTGCCACCCTCTGGTACATCACTGCCACCCTCTGGTTCATCACAGCACCCTCTGGTTCACCACTGCCACCCTCTAGTTCACCACTGCCACTCGCTGGTTAACCACTGTCACTCTCTGGTTCATCACTGCCACCCTCTGGTTCATCATAGCACCCTCTGGTTCACCACTGTCACCCTCTGGTTCAGCACTGTCACCCTCTGGTTCAGCACTGTCACCCTCTGGTTCACCACTGCCACCCTGTGGTTCATCACAGCACACTCTGGTTCACCACTGCCACCCTCTGGTTCAGCACTGTCACCCTCTGGTTCACCACTGCCACCCAATGGTTCACCACTGCCACTCTCTGGTTCACCACTGCCACCCTCTGGTTCATCCCTGCCACCCTCTGATTCATCACAGCACCCTCTGGTTCACCATGGCCACCCTCTGGTTCACCCCTTCCACCCTCTGGTCCAGCACTGTCACCCTCTGGTTCAGCACTGCCACCCTCTGGTTCAACCCTGTCACCCTCAGGTTCAGCACTGTCACCCTCTGGTTCACTACTGCCACCCTTTGGTTCACCACTGCCACTCCCTGGTTCACCACTGCCACCCTCTGGTTCATCACTGCCACCCTCTGGTTTATCACAGCACCCTCTGGTTCACCACTGCCACCCTATGGTTCACACCTGCCACCCTCTGGTTCAGCACTGTCACCCTCTGGTTTACCACTGCCACCCTGTGGTTCACCACTGCCACTCTCTGGTTCACCACTGTCACCCTTTGGTTCATCACAGCACCCTCTGGTTCAGCACTGCCACCCTCTGGTTTACCAATGCCACCCTCTGGTTCACCACTGCCACCCTCTGGTTCATCACAGCACCCTCTGGTTCACCACTGCTACCCTCTGGTTCAGCACTGTCACCCTCTGGTTCACCACTGCCACCCTCTGGTTCAACACTGCCACCCTCTGGTTCAACACTGCCACTCTCTGGTTCACCACTGCCACCCTCTGGTTCATCACAGCACCCTCTGGTTCACCACTGCCACCCTCTGGTTCATCACTGCCACCCTGTGGTTCATCACTGCCACCCTCTGGTTCAGCACTGCCACCCTCTAGTTCATCACAGCACCCTCTGGTTCACCACTGTAGATTATGGGGGGAAAGCAAGCACACCTGCCCAGCCTCAATGGAGATGAATTAATTTGGGGCTGGTTAATGTGTCACTGAATTTGAGCTTCAAGTGTGGCACCTGCTTCCTTAGCTGTAAGTGCTTCCTGTTGCAGTTTAATTTTTTTTATAGGAGCATTGTGCCATACTTGTAACTATTCTCTGACCCTGCTTTGAGGGTCAGAGCAGGGTCTGGTTCACCACTGCCACTCTCTGGTTCACCACTGCCACCCTCTGGTTCATCACTGCCACCCTCTGATTCATCACAGCACCCTCTGGTTCACCACTGCCACTCTCTGGTTCACCCCTGCCACCCTCTGGTTCAGCACTGTCACCCTCTGGTTCAGCACTTTCACCCTCTGGTTCACCCCTGTCACCCTCTGGTTCTGCACTGTCACCCTCTGGTTCACCACTGCCACCCTCTGGTTCAGCACTATCACCCTCTGGTTTACCACTGCCACCCTCTGGTTCACCACTGCCACTCTCTGGTTCACCACTGTCACCCTCTGGTTCATCACAGCACCCTCTGGTTCACCACTGCCACCCTCTGGTTCAGCACTGTCACCCTCTGGTTTACCACTGCCACCCTCTGGTTCACCACTGTCACTCTCTGGTTCACCACTGTCACCCTCTGGTTCATCACAGCACCATCTGGTTCAGCACTGCCACCCTCTGGTTCACCACTGCCACCCTCTGGTTCACCACTGCCACCCTCTGGTTCATCACAGCACCCTCTGGTTCACCACTGCCACCCTCTGGTTCACCACTGCCACCCTCTGGTTCATCACAGCACCCTCTGGTTCACCACTGCCACCCTCTGGTTCACCACTGCCACCCTCTGGTTCATCACTGCCACCCTCTGGTTCATCACTGCCACCCTCTGGTTCATCACAGCACCCTCTGGTTCACCACTGCCACCCTCTGGTTCACCCCTGCCAGCCTCTGGTTTAGCACTGTCACCCTCTGGTTCAGCACTGTCACCCTATGGTTCATCACTGTCACCCTCTGGTTCACCCCTGTCAACCTCTGGTTCAGCACTGTCACCCTCTGGTTCACCACTGCCACCCTCTGGTTCATAACAGCACCCTCTGGTTCACCACTGCCACCCTCTGGTTCATCCCCTGCCACCCTCTGGTTCAGCACTATCACCCTCCAGATCAGCACTGTCACCCTCTGGTTCAACCCTGTCCCCCTCTGGTTCAGCACTGTCACCCTCTGGTTTACCAATGCCACTCTCTGGTTCACCACTGCCACTCTCTGGTTCACCACTGTCACCCTCTGGTTCATCACAGCACCCTCTGGTTCAGCACTGCCACCTTCTGGTTCACCACTGCCACCCTCTGGTTCACCACTGTCACAATCTGGTTCATCACAGCACCCTCTGGTTCAGCAGTGCCACCCTCTGGTTCACCATTGCCACCCTCTGGTTCAGCACTGTCACCCTCTAGTTCAGCACTGTCACCCTCTGGTTCACCACTGCCACCCTCTGGTTCACCACTGCCACTCTCTGGTTCACCACTGCCACTCTCTGGTTCATCACAGTCACCCTCTGGTTCATCACAGCACCATCTGGTTCACCACTGCCACCCTCTGGTTCACCCCTGCCACCCTTTGGTTCAGCACTATCACCCTCTGGTTCAGCACTGTCACCCTCTGGTTCAACCCTGTCCCACTCTAGTTCAGCACTGTCACCCTCTGGTTTACCACTGCCACTCTCTGGTTCACCACTGCCACTCTCTGGTTCACCACTGTTACCATCTGGTTCATCACAGCACCCTCTGGTGCAGCACTGCCACCTTCTGGTTCACCACTGCCACCCTCTGGTTCACCACTGTCACCATCTGGTTCATCACAGCACCCTCTGGTTCAGCAGTGCCACCCTCTGGTTCACCACTGCCACCCTCTGGTTCAGCACTGTCACCCTCTGGTTCACCCCTGTCACCCTCTGGTTCAGCACTGTCACCCTCGGGTTCACCACTGCCACCCTCTGGTTCACCACTGCCACTCTCTGGTTCACCACTGCCACCCTCTGGTTCATCACTGCCACCTTCTGGTTCATCACAACAGCCTCTGGTTCACCACTGCCACCCTCTGGTTCACCCCTGCCACCCTCTGGTTCAGCACTGTCACCCTCTGGTTCAGCTCTGTCACCCTCTGGTTCACCCCTGTCACCCTCTGGTTCAGCACTGTCACCTTCTGGTTCACCACTGCCACCCTCTGGTTCACCACTGCCACTCTCTGGTTCACCACTGCCACCCTCTGGTTCATCATGCCACCCTCTGGTTCATCACAGCACCCTCTGGTTTACCACTGCCACCCTCTGGTTCACCCCTACCACCCTCTGGTTCAGCACTGTCACCCTCTGGTTTACCACTGCCACCCTCTGGTTCACCACTGCCACTCTCTGGTTCACCACTGTCACCCTCCAGTTCATCACAGCACCCTCTGGTTCAGCACTACCACCCTCTGGTTTACCACTGCCACCCTCTGGTTCACCACTGCCACCCTCTGGTTCATAACAGCACCCTCTGGTTCACCACTGCCACCCTCTGGTTCAGCACTGTCACCCTCTGGTTCAGCACTGTCACCCTCTGGTTCACCACTGCCACCCTCTGGTTCACCACTGCCACCCTCTGGTTCATCACATCACCCGCTGGTTCACCACTGCCACCCTCTGGTTCAGCACTGTCACCCTCTGGTTCAGCACTGTCACCCTCTGGTTCACCATTGCCACCATTTGGTTCATCACAGCACCCTCTGGTTCACCACTGCCACACTCTGGTTCAGCACTGACACCCTCTGGTTCAGCACTGTCACCCTCTGGTTCACCCCTCTCATTCTCTGGTTCAGCACTGTCACCCTCTGGTTCAGCACTGTCATCCCCTGGTTCACCCCTGTCACCCTCTGGTTCAGCACTGTCACCCTCTGGTTCACCACTGCCACCCTCTGGTTCACCACTGCCACTCTCTGGTTCACCACTGCCACCCTCTGGTTCATCACTGCCACCCTCTGGTTCATCACTGCCACCCTCTGGTTCACCCCTGCCACCCTCTGGTTCAGCACTGTCACCCTCTGGTTTACCACTGCCACCCACTGGTTCACCACTGCCACTCTCTGGTTTGCCGCTGTCACCCTCTGGTTCACCCCTGTCACCCTCTGGTTCACCACTGTCACCCTCTGGTTCACCACTGCCACCCTCTGGTTCACCACTGCCACTCTATGCTTCACCACTGCCACCCTCTGGTACATCACTGCCACCCTCTGGTTCATCACAGCACCCTCTGGTTCACCACTGCCACCCTCTAGTTCACCACTGCCACTCGCTGGTTAACCACTGTCACTCTCTGGTTCATCACTGCCACCCTCTGGTTCATCATAGCACCCTCTGGTTCACCACTGTCACCCTCTGGTTCAGCACTGTCACCCTCTGGTTCAGCACTGTCACCCTCTGGTTCACCACTGCCACCCTGTGGTTCATCACAGCACACTCTGGTTCACCACTGCCACCCTCTGGTTCAGCACTGTCACCCTCTGGTTCACCACTGCCACCCAATGGTTCACCACTGCCACTCTCTGGTTCACCACTGCCACCCTCTGGTTCATCCCTGCCACCCTCTGATTCATCACAGCACCCTCTGGTTCACCATGGCCACCCTCTGGTTCACCCCTGCCACCCTCTGGTCCAGCACTGTCACCCTCTGGTTCAGCACTGCCACCCTCTGGTTCAACCCTGTCACCCTCAGGTTCAGCACTGTCACCCTCTGGTTCACTACTGCCACCCTTTGGTTCACCACTGCCACTCCCTGGTTCACCACTGCCACCCTCTGGTTCATCACTGCCACCCTCTGGTTTATCACAGCACCCTCTGGTTCACCACTGCCACCCTATGGTTCACACCTGCCACCCTCTGGTTCAGCACTGTCACCCTCTGGTTTACCACTGCCACCCTGTGGTTCACCACTGCCACTCTCTGGTTCACCACTGTCACCCTTTGGTTCATCACAGCACCCTCTGGTTCAGCACTGCCACCCTCTGGTTTACCAATGCCACCCTCTGGTTCACCACTGCCACCCTCTGGTTCATCACAGCACCCTCTGGTTCACCACTGCTACCCTCTGGTTCAGCACTGTCACCCTCTGGTTCACCACTGCCACCCTCTGGTTCAACACTGCCACTCTCTGGTTCACCACTGCCACCCTCTGGTTCATCACAGCACCCTCTGGTTCACCACTGCCACCCTCTGGTTCATCACTGCCCCCCTGTGGTTCATCACTGCCACCCTCTGGTTCAGCACTGCCACCCTCTAGTTCATCACAGCACCCTCTGGTTCACCACTGTAGATTATGGGGGGAAAGCAAGCACACCTGCCCAGCCTCAATGGAGATGAATTAATTTGGGGCTGGTTAATGTGTCACTGAATTTGAGCTTCAAGTGTGGCACCTGCTTCCTTAGCTGTAAGTGCTTCCTGTTGCAGTTTAATTTTTTTTATAGGAGCATTGTGCCATACTTGTAACTATTCTCTGACCCTGCTTTGAGGGTCAGAGCAGGGTCTGGTTCACCACTGCCACTCTCTGGTTCACCACTGCCACCCTCTGGTTCATCACTGCCACCCTCTGGTTCATCACAGCACCCTCTGGTTCACCACTGCCACTCTCTGGTTCACCCCTGCCACCCTCTGGTTCAGCACTGTCACCCTCTGGTTCAGCACTTTCACCCTCTGGTTCACCCCTGTCACCCTCTGGTTCTGCACTGTCACCCTCTGGTTCACCACTGCCACCCTCTGGTTCAGCACTATCACCCTCTGGTTTACCACTGCCACCCTCTGGTTCACCACTGCCACTCTCTGGTTCACCACTGTCACCCTCTGGTTCATCACAGCACCCTCTGGTTCACCACTGCCACCCTCTGGTTCAGCACTGTCACCCTCTGGTTTACCACTGCCACCCTCTGGTTCACCACTGTCACTCTCTGGTTCACCACTGTCACCCTCTGGTTCATCACAGCACCATCTGGTTCAGCACTGCCACCCTCTGGTTCACCACTGCCACCCTCTGGTTCACCACTGCCACCCTCTGGTTCACCACTGCACCCTCTGGTTCACCACTGCCACCCTCTGGTTCACCACTGCCACCCTCTGGTTCATCACAGCACCCTCTGGTTCACCACTGCCACCCTCTGGTTCACCACTGCCACCCTCTGGTTCACCACTGCCACCCTCTGGTTCATCACTGCCACCCTCTGGTTCATCACTGCCACCCTCTGGTTCATCACAGCACCCTCTGGTTCACCACTGCCACCCTCTGGTTCACCCCTGCCAGCCTCTGGTTTAGCACTGTCACCCTCTGGTTCAGCACTGTCACCCTATGGTTCATCACTGTCACCCTCTGGTTCACCCCTGTCAACCTCTGGTTCAGCACTGTCACCCTCTGGTTCACCACTGCCACCCTCTGGTTCATAACAGCACCCTCTGGTTCACCACTGCCACCCTCTGGTTCATCCCCTGCCACCCTCTGGTTCAGCACTATCACCCTCCAGATCAGCACTGTCACCCTCTGGTTCAACCCTGTCCCCCTCTGGTTCAGCACTGTCACCCTCTGGTTTACCAATGCCACTCTCTGGTTCACCACTGCCACTCTCTGGTTCACCACTGTCACCCTCTGGTTCATCACAGCACCCTCTGGTTCAGCACTGCCACCTTCTGGTTCACCACTGCCACCCTCTGGTTCACCACTGTCACAATCTGGTTCATCACAGCACCCTCTGGTTCAGCAGTGCCACCCTCTGGTTCACCATTGCCACCCTCTGGTTCAGCACTGTCACCCTCTAGTTCAGCACTGTCACCCTCTGGTTCACCACTGCCACCCTCTGGTTCACCACTGCCACTCTCTGGTTCACCACTGCCACTCTCTGGTTCATCACAGTCACCCTCTGGTTCATCACAGCACCATCTGGTTCACCACTGCCACCCTCTGGTTCACCCCTGCCACCCTTTGGTTCAGCACTATCACCCTCTGGTTCAGCACTGTCACCCTCTGGTTCAACCCTGTCCCACTCTAGTTCAGCACTGTCACCCTCTGGTTTACCACTGCCACTCTCTGGTTCACCACTGCCACTCTCTGGTTCACCACTGTTACCATCTGGTTCATCACAGCACCCTCTGGTGCAGCACTGCCACCTTCTGGTTCACCACTGCCACCCTCTGGTTCACCACTGTCACCATCTGGTTCATCACAGCACCCTCTGGTTCAGCAGTGCCACCCTCTGGTTCACCACTGCCACCCTCTGGTTCACCCATGCCATCCTCTGGTTCACCATTGCCACCCTCTGGTTCAGCACTGTCACCCTCTAGTTCACCCCTGTCACTCTCTGGATCAGCACTCTTACCCTCTGGTTCACCACTTCCACCCTCTGGTTCACCACTGCCACTCTCTGGTTCACCACTGCCACCCTCTGGTTCATCACTGCCACCCTCTGGTTCATCACAGCACCCTCTGGTTCACCGCTGCCACCCTCTGGTTCACCCCTGCCACCCTCTGGTTCAACGCTGTCACCCTCTGGTGCAGCACTGTCACCCTCTGGTTCACCCCTGTCACCCTCTGGTTTAGCACTGTCACCCTCTGGTTCACCACTGCCACCCTCTGGTTCACCACTGCCACTCTCTGGTTCATCACTGCCACCCTCTGGTTCATCACTGCCACCCTCTGGTTCATCACAGCACCCTCTGGTTCACCCCTGCTACCCTCTGGTTCACCCCTGCCACCCTCTGGTTCAGCACTGTCACCCTCTGGTTCAGCACTGTCACCCTCTGGTTCACCCCTGTCACCCTCTGGTGCAGCACTGTCACCCTCGGGTTCACCACTGCCACCCTCTGGTTCACCACTTCCACTCTCTGGTTCACCACTGCCACCCTCTGGTTCATCACTGCCACCTTCTGGTTCATCACAGCACCCTCTGGTTAACCACTGCCACCCTCTGGTTCACCCGTGCCACCCTCTGGTTCAGCACTGTCACCCTCTGGTTCAGCTCTGTCACCCTCTGGTTCACCCCTGTCACCCTCTGGTTCAGCACTGTCACCTTCTGGTTCACCACTGCCACCCTCTGGTTCTCCACTGCCACTCTCTGGTTCACCACTGTCACCCTCTGGTTCTCCACTGCCACTCTCTGGTTCACCACTGCCACCCTCTGGTTCATCATGCCACCCTCTGGTTCATCACAGCACCCTCTGGTTTACCACTGCCACCCTCTGGTTCACCCCTGCCACCCTCTGGTTCAGCACTGTCACCCTCTGGTTTACCACTGCCACCCTCTGGTTCACCACTGCCACTCTCTGGTTCACCACTGTCACCCTCCGGTTCATCACAGCACCCTCTGGTTCAGCACTACCACCCTCTGGTTTACCACTGCCACCCTCTGGTTCACCTCTGCCACCCTCTGGTTCATAACAGCACCCTCTGGTTCACCACTGCCACTATCTGGTTCAGCACTGTCACCCTCTGGTTCAGCACTGTCACCCTCTGGTTCACCACTGCCACCCTCTGGTTCACCACTGCCACCCTCTGGTTCATCACATCACCCTCTGGTTCACCACTGCCCCCCTCTGGTTCAGCACTGTCACCCTCTGGTTCAGCACTGTCACCCTCTGGTTCACCATTGCCACCATTTGGTTCATCACAGCACCCTCTGGTTCACCACTGCCATACTCTGGTTCAGCACTGACACCCTCTGGTTCATCACTGTCACCCTCTGGTTCACCCCTCTCATTCTCTGGTTCAGCACTGTCACCCTCTGGTTCAGCACTGTCATCCCCTGGTTCACCCCTGTCACCCTCTGGTTCAGCACTGTCACCCTCTGGTTCACCACTGCCACCCTCTGGTTCACCACTGCCACTCTCTGGTTCACCACTGCCACCCTCTGGTTCATCACTGCCACCCTCTGGTTCATCACTGCCACCCTCTGGTTCACCCCTGCCACCCTCTGGTTCAGCACTGTCACGCTCTGGTTTACCACTGCCACCCACTGGTTCACCACTGCCACTCTCTGGTTTGCCGCTGTCACCCTCTGGTTCACCCCTGTCACCCTCTGGTTCAGCACTGTCACCCTCTGGTTCACCACTTCCACCCTCTGGTTCACCACTGCCACTCTCTGCTTCACCACTGCCACCCTCTGGTACATCACTGCCACCCTCTGGTTCATCACAGCACCCTCTGGTTCACCACTGCCACCCTCTAGTTCACCACTGCCACTCTCTGGTTCACCACTGCCACTCTCTGGTTCACCACTGTCACCCTCTGGTTCATCACAGCACCCTCTGTTTCAGCACTGCCACCTTCTGGTTCACCACTGCCACCCTCTGGTTCACCACTGTCACCATCTGGTTCATCACAGCAACCTCTGGTTCAGCAGTGCCCCCCTCTGGTTCACCATTGCCACCCTCTGGTTCAGCACTGTCACCCTCTAGTTCAGCACTGTCACCCTCTGGTTCACCACTGCCACCCTCTGGTTCACCACTGCCACTCTCTGGTTCACCACTGCCACCCTCTGGTTCATCACAGTCACCCTCTGGTTCATCACAGCACCCTCTGGTTCACCACGGCCACCCTCTGGTTCACCCCTGCCACCCTCTGGTTCAGCACTATCACCCTCTGGTTCAGCACTGTCACCCTCTGGTTCAACCCTGTCCCACTCTAGTTCAGCACTGTCACCCTCTGGTTTACCACTGCCACTCTCTGGTTCACCACTGCCACTCTCTGGTTCACCACTGTTACCATCTGGTTCATCACAGCACCTTCTGGTGCAGCACTGCCACCTTCTGGTTCACCACTGCCACCCTCTGGTTCACCACTGTCACCATCTGGTTCATCACAGCACCCTCTGGTTCAGCAGTGCCACCCTCTGGTTCACCACTGCCACCCTCTGGTTCACCCATGCCATCCTCTGGTTTACCATTGCCACCCTCTTGTTCAGCACTGTCACCCTCTAGTTCACCCCTGTCACACTCTGGATCAGCACTCTTACCCTCTGGTTCACCACTGCCACTCTCTGGTTCACCCCTGCCACCCTCTGGTTCAGCACTGTCACCCTCTGGTTCAGCACTTTCACCCTCTGGTTCACCCCTGTCACCCTCTGGTTCTGCACTGTCACCCTCTGGTTCACCACTGCCACCCTCTGGTTCAGCACTATCACCCTCTGGTTTACCACTGCCACCCTCTGGTTCACCACTGCCACTCTCTGGTTCACCACTGTCACCCTCTGGTTCATCACAGCACCCTCTGGTTCACCACTGCCACCCTCTGGTTCAGCACTGTCACCCTCTGGTTTACCACTGCCACCCTCTGGTTCACCACTGTCACTCTCTGGTTCACCACTGTCACCCTCTGGTTCATCACAGCACCATCTGGTTCAGCACTGCCACCCTCTGGTTCACCACTGCCACCCTCTGGTTCACCACTGCCACCCTCTGGTTCATCACAGCACCCTCTGGTTCACCACTGCCACCCTCTGGTTCACCACTGCCACCCTCTGGTTCATCACAGCACCCTCTGGTTCACCACTGCCACCCTCTGGTTCACCACTGCCACCCTCTAGTTCATCACTGCCACCCTCTGGTTCATCACTGCCACCCTCTGGTTCATCACAGCACCCTCTGGTTCACCACTGCCACCCTCTGGTTCACCCCTGCCAGCCTCTGGTTTAGCACTGTCACCCTCTGGTTCAGCACTGTCACCCTATGGTTCATCACTGTCACCCTCTGGTTCACCCCTGTCAACCTCTGGTTCAGCACTGTCACCCTCTGGTTCACCACTGCCACCCTCTGGTTCATAACAGCACCCTCTGGTTCACCACTGCCACCCTCTGGTTCATCCCCTGCCACCCTCTGGTTCAGCACTATCACCCTCCAGATCAGCACTGTCACCCTCTGGTTCAACCCTGTCCCCCTCTGGTTCAGCACTGTCACCCTATGGTTCATCACTGTCACCCTCTGGTTCAGCACTGTCACCCTCTAGTTCAGCACTGTCACCCTCTGGTTCACCACTGCCACCCTCTGGTTCACCACTGCCACTCTCTGGTTCACCACTGCCACTCTCTGGTTCATCACAGTCACCCTCTGGTTCATCACAGCACCATCTGGTTCACCACTGCCACCCTCTGGTTCACCCCTGCCACCCTTTGGTTCAGCACTATCACCCTCTGGTTCAGCACTGTCACCCTCTGGTTCAACCCTGTCCCACTCTAGTTCAGCACTGTCACCCTCTGGTTTACCACTGCCACTCTCTGGTTCACCACTGCCACTCTCTGGTTCACCACTGTTACCATCTGGTTCATCACAGCACCCTCTGGTGCAGCACTGCCACCTTCTGGTTCACCACTGCCACCCTCTGGTTCACCACTGTCACCATCTGGTTCATCACAGCACCCTCTGGTTCAGCAGTGCCACCCTCTGGTTCACCACTGCCACCCTCTGGTTCACCCATGCCATCCTCTGGTTCACCATTGCCACCCTCTGGTTCAGCACTGTCACCCTCTAGTTCACCCCTGTCACTCTCTGGATCAGCACTCTTACCCTCTGGTTCACCACTTCCACCCTCTGGTTCACCACTGCCACTCTCTGGTTCACCACTGCCACCCTCTGGTTCATCACTGCCACCCTCTGGTTCATCACAGCACCCTCTGGTTCACCGCTGCCACCCTCTGGTTCACCCCTGCCACCCTCTGGTTCAACGCTGTCACCCTCTGGTGCAGCACTGTCACCCTCTGGTTCACCCCTGTCACCCTCTGGTTCAGCACGGTCACCCTCTGGTTCACCACTGCCACCCTCTGGTTCACCACTGCCACTCTCTGGTTCATCACTGCCACCCTCTGGTTCATCACTGCCACCCTCTGGTTCATCACAGCACCCTCTGGTTCACCCCTGCTACCCTCTGGTTCACCCCTGCCACCCTCTGGTTCAGCACTGTCACCCTCTGGTTCAGCACTGTCACCCTCTGGTTCACCCCTGTCACCCTCTGGTGCAGCACTGTCACCCTCGGGTTCACCACTGCCACCCTCTGGTTCACCACTTCCACTCTCTGGTTCACCACTGCCACCCTCTGGTTCATCACTGCCACCTTCTGGTTCATCACAGCACCCTCTGGTTAACCACTGCCACCCTCTGGTTCACCCGTGCCACCCTCTGGTTCAGCACTGTCACCCTCTGGTTCAGCTCTGTCACCCTCTGGTTCACCCCTGTCACCCTCTGGTTCAGCACTGTCACCTTCTGGTTCACCACTGCCACCCTCTGGTTCTCCACTGCCACTCTCTGGTTCACCACTGTCACCCTCTGGTTCTCCACTGCCACTCTCTGGTTCACCACTGCCACCCTCTGGTTCATCATGCCACCCTCTGGTTCATCACAGCACCCTCTGGTTTACCACTGCCACCCTCTGGTTCACCCCTGCCACCCTCTGGTTCAGCACTGTCACCCTCTGGTTTACCACTGCCACCCTCTGGTTCACCACTGCCACTCTCTGGTTCACCACTGTCACCCTCCGGTTCATCACAGCACCCTCTGGTTCAGCACTACCATCCTCTGGTTTACCACTGCCACCCTCTGGTTCACCTCTGCCACCCTCTGGTTCATAACAGCACCCTCTGGTTCACCACTGCCACTATCTGGTTCAGCACTGTCACCCTCTGGTTCAGCACTGTCACCCTCTGGTTCACCACTGCCACCCTCTGGTTCACCACTGCCACCCTCTGGTTCATCACATCACCCTCTGGTTCACCACTGCCCCCCTCTGGTTCAGCACTGTCACCCTCTGGTTCAGCACTGTCACCCTCTGGTTCACCATTGCCACCATTTGGTTCATCACAGCACCCTCTGGTTCACCACTGCCATACTCTGGTTCAGCACTGACACCCTCTGGTTCATCACTGTCACCCTCTGGTTCACCCCTCTCATTCTCTGGTTCAGCACTGTCACCCTCTGGTTCAGCACTGTCATCCCCTGGTTCACCCCTGTCACCCTCTGGTTCAGCACTGTCACCCTCTGGTTCACCACTGCCACCCTCTGGTTCACCACTGCCACTCTCTGGTTCACCACTGCCACCCTCTGGTTCATCACTGCCACCCTCTGGTTCATCACTGCCACCCTCTGGTTCACCCCTGCCACCCTCTGGTTCAGCACTGTCACCCTCTGGTTTACCACTGCCACCCACTGGTTCACCACTGCCACTCTCTGGTTTGCCGCTGTCACCCTCTGGTTCACCCCTGTCACCCTCTGGTTCAGCACTGTCACCCTCTGGTTCACCACTTCCACCCTCTGGTTCACCACTGCCACTCTCTGCTTCACCACTGCCACCCTCTGGTACATCACTGCCACCCTCTGGTTCATCACAGCACCCTCTGGTTCACCACTGCCACCCTCTAGTTCACCACTGCCACTCTCTGGTTCACCACTGCCACTCTCTGGTTCACCACTGTCACCCTCTGGTTCATCACAGCACCCTCTGTTTCAGCACTGCCACCTTCTGGTTCACCACTGCCACCCTCTGGTTCACCACTGTCACCATCTGGTTCATCACAGCAACCTCTGGTTCAGCAGTGCCACCCTCTGGTTCACCATTGCCACCCTCTGGTTCAGCACTGTCACCCTCTAGTTCAGCACTGTCACCCTCTGGTTCACCACTGCCACCCTCTGGTTCACCACTGCCACTCTCTGGTTCACCACTGCCACCCTCTGGTTCATCACAGTCACCCTCTGGTTCATCACAGCACCCTCTGGTTCACCACGGCCACCCTCTGGTTCACCCCTGCCACCCTCTGGTTCAGCACTATCACCCTCTGGTTCAGCACTGTCACCCTCTGGTTCAACCCTGTCCCACTCTAGTTCAGCACTGTCACCCTCTGGTTTACCACTGCCACTCTCTGGTTCACCACTGCCACTCTCTGGTTCACCACTGTTACCATCTGGTTCATCACAGCACCTTCTGGTGCAGCACTGCCACCTTCTGGTTCACCACTGCCACCCTCTGGTTCACCACTGTCACCATCTGGTTCATCACAGCACCCTCTGGTTCAGCAGTGCCACCCTCTGGTTCACCACTGCCACCCTCTGGTTCACCCATGCCATCCTCTGGTTCACCATTGCCACCCTCTTGTTCAGCACTGTCACCCTCTAGTTCACCCCTGTCACTCTCTGGATCAGCACTCTTACCCTCTGGTTCACCACTTCCACCCTCTGGTTCACCACTGCCACTCTCTGGTTCACCACTGCCACACTCTGGTTCATCACTGCCACCCTCTGGTTCATCACAGCACCCTCTGGTTCACTGCTGCCACCCTCTGGTTCACCCCTGCCACCCTCTGGTTCAGCGCTGTCACCCTCTGGTGCAACACTGTCACCCTCTGGTTCACCCCTGTCACCCTCTGGTTCACCACTGCCACCCTCTGGTTCATCACAGCACCCTCTGGTTCACCACTGCTACCCTCTGGTTCAGCACTGTCACCCTCTGGTTCACCACTGCCACCCTCTGGTTCACCACTGCCACCCTCTGGTTCATCACAGCACCCTCTGGTTCACCACTGCCACCCTCTGGTTCATCACTGCCACCCTGTGGTTCATCACTGCCACCCTCTGGTTCAGCACTGCCACCCTCTAGTTCATCACAGCACCCTCTGGTTCACCACTGTAGATTATGGGGGGAAAGCAAGCACACCTGCCCAGCCTCAATGGAGATGAATTAATTTGGGGCTGGTTAATGTGTCACTGAATTTGAGCTTCAAGTGTGGCACCTGCTTCCTTAGCTGTAAGTGCTTCCTGTTGCAGTTTAATTTTTTTTATAGGAGCATTGTGCCATACTTGTAACTATTCTCTGACCCTGCTTTGAGGGTCAGAGCAGGGTCTGGTTCACCACTGCCACTCTCTGGTTCACCACTGCCACCCTCTGGTTCATCACTGCCACCCTCTGGTTCATCACAGCACCCTCTGGTTCACCACTGCCACTCTCTGGTTCACCCCTGCCACCCTCTGGTTCAGCACTGTCACCCTCTGGTTCAGCACTTTCACCCTTTGGTTCACCCCTGTCACCCTCTGGTTCTGCACTGTCACCCTCTGGTTCACCACTGCCACCCTCTGGTTCAGCACTATCACCCTCTGGTTTACCACTGCCACCCTCTGGTTCACCACTGCCACTCTCTGGTTCACCACTGTCACCCTCTGGTTCATCACAGCACCCTCTGGTTCACCACTGCCACCCTCTGGTTCAGCACTGTCACCCTCTGGTTTACCACTGCCACCCTCTGGTTCACCACTGTCACTCTCTGGTTCACCACTGTCACCCTCTGGTTCATCACAGCACCATCTGGTTCAGCACTGCCACCCTCTGGTTCACCACTGCCACCCTCTGGTTCACCACTGCCACCCTCTGGTTCATCACAGCACCCTCTGGTTCACCACTGCCACCCTCTGGTTCACCACTGCCACCCTCTGGTTCATCACAGCACCCTCTGGTTCACCACTGCCACCCTCTGGTTCACCACTGCCACCCTCTGGTTCATCACTGCCACCCTCTGGTTCATCACTGCCACCCTCTGGTTCATCACAGCACCCTCTGGTTCACCACTGCCACCCTCTGGTTCACCCCTGCCAGCCTCTGGTTTAGCACTGTCACCCTCTGGTTCAGCACTGTCACCCTATGGTTCATCACTGTCACCCTCTGGTTCACCCCTGTCAACCTCTGGTTCAGCACTGTCACCCTCTGGTTCACCACTGCCACCCTCTGGTTCATAACAGCACCCTCTGGTTCACCACTGCCACCCTCTGGTTCATCCCCTGCCACCCTCTGGTTCAGCACTATCACCCTCCAGATCAGCACTGTCACCCTCTGGTTCAACCCTGTCCCCCTCTGGTTCAGCACTGTCACCCTCTGGTTTACCAATGCGACTCTCTGGTTCACCACTGCCACTCTCTGGTTCACCACTGTCACCCTCTGGTTCATCACAGCACCCTCTGTTTCAGCACTGCCACCTTCTGGTTCACCACTGCCACCCTCTGGTTCACCACTGTCACCATCTGGCTCATCACAGCACCCTCTGGTTCAGCAGTGCCACCCTCTGGTTCACCATTGCCACCCTCTGGTTCAGCACTGTCACCCTCTAGTTCAGCACTGTCACCCTCTGGTTCACCACTGCCACCCTCTGGTTCACCACTGCCACTCTCTGGTTCACCACTGCCACTCTCTGGTTCATCACAGTCACCCTCTGGTTCATCACAGCACCCTCTGGTTCACCACTGCCACCCTCTGGTTCACCCCTGCCACCCTTTGGTTCAGCACTATCACCCTCTGGTTCACCACTGCCACCCTCTGGTTCACCACTGCCACCCTCTGGTTCATCACAGCACCCTCTGGTTCACCACTGCCACCCTCTGGTTCACCACTGCCACCCTCTGGTTCATCACTGCCACCCTCTGGTTCATCACTGCCACCCTCTGGTTCATCACAGCACCCTCTGGTTCACCACTGCCACCCTCTGGTTCACCCCTGCCAGCCTCTGGTTTAGCACTGTCACCCTCTGGTTCAGCACTGTCACCCTATGGTTCATCACTGTCACCCTCTGGTTCACCCCTGTCAACCTCTGGTTCAGCACTGTCACCCTCTGGTTCACCACTGCCACCCTCTGGTTCATAACAGCACCCTCTGGTTCACCACTGCCACCCTCTGGTTCATCCCCTGCCACCCTCTGGTTCAGCACTATCACCCTCCAGATCAGCACTGTCACCCTCTGGTTCAACCCTGTCCCCCTCTGGTTCAGCACTGTCACCCTCTGGTTTACCAATGCGACTCTCTGGTTCACCACTGCCACTCTCTGGTTCACCACTGTCACCCTCTGGTTCATCACAGCACCCTCTGGTTCAGCACTGCCACCTTCTGGTTCACCACTGCCACCCTCTGGTTCACCACTGTCACCATCTGGTTCATCACAGCACCCTCTGGTTCAGCAGTGCCACCCTCTGGTTCACCATTGCCACCCTCTGGTTCAGCACTGTCACCCTCTAGTTCAGCACTGTCACCCTCTGGTTCACCACTGCCACCCTCTGGTTCACCACTGCCACTCTCTGGTTCACCACTGCCACTCTCTGGTTCATCACAGTCACCCTCTGGTTCATCACAGCACCCTCTGGTTCACCACTGCCACCCTCTGGTTCACCCCTGCCACCCTTTGGTTCAGCACTATCACCCTCTGGTTCAGCACTGTCACCCTCTGGTTCAACCCTGTCCCACTCTAGTTCAGCACTGTCACCCTCTGGTTTACCACTGCCACTCTCTGGTTCACCACTGCCACTCTCTGGTTCACCACTGTTACCATCTGGTTCATCACAGCACCCTCTGGTGCAGCACTGCCACCTTCTGGTTCACCACTGCCACCCTCTGGTTCACCACTGTCACCATCTGGTTCATCACAGCACCCTCTGGTTCAGCAGTGCCACCCTCTGTTTCACCACTGCCACCCTCTGGTTCACCCATGCCATCCTCTGGTTCACCATTGCCACCCTCTGGTTCAGCACTGTCACCCTCTAGTTCACCCCTGTCACTCTCTGGATCAGCACTCTTACCCTCTGGTTCACCACTTCCACCCTCTGGTTCACCACTGCCACTCTCTGGTTCACCACTGCCACCCTCTGGTTCATCACTGCCACCCTCTGGTTCATCACAGCACCCTCTGGTTCACCGCTGCCACCCTCTGGTTCACCCCTGCCACCCTCTGGTTCAACGCTGTCACCCTCTGGTGCAGCACTGTCACCCTCTGGTTCACCCCTGTCACCCTCTGGTTCAGCACTGTCACCCTCTGGTTCACCACTGCCACCCTCTGGTTCACCACTGCCACTCTCTGGTTCATCACTGCCACCCTCTGGTTCATCACTGCCACCCTCTGGTTCATCACAGCACCCTCTGGTTCACCCCTGCTACCCTCTGGTTCACCCCTGCCACCCTCTGGTTCAGCACTGTCACCCTCTGGTTCAGCACTGTCACCCTCTGGTTCACCCCTGTCACCCTCTGGTGCAGCACTGTCACTCTCGGGTTCACCACTGCCACCCTCTGGTTCACCACTTCCACTCTCTGGTTCACCACTGCCACCCTCTGGTTCTTCACTGCCACCTTCTGGTTCATCACAGCACCCTCTGGTTAACCACTGCCACCCTCTGGTTCACCCGTGCCACCCTCTGGTTCAGCACTGTCACCCTCTGGTTCAGCTCTGTCACCCTCTGGTTCACCCCTGTCACCCTCTGGTTCAGCACTGTCACCTTCTGGTTCACCACTGCCACCCTCTGGTTCTCCACTGCCACTCTCTGGTTCACCACTGTCACCCTCTGGTTCTCCACTGCCACTCTCTGGTTCACCACTGCCACCCTCTGGTTCATCATGCCACCCTCTGGTTCATCACAGCACCCTCTGGTTTACCACTGCCACCCTCTGGTTCACCCCTGCCACCCTCTGGTTCAGCACTGTCACCCTCTGGTTTACCACTGCCACCCTCTGGTTCACCACTGCCACTCTCTGGTTCACCACTGTCACCCTCCGGTTCATCACAGCACCCTCTGGTTCAGCACTACCACCCTCTGGTTTACCACTGCCACCCTCTGGTTCACCTCTGCCACCCTCTGGTTCACCACTGCCACTATCTGGTTCAGCACTGTCACCCTCTGGTTCAGCACTGTCACCCTCTGGTTCACCACTGCCACCCTCTGGTTCACCACTGCCACCCTCTGGTTCATCACATCACCCTCTGGTTCACCACTGCCCCCCTCTGGTTCAGCACTGTCACCCTCTGGTTCAGCACTGTCACCCTCTGGTTCACCATTGCCACCATTTGGTTCATCACAGCATCCTCTGGTTCACCACTGCCATACTCTGGTTCAGCACTGACACCCTCTGGTTCAGCACTGTCACCCTCTGGTTCACCCCTCTCATTCTCTGGTTCAGCACAGTCACCCTCTGGTTCAGCACTGTCATCCCCTGGTTCACCCCTGTCACCCTCTGGTTCAGCACTGTCACCCTCTGGTTCACCACTGCCACCCTCTGGTTCACCACTGCCACTCTCTGGTTCACCACTGCCACCCTCTGGTTCATCACTGCCACCCTCTGGTTCATCACTGCCACCCTCTGGTTCACCCCTGCCACCCTCTGGTTCAGCACTGTCACCCTCTGGTTTACCACTGCCACCCACTGGTTCACCACTGCCACTCTCTGGTTTGCCGCTGTCACCCTCTGGTTCACCCCTGTCACCCTCTGGTTCAGCACTGTCACCCTCTGGTTCACCACTTCCACCCTCTGGTTCACCACTGCCACTCTCTGCTTCACCACTGCCACCCTCTGGTACATCACTGCCACCCTCTGGTTCATCACAGCACCCTCTGGTTCACCACTGCCACCCTCTAGTTCACCACTGCCACTCTCTGGTTCACCACTGCCACTCTCTGGTTCACCACTGTCACCCTCTGGTTCATCACAGCACCCTCTGTTTCAGCACTGCCACCTTCTGGTTCACCACTGCCACCCTCTGGTTCACCACTGTCACCATCTGGTTCATCACAGCAACCTCTGGTTCAGCAGTGCCACCCTCTGGTTCACCATTGCCACCCTCTGGTTCAGCACTGTCACCCTCTAGTTCAGCACTGTCACCCTCTGGTTCACCACTGCCACCCTCTGGTTCACCACTGCCACTCTCTGGTTCACCACTGCCACCCTCTGGTTCATCACAGCACCCTCTGGTTCACCACTGCCACCCTCTGGTTCACCCCTGCCACCCTCTGGTTCAGCACTATCACCCTCTGGTTCAGCACTGCCACCCTCTGGTTCAACCCTGTCCCACTCTAGTTCAGCACTGTCACCCTCTGGTTTACCACTGCCACTCTCTGGTTCACCACTGCCACTCTCTGGTTCACCACTGTTACCATCTGGTTCATCACAGCACCTTCTGGTGCAGCACTGCCACCTTCTGGTTCACCACTGCCACCCTCTGGTTCACCACTGTCACCATCTGGTTCATCACAGCACCCTCTGGTTCAGCAGTGCCACCCTCTGGTTCACCACTGCCACCCTCTGGTTCACCCATGCCATCCTCTGGTTCACCATTGCCACCCTCTTGTTCAGCACTGTCACCCTCTAGTTCACCCCTGTCACTCTCTGGATCAGCACTCTTACCCTCTGGTTCACCACTTCCACCCTCTGGTTCACCACTGCCACTCTCTGGTTCACCACTGCCACACTCTGGTTCATCACTGCCACCCTCTGGTTCATCACAGCACCCTCTGGTTCACTGCTGCCACCCTCTGGTTCACCCCTGCCACCCTCTGGTTCAGCGCTGTCACCCTCTGGTGCAACACTGTCACCCTCTGGTTCACCCCTGTCACCCTCTGGTTCAGCACTGTTACCCTCTGGTTCACCACTGCCACCCTCTGGTTCACCACTGCCACTCTCTGGTTCATCACTGCCACCCTCTGGTTCATCACTGCCACCCTCTGGTTCATCACAGCACCCTCTGGTTCACCCCTGCCACCCTCTGGTTCACCCCTGCCACCCTCTGGTTCACCCCTGCCACCCTCTGGTTCAGCACTGTCACCCTCTGGTTCAGCTCTGTCACCCTCTGGTTCACCCCTGTCACCCTCTGGTTCAGCACTGTCACCTTCTGGTTCAGCACTGTCACCTTCTGGTTCTCCACTGCCACTCTCTGGTTCACCACTGTCACCCTCTGGTTCTCCACTGCCACTCTCTGGTTCACCACTGCCACCCTCTGGTTCATCATGCCACCCTCTGGTTCATCACAGCACCCTCTGGTTCACCCCTGCCACCCTCTGGTTCACCCCTGCCACCCTCTGGTTCAGCACTGTCACCCTCTGGTTCAGCACTGTCACCCTCTGGTTCAGCACTGTCAACCTCTTGTTCACCCCTGTCACCCTCTGGTTCAGCACTGTCACCCTCGGGTTCACCACTGCCACCCTCTGGTTCACCACTGCCACTCTCTGGTTCACCAATGCCACCCTCTGGTTCATCACTGCCACCTTCTGATTCATCACAGCACCCTCTGGTTAACCACTGCCACCCTCTGGTTCACCCCTGCCACCCTCTGGTTCAGCACTGTCACCCTCTGGTTCAGCTCTGTCACCCTCTGGTTCACCCCTGTCACCCTCTGGTTCAGCACTGTCACCTTCTGGTTCACCACTGCTACCCTCTGGTTCTCCACTGCCACTCTCTGGTTCACCACTGTCACCCTCTGGTTCTCCACTGCCACTCTCTGGTTCACCACTGCCACCCTCTGGTTCATCATGCCACCCTCTGGTTCATCACAACACCCTCTGGTTTACCACTGCCACCCTCTGGTTCACCCCTGCCACCCTCTGGTTCAGCACTGTCACCCTCTGTTTTACCACTGCCACCCTCTGGTTCACCACTGTCACTCTCTGGTTCACCACTGTCACCCTCTGGTTCATCACAGCACCATCTGGTTCAGCACTGCCACCCTCTGGTTCACCACTGCCACCCTCTGGTTCACCACTGCCACCCTCTGGTTCATCACAGCACCCTCTGGTTCACCACTGCCACCCTCTGGTTCACCACTGCCACCCTCTGGTTCATCACAGCACCCTCTGGTTCACCACTGCCACCCTCTGGTTCAGCACTGTCACCCTCTGGTTCACCACTGCCACCCTCTGGTTCACCACTGCCACCCTCTGGTTCACCACTGCCACCCTCTGGTTCATCACTGCCACCCTCTAGTTCATCACTGCCACCCTCTGGTTCATCACAGCACCCTCTGGTTCACCACTGCCACCCTCTGGTTCACCCCTGCCACCCTCTGGTTCACCCCTGCCAGCCTCTGGTTTAGCACTGTCACCCTCTGGTTCAGCAATGTCACCCTATGGTTCATCACTGACACCCTCTGGTTCACCACTGCCACCCTCTGGTTCATAACAGCACCCTCTGGTCCACCACTGCCACCCTCTGGTTCATCCCCTGCCACCCTCTGGTTCAGCACTATCACCCTCCAGATCAGCACTGTCACCCTCTGGTTCAACCCTGTCCCCCTCTGGTTCAGCACTGTCACCCTCTGGTTTACCAATGCCACTCTCTGGTTCACCACTGCCACTCTATGGTTCACCACTGTCACCCTCTTGTTCATCACAGCACCCTCTGGTTCAGCACTGCCACCTTCTGGTTCACCACTGCCACCCTCTGGTTCACCACTGTCACCATCTGGTTCATCACAGCACCCTCTGGTTCAGCAGTGCCACCCTCTGGTTCACCATTGCCACCCTCTGGTTCAGCACTGTCACCATCTAGTTCAGCACTGTCACCCTCTGGTTCACCACTGCCACCCTCTGGTTCACCACTGCCACTCTCTGGTTCACCACTGCCACCCTCTGGTTCATCACAGTCACCCTCTGGTTCATCACAGCACCCTCTGGTTCACCACTGCCACCCTCTGGTTCACCCCTGCCACCCTCTGGTTCACCACTATCACCCTCTGGTTCAGCACTGTCACCCTCTGGTTCAACCCTGTCCCACTCTAGTTCAGCACTGTCACCCTCTGGTTTACCACTGCCACTCTCTGGTTCACCACTGCCACTCTCTGGTTCACCACTGTTACCATCTGGTTCATCACAGCACCCTCTGGTGCAGCACTGCCACCTTCTGGTTCACCACTGCCACCCTCTGGTTCACCTCTGTCACCATCTGGTTCATCACAGCACCCTCTGGTTCAGCAGTGCCACCCTCTGGTTCACCACTGCCACCCTCTGGTTCACCCATGCTATCCTCTGGTTCACCATTGCCACCCTCTGGTTCAGTACTGTCACCCTCTAGTTCACCCCTGTCACCCTCTGGTTCAGCAATGTCACCCTATGGTTCATCACTGACACCCTCTGGTTCACCACTGCCACCCTCTGGTTCATAACAGCACCCTCTGGTCCACCACTGCCACCCTCTGGTTCATCCCCTGCCACCCTCTGGTTCAGCACTATCACCCTCCAGATCAGCACTGTCACCCTCTGGTTCAACCCTGTCCCCCTCTGGTTCAGCACTGTCACCCTCTGGTTTACCAATGCCACTCTCTGGTTCACCACTGCCACTCTATGGTTCACCACTGTCACCCTCTTGTTCATCACAGCACCCTCTGGTTCAGCACTGCCACCTTCTGGTTCACCACTGCCACCCTCTGGTTCACCACTGTCACCATCTGGTTCATCACAGCACCCTCTGGTTCAGCAGTGCCACCCTCTGGTTCACCATTGCCACCCTCTGGTTCAGCACTGTCACCATCTAGTTCAGCACTGTCACCCTCTGGTTCACCACTGCCACCCTCTGGTTCACCACTGCCACTCTCTGGTTCACCACTGCCACCCTCTGGTTCATCACAGTCACCCTCTGGTTCATCACAGCACCCTCTGGTTCACCACTGCCACCCTCTGGTTCACCCCTGCCACCCTCTGGTTCACCACTATCACCCTCTGGTTCAGCACTGTCACCCTCTGGTTCAACCCTGTCCCACTCTAGTTCAGCACTGTCACCCTCTGGTTTACCACTGCCACTCTCTGGTTCACCACTGCCACTCTCTGGTTCACCACTGTTACCATCTGGTTCATCACAGCACCCTCTGGTGCAGCACTGCCACCTTCTGGTTCACCACTGCCACCCTCTGGTTCACCTCTGTCACCATCTGGTTCATCACAGCACCCTCTGGTTCAGCAGTGCCACCCTCTGGTTCACCACTGCCACCCTCTGGTTCACCCATGCTATCCTCTGGTTCACCATTGCCACCCTCTGGTTCAGTACTGTCACCCTCTAGTTCACCCCTGTCACTCTCTGGATCAGCACTCTTACCCTCTGGTTCACCACTTCCACCCTCTGGTTCACCACTGCCACTCTCTGGTTCACCACTGCCACCCTCTGGTTCATCACTGCCACCCTCTGGTTCATCACAGCACCCTCTGGTTCACCGCTGCCACCCTCTGGTTCACCCCTGCCACCCTCTGGTTCAGCGCTGTCACCCTCTGGTGCAGCACTGTCACCCTCTGCTTCACCCCTGTCACCCTCTGGTTCAGCACTGTCACCCTCTGGTTCACCACTGCCACCCTCTGGTTCACCACTGCCACTCTCTGGTTCATCACTGCCACCCTCTGGTTCATCACTGCCACCCTCTGGTTCATCACAGCACCCTCTGGTTCACCCCTGCCACCCTCTGGTTCACCCCTGCCACCCTCTGGTTCAGCACTGTCACCCTCTGGTTCAGCACTGTCACCCTCTGGTTCAGCACTGTCACCCTCTGGTTCACCCCTGTCACCCTCTGGTTCAGCACTGTCACCCTCGGGTTCACCACTGCCACCCTCTGGTTCACCACTGCCACTCTCTGGTTCACCACTGCCACCCTCTGGTTCATCACTGCCACCTTCTGGTTCATCACAGCATCCTCTGGTTAACCACTGCCACCCTCTGGTTCACCCCTGCCACCCTCTGGTTCAGCACTGTCACCCTCTGGTTCCGCTCTGTCACCCTCTGGTTCACCCCTGTCACCCTCTGGTTCAGCACTGTCACCTTCTGGTTCACCACTGCCACCCTCTGGTTCTCCACTGCCACTCTCTGGTTCACCACTGTCACCCTCTGGTTCTCCACTGCCACTCTCTGGTTCACCACTGCCACCCTCTGGTTCATCATGCCACCCTCTGGTTCATCACAGCACCCTCTGGTTTACCACTGCCACCCTCTGGTTCACCCCTGCCACCCTCTGGTTCAGCACTGTCACCCTCTGGTTTACCACTGCCACCCTCTGGTTCACCACTGCCACTCTCTGGTTCACCACTGTCACCCTCCGGTTCATCACAGCACCCTCTGGTTCAGCACTACCACCCTCTGGTTTACCACTGCCACCCTCTGGTTCACCACTGCCACCCTCTGGTTCATAACAGCACCCTCTGGTTCACCACTGCCACCCTCTGGTTCAGCACTGTCACCCTCTGGTTCAGCACTGTCACCCTCTGGTTCACCACTGCCACCCTCTGGTTCACCACTGCCACCCTCTGGTCCATCACATCACCCTCTGGTTCACCACTGCCACCCTCTGGTTCAGCACTGTCACCCTCTGGTTCAGCACTGTCACCCTCTGGTTCACCATTGCCACCATTTGGTTAATCACAGCACCCTCTGGTTCACCACTGCCACACTCTGGTTCAGCACTGACACCCTCTGGTTCAGCACTGTCACCCTCTGGTTCACCCCTCTCATTCTCTGGTTCAGCACTGTCACCCTCTGGTTCAGCACTGTCATCCCCTGGTTCACCCCTGTCACCCTCTGGTTCAGCACTGTCACCCTCTGGTTCACCACTGCCACCCTCTGGTTAACCACTGCCACTCTCTGGTTCATCACTGCCACCCTCTGGTTCATCACTGCCACCCTCTGGTTCATCACTGCCACCCTCTGGTTCACCCCTGCCACCCTCTGGTTCAGCACTGTCACCCTCTGGTTTACCACTGCCACCCACTGGTTCACCACTGCCACTCTCTGGTTTGCCGCTGTCACCCTCTGGTTCACCCCTGTCACCCTCTGGTTCAGCACTGTCACCCTCTGGTTCACCACTTCCACCCTCTGGTTCACCACTGCCACTCTCTGCTTCACCACTGCCACCCTCTGGTACATCACTGCCACCCTCTGGTTCATCACAGCACCCTCTGGTTCAGCACTGTCACCCTCTGGTTTACCACTGCCACCCTCTCGTTCACCACTGCCACTCTCTGGTTCACCACTGTCACCCTCCGGTTCATCACAGCACCCTCTGGTTCAGCACTACCACCCTCTGGTTTACCACTGCCACCCTCTGGTTCACCACTGCCACCCTCTGGTTCATAACAGCACCCTCTGGTTCACCACTGCCACCCTCTGGTTCAGCACTGTCACCCTCTGGTTCAGCACTGTCACCCTCTGGTTCACCACTGCCACCCTCTGGTTCACCACTGCCACCCTCTGGTTCATCACATCACCCTCTGGTTCACCACTGCCACCCTCTGGTTCAGCACTGTCACCCTCTGGTTCAGCACTGTCACCCTCTGGTACTCCATTGCCACCATTTGGTTCATCACAGCACCCTCTGGTTCACCACTGCCACACTCTGGTTCAGCACTGACACCCTCTGGTCCAGCACTGTCACCCTCTGGTTCACCCCTCTCATTCTCTGGTTCAGCACTGTCACCCTCTGGTTCAGCACTGTCATCCCCTGGTTCACCCCTGTCACCCTCTGGTTCAGCACTGTCACCCTCTGGTTCACCACTGCCACCCTCTGGTTCACCACTGCCACTCTCTGGTTCACCACTGCCACCCTCTGGTTCATCACTGCCACCCTCTGGTTCATCACTGCCACCCTCTGGTTCACCCCTGCCACCCTCTGGTTCAGTACTGTCACCCTCTGGTTTACCACTGCCACCCACTGGTTCACCACTGCCACTCTCTGGTTTGCCGCTGTCACCCTCTGGTTCACCCCTGTCACCCTCTGGTTCACCACTTCCACCCTCTGGTTCACCACTGCCACTCTCTGCTTCACCACTGCCACCCTCTGGTACATCACTGCCACCCTCTGGTTCATCACAGCACCCTCTGGTTCACCACTGCCACCCTCTAGTTCACCACTGCCACTCGCTGGTTAACCACTGTCACCCTCTGGTTCATCGCTGCCACCCTCTGGCTCATCATAGCACCCTCTGGTTCACCACTGTCACCCTCTGGTACAGCACTCTCACCCTCTGGTTCAGCACTCTCACCCCCTGGTTCAGCACTGCCACCCTATGGTTCATCACAGCACACTCTGGTTCACCACTGCCACCCTCTGATTCAGCACTGTCACCCTCTGGTTCACCACTGCCACCCAATGGTTCACCACTGCCACTCTCTGGTTCACCACTGCCACCCTCTGGTTCATCCCTGCCACCCTCTGGTTCATCACAGCACCCTCTGGTTCACCATGGCCACCCTCTGGTTCACCCCTGCCACCCTCTGGTTCAGCACTGTCACCCTCTGGTTCAGCACTGTCACCCTCTGGTTCAACCCTGTCACCCTCAGGTTCAGCACTGTCACCCTCTGGTTCACCCCTGCCACCCTCTGGTTCAGCACTGTCACCCTCTGGTTCAGCACTGTCACCCTCTGGTTCAACCCTGTCACCCTCAGGTTCAGCACTGACACTCCCTGGTTCACCACTGCCACCCTCTGGTTCATCACTGCCACCCTCTGGTTTATCACAGCACCCTCTGGTTCACCACTGCCACCCTATGGTTCACACCTGCCACCCTCTGGTTCAGCACTGCCACCCTCTGGTTTACCACTGTCACCCTGTGGTTCACCACTGCCACTCTCTGGTTCACCACTGTCACCCTCTGGTTCATCACAGCACCCTCTGGTTCAGCACTGCCACCCTCTGGTTCACCACTGCCACCCTCTGGTTCACCACTGCCACCCTCTGGTTCATCACAGCACCCTCTGGTTCACCACTGCTACCCTCTGGTTCAGCACTGTCACCCTCTGGTTCACCACTGCCACCCTCTGGTTCAACACTGCCACTCTCTGGTTCACCACTGCCACCCTCTGGTTCATCACAGCACCCTCTGGTTCACCACTGCCACCCTCTGGTTCATCACTGCCACCCTGTGGTTCATCACTGCCACCCTCTGGTTCAGCACTGCCACCCTCTAGTTCATCACAGCACCCTCTGGTTCACCACTGTAGATTATGGGGGGAAAGCAAGCACACCTGCCCAGCCTCAATGGAGATGAATTAATTTGGGGCTGGTTAATGTGTCACTGAATTTGAGCTTCAAGTGTGGCACCTGCTTCCTTAGCTGTAAGTGCTTCCTGTTGCAGTTTAATTTTTTTTATAGGAGCATTGTGCCATACTTGTAACTATTCTCTGACCCTGCTTTGAGGGTCAGAGCAGGGTCTGGTTCACCACTGCCACTCTCTGGTTCACCACTGCCACCCTCTGGTTCATCACTGCCACCCTCTGGTTCATCACAGCACCCTCTGGTTCACCACTGCCACTCTCTGGTTCACCCCTGCCACCCTCTGGTTCAGCACTGTCACCCTCTGGTTCAGCACTTTCACCCTCTGGTTCACCCCTGTCACCCTCTGGTTCTGCACTGTCACCCTCTGGTTCACCACTGCCACCCTCTGGTTCAGCACTGTCACCCTCTGGTTTACCACTGCCACCCTCTGGTTCACCACTGCCACTCTCTGGTTCACCACTGTCACCCTCTGGTTCATCACAGCACCCTCTGGTTCACCACTGCCACCCTCTGGTTTAGCACTGTCACCCTCTGGTTTACCACTGCCACCCTCTGGTTCACCACTGTCACTCTCTGGTTCACCACTGTCACCCTCTGGTTCATCACAGCACCATCTGGTTCAGTACTGCCACCCTCTGGTACACCACTGCCACCCTCTGGTTCACCACTGCCACCCTCTGGTTCACCACTGCCACCCTCTGGTTCACCACTGCCACCCTCTGGTTCACCACTGCCACCCTCTGGTTCATCACAGCACCCTCTGGTTCACCACTGCCACCCTCTGGTTCAGCACTGTCACCCTCTGGTTCAGCACTGTCACCCTCTGGTTCAACCCTGTCCCACTCTAGTTCAGCACTGTCACCCTCTGGTTTACCACTGCCACTCTCTGGTTCACCACTGCCACTCTCTGGTTCACCACTGTTACCATCTGGTTCATCACAGCACCCTCTGGTGCAGCACTGCCACCTTCTGGTTCACCACTGCCACCCTCTGGTTCACCTCTGTCACCATCTGGTTCATCACAGCACCCTCTGGTTCAGCAGTGCCACCCTCTGGTTCACCACTGCCACCCTCTGGTTCACCCATGCTATCCTCTGGTTCACCATTGCCACCCTCTGGTTCAGTACTGTCACCCTCTAGTTCACCCCTGTCACCCTCTGGTTCAGCAATGTCACCCTATGGTTCATCACTGACACCCTCTGGTTCACCACTGCCACCCTCTGGTTCATAACAGCACCCTCTGGTCCACCACTGCCACCCTCTGGTTCATCCCCTGCCACCCTCTGGTTCAGCACTATCACCCTCCAGATCAGCACTGTCACCCTCTGGTTCAACCCTGTCCCCCTCTGGTTCAGCACTGTCACCCTCTGGTTTACCAATGCCACTCTCTGGTTCACCACTGCCACTCTATGGTTCACCACTGTCACCCTCTTGTTCATCACAGCACCCTCTGGTTCAGCACTGCCACCTTCTGGTTCACCACTGCCACCCTCTGGTTCACCACTGTCACCATCTGGTTCATCACAGCACCCTCTGGTTCAGCAGTGCCACCCTCTGGTTCACCATTGCCACCCTCTGGTTCAGCACTGTCACCATCTAGTTCAGCACTGTCACCCTCTGGTTCACCACTGCCACCCTCTGGTTCACCACTGCCACTCTCTGGTTCACCACTGCCACCCTCTGGTTCATCACAGTCACCCTCTGGTTCATCACAGCACCCTCTGGTTCACCACTGCCACCCTCTGGTTCACCCCTGCCACCCTCTGGTTCACCACTATCACCCTCTGGTTCAGCACTGTCACCCTCTGGTTCAACCCTGTCCCACTCTAGTTCAGCACTGTCACCCTCTGGTTTACCACTGCCACTCTCTGGTTCACCACTGCCACTCTCTGGTTCACCACTGTTACCATCTGGTTCATCACAGCACCCTCTGGTGCAGCACTGCCACCTTCTGGTTCACCACTGCCACCCTCTGGTTCACCTCTGTCACCATCTGGTTCATCACAGCACCCTCTGGTTCAGCAGTGCCACCCTCTGGTTCACCACTGCCACCCTCTGGTTCACCCATGCTATCCTCTGGTTCACCATTGCCACCCTCTGGTTCAGTACTGTCACCCTCTAGTTCACCCCTGTCACTCTCTGGATCAGCACTCTTACCCTCTGGTTCACCACTTCCACCCTCTGGTTCACCACTGCCACTCTCTGGTTCACCACTGCCACCCTCTGGTTCATCACTGCCACCCTCTGGTTCATCACAGCACCCTCTGGTTCACCGCTGCCACCCTCTGGTTCACCCCTGCCACCCTCTGGTTCAGCGCTGTCACCCTCTGGTGCAGCACTGTCACCCTCTGCTTCACCCCTGTCACCCTCTGGTTCAGCACTGTCACCCTCTGGTTCACCACTGCCACCCTCTGGTTCACCACTGCCACTCTCTGGTTCATCACTGCCACCCTCTGGTTCATCACTGCCACCCTCTGGTTCATCACAGCACCCTCTGGTTCACCCCTGCCACCCTCTGGTTCACCCCTGCCACCCTCTGGTTCAGCACTGTCACCCTCTGGTTCAGCACTGTCACCCTCTGGTTCACCCCTGTCACCCTCTGGTTCAGCACTGTCACCCTCGGGTTCACCACTGCCACCCTCTGGTTCACCACTGCCACTCTCTGGTTCACCACTGCCACCCTCTGGTTCATCACTGCCACCTTCTGGTTCATCACAGCATCCTCTGGTTAACCACTGCCACCCTCTGGTTCACCCCTGCCACCCTCTGGTTCAGCACTGTCACCCTCTGGTTCCGCTCTGTCACCCTCTGGTTCACCCCTGTCACCCTCTGGTTCAGCACTGTCACCTTCTGGTTCACCACTGCCACCCTCTGGTTCTCCACTGCCACTCTCTGGTTCACCACTGTCACCCTCTGGTTCTCCACTGCCACTCTCTGGTTCACCACTGCCACCCTCTGGTTCATCATGCCACCCTCTGGTTCATCACAGCACCCTCTGGTTTACCACTGCCACCCTCTGGTTCACCCCTGCCACCCTCTGGTTCAGCACTGTCACCCTCTGGTTTACCACTGCCACCCTCTGGTTCACCACTGCCACTCTCTGGTTCACCACTGTCACCCTCCGGTTCATCACAGCACCCTCTGGTTCAGCACTACCACCCTCTGGTTTACCACTGCCACCCTCTGGTTCACCACTGCCACCCTCTGGTTCATAACAGCACCCTCTGGTTCACCACTGCCACCCTCTGGTTCAGCACTGTCACCCTCTGGTTCAGCACTGTCACCCTCTGGTTCACCACTGCCACCCTCTGGTTCACCACTGCCACCCTCTGGTCCATCACATCACCCTCTGGTTCACCACTGCCACCCTCTGGTTCAGCACTGTCACCCTCTGGTTCAGCACTGTCACCCTCTGGTTCACCATTGCCACCATTTGGTTAATCACAGCACCCTCTGGTTCACCACTGCCACACTCTGGTTCAGCACTGACACCCTCTGGTTCAGCACTGTCACCCTCTGGTTCACCCCTCTCATTCTCTGGTTCAGCACTGTCACCCTCTGGTTCAGCACTGTCATCCCCTGGTTCACCCCTGTCACCCTCTGGTTCAGCACTGTCACCCTCTGGTTCACCACTGCCACCCTCTGGTTAACCACTGCCACTCTCTGGTTCATCACTGCCACCCTCTGGTTCATCACTGCCACCCTCTGGTTCATCACTGCCACCCTCTGGTTCACCCCTGCCACCCTCTGGTTCAGCACTGTCACCCTCTGGTTTACCACTGCCACCCACTGGTTCACCACTGCCACTCTCTGGTTTGCCGCTGTCACCCTCTGGTTCACCCCTGTCACCCTCTGGTTCAGCACTGTCACCCTCTGGTTCACCACTTCCACCCTCTGGTTCACCACTGCCACTCTCTGCTTCACCACTGCCACCCTCTGGTACATCACTGCCACCCTCTGGTTCATCACAGCACCCTCTGGTTCAGCACTGTCACCCTCTGGTTTACCACTGCCACCCTCTCGTTCACCACTGCCACTCTCTGGTTCACCACTGTCACCCTCCGGTTCATCACAGCACCCTCTGGTTCAGCACTACCACCCTCTGGTTTACCACTGCCACCCTCTGGTTCACCACTGCCACCCTCTGGTTCATAACAGCACCCTCTGGTTCACCACTGCCACCCTCTGGTTCAGCACTGTCACCCTCTGGTTCAGCACTGTCACCCTCTGGTTCACCACTGCCACCCTCTGGTTCACCACTGCCACCCTCTGGTTCATCACATCACCCTCTGGTTCACCACTGCCACCCTCTGGTTCAGCACTGTCACCCTCTGGTTCAGCACTGTCACCCTCTGGTACTCCATTGCCACCATTTGGTTCATCACAGCACCCTCTGGTTCACCACTGCCACACTCTGGTTCAGCACTGACACCCTCTGGTCCAGCACTGTCACCCTCTGGTTCACCCCTCTCATTCTCTGGTTCAGCACTGTCACCCTCTGGTTCAGCACTGTCATCCCCTGGTTCACCCCTGTCACCCTCTGGTTCAGCACTGTCACCCTCTGGTTCACCACTGCCACCCTCTGGTTCACCACTGCCACTCTCTGGTTCACCACTGCCACCCTCTGGTTCATCACTGCCACCCTCTGGTTCATCACTGCCACCCTCTGGTTCACCCCTGCCACCCTCTGGTTCAGTACTGTCACCCTCTGGTTTACCACTGCCACCCACTGGTTCACCACTGCCACTCTCTGGTTTGCCGCTGTCACCCTCTGGTTCACCCCTGTCACCCTCTGGTTCACCACTTCCACCCTCTGGTTCACCACTGCCACTCTCTGCTTCACCACTGCCACCCTCTGGTACATCACTGCCACCCTCTGGTTCATCACAGCACCCTCTGGTTCACCACTGCCACCCTCTAGTTCACCACTGCCACTCGCTGGTTAACCACTGTCACCCTCTGGTTCATCGCTGCCACCCTCTGGCTCATCATAGCACCCTCTGGTTCACCACTGTCACCCTCTGGTACAGCACTCTCACCCTCTGGTTCAGCACTCTCACCCCCTGGTTCAGCACTGCCACCCTATGGTTCATCACAGCACACTCTGGTTCACCACTGCCACCCTCTGATTCAGCACTGTCACCCTCTGGTTCACCACTGCCACCCAATGGTTCACCACTGCCACTCTCTGGTTCACCACTGCCACCCTCTGGTTCATCCCTGCCACCCTCTGGTTCATCACAGCACCCTCTGGTTCACCATGGCCACCCTCTGGTTCACCCCTGCCACCCTCTGGTTCAGCACTGTCACCCTCTGGTTCAGCACTGTCACCCTCTGGTTCAACCCTGTCACCCTCAGGTTCAGCACTGTCACCCTCAGGTTCAGCACTGTCACCCTCTGGTTCACCCCTGCCACCCTCTGGTTCAGCACTGTCACCCTCTGGTTCAGCACTGTCACCCTCTGGTTCAACCCTGTCACCCTCAGGTTCAGCACTGACACTCCCTGGTTCACCACTGCCACCCTCTGGTTCATCACTGCCACCCTCTGGTTTATCACAGCACCCTCTGGTTCACCACTGCCACCCTATGGTTCACACCTGCCACCCTCTGGTTCAGCACTGCCACCCTCTGGTTTACCACTGTCACCCTGTGGTTCACCACTGCCACTCTCTGGTTCACCACTGTCACCCTCTGGTTCATCACAGCACCCTCTGGTTCAGCACTGCCACCCTCTGGTTCACCACTGCCACCCTCTGGTTCACCACTGCCACCCTCTGGTTCATCACAGCACCCTCTGGTTCACCACTGCTACCCTCTGGTTCAGCACTGTCACCCTCTGGTTCACCACTGCCACCCTCTGGTTCAACACTGCCACTCTCTGGTTCACCACTGCCACCCTCTGGTTCATCACAGCACCCTCTGGTTCACCACTGCCACCCTCTGGTTCATCACTGCCACCCTGTGGTTCATCACTGCCACCCTCTGGTTCAGCACTGCCACCCTCTAGTTCATCACAGCACCCTCTGGTTCACCACTGTAGATTATGGGGGGAAAGCAAGCACACCTGCCCAGCCTCAATGGAGATGAATTAATTTGGGGCTGGTTAATGTGTCACTGAATTTGAGCTTCAAGTGTGGCACCTGCTTCCTTAGCTGTAAGTGCTTCCTGTTGCAGTTTAATTTTTTTTATAGGAGCATTGTGCCATACTTGTAACTATTCTCTGACCCTGCTTTGAGGGTCAGAGCAGGGTCTGGTTCACCACTGCCACTCTCTGGTTCACCACTGCCACCCTCTGGTTCATCACTGCCACCCTCTGGTTCATCACAGCACCCTCTGGTTCACCACTGCCACTCTCTGGTTCACCCCTGCCACCCTCTGGTTCAGCACTGTCACCCTCTGGTTCAGCACTTTCACCCTCTGGTTCACCCCTGTCACCCTCTGGTTCTGCACTGTCACCCTCTGGTTCACCACTGCCACCCTCTGGTTCAGCACTGTCACCCTCTGGTTTACCACTGCCACCCTCTGGTTCACCACTGCCACTCTCTGGTTCACCACTGTCACCCTCTGGTTCATCACAGCACCCTCTGGTTCACCACTGCCACCCTCTGGTTTAGCACTGTCACCCTCTGGTTTACCACTGCCACCCTCTGGTTCACCACTGTCACTCTCTGGTTCACCACTGTCACCCTCTGGTTCATCACAGCACCATCTGGTTCAGTACTGCCACCCTCTGGTACACCACTGCCACCCTCTGGTTCACCACTGCCACCCTCTGGTTCATCACAGCACCCTCTGGTTCACCACTGCCACCCTCTGGTTCACCACTGCCACCCTCTGGTTCATCACAGCACCCTCTGGTTCACCACTGCCACCCTCTGGTTCAGCACTGTCACCCTCTGGTTCAGCACTGTCACCCTCTGGTTCACCACTGCCACCCTCTGGTTCACTACTGCCACTCTCTGGTTCACCACTGCCACCCTCTGGTTCATCACAGCACCCTCTGGTTCACCACTGCCATCCTCTGGTTCATCACTACCACCCTGTGGTTCATCACAGCCACCCTCTGGTACAGCACTGCCACCCTCTAGTTCATCACAGCACCCTCTGGTTCACCACTGTAGATTATGGTGTCACTGAATTTGAGCTTCAAGTCTGGCCCCTGCTTCCTTAGCTCGAAGTGATTCCTGTTGCAGTTTAATTGTTTTTTACAGGAGTATTGTGCCATACTTGTAACTATTCTTTGACCCTGCTTTGAGGGTCAGAGCAGGGTCAGAGAATAGTTGCAAGTAGGCAACTGAACTCTGGAGGGGCCCCTCAGGAAGCACTACAGGGAATGGTTACAAATTAGCTTGAACTTTTGCACCTGCTAAGTGCTTTCAGTTTTGCAAAATTCGTTTTTCTGCAATTTCGCGAGATTCGCGGGGCGCAAATTTGCTCGAAATCGAACTTGCAATCCGCGAATTCGTGCGAATTTGCGGATTTCTTTTTTTTGCGTCTTCGCACGTTTTTTTGCTTATTCGCGGACTGCTTGCAGCGCACCGACCGCGAGGTTGCCCATGCGGTCGTACATGGGCGTGGCCATCTTGTGCGCGTTGCGTATTTCCATTTCCGGGCGCTATTGGCAATGTCGCGTTGTGTGCGGCGCGCTATTACGTGTTCGCGCGTGTTTTTGTGTACTCACGGGGGAAAAATCGCACAAACTTACCCACGCGGTCCTCAATGGGCGCGGCCATCTTGTTTTTCATTCATTGCTATGATTCTGTGCATGCTTTCTAATTCTCCTTTCATCTGTGCAATCCTTTGTTTCTTTCGACTTTTTTTTATCTTTTCCACTCTATATCTATCCCTCTTTTTTTATATCTATATTTTGTGTTTTTTTCAACTTTCCGTTACTTTTAAAGCTACTTTTAAAAAAAAATGTATATTTACTTTACATTTTCCCTATTCTTTCCTTTTTTTCTGTCTGCTGTACAGGACCATGGCAAAGGAAGCCGGGAATGAGAAGGGTCCAGCACCCCGTACCCGGCTCCCATGCAGGCGATTGCGGGGGGAGCACGTCACAGTCCGGGAGATCTTCAGCGCGGAGGAGGTCGCCGCACTGGTTTACTATGTGCAGCGCCACCTCCCCAAGACCATTGCGGCAGGCGGCAGGATTGCTAGCGGGTACGGGCTCTGGGAGCGTCGGAAGCTGTGGGAGAAGGTGTACCGGGCCATGTACAAACACTCTCGGGTCCGGGGCACCTACAACCAGGCCACGCACCGGTGGTCCGACCTCCTGGACCGTGAACACGACCTGCTCAACCTGCTAGGCGTCGAGATCCCCGGGCTTGGTGAGTAGTAGTAGCTATTTAATCACTACTCTGTTTTCTCCTGCTCTATGTGTTATCGTATTGCAATTTTTTTTTTTCCGAAGAGCAATAATGCTGCTGATTACATTGTAGGTAAATTATGTTTCAAAATGTTCTGTGATTGCATTTCAGGTGCACTGCTCTCCTGCTCAGTGGCGGTGCTACTATGCTTATTTGTTTTCGATTTTTTGTGCTCATTTCATTGGCCTGAGTAATTATGTATGAGTGTACTTTACAGAACTGCGTAATGCTGGACACTAAGGGGCAGATTTACAATTACTGGCGCATCCCTGCAAATTAGCAGGGATGCGCCAGTAATTGTGCGCCACGCCTCCACCACCCTTGGTGCGCCGCATTTACAATGCGGCTGCACCGGGCAAAAACGACACAGAAGCGTCACGCATCTGTGCCCTAAAGGCAGCGCATTGCTGGAGTTGCGTTGCAACCACGGTGCAGCTCCAGCCATGCTCTGGAGTGCCCTATCTCCTCAATGCTGCGTCAAGCCGTACGTCTGCTTCAAGCAGCCGCAGGCTTTTGAGTGACGCAGCATTGGCCTAAAAGTGACTGAGTGAAATCTTGTAGATTTCACTCAGCCACTTTTTGGATGCGTTCCTGTGCAGGAACGGCCTCCCTTGAGCCGGAACGCCCCCTGATGGCGCAGGGCTTTACAACGTGATGCATCTCCCAGATATACCCCGCACCGCAGCGCCTCTTTTGCGCTGCCGCTGCATCACAAAAGTTACGCAACGACGGAGCAAAAGAGCCGCAAGAGACTTGTAAATCTGCCCCTAGAGACTCACGTCCAGTCCTTCCTTTGTACACCTGCCACTAAGAAGAGATAGTGGTGGTGGATTGATAGTTTGATTATTTTAATGACTGGTTATGTAGTAGGAAACTTACTTTTTAGTGTTCTCACTGGTCTGCAATCACAATGGACTTTGTCTGTCACTTCGCATGCTGCGGAGTGCTGCCTGCCAGTCCTAGTCGAACCTTTTTGTAGTTGGTTTAGTGAGTTACATAAATTTCCAAGTCGACGGTCCGCAAATCCAGCAATACTAATATCCTAGTAGACCACATCAGATAGGTTAATAAATGTAGTGCAATTGTTGTCTATTTGCTATTTCCCCGAAATATTTTGTTATTGTTCTTTTGAAATGTTTGATTTGGTTGACAACAATCATCCATGTTTGGGTCTTTCTTTCATGTTGTACATCAGCTTCCCCCAGGGGCAAGAGGACAGAGGAGGAGGTAGCGGCGCCGGTGGAGGAGGACCAGGAAGGCCAGGATCGGTCCGGCGAGGGCTCCTCTGCTGGCCCCAGTAAGTTTTCATGTTAATATTAATAATTATACTTCCCTATCTTTTAGAGTACCTATTTTTTACTAACGTTCCTCATTCGATTTTTTCTAAATCGTCTTTGATCTTCTTGTAGACTGTTTCTAAATTCTTATCCTGCCTCTACTATGACTCCCTGTGGTACTGCTAGATTATTATTATTAGTCTGTCTGTGTAGCTAACTAAGCTTGCACAGTTGGCAAAAGGTGTTAAACGAAACTCCCATTCTATTCAGCAATAGCTCTATGCACTGAGTGCAGTCCTCTGGGTTGTCCATAATGTCTTTTGAAGTCTTCAAAATGTTTATGCTTTGACAATTCCCAACAATAAACTGTCAATGAACACCAAGAAAGAATAAGATACTAGTTTACTTTTTGATTGGATAGGAGGACAATCCATACTACTATTGTTGCAGGGACAATTCTGCACAAACTATGGACACGAAATAGTGCATTGTTTATCAATTATAATAGGCGCAGTTAGACTTTGCACATACCTCAGTCATAACAGAATTTGAACCCCCAATCTCCTTACTGACTAGCTAGTGTGACAGAGTCATTGAGCTCCCTAATTCATAGATGATTGATCCCCAATGATGATTATCCAACCCAGGACATAAGACTACGGAGTCAGAGTCCAGAACTGTCAGAGCCACGGACTCATGCTTGCAAATTGCAAACCCTTTCGCTCACTCACTCATGACTAAAAACCACAGAGTCTAAGTAAGTTTTAAAGCTTTCTTAAAAGTTAAAACATTTATTAAAATCAAGTTCATCATACAACATAAACGGTGGATTGAAAATGGAAAAGTGCTTAGTGATTTCACACAATAATTGTGGGCGAGCCCTCACCTGGTTGGAACTTCAAATCTTCTTTGTGGTGCTGAATCGTTGCTGACTCCATCCTAGTTATGATGATCTGATCTTGCTCTTGTTCTTAAAAGGAAAGCTTCTGTCTGTTTTGAGAAAAACGGTGCGTGTTAAAAAGCAAGCATTCATCAGTTGTGCCAAAAAGTGTAGCAAGACAACACCCTTCCCTGAAAAAAGTGCAATTTTTAGTTTTGACTAGACAGTCACAAATTATTAAATTTGTTTGTGTAGTCGTAGTGACATTTTTTCATTCCTTGACAAAATACTAGGGAGTGGTGTATATGGCATCTAAGAATCTGAAATGTATTTTCTAGGCAGAACATCGGCACAACCATCCACCGGTGAAGGGGCCAGCGCGGAGGTGGGCACTCCTGGGGCGGAGGCGGTGCAACAGCCAGCGGAAGCTGCTGTGAGGGATGCCACGATAGTGGCGGACAGTGGTAAGCTATTATATTTCTTACTTATTGAGATTGCAGAGTGTGCTCTCTGCACGGGTGTATATGTTGTACAGTACAAGTATACTATACTGTTAAGAAGACTTACAAATTTAGAACTAAGTTTTTATAAACCAGGTAGTAGCCTCCTCTAAATTGACTTCAACTCAGCTGTGAAAGTTTTTTTGAGAATCCAAGTCAGATCAGAGATGAACTTAATGGATGGGATGAACGAAAAGGGAAAGAAGGGTGTAAGTAAGTGTGGAAGGACGAGCGAGTTAAAAGTAATTATGACTGGCAAAAAATGATACGTGTTTTTGAATGCTGCCCGAGGTGGCTGGGAATATGATGCATGGCCGGTTGAAGGATGAAGCAAGGATGGGTGGAAGGAGAAAGGAAAGAGGACTGCCTTGGTGGGTGAAACAGAAACTGTATGTGTGCGCAATATATCCTTTGGTTGAAATTCAAATGCAAGTCAAGCACGGATGCATGGCTTGGGGTTTCCAAAATAAAATGAAAATGTTGTTTTCCCGTGAGAAAAAGTAAGGTTTGTCCAGTTGAGACATTAAGAAGAATGATTGACATTTACTTTGAATGGATGGATGCCTGGATCATGGTACTATCTGACTCATAGATATCATATGTGTATGTAGAGAGAATAGACGGTCACTGGATAAACTAAGTGTTACTTTGAAGAGTATGTAACACCAGACCGCACGTCCGTTCCAGTGTAGGAAAGGCAAGGAAAAGAAGTTGTAATTTTTCCGAATACTACCATGAATAGTAGCAGTAGTTTGTATTGCAAGCACCGCATATATCTGGCGATTACGGGGGCCACTCACTACCTCTGTTATTAATTTTAGTACAACTCTGTCATTCATGTTTGGTCTATCAGTGTTCACTCAATAAAAAACAAAGCACCTAAAGTCATCCCATATGTAATCAAATACATATCCTGTGAAGGGATAGATAATCATATTATTTATCTTCTTCATTTTCCTTTTCTAGTAGTCATTGGCACTGTAGGGTGAAAGTTAAATTAATTAAGCAGTAGCCCTTGTAACAGAGTATTCTCAGTGCCACCCGTAATAGAAAAGTAAGAGCTTCACCACCTACATGTACTGGACTGGTACAGTAACGCAAGCCTGTGTCATCATGGCGTGTGTCTGTTTTTCTCGGGTGCAAGTTGACTGCACTGGCATTATGCCGGCTTCCAGAAGTTTACGTTCTAATTTTGCTAAACAAGAGAGAAGAAGAATAATAAGACTGGTGTACTGTCATAGTCGACTCTAATGTAGTGAGTCCATAGTGCTCATAGAATTGATTCCTGAAACTCCCACTAATGTTGGAGCAAGGCTGAAGAAGTGGGAGGTTAGATAGATACAGGCCACAAATGTTATGAACTGTGCTTGCAAGTTGCTAGTTCTACTGTGACACAACTTTCTGCTTATTTATTTTGTGTTAATCTTAAAGAGCATTGGTTACAGACTATGTTTTTCCTTCTTCATATAGATGCTCCTTCCAAACTGTCACGGAAGGAGCTGGCTAGACGGGCCCGGCAACGGAAACTGGAGGTGACTGTCGCCGAATATCGGCGGCTGGTGGCCCAGGAGGAGGAGGACACGCAGTCGACCTCCACAACATCCACAGCACCAGCTGCATCCTCCTTCGCACTCCCTGGGTCAGCCAGCCAGCGCAGGCCTTCAGCGGTACAGAGCCGTGGTACCGGAGCCACCCGCCACTGCCAAGCAGCCAAAAAATCAGCTGCCCCCCACAGCAGGTGCAAGGCACGCGTGCACTGGCTAACCCTCAGGGTGTCCTACCTTGAGCAGGAGCAGAAGAAAATGAGAATCCTGCTAAAGAACCTCCGCGAGGAGCATGACCACCTGGCCCGAAAAGTACACCGCCGGCGGCATTAGAGGAGGAGAGACTATCCCTTGCCCCTTTTTTAAAGACTTTTGGGGGGTGGGAATCGGGAGTTGGGTTTTTTGGACTTTGGGGACTTTTTATTTCACGGACATTCGTTGGGGTTAGGTAGGGGGGTGGGTCGGGTCTTGCGGGATAGTTTATTTTTGTTAGGGATATAGATAATAATTACTTTCAACTTAAACATAGCATACGTGTTTTTTACTGCAGTTGAGGCTGGAGGGGGGCGTTAACTGTAAGTTTGTTTTCCTGAAACTTAAGTGGCATCTTGATTCAAATTGTGTAAGTAATTGCCCAAATGTTTACAAAAGTAAGTGCCTATCACAGAGTTAGTGAATTCAATTGTCCTAGGACTTTACTAGTACTACCGCCAGTCTCTCGTCTCTCCTACTACTCCATTATTCTTCCTCCCCCCAAACGCATATCTTACCTGTAATTCGTGTTTGAAAATAGGGCCAGGCACAGAGCTGGCTGCATGGCAAATGGCGATTAAGGTTGGCAATCCTGGGCGGTTGAAATGGCATCATTGCGGTGGTACTAGTGGTGGTACACAGTGGCAGTTTCAGCATATGAAAAAAAGAAATTGAAACCTTGATTGGCCTGAGCGGAGCATTAGAATGGTATGATAGATACTATAGCATGTGACAGTACATTAGAACAGTGCCATAATGTAGCCTTACAAATTCTGAAGTATTGAAAGTATAACTACTACTTGCGTGGAATTTGGCTACTACTACAAGAAATAGTACTGAGGACACAGCAGCGTAATCATTTGCCACGTGTAGGAGGAGGATGTTCTCCATGATCAATCCAGTTGATGGCGCCCATGAAAAACTGCTTTGATTGGCCAATAGTCATGGGTCTGTGTCAAGCTGAGTAAGAATATATCCTCAGATTCCTTCACCAGCCTTGAAATGTAATTCATTTTCAGTTGCTATGACCTTATCATCCTCAGCAAGTATGTGGAATTAAGAATATATCCTCAGATTCTTTCACCAGCCTTGAAATGTAATTCATTTTCAGTTGCTATGACCTTATCATCCTCAGCAAGTGTGTGGAATTATTGCTGTCATTTGCAGAGATCCCACCACAAGTGCAGAGATCCCACCACAAGTGAAGAGATCTTATCATAAGTGCAGAGATCCCACCATAACTGCAGAGATCCCATCACAAGTAGAGAGATCCCACTATGAGTGCAGAGATCCCACCACAAGTGCAGAGTTCCCATCATGAGTACAGAGATCCTATGTCAAGTGCAGAGATCCCACCATGAGTGCAGAGATCCCACCACATGTGCAGAGATCCCATCACAAGTGCAGAGATCCCACCACCCATGCAGAGATCCCACCATGAATGCAGAGATCCTATCACAAGTGCAGAGATCCCACCACAAGTGCAAAGATCCCATCATAAGTGCAGAGATCTCACCACACATGCAGAGATCCCACCATGAGTGCAGAGATCCTATCACAAGTGCAGAGATCCCATCACAAGTGCAAAGATCCCACCATAAGTGCAGAGATCCCATCACAAGTGCAAAGATCCCACCATAAGAGCATAGATCCCATCACAAGTGCAGAGATCCCACCATGAGTATAGAGATCCCACCACATGTGCAGAGATCCCACCACAAGTGCAGAGATCCCACCACAAGTGAAGAGATCCCATCACAGGTAAAGAGATCCCACTATGAGTGCAGAGATCCCACCACAAGTGCAGAGATCCCACCATGAGTGCAGAGATCCCATCACATATGCAGAGATCCCATCACAAGTGCAGAGATCCCACCACAAGTGCAGAGATCCCACCATGAATGCAAAGATCCCACCACAAGTGCAGAGATCCCACCATGAGTACAGAGATCCCACCACATGTGCAGAGATCCCATCACAAGTGCAGAGATCCCACCATGAATGCAAAGATCCCAACACAAGTGCAGAGATCCCATCACAAGTGCAGAGATCCCACCACAAGTACAGAGATCCCATCACAAGTGCAGAGATCCTACCATGAGTACAGAGATCCCATCACAAGTAGAGAGATCCCACTATGAGTGCAGAGATCCCACCACAAGTACAGCGATCCCACTATGAATGCAGAGATTCCACCACAAGTGCAGAGTTCCCACCACAAGTGCAGAGATCCCATCACAAGTGCAGAGATCCCACCATAGATGCAGAGATCCCACCATGAATACAGATATCCCATCACAAGTGCAGACATCCCACCACAAGTGCAGAGATCCAATCACATGTGCAGAGATCCTACCATGAGTGCAGAGATCCCATCACAAGTAGAGAGATCCTACCATGAGTGCAGCAATCATACCACAAGGGCAGGGATCCCATCATGAGAGCAGAGATCCCATCACAAGTGCAGAGATCCCACCACAAGTGCAGAGATCCCATCACAAGTGCAGAGATCCACAATGAGTGCAGAGATCCCATCACAAGTGCAGAGATCCCACCACAAGTGCAGAGATCCCATCACAAGTAGAGAGATCCCACAATGAGTGGAGAGATCCCACCATGAGTACAGATACACCATCACAAGTACAAAGATCCCACCATGAGTGTAGAGATCCCACCATAAGTGCAGAGATCCTACCATAAGTGCAAAGATCCAATCACGAGTGCAGAGATCCCACCATGAGTGCAGAGATCCCACCACAAGTGCAGAGATCCCACCACAAGTGCAGAGATCCCATCACAAGTACAGAGATCCCTCCATAAGAACAGAGATCCCATCACAAGTGCAGAGATCCCACCACTAGTAGAGAGATCCCACTATGAGTGCAGAGATCCTACCATGAGTGCAGAGATCCCATCACAAGTAGAGAGATCCCACTATGACTACAGAGATCCCACCACAAGTGCAGAGATCCCACCATGGGTGCAGAGATCCCATCACAAGTGCAGAAATCCCACCATGAGTATAGACATCCCACCACAAGTGCAGAGATCCCACCACAAGTGCAGAGATCCCATCACAAGTGAAGAGATCTTATCATAAGTGCAGAGATCCTACCATAAGTGCAGAGATCCCATCACAAGTAGAGAGATCCCATTATGAGTGCAGAGATCCCATCACAAGTGCAGACATCCCACCACAAGTGCAGAGATCCAATTGCATGTGCAGAGATCCCAACATGAGTGCAGAGATCCCATCACAAGTAGAGAGATCCTACCATGAGTGCAGCAATCCTACGACAAGGGCAGGGATCCCATCATGAGAGCAGAGATCCCATCACAAGTGCAGAGATCCCACCACAAGTGCAAAGATCCCATCACAAGTGCAGCGATCCACCATGAGTGCAGAGATCCCACCACAAGTGCAGAGATCCCATCACAAGTAGAGAGATCCTACTATGAGTGCAGAGATCCCACCATGAGTGCAGATACACCATCACAAGTACAAAGATCCCACCATGAGTGTAGAGATCCCACCATAAGTGCAGAGATCCTACCATAAGTGCAGAGATCTCATCATGAGTGCAGAGATCCCACCACAGTGCAGAGATCCCACCACAAGTGCAGAGATCCCACCACAAGTGCAGAGATCCCATCACAAGTGCTGAGATCCCTCCACAAGAGCAGAGATCCCATCACAAGTGCAGAGATCCCACCACAAGTAGAGAGATCCCACTATGAGTGCAGAGATCCTACCATGAGTGCAGAGATCCCATCACAAGTAGAGAGATCCCACTATGACTACATAGATCTCACCACAAGTGCAGAGATCCCACCATGAGTGCAGAGATCCCATCACAAGTGCAGAAATCCCACCAGGAGTATAGACATCCAACCACAAGTGCAGAGATCCCACCACAAGTGCAGAGATCCCACCACAAGTGAAGAGATCTTATCATAAGTGCAGAGATCCCACCATAAGTGCAGAGATCCCATCACAAGTAGAGAGATCCCACTGTGACTACATAGATCTCACCACAAGTGCAGAGATCCCACCATGAGTGCAGAGATCCCATCACAAGTGCAGAAATCCCACCATGAGTATAGACATCCAACCACAAGTGCAGAGATCCCACCACAAGTGCAGAGATCCCACCACAAGTGAAGAGATCTTATCATAAGTGCAGAGATCCCACCACCCATGCAGAGATCCCACCATTAATGCAGATATCCTATCACAAGTGCAGAGATTCCACCACACGTGCAAAGATCCCACCATAAGTGCAGAGATCTCACCACACATGAAGAGATACCACCATGAATGCAGAGATCCTATCACAAGTGCAGAGATCCCATCACAAGTGCAAAGATCCCACCATAAGTGCAAAGATCCCATCACAAGTGCAAAGATCCCACCATAGGTGCATAGATCCGATCACAAGGTCAGAGATCCCACCATGAGTATAGAGATTCCACCACATGTGCAGAGATCCCACCACAAGTGCAGAGATCCCACCACAAGTGAAGAGATTCCATCATAAGTGCAGAGATCCCACCATAAGTGCAGAGATCCCATCACAAGTAAAGAGATCCCACTATGAGTGCAGAGATCCCACCACAAGTGCAGAGATCCCACCACAAGTGCAGAGATCCTACCATGAGTGCAGAGATCCCATCACAAGTAGAGAGATCCCAATATGAGTGCAGAGATCCCACCACAAGTACAGAGATCCCACTATGAATGCAGAGATCCAACCAAAAGTGCAGAGTTCCCACCATGAGTGCAGAGATCCCACCACATGTGCAGAGATCCCATCACAAGTGCAGAGATCCCACCATAGGTGCAGAGATCTCACCATGAATACAGAGATCCCATCACAAGTGCAGACATCCCACCACAAGTGCAGAGATCCAATCACATGTGCAGAGATCCCACCATGAGTGCAGAGATCCCATCACAAGTAGAGAGATCCTATCATGAGTGCAGCAATCCTACCACAAGTGCAGAGATCCCACCATGAAAGCAGAGGTCCCATCACAAGTGCATAGATCCCACCATGAGTATAGAGATTCCATCACAAGTAGAGAGATCCCACTATGAGAGAAGACATACCACCACAAGTGCAGAGATCCCACCATGAGTGCAGAGATCTCATTACAAGTACAAAGATCCCACCATGAGTGCAGAAATCCCATCACAAGTGCAGAGATCCCATCACAAGTGCAGAGACCCCACCATGAGTGCAGAGATCCCACCATGAGTGCAAAGATCCCACCACAAGTGCAGAGATCCCATCACCAGTGCAGAGATACCACCATGAGTGTCTGGCCTATCTGCAGAAGGCGTTCTCAGATCTGGGACGACCAGAGCTCTTCAGCTCCCCTCAAGATATCAAGGCACAGGATGTTGATTTGGTCAAAACCAATTTTATGGAAAGGGCAAGAGCGCTTCACGAAGAGAAGGAACTAATGAAACCGTCAGTGAGGCGCCATTATTTACTTATTAATTCTCCCTCTTTGGCACCTTACCTTGGTTGCGCTACAATCCCGTTTCATAGGTTCCTTTTGACCAAACTGAGGTTCAACTTGTTACACTTTTATCTAGGCACTTTTAACAAATGGGAAAAACCGGAACTAGCAACTCCATGCAGCTGTGATGATCTTGCAGTACAAGATACCATGCACTTTGTTATGTTTTGTAGGTTTTATGCAGAACCAAGGAAAAAATACTTGGTACCACTCTTGAAGGCGAGTGGCTTTACACAAGTAAGGCCGGCTCTGCTTTTTCTACAATCCTTATCTAACATATATTCTACTTTTTGCATGGCCAATTTCCTGGTAGCGGCTGCAAGGATAAAAAAGAATCTAAGTTAGTCCCATTTTTCTCTTATTTTTTGTATGCCTAGACTTACTGCAGCGAAAAAGGCTTTTTAGTGTTAAATGTTAATATATATGAAATGTTTTAAATTTGTGTATGAAATGTTTTTTAAATACTTTGTATGACTTGTAAATGAGTCGAATAAAGATATTTTTGACTTTTTACTTTTTTTTTGACACCATGAGTGCAGAAATCCCACCATGAATGCAGAGATCCTATCACAAGTGCAGAGATCCCACCAAAAGTGCATAGATCCCACCACAGGTGCAGAGATCCCACCATGAATGCAAAGATCCCAACACAAGTGCAGAGATCCCATCACAAGTGCAGAGATCCCTCCATGAGTGCAGATATCCCATCACAAGTGCAGACATCCCACCACAAGTGCAGAGATCCAATCACATGTGCAGAGATCCCACCATGAGTGCAGAGATCCCATCACAAGTAGAGAGATCCTACCATGTGTGCAGCAATCATACCACAAGGGCAGGGATCCCATCACAAGTGAAGAGATCCCATCACAAGTAAAGAGATCCCACTATGAGTGCAGAGATCCCACCACAAGTGCAGAGATCTCACCATGAGTGCAGAGATCCCATCACATGTGCAGAGATCCCATCACAAGTGCAGAGATCCCACCACAAGTGCAGAGATCCCACCATGAATGCAAAGATCCCACCACAAGTGCAGAGATCCCACCATGAGTACAGAGATCCCACCACATGTGCAGAGATCCCATCACAAGTGCAGAGATCCCACCATGAATGCAAAGATCCCAACACAAGTGCAGAGATCCCATCACAAGTGCAGAGATCCCACCACAAGTACAGAGATCCCATCACAAATGCAGAGATCCTACCATGAGTGCAGAGATCCCATCACAAGTAGAGCGATCCCATTATGAGTGCAGAGATCCCACCACAAGTACAGAGATCCCACTATGAATGCAGAGATCCCACCACAAGTGCAGAGTTCCCACCACAAGTGCAGAGATCCCATCACAAGTGCAGAGATCCACCATGAGTGCAGAGATCCCATCACAAGTGCAGAGATCCCACCACAAGTGCAGAGATCCCATCACAAGTAGAGAGATCCCACTATGAGTGCAGAGATCCCACCATGATTGCAGATACACCATCACAAGTACAAAGATCCCACCATGAGTGTAGAGATCCCACCATAAGTGCAGAGATCCTACCATAAGTGCAGAGATCCAATCACGAGTGCAGAGATCCCACCATGAGTGCAGAGATCCCACCACAAGTGCAGAGATCCCACCACAAGTGCAGAGATCCCATCACAAGTGCAGAGATCCCTCCATAAGAACAGAGATCCCATCACAAGTGCAGAGATCCCACCACTAGTAGAGAGATCCCACTATGAGTGCAGAGATCCTACCATGAGTGCAGAGATCCCATCACAAGTAGAGAGATCCCACTATGACTACAGAGATCCCACCACAAGTGCAGAGATCCCACCATGAGTGCAGAGATCCCATCACAAGTGCAGAAATCCCACCATGAGTATAGACATCCCACAACAAGTGCAGAGATCCCACCACAAGTGCAGAGATCCCACCACAAGTGAAGAGATCTTATCATAAGTGCAGAGATCCCACCATAAGTGCAGAGGTCCCATCACAAGTAGAGAGATCCCACTATGAGTGCAGAGATCCCATCACAAGTGCAGACATCCCACCACAAGTGCAGAGATCCAATTGCATGTGCAGAGATCCCACCATGAGTGCAGAGATCCCATCACAAGTAGAGAGATCCTACCATGAGTGCAGCAATCCTACGACAAGGGCAGGGATCCCATCATGAGAGCAGAGATCCCATCACAAGTGCAGAGATCCCACCACAAGTGCAAAGATCCCATCACAAGTGCAGCGATCCACCATGAGTGCAGAGATCCCACCACAAGTGCAGAGATCCCATCACAAGTAGAGAGATCCTACTATGAGTGCAGAGATCCCACCATGAGTGCAGATACACCATTACAAGTACAAAGATCCCACCAAAGTGTAGAGATCCCACCATAAGTGCAGAGATCCTACCAAAAGTGCAGAGATCTCATCATGAGTGCAGAGATCCCACCACAGTGCAGAGATCCCACCACAAGTGCAGAGATCCCAGCACAAGTGCAGAGATCCCATCACAAGTGCAGAGATCCCTCCACAAGAGCAGAGATCCCATCACAAGTGCAGAGATCCCACCACAAGTAGAGAGATCCCACTATGAGTGCAGAGATCCTACCATGAGTGCAGAGATCCCATCACAAGTAGAGAGATCCCACTATGACTACATAGATCTCACCACAAGTGCAGAGATCCCACCATGAGTGCAGAGATCCCATCACAAGTGCAGAAATCCCACCATGAGTATAGACATCCAACCACAAGTGCAGAGATCCCACCACAAGTGCAGACATCCCACCATAAGTGAAGAGATCTTATCATAAGTGCAGAGATCCCACCATAAGTGCAGAGATCCCATCACAAGTAGAGAGATCCCACTATGAGTGCAGAGATCCCACCACAAGTGCAGAGTTCCCATCATGAGTACAGAGATCCTATCTCAAGTGCAAATATCCCACCATGAGTGCAGAGATCCCACCACATGTGCAGAGATCCCATCACAAGTGCAGAGATCCCACCACCCATGCAGAGATCCCACCATTAATGCAGATATCCTATCACAAGTGCAGAGATTCCACCACAAGTGCAGAGATCCAATCACATGTGCAGAGATCCCACCATGAGTGCAGAGATCCCATCACAAGTAGAGAGATCCTATCATGTGTGCAGCAATCATACCACATGTGCAGTTATCCCATCACAAGTGCAGAGATCCCACCACCCATGCAGAGATCCCACCATTAATGCAGATATCCTATCACAAGTGCAGAGATTCCACCACGAGTGCAAAGATCCCACCATAAGTGCAGAGATCTCACCACACATGAAGAGATCCCACCATGAATGCAGAGATCCTATCACAAGTGCAGAGATCCCATCACAAGTGCAAAGATCCCACCATAAGTGCAAAGATCCCATCACAAGTGCAAAGATCCCACCATAGGTGCATAGATCCGATCACAAGGTCAGAGATCCCACCATGAGTATAGAGATCCCACCACATGTGCAGAGATCCCACCACAAGTGCAGAGATCCCACCACAAGTGAAGAGATTCCATCATAAGTGCAGAGATCCCACCATAAGTGCAGAGATCCCATCACAAGTAAAGAGATCCCACTATGAGTGCAGAGATCCCACCACAAGTGCAGAGATCCCACCATGAATGCAAAGATCCCAACACAAGTGCAGAGATCCCATCACAAGTGCAGAGATCCCACCACAAGTACAGAGATCCCATCACAAGTGCAGAGATCCTACCATGAGTGCAGAGATCCCATCACAAGTAGAGAGATCCCAATATGAGTGCAGAGATCCCACCACAAGTACAGAGATCCCACTATGAATGCAGAGATCCCACCAAAAGTGCAGAGTTCCCACCATGAGTGCAGAGATCAAACCACAAGTGCAGAGATCCCATCACAAGTGCAGAGATCCCACCATAGGTGCAGAGATCTCACCATAAATACAGAGATCCCATCACAAGTGCAGACATCCCACCACAAGTGCAGAGATCCAATCACATGTGCAGAGATCCCACCATGAGTGCAGAGATCCCATCACAAGTAGAGAGATCCTATCATGAGTGCAGCAATCCTATGACAAGTGCAGAGATCCCACCATGAAAGCAGAGATCCCATCACAAGTGCATAGATCCCACCATGAGTATAGAGATTCCATCACAAGTAGAGAGATCACATCACAAGTGCAGAGACCCCACCATGAGTGCAGAGATCCCACCATGAGTGCAAAGATCCCACCACAAGTGCAGAAATCCCATCACCAGTGCAGAGATACCACCATGAGTGCAGAGATCCCACCATGAATGCAGAGATCCTATCACAAGTGCAGAGATCCCACCAAAAGTGCATAGATCCCACCACAGGTGCAGAGATCCCACCATGAATGCAAAGATCCCAACACAAGTGCAGAGATCCCATCACAAGTGCAGAGATCCCTCCATGAGTGCAGATATCCCATCACAAGTGCAGACATCCCACCACAAGTGCAGAGATCCAATCACATGTGCAGAGATCCCACCATGAGTGCAGAGATCCCATCACAAGTAGAGAGATCCTACCATGAGTGCAGCAATCATACCACAAGGGCAGGGATCCCATCATGAGAGCAGAGATCCCATCACAAGTGCAGAGATCCCACCACAAGTGCAGAGATTCCATCACAAGTGCAGAGATCCACCATGAGTGCAGAGATCCCATCACAAGTGCAGAGATCCCACCACAAGTGCAGAGATCCCATCACAAGTAGAGAGATCCCACTATGAGTGCAGAGATCCCACCATGAGTGCAGATACACCATCACAAGTACAAAGATCCCACCATTAGTGTAGAGATCCCACCATGAGTGCAGAGATCCCACTATGAGTACAGAGATCCCACCATGAGTACAGAGATCCCACCACAAGAACAGAGATCCCATCATAAGTAGAGAGATCCCACTATGAGTGCAGAGATCCCACCATTAGTGCAGATACACCATCACAAGTGAAGAGATCTTATCATAAGTGCAGAGATCCCACCATAAGTGCAGAGATCCCATCACAAGTAGAGATATCCCACTATGAGTGCAGAGATCCCATCACAAGTGCAGATATCCCACCACAAGTGCAGAGATCCAATCACATGTGCAGAGATCCCACCATGAGTGCAGAGATCCCATCACAAGTAGAGAGATCCTACCATGAGTGCAGCAATCCTACCACAAGGGCAGGGATCCCACCATGATTGCAGAGATCTCATCACAAGTGCAGAGATCCCACCACAAGTGCAGAGATCCCATCACAAGTAGAGAGATCCCACTATGAGTGCAGAGATCCCACCATGAGTGCAGATACACCATCACAAGTACAAAGATCCCACCATGAGTGTAGAGATCCCACCATAAGTGCAGAGATCCTACCACAAGTGCAGAGATCTCATCACGAGTGCAGAGATCCCATCACAAGTGCAGACATCCCACCACAAGTGCAGAGATCCAATCACATGTGCAGAGATCCTACCACAAGTGCAGAGATCTCATCACAAGTGCAGAGATCCCATCACAAGTGCAGAGATCCCTCCATAAGAGCAGAGATCCCATCACAAGTGCAGAGATCCCACCACAAGTAGAGAGATCCCACTATGAGTGCAGAGATCCTACCATGAGTGCAGAGATCCCATCACAAGTAGAGAGATCCCACTATGACTACAGAGATCCCACCACAAGTGCAGAGATCCCACCATGAGTGCAGAGATCCCATCACAAGTGCAGAAATCCCATCATGAGTATAGACATCCAACCACAAGTGCAGAGATCCCACCACAAGTGCAGAGATTCCACCACAAGTGAAGAGATCTTATCATAAGTGCAGAGATCCCACCATAAGTGCAGAGATCCCATCACAAGTAGAGAGATCCCACTATGAGTGCAGAGATCCCACCACAAGTGCAGAGTTCCCATCATGAGTACAGAGATCCTATCTCAAGTGCAAATATCCCACCATGAGTGCAGAGATCCCACCACATGTGCAGAGATCCCATCACAAGTGCAGAGATCCCACCACCCATGCAGAGATCCCACCATGAATGCAGAGATCCTATCACAAGTGCAGAGATCCCACCACAAGTGCAAAGATCCCACCATAAGTGCAGAGATCTCACCACACATGAAGAGATACCACCACAAGTTCAGAGATCCCACCATGAATGCACAGATCCCACCATGAGTGCAAAGATCCCATCACAAGTGCAAGGATCCCACCATAAGAGCAGAGATCCCATCACAAGTAGAGAGATCCCACTATGAGTGCAGAGATCCCATCACAAGTGCAGAGATCCCACCATGAATGCAGAGATCCCATCACAAGTGCAGACATCCCACCACAAGTGCAGAGATCCAATCACATGTGCAGAGATCCTACCACAAGTGCAGAGATCTCATCACAAGTGCAGAGATCCCATCACAAGTGCAGAGATCCCTCCATAAGAGCAGAGATCCCATCACAAGTGCAGAGATCCCACCACAAGTAGAGAGATCCCACTATGAGTGCAGAGATCCTACCATGAGTGCAGAGATCCCATCACAAGTAGAGAGATCCCACTATGAGTATAGAGATCCCACCATAAGTGCAGAGAACCCACCATAAGTGCAGAGATCCCACCACAAGTGCAGAGATCCCATCACAAGTAGAGAGATTCCACTGAGTACACAGATCCCACCATGAGTGCAGAGATCCCATCATGAGTGCAGAGATCCCATCACAAGTGCAGAGATCCCACCACAAGTGCAGAGATCCCACCATGAGTGCAGGGATCCCATCACAAGTACAGAGATCCCACCATGAGTGCAGAGATCCCATCACAAGTAGAAAGAGCCCACCATGAGTGCAGAGATCCCATCACAAGTGCAGAGATCCCACCATGAATGCAGAGATCCCATCACAAGTGCAGAGATCCCATCACAAGTGCAGAGGTCCCATCACAAGTACAAAGATAGCATCACAAGTAGAGAGATCCCACTATGAGTGCATAGATACCACCACAAGTGCAGAGATCCCACCATTAATGCACAGATCCCACCATGAGTGCAGAGATCCCATCACAAGTGCAGGGATCCCACCATGAGTGCAGAGATCCCATCAAAAGTAGAGAGATCTCACTATGAGTGCAGAGATCCCACCACAAGTGCAGTGATCCCACCATTAGTGCAGAGATCCCATCACAAAAGCAGAGACCCCATCACAAGTATAGAGATCCCACCACAAGTGCAGAGATCCCATCACAAGTGCAGAGATCCCACCATGAGTGCAGAGATCCCGTCACAAGTGCAGAGATCCCACCATGAGTACGGAGATCCTATCACAAGTGCAGGGATCCCACCATGAGTGCAGAGATCCCATAAAAAGTAGAGAGATCTCACTATAAATGCAGAGATCCCACCACAAGTGCAGTGATCCCACCATGAGTGCAGAGATCCCATCACAAATGCAAAGATCCCACCATGAATGCAGAGATCCCATCACAAGTGCATAGATTCCATCACAAGTGCAGAGATCCCACCACAAGTACAAAGATCCCATCACAAGTAGAGAGATCCCACTATGAGTGCAGAGATACCACCACAAGTGCAGAGATCCCACCATGAATGCACAGATCCCACCATGAGTGCAAAGATCCCATCACAAGTGCAAGGATCCCACCATAAGAGCAGAGATCCCATCACAAGTAGAGAGATCCCACTATGAGTGCAGAGATCCCACCACAAGTGCAGAGATCCCATCATGAGTACAGAGATCCTATCTCAAGTGCAGAGATCCCACCATGAGTGCAGCGATCCCATCACATGTGCAGAGATCCCACCACATGTGCAGAGATCCCACCATCAATGCAGAGATCCTATCACAAGTGAAGAGATCCCACCACAAGTGCAAAGATCCCAGCATCAGTGCAGAGATCTCACCACACATGCAGAGATCCCACCATGAATGCAGAGATCCTATCACAAGTGCAGAGATCCCATCACAAGTGCAAAGATCCCACCATAAGTGCAGAGATCCCATCACAAGTGCAAAGATCCCACCATAAGTGCATAGATCCCATAACAAGTGCAGAGATCCCACCATGAGTATAGAGATCCCACCACATGTGCAGAGATCCCACCACAAGTGCGGAGATCCCACCACAAGTGAAGAGATCCCACTATGAGTGCCGAGATCCCATCACAAGTGCAGAGATCCCACCACAAGTGCAGAGATCCAACCATGAATGCAAAGATCCCAACACCAGTGCAGAGATCCCATCACAAGTGCAGAGATCCCACCACAAGTACAGAGATCCCATCACAAGTGCAGAGATCCTACCATGAGTGCAGAGATCCCATCACAAGTGCAGAGATCCCACCACAAGTGCAGATATCCCATCACAAGTAGTGAGATCCCACTATGAGTGCAGAGATCCCACCATGAGTGCAGATACACCATCACAAGTACAAAGATCCCACCATGAGTGCAGAGATCCCATCACAAGTGCAGAGATCCCACCACAAGTGCAGATATCCCATCACAAGTAGTGAGATCCCACTATGAGTGCAGAGATCCGACCATGAGTGCAGATACACCATCACAAGTACAAAGATCCCACCATGAGTACAGAGATCCTACCACAAGTGCAGAGATCCCATCACGAGTGCAGATTTTCCACCATGAGTGCAGAGATCCCACCACAAGTGCAGAGATCCCACCACAAGTGCAGAGATCCCATCACAAGTGCGGAGATCCCTCCATAGGAGCAGAGATCCCATCACAAGTGCAGAGATCCCACCATAAGTAGAGATATCCCACTATGAGAGCAGAAATCCCACCACAAGTGCAGAGATCCCACAATGAGTGCAGAGATCCCACTATGAGTACAGAGATCCCACCACAAGAACAGAGATCCCATCATAAGTAGAGAGATCCCACTATGAGTACACAGATCCCAACATGAGTGCAGATATCCCATCACAAGTGCAGAGATCCCACCACAAATGTAGAGATCTCATCACAAGTAGAGAGACCCCACCATGAGTATAGAGATCCCACCATAAGTGCAGAGAACCCACCATAAGTGCAGAGATCACACCACAAGTACAGAGATCCCATCACAAGTAGAGAGATTCCACTATGAGTACACAGATCCCACCATGAGTGCAGAGATCCCATCACGAGTGCAGGGATCCCACCATGAGTGCATAGATCCCATCAAAAGTAGAGAGATCTCACTATGAGTGCAGAGATCCCACCACAGGTGCAGTGATCCCACCATGAGTGCAGAGATCCCATCACAAAAGCAGAGATCCCATCACAAGAATAGAGATCCCACCACAAGTGCAGAGATCCCATCACAAGTGCAGAGATACCACCACAAGTGCAGAGATCCCATCACAAGTAGAGAGATCCCACTATGAGTGCAGGGATCCCACCATGAGTGCAGATATACCATCACAAGTACAAAGATCCCACCATGAGTGCAGAGATCCTACCACAAGTGCAGAGATCCCATCATGAGTGCAGATATCCCATCATGAGTGCAGAGATCCCACCACAAGTGCAGAGATCCCACCACAAGTGCAGAGATCCCATCACAAGTGTGGAGATCCCTCCATAGGAGCAGAGATCCCATCACAAGTGCAGAGATCCCACCATAAGCAGAGAGATCCCACTATGAGAGCAGAAATCCCACCACAAGTGCAGAGATCCCACCATGAGTGCAGAGATCCCACTATGAGTACAGAGATCCCACCATGAGTACAGTGATCCCACCACAAGTACAGAGATCCCATCATAAGTAGAGAGATCCCACTATGAGTACACAGATCCCAACATGAGTGCAGAGATCCCATCACAAGTGCAGAGATCCCACCACAAACGTAGATATCTCATCACAAGTAGAGAGATCCCACTATGAGTATAGAGATCCCACCATAAGTGCAGAGAACCCACCATAAGTGCAGAGATCCCACCACAAGTGCAGAGATCCCATCACAAGTAGAGAGATTCCACTATGAGTACACAGATCCTACCTTGAGTGCAGAGATCCCATCACGAGTGCAGAGATCCCATCACAAGTGCAGAGATCCCACCACAAGTGCAGAGATCCCACCATGAGTGCAGGGATCCCATCATAAAGTGCAGAGATCCCATCATAAGTAGAGAGATCCCACTATGAGTACACAGATCCCAACATGAGTGCAGAGATCCCATCACAAGTGCAGAGATCCCACCACAAACGTAGATATCTCATCACAAGTAGAGAGATCCCACTATGAGTATAGAGATCCCACCATAAGTGCAGAGAACCCACCATAAGTGCAGAGATCCCACCACAAGTGCAGAGATCCCATCACAAGTAGAGAGATTCCACTATGAGTACACAGATCCTACCTTGAGTGCAGAGATCCCATCACGAGTGCAGAGATCCCATCACAAGTGCAGAGATCCCACCACAAGTGCAGAGATCCCACCATGAGTGCAGGGATCCCATCAAAAGTGCAGAGATCCCACCATAAGTGCAGAGATCCCATCACAAGTAGAAAGAGCCCACCATGAGTACAGAGATCCCATCACAAGTGCAGAGATCCCACCATGAATACAGAGATCCCATCACAAGTGCAGAGATCCCATCACAAGTGCAGAGATCCCACCACAAGTACAAAGATCCCATCACAGGTAGAGAGATCCCACTATGAGTGCAGAGATACCACCACAAGTGTAGAGATCCCACCATGAATGCACAGATCCCTCCATGAGTGCAGAGATCCCATCACAAGTGCAAGGATCCCACCATAAGTGCAGAGATCCCATCACAAGTAGAGAGATCCCACTATGAGTGCAGAGCTCCCACCACAAGTGCAGAGATCCCATCATGAGTACAGAGATCCTATCTCAAGTGCAGAGATCCCACCATGAGTGCAGAGATCCCATCACATGTGCAGAGATCCCATGATAAGTGCAGAGATCCCACCACACATGCAGAGATCCCACCATGAATGCAGAGATCCTATCACAAGTGCAGAGATCCCATCACGAGTGCAGATATCCCACCATAAGTGCAGAGATCCCAAAACAAGTGCAGAGAGCCCACCACAAGTGCAGAGATCCCATCACAAGTGCAGAGATCCCTCCATAGGAGCAGAGATCCCATCACAAGTACAGAGATCCCACCATAAGTAGAGAGATCCCACTATGAGAGCAGAAGTCCCACCACAAGTGCAGAGATCCTACCATGAGTGCAGAGATCCCACTATGAGTACAGAGATCCCACCATGAGTATAGAGATCCCACTACAAGTACAGAGATCCCATCATAAGTAGAGAGATCCCACTATGAATACACAGATCCCAACATGAGTGCAGATATCCCATCACAAGTGCAGAGATCCAACCACAAATATAGAGATCTCATCACAAGTAGAAAGATCCCACTATGAGTATAAAGATCCCACCATAAGTGCAGAGAACCCACCATAAGTGCAGAGATCCCACCACAAGTGCAGAGATCCCATCACAAGTAGAGAGATTCCACTATGAGTACACAGATCCCACCATGAGTGCAGAGATCCCATCACAAGTGCAGAGATCCCACCACAAGTGCAGAGATCCCACCATGAGTGCAGGGATCCCATCACAAGTGCAGAGATCCCACCATGAGTGCAGAGATCCCATCACAAGTAGAAAGAGCCCACCATGAGTGCAGAGATCCCATCACAAGTGCAGAGATCCCACCATGAATGCAGAGATCCCATCACAAGTGCAGAGATCCCATCACAAGTGCAGAGATCCCACCACAAGTACAAAGATAGCATCACAAGTAGAGAGTTCCCACTATGAGTGCAGAGATACCACCACAAGTGCAGAGATCCCACCATGAATGCACAGATCCCACCATGAGTGCAGAGATCCCATCACAAGTGCAGGGATCCCACCATGAGTGCAGAGATCCCATCAAAAGTAGAGAGATCTCACTATGAGTGCAGAGATCCCACCACAAGTGCAGTGATCCCACCATGAGTGCAGAGATCCCATCACAAAAGCAGATATCCCATCACAAGTATAGAGATCCCACCACAAGGGCAGAGATCCCATCACAAGTGCGCAGATCCCACCATGAGTGCAGAGATCCCATCACAAGTGCAGGGATCCCACCATGAGAATAGAGATCCCATCAAAAGTAGAGAGATCTCACTATGAGTGCAGAGATCCCACCACAAGTGCAGTGATCCCACCATGAGTGCAGAGATCCCATCACAAAAGCAGAGATCCCATCACAAGTATAGAGATCCCACCACAAGTGCAGAGATCCCATCACAAGTGCAGAGATCCCACCATGAGTGCAGAGATCCCATCACAAGTGCAGAGATCCTACCATGAGTGCAGAGATCCCATCAAAAGTAGAGAGATCTCACTATGAGTGCAGAGATCCCACCACAAGTGCAGTGATCCCACCATGAGTGCAGAGATCCCATCACAAATGCAGATATCCCACCATGAATGCAGAGATCCCATCACAAGTGCAGAGATCCCATCACAAGTGCAGAGATCCCACCACAAGTACAAAGATCCCATCACAAGTAGAGAGATCCCACTATGAGTGCAAATATACCACCACTAGTGCAGAGATCCCACCATGAATGCATAGATCCCACCATGAGTGCAGAGATCCCATCACAAGTTCAAGGATACCACCATAAGTGCAGAGATACCATCACAAGTAGAGAGATCCGACTATGAGTGCAGAGATCCCACCACAAGTGCAGAGATCCCATCATGAGTACAGAGATCCTATCTCAAGTGCAGAGATACCACCATGAGTGCAGAGATCCCATCACATGTGCGGAGATCCCATCATAAGTGCAGAGATCCCACCACATGTGCAGAGATCCCACCATCAATGCAGAGATCCTATCACAAATGAAGAGATCCCACCACAAGTGCAAAGATCCCAGCATCCGTGCAAAGATCTCACCACACATGTAGAGATCCCATCATGAATGCAGAGATCCTATCGCAAGTGCAGAGATCCCATCACAAGTGCATAGATCCCACCATAAGTGCAGAGATCCCATCACACGTGCAAAGATCCCACCATAAGTGCATAGATCCCATCATAAGTGCAGAGATCCCACCATGAGTATAGAGATCCCACCACATGTGCAGAGATCCCACCACAAGTGCAGAGATCCCACCACAAGTGAAGAGATCCCACTATGAGTGCAGAGATCCCACCACAAGTGCAGAGATCCCACCATGAGTGCATAGATCCCACCTCATGTGCAGAGATCCCATCACAAGTGCAGAGATCCCACCACAAGTGCAGAGATCCCACCATGAATGCAAAGATCCCAACACCAGTGCAGAGATCCCATCACAAGTGCAGAGATCCCACCACAAGTACAGAGATCCCATCACAAGTGCAGAGATCCTACCATGAGTGCAGAGATCCCACACAAGTGCAGAGATCCCATCATAAGTGCAGATATCCCATCACAAGTAGTGAGATCCCACTATGAGTGCAGAGATCCCACCATGAGTGTAGATACACCATCACAAGTACAAAGATCCCATCATGAGTACAGAGATCCTATCTCAAGTGCAGAGATCCCACCATGAGTGCAGAGATCCCATCACATGTGCAGAGATCCCATTATAAGTGCAGAGATCCCACCACACATGCAGAGATCCCACCATGAATGCAGAGAACCTATCACAAGTGCAGAGATCCCACCACAAGTGCAAAGATCCCAGCATCAGTGCAGAGATCTCACCACACATGCAGAGATCCCACCATGAATGCAGAGATCCTATCACAAGTGCAGAGATCCCACCACAAGTGCAGAGATCCCACCACAAGTACAGAGATCCCATCACAAGTGCAGAGATCCTACCATGAGTGCAGAGATCCCACACAAGTGCAGAGATCCCATCATAAGTGCAGATATCCCATCACAAGTAGTGAGATCCCACTATGAGTGCAGAGATCCCACCATGAGTGCAGATACACCATCACAAGTACAAAGATCCCACCATGAGTGCAGAGATCTTACCACAAGTGCAGAGATCCCATCACAAGTGTTGATATCCCACCATGAGTGCGGAGATCCCACCACAAGTGCAGAGATCCCACCACAAGTGCTGAGATCCCATCACAAGTGCGGAGATCCCCCCATAGGAGCAGAGATCCCATCACAAGTGCAGAGATCCCACCATAAGTAGAGAGATCCCACTATGAGAGCAGAAATCCCACCACAAGTGCAGAGATCCCACCATGAGTGCAGAGATCCCACTATAAGTACAGAGATCCCACCATGAGTACAGAGATCCCACCACAAGTACAGAGATCCCATCATAAGTAGAGAGATCCCACTATGAGTACACAGATCCCAACATGAGTGCAGATATCCCATCACAAGTGCAGAGATCCCACCACAAATGTAGAGATCTCATCACAAGTAGAGAGATCCCACTATGAGTATAGAGATCCCACCATAAGTGCAGAGAACCCACCATAAGTGCAGAGATCCCACCACAAGTGCAGAGATCCCATCACAAGTAGAGAGATTCCACTATGAGTACACAGATCCCACCATGAGTGCAGAGATCCCATCATGAGTGCAGAGATCCCATCACAAGTGCAGAGATCCCACCACAAGTGCAGAGATCCCACCATGAGTGCAGGGATCCCATCACAAGTGCAGAGATCCCACCATGAGTGCAGAGATCCCATCACAAGTAGAAAGAGCCCACCATGAGTGCAGAGATCCCATCACAAGTGCAGAGATCCCACCATGAATGCAGAGATCCCATCACAAGTGCAGAGATCCCATCACAAGTGCAGAGGTCCCATCACAAGTACAAAGATAGCATCACAAGTAGAGAGATCCCACTATGAGTGCATAGATACCACCACAAGTGCAGAGATCCCACCATTAATGCACAGATCCCACCATGAGTGCAGAGATCCCATCACAAGTGCAGGGATCCCACCATGAGTGCAGAGATCCCATCAAAAGTAGAGAGATCTCACTATGAGTGCAGAGATCCCACCACAAGTGCAGTGATCCCACCATTAGTGCAGAGATCCCATCACAAAAGCAGAGATCCCATCACAAGTATAGAGATCCCACCACAAGTGCAGAGATCCCATCACAAGTGCAGAGATCCCACCATGAGTGCAGAGATCCCGTCACAAGTGCAGAGATCCCACCATGAGTACAGAGATCCTATCACAAGTGCAGGGATCCCACCATGAGTGCAGAGATCCCATAAAAAGTAGAGAGATCTCACTATAAATGCAGAGATCCCACCACAAGTGCAGTGATCCCACCATGAGTGCAGAGATCCCATCACAAATGCAGAGATCCCACCATGAATGCAGAGATCCCATCACAAGTGCATAGATTCCATCACAAGTGCAGAGATCCCACCACAAGTACAAAGATCCCATCACAAGTAGAGAGATCCCACTATGAGTGCAGAGATACCACCACAAGTGCAGAGATCCCACCATGAATGCACAGATCCCACCATGAGTGCAAAGATCCCATCACAAGTGCAAGGATCCCACCATAAGTGCAGAGATCCCATCACAAGTAGAGAGATCCCACTATGAGTGCAGAGATCCCACCACAAGTGCAGAGATCCCATCATGAGTACAGAGATCCTATCTCAAGTGCAGAGATCCCACCATGAGTGCAGAGATCCCATCACATGTGCAGAGATCCCATCATAAGTGCAGAGATCCCACCACATGTGCAGAGATCCCACCATCAATGCAGAGATCCTATCACAAGTGAAGAGATCCCACCACAAGTACAAAGATCCCAGCATCAGTGCAGAGATCTCACCACACATGCAGAGATCCCACCATGAATGCAGAGATCCTATCACAAGTGCAGAGATCCCATCACAAGTGCAAAGATCCCACCATAAGTGCAGAGATCCCACCACAAGTGCAAAGATCCCACCATAAGTGCATAGATCCCATAACAAGTGCAGAGATCCCACCATGAGTATAGAGATCCCACCACATGTGCAGAGATCCCACCACAAGTGCAGAGATCCCACCACAAGTGAAGAGATCCCACTATGAGTGCCGAGATCCCATCACAAGTGCAGAGATCCCACCACAAGTGCAGAGATCCAACCATGAATGCAAAGATCCCAACACCAGTGCAGAGATCCCATCACAAGTGCAGAGATCCCACCACAAGTACAGAGATCCCATCACAAGTGCAGAGATCCTACCATGAGTGCAGAGATCCCATCACAAGTGCAGAGATCCCACCACAAGTGCAGATATCCCATCACAAGTAGTGAGATCCCACTATGAGTGCAGAGATCCCACCATGAGTGCAGATACACCATCACAAGTACAAAGATCCCACCATGAGTGCAGAGATCCCATCACAAGTGCAGAGATCCCACCACAAGTGCAGATATCCCATCACAAGTAGTGAGATCCCACTATGAGTGCAGAGATCCCACCATGAGTGCAGATACACCATCACAAGTACAAAGATCCCACCATGAGTACAGAGATCCTACCACAAGTGCAGATATCCCATCACGAGTGCAGATATCCCACCATGAGTGCAGAGATCCCACCACAAGTGCAGAGATCCCACCACAAGTGCAGAGATCCCATCACAAGTGCGGAGATCCCTCCATAGGAGCAGAGATCCCATCACAAGTGCAGAGATCCCACCGTAAGTAGAGAGATCCCACTATGAGAGCAGAAATCCCACCACAAGTGCAGAGATCCCACCATGAGTGCAGAGATCCCACTATGAGTACAGAGATCCCACCATGAGTACAGAGATCCCACCACTAGAACAGAGATCCCATCATAAGTAGAGAGATCCCACTATGAGTACACAGATCCCAACATGAGTGCAGATATCCCATCACAAGTGCTGAGATCCCACCACAAATGTAGAGATTTCATCACAAGTAGAGAGACCCCACCATGAGTATAGAGATCCCACCATAAGTGCAGAAAACCCACCATAAGTGCAGAGATCCCACCACAATTACAGAGATCCCATCACAAGTAGAGAGATTCCACTATGAGTACACAGATCCCACCATGAGTGCAGAGATCCCATCAAAAGTAGAGAGATCTCACTATGAGTGCAGAGATCCCACCACAGGTGCAGTGATCCCACCATGAGTGCAGAGATCCCATCACAAAAGCAGAGATCCCATCACAAGAATAGAGAACCCACCACAAGTGCAGAGATCCCATCACAAGTGCAGAGATCCCCCCATGAGTGCAGAGATCCCATCACAAGTGCAGAGATCCCATCACAAGTGCACAGATCCCACCATAAGTGCAGAGATCCCATCACACGTGCAAAGATCCCACCATAAGTGCATAGATCCCATCACAAGTGCAGAGATCCCACCATGAGTATAGAGATCCCACCACATGTGCAGAGATCCCACCACAAGTGCAGAGATCCCACCACAAGTGAAGAGATCCCACTATGAGTGCAGAGATCCCACCACAAGTGCAGAGATCCCACCATGAGTGCATAGATCCCACCACATGTGCAGAGATCCCATCACAAGTGCAGAGATCCCACCACAAGTGCAGAGATCCCACCATGAATGCAAAGATCCCAACACCAGTGCAGAGATCCCATCACAAGTGCAGAGATCCCACCACAAGTACAGAGATCCGATCACAAGTGCAGAGATCCTACCATGAGTGCAGAGATCCCATCACAAGTGCAGAGATCCCATCATAAGTGCAGATATCCCATCACAAGTAGTGAGATCCCACTATGAGTGCAGAGATCCCACCATGAGTGCAGATACACCATCACAAGTACAAAGATCCCATCATGAGTACAGAGATCCTATCTCAAGTGCAGAGATCCCACCATGAGTGCAGAGATCCCATCACATGTGCAGAGATCCCATTATAAGTGCAGAGATCCCACCACACATGCAGAGATCCCACCATGAATGCAGAGAACCTATCACAAGTGCAGAGATCCCACCACAAGTGCAAAGATCCCAGCATCAGTGCAGAGATCTCACCACACATGCAGAGATCCCACCATGAATGCAGAGATCCTATCACAAGTGCAGAGATCCCATCACAAGTGCAAAGATCCCACCATAAGTGCAGAGATCCCATCACAAGTGCAAAGATCCCACCATAAGTGCATAGATTCCATCACAAGTGCAGTTATCCCACCATGAGTATAGAGATCCCACCACATTTGCAGAGATCCCACCACAAGTGCATAGATCCCACCACAAGTAAAGAGATCCCACTATGAGTGCAGAGATCCCACCACAAGTGCAGAGATCCCACCATGAGTGCATAGATCCCACCACATGTGCAGAGATCCCATCACAAGTGCAGATATCCCACCACAAGTGCAGAGATCCCACCATGAATGCAAAGATCCCAACACCAGTGCAGAGATCCCATCACAAGTGCAGAGATCCCACCACAAGTACAGAGATCCCATCACAAGTGCAGAGATCCTACCATGAGTGCAGAGATCCCATCACAAGTGCAGAGATCCCATCATAAGTGCAGAGATCCCACCACAAATGCAGAGATCCCATCACAAGTAGAGAGATTCCACTATGAGTACACAGATCCCACCATGAGTGCAGAGATCCCATCACGAGTGCAGGGATCCCACCATGAGTGCATAGATCCCATCAAAAGTAGAGAGATCTCACTATGAGTGCAGAGATCCCACCACAGGTGCAGTGATCCCACCATGAGTGCAGAGATCCCATCACAAAAGCAGAGATCCCATCACAAGAATAGAGAACCCACCACAAGTGCAGAGATCCCATCACAAGTGCAGAGATCCCCCCATGAGTGCAGAGATCCCATCACAAGTGCAGGGATCCCATCACAAGTGCACAGATCCCACCATAAGTGCAGAGATCCCATCACACATGCAAAGATCCCACCATAAGTGCATAGATCCCATCACAAGTGCAGAGATCCCACCATGAGTATAGAGATCCCACCACATGTGCAGAGATCCCACCACAAGTGCAAAGATCCCACCACAAGTGAAGAGATCCCACTATGAGTGCAGAGATCCCACCACAAGTGCAGAGATCCCACCACAAGTGCAGAGATCCCACCATGAGTGCATAGATCCCACCATATGTGCAGAGATCCCATCACAAGTGCAGAGATCCCACCATAAGTGCAGAGATCCCACCATGAATGCAAAGCTCCCAACACCAGTGCAGAGATCCCATCACAAGTGCAGAGATCCCACCACAAGTACAGAGATCCCATCACAAGTGCAGAGATCCTACCATGAGTGCAGAGATCCCATCACAAGTGCAGAGATCCCATCATAAGTGCAGATATCCCATCACAAGTAGTGAGATCCCACTATGAGTGCAGAGATCCCACCATGAGTGCAGATACACCATCACAAGTACAAAGATCCCATCATGAGTACAGAGATCCTATCTCAAGTGCAGAGATCCCACCATGAGTGCAGAGATCCCATCACATGTGCAGAGATCCCATTATAAGTGCAGAGATCCCACCACACATGCAGAGATCCCACCATGAATGCAGAGAACCTATCACAAGTGCAGAGATCCCACTACAAGTGCAAAGATCCCAGCATCAGTGCAGAGATCTCACCACACATGCAGAGATCCCACCATGAATGCAGAGATCCTATCACAAGTGCAGAGATCCCATCACAAGTGCAGAGATCCCACCACAAGTACAGAGATCCCATCACAAGTGCAGAGATACCACCACAAGTGCAGAGATCCCATCACAAGTAGAGAGATCCCACTATGAGTGCAGAGATCCCACCATGAGTGCAGATATACCATCACAAGTACAAAGATCCCACCATGAGTGCAGAGATCCTACCGCAAGTGCAGAGATCCCATCACAGGTGCAGATATCCCACCATGAGTGCAGAGATCCCACCACAAGTACAGAGATCCCACCACAAGTGCAGAGATCTCATCACAAGTGCGGAGATCCCTTCATAGGAGCAGAGATCCCATCACAAGTGCAGAGATCCCACCATAAGTAGAGAGATCCCACTATGAGAGCAGAAATCCAACCACAAGTGCAGAGATACCACCATGAGTGCAGAGATCCCACTATGAGTACAGAGATCCCACCATGAGTACAGAGATCCCACCACAAGTACAGAGATCCAATCATAAGTAGAGAGATCCCACTATGAGTACACAGATCCCAACATGAGTGCTGATATCCCATCACAAGTGCAGAGATCCCACCACAAATGTAGAGATCTCATCACAAGTAGAGAGATCCCACTATGAGTATAGATTTCCCACCATAAGTGCAGAGAACCCACCATACGTGCAGAGATCCCATCACAAGTGCAGAGATCCCATCACAAGTAGAGAGATTCTACTATGAGTACACAGATCTCACCATGAGTGCAGAGATCCCATCACGAGTGCAGAGATCCCATCACAAGTGCAGAGATCCCACCACAAGTGCAGAGATCCCACCATGAGTGCAGGGATCCCATCACAAGTGCAGAGATCCCACCATGAGTGCAGAGATCCCATCACAAGTAGAAAGAGCCCACCATGAGTGAGAGATCCCATCACAAGTGCAGAGATCCCACCATGAATGCAGAGATCCCATCACAAGTGCAGAGATCCCACCACAAGTACAAAGATATCATCACAAGTAGAGAGATCCCACTATGAGTGCAGAGATACCACCACAAGTGCAGAGATCCCACTATGAATGCACAGATCCCACCATGAGTGCAGAGATCCCATCACAAGTGCAGATATCCCACCATGAGTACAGAGATCCCATCACAAGTAGAAAGAGCCCACCATGAGTGCAGAGATCCCATCACAAGTGCAGAGATCCCACCATGAATGCAGAGATCCCATCACAAGTGCAGAGATCCCATCACAAGTGCAGAGATCCCACCACAAGTACAAAGATAGCATAACAAGTAGAGAGATCCCACTATGAGTGCAGAGATACCACCACAAGTGCAGAGATCCCATCACAAGTGCAGAGATCCCACCATGAGTATAGAGATCCCACCACAAGTGCAGAGATCCCACCATGAGTATGGAGGTCCTATCACAAGTGCAGGGATCCTGCCATGAGTGCAGAGATCCCATCAAAAGTAGAGCGATCTCACTATGAGTGCAGAGATCCCACCACAAGTGCAGCGATCCCACCATGAGTGCAGAGATCCCATCACAAATGCAGAGATCCCACCATGAATGCAGAGATCCCATCACAAGTGCAGAGATCCCACCATGAGTGCAGAGATCCCATCACAAGTGGAGACATCCCACTATGAGTGCAGAGATCCCACCATGAGTGCAAAGATCCCATCACAAGTGCAGAGATCCCATCATAAGTAGAGAGATCCCACTATGAGTACACAGATCCCAACATGAGTGCAGATATCCCATCACAAGTGCAGAGATCCCACCACAAATGTAGAGATCTCATCACAAGTAGAGAGATCCCACTATGAGTATAGAGATCCCACCATAAGTGCAGAGAACCCACCATAAGTGCAGATATCCCACCACAAGTGCAGAGATCCCATCACAAGTAGATAAATTCCACTATGAGTACACAGATCCCACCATGAGTGCAGAGATCCCATCACTAGTGCAGAGATCCCATCACAAGTGCAGAGATCCCACCACAAGTGCAGAGATCCCACCATGAGGGCAGGGATCCCATCACAAGTGCAGAGATCCCACCATGAGTGCAGAGATCCCATCACAAGTAGAAAGAGCCCACCATGAGTGCAGAGATCCCATCACAAGTGCAGAGATCCCACCATGAATGCAGAGATCCCATCACAAGTAGAAAGAGCCCACCATGAGTGCACAGATCCCATCACAAGTGCAGAGATCCCACAATGAATGCAGAGATCCCATCACAAGTGCAGAGATCCCATCACAAGTGCAGAGATACCACCATGAGTGCAGAGATCCCACCATGAGTGCAGAGATCCTATCACAAGTGCAGAGATCCCACCAAAAGTGCATAGATCCCAACACAAGTGCAGAGATCCCATCACAAGTGCAGAGATCCCTCCATGAGTGCAGATATCCCATCACAAGTACAGAGATTCTATCACAAGTGCAGATATCCCACCAAAAGTGCAGAGATCCCACCACAAGTACATAGATCACACCATGAATGCAAAGATCCCAACACAAGTGCAGAGATCCCATCACAAGTGCAGAGATCCCACCACAAGTACAGAGATCCCACCATGAATGCAGAGATCCCACCATAAGTGCAGAGTTCCCACCATGAGTGCAGAGATCCCACCACAAGTGCAGAGATCCCAACACAAGTGCAGAGATCCCACCACAGGTGCAGAGATCCCACCATAAATACAGATATCCCATCACAAGTGCAGACATCCCACCACAAGTGCAAAGATACAATCACATTTGCAGATATCCCTTCACAAGTGCAGAGATCCCACCACAAATGTAGAGATCTCATCACAAGTAGAGAGATCCCACTATGAGTATAGAGATCCCACCATAAGTGCAGAGAACCCACCATAAGTGCAGAGATCCCACCACAAGTGCAGAGATCCCATCACAAGTAGAGATTCCACTATGAGTACACAGATCCCACCATGAGTGCAGAGATCCCATCACGAGTGCAGAGATCCCATCACAAGTGCAGAGATCCCACCACAAGTGCAGAGATCCCACCATGAGTGCAGGGATCCCATCACAAGTGCAGAGATCCCACCATGAGTGCAGAGATTCCATCACAAGTAGAAAGAGCCCACCATGAGTGCAGAGATCCCATCACAAGTGCAGAGATCCCACCATGAATGCAGAGATCCCATCACAACTGCAGAGATCCCATCACAAGTGCAGAGATCCCACCACAAGTACAAAGATAGCATCACAAGTAGAGAGATCCCACTATGAGTGCAGAGATACCACCACAAGTGCAGAGATCCCACCATGAATGCACAGATCCCACCATGAGTGCAGGGATCCCATCACAAGTGCAGAGATCCCACCATGAGTGCAGAGATCCCATCACAAGTAGAAAGAGCCCACCATGAGTGCAGAGATCCCATCACAAGTGCAGAGATCCCACCATGAATGCAGAGATCCCATCACAAGTGCAGAGATCCCATCACAAGTGCAGAGATCCCACCACAAGTACAAAGATAGCATCACAAGTAGAGAGATCCCACTATGAGTGCAGAGATACCACCACAAGTGCAGAGATCCCATCACAAGTGCAGAGATACCACCATGAGTATAGAGATCCCACCACAAGTGCAGAGATCCCACCATGAGTACGGAGATCCTATCACAAGTGCAGGGATCCCGCCATGAGTGCAGAGATCCCATCAAAAGTAGAGCAATCTCACTATGAGTGCAGAGATCCCACCACAAGTGCAGTGATCCCACCATGAGTGCAGACATCCCATCACAAATGCAGAGATCCCACCATGAATGCAGAGATCCCATCACAAGTGCAGAGATCCCACCATGAGTGCAGAGATCCCATCACAAGTGGAGACATCCCACTATGAGTGCAGAAATCCCACCACAAGTGCAGAGATCCCACCATGAGTGCAAAGATCCCATCACAAGTGCAGAGATCCCATCATAAGTAGAGAGATCCCAATATGAGTACACAGATCCCAACATGAGTGCAGATATCCCATCACAAGTGCAGAGATCCCACCACAAATGTAGAGATCTCATCACAAGTAGAGAGATCCCACTATGAGCATAGAGATCCCACCATAAGTGCAGAGAACCCACCATAAGTGCAGATATCCCACCACAAGTGCAATGATCCCATCACAAGTACAGAGATCCCACCACAAGTACAAAGATAGCATCACAAGTAGAGAGATCCCACTATGAGTGCAGAGATACCACCACAAGTGCAGAGATCCCACCACAAGTGCAGAGATCCCACCATGAGTATAGAGATCCCACCACAAGTGCAGAGATCCCACCATGAGTATGGAGATCCTATCATAAGTGCAGGGATCCTGCCATGAGTGCAGAGATCCCATCAAAAGTAGAGCGATCTCACTATGAGTGCAGAGATCCCACCACAAGTGCAGTGATCCCACCATGAGTGCAGAGATCCCATCACAAATGCAGAGATCCCACCATGAATGCAGAGATCCCATCACAAGTGCAGAGATCCCACCATGAGTGCAGAGATCCCATCACAAGTGGAGACATCCCACTATGAGTGCAGAGATCCCACCACAAGTGCAGAGATCCCACCATGAGTGCAAAGATCCCATCACAAGTGCAGAGATCCCATCATAAGTAGAGAGATCCCACTATGAGTACACAGATCCCAACATGAGTGCAGATATCCCATCACAAGTGCAGAGATCCCACCACAAATGTAGAGATCTCATCACAAGTAGAGAGATCCCACTATGAGTATAGAGATCCCACCATAAGTGCAGAGAACCCACCATAAGTGCAGATATCCCACCACAGGTGCAGAGATCCCATCACAAGTAGAGAGATTCCACTATGAGTACACAGATCCCACCATGAGTGCAGAGATCCCATCACGAGTGCAGAGATCCCATCACAAGTGCAGAGATCGAACCACAAGTGCAGAGATCCCACCATGAGTGCAGGGATCCCATCACAAGTGCAGAGATCCCACCATGAGTGCAGAGATCCCATCACAAGTAGAAAGAGCCCACCATGAGTGCAGAGATCCCATCACAAGTGCAGAGATCCCACCATGAATGCAGAGATCCTATCACAAGTAGAAAGAGCCCACCATGAGTGCACAGATCCCATCACAAGTGCAGAGATCCCACAATGAATGCAGAGATCCCATCACAAGTGCAGAGATCCCATCGACAAGTGCAGAGATACCACCATGAGTGCAGAGATCCCACCATGAGTGCAGAGATCCTATCACAAGTGCAGAGATCCCACCAAAAGTGCATAGATCCCACCACAGGTGCAGAGATCCCACCATGAATGCAAAGATCCCAACACAAGTGCAGAGATCCCATCACAAGTACAGAGATCCCTCCGTGAGTGCAGATATCCCATCACAAGTACAGAGATTCTATCACAAGTGCAGAGATCCCACCAAAAGTGCAGAGATCCTTCCACTAGATCATAGATCACACCATGAATGCAAAGATCCCAAGACAAGTGCAGAGATCCCATCACAAGTGCAGAGATCCCACCACAAGTACAGAGATCACATCACAAGTGCAGAGATCCTATCATGAGTACAGAGATTCCATCACAATGTAGAGAGATCCCAGTATGAGTGCAGAGATCCCACAACAAGTACAGAGATCCCACCATGAATGCAGAGATCCCACCATAAGTGCAGAGTTCCCACCATGAGTGCAGAGATCCCACCACAAGTGCAGAGATCCCAACACAAGTGCAGAGATCCCACCACAGGTGCAGAGATCCCACCATGAATACAGATATCCCATCACAAGTGCAGACATCCCACCACAAGTGCAGAGATACAATCACATGTGCAGATATCCCATCACAAGTGCAGAGATCCCACCACAAATGTAGAGATCTTATCACAAGTAGACAGATCCCACTATGAGTATAGAGATCCCACCATAAGTGCAGAGAACCCACCATAAGTGCAGAGATCCCACCACAAGTGCAGAGATCCCATCACAAGTAGAGAGATTCCACTATGAGTACACAGATCCCACCATGAGTGCAGAGTTCCCATCACGAGTGCAGAGATCCCATCACAAGTGCAGAGATCCCACCACAAGTGCAGAGATCCCACCATGAGTGCAGGGATCCCATCACAAGTGCAGAGATCCCACCATGAGTGCAGATCTCCCATCACAAGTAGAAAGAGCCCACCATGAGTGCAGAGATCCCATCACAAGTGCAGAGATCCCACCATGAATGCAGAGATCCCATCACAACTGCAGAGATCCCATCACAAGTGCAGAGATCCCACCACAAGTACAAAGATAGCATCACAAGTAGAGAGATCCCACTATGAGTGCAGAGATACCACCACAAGTGCAGAGATCCCACCATGAATGCACAGATCCCACCATGAGTGCAGGGATCCCATCACAAGTGCAGAGATCCCACCATGAGTGCAGAGATCCCATCACAAGTAGAAAGAGTCCACCATGAGTGCAGAGATCCCATCACAAGTGCAGAGATCCCACCATGAATGCAGAGATCCCATCACAAGTGCAGAGATCCCATCACAAGTGCAGAGATCCCACCACAAGTACAAAGATAGCATCACAAGTAGAGAGATCCCACTATGAGTGCAGAGATACCACCATAAGTGCAGAGATCCTATCACAAGTGCAGAGATCCCACCATGAGTATAGAGATCCCACCACAAGTGCAGAGATCCCACCATGAGTACGGAGATCCTATCACAAGTGCAGGGATCCCACCATGAGTGCAGAGATCCCATCAAAAGTAGAGCGATCTCACTATGAGTGCAGAGATCCCACCACAAGTGCAGTGATCCCACCATGAGTGCAGAGATCCCATCACAAATGCAGAGATCCCACCATGAATGCAGAGATCCCATCACAAGTGCAGCGATCCCACCGTGAGTGCAGAGATCCCATCACAAGTGGAGACATCCCACTATGAGTCCAGAGATCCCACCACAAGTGCAGAGATTCCACCATGAGTGCAAAGATCCCATCACAAGTGCAGAGATCCCATCATAAGTAGAGAGATCCCACTATGAGTACACAGATCCCAACATGAGTGCAGATATCCCATCATAAGTGCAGAGATCCCACCACAAATGTAGAGATTTCATCACAAGTAGAGAGATCCCACTATGAGTATAGAGATCCCACCATAAGTGCAGAGAACCCACCATAAGTGCAGATATCCCACCACAAGTGCAGAGATCCCATCACAAGTAGAGAGATTCTACTATGAGTACACAGATCCCACCATGAGTGCAGAGATCCCATCACGAGTGCAGAGATCCCATCACAAGTGCAGAGATCCCACCACAAGTGCAGAGATCCCACCATGAGTGCAGGGATCCCATCACAAGTGCAGAGATCCCACCATGAGTGCAGAGATCCCATCACAAGTAGAAAGAGCCCACCATGAGTGCAGAGCTCCCATCACAAGTGCAGAGATCCCACCATGAATGCAGAGATCCCATCATAAGTAGAAAGAGCCCACCATGAGTGCACAGATCCCATCACAAGTGCAGAGATCCCACAATGAATGCAGAGATCCCATCACAAGTGCAGAGATCCCATCACAAGTGCAGAGATACCACCATGAGTGCAGAGATCCCACCATGAGTGCAGAGATCCTATCACAAGTGCAGAGATCCCACCAAAAGTGCATAGATCCCACCACAGGTGCAGAGATCCCACCATGAATGCAAAGATCCCAACACAAGTGCAGAGATCCCATCACAAGTGCAGAGATCCCTCCATGAGTGCAGATATCCCATCACAAGTACAGAGATTCTATCACAAGTGCAGAGATCCCACCAAAAGTGCAGAGATCCCACCACAAGTACATAGATCACACCATGAATGCAAAGATCCCAACACAAGTGCAGAGATCCCATCACAAGTGCAGAGATCCCACCACAAGTACAGAGATCACATAACAAGTACAGAGATCCTATCATGAGTACATAGATTCCATCACAATGTAGAGAGATCCCAGTATGAGTGCAGAGATACCACAACAAGTACAGAGATCCCATCATGAATGCAGAGATCCCACCATAAGTGCAGAGTTCCCACCATGAGTGCAGAGATCCCACCACAAGTGCAGAGATCCCAACACAAGTGCAGATATCCCACTGAGGTTCCGCGACGATTTGAACCCGTGTTTTCAACATTGTCGTAAACTCATAATCTTGGTACCGTTGAACCGCAAATGATCCATTTAGTATATCCTGGTGTTTTCACTACGTTACGAGTAAGAGCACTCCTGTTATAAACACATTGCCGATACACCGAGGGCATCCATTTTAGATCATGGCATCCATCTTGTCTTTTTGCCCTCACATAGCCAATAAACACACAGTGACCTCTGATTATTTGATTTCAATTAAAGACACGTAGGCTTTAGCCGGCGATTCACCTTGCTAGTGACACGTGCACCTTAGGTCAGTAACGCTGTGGCCGCATGATTCGGCAAATAACTGCCTCCCCAGCCTGAGGCCAGTCCTGCTATACTGGTTTTCGTGTTCGTTGGCCTGATCATGATAAAGCGACCGACGCTGGTAGCCTTGCCCATTTACGACCCACAAACATCTCTTATCCTGCTTTCCTATCTTCTGCACCTGGCTCGGCTCTTTCCCTTCTGGGCCTTTATTAGGGGGATGTGACGAAATTTACGATGAGGCGGTCCGGCTTGTGAATGAAAAGTTGACATGGGATTGTGATGGAACAGTGGGAACCCCTCGTTCGTAATATTTTGACATCAGATACTGTGGACGATTCTCGTGTAACGCCAAATAATTATTGTTTAAGACACAAAGGTTTAGAAACGTACTAGCATGTAAAGAATTTGCCCCAAGCTGAAAATATAGTATTTATGGAGCAACCCATTTTGTACAAATCGAACAGTCTCCTAGACTCTGCCCGTGTGTAGATTCTGTGATTTCTGTGTCCCTGCAGTAATAAACCTTTGGTCTTTGACGCCACCATCGAGAAGCCCGTGTTTCTGTTTATGTATGCACCGAGACAGGTAGAACTCAGGGGTCTTCGGGTCTTCGGGTGTTGTCCCTGACACCTCTGGACGGTACCGAAAAGTCCAGAACTCCAATTGGCGCCCAACGTGGGGCGACGTCATTTGGTTCCGGTCCAAAAGCCTGAAGAGTTCGAGAAACTTCGTGTGAAGATTCCGGAGGGAGGCGCCCCACTTCATCGATCCCGGTATATCGCAAAAGTGGCCTGACGTTCTCTTCCACGAGGGTTCCCGTTCGGACGGCTGCAGTGGTCCGTTGCCTTGACCGTCGCCCTGTCTTGGACCCGAGGTGCAGACCTTAGTACAGCGAGACGTGACGGGTTTCTCCTTGGTGACGTCTTCAGTACCTCAGTTAAGTATTAAGCGGTTGTGAGTTGCTTTGTTACTTCGTAAAGGTTCAGATAATTTTTTAGTTCCTTGGTTTGGTTTGGTTTTGTGAGATTATCGTTGGTTGTTCTGGTCACGATAACCTTTCTGGGTATCGATACATTTTGTTCTCTTTGGTAGGCCTAAGTTCGAGTGCGCACTGTTATTTGTGTTTGTTCTGTGTTCCGGTTTTTAAAAATGGTAAGTCGGAAAAATTCTGTGTTTTCATGTTTTGGTTGCAACAGCGATTCCCGGTTGGAGGACTCGTGTTCGGTCCCTCCGATCGGAACTCCTCTTTATGATCTTTATTGCAAATTTGGTGTGGGCCCTATCTCTTATAACGAGGTATGGATCCGCTATACAGAGAAAGATGGTGTCTTTAGTTGGCCACTACATGGTAGTTTCGAACCTGAAGTTCTCGATAATCTAGAAAGAAGGTTGTTTAAGAAAAAAGCCCGGCCGGCAATGTTTGATTCTTTCCGTTATTGGCGGAAAGAATCTAAACAGAGAGAGATTAAAAAGTTGAAGAAAGAACAGAAAGAACAGGAATTGACTTTTGGAACAGTCTGCCAAGCAGCTGCAACTCAATGAATCTGAGAAAGCGATAGAGGTAGCCGATAGACAACGTAATTTAGCGATAGATAAGTGCTACCCTGCCTTGCCATCTAGTACAACTAAGATAGTGGAGGATCCGGAAAATGATCCTTTGCTGTCTTATTTGTTGAGGTCACCTCCACCATATGCACAGGGTGCTAAAGCTCCACCTTTGCCGAATGTTGTGTTACCGGTTGCTGGACAGCCTGGTATACCGGCTCCCGTTCCCCTAAATCAAATTCCTGCACCCCCCGTGGTTATCAATGTTCCTCCGGCACCCCCTCTTCCAGGGTTGCCAGCTCCTCTGCCTGTGCCTGTACAGCAAGCTATTTTGCCTACTACTCCTACTAGTGCTGTTTCTCTTGTCCCAACTACTACACTACTTCAGACTTCCGCAAGCTATGTGACTCCGCTTTCTGTTCGTCGGAGAATCACTGACTGTCTCTAATATTCTCTCTCCTTTCTACAAAACTTTGATTAGGAGTCCTGCCTCTGAATCTGTTCAGAGACGCAGTCAGCTTCCTAGTATCGAAGAACGAGGAATATTGGATTCCACTGCTTTTAGATGGGTTTCGAAAGTGGGAAGATATAGTATACAAGATGTATTAGATACATTTATGCAATGGAACGAGCCGACACAACGCTATGTGTTTGATGTCATGTGTTCTCTTTTGCGTGAAGAGTGGGAAGAGAACGATTCCGAACAAGTTCCAGACGAATTAATTCAGGTTCAGCAGAAATTTGCTGCAGGTATGATAGTTGGTCGAGAGATAAAGGAAGCAATGGAATTAGTTTTAGATTTTAGATTTGATCCTTCCCGGCACTCACCAAGAGATTCAGAGAAACGTAACACGAAACAAAATCGTCAATATCCAATGAGAGAGGTTCCACCAATTTGGCGTGAAGCTGTGCAAGCTAATGTAAACCTTGGTATTGCAGCCGCTCCAGCCCAATTTCAGAGAGTGTGGATACACATCCCGTGGAAACGAGCAGAAGTGTTAGCATTAAAACAAGCCTTGCCAGATCCGTGTAAAAATCCAGCTGGATATTACAAGGAATTGGCTCAGACGGTTGAAGCTTGTGTGATGAATCTAACGGACATTGATATGCTATTTGGTAACGTAGTACCACAACCAATTTGGGCTGAAATTCGTAGAGAAAATCATCCAGTGGCCCTGGGTGGGGACTGGGCAGCTATTATTGCGGCAGATGGCCAACAAATTGGGGGATCTAAACCTGAACCTTTAATTGCTAATTTGCCCGGTAGAATAATTGACTTAATGAAAACTCTGATGCCAGCGTTGCGCGTTAACTGGGACAAGTTGTCCGCATGCAGGCAGACGAAAGACGAAAGCGTCTCTGACTTTTTCACCAGATTCGAAGAGACTTTCGTAGATCACAGTGGTCAAGATATGAGCACGGAAGGAGGTCAGAGATTATTTGTCGATAAATTTGTGCACAATCTGATACCAGAGCTCAGTAATAAGTTAAAGAATTCTGAAAGTGCGTGGGCTGTCTCTACGACTGCGCAGATACTTGCCACTGCCCAGTACTATGAAAATAGGGATAAAGAAGAGAAGGAAAAATCAGATAAAAAGACGAAAGATTTAAAAACTAAGGTCCTTTTGCAACAAGCTTATCCGCCTCGCACGAATCAAACGAATACGCAGCAAGGGTCATAATCAGAGAAATGACTATAGTTCACAGAGACCGCAATACCAATGGAATCAATGTGCGTATTGCAAAAAGGAAGGTCATTACAAGAATGAGTATCCAGTATTAGCACAGAATAATGCTGCTACAGCTCAGAGAGGTCGTGGTGGTTCTATGCAAGGTTCTAGAGGTCGAGGACGAGGTGCTATGCCCCCACAAACAAGTGATCGCCCTTCTAATTATTTTGATCAACGAAATGGTAAGTCTACACAGCCAACTAGATCTCAACAGTATCACGTGGAAGATTACTGTGAAATTAGTGAGGAATTCCAGCAAAATGAATACTAGGACAGCCATGGACAAAGAGAGGGAGTAGTATCAGTTCCAGTAGACCAGAGTGGGCCTTATGTCGCAGTAGCCACATCAGGTGTAGTCGAACCGTTTCTGTTGGATACTGGTGCAGCAAAAAGTTCTATCATACATGCGAAACTCCCTGGCGCACCCTTGTCCGGCTTAACAAATGTTTCTGTAGGTTTTTCAGGCGCCTCCGTTCACAACCCTGTTTCTGGTCCTTTGTCTATTTCTGTTGGGCCTCGTCAATTAAAAGCACCCTTGATTTTGACGACTGGTTGTAATGAAAACCTGCTTGGTTTAGACTTGTTAAAACGCCTATATGCGACATTGTACTGTTCTCCTTCAGGAGTACAGCTTACATTAGGTAAGAGAATCATCTCCCCGATGTACTTATCAATGGATGCGCTCCCACTGGAGCTCGTTCTCTCCCCGATACTCTTTGGGCGACTGGTCCTAACGATGTAGGCCTTTTGGAAATCCCGCCATATGTAGTGACGTTGAAAGCAAATGTTAAATTTCCACGAATCCCACAATACAAAATTTCTAGTGAAGGTGAGCGTGCGCTCCTATTAATAGTGCAAGACTTGATAAAAAGAGATGTAATAGAGGAAACCCGAGGAAATGTCTGTAATAGTCCTGTACTGCCTATTCTGAAACGAACTGACCCAACAAAGCCTCCAGTATATAGATTTGTAATCGATCTTAGAGAGGTTAATAAAATTGTGATTCCACAGTTTCCTGTGGTTCCAGACATTACGGCATTGCTAACACTGATTCCTGCCACAGCCACATGGTTCTCAGTGATCGACTTGAAGAATGCCTTTTTCAGCATTCCGATAGCCGAAGAAAGCAGAGATATTTTCGGCTTCTCTCTAGGAGGACGAAGCTTCAGGTTTAAACGTGCTCCACAAGGCTATTGTGAGAGCCCGTCCATTTACAGTCAGGCATTAAAAAGTCAGTTAGACTCCTTTGTCCTTCCTCCTGGTTCTGCCCTAGTGCAATATGTCGATGATCTTCTAGTGGCTGCCGATGACAAAGAAACTTGCAAAGCAGCTACTATTTCCTTATTGCATCATTTGTCTAATTTAAATCATATGGTGTCACCTTCAAAAATGCAATACTGTTGCCAAGAAGTGACCTACCTAGGTCATCTCTTGTCAAAAGAGGGAAGAAGGTTGACCCCAGAGAGAATAAAAGCAATTACGCAGATGAATGTTCCTAGCACACAGAGAGAAGTGCGTGCGTTTTTGGGTATTACTTCATACTGTAGGCAATGGATCCCAAATTTTTCCCTCCTGGCAAAACCGTTGGTGGCTTTGACGGGGAAAGGTGTTCCAAATCCAGTGCCATGGTCTGACAAATGTCAGCAGAGCTTTTCTGAGTTACGAAATGCACTATGTTCAGCTCCTGTGTTGGGTACACCTGACTACAGTAAGCCATTTACACTCTATGTCCACGAGAGAGAAGGTTGCGCGTTGAGTGTTCTGACACAGCAATTTGGTGATAAACAACGCCCTTGTGCGTATTTTTCATCAACGTTAGATCCGGTAGCCAGAGCGTTGCCTAGTTGTTTGAGAGCTACAGCGGCAGCTGCAGCGTCCATTCGACAATCTGCTGGGTTGGTTATGAACAACATGCTAGTGGTCATGGTTCCTCATGCTGTGGACACACTCATGAACCGAACAAAGACACAACACCTTACCAGTGCTAGATTATCAGGCTATGAGCTGACACTACTTGCAAGTCATATTCAGATCAAAAGATGCAATGTATTGAATCCAGCAACATTGTTGCCGACTGGTCAAGAGTCGAGTGATTCCGAACCACATGATTGTTGTTTCAGAACAGAGGAAGAGACAAAAGGACAAATTGATTTAAAAGACACTCCGTTGTCAGATCCAGATGGCACGTTGTATGTTGATGGGTCGTGTTTTAAATTGGAGAATGGTGATGTGACAGCTGCCTATGCAGTAACAACTTTGAATACAATTGTGGAGACTGCAAGAGTGAGTCAGAATTCTGCCCAAGCTGCAGAATTGATTGCGTTGACTAGAGCGTGTGTTTTAGCTAAGGGAAAGAGAGTGAATGTGTTCACAGATAGTCAGTACGCATTTGGCGTAGCCCATAGTTTTGGACGATTGTGGAAGGAAAGAGGTTTTATTACGTCACATGGGACTAAAATACAGCATGGTCAACTAGTTAATGACTTGCTGGAATCTCTAACCTTACCAATGGAAGTTGCGGTTGTGAAGTGCAGTGCTCATCGAGCAATCACGGATGATGTTGGTCGAGGAAATGCCTTTGCTGATGGAACAGCAAAACAGACAGCTAGGAATTTGATGAGTAGGATGTATGTTGCAACGTCTGCAAAGTGGGTTACTGATTCGGGAATGTGTGAAGACACAATGGAAAGTGTGAGAATGATTCAAGAAGAAGCGACTGAAGAGGAAAAGCTTGCATGGAAAGAGAATACGAGCAAGTTGGACTCGAATGGATGTTGGATTGATCTGACGGAACAGCAGCGTTGGATGTTGCCTGATGCGTATGTGCTTGCGGTAGTAACGATGGCGCATGGAACAGCGCACATCAGTTCGAAAGGGATTTGTAAGATGTTGGCCCCGGTTTGGAAGAATGATGGAATTAGTAAGTGTGCAGAGCGAGTGGTGAGAAACTGCATGATATGCCTGATGCATAATCCTGGCAAGGGAACCCCAACACCTGCTGGTCATTTCGCTCCACCTTCCTGTCCCTTTGAAGTGATTCAGTTAGACTTCATTCACATGGACCGATGTAATAATCTCAAGTACGTCCTAGTGGTAGTCTGTGCCTTTTCAAGATGGATTGAAGCTTATCCACTTAAGGACAATACTGCTTTGTCGACTGCCAAAATTCTCCTCAAAGAATATTTCCCTAGGTTTGGTATGCCACGGATTGTATGGTCAGATAATGGAAGTGAGTTCGTAGGGAAAGTCATGCAGAATGTGTGTGCAGGCTTAGGCATAAAGCAAAAGTTCCACAGTGCGAATCATCCCCAGTCAGCAGGTTTAGTTGAAGGGTACAATGGCACCCTCAAACTGAAGCTGGCTAAGGTACAAGCCTCCACGGGCTTGTCCTGGCCAGACGCCTTACCTTTGGCCCTGTTATCCACAAGAGCGACTGTACATTCTCGAGTAGGGCTTAGCCCTTATGAGATTGTGTTCCGTCGACCCGCAAATGTTTGGGGAGTACCGAGACCGAGGGAGTTTAAGCAGCTGGAATACCCAATGTTAATCGATTATCTTTTTGACTTGACTGCTAAATTGAGTCTTATTCATCAACAGGTTTTCGATGCATTGCCAAAACCTCCGGAAAGTCCAGGCCATCAGCTTAAACCTGGAGACTTCGTCGTTGTGAAGAATTTTGGACGAACCAGAAATCTTCAACCAAAATTCGTTGGACCATATCAGGTGCTTTTGGCGACAAGAACTGCTGTACGAGTGGCCGGTAGAAAAAATTGGATCCACGCGACACACACCAAGCGTGTGCCCTTACCACTCCCGTATGATAATTGGGTGAGGAAAGGGGTTGGTGCCTCCGAAGTCGAACCGATTCCAAAATACATACCGTTCAGCGATGCAGAACTGATCACTGATTCACCGAACCCTGACCCCCCTTCTGAAACTACTCTTTTGAACTCTGAACATTTGTCCTCTGCATCAACAGAACATTCGCCATCTGCGAATTTGAACATTGCCGCCCCTGCTGAGGATAAACTGTTTCCGGATCAAACAACTACAGGAAAATTGAGATATAACCTACGTTCTCACCCAAAGGACAAATAAAGCAGGAAACTGCCTATTTTACATATTTGAATCTTGATACATTACCTCCAGCCAGGAAGTTTGCTAACATGCATGTTATGTTGTTTTGACTTACCTTGCCGTCTGGGTAGCCGTAGGGTCGTGGCTGTGTGCCTAATTGAATCTGTGGGGGCCAGACACAAGGTCGGCCTTTCTGTTAGTTCTGGGAACTCCCAGGGCTGACAGAGGCATTTTCAACTACATACACATCATCAGTGGTCGCGAGCGGTTGTAGAAGATGGAGCTTCCTGGGCTGCACCGAGAGAATGTAATTTATGCTCGCAGAAATAGACTTTACAAGATTCTTCATAACAAATGTTTCTTGATGCAATGTGCAATTACGTTTTCGATCGTTTTAATAACGTTGGTGGGTGGAATCGTCTTTGGTGTGCATTTAATTTTTACACCGGTAGCAACCACAGTGCCTCCCTTTGATCCTATGCCTTCTACTATTTCTTCTTACCATTCCTTTCATCCGTTTCCTGAACACGAACAAGCTCGACGCTCTGAATTCATAAACAACACTTTTGTACAGCTCTTGCACCAACACCAACTGGTAGTTAACACAACAGACTGCTGGGTATGTGGTTTGATACCCCACACTATGGATAAAGGCATTCCCTATCTGGTCTTGCCTTTCAGCTATAATGGATCATGTTGGGCCTTCCAAACCATATTCGTCTATGCTCTCGAAACCTATCCCCCGCGCCCTCCTCGCTCCACTAGGTATACATCTGTTAATAAAGCCTTGATAAAGGGAGTAACTGACATGGTTAGAGACGTCAATAACTCACCACCTATCCCTAGAGATGAACTACGAGTTTATCTGAGTTGGAATTCTACGGAGTATAGCATTAGTTTGGGTGAAAGCAAGCGTAAGAGCTCCACTCCAATTTGGGTCGTACCTCACCGAGGTCAAGTCTGTTTGCGAGGAAATGGGAGAAATCCGAGAGCTCAGCTAGGGAAGAGTGAGTGCATTGAGACCTACGTGTATCCGTCTAACTCTTCCCCTGCCTTTCTGACTGCTAGGGGTACCTACTTCATCTGTCAGGATAGAGCATATACATGGCTGCCTGCTGACTTTTCAGGTTCATGCTATATTGCTCGACTGTTGCCTCCGACATACACTGCCTCTCCAGATTATCACAAGACTAGAGTAGCAAGAGGTGTTTTCAGCAAGGAAGATACCGCTGGTCAGGAAGCTGGAGACTTCTTCAAAGGTTTCATTCCGTTCTGGGGGCCTATGGCCAATAGTAGAAATCTACGCCAGCTAACACGGGTAGTTGAATCTACTATTACAGAAACTGCTGGTGCCCTTAGTAATTTAACAGCTGAGCTTCAGGCGGATCGTCTCATGACGCTGCAGAATCGTATGGTTCTAGACGTAATACTTGCAGATCGAGGTGGGGTATGTAGAATGATCCAATCGAGCTGCTGTGTTTTTATACCCAATATTGCTCCGACAGTATACGAAGCGATCTCTAAGCTACACAAGATTTCCGACTCTATTCACGTAGACAAAGGAAACTGGTCCTTAATGGAGTGGCTTTGGACTCTGCTGTCAGCGTGGGGATGGAAGGTTCTGATGGTCGTAGGTATTATTCTAGTGTTCCTGTTCTCGTGCTGCCTTATTATCCAATGTGGTCCTGCTTTGTGTAGCCTCTGTGCCGCAACCTGTTTCAGAAAACTACCTGTGTTTGGAGACAAGGTACGAGAAAGGATGATGACACAGCAGCATATCACTGACCTGATGAACATCGAGATAGACTCGGATATAGACTGAGTAATTGCCTATGTAAGGGCAAAAGGAGGGTCTGAGGTTCCGCGACGATTTGAACCCGTGTTTTCAACATTGTCGTAAACTCATAATCTTGGTACCGTTGAACCGCAAATGATCCATTTAGTATATCCTGGTGTTTTCACTACGTTACGAGTAAGAGCACTCCTGTTATAAACACATTGCCGATACACCGAGGGCATCCATTTTAGATCATGGCATCCATCTTGTCTTTTTGCCCTCACATAGCCAATAAACACACAGTGACCTCTGATTATTTGATTTCAATTAAAGACACGTAGGCTTTAGCCGGCGATTCACCTTGCTAGTGACACGTGCACCTTAGGTCAGTAACACTGTGGCCGCATGATTCGGCAAATAACTGCCTCCCCAGCCTGAGGCCAGTCCTGCTATACTGGTTTTCGTGTTTGTTGGCCTGATCATGATAAAGCGACCGAAGCTGGTAGCCTTGCCCATTTACGACCCACAAACATCTCTTATCCTGCTTTCCTATCTTCTGCACCTGGCTCGGCTCTTTCCCTTCTGGGCCTTTATTAGGGGGAGGTGACGAAATTTACGATGAGGCGGTCCGGCTCGTGAATGAAAAGTTGACGTGGGATTGTGATAGAACAGTGGGAACCCCTCGTTCATAATATTTTGACATCAGATACTGTGGACGATTCTCGTGTAACGCCAAATAATTATTGTTTAAGACACAAAGGTTTAGAAACGTACTAGCATGTAAAGAATTTGCCCCAAGCTGAAAATATAGTATTTAAGGAGCAACCCATTTTGTACAAATCGAACAGTCTCCTAGACTCTGCCCGTGTGTAGATTCTGTGATTTCTGTGTCCCTGCAGTAATAAACCTTTGGTCTTTGACGCCACCATCGAGAAGCCCGTGTTTCTGTTTATGTATGCACTGAGACAGGTAGAACTCAGGGGTCTTCGGGTGTTGTCCCTGACACCTCTGGACGGTACCGAAAAGTCCAGAACTCCACCACCACAGGTGCAGAGATCCCCCATAAATACAGATATCCCATCACAAGTGCAGACATCCCACCACAAGTGCAGAGATACAATCACATGTGCAGAGATCCCACCATGAGTGCATAGATCCCATCACAAGTAGAGAGATCCTACCATGAGTGCAGCGATCCTACCACAAGGGCAGGGATCCCATCATGAGAGCAAAGATCCCATCACAAGTGCAGAGATCCCACCACAAGTGCAGAGATCCCATCACAAGTGCAGAGATCCACCATGAGTGCAGAGATCCCATCACAAGTGCAGAGATCCCACCACAAGTGCAGAGATCCCATCACAAGTAGAGAGATTCCACTATGAGTGCAGAGATCCCACCATGAGTGCAGATACATCATCACAAATACAAAGATCCCATCATGAGTGCAGAGATCCCACTATAAGTGCAGAGATCCTACAACAAGTGCAGAGATCCCATCACGAGTGCAGAGATCCCACCATGAGTGCAGAGATCCCACCACAAGTGCAGAGATCCCACCACAAGTGCAGAGATCCCATCACAAGTGCAGAGATCCCTCCATAAGAGCAGAGATCCCATCACAAGTGCAGAGATCCCACCACAAGTAGAGAGATCCCACTATGAGTGCAGAGATCCTACCATGAGTGCAGAGATCCCATCACAAGTAGAGAGATCCCACTATGACTACAGAGATCCCACCACAAATGCAGAGATCCCACCATGAGTGCAGAGATCCGATCACAAGTGCAGAAATCCCACCATGAGTATAGAGATCACACCACAAGTGCAGATATCCCACCACAAGTGCAGAGATCCCACCACAAGTGAAGAGATCTTATCATAAGTGCAGAGATCCCACCATAAGTGCAGAGATCCCATCACAAGTAGAGAGATCCCACTATGAGTGCAGAGATCCCACCACAAGTGCAGAGATCCCATCATGAGTACAGAGATCCTATCTCAAGTGCAGAGATCTCATCATGAGTGCAGAGATCCCACCACATGTGCAAAGATCTCATCACAAGTGCAGAGATCCCACCACCTATGCAGAGATCCCACCATGAATGCAGAGATCCTATCACAAGTGTAGAGATCCCACCACAAGTGCAAAGATCCCACCATAAGTGCAGAGATCCCATCACAAGTGCAAAGATCCCACCATAAGTGCATAGATCCCATCACAAGTGCAGAGATCCCACCATGAGTATAGAGATCCCACCACATGTGCAGAGATCCCACCACAAGTGCAGAGATCCCACCACAAGTGAAGAGATCCCACTATGAGTGCAACTCAGACGGAGCCAGCACAGTGAGCGGAGCCAGCAGAGTGCTCCACGGAGCCGACACTGACCGCAGGGCGGGGTCGGCAATTACAGCAGCGGCGGTTGTGCTCGCAGAGACCCAAGTCTGGCGTGTCAGCAAGAGCTTGGGCGGAGTCGGAATAGCGAGCGGAGCCAGCGGAGCACTCCGTGAAACCGGCAGACTTGCTGAAGCTGTGGTCGGGGCGTCCAGGGTGACCGCGGATTTTGCTGAAGCAGACGGTCGGCAGAAGGACGCCCTGGGAAGAGAGACCCTCAGATCGTACGGAGTCAGAGACTGCCTAGTGAGCAAACGGAGCTGCTCTAGATTACCGGGTTGCTTGCAAGTGCAAGTGGGCAGTATGGCGCCAAAAAACATGCGAGGAGGGAAGGGGAAAGCTCCGGACGTAGAGCAAGGTGCTACAAAGCAGGCAGTGCCACAGAAGGATATCGTCAAGGGCAAAGACAAGAGTAAGGACTCTGAAAATATCCCAGGTGAGAGCGGGGGAGTCACAAACGATATTGGGACACGAAGTAATGTTAGAAAAAGAGGAGGGGTAGCAAATCCAGGGACCCCAGCAAGTGCTGCTACTGAGAATAATACAGTTAATACTATCAATGCTGGGGGGAACTCGAAAACTATAACAGGCTACTTCTCTCCACTGCCTCAGAATAATAATGTGACTACTATCCCTGATATAAGTAATGTGGCTCATATAACTGAGAAAATTGCACAAGTTGTGGAGAAAAAAAAGGAGAAAACTGTGGCTACACACAAGGCAAACCTCCTGATAACAAGTAATACACAGGAAGCTAATCTTGTAACACAGTGGGGGGAGATGATGGAAACCCATGAGCTAAATATAGAAAATAGCGAGCAAGAACCAACAGCACTCATAGTACATGTTGATCTAGCGCAATGTCAAGAGAACGTGTTGGAAGCAAGAGCTGCGGCAAAAGATGCTACTGAATCTCAATCTCTAGCTATAAGCGATGTAGACATAGCTATAGATGCAGATGCAGAGGTGATGACAACTGATATCTTAGTCCAGGACGTGCCAGATAATTTCTATTCAGTCACTGATGGTTCAGAGGACACCCCAGCTGAGTCGAGTGAGGGAGAGAATTCTACGGGGGGCAGTTTCATCTCTAGCCCTGGAGGAAATAGCAGGGCCTCTACTAACGATAGGGACACAGTCATCAGGAAAAAAAGACTGTCAAGACGGCAAAGAGACACGCAATCACAGGAGTAATAATCTAGTGGACAGCGACGTATTAGCGGCGGCAACGCAACTACTTTAAAATGGGATTACTCCGCAACCAGAGGCACCTATCCGGAACATATGCCGCAAGGAGCCATGCCGGGGTCTGAAGTGGAACCATGTTTGATGGGTGCATAGATCCCACCACATGTGCAGAGATCCCATCACAAGTGCAGAGATCCCACCACAAGTGCAGAGATCCCACCATGAATGCAAAGATCCCAACACAAGTGCAGAGATCCCATCACAAGTGCATAAGTGTGGCGACAAGAACTGCTGTACGAGTGGCCGGTAGAAAAAATTGGATCCACGCGACACACACCAAGCGTGTGCCCTTACCACTCCCGTATGATAATTGGGTGAGGAAAGGGGTTGGTGCCTCCGAAGTCGAACCGATTCCAAAATACATACCGTTCAGCGATGCAGAACTGATCACTGATTCACCGAACCCTGACCCCCCTTCTGAAACTACTCTTTTGAACTCTGAACATTTGTCCTCTGCATCAACAGAACATTCGCCATCTGCGAATTTGAACATTGCCGCCCCTGCTGAGGATAAACTGTTTCCGGATCAAACAACTACAGGAAAATTGAGATATAACCTACGTTCTCACCCAAAGGACAAATAAAGCAGGAAACTGCCTATTTTACATATTTGAATCTTGATACATTACCTCCAGCCAGGAAGTTTGCTAACATGCATGTTATGTTGTTTTGACTTACCTTGCCGTCTGGGTAGCCGTAGGGTCGTGGCTGTGTGCCTAATTGAATCTGTGGGGGCCAGACACAAGGTCGGCCTTTCTGTTAGTTCTGGGAACTCCCAGGGCTGACAGAGGCATTTTCAACTACATACACATCATCAGTGGTCGCGAGCGGTTGTAGAAGATGGAGCTTCCTGGGCTGCACCGAGAGAATGTAATTTATGCTCGCAGAAATAGACTTTACAAGATTCTTCATAACAAATGTTTCTTGATGCAATGTGCAATTACGTTTTCGATCGTTTTAATAACGTTGGTGGGTGGAATCGTCTTTGGTGTGCATTTAATTTTTACACCGGTAGCAACCACAGTGCCTCCCTTTGATCCTATGCCTTCTACTATTTCTTCTTACCATTCCTTTCATCCGTTTCCTGAACACGAACAAGCTCGACGCTCTGAATTCATAAACAACACTTTTGTACAGCTCTTGCACCAACACCAACTGGTAGTTAACACAACAGACTGCTGGGTATGTGGTTTGATACCCCACACTATGGATAAAGGCATTCCCTATCTGGTCTTGCCTTTCAGCTATAATGGATCATGTTGGGCCTTCCAAACCATATTCGTCTATGCTCTCGAAACCTATCCCCCGCGCCCTCCTCGCTCCACTAGGTATACATCTGTTAATAAAGCCTTGATAAAGGGAGTAACTGACATGGTTAGAGACGTCAATAACTCACCACCTATCCCTAGAGATGAACTACGAGTTTATCTGAGTTGGAATTCTACGGAGTATAGCATTAGTTTGGGTGAAAGCAAGCGTAAGAGCTCCACTCCAATTTGGGTCGTACCTCACCGAGGTCAAGTCTGTTTGCGAGGAAATGGGAGAAATCCGAGAGCTCAGCTAGGGAAGAGTGAGTGCATTGAGACCTACGTGTATCCGTCTAACTCTTCCCCTGCCTTTCTGACTGCTAGGGGTACCTACTTCATCTGTCAGGATAGAGCATATACATGGCTGCCTGCTGACTTTTCAGGTTCATGCTATATTGCTCGACTGTTGCCTCCGACATACACTGCCTCTCCAGATTATCACAAGACTAGAGTAGCAAGAGGTGTTTTCAGCAAGGAAGATACCGCTGGTCAGGAAGCTGGAGACTTCTTCAAAGGTTTCATTCCGTTCTGGGGGCCTATGGCCAATAGTAGAAATCTACGCCAGCTAACACGGGTAGTTGAATCTACTATTACAGAAACTGCTGGTGCCCTTAGTAATTTAACAGCTGAGCTTCAGGCGGATCGTCTCATGACGCTGCAGAATCGTATGGTTCTAGACGTAATACTTGCAGATCGAGGTGGGGTATGTAGAATGATCCAATCGAGCTGCTGTGTTTTTATACCCAATATTGCTCCGACAGTATACGAAGCGATCTCTAAGCTACACAAGATTTCCGACTCTATTCACGTAGACAAAGGAAACTGGTCCTTAATGGAGTGGCTTTGGACTCTGCTGTCAGCGTGGGGATGGAAGGTTCTGATGGTCGTAGGTATTATTCTAGTGTTCCTGTTCTCGTGCTGCCTTATTATCCAATGTGGTCCTGCTTTGTGTAGCCTCTGTGCCGCAACCTGTTTCAGAAAACTACCTGTGTTTGGAGACAAGGTACGAGAAAGGATGATGACACAGCAGCATATCACTGACCTGATGAACATCGAGATAGACTCGGATATAGACTGAGTAATTGCCTATGTAAGGGCAAAAGGAGGGTCTGAGGTTCCGCGACGATTTGAACCCGTGTTTTCAACATTGTCGTAAACTCATAATCTTGGTACCGTTGAACCGCAAATGATCCATTTAGTATATCCTGGTGTTTTCACTACGTTACGAGTAAGAGCACTCCTGTTATAAACACATTGCCGATACACCGAGGGCATCCATTTTAGATCATGGCATCCATCTTGTCTTTTTGCCCTCACATAGCCAATAAACACACAGTGACCTCTGATTATTTGATTTCAATTAAAGACACGTAGGCTTTAGCCGGCGATTCACCTTGCTAGTGACACGTGCACCTTAGGTCAGTAACACTGTGGCCGCATGATTCGGCAAATAACTGCCTCCCCAGCCTGAGGCCAGTCCTGCTATACTGGTTTTCGTGTTTGTTGGCCTGATCATGATAAAGCGACCGAAGCTGGTAGCCTTGCCCATTTACGACCCACAAACATCTCTTATCCTGCTTTCCTATCTTCTGCACCTGGCTCGGCTCTTTCCCTTCTGGGCCTTTATTAGGGGGAGGTGACGAAATTTACGATGAGGCGGTCCGGCTCGTGAATGAAAAGTTGACGTGGGATTGTGATAGAACAGTGGGAACCCCTCGTTCATAATATTTTGACATCAGATACTGTGGACGATTCTCGTGTAACGCCAAATAATTATTGTTTAAGACACAAAGGTTTAGAAACGTACTAGCATGTAAAGAATTTGCCCCAAGCTGAAAATATAGTATTTAAGGAGCAACCCATTTTGTACAAATCGAACAGTCTCCTAGACTCTGCCCGTGTGTAGATTCTGTGATTTCTGTGTCCCTGCAGTAATAAACCTTTGGTCTTTGACGCCACCATCGAGAAGCCCGTGTTTCTGTTTATGTATGCACTGAGACAGGTAGAACTCAGGGGTCTTCGGGTGTTGTCCCTGACACCTCTGGACGGTACCGAAAAGTCCAGAACTCCACCACCACAGGTGCAGAGATCCCCCATAAATACAGATATCCCATCACAAGTGCAGACATCCCACCACAAGTGCAGAGATACAATCACATGTGCAGAGATCCCACCATGAGTGCATAGATCCCATCACAAGTAGAGAGATCCTACCATGAGTGCAGCGATCCTACCACAAGGGCAGGGATCCCATCATGAGAGCAAAGATCCCATCACAAGTGCAGAGATCCCACCACAAGTGCAGAGATCCCATCACAAGTGCAGAGATCCACCATGAGTGCAGAGATCCCATCACAAGTGCAGAGATCCCACCACAAGTGCAGAGATCCCATCACAAGTAGAGAGATTCCACTATGAGTGCAGAGATCCCACCATGAGTGCAGATACATCATCACAAATACAAAGATCCCATCATGAGTGCAGAGATCCCACTATAAGTGCAGAGATCCTACAACAAGTGCAGAGATCCCATCACGAGTGCAGAGATCCCACCATGAGTGCAGAGATCCCACCACAAGTGCAGAGATCCCACCACAAGTGCAGAGATCCCATCACAAGTGCAGAGATCCCTCCATAAGAGCAGAGATCCCATCACAAGTGCAGAGATCCCACCACAAGTAGAGAGATCCCACTATGAGTGCAGAGATCCTACCATGAGTGCAGAGATCCCATCACAAGTAGAGAGATCCCACTATGACTACAGAGATCCCACCACAAATGCAGAGATCCCACCATGAGTGCAGAGATCCGATCACAAGTGCAGAAATCCCACCATGAGTATAGAGATCACACCACAAGTGCAGATATCCCACCACAAGTGCAGAGATCCCACCACAAGTGAAGAGATCTTATCATAAGTGCAGAGATCCCACCATAAGTGCAGAGATCCCATCACAAGTAGAGAGATCCCACTATGAGTGCAGAGATCCCACCACAAGTGCAGAGATCCCATCATGAGTACAGAGATCCTATCTCAAGTGCAGAGATCTCATCATGAGTGCAGAGATCCCACCACATGTGCAAAGATCTCATCACAAGTGCAGAGATCCCACCACCTATGCAGAGATCCCACCATGAATGCAGAGATCCTATCACAAGTGTAGAGATCCCACCACAAGTGCAAAGATCCCACCATAAGTGCAGAGATCCCATCACAAGTGCAAAGATCCCACCATAAGTGCATAGATCCCATCACAAGTGCAGAGATCCCACCATGAGTATAGAGATCCCACCACATGTGCAGAGATCCCACCACAAGTGCAGAGATCCCACCACAAGTGAAGAGATCCCACTATGAGTGCAACTCAGACGGAGCCAGCACAGTGAGCGGAGCCAGCAGAGTGCTCCACGGAGCCGACACTGACCGCAGGGCGGGGTCGGCAATTACAGCAGCGGCGGTTGTGCTCGCAGAGACCCAAGTCTGGCGTGTCAGCAAGAGCTTGGGCGGAGTCGGAATAGCGAGCGGAGCCAGCGGAGCACTCCGTGAAACCGGCAGACTTGCTGAAGCTGTGGTCGGGGCGTCCAGGGTGACCGCGGATTTTGCTGAAGCAGACGGTCGGCAGAAGGACGCCCTGGGAAGAGAGACCCTCAGATCGTACGGAGTCAGAGACTGCCTAGTGAGCAAACGGAGCTGCTCTAGATTACCGGGTTGCTTGCAAGTGCAAGTGGGCAGTATGGCGCCAAAAAACATGCGAGGAGGGAAGGGGAAAGCTCCGGACGTAGAGCAAGGTGCTACAAAGCAGGCAGTGCCACAGAAGGATATCGTCAAGGGCAAAGACAAGAGTAAGGACTCTGAAAATATCCCAGGTGAGAGCGGGGGAGTCACAAACGATATTGGGACACGAAGTAATGTTAGAAAAAGAGGAGGGGTAGCAAATCCAGGGACCCCAGCAAGTGCTGCTACTGAGAATAATACAGTTAATACTATCAATGCTGGGGGGAACTCGAAAACTATAACAGGCTACTTCTCTCCACTGCCTCAGAATAATAATGTGACTACTATCCCTGATATAAGTAATGTGGCTCATATAACTGAGAAAATTGCACAAGTTGTGGAGAAAAAAAAGGAGAAAACTGTGGCTACACACAAGGCAAACCTCCTGATAACAAGTAATACACAGGAAGCTAATCTTGTAACACAGTGGGGGGAGATGATGGAAACCCATGAGCTAAATATAGAAAATAGCGAGCAAGAACCAACAGCACTCATAGTACATGTTGATCTAGCGCAATGTCAAGAGAACGTGTTGGAAGCAAGAGCTGCGGCAAAAGATGCTACTGAATCTCAATCTCTAGCTATAAGCGATGTAGACATAGCTATAGATGCAGATGCAGAGGTGATGACAACTGATATCTTAGTCCAGGACGTGCCAGATAATTTCTATTCAGTCACTGATGGTTCAGAGGACACCCCAGCTGAGTCGAGTGAGGGAGAGAATTCTACGGGGGGCAGTTTCATCTCTAGCCCTGGAGGAAATAGCAGGGCCTCTACTAACGATAGGGACACAGTCATCAGGAAAAAAAGACTGTCAAGACGGCAAAGAGACACGCAATCACAGGAGTAATAATCTAGTGGACAGCGACGTATTAGCGGCGGCAACGCAACTACTTTAAAATGGGATTACTCCGCAACCAGAGGCACCTATCCGGAACATATGCCGCAAGGAGCCATGCCGGGGTCTGAAGTGGAACCATGTTTGATGGGTGCATAGATCCCACCACATGTGCAGAGATCCCATCACAAGTGCAGAGATCCCACCACAAGTGCAGAGATCCCACCATGAATGCAAAGATCCCAACACAAGTGCAGAGATCCCATCACAAGTGCAGAGATCCCACCACAAGTACAGAGATCCCATCACAAGTGCAGAGATACCACCACAAGTGCAGAGATCCCATCACAAGTAGAGAGATCCCACTATGAGTGCAGAGATCCCACCATGAGTGCAGATATACCATCACAAGTACAAAGATCCCACCATGAGTGCAGAGATCCTACCGCAAGTGCAGAGATCCCATCATGAGTGCAGATATCCCACCATGAGTGCAGAGATCCCACCACAAGTGCAGAGATCCCACCACAAGTGCAGAGATCCCATCACAAGTGCGGAGATCCCTCCATAGGAGCAGAGATCCCATCACAAGTGCAGAGATCCCACCATAAGTAGAGAGATCCCACTATGAGAGCAGAAATCCCACCACAAGTGCAGAGATCCCACCATGAGTGCAGAGATCCCACTATGAGTACAGAGATCCCACCATGAGTACAGTGATCCCACCACAAGTACAAAGATCCCATCATAAGTAGAGAGATCCCACTATGAGTACACAGATCCCAACATGAGTGCAGAGATCCCATCACAACTGCAGAGATCCCACCACAAATGTAGATATCTCATCACAAGTAGAGAGATCCCAATATGAGTATAGAGATCCCACCATAAGTGCAGAGAACCCATCATAAGTGCAGAGATCCCACCACAAATGCAGAGATCCCATCACAAGTAGAGAGATTCCACTATGAGTACACAGATCCTACCTTGAGTGCAGAGATCCCATCACGAGTGCAGAGATCCCATCACAAGTGCAGAGATCCCACCACAAGTGCAGAGATCCCACCATGAGTGCAGGGATCCCATCACAAGTGCAGAGATCCCACCATGAGTGCAGAGATCCCATCACAAGTAGAAATAGCCCACCATGAGTACAGAGATCCCATCACAAGTGCAGAGATCCCACCATGAATACAGAGATCCCATCACAAGTGCAGAGATCCCATCAAAAGTGCAGAGATCCCACCACAAGTACAAAGATCCCATCACAAGTAGAGAGATCCCACTATGAGTGCAGAGATACCACCACAAGTGTAGAGATCCCACCATGAATGCACAGATCCCACCATGAGTGCAGAGATCCCATCACAAGTGCAAGGATCCCACCATAAGTGCAGAGATCCCATCACAAGTAGAGAGATCCCACCATGAGTGCAGAGATCCCATCACATGTGCAGAGATCCCATCATAAGTGCAGAGATCCCACCACACGTGCAGAGATCCCACCATGAATGCAGAGATCCTATCACAAGTGCAGAGATCCCACCACAAGTGCAAAGATCCCAGCATCAGTGCAGAGATCTCACCACACATGCAGAGATCCCACCATGAATGCAGAGATCCTATCACAAGTGCAGAGATCCCATCACAAGTGCAAAGATCCGACCATAAGTGCAGAGATCCCATCACAAGTGCAAAGATCCCACCATAAGTGCATAGATCCCATCACAAGTGCAGAGATCCCACCATGAGTATAGAGATCCCACCACATATGCAGAGATCCCACCACAAGTGCAGAGATCCCACCACAAGTGAAGAGATCCCACTATGAGTGCAGAAATCCCACCACAAGTGCAGTGATCCCACCATGAGTGCAGAGATCCCATCACAAAAGCAGAGATCCTATCACAAGTATAGAGATCCCACCACAAGTGCAGAGATCCCATTACAAGTGCAGAGATCCCACCATGAGAGCAGAGATCCCATCACAAGTGCAGAGATCCCACCATGAGTATGGAGATCCTATCACAAGTGCAGGGATCCCACCATTAGTGCAGAGATCCCATCAAAAGTAGAGAGATCTCACTATGAGTGCAGAGATCCCACCACAAGTGCAGTGATCCCACCATGAGTGCAGAGATCCCATCACAAATGCAGAGATCCCACCATGAATGCAGAAATCCCACCACAAGTGCAGAGATCCCACCATGAGTGCAGAGATCCCACTATGAGTACAGAGATCCCACCATGAGTACAGAGATCCCACAACAAGTACAGAGATCCCATCATAAGTAGAGAGATCCCACTATGAGTATACAGATCACAATATGAGTGCAGATATCCAATCACAAGTGCAGAGATCCCACCATGAGTGCAGAGATCCCATCACAAGTAGAAATAGCCCACCATGAGTACAGAGATCCCATCACAAGTGCAGAGATCCCACCATGAATACAGAGATCCCATCACAAGTGCAGAGATCCCATCACAAGTGCAGAGATCCCACCACAAGTACAAAGATCCCATCACAAGTAGAGAGATCCCACTATGAGTGCAGAGATACCACCACAAGTGTAGAGATCCCACCATGAATGCACAGATCCCACCATGAGTGCAGAGATCCCATCACAAGTGCAAGGATCCCACCATAAGTGCAGAGATCCCATCACAAGTAGAGAGATCCCACCATGAGTGCAGAGATCCCATCACATGTGCAGAGATCCCATCATAAGTGCAGAGATCCCACCACACGTGCAGAGATCCCACCATGAATGCAGAGATCCTATCACAAGTGCAGAGATCCCACCACAAGTGCAAAGATCCCAGCATCAGTGCAGAGATCTCACCACACATGCAGAGATCCCACCATGAATGCAGAGATCCTATCACAAGTGCAGAGATCCCATCACAAGTGCAAAGATCCAACCATAAGTGCAGAGATCCCATCACAAGTGCAAAGATCCCACCATAAGTGCATAGATCCCATCACAAGTGCAGAGATCCCACCATGAGTATAGAGATCCCACCACATATGCAGAGATCCCACCACAAGTGCAGAGATCCCACCACAAGTGAAGAGATCCCACTATGAGTGCAGAAATCCCACCACAAGTGCAGTGATCCCACCATGAGTGCAGAGATCCCATCACAAAAGCAGAGATCCTATCACAAGTATAGAGATCCCACCACAAGTGCAGAGATCCCATTACAAGTGCAGAGATCCCACCATGAGAGCAGAGATCCCATCACAAGTGCAGAGATCCCACCATGAGTATGGAGATCCTATCACAAGTGCAGGGATCCCACCATTAGTGCAGAGATCCCATCAAAAGTAGAGAGATCTCACTATGAGTGCAGAGATCCCACCACAAGTGCAGTGATCCCACCATGAGTGCAGAGATCCCATCACAAATGCAGAGATCCCACCATGAATGCAGAAATCCCACCACAAGTGCAGAGATCCCACCATGAGTGCAGAGATCCCACTATGAGTACAGAGATCCCACCATGAGTACAGAGATCCCACAACAAGTACAGAGATCCCATCATAAGTAGAGAGATCCCACTATGAGTATACAGATCACAATATGAGTGCAGATATCCAATCACAAGTGCAGAGATCCCACCACAAATGTAGAGATCTCATCACAAGTAGAGAGATCCCACTATGAGTATAGAGATCCCACCATAAGTGCAGAGAACCCACCATAAGTGCAGAGATCCCACCACAAGTGCAGAGATCCCATCACAAGTAGAGAGATTCCACTATGAGTACACAGATCCCACCATGAGTGCAGAGATCCCATCATGAGTGCAGAGAACCCATCACAAGTGCGGGGATCCCACCATGAGTTCAGAAATCCCATCAAAAGTAGAGAGTTCTCACTATGAGTGCAGAGATCCCACCACAAGTGCAATGATCCCACCATGAGTGCAGAGATCCCATCACAAAAGCAGAGATCCCATCACAAGTATAGAGATCCCACCACAAGTGCAGAGATCCCATCACAAGTGCAGAGATCCCACCATGAGTGCAGAGATCCCATCACAAGTGCAGAAATCCCACCATGAGTACAGAGATCCTATCACAAGTGCAGGGATCCCACCATGAGTGCAGAGATCCCATCAAAAGTAGAGAGACCTCACTATGAGTGCAGAGATCTCACTATGAGTGCAGAGGTCCCACCACAAGTGCAGTGATCCCACCATCAGTGCAGAGATCCCACCATGAATGCAGAGATCCCATCACAAGTGCAGAGATCCTATCACAAGTGCAGAGATCCCACCACAAGTACAAAGATCCCATCACAAGTAGAGAGATCCCACTATGAGTGCAGAGATACCACCACAAGTGCAGAGATCCCACCATGAATGCACAGATCCCACCATGAGTGCAGAGATCCCATCACAAGTGCAAGGATCCCACCATAAGTGCAGAGATCCCATCACAAGTAGAGAGATCTCACTATGAGTGCAGAGATCCCATCACAAGTGCAGAGATCCCATCATGAGCACAGAGATCCTATCTCAAGTGCAGAGATCCCACCATGAGTGCAGAGATCCCATCACATGTGCAGAGATCCCATCATAAGTGCAGAGATCCCACCACACGTGCAGAGATCCCACCATCAATGCAGAGATCCTATCACAAGTGAAGAGATCCCACCACAAATGTAGATATCTCATCACAAGTAGAGAGATCCCAATATGAGTATAGAGATCCCACCATAAGTGCAAAGAACCCACCATAAGTGCAGAGATCCCACCACAAGTGCAGAGATCCCATCACAAGTAGAGAGATTCCACTATGAGTACACAGATCCTACCTTGAGTGCAGAGATCCCATCACGAGTGCAGAGATCCCATCACAAGTGCAGAGATCCCACTACAAGTGCAGAGATCCCACCATGAGTGCAGGGATCCCATCACAAGTGCAGAGATCCCACCATGAGTGCAGAGATCCCATCACAAGTAGAAATAGCCCACCATGAGTACAGAGATCCCATCACAAGTGCAGAGATCCCACCATGAATACAGAGATCCCATCACAAGTGCAGAGATCCCATCACAAGTGCAGAGATCCCACCAGAAGTACAAAGATCCCATCACAAGTAGAGAGATCCCACTATGAGTGCAGAGATACCACCACAAGTGTAGAGATCCCACCATGAATGCACAGATCCCACCATGAGTGCAGAGATCCCACCACAAGTGCAAGGATCCCACCATAAGTGCAGAGATCCCATCACAAGTAGAGAGATCCCACTATGAGTGCAGAGATCCCACCACAAGTGCAGGGATCCCCTCATGAGTACAGAGATCCTATCTCAAGTACAGAGATCCCACCATGAGTGCAGAGATCCCATCACATGTGCAGAGATCCCATCATAAGTGCAGAGATCCCACCACACATGCAGAGGTCCCACCATGAATGCAGAGATCCTATCACAAGTGCAGAGATCCCACCACAAGTGCAAAGATCCCAGCATCAGTGCAGAGATCTCACCACACATGCAGAGATCCCACCATGAATGCAGAGATCCTTTCACAAGTTCAGAGATCCCATCACAAGTGCAAGGATCTGACCATAAGTGCAGAGATCCCATCACAAGTGCAAAGATCCCACCATAAGTGCATAGATTTCATCACAAGTGCAGAGATCCCACCATGAGTATAGAGATCCCACCACATGTGCAGAGATCCCACCACAAGTGCAGAGATCCCACCACAAGTGAAGAGATCCCACTATGAGTGCAGAGATCCCACCACAAGTGCAGTGATCCCACCATGAGTGCAGAGATCCCATCACAAAAGCAGAGATCCTATCACAAGTATAGAGATCCCACCACAAGTGCAGAGATCCCATCACAAGTGCAGAGATCCCACCATGAGAGCAGAGATCCTATCACAAGTGCAGGGATCCCACCAAGAGTGCAGAGATCCCATCAAAAGTAGAGAGATCTCACTATGAGTGCAGAGATCCCACCACAAGTGCAGTGATCCCACCATGAGTGCAGAGATCCCATCACAAATGCAGAGATCCCACCATGAATGCAGAAATCCCACCACAAGTGCAGAGATCCCACCATGAGTGCAGAGATCCCACTATGAGTACAGAGATCCCACCATGAGTACAGAGATCCCACCACAAGTACAGAGATCCCATCATAAGTAGAGAGATCCCACTATGAGTACACAGATCACAACATGAGTGCAGCTATCCCATCACAAGTGCAGAGATCCCATCACAAATGTAGAGATCTCATCACAAGTAGAGAGATCCCACTATGAGTATAGAGATCCCACCATAAGTGCAGAGAACCCACCATAAGTGCAGAGATCCCACCACAAGTGCAGAGATCCCATCACAAGTAGAGAGATTCCACTATGAGTACACAGATCCCACCATGAGTGCAGAGATCCCATCACGAGTGCAGAGATCCCATAACAAGTGCGGGGATCCCACCATGAGTTCAGAAATCCCATCAAAAGTAGAGAGTTCTCACTATGAGTGCAGAGATCCCACCACAAGTGCAGTGATCCCACCATGAGTGCAGAGATCCCAGATCCCATCACAAGTATAGAGATCCCACCACAAGTGCAGAGATCCCATCACAAGTGCAGAGATCCCTCCATAGGAGCAGAGATCCCATCACAAGTGCAGAGATCCCACCATAAGTAGAGAGATCCCACTATGAGAGCAGAAATCCCACCACAAGTGCAGAGATCCCACCATGAGTGCAGAGATCCCACTATGAGTACAGAGATCCCACCATGAGTACAGAGATCCCACCACAAGTACAGAGATCCCATCATAAGTAGAGAGATCCCACTATGAGTACACAGATCCCAACATTATTGCAGATATCCCATCACAAGTGCAGAGATCCCACCACAAATGTAGAGATCTCATCACAAGTAGAGAGATCCTAATATGAGTATAGAGATCACACCATAAGTGCAGAGAACCCACCATAAGTGCAGAGATCCCACCACAAGTGCAGAGATCCCATCACAAGTAGAGAGAGTCCACTATGAGTACACAGATCCCACCATGAGTGCAGAGATCCCATCACAAGTGCAGAGATCCCATCACAAGTGCAGAGATCCCACCACAAGTGCAGAGATCCTACCATGAGTGCAGGGATCCCATCACAAGTGTAGAGATCCCACCATGAGTGCAGAGATCCCATCACAAGTAGAAAGAGCCCACCATGAGTGCAGAGATCCCATCACAAGTGCAGAGATCCCACCATGAATGTAGAGATCCCATCACAAGTGCAGAGATCCCATCACAAGTGCAGAGATCCCACCACAAGTACAAAGATCCCATCACAAGTAGAGAGATCCCACTATGAGTGCAGAGATACCACCACAAGTGCAGAGATCCCACCATGAATGCACAGATCCCACCATGAGTGCAGAGATCCCATCACAAGTGCAGGGATCCCACCATGAGTGCAGAGATCCCATCAAAAGTAGAGAGATCTCACTATGAGTGCAGAGAACCCACCACAAGTGCAGTGATCCCACCATGAGTGCAGAGATCCCATCACAAAAGCAGAGATCCCATCACAAGTATAGAGATCCCACCACAAGTGCAGAGATCCCATCACAAGTGCAGAGATCCCACCATGAGTGCAGAGATCCCATCACAAGTGCAGAGATCCCACCATGAGTACGGAGATCCTATCACAAGTGCAGGGATCCCACCATGAGTGCAGAGATCCCATCAAAAGTAGAGAGATCTCACTATTAGTGCAGAGATCCCACCACAAGTGCAGTGATCCCACCATGAGTGCAGAGATCCCATCACAAATGCAGAGATCCCACCATGAGTACAGAGATCCATCACAAGTGCAGTGATCCCACCATGAGTGCAGAGATCCCACCATGAGTGCAAAGATCCCATCACAAGTGCAGAGATCCCACTGAGTGCAGAGATCCCACTATGAGTGCAGAGATCCCACCACAAGTGCAGAGATCCCATCACAAGTTGGGAGATCTAACTTTGAATGCAGAGATCTCACCATGAGTGCAGAGATCCTATCACAAGTGCAGAGATCCCACCATGAGTACAAAGATCCTATCACAAGTAGAGAGATCCCACCACAAGTGCAGAGATCAAATCATGAATACAGAGATCCCACCACAAGTGCAGAGATCCCTTCACACGTGCAGAGATCCCACGAGTGCAGAGATTCCACCATGAATGCAGAGATCCTATCACAAGGGCAGGGATCCCATCATGAGAGCAGAGATCCCATCACAAGTGCATAGATCCTACCATAAGTGCAGAGATCCCATCACAAGTGCAGAGATCCCATCACAAGTGCAGAGATCCCACCACAAGTACAGAGATCCCATCACAAGTGCAGAGATACCACCACAAGTGCAGAGATCCCATCACAAGTAGAGAGATCCCACTATGAGTGCAGAGATCCCACCATGAGTGCAGATATACCATCACAAGTACAAAGATCCCACCATGAGTGCAGAGATCCTACCACAAGTGCAGAGATCCCATCATGAGTGCAGATATCCCACCATGAGTGCAGAGATCCCACCACAAGTGCAGAGATCCCACCACAAGTGCAGAGATCCCATCACAAGTGCGGAGATCCCTCCATAGGAGCAGAGATCCCATCACAAGTGCAGAGATCCCACCATAAGCAGAGAGATCCCACTATGAGAGCAGAAATCCCACCACATGTGCAGAGATCCCACCATGAGTGCAGAGATTCCACTATGAGTACAGAGATCCCACCATGAGTACAGTGATCCCACCACAAGTACAGAGATCCCATCATAAGTAGAGAGATCCCACCACAAATGTAGATATCTCATCACAAGTAGAGAGATCCCACTATGAGTATAGAGATCCCACCATAAGTGCAGAGAACCCACCATAAGTGCAGAGATCCCACCACAAGTGCAGAGATCCCATCACAAGTAGAGAGATTCCACTATGAGTACACAGATCCTACCTTGAGAGCAGAGATCCTATCACGCGTGCAGAGATCCCATCACAAGTGCAGAGATCCCACCACAAGTGCAGAGATCCCACCATGAGTGCAGGGATCCCATCAAAAGTGCAGAGATCCCACCATGAGTGCAGAGATCCCATCACAAGTAGAAATAGCCCACCATGAGTACAGAGATCCCATCACAAGTGCAGAGATCCCACCATGAATACAGAGATCCCATCACAAGTGCAGAGATCCCATCACAAGTGCAGAGATCCCACCACAAGTACAAAGATCCCATCACAAGTAGAGAGATCCCACTATGAGTGCAGAGATACCACCACAAGTGTCGAGATCCCACCATGAATGCACAGATCCCACCATGAGTGCAGAGATCCCATCACAAGTGCAAGGATCCCACCATAAGTGCAGAGATCCCATCACAAGTAGAGAGATCCCACTATGAGTGCAGAGATCCCACCACAAGTGCAGAGATGCCATCATGAGTACAGAGATCCTATCTCAAGAACAGAGATCCCACCATGAGTGCAGAGATCCCATCACATGTGCAGAGATCCCATCATAAGTGCAGAGATCCCACCACACGTGCAGAGATCCCACCATGAATGCAGAGATCCTATCACAAGTGCAGAGATCCCATCACAAGTGCAGATATCCCAACATGAGTACAGAGATCCCACCACAAGTGCAGAGATCCCACCACAAGTGCAGAGATCCCATCACAAGTGCAGAGATCCCTCCATAGGAGCAGAGATCCCATCACAAGTGCAGAGATCCCACCATAAGTAGAGAGATCCCATTATGAGAGCAGAAATCCCACCACAAGTGCAGAGATCCTACCATGAGTGCAGAGATCCCACTATGAGTAAAGAGATCCCACCATGAGTACAGAGATCCCACTACAAGTACAGAGATCCCATAAGTAGAGAGATCCCACTATGAATACACAGATCCCAACATGAGTGCAGATATCCCATCACAAGTGCAGAGATCCCACCACAAATGTAGAGATCTCATCACAAGTAGAGAGATCCCACTATGAGTATAGAGATCCCACCATAAGTGCAGAGAACCCACCATAAGTGCAGAGATCCCACCACAAGTGCAGAGATCCCATCACAAGTAGAGAGATTCCACTATGAGTACACAGATCCCACCATGAGTGCAGAGATCCCATCACAAGTGCAGAGATCCCATCACAAGTGCAGAGATCCCACCATGAGTGCAGGGATCCCATCACAAGTGCAGAGATCCCACCATGAGTGCAGAGATCCCATCACAAGTAGAAAGAGCCCACCATAAAAGTCCACATTTGTAAAGTGCACAATCACCCGTAAGGGTCTCTAGGCGCTGGGGGCCGTCGGGAAGATTAAGCGAGCTATTGCCCAGAGTCACATGGTGCTAGGCTAATCTGCCGCCGGAGCCGGGGATCGAACCGTGATCCCCAGATTCCAGCGTCAGTCGCCCTGGCCGCGGCGCCACACCTCACCATGAGTGCAGCGATCCCATCACAAGTGCAGAGATCCCACCACAAGTACAAAGATAGCATCACAAGTAGAGAGTTCCCACTATGAGTGCAGAGATACCACCACAAGTGCAGAGATCCCACCATGAATGCACAGATCCCACCATGAGTGCGGAGATCCCATCACAAGTGCAGGGATCCCACCATGAGTGCAGAGATCCCATCAAAAGTAGAGAGATCTCACTATGAGTGCAGAGATCCCACCACAAATGCAGAGATCCCACCACAAGTACAAAGATAGCATCACAAGTAGAGAGTTCCCACTATGAGTGCAGAGATACCACCACAAGTGCAGAGATCCCACCATGAATGCACAGATCCCACCATGAGTGCAGAGATCCCATCAAAAGTAGAGAGATCTCACTATGAGTGCAGAGATCCCACCACAAGTGCAGTGATCCCACCATGAGTGCAGAGATCCCATCACAAAAGCAGAGATCCCATCACAAGTATAGAGATCCCACCACAAGTGCAGAGATCCCATCACAAGTGCAGAGATCCTACCATGAGTGCAGAGATCCCATCACAAGTGCAGAGATACCACCACAAGTGAAGAGATCCCATCACAAGTAGAGAGATCCCACTATGAGTGCAGAGATCCCACCATGAGTGCAGATATACCATCACAAGTACAAAGACCCCACCATGAGTGCAGAGATCCTACCACAAGTGCAGAGGTCCCATCATGAGTGCAGATATCCCACCATGAGTGCAGAGATCCCACCACAAGTGCAGAGATCCCACCACAAGTGCAGAGATCCCATCACAAGTGCAGAGATCCCTCCATAGGAGCAGAGATCCCATCACAAGTGCAGAGATCCCACCATAAGCAGAGAGATCCCACTATGAGAGCATAAATCCCACCACAAGTGCAGAGATCCCACCATGAGTGCAGAGATCCCACTATGAGTACAGAGATCCCACCATGAGTACAGTGATCCCACCACAAGTACAGAGATCCCATCATAAGTAGAGAGATCCCACTATGAGTACACAGCTCCCAACATGAGTGCAGAGATCCCATCACAAGTACAGAGATCCCACCACACATGTAGATATCTCATCACAAGTAGAGAGATCCCACTATGAGTATAGAGATCCCACCATAAGTGCAGAGAACCCACCATAAGTGCAGAGATCCCACCACAAGTGCAGAGATCCCATCACAAGTAGAGAGATTCCACTATGAGTACACAGATCCTACCTTGAGTGCAGAGATCCCATCACTAGTGCAGAGATCCCATCACAAGTGCGGAGATCCCACCACAAGTGCAGAGATCCCACCATGAGTGCCGGGATCCCATCAAAAGTGCAGAGATCCCACCATGAGTGCAGAGATCCCATCACAAGTAGAAAGAGCCCACCATGAGTACAGAGATCCCATCACAAGTGCAGAGATCACATCATGAATACAGAGATCCCATCACAAGTGCAGAGATCCCATCACAAGTGCAGAGATCCCACCACAAGTACAAAGATCCTATCACAAGTAGAGATATCCCACTATGAGTGCAGAGATACCACCACAAGTGTAGAGATCCCACCATGAATGCAAAGATCCCACCATGAGTGCAGAGATCCCATCACAAGTGCAAGGATCCCACCATAAGTGCAAAGATCCCATCACAAGTAGAGAGATCCCACTATGAGTGCAGAGATCCCACCACAAATGCAGTGATCCCGCCATGAGTGCAGAGATCCCATCACAAAAGCAGAGATCCCATCACAAGTATAGAGATCCCACCACAAGTGCAGAGATCCCATCACAAGTGCAGAGATCCTACCATGAGTGCAGAGATCCCATCACAAGTGCAGAGATACCACCACAAGTGAAGAGATCCCATCACAAGTAGAGAGATCCCACTATGAGTGCAGAGATCCCACCATGAGTGCAGATATACCATCACAAGTACAAAGATCCCACCATGAGTGCAGAGATCCTACCACAAGTGCAGAGGTCCCATCATGAGTGCAGATATCCCACCATGAGTGCAGAGATCCCACCACAAGTGCAGAGATCCCACCACAAGTGCAGAGATCCCATCACAAGTGCAGAGATCCCTCCATAGGAGCAGAGATCCCATCACAAGTGCAGAGATCCCACCATAAGCAGAGAGATCCCACTATGAGAGCATAAATCCCACCACAAGTGCAGAGATCCCACCATGAGTGCAGAGATCCCACTATGAGTACAGAGATCCCACCATGAGTACAGTGATCCCACCACAAGTACAGAGATCCCATCATAAGTAGAGAGATCCCACTATGAGTACACAGATCCCAACATGAGTGCAGAGATCCCATCACAAGTACAGAGAACCCACCACACATGTAGATATCTCATCACAAGTAGAGAGATCCCACTATGAGTATAGAGATCCCACCATAAGTGCAGAGAACCCACCATAAGTGCAGAGATCCCACCACAAGTGCAGAGATCCCATCACAAGTAGAGAGATTCCACTATGAGTACACAGATCCTACCTTGAGTGCAGAGATCCCATCACGAGTGCAGAGATCCCATCACAAGTGCAGAGATCCCACCACAAGTGCAGAGATCCCACCATGAGTGCCGGGATCCCATCAAAAGTGCAGAGATCCCACCATGAGTGCAGAGATCCCATCACAAGTAGAAAGAGCCCACCATGAGTACAGAGATCCCATCACAAGTGCAGAGATCACATCATGAATACAGAGATCCCATCACAAGTGCAGAGATCCCATCACAAGTGCAGAGATCCCACCACAAGTACAAAGATCCTATCACAAGTAGAGATATCCCACTATGAGTGCAGAGATACCACCACAAGTGTAGAGATCCCACCATGAATGCACAGATCCCACCATGAGTGCAGAGATCCCATCACAAGTGCAAGGATCCCACCATAAGTGCAAAGATCCCATCACAAGTAGAGAGATCCCACTATGAGTGCAGAGATCCCACCACAAGTGCAGAGATCCCATCATGAGTACATAGATCCTATCTCAAGTGCAGAGATCCCACCATGAGTGCAGAGATCCCATCACATGTGCAGAGATCCCATCATAAGTGCAGAGATCCCACCACATGTGCAGAGATCCCACCATGAATGCAGAGATCCTATCACAAGTGCAGAGATCCCATCACAAGTACAGATATCCCACCATGAGTGCAGAGATCCCACAACAAGTGCAGAGATCCCACCACAAGTGCAGAGATCCCATCACAAGTGCAGAGATCCCTCCATAGGAGCAGAGATCCCATCACAAGTGCAGAGATCCCACCATAAGTAGAGAGATCCCACTATGAGAGCAGAAATCCCACCACAAGTGCAGAGATCCTACCATGAGTGCAGAGATCCCACTATGAGTACAGAGATCCCACCATGAGTACAGAGATCCCACTACAAGTACAGAGATCCCATCATAAGTAGAGAGATCCCACTATGAATACACAGATCCCAACATGAGTGCAGATATCCCATCACAAGTGCAGAGATCCCACCACAAATGTAGAGATCTCATCACAAGTAGAGAGATCCCACTATGAGTATAGAGATCCCACCATAAGTGCAGAGAACCCACCATAAGTGCAGAGATCCCACCACAAGTGCAGAGATCCCATCACAAGTAGAGAGATTCCACTATGAGTACACAGATCCCACCATGAGTGCAGAGATCCCATCACAAGTGCAGAGATCCCACCACAAGTGCAGAGATCCCACCATGAGTGCAGGGATCCCATCACAAGTGCAGAGATCCCACCATGAGTGCAGAGATCCCATCACAAGTAGAAAGAGCCCACCATGAGTGCAGAGATCCCATCACAAGTGCAGAGATCCCACCATGAATGCAGAGATCCCATCACAAGTGCAGAGATCCCATCACAAGTGCAGAGATCCCACCACAAGTACAAAGATAGCATCACAAGTAGAGAGTTCCCACTATGAGTGCAGAGATACCACCACAAGTGCAGAGATCCCACCATGAATGCACAGATCCCACCATGAGTGCAGAGATCCCATCAAAAGTAGAGAGATCTCACTATGAGTGCAGAGATCCCACCACAAGTGCAGTGATCCCACCATGAGTGCAGAGATCCCATCACAAAAGCAGAGATCCCATCACAAGTATAGAGATCCCACCACAAGTGCAGAGATCCCATCACAAGTGCAGAGATCCTACCATGAGTGCAGAGATCCCATCACAAGTGCAGAGATACCACCACAAGTGAAGAGATCCCATCACAAGTAGAGAGATCCCACTATGAGTGCAGAGATCCCACCATGAGTGCAGATATACCATCACAAGTACAAAGATCCCACCATGAGTGCAGAGATCCTACCACAAGTGCAGAGGTCCCATCATGAGTGCAGATATCCCACCATGAGTGCAGAGATCCCACCACAAGTGCAGAGATCCCACCACAAGTGCAGAGATCCCATCACAAGTGCAGAGATCCCTCCATAGGAGCAGAGATCCCATCACAAGTGCAGAGATCCCACCATAAGCAGAGAGATCCCACTATGAGAGCATAAATCCCACCACAAGTGCAGAGATCCCACCATGAGTGCAGAGATCCCACTATGAGTACAGAGATCCCACCATGAGTACAGTGATCCCACCACAAGTACAGAGATCCCATCATAAGTAGAGAGATCCCACTATGAGTACACAGATCCCAACATGAGTGCAGAGATCCCATCACAAGTACAGAGATCCCACCACACATGTAGATATCTCATCACAAGTAGAGAGATCCCACTATGAGTATAGAGATCCCACCATAAGTGCAGAGAACCCACCATAAGTGCAGAGATCCCACCACAAGTGCAGAGATCCCATCACAAGTAGAGAGATTCCACTATGAGTACACAGATCCTACCTTGAGTGCAGAGATCCCATCACGAGTGCAGAGATCCCATCACAAGTGCAGAGATCCCACCACAAGTGCAGAGATCCCACCATGAGTGCCGGGATCCCATCAAAAGTGCAGAGATCCCACCATGAGTGCAGAGATCCCATCACAAGTAGAAAGAGCCCACCATGAGTACAGAGATCCCATCACAAGTGCAGAGATCACATCATGAATACAGAGATCCCATCACAAGTGCAGAGATCCCATCACAAGTGCAGAGATCCCACCACAAGTACAAAGATCCTATCACAAGTAGAGATATCCCACTATGAGTGCAGAGATACCACCACAAGTGTAGAGATCCCACCATGAATGCAAAGATCCCACCATGAGTGCAGAGATCCCATCACAAGTGCAAGGATCCCACCATAAGTGCAAAGATCCCATCACAAGTAGAGAGATCCCACTATGAGTGCAGAGATCCCACCACAAGTGCAGAGATCCCATCATGAGTACATAGATCCTATCTCAAGTGCAGAGATCCCACCATGAGTGCAGAGATCCCATCACATGTGCAGAGATCCCATCATAAGTGCAGAGATCCCACCACATGTGCAGAGATCCCACCATGAATGCAGAGATCCTATCACAAGTGCAGAGATCCCATCACAAGTACAGATATCCCACCATGAGTGCAGAGATCCCACAACAAGTGCAGAGATCCCACCACAAGTGCAGAGATCCCATCACAAGTGCAGAGATCCCTCCATAGGAGCAGAGATCCCATCACAAGTGCAGAGATCCCACCATAAGTAGAGAGATCCCACTATGAGAGCAGAAGTCCCACCACAAGTGCTGAGATCCTACCATGAGTGCAGAGATCCCACTATGAGTACAGAGATCCCACCATGAGTACAGAGATCCCACTACAAGTACAGAGATCCCATCATAAGTAGAGAGATCCCACTATGAATACACAGATCCCAACATGAGTGCAGATATCCCATCACAAGTGCAGAGATCCCACCACAAATGTAGAGATCTCACCACAAGTAGAGAGATCCCACTATGAGTATAGAGATCCCACCATAAGTGCAGAGAACCCACCATAAGTGCAGAGATCCCACCACAAGTGCAGAGATCCCATCACAAGTAGAGAGATTCCACTATGAGTACACAGATCCCACCATGAGTGCAGAGATCCCATCACAAGTGCAGAGATCCCACCACAAGTGCAGAGATCCCACCATGAGTGCAGGGATCCCATCACAAGTGCAGAGATCCCACCATGAGTGCAGAGATCCCATCACAAGTAGAAAGAGCCCACCATGAGTGCAGAGATCCCATCACAAGTGCAGAGATCCCACCATGAATGCAGAGATCCCATCACAAGTGCAGAGATCCCACCACAAGTGCAGAGATCCCATCACAAGTAGAGAGATTCCACTATGAGTACACAGATCCCACCATGAGTGCAGAGATCCCATCATGAGTGCAGAGATCCCATCACAAGTGCAGACATCCCACAACAAGTGCAGAGATCCCACCATGAGTGCAGGGATCCCATCACAAGTACAGAGATCCCACCATGAGTGCAGAGATCCCATCACAAGTAGAAAGAGCCCACCATGAGTGCAGAGATCCCATCACAAGTGCAGAGATCCCACCATGAATGCAGAGATCCCATCACAAGTGCAGAGATCCCATCACAAGTGCAGAGGTCCCATCACAAGTACAAAGATAGCATCACAAGTAGAGAGATCCCACTATGAGTGCATAGATACCACCACAAGTGCAGAGATCCCACCATGAATGCACAGATCCCACCATGAGTGCAGAGATCCCATCAAAAGTAGAGAGATCTCACTATGAGTGCAGAGATCCCACCACAAGTGCAGTGATCCCACCATGAGTGCAGAGATCCCATCACAAAAGCAGAGATCCCATCACAAGTATAGAGATCCCACCACAAGTGCAGAGTTCCCATCACAAGTGCAGAGATCCTACCATGAGTGCAGAGATCCCATCACAAGTGCAGAGATCCTACCATGAATACAGAGATCCTATCACAAGTGCAGGGATCCCACCATGAGTGCAGAGATCCCATCAAAAGTAGAGAGATCTCACTATGAGTGCAGAGATCCCACCACAAGTGCAGTGATACCACCATGAGTGCAGAGATCCCATCACAAATGCAGAGATCCCACCATGAATGCAGAGATCCCATCACAAGTGCAGAGATCCCATCACAATTGCAGAGATCCCACCACAAGTACAAAGATCCCATCACAAGTAGAGAGATCCCACTATGAGTGCAAAGATACCACCACAAGTGCAGAGATCCCACCATGAATGCACAGATCCCACCATGAGTGCAGAGATCCTACCATGAATACAGAGATCCTATCACAAGTGCACGGATACCACCATAAGTGCAGAGATACCATCACAAGTAGAGAGATCCCACTATGAGTGCAGAGATCCCACCACAAGTGCAGAGATCCCATCATGAGTACAGAGATCCTATCTCAAGTGCAGAGATCCCACCATGAGTGCAGAGATCCCATCACATGTGCTGAGATCCCATCATAAGTGCAGAGATCCCACCACAAGTGAAGAGATCCCACTATGAGTGCAGAGATCCCACCACAAGTGCAGAGATCCCACCATGAGTGCATAGATCCTACCACATGTGCAGAGATCCCATCACAAGTGAAGAGATCCCACCACAAGTGCAAAGATCCCAGCATCAGTGCAAAGATCTCACCACACATGCGGAGATCCCACCATGAATGCAGAGATCCTATCACAAGTGCAGAGATCCCATCACAAGTGCAAAAATCCCACCATAAGTACAGAGATCCCATCACAAGTGTAAAGATCCCACCATAAGTGCATAGATCCCATCACAAGTGCAGAGATCCCACCATGAATATAGAGATCCCACCACATGTGCAGAGATCCCACCACAAGTGCAGAGATCCCACCACAAGTGAAGAGATCCCACTATGAGTGCAGAGATCCCACCACAAGTGCAGAGATCCCACCATGAGTGCATAGATCCCACCACATGTGCAGAGATCCCATCACAAGTGCAGAGATCCCACCACAAGTGCAGAGATCCCACCATGAATGCAAAGATCGCAACACCGGTGCAGAGATCCCATCACAAGTGCAGAGATCCCACCACAAGTACAGAGATCCCATCACAAGTGCAGAGATCCTACCATGAGTGCAGATACACCATCACAAGTACAAAGATCCCATCATGAGTACAGAGATCCTATCTCAAGTGCAGAGATCCCACCATGAGTGCAGAGATCCCATCACATGTGCAGAGATCCCATTATAAGTGCAGAGATCCCACCACATGTGCAGAGATCCCACCATGAATGTAGAGAACCTATCACAAGTGCAGAGATCCCACCACAAGTGCAAAGATCCCAGCATCAGTGCAGAGATCCCATCACAAGTGCAAAGATCCCATCATAAGTGCATAGATCCCATCACAAGTGCAGTTATCCAACCATGAGTATAGAGATCCCACCACATGTGCAGAGATCCCACCACAAGTGCATAGATCCCACCACAAGTGCAGAGATCCCACCATGAGTGCATACATCCCACCACATGTGCAGAGATCCCATCACAAGTGCAGAGATCCCACCACAAGTGGAGAGATCCCATCATGAGTACAGAGATCCCATCACAAGTGCAGAGATCCCACCATGAGTGCAGAGATCCCATCACAAGTAGAAAGAGCCCACCATGAGTGCAGAGATCCCATCACAAGTGCAGAGATCCCATCATGAATGCAGAGATCCCATCACAAGTGCAGAGATCCCATCACAAGTGCAGAGATCCCACCACAAGTACAAAGATAGCATCACAAGTAGAGAGTTCCCACTATGAGTGCAGAGATACCACCACAAGTGCAGAGATCCCACCATGAATGCACAGATCCCACCATGAGTGCAGAGATCCCATCACAAGTGCAGGGATCCCACCATGAGTGCAGAGATCCCATCAAAAGTAGAGAGATCTCACTATGAGTGCAGAGATCCCACCACAAGTGCAGTGATCCCACCATGAGTGCAGAGATCCCATCACAAAAGCAGAGATCCCATCACAAGTATAGAGATCCTACCATGAGTGCAGAGATCCCATCACAAGTGCAGAGATCCTACCATGAATACAGAGATCCTATCACAAGTGCAGAGATCCCACCATGAGTGCAGAAATCCCATCAAAAGTAGAGAGATCTCACTATGAGTGCAGAGATCCCACCACAAGTACAGTGATACCACCATGAGTGCAGAGATCCCATCACAAATGCAGAGATCCCACCATGAATGCAGAGATCCCATCACAAGTGCAGAGATCCCATCACAATTGCAGAGATCCCACCACAAGTACAAAGATCCCATCACAAGTAGAGAGATCCCACTATGAGTGCAAAGATACCACCACAAGTACAGAGATCCCACCATGAATGCACAGATCCCACCATGAGTGCAGAGATCCTACCATGAATACAGAGATCCTATCACAAGTGCACGGATACCACCATAAGTGCAGAGATACCATCACAAGTAGAGAGATCCCACTATGAGTGCAGAGATCCCACCACAAGTGCAGAGATCCCATCATGAGTACAGAGATCCTATCTCAAGTGCAGAGATCCCACCATGAGTGCAGAGATCCCATCACATGTGCTGAGATCCCATCATAAGTGCAGAGATCCCACCACAAGTGAAGAGATCCCACTATGAGTGCAGAGATCCCACCACAAGTGCAGAGATCCCACCATGAGTGCATAGATCCTACCACATGTGCAGAGATCCCATCACAAGTGAAGAGATCCCACCACAAGTGCAAAGATCCCAGCATCAGTGCAAAGATCTCACCACACATGCGGAGATCCCACCATGAATGCAGAGATCCTATCACAAGCGCAGAGATCCCATCACAAGTGCAAAAATCCCACCATAAGTGCAGAGATCCCATCACAAGTGCAAAGATCCCACCATAAGTGCATAGATCCCATCACAAGTGCAGAGATCCCACCATGAATATAGAGATCCCACCACATGTGCAGAGATCCCACCACAAGTGCAGAGATCCCACCACAAGTGAAGAGATCCCACTATGAGTGCAGAGATCCCACCACAAGTGCAGAGATCCCACCATGAGTGCATAGATCCCACCACATGTGCAGAGATCCCATCACAAGTGCAGAGATCCCACAACAAGTGCAGAGATCCCACCATGAATGCAAAGATTGCAACACCGGTGCAGAGATCCCATCACAAGTGCAGAGATCCCACCACAAGTACAGAGATCCCATCACAAGTGCAGAGATCCTACCATGAGTGCAGATACACCATCACAAGTACAAAGATCCCATCATGAGTACAGAGATCCTATCTCAAGTGCAGAGATCCCACCATGAGTGCAGAGATCCCATCACATGTGCAGAGATCCCATTATAAGTGCAGAGATCCTACCACATGTGCAGAGATCCCACCATGAATGTAGAGAACCTATCACAAGTGCAGAGATCCCACCACAAGTGCAAAGATCCCAGCATCAGTGCAGAGATCCCATCACAAGTGCAAAGATCCCACCATAAGTGCAGAGATCCCACTATCAATGCAGAGATCCTATCACAAGTGAAGAGATCCCATCACAAGTGCAAAGATCCCACCATAAGTGCAGAGATCCCATCACAAGTGCAAAGATCCCACCATAAGTGCATAGATCCCATAACAAGTGCAGAGATCCCACCATGAGTATAGAGATCCCACCACATGTGCAGAGATCCCACCACAAGTGCAGAGATCCCACCACAAGTGAAGAGATCCCACTATGAGTGCAGAGATCCCATCACAAGTGCAGAGATCCCACCACAAGTGTAGAGATCCCACCATGAATGCAAAGATCCCAACACCAGTGCAGAGATCCCATCACAAGTGCAGAGATCCCACCACAAGTACAGAGATCCCATCACAAGTGCAGAGATCCCACCACAAGTGCAGATATCCCATCACAAGTAGTGAGATCCCACCATGAGTGCAGATATCCCATCACAAGTACAAAGATCCCACCATGAGTGCAGAGATCCCATCACAAGTGCAGAGATCCCACCACAAGTGCAGATATCCCATCACAAGTAGTGAGATCCCACTATGAATGCAGAGATCCCAGCATGAGTGCAGATACACCATCACAAGTACAAAGATCCCACCATCAGTACAGAGATCCTACCACAAGTGCAGAGATCCCATCAAGAGTGCAGATATCCCACCATGAGTGCAGAGATCCCACCACAAGTGCAGAGATCCCACCACAAGTGCAGAGATCCCATCATGAGTATAGATATCCCACCATGAGTACAGAGATCCCACCACAAGTGCAGAGATCCCACCACAAGTGCAGAGATCCCATCACAAGTGCAGAGATCCCTCCATAGGAGCAGAGATCCCATCACAAGTGCAGAGATCCCACCATAAGTAGAGAGATCCCACTATGAGAGCAGAAATCCCACCACAAGTGCAGAGATCCCACCATGAGTGCAGATATTCCACTATGAGTACAGAGATCCCACCATGAGTACAGAGATCCCATCACAAGTACAGAGATCCCATCATAAGTAGAGAGATCCCACTATGAGTACACAGATCCCACCACATGTGCAGAGATCCCATCACAAGTGCAGATATCCCACCACAAGTGCAGAGATCCCACCATGAATGCAAAGATCCCAACACCAGTGCAGAGATCCCATCACAAGTGCAGAGATCCCACCACAAGTACAGAGATCCCATCACAAGAGCATAGATCCTACCATGAGTGCAGAGATCCCATCACAAGTGCAGAGATCCCATCACAAGTACAGATATCCCATCACAAGTAGTGAGATCCCACTATGAGTGCAGATACACCATCACGAGTACAAAGATCCCATCATGAGTACAGAGATCCTATCTCAAGTGCAGAGATCCCACCATGAGTGCAGAGATCCCATCACATGTGCAGAGATCTGATTATAAGTGCAGAGATCCCACCACACATGCAGAGATCCCACCATGAATGCAGAAAACCTATCACAAGTGCAGAGATCCCACCACAAGTGCAAAGATCCCAGCATCAGTGCAGAGATCTCACCACACATGCAGAGATCCCACCATGAATGCAGAGATCCTATCGCAAGTGCAGAGATCCCATCACAAGTGCAAAGATCCCACCATAAGTGCAGAGATCCCATCACAAGTGCAAAGATCCGACCATAAGTGCATAGATCCCATCACAAGTGCAGTTATCCCACCATGAGTATAGAGATCCCACCACATGTGCAGAGATCCCACCACAAGTGCATAGATCCCACCACAAGTAAAGAGATCCCACTATGAGTGCAGAGATCCCACCACAAGTGCAGAGATCCCACCATGAGTGCATAGATCCCACCACATGTGCAGAGATCCCATCACAAGTGCAGATATCCCACCACAAGTGCAGAGATCCCACCATGAATGCAAAGATCCCAACACCAGTGCAGAGATCCCATCACAAGTGCAGAGATCCCACCACAAGTACAGAGATCCAATCACAAGTGCAGAGATCCTACCATGAGTGCAGAGATCCCATCACAAGTGCAGAGATCCCACCACAAGTGCAGATATCCCATCACAAATAGAGAGATCCCACTATGAGTTCAGAGATCCCACCATGAGTGCAGATACACCATCACAAGTACAAAGATCCCACAATGAGTGCAGAGATCCTACCACAAGTGCAGAGATCCCATCATGAGTGTAGATATCCCACCATGAGTGCAGAGATCCCATCAAAAGTAGAGAGATCTCACTATGAGTGCAGAGATCCCACCATGAGTGCAGATACACCATCACAAGTACAAAGATCCCACCATAAGTGCAGAGATCCCACCACAAGTGCAGAGATCCCATCACAAGTAGAGAGATTCCACTATGAGTACACAGATCCCACCATGAGTGCAGATACACCATCACAAGTACAAAGATCCCACCATAAGTGCAGAGATCCCATCACAAGTGCAGAGATCCCATCACAAGTAGAGAGATTCCACTATGAGTACACAGATCCCACCATGAGTGCAGAGATCCCATCACAAGTGCAGAGATCCCATCACAAGTGCAGAGATCCCACCACAAGTGCAGAGATCCCACCATGAGTGCAGGGATCCCATCACAAGTGCAGAGATCCCACCATGAGTGCAGAGATCCCATCACAAGTAGAAAGAGCCTACCATGAGTGCAGAGATCCCATCACAAGTGCAGAGATCCCACCATGAATGCAGAGATCCCATCACAAGTGCAGAGATCCCATCACAAGTGCAGAGGTCCCACCACAAGTACAGAGGTCCCACCACAAGTACAAAGATAGCATCACAAGTAGAGAGAACCCACTATGAGTGCATAGATACCACCACAAGTACAGAGATTCCACCATTAATGCACAGATCCCACCATGAGTGCAGAGATCCCATCACAAGTGCAGGGATCCCACCATGAGTGCAGAGATCCCATCAAAAGTAGAGAGATCTCACTATGAGTGCAGAGATCCCACCACAAGTGCAGGGATCCCACCATTGGTGCAGAGATCCCATCACAAAAGCAGAGATCCCATCACAAGTATAGAGATCCCACCACAAGTGCAGAGATCCCATCACAAGTGCAGAGATCCCACCATGAGTGCAGAGATCCCATCACAAGTGCAGAGATCCCACCATGAGTACGGAGATCCTATCACAAGTGCAGGGATCCCACCATGAGTGCAGAGATCCCATCAAAAGTAGAGAGATCTCACTATGAGTGCAGAGATCCCACCACAAGTGCAGTGATCCCACCATGAGTGCAGAGATCCCATCACAAATGCAGAGATCCCACCATGAATGCAGAGATCCCATCACAAGTGCAGAGATTCCATCACAAGTGCAGAGATCCCATCACAAGTACAAAGATCCCATCACAAGTAGAGAGATCCCACTATGAGTGCAGAGATACCACCACAAGTGCAGAGATCCCACCATGAATGCACAGATCCCACCATGAGTGCAGAGATCCCATCACAAGTGCAAGGATCCCACCATAAGTGCAGAGATCCCATCACAAGTAGAGAGATCCCACTATGAGTGCAGAGATCCCACCACAAGTGCAGAGATCCCATCATGAGTACAGAGATCCTATCTCAAGTGCAGAGATCCCACCATAAGTGCAGAGATCCCATCACATGTGCAGAGATCCCATCATAAGTGCAGAGATCCCACCACATGTGCAGAGATCCCACTATCAATGCAGAGATCCTATCACAAGTGAAGAGATCCCACCACAAGTGCAAAGATCCCAGCATCAGTGCAGAGATCTCACCACACATGCAGAGATCCCACCATGAATGCAGAGATCCTATCACAAGTGCAGAGATCCCATCACAAGTGCAAAGATCCCACCATAAGTGCATAGATCCCATAACAAGTGCAGAGATCCCACCATGAGTATAGAGATCCCACCACATGTGCAGAGATCCCACCACAAGTGCAGAGATCCCACCACAAGTGAAGAGATCCCACTATGAGTGCAGAGATCCCATCACAAGTGAAGAGATCCCACCACAAGTGCAGAGATCCCACCATGAATGCAAAGATCCCAACACCAGTGCAGAGATCCCATCACAAGTGCAGAGATCCCACCACAAGTACAGAGATCCCATCACAAGTGCAGAGATCCCACCACAAGTGCAGAGATCCTACCATGAGTGCAGAGATCCCTTCAAAAGTGCAGAGATCCTACCATGAATACAGAGATCCTATCACAAGTGCAGGGATCCCACCATGAGTGCAGAGATCCCATCAAAAGTAGAGAGATCTCACTATGAGTGCAGAGATCCCACCACAAGTGCAGTGATACCACCATGAGTGCAGAGATCCCATCACAAATGCAGAGATCCCATCATGAGTACAGAGATCCTATCTCAAGTGCAGAGATCCCACCATAAGTGCAGAGATCCCATCACATGTGCAGAGATCCCATCATAAGTGCAGAGATCCCACCACATGTGCAGAGATCACACTATCAATGCAGAGATCCTATCACAAGAGAAGAGATCCCATCATGAGTACAGAGATCCTATCTCAAGTGCAGAGATCCCACCATAAGTGCAGAGATCCCATCACATGTGCAGAGATCCCATCATAAGTGCAGAGATCCCACCACATGTGCAGAGATCCCACTATCAAGGCAGAGATCCTATCACAAGTGAAGAGATCCCATCACAAGTGCAAAGATCCCACCATAAGTGCAGAGATCCCATCACAAGTGCAAAGATCCCACCATAAGTGCATAGATCCCATAACAAGTGCAGAGATCCCACCATGAGTATAGAGATCCCACCACATGTGCAGAGATCCCACCACAAGTGCAGAGATCCCACCACAAGTGAAGAGATCCCACTATGAGTGCAGAGATCCCATCACAAGTGCAGAGATCCCACCACAAGTGTAGAGATCCCACCATGAATGCAAAGATCCCAACACCAGTGCAGAGATCCCATCACAAGTGCAGAGATCCCACCACAAGTACAGAGATCCCATCACAAGTGCAGAGATCCCACCACAAGTGCAGATATCCCATCACAAGTAGTGAGATCCCACCATGAGTGCAGATATCCCATCACAAGTACAAAGATCCCACCATGAGTGCAGAGATCCCATCACAAGTGCAGAGATCCCACCACAAGTGCAGATATCCCATCACAAGTAGTGAGATCCCACTATGAGTGCAGAGATCCCAGCATGAGTGCAGATACACCATCACAAGTACAAAGATCCCACCATCAGTACAGAGATCCTACCACAAGTGCAGAGATCCCATCAAGAGTGCAGATATCCCACCATGAGTGCAGAGATCCCACCACAAGTGCAGAGATCCCACCACAAGTGCATAGATCCCATCATGAGTGTAGATATCCCACCATGAGTACAGAGATCCCACCACAAGTGCAGAGATCCCACCACAAGTGCAGAGATCCCATCACAAGTGCGGAGATCCCTCCATAGGAGCAGAGATCCCATCACAAGTGCAGAGATCCCACCATAAGTAGAGAGATCCCACTATGAGAGCAGAAATCCCATCACAAGTGCAGAGATCCCACCATGAGTGCAGATATTCCACTATGAGTACAGAGATCCCACAATGAGTACAGAGATCCCATCACAAGTACAGAGATCCCATCATAAGTAGAGAGATCCCACTATGAGTATACAGATCCCACCACATGTGCAGAGATCCCATCACAAGTGCAGATATCCCACCACAAGTGCAGAGATCCCACCATGAATGCAAAGATCCCAACACCAGTGCAGAGATCCCATCACAAGTGCAGAGATCCCATCACAAGTACAGAGATCCCATCACAAGAGCATAGATCCTACCATGAGTGCAGAGATCCCACCACAAGTGCAGAGATCCCACCATGAGTGCATAGATCCCACCACATGTGCAGAGATCCCATCACAAGTGCAGGGATCCCACCACAAGTGCAGAGATCCCACCATGAATGCAAAGATCCCAATACCAGTGCAGAGATCCCATCACAATTGCAGAGATCCCACCACAAGTACAGAGATCCCATCACAAGTGCAGAGATCCTACCATGAGTGCAGAGATCCCATCACAAGCGCAGAGATCCCACCACAAGTGCAGATATCCCATCACAAATAGAGAGATCCCACTATGAGTTCAGAGATCCCACCATGAGTGCAGATACACCATCACAAGTACAAAGATCCCACAATGAGTGCAGAGATCCTACCATAAGTGCAGAGATCCCATCATGAGTGTAGATATCCCACCATGAGTGCAGAGATCCCATCAAAAGTAGAGAGATCTCACTATGAGTGCAGAGATCCCACCACAAGTGCAGGGATCCCACCATTGGTGCAGAGATCCCATCACAAAAGCAGAGATCCCATCACAAGTATAGAGATCCCACCACAAGTGCAGAGATCCCATCACAAGTGCAGAGATCCCACCATGAGTGCAGAGATCCCATCACAAGTGCAGAGATCCCACCATGAGTATGGAGATCCTATCACAAGTGCAGGGATCCCACCATGAGTGCAGAGATCCCATCAAAAGTAGAGAGATCTCACTATGAGTGCAGAGATCCCACCACAAGTGCAGTGATCCCACCATGAGTGCAGAGATCCCCTCACAAATGCAGAGATCCCACCATGAATGCAGAGATCCCATCACAAGTGCAGAGATTCCATCACAAGTGCAGAGATCCCATCACAAGTACAAAGATCCCATCACAAGTAGAGAGATCCCACTATGAGTGCAGAGATACCACCACAAGTGCAGAGATCCCACCATGAATGCACAGATCCCACCATGAGTGCAGAGATCCCATCACAAGTGCAAGGATCCCACCATAAGTGCAGAGATCCCATCACAAGTAGAAAGATCCCACTATGAGTGCAGAGATCCCACCACAAGTGCAGAGATCCCATCATGAGTACAGAGATCCTATCTCAAGTGCAGAGATCCCACCATAAGTGCAGAGATCCCATCACATGTGCAGGGATCCCATCATAAGTGCAGAGATCCCACCATATGTGCAGAGATCCCACTATCAATGCAGAGATCCTATCACAAGTGAAGAGATCCCATCACAAGTGCAAAGATCCCACCATAAGTGCAGAGATCCCATCACAAGTGCAAAGATCCCACCATAAGTGCATAGATCCCATAACAAGTGCAGAGATCCCACCATGAGTATAGAGATCCCACCACATGTGCAGAGATCCCACCACAAGTGCAGAGATCCCACCACAAGTGAAGATATCCCACTATGAGTGCAGAGATCCCATCACGAAGTGCAGAGATCCCACCACAAGTGTAGAGATCCCACCATGAATGCAAAGATCCCAACACCAGTACAGATATCCCATCACAAGTAGTGAGATCCCACTATGAGTGCAGAGATCCCAGCATGAGTGCAGATACACCATCACAAGTACAAAGATCCCACCATCAGTACAGAGATCCTACCACAAGTGCAGAGATCCCATCAAGAGTGCAGATATCCCACCATGAGTGCAGAGATCCCACCACAAGTGCAGAGATCCCACCACAAGTGCATAGATCCCATCATGAGTGTAGATATCCCACCATGAGTACAGAGATCCCACCACAAGTGCAGAGATCCCACCACAAGTGCAGAGATCCCATCACAAGTGCGGAGATCCCTCCATAGGAGCAGAGATCCCATCACAAGTGCAGAGATCCCACCATAAGTAGAGAGATCCCACTATGAGAGCAGAAATCCCATCACAAGTGCAGAGATCCCACCATGAGTGCAGATATTCCACTATGAGTACAGAGATCCCACCATGAGTACAGAGATCCCATCACAAGTACAGAGATCCCATCATAAGTAGAGAGATCCCACTATGAGTATACAGATCCCACCACATGTGCAGAGATCCCATCACAAGTGCAGATATCCCACCACAAGTGCAGAGATCCCACCATGAATGCAAAGATCCCAACACCAGTGCAGAGATCCCATCACAAGTGCAGAGATCCCACCACAAGTACAGAGATCCCATCACAAGAGCATAGATCCTACCATGAGTGCAGAGATCCCACCACAAGTGCAGAGATCCCACCATGAGTGCATAGATCCCACCACATGTGCAGAGATCCCATCACAAGTGCAGGGATCCCACCACAAGTGCAGAGATCCCACCATGAATGCAAAGATCCCAACACCAGTGCAGAGATCCCATCACAATTGCAGAGATCCCACCACAAGTACAGAGATCCCATCACAAGTGCAGAGATCCTACCATGAGTGCAGAGATCCCATCACAAGCGCAGAGATCCCACCACAAGTGCAGATATCCCATCACAAATAGAGAGATCCCACTATGAGTTCAGAGATCCCACCATGAGTGCAGATACACCATCACAAGTACAAAGATCCCACAATGAGTGCAGAGATCCTACCATAAGTGCAGAGATCCCATCATGAGTGTAGATATCCCACCATGAGTGCAGAGATCCCATCAAAAGTAGAGAGATCTCACTATGAGTGCAGAGATCCCACCACAAGTGCAGGGATCCCACCATTGGTGCAGAGATCCCATCACAAAAGCAGAGATCCCATCACAAGTATAGAGATCCCACCACAAGTGCAGAGATCCCATCACAAGTGCAGAGATCCCACCATGAGTGCAGAGATCCCATCACAAGTGCAGAGATCCCACCATGAGTATGGAGATCCTATCACAAGTGCAGGGATCCCACCATGAGTGCAGAGATCCCATCAAAAGTAGAGAGATCTCACTATGAGTGCAGAGATCCCACCACAAGTGCAGTGATCCCACCATGAGTGCAGAGATCCCCTCACAAATGCAGAGATCCCACCATGAATGCAGAGATTCCATCACAAGTGCAGAGATTCCATCACAAGTGCAGAGATCCCATCACAAGTACAAAGATCCCATCACAAGTAGAGAGATCCCACTATGAGTGCAGAGATACCACCACAAGTGCAGAGATCCCACCATGAATGCACAGATCCCACCATGAGTGCAGAGATCCCATCACAAGTGCAAGGATCCCACCATAAGTGCAGAGATCCCATCACAAGTAGAAAGATCCCACTATGAGTGCAGAGATCCCACCACAAGTGCAGAGATCCCATCATGAGTACAGAGATCCTATCTCAAGTGCAGAGATCCCACCATAAGTGCAGAGATCCCATCACATGTGCAGAGATCCCATCATAAGTGCAGAGATCCCACCATATGTGCAGAGATCCCACTATCAATGCAGAGATCCTATCACAAGTGAAGAGATCCCATCACAAGTGCAAAGATCCCACCATAAGTGCAGAGATCCCATCACAAGTGCAAAGATCCCACCATAAGTGCATAGATCCCATAACAAGTGCAGAGATCCCACCATGAGTATAGAGATCCCACCACATGTGCAGAGATCCCACCACAAGTGCAGAGATCCCACCACAAGTGAAGATATCCCACTATGAGTGCAGAGATCCCATCACGAAGTGCAGAGATCCCACCACAAGTGTAGAGATCCCACCATGAATGCAAAGATCCCAACACCAGTGCAGAGATCCCATCACAAGTGCAGAGATCCCACCACAAGTACAGAGATCCCATCACAAGTGCAGAGATCCCACCACAAGTGCAGATATCCCATCACAAGTAGTGAGATCCCACCATGAGTGCAGATATCCCATCACAAGTACAAAGATCCCACCATGAATGCAAAGATCCCATCACAAGTGCAGAGATCCCACCACAAGTGCAGATATCCCATCACAAGTAGTGAGATCCCACTATGAGTGCAGAGATCCCAGCATGAGTGCAGATACACCATCACAAGTACAAAGATCCCACCATCAGTACAGAGATCCTACCACAAGTGCAGAGATCCCATCAAGAGTGCAGATATCCCACCATGAGTGCAGAGATCCCACCACAAGTGCAGAGATCCCACCACAAGTGCAGAGATCCCATCATGAGTGTAGATATCCCACCATGAGTACAGAGATCCCACCACAAGTGCAGAGATCCCACCACAAGTGCAGAGATCCCATCACAAGTGCGGAGATCCCTCCATAGGAGCAGAGATCCCATCACAAGTGCAGAGATCCCACCATAAGTAGAGAGATCCCACTATGAGAGCAGAAATCCCACCACAAGTGCAGAGATCCCACCATGAGTGCAGATATTCCACTATGAGTACAGAGATCCCACCATGAGTACAGCGATCCCATCACAAGTACAGAGATCCCATCATAAGTAGAGAGATCCCACTATGAGTACACAGATCCCACCACATGTGCAGAGATCCCATCACAAGTGCAGATATCCCACCACAAGTGCAGAGATCCCAACATGAATGCAAAGATCCCAACACCAGTGCAGAGATCCCATCACAAGTGCAGAGATCCCACCACAAGTACAGAGATCCCATCACAAGAGCATAGATCCTACCATGAGTGCAGAGATCCCATCACAAGTAGAGAGATCCCACTATGAGTGCAGAGATCCCACCATGAGTGCAGATATACCATCACAAGTACAAAGATCCCACCATGAGTGCAGAGATCCTACCACAAGTGCAGAGGTCCCATCATGAGTGCAGATATCCCACCATGAGTGCAGAGATCCCACCACAAGTGCAGAGATCCCACCACAAGTGCAGAGATCCCATCACAAGTGCAGAGATCCCTCCATAGGAGCAGAGATCCCATCACAAGTGCAGAGATCCCACCATAAGCAGAGAGATCCCACTATGAGAGCATAAATCCCACCACAAGTGCAGAGATCCCACCATGAGTGCAAAGATCCCACTATGAGTACAGAGATCCCACCATGAGTACAGTGATCCCACCACAAGTACAGAGATCCCATCATAAGTAGAGAGATCCCACTATGAGTACACAGATCCCAACATGAGTGCAGAGATCCCATCACAAGTACAGAGATCCCACCACACATGTAGATATCTCATCACAAGTAGAGAGATCCCACTATGAGTATAGAGATCCCACCATAAGTGCAGAGAACCCACCATAAGTGCAGAGATCCCACCACAAGTGCAGAGATCCCATCACAAGTAGAGAGATTCCACTATGAGTACACAGATCCTACCTTGAGTGCAGAGATCCCATCACGAGTGCAGAGATCCCATCACAAGTGCAGAGATCCCACCACAAGTGCAGAGATCCCACCATGAGTGCCGGGATCCCATCAAAAGTGCAGAGATCCCACCATGAGTGCAGAGATCCCATCACAAGTAGAAAGAGCCCACCATGAGTACAGAGATCCCATCACAAGTGCAGAGATCACATCATGAATACAGAGATCCCATCACAAGTGCAGAGATCCCATCACAAGTGCAGAGATCCCACCACAAGTACAAAGATCCTATCACAAGTAGAGATATCCCACTATGAGTGCAGAGATACCACCACAAGTGTAGAGATCCCACCATGAATGCACAGATCCCACCATGAGTGCAGAGATCCCATCACAAGTGCAAGGATCCCACCATAAGTGCAAAGATCCCATCACAAGTAGAGAGATCCCACTATGAGTGCAGAGATCCCACCACAAGTGCAGAGATCCCATCATGAGTACATAGATCCTATCTCAAGTGCAGAGATCCCACCATGAGTGCAGAGATCCCATCACATGTGCAGAGATCCCATCATAAGTGCAGAGATCCCACCACATGTGCAGAGATCCCACCATGAATGCAGAGATCCTATCACAAGTGCAGAGATCCCATCACAAGTACAGATATCCCACCATGAGTGCAGAGATCCCACAACAAGTGCAGAGATCCCACCACAAGTGCAGAGATCCCATCACAAGTGCAGAGATCCCTCCATAGGAGCAGAGATCCCATCACAAGTGCAGAGATCCCACCATAAGTAGAGAGATCCCACTATGAGAGCAGAAATCCCACCACAAGTGCAGAGATCCTACCATGAGTGCAGAGATCCCACTATGAGTACAGAGATCCCACCATGAGTACAGAGATCCCACTACAAGTACAGAGATCCCATCATAAGTAGAGAGATCCCACTATGAATACACAGATCCCAACATGAGTGCAGATATCCCATCACAAGTGCAGAGATCCCACCACAAATGTAGAGATCTCATCACAAGTAGAGAGATCCCACTATGAGTATAGAGATCCCACCATAAGTGCAGAGAACCCACCATAAGTGCAGAGATCCCACCACAAGTGCAGAGATCCCATCACAAGTAGAGAGATTCCACTATGAGTACACAGATCCCACCATGAGTGCAGAGATCCCATCACAAGTGCAGATATCCCACCACAAGTGCAGAGATCCCACCATGAGTGCAGGGATCCCATCACAAGTGCAGAGATCCCACCATGAGTGCAGAGATCCCATCACAAGTAGAAAGAGCCCACCATGAGTGCAGAGATCCCATCACAAGTGCAGAGATCCCACCATGAATGCAGAGATCCCATCACAAGTGCAGAGATCCCATCACAAGTGCAGAGATCCCACCACAAGTACAAAGATAGCATCACAAGTAGAGAGTTCCCACTATGAGTGCAGAGATACCACCACAAGTGCAGAGATCCCACCATGAATGCACAGATCCCACCATGAGTGCAGAGATCCCATCAAAAGTAGAGAGATCTCACTATGAGTGCAGAGATCCCACCACAAGTGCAGTGATCCCACCATGAGTGCAGAGATCCCATCACAAAAGCAGAGATCCCATCACAAGTATAGAAATCCCACCACAAGTGCAGAGATCCCATCACAAGTGCAGAGATCCTACCGTGAGTGCAGAGATCCCATCACAAGTGCAGAGATACCACCACAAGTGAAGAGATCCCATCACAAGTAGAGAGATCCCACTATGAGTGCAGAGATCCCACCATGAGTGCAGATATACCATCACAAGTACAAAGATCCCACCATGAGTGCAGAGATCCTACCACAAGTGCAGAGGTCCCATCATGAGTGCAGATATCCCACCATGAGTGCAGAGATCCCACCACAAGTGCAGAGATCCCACCACAAGTGCAGAGATCCCATCACAAGTGCAGAGATCCCTCCATAGGAGCAGAGATCCCATCACAAGTGCAGAGATCCCACCATAAGCAGAGAGATCCCACTATGAGAGCATAAATCCCACCACAAGTGCAGAGATCCCACCATGAGTGCAGAGATCCCACTATGAGTACAGAGATCACACCATGAGTACAGTGATCCCACCACAAGTACAGAGATCCCATCATAAGTAGAGAGATCCCACTATGAGTACACAGATCCCAACATGAGTGCAGAGATCCCATCACAAGTACAGAGATCCCACCACACATGTAGATATCTCATCACAAGTAGAGAGATCCCACTATGAGTATAGAGATCCCACCATAAGTGCAGAGAACCCACCATAAGTGCAGAGATCCCACCACAAGTGCAGAGATCCCATCACAAGTAGAGAGATTCCACTATGAGTACACAGATCCTACCTTGAGTGCAGAGATCCCATCACGAGTGCAGAGATCCCATCACAAGTGCAGAGATCCCACCACAAGTGCAGAGATCCCACCATGAGTGCCGGGATCCCATCAAAAGTGCAGAGATCCCACCATGAGTGCAGAGATCCCATCACAAGTAGAAAGAGCCCACCATGAGTACAGAGATCCCATCACAAGTGCAGAGATCACATCATGAATACAGAGATCCCATCACAAGTGCAGAGATCCCATCACAAGTGCAGAGATCCCACCACAAGTACAAAGATCCTATCACAAGTAGAGATATCCCACTATGAGTGCAGAGATACCACCACAAGTGTAGAGATCCCACCATGAATGCACAGATCCCACCATGAGTGCAGAGATCCCATCACAAGTGCAAGGATCCCACCATAAGTGCAAAGATCCCATCACAAGTAGAGAGATCCCACTATGAGTGCAGAGATCCCACCACAAGTGCAGAGATCCCATCATGAGTACATAGATCCTATCTCAAGTGCAGAGATCCCACCATGAGTGCAGAGATCCCATCACATGGGCAGAGATCCCATCATAAGTGCAGAGATCCCACCACATGTGCAGAGATCCCACCATGAATGCAGAGATCCTATCACAAGTGCAGAGATCCCATCACAAGTACAGATATCCCACCATGAGTGCAGAGATCCCACAACAAGTGCAGAGATCCCACCACAAGTGCAGAGATCCCATCACAAGTGCAGAGATCCCTCCATAGGAGCAGAGATCCCATCACAAGTGCAGAGATCCCACCATAAGTAGAGAGATCCCACTATGAGAGCAGAAATCCCACCACAAGTGCAGAGATCCTACCATGAGTGCAGAGATCCCACTATGAGTACAGAGATCCCACCATGAGTACAGAGATCCCACTACAAGTACAGAGATCCCATCATAAGTAGAGAGATCCCACTATGAATACACAGATCCCAACATGAGTGCAGATATCCCATCACAAGTGCAGAGATCCCACCACAAATGTAGAGATCTCATCACAAGTAGAGAGATCCCACTATGAGTATAGAGATCCCACCATAAGTGCAGAGAACCCACCATAAGTGCAGAGATCCCACCACAAGTGCAGAGATCCCATCACAAGTAGAGAGATTCCACTATGAGTACACAGATCCCACCATGAGTGCAGAGATCCCATCACAAGTGCAGAGATCCCACCACAAGTGCAGAGATCCCACCATGAGTGCAGGGATCCCATCACAAGTGCAGAGATCCCACCACGAGTGCAGAGATCCCATCACAAGTAGAAAGAGCCCACCATGAGTGCAGAGATCCCATCACAAGTGCAGAGATCCCACCATGAATGCAGAGATCCCATCACAAGTGCAGAGATCCCATCACAAGTGCAGAGATCCCACCACAAGTACAAAGATAGCATCACAAGTAGAGAGTTCCCACTATGAGTGCAGAGATACCACCACAAGTGCAGAGATCCCACCATGAATGCAAAGATCCCACCATGAGTGCAGAGATCCCATCAAAAGTAGAGAGATCTCACTATGAGTGCAGAGATCCCACCACAAGTGCAGTGATCCCACCATGAGTGCAGAGATCCCATCACAAAAGCAGAGATCCCATCACAAGTATAGAGATCCCACCACAAGTGCAGAGATCCCATCACAAGTGCAGAGATCCTACCATGAGTGCAGAGATCCCATCACAAGTGCAGAGATCCTACCATGAATACAGAGATCCTATCACAAGTGCAGGGATCCCACCATGAGTGCAGAGATCCCATCAAAAGTAGAGAGATCTCACTATGAGTGCAGAGATCCCACCACAAGTGCAGTGATACCACCATGAGTGCAGAGATCCCATCACAAATGCAGAGATCCCACCATGAATGCAGAGATCCCATCACAAGTGCAGAGATCCCATCACAATTGCAGAGATCCCACCACAAGTACAAAGATCCCATCACAAGTAGAGAGATCCCACTATGAGTGCAAAGATACCACCACAAGTGCAGAGATCCCACCATGAATGCACAGATCCCACCATGAGTGCAGAGATCCTACCATGAATACAGAGATCCTATCACAAGTGCACGGATACCACCATAAGTGCAGAGATACCATCACAAGTAGAGAGATCCCACTATGAGTGCAGAGATCCCACCACAAGTGCAGAGATCCCATCATGAGTACAGAGATCCTATCTCAAGTGCAGAGATCCCACCATGAGTGCAGAGATCCTACCACATGTGCAGAGATCCCATCACAAGTGAAGAGATCCCACCACAAGTGCAAAGATCCCAGCATCAGTGCAAAGATCTCACCACACATGCGGAGATCCCACCATGAATGCAGAGATCCTATCACAAGTGCAGAGATCCCATCACAAGTGCAAAAATCCCACCATAAGTACAGAGATCCCATCACAAGTGCAAAGATCCCACCATAAGTGCATAGATCCCATCACAAGTGCAGAGATCCCACCATGAATATAGAGATCCCACCACATGTGCAGAGATCCCACCACAAGTGCAGAGATCCCACCACAAGTGAAGAGATCCCACTATGAGTGCAGAGATCCCACCACAAGTTCAGAGATCCCACCATGAGTGCATAGATCCCACCACATGTGCAGAGATCCCATCACAAGTGCAGAGATCCCACCACAAGTGCAGAGATCCCACCATGAATGCAAAGATCGCAACACCGGTGCAGAGATCCCATCACAAGTGCAGAGATCCCACCACAAGTACAGAGATCCCATCACAAGTGCAGAGATCCTACCATGAGTGCAGATACACCATCACAAGTACAAAGATCCCATCATGAGTACAGAGATCCTATCTCAAGTGCAGAGATCCCACCATGAGTGCAGAGATCCCATCACATGTGCAGAGATCCCATTATAAGTGCAGAGATCCCACCACATGTGCAGAGATCCCACCATGAATGTAGAGACCCTATCACAAGTGCAGAGATCCCACCACAAGTGCAAAGATCCCAGCATCAGTGCAGAGATCCCATCACAAGTGCAAAGATCCCATCATAAGTGCATAGATCCCATCACAAGTGCAGTTATCCAACCATGAGTATAGAGATCCCACCACATGTGCAGAGATCCCACCACAAGTGCATAGATCCCACCACAAGTGCAGAGATCCCACCATGAGTGCATAGATCCCACCACATGTGCAGAGATCCCATCACAAGTGCAGAGATCCAACCACAAGTGGAGAGATCCCATCATGAGTACAGAGATCCCATCACAAGTGCAGAGATCCCACCATGAGTGCAGAGATCCCATCACAAGTAGAAAGAGCCCACCATGAGTGCAGAGATCCCATCACAAGTGCAGAGATCCCATCATGAATGCAGAGATCCCATCACAAGTGCAGAGATCCCATCACAAGTGCAGAGATCCCACCATGAATGCACAGATCCCACCATGAGTGCAGAGATCCCATCACAAGTGCAGGGATCCCACCATGAGTGCAGAGATCCCATCAAAAGTAGAGAGATCTCACTATGAGTGCAGAGATCCCACCACAAGTGCAGTGATCCCACCATGAGTGCAGAGATCCCATCACAAAAGCAGAGATCACATCACAAGTATAGAGATCCTACCATGAGTGCAGAGATCCCATCACAAGTGCAGAGATCCTACCATGAATACAGAGATCCTATCACAAGTGCAGAGATCCCACCATGAGTGCAGAAATCCCATCAAAAGTAGAGAGATCTCACTATGAGTGCAGAGATCCCACCACAAGTGCAGTGATACCACCATGAGTGCAGAGATCCCATCACAAATGCAGAGATCCCACCATGAATGCAGAGATCCCATCACAAGTGCAGAGATCCCATCACAATTGCAGAGATCCCACCACAAGTACAAAGATCCCATCACAAGTAGAGAGATCCCACTATGAGTGCAAAGATACCACCACAAGTACAGAGATCCCACCATGAATGCACAGATCCCACCATGAGTGCAGAGATCCTACCATGAATACAGAGATCCTATCACAAGTGCACGGATACCACCATAAGTGCAGAGATACCATCACAAGTAGAGAGATCCCACTATGAGTGCAGAGATCCCACCACAAGTGCAGAGATCCCATCATGAGTACAGAGATCCTATCTCAAGTGCAGAGATCCCACCATGAGTGCAGAGATCCCATCACATGTGCTGAGATCCCATCATAAGTGCAGAGATCCCACCACAAGTGAAGAGATCCCACTATGAGTGCAGAGATCCCACCACAAGTGCAGAGATCCCACCATGAGTGCATAGATCCTACCACATGTGCAGAGATCCCATCACAAGTGAAGAGATCCCACCACAAGTGCAAAGATCCCAGCATCAGTGCAAAGATCTCACCACACATGCGGAGATCCCACCATGAATGCAGAGATCCTATCACAAGCGCAGAGATCCCATCACAAGTGCAAAAATCCCACCATAAGTGCAGAGATCCCATCACAAGTGCAAAGATCCCACCATAAGTGCATAGATCCCATCACAAGTGCAGAGATCCCACCATGAATATAGAGATCCCACCACATGTGCAGAGATCCCACCACAAGTGCAGAGATCCCACCACAAGTGAAGAGATCCCACTATGAGTGCAGAGATCCCACCACAAGTGCAGAGATCCCACCATGAGTGCATAGATCCCACCACATGTGCAGAGATCCCATCACAAGTGCAGAGATCCCACAACAAGTGCAGAGATCCCACCATGAATGCAAAGATCGCAACACCGGTGCAGAGATCCCATCACAAGTGCAGAGATCCCACCACAAGTACAGAGATCCCATCACAAGTGCAGAGATCCTACCATGAGTGCAGATACACCATCACAAGTACAAAGATCCCATCATGAGTACAGAGATCCTATCTCAAGTGCAGAGATCCCACCATGAGTGCAGAGATCCCATCACATGTGCAGAGATCCCATTATAAGTGCAGAGATCCTACCACATGTGCAGAGATCCCACCATGAATGTATAGAACCTATCACAAGTGCAGAGATCCCACCACAAGTGCAAAGATCCCAGCATCAGTGCAGAGATCCCATCACAAGTGCAAAGATCCCACCATAAGTGCAGAGATCCCACTATCAATGCAGAGATCCTATCACAAGTGAAGAGATCCCATCACAAGTGCAAAGATCCCACCATAAGTGCAGAGATCCCATCACAAGTGCAAAGATCCCACCATAAGTGCATAGATCCCATAACAAGTGCAGAGATCCCACCATGAGTATAGAGATCCCACCACATGTGCAGAGATCCCACCACAAGTGCAGAGATCCCACCACAAGTGAAGAGATCCCACTATGAGTGCAGAGATCCCATCACAAGTGCAGAGATCCCACCACAAGTGTAGAGATCCCACCATGAATGCAAAGATCCCAACACCAGTGCAGAGATCCCATCACAAGTGCAGAGATCCCACCACAAGTACAGAGATTCCATCACAAGTGCAGAGATCCCACCACAAGTGCAGATATCCCATCACAAGTAGTGAGATCCCACCATGAGTGCAGATATCCCAACACAAGTACAAAGATCCCACCATGAGTGCAGAGATCCCATCACAAGTGCAGAGATCCCACCACAAGTGCAGATATCCCATCACAAGTAGTGAGATCCCACTATGAGTGCAGAGATCCCAGCATGAGTGCAGATACACCATCACAAGTACAAAGATCCCACCATCAGTACAGAGATCCTACCACAAGTGCAGAGATCCCATCAAGAGTGCAGATATCCCACCATGAGTGCAGAGATCCCACCACAAGTGCAGAGATCCCACCACAAGTGCAGAGATCCCATCATGAGTGTAGATATCCCACCATGAGTACAGAGATCCCACCACAAGTGCAGAGATCCCACCACAAGTGCAGAGATCCCATCACAAGTGCGGAGATCCCTCCATAGGAGCAGAGATCCCATCACAAGTGCAGAGATCCCACCATAAGTAGAGAGATCCCACTATGAGAGCAGAAATCCCACCACAAGTGCAGAGATCCCACCATGAGTGCAGATATTCCACTATGAGTACAGAGATCCCACCATGAGTACAGAGATCCCATCACAAGTACAGAGATCCCATCATAAGTAGATAGATCCCACTATGAGTACACAGATCCCACCACATGTGCAGAGATCCCATCACAAGTGCAGATATCCCACCACAAGTGCAGAGATCCCACCATGAATGCAAAGATCCCAACACCAGTGCAGAGATCCCATCACAAGTGCAGAGATCCCACCACAAGTACAGAGATCCCATCACAAGAGCATAGATCCTACCATGAGTGCAGAGATCCCATCACAAGTGCAGAGATCCCATCACAAGTGCAGATATCCCATCACAAGTAGTGAGATCCCGCTATGAGTGCAGAGATCCCACCATGAGTGCAGATACACCATCACGAGTACAAAGATCCCATCATGAGTACAGAGATCCTATCTCAAGTGCAGAGATCCCACCATGAGTGCAGAGATCCCATCACATGTGCAGAGATCTGATTATAAGTGCAGAGATCCCACCACACATGCAGAGATCCCACCATGAATGCAGAAAACCTATCACAAGTGCAGAGATCCCACCACAAGTGCAAAGATCCCAGCATCAGTGCAGAGATCTCACCACACATGCAGAGATCCCACCATGAATGCAGAGATCCTATCGCAAGTGCAGAGATCCCATCACAAGTGCAAAGATCCCACCATAAGTGCAGAGATCCCATCACAAGTGCAAAGATCCCACCATAAGTGCATAGATCCCATCACAAGTGCAGTTATCCCACCATGAGTATAGAGATCCCACCACATGTGCAGAGATCCCACCACAAGTGCATAGATCCCACCACAAGTAAAGAGATCCCACTATGAGTGCAGTGATCCCACCACAAGTGCAGAGATCCCACCATGAGTGCATAGATCCCACCACAAGTGCATAGATCCCACCACAAGTAAAGAGATCCCACTATGAGTGCAGAGATCCCACCACAAGTGCAGAGATCCCACCACAAGTGCAGAGATCCCACCATGAGTGCATAGATCCCACCACATGTGCAGAGATCCCATCACAAGTGCAGAGATCCCACCACAAGTGCAGAGATCCCACCATGAGTGCATAGATCCCACCACATGTGCAGAGATCCCATCACCAGTGCAGAGATCCCATCACAAGTGCAGAGATCCCACCACAAGTACAGAGATCCCATCACAAGTGCAGAGATCCTACCATGAGTGCAGAGATCCCATCACAAGTGCAGAGATCCCACCACAAGTGCAGATATCCCATCACAAATAGAGAGATCCCACTATGAGTTCAGAGATCCCACCATGAGTGCAGATACACCATCACAAGTACAAAGATCCCACAATGAGTGCAGAGATCCTACCACAAGTGCAGAGATCCCATCATGAGTGTAGATATCCCACCATGAGTGCAGAGATCCCATCAAAAGTAGAGAGATCTCACTATGAGTGCAGAGATCCCACCATGAGTGCAGATACACCATCACAAGTACAAAGATACCACCATAAGTGCAGAGATCCCACCACAAGTGCAGAGATCCCATCACAAGTAGAGAGATTCCACTATGAGTACACAGATCCCACCATGAGTGCAGATACACCATCACAAGTACAAAGATCCCACCATAAGTGCAGAGATCCCATCACAAGTGCAGAGATCCCATAACAAGTAGAGAGATTCCACTATGAGTACACAGATCCCACCATGAGTGCAGAGATCCCATCACAAGTGCAGAGATCCCATCACAAGTGCAGAGATCCCACCACAAGTGCAGAGATCCCACCATGAGTGCAGGGATCCCATCACAAGTGCAGAGATCCCACCATGAGTGCAGAGATCCCATCACAAGTAGAAAGAGCCTACCATGAGTGCAGAGATCCCATCACAAGTGCAGAGATCCCACCATGAATGCAGAGATCCCATCACAAGTGCAGAGATCCCATCACAAGTGCAGAGGTCCCACCACAAGTACAGAGGTCCCACCACAAGTACAAAGATAGCATCACAAGTAGAGAGATCCCACTATGAGTGCATAGATACCACCACAAGTGCAGAGATTCCACCATTAATGCACAGATCCCACCATGAGTGCAGAGATCCCATCACAAGTGCAGGGATCCCACCATGAGTGCAGAGATCCCATCAAAAGTAGAGAGATCTCACTATGAGTGCAGAGATCCCACCACAAGTGCAGGGATCCCACCATTGGTGCAGAGATCCCATCACAAAAGCAGAGATCCCATCACAAGTATAGAGATCCCACCACAAGTGCAGAGATCCCATCACAAGTGCAGAGATCCCACCATGAGTGCAGAGATCCCATCACAAGTGCAGAGATCCCACCATGAGTACGGAGATCCTATCACAAGTGCAGGGATCCCACCATGAGTGCAGAGATCCCATCAAAAGTAGAGAGATCTCACTATGAGTGCAGAGATCCCACCACAAGTGCAGTGATCCCACCATGAGTGCAGAGATCCCATCACAAATGCAGAGATCCCACCATGAATGCAGAGATCCCATCACAAGTGCAGAGATTCCATCACAAGTGCAGAGATCCCATCAAAAGTACAAATATCCCATCACAAGTAGAGAGATCCCACTATGAGTGCAGAGATACCACCACAAGTGCAGAGATCCCACCATGAATGCACAGATCCCACCATGAGTGTAGAGATCCCATCACAAGTGCAAGGATCCCACCATAAGTGCAGAGATCCCATCACAAGTAGAGAGATCCCACTATGAGTGCAGAGATCCCACCACAAGTGCAGAGATCCCATCATGAGTACAGAGATCCTATCTCAAGTGCAGAGATCCCACCATAAGTGCAGAGATCCCATCACATGTGCAGAGATCCCATCATAAGTGCAGAGATCCCACCACATGTGCAGAGATCCCACTATCAATGCAGAGATCCTATCACAAGTGAAGAGATCCCACCACAAGTGCAAAGATCCCAGCATCAGTGCAGAGATCTCACCACACATGCAGAGATCCCACCATGAATGCAGAGATCCTATCACAAGTGCAGAGATCCCATCACAAGTGCAAAGATCCCACCATAAGTGCATAGATCCCATAACAAGTGCAGAGATCCCACCATGAGTATAGAGATCCCACCACATGTGCAGAGATCCCACCACAAGTTCAGAGATCCCACCACAAGTGAAGAGATCCCACTATGAGTGCAGAGATCCCATCTCAAGTGAAGAGATCCCACCACAAGTGCAGAGATCCCACCATGAATGCAAAGATCCCAACACCAGTGCAGAGATCCCATCACAAGTGCAGAGATCCCACCACAAGTACAGAGATCCCATCACAAGTGCAGAGATCCCACCACAAGTGCAGAGATCCTACCATGAGTGCAGAGATCCCTTCACAAGTGCAGAGATCCTACCATGAATACAGAGATCCTATCACAAGTGCAGGGATCCCACCATGAGTGCAGAAATCCCATCAAAAGTAGAGAGATCTCACTATGAGTGCAGAGATCCCACCACTAGTGCAGTGATACCACCATGAGTGCAGAGATCCCATCACAAATGCAGAGATCCCATCATGAGTACAGAGATCCTATGTCAAGTGCAGAGATCCCACCATAAGTGCAGAGATCCCATCACATGTGCAGAGATCCCATCATAAGTGCAGAGATCCCATCACATGTGCAGAGATCCCACTATCAATGCAGAGATCCTATCACAAGTGAAGAGATCCCATCATGAGTACAGAGATCCTATCTCAAGTGCAGAGATCCCACCATAAGTGCAGAGATCCCATCACATGTGCAGGGATCCCATCATAAGTGCAGAGATCCCACCATATGTGCAGAGATCCCACTGTCAATGCAGAGATCCTATCACAAGTGAAGAGATCCCATCACAAGTGCAAAGATCCCACCATAAGTGCAGAGATCCCATCACGAGTGCAAAGATCCCACCATAAGTGCATAGATCCCATAACAAGTGCAGAGATCCCACCATGAGTATAGAGATCCCACCACATGTGCAGAGATCCCACCATGAATGCAAAGATCCCAACACCAGTGCAGAGATCCCATCACAAGTGCAGAGATCCCACCACAAGTACAGAGATCCCATCACAAGTGCAGAGATCCCACCACAAGTGCAGATATCCCATCACAAGTAGTGAGATCCCACCATGAGTGCAGATATTCCATCACAAGTACAAAGATCCCACCATGAGTGCAGAGATCCCATCACAAGTGCAGAGATCCCACCACAAGTGCAGATATCCCATCACAAGTAGTGAGATCCCACTATGAGTGCAGAGATCCCAGCATGAGTGCAGATACACCATCACAAGTACAAAGATCCCACCATCAGTACAGAGATCCTACCACAAGTGCAGAGATCCCATCAAGAGTGCAGATATCCCACCATGAGTGCAGAGATCCCACCACAAGTGCAGAGATCCCACCACAAGTGCAGAGATCCCATCATGAGTGTAGATATCCCACCATGAGTACAGAGATCCCACCACAAGTGCAGAGATCCCACCACAAGTGCAGAGATCCCATCACAAGTGCGGAGATCCCTCCATAGGAGCAGAGATCCCATCACAAGTGCAGAGATCCCACCATAAGTAGAGAGATCCCACTATGAGAGCAGAAATCCCACCACAAGTGCAGAGATCCCACCATGAGTGCAGATATTCCACTATGAGTACAGAGATCCCACCATGAGTACAGAGATCCCATCACAAGTACAGAGATCCCATCATAAGTAGAGAGATCCCACTATGAGTACACAGATCCCACCACATGTGCAGAGATCCCATCACAAGTGCAGATATCCCACCACAAGTGCAGAGATCCCACCATGAATGCAAAGATCCCAACACCAGTGCAGAGATCCCATCACAAGTGCAGAGATCCCACCACAAGTACAGAGATCCCATCACAAGAGCATAGATCCTACCATGAGTGCAGAGATCCCATCACAAGTGCAGAGATCCCATCACAAGTGCAGATATCCCATCACAAGTAGTGAGATCCCACTATGAGTGCAGAGATCCCACCATGAGTGCAGATACACCATCACGAGTACAAAGATCCCATCATGAGTACAGAGATCCTATCTCAAGTGCAGAGATCCCACCATGAGTGCAGAGATCCCACCATGAGTGCAGAGATCCCATCAAAAGTAGAGAGATCTCACTATGAGTGCAGAGATCCCACCATGAGTGCAGATACACCATCACAAGTACAAAGATCCCACCATAAGTGCAGGGATCCCACCACAAGTGCAGAGATCCCATCACAAGTAGAGAGATTCCACTATGAGTGCAGAGATCTGATTATAAGTGCAGAGATCCCATCACACATGCAGAGATCCCACCATGAATGCAGAAAACCTATCACAAGTGCAGAGATCCCACCACAAGTGCAAAGATCCCAGCATCAGTGCAGAGATCTCACCACACATGCAGAGATCCCACCATGAATGCAGAGATCCTATCGCAAGTGCAGAGATCCCATCACAAGTGCAAAGATCCCACCATAAGTGCAGAGATCCCATCACAAGTGCAAAGATCCCACCATAAGTGCATAGATCCCATCACAAGTGCAGTTATCCCACCATGAGTATAGAGATCCCACCACATGTGCAGAGATCCCACCACAAGTGCATAGATCCCACCACAAGTAAAGAGATCCCACTATGAGTGCAGAGATCCCACCACAAGTGCAGAGATCCCACCATGAGTGCATAGATCCCACCACATGTGCAGAGATCCCATCACAAGTGCAGAGATCCCACCACAAGTGCAGAGATCCCACCATGAATGCAAAGATCCCAACACCAGTGCAGAGATCCCATCACAAGTGCAGAGATCCCACCACAAGTACAGAGATCCCATCACAAGTGCAGAGATCCTACCATGAGTGCAGAGATCCCATCACAAGTGCAGAGATCCCACCACAAGTGCAGATATCCCATCACAAATAGAGAGATCCCACTATGAGTTCAGAGATCCCACCATGAGTGCAGATACACCATCACAAGTACAAAGATCCCACAATGAGTGCAGAGATCCTACCACAAGTGCAGAGATCCCATCATGAGTGTAGATATCCCACCATGAGTGCAGAGATCCCATCAAAAGTAGAGAGATCTCACTATGAGTGCAGAGATCCCACCATGAGTGCAGATACACCATCACAAGTACAAAGATCCCACCATAAGTGCAGGGATCCCACCACAAGTGCAGAGATCCCATCACAAGTAGAGAGATTCCACTATGAGTACACAGATCCCACCATGAGTGCAGATACACCATCACAAGTACAAAGATCCCACCATAAGTGCAGAGATCCCATCACAAGTGCAGAGATCCCATCACAAGTAGAGAGATTCCACTATGAGTACACAGATCCCACCATGAGTGCAGAGATCCCATCACAAGTGCAGAGATCCCATCACAAGTGCAGAGATCCCACCACAAGTGCAGAGATCCCACCATGAGTGCAGGGATCCCATCACAAGTGCAGAGATCCCACCATGAGTGCAGAGATCCCATCACAAGTAGAAAGAGCCTACCATGAGTGCAGAGATCCCATCACAAGTGCAGAGATCCCACCATGAATGCAGAGATCCCATCACAAGTGCAGAGATCCCATCACAAGTGCAGAGGTCCCACCACAAGTACAGAGGTCCCACCACAAGTACAAAGATAGCATCACAAGTAGAGAGATCCCACTATGAGTGCATAGATACCACCACAAGTGCAGAGATTCCACCATTAATGCACAGATCCCACCATGAGTGCAGAGATCCCATCACAAGTGCAGGGATCCCACCATGAGTGCAGAGATCCCATCAAAAGTAGAGAGATCTCACTATGAGTGCAGAGATCCCACCACAAGTGCAGGGATCCCACCATTAGTGCAGAGATCCCATCACAAAAGCAGAGATCCCATCACAAGTATAGAGATCCCACCACAAGTGCAGAGATCCCATCACAAGTGCAGAGATCCCACCATGAGTGCAGAGATCCCATCACAAGTGCAGAGATCCCACCATGAGTACGGAGATCCTATCACAAGTGCAGGGATCCCACCATGAGTGCAGAGATCCCATCAAAAGTAGAGAGATCTCACTATGAGTGCAGAGATCCCACCACAAGTGCAGTGATCCCACCATGAGTGCAGAGATCCCATCACAAATGCAGAGATCCCACCATGAATGCAGAGATCCCATCACAAGTGCAGAGATTCCATCACAAGTGCAGAGATCCCATCACAAGTACAAAGATCCCATCACAAGTAGAGAGATCCCACTATGAGTGCAGAGATACCACCACAAGTGCAGAGATCCCACCATGAATGCACAGATCCCACCATGAGTGCAGATATCCCATCACAAGTGCAAGGATCCCACCATAAGTGCAGAGATCCCATCACAAGTAGAGAGATCCCACTATGAGTGCAGAGATCCCACCACAAGTGCAGAGATCCCATCATGAGTACAGAGATCCTATCTCAAGTGCAGAGATCCCACCATAAGTGCAGAGATCCCATCACATGTGCAGAGATCCCATCATAAGTGCAGAGATCCCACCACATGTGCAGAGATCCCACTATCAATGCAGAGATCCTATCACAAGTGAAGAGATCCCACCACAAGTGCAAAGATCCCAGCATCAGTGCAGAGATCTCACCACACATGCAGAGATCCCACCATGAATGCAGAGATCCTATCACAAGTGCAGAGATCCCATCACAAGTGCAAAGATCCCACCATAAGTGCATAGATCCCATAACAAGTGCAGAGATCCCACCATGAGTATAGAGATCCCACCACATGTGCAGAGATCCCACCACAAGTGCAGAGATCCCACCACAAGTGAAGAGATCCCACTATGAGTGCAGAGATCCCACCATGAATGCAAAGATCCCAACACCAGTGCAGAGATCCCATCACAAGTGCAGAGATCCCACCACAAGTACAGAGATCCCAACACCAGTGCAGAGATCCCATCACAAGTGCAGAGATCCCACCACAAGTACAGAGATCCCATCACAAGTGCAGAGATCCTACCATGAGTATAGAGATCCCACCACATGTGCAGAGATCCCACCACAAGTGCAGAGATCCCACCACAAGTGAAGAGATCCCACCACAAGTGCAGAGATCCCACCATGAATGCAAAGATCCCAACACCAGTGCAGAGATCCCATCACAAGTGCAGAGATCCCACCACAAGTACAGAGATCCCAACACCAGTGCAGAGATCCCATCACAAGTGCAGAGATCCCACCACAAGTACAGAGATCCCATCACAAGTGCAGAGATCCTACCATGAGTGCAGAGATCCCATCACAAGTGCAGAGATCCCACCACAAGTGCAGATATCCCATCACAAATAGAGAGATCCCACTATGAGTTCAGAGATCCCACCATGAGTGCAGATACACCATCACAAGTACAAAGATCCCACAATGAGTGCAGGGATCCTACCACAAGTGCAGAGATCCCATCATGAGTGTAGATATCCCACCATGAGTGCAGAGATCCCATCAAAAGTAGAGAGATCTCACTATGAGTGCAGAGATCCCACCATGAGTGCAGATACACCATCACAAGTACAAAGATCCCACCATAAGTGCAGAGATCCCACCACAAGTGCAGAGATCCCATCACAAGTAGAGAGATTCCACTATGAGTACACAGATCCCACCATGAGTGCAGATACACCATCACAAGTACAAAGATCCCACCATAAGTGCAGAGATCCCACCACAAGTGCAGAGATCCCATCACAAGTAGAGAGATTCCACTATGAGTACACAGATCCCACCATGAGTGCAGAGATCCCATCACAAGTGCAGAGATCCCACCACAAGTGCAGAGATCCCACCACAAGTGCAGAGATCCCACCATGAGTGCAGGTATCCCATCACAAGTGCAGAGATCCCACCATTAGTGCAGAGATCCCATCACAAGTAGAAAGAGCCTACCATGAGTGCAGAGATCCCATCACAAGTGCAGAGATCCCACCATGAATGCAGAGATCCCATCACAAGTGCAGAGATCCCATCACAAGTGCAGAGGTCCCACCACAAGTACAAAGATAGCATCACAAATAGAGAGATCCCACTATGAGTGCATAGATACCACCACAAGTGCAGAGATTCCACCATTAATGCACAGATCCCACCATGAGTGCAGAGATCCCATCACGAGTGCAGGGATCCCACCATGAGTGCAGAGATCCCATCAAAAGTAGAGAGATCTCACTATGAGTGCAGAGATCCCACCACAAGTGCAGGGATCCCACCATTGGTGCAGAGATCCCATCACAAAAGCAGAGATCCCATCACAAGTATAGAGATCCCACCACAAGTGCAGAGATCCCATCACAAGTGCAGAGATCCCACCATGAGTGCAGAGATCCCATCACAAGTGCAGAGATCCCACCATGAGTACGGAGATCCTATCACAAGTGCAGGGATCCCACCATGAGTGCAGAGATCCCATCAAAAGTAGAGAGATCTCACTATGAGTGCAGAGATCCCACCACAAGTGCAGTGATCCCACCATGAGTGCAGAGATCCCATCACAAATGCAGAGATCCCACCATGAATGCAGAGATCCCATCACAAGTGCAGAGATTCCATCACAAGTGCAGAGATCCCATCACAAGTACAAAGATCCCATCACAAGTAGAGAGATCCCACTATGAGTGCAGAGATACCACCACAAGTGCAGAGATCCCACCATGAATGCACAGATCCCACCATGAGTGCAGAGATCCCATCACAAGTGCAAGGATCCCACCATAAGTGCAGAGATCCCATCACAAGTAGAGAGATCCCACTATGAGTGCAGAGATCCCACCACAAGTGCAGAGATCCCATCATGAGTACAGAGATCCTATCTCAAGTGCAGAGATCCCACCATAAGTGCAGAGATCCCATCACATGTGCAGAGATCCCATCATAAGTGCAGAGATCCAACCACATGTGCAGAGATCCCACTATCAATGCAGAGATCCTATCACAAGTGAAGAGATCCCACCACAAGTGCAAAGATCCCAGCATCAGTGCAGAGATCTCACCACACATGCAGAGATCCCACCATGAATGCAGAGATCCTATCACAAGTGCAGAGATCCCATCACAAGTGCAAAGATCCCACCATAAGTGCAGAGATCCCATCACAAGTGCAAAGATCCCACCATAAGTGCATAGATCCCATAACAAGTGCAGAGATCCCACCATGAGTATAGAGATCCCACCACATGTGCAGAGATCCCACCACAAGTGCAGAGATCCCACCACAAGTGAAGAGATCCCACTATGAGTGCAGAGATCCCATCACAAGTGCAGAGATCCCACCATGAATGCAAAGATCCCAACACCAGTGCAGAGATCCCATCACAAGTGCAGAGATCCCACCACAAGTACAGAGATCCCATCACAAGTGCAGAGATCCCACCACAAGTGCAGATATCCCATCACAAGTAGTGAGATCCCACCATGAGTGCAGAGATCCCAGCATGAGTGCAGATACACCATCACAAGTACAAAGATCCCACCATCAGTACAGAGATCCTACCACAAGTGCAGAGATCCCATCAAGAGTGCAGATATCCCACCATGAGTGCAGAGATCCCACCACAAGTGCAGAGATCCCACCACAAGTGCAGAGATCCCATCATGAGTGTAGATATCCCACCATGAGTACAGATATCCCACCACAAGTGCAGAGATCCCACCACAAGTGCAGAGATCCCATCACAAGTGCAGAGATCCCTCCATAGGAGCAGAGATCCCATCACAAGTGCAGAGATCTCACCATAAGTAGAGAGATCCCACTATGAGAGCAGAAATCCCACCACAAGTACAGAGATCCCACCATGAGTGCAGATATTCCACTATGAGTACAGAGATCCCACCATGAGTACAGAGATCCCATCACAAGTACAGAGATCCCATCGTAAGTAGAGAGATCCCACTATGAGTACACAGATCCCACCACATGTGCAGAGATCCCATCACAAGTGCAGATATCCCACCACAAGTGCAGAGATCCCACCATGAATGCAAAGATCCCAACACCAGTGCAGAGATCCCATCACAAGTGCAGAGATCCCACCACAAGTACAGAGATCCCATCACAAGAGCATAGATCCTACCATGAGTGCAGAGATCCCATCACAAGTGCAGAGATCCCATCACAAGTGCAGATATCCTATCACAAGTAGTGAGATCCCACTATGAGTGCAGAGATCCCACCATGAGTGCAGATACACCATCACGAGTACAAAGATCCCATCATGAGTACAGAGATCCTATCTCAAGTGCAGAGATCCCACCATGAGTGCAGAGATCCCATCACATGTGCAGAGATCCGATTATAAGTGCAGAGATCCCACCACACGTGCAGAGATCCCACCATGAATGCAGAAAACCTACCACAAGTGCAGAGATCCCACCACAAGTGCAAAGATCCCAGCATCAGTGCAGAGATCTCACCACACATGCAGAGATCCCACCATGAATGCAGAGATCCTATCGCAAGTGCAGAGATCCCATCACAAGTGCAAAGATCCAACCATAAGTGCAGAGATCCCATCACAAGTGCAAAGATCCCACCATAAGTGCATAGATCCCATCACAAGTGCAGTTATCCCACCATGAGTATAGAGATCCCACCACATGTGCAGAGATCCCACCACAAGTGCATAGATCCCACCACAAGTAAAGAGATCCCACTATGAGTGCAGAGATACCACCACAAGTGCAGAGATCCCACCATGAGTGCATAGATCCCACCACATGTGCAGAGATCCCATCACAAGTGCAGAGATCCCACCACAAGTGCAGAGATCCCACCATGAATGCAAAGATCCCAACACCAGTGCAGAGATCCCATCACAAGTGCAGAGATCCCACCACAAGTACAGAGATCCCATCACAAGTGCAGAGATCCTACCATGAGTGCAGAGATCCCATCACAAGTGCAGAGATCCCACCACAAGTGCAGATATCCCATCACAAATAGAGAGATCCCACTATGAGTGCAGAGATCCCACCATGAGTACAGATACACCATCACAAGTACAAAGATCCCACAATGAGTGCAGAGATCCTACCACAAGTGCAGAGATCCCATCACGAGGGTAGATATCCCACCATGAGTGCAGAGATCCCATCAAAAGTAGAGAGATCTCACTATGAGTGCAGAGATCCCACCACAAGTGCAGTGATCCCACCATGAGTGCAGAGATCCCATCACAAATGCAGAGATCCCACCATGAATGCAGAGATCCCATCACAAGTGCAGAGATTCCATCACAAGTGCAGAGATCCCATCACAAGTACAAAGATCCCATCACAAGTAGAGAGATCCCACTATGAGTGCAGAGATACCACCACAAGTGCAGAGATCCCACCATGAATGCACAGATCCCACCATGAGTGCAGAGATCCCATCACAAGTGCAAGGATCCCACCATAAGTGCAGAGATCCCATCACAAGTAGAGAGATCCCACTATGAGTGCAGAGATCCCACCACAAGTGCAGAGATCCCACCACAAGTGCAGAGATCCCATCATGAGTGTAGATATCCCACCATGAGTACAGAGATCCCACCACAAGTGCAGAGATCCCACCACAAGTGCAGAGATCCCATCACAAGTGCGGAGATCCCTCCATAGGAGCAGAGATCCCATCACAAGTGCAGAGATCCCACCATAAGTAGAGAGATCCCACTATGAGAGCAGAAATCCCACCACAAGTGCAGAGATCCCACCATGAGTGCAGATATTCCACTATGAGTACAGAGATCCCACCATGAGTACAGAGATCCCATCACAAGTACAGAGATCCCATCATAAGTAGAGAGATCCCACTATGAGTACACAGATCCCACCACATGTGCAGAGATCCCATCACAAGTGCAGATATCCCACCACAAGTGCAGAGATCCCACCATGAATGCAAAGATCCCAACACCAGTGCAGAGATCCCATCACAAGTGCAGAGATCCCACCACAAGTACAGAGATCCCATCACAAGAGCATAGATCCTACCATGAGTGCAGAGATCCCATCACAAGTGCAGAGATCCCATCACAAGTGCAGATATCCTATCACAAGTAGTGAGATCCCACTATGAGTGCAGAGATCCCACCATGAGTGCAGATACACCATCACGAGTACAAAGATCCCATCATGAGTACAGAGATCCTATCTCAAGTGCAGAGATCCCACCATGAGTGCAGAGATCCCATCACATGTGCAGAGATCTGATTATAAGTGCAGAGATCCCACCACACGTGCAGAGATCCCATCATGAATGCAGAAAACCTATCACAAGTGCAGAGATCCCACCACAAGTGCAAAGATCCCAGCATCAGTGCAGAGATCTCACCACACATGCAGAGATCCCACCATGAATGCAGAGATCCTATCGCAAGTGCAGAGATCCCATTACAAGTGCAAAGATCCCACCATAAGTGCAGAGATCCCATCACAAGTGCAAAGATCCCACCATAAGTGCATAGATCCCATCACACGTGCAGTTATCCCACCATGAGTATAGAGATCCCACCACATGTGCAGAGATCCCACCACAAGTGCATAGATCCCACCACAAGTAAAGAGATCCCACTATGAGTGCAGAGATCCCACCACAAGTGCAGAGATCCCACCATGAGTGCATAGATCCCACCACATGTGCAGAGATCCCATCACAAGTGCAGAGATCCCACCACAAGTGCAGAGATCCCACCATGAATGCAAAGATCCCAACACCAGTGCAGAGATCCCATCACAAGTGCAGAGATCCCACCACAAGTACAGAGATCCCATCACAAGTGCAGAGATCCTACCATGAGTGCAGAGATCCCATCACAAGTGCAGAGATCCCACCACAAGTGCAGATATCCCATCACAAATAGAGAGATCCCACTATGAGTGCAGAGATCCCACCATGAGTACAGATACACCATCACAAGTACAAAGATCCCACAATGAGTGCAGAGATCCTACCACAAGTGCAGAGATCCCATCACGAGTGTAGATATCCCACCATGAGTGCAGAGATCCCATCAAAAGTAGAGAGATCTCACTATGAGTGCAGAGATCCCACCACAAGTGCAGTGATCCCACCATGAGTGCAGAGATCCCATCACAAATGCAGAGATCCCACCATGAATGCAGAGATCCCATCACAAGTGCAGAGATTCCATCACAAGTGCAGAGATCCCATCACAAGTACAAAGATCCCATCACAAGTAGAGAGATCCCACTATGAGTGCAGAGATACCACCACAAGTGCAGAGATCCCACCATGAATGCACAGATCCCACCATGAGTGCAGAGATCCCATCACAAGTGCAAGGATCCCACCATAAGTGCAGAGATCCCATCACAAGTAGAGAGATCCCACTATGAGTGCAGAGATCCCACCACAAGTGCAGAGATCCCACCACAAGTGCAGAGATCCCATCATGAGTGTAGATATCCCACCATGAGTACAGAGATCCCACCACAAGTGCAGAGATCCCACCACAAGTGCAGAGATCCCATCACAAGTGCGGAGATCCCTCCATAGGAGCAGAGATCCCATCACAAGTGCAGAGATCCCACCATAAGTAGAGAGATCCCACTATGAGAGCAGAAATCCCACCACAAGTGCAGAGATCCCACCATGAGTGCAGATATTCCACTATGAGTACAGAGATCCCACCATGAGTACAGAGATCCCATCACAAGTACAGAGATCCCATCATAAGTAGAGAGATCCCACTATGAGTACACAGATCCCACCACATGTGCAGAGATCCCATCACAAGTGCAGATATCCCACCACAAGTGCAGAGATCCCACCATGAATGCAAAGATCCCAACACCAGTGCAGAGATCCCATCACAAGTGCAGAGATCCCACCACAAGTACAGAGATCCCATCACAAGAGCATAGATCCTACCATGAGTGCAGAGATCCCATCACAAGTGCAGAGATCCCATCACAAGTGCAGATATCCTATCACAAGTAGTGAGATCCCACTATGAGTGCAGAGATCCCACCATGAGTGCAGATACACCATCACGAGTACAAAGATCCCATCATGAGTACAGAGATCCTATCTCAAGTGCAGAGATCCCACCATGAGTGCAGAGATCCCATCACATGTGCAGAGATCTGATTATAAGTGCAGAGATCCCACCACACGTGCAGAGATCCCATCATGAATGCAGAAAACCTATCACAAGTGCAGAGATCCCACCACAAGTGCAAAGATCCCAGCATCAGTGCAGAGATCTCACCACACATGCAGAGATCCCACCATGAATGCAGAGATCCTATCGCAAGTGCAGAGATCCCATCACAAGTGCAAAGATCCCACCATAAGTGCAGAGATCCCATCACAAGTGCAAAGATCCCACCATAAGTGCATAGATCCCATCACAAGTGCAGTTATCCCACCATGAGTATAGAGATCCCACCACATGTGCAGAGATCCCACCACAAGTGCATAGATCCCACCACAAGTAAAGAGATCCCACTATGAGTGCAGAGATCCCACCACAAGTGCAGAGATCCCACCATGAGTGCATAGATCCCACCACATGTGCAGAGATCCCATCACAAGTGCAGAGATCCCACCACAAGTGCAGAGATCCCACCATGAATGCAAAGATCCCAACACCAGTGCAGAGATCCCATCACAAGTGCAGAGATCCCACCACAAGTACAGAGATCCCATCACAAGTGCAGAGATCCTACCATGAGTGCAGAGATCCCATCACAAGTGCAGAGATCCCACCACAAGTGCAGATATCCCATCACAAATAGAGAGATCCCACTATGAGTGCAGAGATCCCACCATGAGTACAGATACACCATCACAAGTACAAAGATCCCACAATGAGTGCAGAGATCCTACCACAAGTGCAGAGATCCCATCACGAGTGTAGATATCCCACCATGAGTGCAGAGATCCCATCAAAAGTAGAGAGATCTCACTATGAGTGCAGAGATCCCACCACAAGTGCAGTGATCCCACCATGAGTGCAGAGATCCCATCACAAATGCAGAGATCCCACCATGAATGCAGAGATCCCATCACAAGTGCAGAGATTCCATCACAAGTGCAGAGATCCCATCACAAGTACAAAGATCCCATCACAAGTAGAGAGATCCCACTATGAGTGCAGAGATACCACCACAAGTGCAGAGATCCCACCATGAATGCACAGATCCCACCATGAGTGCAGAGATCCCATCACAAGTGCAAGGATCCCACCATAAGTGCAGAGATCCCATCACAAGTAGAGAGATCCCACTATGAGTGCAGAGATCCCACCACAAGTGCAGAGATCCCATCATGAGTACAGAGATCCTATCTCAAGTGCAGAGATCCCACCATAAGTGCAGAGATCCCATCACATGTGCAGAGATCCCATCATAAGTGCAGAGATCCCACCACATGTGCGGAGATCCCACTATCAATGCAGAGATCCTATCACAAGTGAAGAGATCCCACCACAAGTGCAAAGATCCCAGCATCAGTGCAGAGATCTCACCATACATGCAGAGATCCCACCATGAATGCAGAGATCCTATCACAAGTGCAGAGATCCCACCACAAGTGCAAAGATCCCACCATAAGTGCAGAGATCCCATCACAAGTGCAAAGATCCCACCATAAGTGCATAGATCCCATAACAAGTGCAGAGATCCCACCATGAGTATAGAGATCCCACCACATGTGCAGAGATCCCACCACAAGTGCAGAGATCCCACCACAAGTGAAGAGATCCCACTATGAGTGCAGAGATCCCATCACAAGTGCAGAGATCCCACCACAAGTGCAGAGATCCCACCATGAATGCAAAGATCCCAACACCAGTGCAGAGATCCCATCACAAGTGCAGAGATCCCACCACAAGTACAGAGATCCCATCACAAGTGCAGAGATCCCACCACAAGTGCAGATATCCCATCACAAGTAGTGAGATCCCACCATGAGTGCAGATATCCCATCACAAGTACAAAGATCCCACCATGAGTGCAGAGATCCCATCACAAGTGCGGAGATCCCACCACAAGTGCAGATATCCCATCACAAGTAGTGAGATCCCACTATGAGTGCAGAGATCCCAGCATGAGTGCAGATACACCATCACAAGTACAAAGATCCCACCATCAGTACAGAGATCCTACCACAAGTGCAGAGATCCCATCAAGAGTGCAGATATCCCACCATGAGTGCAGAGATCCCACCACAAGTGCAGAGATCCCACCACAAGTGCAGAGATCCCATCATGAGTGTAGATATCCCACCATGAGTACAGAGATCCCACCACAAGTGCAGAGATCCCACCACAAGTGCAGAGATCCCATCACAAGTGCGGAGATCCCTCCATAGGAGCAGAGATCCCATCACAAGTGCAGAGATCCCACCATAAGTAGAGAGATCCCACTATGAGAGCAGAAATCCCACCACAAGTGCAGAGATCCCACCATGAGTGCAGATATTCCACTATGAGTACAGAGATCCCATCACATCTACAGAGATCCCATCATAAGTAGAGAGATCCCACTATGAGTACACAGATCCCACCACATGTGCAGAGATCCCATCACAAGTGCAGATATCCCACCACAAGTGCAGAGATCCCACCATGAATGCAAAGATCCCAACACCAGTGCAGAGATCCCATCACAAGTGCAGAGATCCCACCACAAGTACAGAGATCCCATCACAAGAGCATAGATCCTACCATGAGTGCAGAGATCCCATCACAAGTGCAGAGATCCCATCACAAGTGCAGATATCCCATCACAAGTAGTGAGATCCCACTATGAGTGCAGAGATCCCACCATGAGTGCAGATACACCATCACGAGTACAAAGATCCCATCATGAGTACAGAGATCCTATCTCAAGTGCAGAGATCCCACCATGAGTGCAGAGATCCCATCATATGTGCAGAGATCCGATTATAAGTGCAGAGATCCCACCAAACATGCAGAGATCCCACCATGAATGCAGAAAACCTATCACAAGTGCAGAGATCCCACCACAAGTGCAAAGATCCCAGCATCAGTGCAGAGAACTCACCACACATGCAGAGATCCCACCATGAATGCAGAGATCCTATCGCAAGTGCAGAGATCCCATCACAAGTGCAAAGATCCCACCATAAGTGCAGAGATCCCATCACAAGTGCAAAGATCCCACCATAAGTGCATAGATCCCATCACAAGTGCAGTTATCCCACCATGAGTATAGAGATCCCACCACATGTGCAGAGATCCCACCACAAGTGCATAGATCCCACCACAAGTAAAGAGATCCCACTATGAGTGCAGAGATCCCACCACAAGTGCAGAGATCCCACCATGAGTGCATAGATCCCACCACATGTGCAGAGATCCCATCACAAGTGCAGAGATCCCACCACAAGTGCAGAGATCCCACCATGAATGCAAAGATCCCAACACCAGTGCAGAGATCCCATCACAAGTGCAGAGATCCCACCACAAGTACAGAGATCCCATCACAAGTGCAGAGATCCTACCATGAGTGCAGAGATCCCATCACAAGTGCAGAGATCCCACCACAAGTGCAGATATCCCATCACAAATAGAGAGATCCCACTATGAGTGCAGAGATCCCACCATGAGTGCAGATACACCATCACAAGTACAAAGATCCCACAATGAGTGCAGAGATCCTACCACAAGTGCAGAGATCCCATCACGAGTGTAGATATCCCACCATGAGTGCAGAGATCCCATCAAAAGTAGAGAGATCTCACTATGAGTGCAGAGATCCCACCACAAGTGCAGTGATCCCACCATGAGTGCAGAGATCCCATCACAAATGCAGAGATCCCACCATGAATGCAGAGATCCCATCACAAGTGCAGAGATTCCATCACAAGTGCAGAGATCCCATCACAAGTACAAAGATCCCATCACAAGTAGAGAGATCCCACTATGAGTGCAGAGATACCACCACAAGTGCAGAGATCCCACCATGAATGCACAGATCCCACCATGAGTGCAGAGATCCCATCACAAGTGCAAGGATCCCACCATAAGTGCAGAGATCCCATCACAAGTAGAGAGATCCCACTATGAGTGCAGAGATCCCACCACAAGTGCAGAGATCCCATCATGAGTACAGAGATCCTATCTCAAGTGCAGAGATCCCACCATTAATGCAGAGATCCCATCACATGTGCAGAGATCCCATCATAAGTGCAGAGATCCCACCACATGTGCAGAGATCCCATCATCAATGCAGAGATCCTATCACAAGTGAAGAGATCCCACGACAAGTGCAAAGATCCCAGCATCAGTGCAGAGATCTCACCACACATGCAGAGATCCCACCATGAATGCAGAGATCCTATCACAAGTGCAGAGATCCCATCACAAGTGCAAAGATCCCACCATAAGTGCAGAGATCCCATCACAAGTGCAAATATCCCACCATAAGTGCATAGATCCCATAACAAGTGCAGAGATCCCACCATGAGTATAGAGATCCCACCACATGTGCAGAGATCCCACCACAAGTGCAGAGATCCCACCACAAGTGAAGAGATCCCACTATGAGTGCAGAGATCCCATCACAAGTGCAGAGATCCTACCACAAGTGCAGAGATCCCACCATGAATGCAAAGATCCCAACACCAACGCAGAGATCCCATCACAAGTGCAGAGATCCCACCACAAGTACAGAGATCCCATCACAAGTGCAGAGATCCCACCACAAGTGCAGATATCCCATCACAAGTAGTGAGATCCCACTATGAGTGCAGAGATCCCACCATGAGTGCAGAGATCCCATCACAAGTGCAAGGATCCTACCATAAGTGCAGAGATCCCAGCATCAGTGCAGAGATCTTACCACACATGCAGAGATCCCACCATGAATGCAGAGATCCTATCACAAGTGCAGAGATCCCATCACAAGTGCAAAGATCCCACCATAAGTGCAGAGATCCCATCACAAGTGCAAATATCCCACCATAAGTGCATAGATCCCATAACAAGTGCAGAGATCCCACCATGAGTATAGAGATCCCACCACATGTGCAGAGATCCCACCACAAGTGCAGAGATCCCACCACAAGTGAAGAGATCCCACTATGAGTGCAGAGATCCCATCACAAGTGCAGAGATCCCACCACAAGAGCAGAGATCCCACCATGAATGCAAAGATCCCAACACCAGTGCAGAGATCCCATCACAAGTGCAGAGATCCCACCACAAGTACAGAGATCCTATCACAAGTGCAGAGATCCCACCACACATGTAAATATCTCATCACAAGTAGAGAGATCCCACTATGAGTATAGATATCCCACCATAAGTGCAGAGAACCCACCATAAGTGCAGAGATCCCACCACAAGTGCAGAGATCCCATCACAAGTAGAGAGATTCCACTATGAGTACACAGATCCTACCTTGAGTGCAGAGATCCCATCACGAGTGCAGAGATCCCATCACAAGTGCAGAGATCCCACCACAAGTGCAGAGATCCCACCATGAGTACAGGGATCCCATCAAAAGTGCAGAGATCCCACCATGAGTGCAGAGATCCCATCACAAGTAGAAAGAGCCCACCATGAGTACAGAGATCCCATCACAAGTGCAGAGATCACACCATGAATACAGAGATCCCATCACAAGTGCAGAGATCCCATCACAAGTGCAGAGATCCCACCACAAGTACAAAGATCCTATCACAAGTAGAGATATCCCACTATGAGTGCAGAGATACAACCACAAGTGTAGAGATCCCACCATGAATGCACAGATCCCACCATGAGTGCAGAGATCCCATCACAAGTGCAAGGATCCCACTATAAGTGCAAAGATCCCATCACAAGTAGAGAGATCCCACTATGAGTGCAGAGATCCCACCACAAGTGCAGAGATCCCATCATGAGTACATAGATCCTATCTCAAGTGCAGAGATCCCACCATGAGTGCAGAGATCCCATCACATGTGCAGAGATCCCATCATAAGTGCAGAGATCCCACCACATGTGCAGAGATCCCACCATGAATACAGAGATCCTATCACAAGTGCAGAGATCCCATCACAAGTACAGATATCCCACCATGAGTGCAGAGATCCCACCACAAGTGCAGAGATCCCACCACAAGTGCAGAGATCCCATCACAAGTGCAGAGATCCCTCCATAGGAGCAGAGATCCCATCACAAGTGCAGAGATCCCACCATAAGTAGAGAGACCCCACTATGAGAGCAGAAATCCCACCACAAGTGCAGAGATCCTACCATGAGTGCAGAGATCCCACTATGAGTACAGAGATCCCACCATGAGTACAGAGATCCCACTACAAGTGCAGAGATCCCATCATAAGTAGAGAGATCCCACTATGAATACACAGATCCCAACATGAGTGCAGATATCCCATCACAAGTGCAGAGATCCCACCACAAATGTAGAGATCTCATCACAAGTAGAGAGATCCCACTATGAGTATAGAGATCCCAACATAAGTGCAGAGAACCCACCATAAGTGCAGAGATCCCACCACAAGTGCAGAGATCCCATCACAAGTAGAGAGATTCCACTATGAGTACACAGATCCCACCATGAGTGCAGGGATCCCATCACAAGTGCAGAGATCCCACCATGAGTGCAGAGATCCCATCACAAGTAGAAAGAGCCCACCATGAGTGCAGAGATCCCATCACAAGTGCAGAGATCCCACCATGAATGCAGAGATCCCATCACAAGTGCAGAGATCCCATCACAAGTGCAGAGATCCCACCACAAGTACAAAGATAGCATCACAAGTAGAGAGTTCCCACTATGAGTGCAGAGATACCACCACAAGTGCAGAGATCCCACCATGAATGCACAGATCCCACCATGAGTGCAGAGATCCCATCACAAGTGCAGGGATCCCACCATGAGTGCAGAGATCCCATCAAAAGTAGAGAGATCTCACTATGAGTGCAGAGATCCCACCACAAGTGCAGTGATCCCACCATGAGTGCAGAGATCCCATCACAAAAGCAGAGATCCCATCACAAGTATAGAGATCCCACCACAAGTGCAGAGATCCCATCACAAGTGCAGAGATCCTACCATGAGTGCAGAGATCCCATCACAAGTGCAGAGATCCTACCATGAATACAGAGATCCTATCACAAGTGCAGAGATCCCACCATGAGTGCAGAGAACCCATCAAAAGTAGAGAGATCTCACTATGAGTGCAGAGATCCCACCACAAGTGCAGTGATACCACCATGAGTGCAGAGATCCCATCACAAATGCAGAGATCCCACCATGAATGCAGAGATCCCATCACAAGTGCAGAGATCCCATCACAATTGCAGAGATCCCACCACAAGTACAAAGATCCCATCACAAGTAGAGAGAGCCCACTATGAGTGCAAAGATACCACCACAAGTGCAGAGATCCCACCATGAATGCACAGATCCCACCATGAGTGCAGAGATCCTACCATGAATACAGAGATCCTATCACAAATGCACAGATACCACCATAAGTGCAGAGATACCATCACAAGTAGAGAGATCCCACTATGAGTGCAGAGATCCCACCACAAGTGCAGAGATCCCATCATGAGTACAGAGATCCTATCTCAAGTGCAGAGATCCCACCATGAGTGCAGAGATCCCATCACATGTGCTGAGATCCCATCATAAGTGCAGAGATCCCACCACAAGTGAAGAGATCCCACTATGAGTGCAGAGATCCCACCACAAGTGCAGAGATCCCACCATGAGTGCATAGATCCTACCACATGTGCAGAGATCCCATCACAAGTGAAGAGATCCCACCACAAGTGCAAAGATCCCAGCATCAGTGCAAAGATCTCACCACACATGCGGAGATCCCACCATGAATGCAGAGATCCTATCACAAGTGCAGAGATCCCATCACAAGTGCAAAAATCCCACCATAAGTGCAGAGATCCCATCACAAGTGCAAAGATCCCACCATAAGTGCATAGATCCCATCACAAGTGAAGAGATCCCACCACAAGTGCAAAGATCCCAGCATCAGTGCAAAGATCTCACCACACATGCGGAGATCCCACCATGAATGCAGAGATCCTATCACAAGTGCAGAGATCCCATCACAAGTGCAAAAATCCCACCATAAGTGCAGAGATCCCATCACAAGTGCAAAGATCCCACCATAAGTGCATAGATCCCATCACAAGTGAAGAGATCCCACTATGAGTGCAGAGATCCCACCACAAGTGCAGAGATCCCACCATGAGTGCATAGATCCCACCACATGTGCAGAGATCCCATCACAAGTGCAGAGATCCCACCACAAGTGCAGAGATCCCACCATGAATGCAAAGATCGCAACACCGGTGCAGAGATCTCATCACAAGTGCAGAGATCCCACCACAAGTACAGAGATCCCATCACAAGTGCAGAGATCCTACCATGAGTGCAGATACACCATCACAAGTACAAAGATCCCATCATGAGTACAGAGATCCTATCTCAAGTGCAGAGATCCCACCATGAGTGCAGAGATCCCATCACATGTGCAGAGATCCCATTATAAGTGCAGAGATCCCACCACATGTGCAGAGATCCCACCATGAATGTAGAGAACCTATCACAAGTGCAGAGATCCCACCACAAGTGCAAAGATCCCAGCATCAGTGCAGAGATCCCATCACAAGTGCAAAGATCCCACCATAAGTGCATAGATCCCATCACAAGTGCAGTTATCCAACCATGAGTATAGAGATCCCACCACATGTGCAGAGATCCCACCACAAGTGCATAGATCCCACCACAAGTGCAGAGATCCCACCATGAGTGCATAGATCCCACCACATGTGCAGTGATCCCATCACAAGTGCAGAGATCCCACCACAAGTGGAGAGATCCCATCATGAGTACAGAGATCCTATCTCAAGTGCAGAGATCCCACCATGAGTGCAGAGATCCCATCACAAGTGCAGAGATCCCATCACAAGTGCAGATATCCTATCACAAGTAGAGAGATCCCACTATGAGTGCAGAGATCCCACCATGAGTGCAGATACACCATCACAAGTACAAAGATCCCATCATGAGTGCAGAGATCCTACCACAAGTGCAGAGATCCCATCACAAGTGTAGATATCCCACCATGAGTGCGGAGAACCCACCACAAGTGCAGAGATCCCACCACAAGTGCAGAGATCTCATCACAAGTGTGGAGATCCCTCCATAGGAGCAGAGATCCCATCACAAGTGCAGAGATCCCACCATAAGTAGAGAGATCCCACTATGAGAGCAGAAATCCCACCACAAGTGCAGAGATCCCACCATGAGTGCAGAGATCCCACTATGAGTACAGAGATCCCACCATGAGTACAGAGATCCCACCACAAGTACAGAGATCCCATCATAAGTAGAGAGATTCCACTATGAGTACACAGATCCCACCATGAGTGCAGAGATCCCATCACAAGTGCAGAGATCCCATCACAAGTGCAGAGATCCCACCACAAGTGCAGAGAACCCACCATGAGTGCAGGGATCCCATCACAAGTGCAGAGATCCCACCATGAGTGCAGAGATCCCATCACAAGTAGAAAGAGCCTACCATGAGTGCAGAGATCCCATAACAAGTGCAGAGATCCCACCATGAATGCAGAGATCCCATCACAAGTGCAGAGATCCCATCACAAGTGCAGAGGTCCCACCACAAGTACAAAGATAGCATCACAAGTAGAGAGATCCCACTATGAGTGCATAGATACCACCACAAGTGCAGAGATTCCACCATTAATGCACAGATCCCACCATGAGTGCAGAGATCCCATCACAAGTGCAGGGATCCCACCATGAGTGCAGAGATCCCATCAAAAGTAGAGAGATCTCACTATGAGTGCAGAGATCCCACCACAAGTGCAGGGATCCCACCATTGGTGCAGAGATCCCATCACAAAAGCAGAGATCCCATCACAAGTATAGAGATCCCACCACAAGTGCCGAGATCCCATCACAAGTGCAGAGATCCCACCATGAGTGCAGAGATCCCATCACAAGTGCAGAGATCCCACCATGAGTACGGAGATCCTATCACAAGTGCAGGGATCCCACCATGAGTGCAGATATCCCATCAAAAGTAGAGAGATCTCACTATGAGTGCAGAGATCCCACCACAAGTGCAGTGATCCCACCATGAGTGCAGAGATCCCATCACAAATGCAGAGATCCCACCATGAATGCAGAGATCCCATCACAAGTGCAGAGATTCCATCACAAGTGCAGAGATCCCATCACAAGTACAAAGATCCCATCACAAGTAGAGAGATCCCACTATGAGTGCAGAGATACCACCACAAGTGCAGAGATCCCACCATGAATGCACAGATCCCACCATGAGTGCAGAGATCCCATCACAAGTGCAAGGATCCCACCATAAGTGCAGAGATCCCATCACAAGTAGAGAGATCCCACTATGAGTGCAGAGATCCCGCCACAAGTGCAGAGATCCCATCATGAGTACAGAGTTCCTATCTCAAGTGCAGAGATCCCACCATAAGTGCAGAGATCCCATCACATGTGCAGAGATCCCATCATAAGTGCAGAGATCCCACCACATGTGCAGAGATCCCAATATCAATGCAGAGATCCTATCACAAGTGAAGAGATCCCACCACAAGTGCAAAGATCCCAGCATCAGTGCAGAGATCTCACCACACATGCAGAGATCCCCCCATGAATGCAGAGATCCTATCACAAGTGCAGAGATCCCATCACAAGTGCAAAGATCCCACCATAAGTGCAGAGATCCCATCACAAGTGCAAAGATCCCACCATAAGTGCATAGATCCCATAACAAGTGCAGAGATCCCACCATGAGTATAGAGATCCCACCACATGTGCAGAGATCCCACCACAAGTGCAGAGATCCCACCACAAGTGAAGAGATCCCACTATGAGTGCAGAGATCCCATCACAAGTGCAGAGATCCCACCACAAGTGCAGAGATCCCACCATGAATGCAAAGATCCCAACACCAGTGCAGAGATTCCATCACAAGTGCAGAGATCCCACCACAAGTACAGAGATCCCATCACAAGTGCAGAGATCCCACCACAAGTGCAGATATCCCATCACAAGTAGTGAGATCCCACCATGAGTGCAGAGATCCCATCACAAGTGCAGAGATCCCACCACAAGTGCAGATATCCCATCACAAGTAGTGATATCCCACTATGAGTGCAGAGATCCCAGCATGAGTGCAGATACACCATCACAAGTACAAAGATCCCACCATCAGTACAGAGATCCTACCACAAGTGCAGAGATCCCATCAAGAGTGCAGATATCCCACCATGAGTGCAGAGATCCCACCACAAGTGCAGAGATCCCACCACAAGTGCAGAGATCCCATCATGAGTGTAGATATCCCACCATGAGTACAGAGATCCCACCACAAGTGCAGAGATCCCACCACAAGTGCAGAGATCCCATCACAAGTGCGGAGATCCCTCCATAGGAGCAGAGATCCCATCACAAGTGCAGAGATCCCACCATAAGTAGAGAGATTCCACTATGAGAGCAGAAATCCCACCACAAGTGCAGAGATCCTACCATGAGTGCAGATATCCCACCACAAGTGCAGAGATCCCACCATGAATGCAAAGATCCCAACACCAGTGCAGAGATCCCATCACAAGTGCAGAGATCCCACCACAAGTACAGAGATCCCATCACAAGAGCATAGATCCTACCATGAGTGCAGAGATCCCATCACAAGTGCAGAGATCCCATCACAAGTGCAGATATCCCATCACAAGTAGTGAGATCCCACTATGAGTGCAGAGATCCCACCATGAGTGCAGATACACCATCACGAGTACAAAGATCCCATCATGAGTACAGAGATCCTATCTCAAGTGCAGAGATCCCACCATGAGTGCAGAGATCACATGTGCAGAGATCTGATTATAAGTGCAGAGATCCCACCACACATGCAGAGATCCCACCATGAATGCAGAAAACCTATCACAAGTGCAGAGATCCCACCACAAGTGCAAAGATCCCAGCATCAGTGCAGAGATCTCACCACACATGCAGAGATCCCACCATGAATGCAGAGATCCTATCGCAAGTGCAGAGATCCCATCACAAGTGCAAAGATCCCACCATAAGTGCAGAGATCCCATCACAAGTGCAAAGATCCCACCATAAGTGCATAGATCCCATCACAAGTGCAGTTATCCCACCATGAATATAGAGATCCCACCACATGTGCAGAGATCCCACCACAAGTGCATAGATCCCACCACAAGTAAAGAGATCCCACTATGAGTGCAGAGATCCCACCACAAGTGCAGAGATCCCACCATGAGTGCATAGATCCCACCACATGTGCAGAGATCCCATCACAAGTGCAGAGATCCCACCACAAGTGCAGAGATCCCACCATGAATGCAAAGATCCCAACACCAGTGCAGAGATCCCATCACAAGTGCAGAGATCCCACCACAAGTACAGAGATCCCATCACAAGTGCAGAGATCCTACCATGAGTGCAGAGATCCCATCACAAGTGCAGAGATCCCACCACAAGTGCAGATATCCCATCACAAATAGAGAGATCCCACTATGAGTGCAGAGATCCCACCATGAGTGCAGATACACCATCACAAGTACAAAGATCCCACAATGAGTGCAGAGATCCTACCACAAGTGCAGAGATCCCATCATGAGTGTAGATATCCCACCATGAGTGCAGAGATCCCATCAAAAGTAGAGAGATCTCACTATGAGTGCGGAGATCCCACCACAAGTGCAGTGATCCCACCATGAGTGCAGAGATCCCATCACAAATGCAAAGATCCCACCATGAATGCAGAGATCCCATCACAAGTGCAGAGATTCCATCACAAGTGCAGAGATCCCATCACAAGTACAAAGATCCCATCACAAGTAGAGAGATCCCACTATGAGTGCAGAGATACCACCACAAGTGCAGAGATCCCACCATGAATGCACAGATCCCACCATGAGGGCAGAGATCCCATCACAAGTGCAAGGATCCCACCATAAGTGCAGAGATCCCATCACAAGTAGAGAGATCCCACTATGAGTGCAGAGATCCCACCACAAGTGCAGAGATCCCATCATGAGTACAGAGATCCTATCTCAAGTGCAGAGATCCCACCATTAGTGCAGAGATCCCATCACAGGTGCAGAGATCCCATCATAAGTGCAGAGATCCCACCACATGTGCAGAGATCCCACCATCAATGCAGAGATCCTATCACAAGTGAAGAGATCCCACCACAAGTGCAAAGATCCCAGCATCAGTGCAGAGATCTCACCACACATGCAGAGATCCCACCATGAATGCAGAGATCCTATCACAAGTGCAGAGATCCCATCACAAGTGCAAAGATCCCACCATAAGTGCAGAGATCCCATCACAAGTGCAAATATCCCACCATAAGTGCACGGATCCCATAACAAGTGCAGAGATCCCACCATGAGTATAGAGATCCCACCACATGTGCAGAGATCCCACCACAAGTGCAGAGATCCCACCACAAGTGAAGAGATCCCACTATGAGTGCAGAGATCCCATCACAAGTGCAGAGATCCCACCACAAGTGCAGAGATCCCACCATGAATGCAAAGATCCCAACACCAGTGCAGAGATCCCATCACAAGTGCAGAGATCCCACCACAATTTGCTATCTGGAGCCAAGCCACGCCACTCACTACGGACCTCCATTGAATCAGCCTGCTGAACCGCTGCTGCTCGCCGGACCCGCTGCGCGGGTCCCGCTTCGCGGTGACAGCGGCTGTTTGTTCATCTGCAAGGGGTATCAGCTGGTGACCAGCAGGGCTGCGAGGAAACAGCGGGTGGACTCCACGGACCAGGAGTCCCCGCGCGCCCGTTTCCAGCTGGGCTCCTCTCCCTGCCGGCCCCGCCCCCTTGGTAACCTGAGGTCTCCTATAAAGAGGAGTGGTCATACCCGCAGCGCGGGAGCACGCGGGAGAGCGCCGGGAGAAGCCCGGGACAAGGGCGGGACCGTCTGTGGCCGTCCGGGGCCGACAGCGGCCGGGCTGGGCTTACTCTCTGTGTCCTTTTTAGTTTGTTTTTTATTTAATGTCTATTTTTTAGCCCGGTTTCACCCTGTTGAGACCCATTGAGTGTGTGCCCTTGATTTGATCTCACCATTGCAGTTTTAGTTACTACTGTGTCCTTATAAAAGTTAATATCATCAGTTCCTTTCCCTTTAAGATGTCTAGTCCCGAGGCTAACACTGTTCTAGGCATGTCAGGGTCTACTTCTTCCATTCTTGGCCCCCTGGATAAATTTTTTGCAAAAATAAAGAATGAGGCTGGTAGGGAGCTTATTCTCGCAGAGAAACGAACTGAGCGACGTCTCTCTATCGAGAAGTTAAAACATAGACCCCTTCAGTTCCAAGATATAGTCACAGGTCCTTTAATAGATTTGACCACACCTACAGATGTTGTCAATACCTCTCCCCCTCTAGAGGATATCCCTCGCATTTTTTTAACTCAGTCCCCCGATCAGATAGATACTATAACTATTTCTGACTCGATTCCCCCTTACCCATCATTCACACAACCTATAGTCTTAAGTCCTAATCAAAACGAACTGGCTTCTCTTTACGACAAAAGCATACCTTCTCCGGTATTTACCCCAACTGAGCCAGATATACATCTTCCCAACAGACCCGATGGAAAGTCTTTAAAATCACCTATTAAGGTCCCTAGTAAACATCTTAAGGGTGTGGGTGGCTCTCCGCCGAAGAAGAAAAGAAGAAAGTATGTATTAAAAAGGAGAATCATCCCTCCCAATATTCCGATAACCCAGACACATTCTCTGCCTACTATCCCCCTAGTGGATGGAACAACGGAGATATCGGAAAATACGATCCCTAACTCGATATCTGTGCCTAGTTATGCAGGGCTATTGAACGACATTGACTGCCTTTTAAAGGCTCTAATTCTCCCTTTAACAGAACGGATTATCAGATTGGGTGAGTGTGTCGACCAAATTCGGCAAGAGCTGAAGGGTACTTCGCCCGGTATCCCTTATGTCTCCACCAATATTAGTCAGCGTATAAAAGCTCTCCAACAACCGAATATTGGGAGTAACACCCCCAAATCAAATTCTCCGTCATTAGCGGGGGCCAATAAACCAGTGCAGGTTAATAAATCCAGTGATAAACCTAAAAATACTCTCGCCACAGCTACTAACACCACTAGCAAAAATATAGGGACCCATAATATTCACTCTAATAAAACAAAGTCTTTTCCTATTGCATCTAACCCTGCCAGAAGAAGCCCAAGGGACACCGCTGATCTACCTCCAGAGAGCCTAAATTTTGTCATTGTACTTACAGGGGTTCCCCCACTGCCACCCGGCAAGTATGAACCTCAAGACAATTTAAAAAATAAGGTCATCTACTGGCTGCGGAAACATAGACCACTTCCCTCGCATCTAAATGGTGACATCGTCTCGGTCAGGCGATGTAATTGGGTAGGTACTAGACCTAAGGACAAAGATGGCGATGTGATCATTGTCAACTTCAAAGACCACAGACTAGTCACTTTTATTAGTGATTGGTTCCCCGGGACGGGTACAGGGGGGATTTCAACGCACAACTTAGGTTATTTCTATCCTGAATCGATGCTGAAGCCATCTCCTCCTAATATAATACCACCAAGGCACATAATTCCCAACCCTAGGAATAGTTGGCACCAAAAAAACACGTATGGAGCCCTAAAACCACGGATGTTAGCCCAAGCGCCGAATATGGCACAAATTCCATCTCCCTTTCAACCTAGGCTCACCCCACCTCAACCCAAGAGCCATAGACCATTTGTCCCCCATAAAATAGATTTCCCAATGATGACAAGGGGGCAGAACCCGTATGACCCTACTTATGGTTCTCATTTTCCACTCTGCCAGCCAATCCAGCAACCGCCAAAATATCAAAACCCTATTTTTGGCAGTAATTGGAATAATTGGGATAATTCTCAATTGTATAACCCCAAGGATACCTGGAGCATACCTCTGGCCAATCTTTTTCACCCTTTTTCACAACTGGATGAAAATGAATGACTTTACGAGCAAGTTACCAGAAAAAAGCGACCGGAGGAGCCCCAGAAACATCTGTTTTCAACTATCCAATATCCTTTGGTAAGCCCATTGAAGGCGATTAAAGTTTATACGCGGCCAAGGGAAAACTCATCTGGAGATAGCCCGATGTTTAGTGTTGCTCCTTCCCTTCAAATAAATACCCTGAATTATTCCAGTGTCACTTCTAGGACCCCTTCTCTCACTACAAATACATCACCCCTGCGATTGCAAACTTCTCCATTTAGTAAAGGCAGTTCACTTGTGGTTGATAGCAGAGTATCTTATTTAAACACCCTTCTATCATGGAATGTGGCAGGGTTAGCAAGTAAAACCACTAACTCAGTTTGGCTGGATGTGATACATAAGCATGATATCCTGTGCTTTCAGGAGACATGGTGTAATGAAGAGCTACACTTGTTAGGGTATCAGACTTTTCATTCTCCGGCCAAGCTCTCAACATTGGGTCACAATAAGGGTGGGCTATGTATATATGTCTCAACATCTGCAGAGGTAAAGGTTAACAAAGTGCTTTCCAGTACGTTTTTCCAAATTTTATCGCTTACCTGGGGCTACAGAGGGAACATTGTATTGGTGAATTTTTACAACAATATCCCTAATGGCGAATTGGAGGCCACTATGATTAATATGTGCCGGCACATTGCTATAGCTGTTGCCCTATCCAAGGGGGCAAGAATAATCTGGGTCGGTGATTTTAATTGTACCATCTGTCCACACACCGACTCGGGTCTATGCGGCTTGGACGACTATGGGGGGGAGGAACCGACACATTTTGTCCATACAAAGTTGGGGACATTGTTAAATGATATCGTCTTCAATTTTGATTTTTCCTTTGCCAATCAGAACTGTGTCCTGCCTGCATCCTTTGAGCCAACCTTTTTTGGAAGGGGTTGTAAATCAACCATCGATTTCATACTAATAGCACGTGCTAACCAAGGTTTTGTAACCTCGTGGGAAGTTGGAAAAGATGTATCCAGCGACCACTATCCCCTGATAATCAGTTTAAATATAAAAGGACGCACTGAAAATAAGGGAAATACCTACTTGTACCCATATAGGGTCAATCTATCTAAAACTAATGGCTACGTGCTAAAATGGGAAAAAATTATTCCTAGTACGTTCCTACAGAAGCTAATCACTAATTGTGCAGCAGACGTGAACGTATGTCTGGATCAACCTGGGGCGCCAACCACTGTTATGGCAGCTTTTGCCAATATCGCTAACTATATAAAAAAAAACGTTGACCCGTCCTCCCAAAAATAATCCCACTAAGTCCGAAGGATGGTTCAACGGAAAGTGCACAAAAGCTCTAAAAGCTTTCAAAGAGGCACTAGCCCTGAAACCAAGATCCCCCGGCAAAATTCGGGAGGCCAGGAAATTATATAAATCTGCAATGAATGAAAGAAGACTGGCCTTAAAAAATCAGGCCTGGGAAACACTCAGAGTTGCTTCAACACAGAAAAACAGCACTCAGTTTTGGAGGCTGGTCAAAACCCTTTACCAACCAAGGGATGACGGTAACAAAATAGACCTTGCTATAACTGCCGAAAGATGGTTTACCCACTTTAGACAGCTATACAACCAATCTAGCATAGTAGACATTCCCTTATCCCCGGGGCATAAATCAATAGCGGATAAAAGTATAATCAGCAGCAGAGGTTCAAAATCCACGCCCCACCCATTTCCGATAGACTTAACCTTTACATTAGGAGAAGTCCAAGAAGCCATTAGGGAAAGCGCACCAGGCAAAGCAGCTGGTCCCGATTGCACCCCAGTAGATGTTTACAAGGCCGAACCAGACTTCTGGGCCCCTTTGCTCACTAACGTTCTGAATTCGGGAAACCGTAATGGGTTCATTGAATCCTGGTCGGATGCCATAGTGGTACCTATTTTTAAAAAGGGCAGGCGAGATGACCCGACCTGCTATAGGCCAATATCCCTGCTGGATGGCCTAATGAAAATAGCAGGAAGGATCTTATTAAAAAGACTCCAAGTATGGGAGGAAGATAACAATGTTGTGTCACACTTGCAGTACGGGTTCAGGAAAGGTTTGGGGACACTTGAGCAGTGCCTAAACCTTTCTCTCCTCACCTCCAAGTATACTCAGGCCAGAGGGGGAGCACTTTTTATAACTTTTGTGGACCTGAGCTCCGCTTTCGACTGCGTCGACCACACTTTATTGTGGTCTACGCTGGTCGACCTGGGTATTGATGACCGAATAATCATCTTCATCAAGGAGCTGTACCGCAACTCAGGGGCAAGAGTTAGATATGGCAAAAAGGGGGAGTGCACGGACAAATTTACATTGTCAAGAGGGGTAAGACAAGGATGCATCTTGGCGCCGTTGCTTTTTACGTATTACATAAATTCTGTGGGGCAATATCTTTCCCTCTTCCCAAATGACTACCCCACCGTGAAAGGCTCACCAACACCCATTCTCCTTTATGCCGATGACGCGGCAATAATGTCCCAAACGCAAGTGGGCTTACAGAGGGCGGTTACCAGGTTTGCAGGTTACATGCAGGAGAGAAACCTTAAAGTAAATATAACTAAAACATTCACCATGCCATGCACTAGTAAATTTAATAGGGCCCCTTGTACCATATTCCTGGATAAACAAAAACTAGCTACCATCGATAGGTTTTGCTACCTAGGGGTCGTGCCCGACAGGAGGTGTGGTTGGAAGCCGGCGATTGCAGCCAGAAAGCTGGCTTTCACCCGTTCCATAGGTGCCTTGCGCGCCTTTTCTGACAGGCTAGGTGGTAAACCAATCAGGGAGCTGATCCAGATTTACCGGGCCAAATGCATCTCCACAGCCACCTACGGCGCTGGCCTATGGGGCATTGAGAGGGACTCCACCCTGCAGAGCAGTGAAAATCAATACATCTGCTATTTGTTAGGAGTGCCTAAAAGCACTTCTACGTTTTTGACGCATATTGAGACAGGTGTGAGACACCTGAGTGACATCATTAAGATGTCTCCAATTCTTTTATGGCATAAGGTGTGGACAACACAGGAAGCTGGGTTCAATAGGGACCTCCTAGAAGACTGCTTAGCCCTAGACGGGGTTGCTAATTTTAGATGGCTATCCTACGTAAGAAAATTTCTAACAGAGTTAGGACTACGGGAATACTTTGAAAATCCAAGTTCAATGGAGGATGTCTCTAGATCAACTCTCAAAAAAATAATAACTACACACCTGGATACTATGAGATGGAACCGTGAAAAACTTAAACCCACTGTTTTAAACTTTCAGGAAATTACCCCCAATGAAGGTTTGCAAACTTATTTGAAGGTCGATCCCAGTCCATTTAACCGAATGCTTTTGTCCCGCCTGCGCCTGGGGATCTTCTTCCGTATGGTAACCCTACCTGAAGCCAATAACTGGTCGCATACTAAGCTGATCTGCCCTTGTGATAACATCGCGGTGCAATCTAATATCCATATATTGTTCTTTTGCACGCTGTACTCTAACCCTAGAAAAGTATATTTGATACCTTTACTCAAACGGTGGGGTCTAAGAAACTGTAGGCCAGCTTTTTTGAAAATGTTAAGATTAGAAAATGACCATGTGATATTTGCTGTCTCATGCTTTTTAAGATTAGTCTTAAAGTATCGCAAATCTATGTGATATAGCATCTCTATCCTGGGTCTTATATAGATCCCTGCTGTTGTGTGTTGATATTGTATTGTACATTTTTTAACGATGTTTCTTGCTGTGTTTTTGTGCTTTTATGATTTTATGTTTAAAATCGAATAAAGCTTACTTATTATTATTATTATTATCCCACCACAAGTACAGAGATCCCATCACAAGTGCAGAGATCCCACCACAAGTGCAGATATCCCATCACAAGTAGTGAGATCCCACTATGAGTGCAGAGATCCCACCATGAGTGCAGAAACACCATCACAAGTACAAAGATCCCACCATGAGTGCAGAGATCCCATCACAAGTGCAGAGATCCCACCACAAGTGCAGATATCCCATCACAAGTAGTAAGATCCCACTATGAGTGCAGAGATCCCAGCATGAGTGCAGATACACCATCACACGTACAAAGATCCCACCATCAGTACAGAGATCCTACCACAAGTGCAGAGATCCCATCAAGAGTGTAGATATCCTACCATGAGTGCAGAGATCCCACCACAAGTGCAGAGATCCCACCACAAGTGCAGAGATCCCATCACAAGTGCGGATATCCCTCCATAGGAGCAGAGATCCCATCACAAGTGCAGAGATCCCACCATAAGTAGAGAGATCCCACTATGAGAGTAGAAATCCCACCACAAGTGCAGATATTCCACCATGAGTGCAGAGATCCCACTATGAGTACAGAGATCCCACCATGAGTGCAGAGATCCCATCACAAGTGCAGAAATCCTATCATGAGTATAGAGATTGCACCACAAGTGCAGATATCCCACCACAAGTGCAGAGATCCCACCACAAGTGAAGAGATCTTATCATAAGTGCAGAGATCCCACCATAAGTGCAGAGATCCCATCACAAGTAGAGAGTTCCCACTATGAGTGCAGAGATCCCACCACAAGTGCAGAGATCCCATCATGAGTACAGAGATCCTATCTCAAGTGGAGAGATCCCATCATGAGTGCAGAGATCCCACCACATGTGCAAAGATCCTATCACAAGTGTAGAGATCCCATCACAAGTGCAAAGATCCCACCATAAGTGTAGAGATCCCATCACAAGTGCAAAGATCCCACCATAAGTGCATAGATACCATCACAAGTGCAGAGATCCCACCATGAGTATAGAGATCCCACCACATGTGCAGAGATCCCACCACAAGTACAGAGATCCTACCACAAGTGAAGAGATCCCACTATGAGTGCAGAGATCCCACCACAAGTGCAGAGATCCCACCATGAGTGCATAGATCCCACCACATGTGCAGAGATCCCATCACAAGTGCAGAAATCCCACCACAAGTACAGAGATCCCACCATGAATGCAAAGATCCCAACACAAGTGCAGAGATCCCATCACAAGTGCAGAGATCCCAACACAAGTACAGAGATCCCATCACAAGTGCAGAGATCCTACCATGAGTGCAGAGATCCCATCACAAGTGCAGAGATCCCACCACAAGTGCAGAGATCCCATCACAAGTAGAGAGATCCCACTATGAGTGCAGAGATCCCACCATGAGTGCAGATATACCATCACAAGTACAAAGATCCCACCATGAGTGCAGAGATCCTACCACAAGTGCAGAGATCCCATCACGAGTGCAGATATCCTACCATGAGTGCAGAGATCCCACCACAAGTGCAGAGATCGCACCACAAGTGCAGAGATCCCATCACAAGTGCGGAGATCCCTCCATAGGAGCAGAGATCCCATCACAAGTGCAGAGATCCCACCATAAGTAGAGAGATCCCACTATGAGAGTAGAAATCCCACCACAAGTGCAGAGATCCCACCATGAGTGCAGATATTCCACTATGAGTACAGAGATCCCACCATGAGTACAGAGATCCCACCACAAGTACAGAGATCCCATCATAAGTCGAGAGATCCCACTATGAGTACACAGATCCCAACATGAGTGCAGAGATCCCATCACAAGTGCAAATATCCCACCACAAATGTAGATATCTCATCACAAGTAGAGAGATCCCACTATGAGTATAGAGATCCCACCATAAGTGCAGAGAACCCACCATAAGTGCAGAGATCCCACCACAAGTGCAGAGATCCCATCACAAGTAGAGAGATTCCACTATGAGTACACAGATCCTACTTTGAGTGCAGAGATCCCATCACGAGTGCAGAGATCCCATCACAAGTGCAGAGATCCTACCACAAGTGCAGAGATCCCACCATGAGTGCAGGGATCCCATCAAAAGTGCAGAGATCCCACCATGAGTGCAGAGATCCCATCACAAGTAGAAAGAGCCCACCATGAGTACAGAGATCCCATCACAAGTGCAGAGATCCCACCATGAATACAGAGATCCCATCACAAGTGCAGAGATCCCATCACAAGTGCAGAGATCCCACCACAAGTACAAAGATCCCATCACAAGTAGAGAGATCCCACTATGAGTGCAGAGATACCACCACACGTGTAGAGATCCCACCATGAATGCACAGATCCCACCATGAGTGCAGAGATCCCATCACAAGTGCAAGGATCCCATCACATGTGCAGAGATCCCATCATAAGTGCAGAGATCCCACCACACGTGCAGAGATCCCACCATGAATGCAGAGATCCTATCACAAGTGCAGAGATCCCACCATGAGTGCAGAGATCCCACCACAAGTGCAGAGATCCCAACACAAGTGCAGAGATCCCATCAAAAGTGCAGAGTTCCCTCCATAGGAGCAGAGATCCCATCACAAGTGCAGAGATCCCACCATAAGTAGAGAGATCCCACTATGAGAGCAGAAATCCCACCACAAGTGCAGAGATCCTACCATGAGTGCAGAGATCCCACTATGAGTACAGAGATCCCACCATGAGTACAGAGATCCCACCACAAGTACAAAGATCCCATCATAAGTAGAGAGATCCCACTATGAATACACAGATCCCATCATGAGTGCAGATATCCCATCACAAGTGAAGAGATCCCACCACAAATGTAGAGATCTCATCACAAGTAGAGAGATCCCACTATGAGTATAGAGATCCCACCATAAGTGCAGAGAACCCACCATAGGTCCAGAGATCCCACCACAAGTGCAGAGATCCCATCACAAGTAGAGAGATTCCACTATGAGTACACAGATCCCACCATGAGTGCAGAGATCCCACCACAAGTGCAGAGATCCCACCATGAGTGCAGGGATCCCATCACAAGTGCAGAGATCCCACCATGAGTGCAGAGATCCCATCACAAGTAGAACAAGCCCACCATGAGTGCAGAGATTCCATCACAAGTGCAGAGATCCCACCATGAATGCAGAGATCCCATCACAAGTGCAGAGATCCCATCACAAGTGCAGAGACACCACCGGAAGTACAAAGATAGCATCACAAGTAGAGAGTTCCCACTATGAGTGCAGAGATACCACCACAAGTGCAGAAATCCCACCATGAATGCACAGATCCCACCATGAGTGCAGAGATCCCATCACAAGTGCAGGGATCCCACCATGAGTGCAGAGATCCCATCAAAAGTAGAGAGATCTCACTATGAGTGCAGAGATCCCACCACAAGTGCAGTGATCCCACCATGAGTGCAGAGATCCCATCACAAAAGCAGAGATCCCATCACAAGTATAGAGATCCCACCACAAGTGCAGAGATCCCATCACAAGTGCAGAGATCCTACCATGAGTGCAGAGATCCCATCACAAGTGCAGAGATCCTACCATGAATACAGAGATCCTATCACAAGTGCAGGGATCCCACCATGAGTGCAGAGATCCCATCAAAAGTAGAGAGATCTCACTATGAGTGCAGAGATCCCACCACAAGTGCAGTGATCCCACCATGAGTGCAGAGATCCCATCACAAATGCACAGATCCCACCATGAATGCAGAGATCCCATCACAAGTGCAGAGATCCCATCACAAGTGCAGAGATCCCACCACAAGTACAAAGATCCCATCACAAGTAGAGAGATCCCACTATGAGTGCAAAGATACCACCACAAGTGCAGCGATCCCACCATGAATGCACAGATCCCACCATGAGTGCAGAGATCCCATCGCAAGTGCAAGGATACCACCATAAGTGCAGAGATACCATCACAAGTAGAGAGTTCCCACTATGAGTACAGAGATCCCACCACAAGTGGAGAGATCCCATCATGAGTACAGAGATCCTATCTCAAGTGCAGAGATCCCACCATGAGTGCAGAGATCCCATCACATGTGCAGAGATCCCATCATAAGTGCAGAGATCCCACCACACGTGCAGATATCCCACCATCAATGCAGAGATCCTATCACAAATGAAGAGATCCCACCACAAGTGCAAAGATCCCAGCATCAGTGCAAAGATCTCACCACACATGCAGAGATCCCACCATGAATGCAGAGATCCTATCACAAGTGCAGAGATCCCATCACAAGTGCAAAGATCCCACCATAAGTGCATAGATCCCATCACAAGTGCAGAGATCCCACCATGAGTATAGAGATCCCACCACATGTGCAGAGATCCCACCACAAGTGCAGAGATCCCACCACAAGTGAAGAGATCCCACTATGAGTGCAGAGATCCCACCACAAGTGCAGAGATCCCACCATGAGTGCATAGATCCCACCACATGTGCAGAGATCCCATCACAAGTGCAGAGATCCCACCACAAGTGCAGAGATCCCACCATGAATGCAAAGATCCCAACACCAGTGCAGAGATCCCATCACAACTGCAGAGATCCCACCACAAGTACAGAGATCCCATCACAAGTGCATATATCCTACCATGAGTGCAGAGATCCCATCACAAGTGCAGAGATCCCATCACAAGTGCAGATATCCCATCACAAGTATTGAGATCCCACTATGAGTGCAGAGATCCCACCATGAGTGCAGATACACCATCACGAGTACAAAGATCCCATCATGAGTACAGAGATCCTATCTCAAGTGCAGAGATCCCACCATGAGTGCAGAGATCCCATCACATGTGCAGAGATCCCATTATAAGTGCAGAGATCCCACCACACATGCAGAGATCCCACCATGAATGCAGAGAACCTATCACAAGTGCAGAGATCCCACCACAAGTGCAAAGATCCCAGCATCAGTGCAGAGATCTCACCACACATGCAGAGATCCCACCATGAATGCAGAGATCCTATTACAAGTGTAGAGATCCCATCACAAGTTCAAAGATCCCACCATAAGTGCAGAGATCCCATCACAAGTGCAAAGATCCCACCATAAGTGCATAGATCCCATCACAAGTGCAGTTATCCCATCATGAGTGTAGATATCCCACCATGAGTGCAGAGATCCCACCACAAGTGCAGAGATCCCACCACAAGTGCAGAGATCCCATCACAAGTGCGGAGATCCCTCCATAGGAGCAGAGATCCCATCACAAGTGCAGAGATCCCACCATAAGTAGAGAGATCCCACTATGAGAGCAGAAATCCCACCACAAGTGCAGAGATCCCACCATGAGTGCAGATATTCCACTATGAGTACAGAGATCCCACCATGAGTACAGAGATCCCATCACAAGTACAGAGATCCCATCATAAGTAGAGAGATCCCACTATGAGTACACAGATCCCAACATGAGTGCAGAGATCCCATCACAAGTGCAGATATCCCACCACAAATGTAGATATCTCATCACAAGTAGAGAGATCCCACTATGAGTATAGAGATCCCACCATAAGTGCAGAGAACCCACCATAAGTGCAGAGATCCCACCACAAGTGCAGAGATCCCATCACAAGTAGAGAGATTCCACTATGAGTACACAGATCCCACTTTGAGTGCAGAGATCCCATCACGAGTGCAGAGATCCCATCACAAGTGCAGAGATCCTACCACAAGTGCAGAGATCCCACCATGAGTGCAGGGATCCCATCAAAAGTGCAGAGATCCCACCATGAGTGCAGAGATCCCATCACAAGTAGAAAGAGCCCACCATGAGTACAGAGATCCCATCACAAGTGCAGAGATCCCACCATGAATACAGAGATCCCATCACAAGTGCAGAGATCCCATCACAAGTGCAGAGATCCCACCACAAGTACAAAGATCCCATCACAAGTAGAGAGATCCCACTAAGAGTGCAGAGATACCACCACAAGTGTAGAGATCCCACCATGAATGCACAGATCCCATCATGAGTGCAGAGATCCCATCACAAGTGCAAGGATCCCATCACATGTGCAGAGATCCCATCATAAGTGCAGAGATCCCACCACACGTGCAGAGATCCCACCATGAATGCAGAGATCCTATCACAAGTGCAGAGATCCCACCATGAGTGCAGAGATCCCACCACAAGTGCAGAGATCCCAACACAAGTGCAGAGATCCCATCAAAAGTGCAGAGATCCCTCCATAGGAGCAGAGATCCCATCACAAGTGCAGAGATCCCACCATAAGTAGAGAGATCCCACTATGAGAGCAGAAATCCCACCACAAGTGCAGAGATCCTACCATGAGTGCAGAGATCCCACTATGAGTACAGAGATCCCACCATGAGTACAGAGATCCCACCACAAGTACAGAGATCCCATCATAAGTAGAGAGATCCCACTATGAATACACAGATCCCATCATGAGTGCAGATATCCCATCACAAGTGCAGAGATCCCACCACAAATGTAGAGATCGCATCACAAGTAGAGAGATCCCACTATGAGTATAGAGATCCCACCATAAGTGCAGAGAACCCACCATAGGTGCAGAGATCCCACCACAAGTGCAGAGATCCCATCACAAGTAGAGAGATTCCACTATGAGTACACAGATCCCACCATGAGTGCAGAGATCCCATCACAAGTGCAGAGATCCCACCACAAGTGCAGAGATCCCACCATGAGTGCAGGGATCCCATCACAAGTGTAGAGATCCCACCATGAGTGCAGAGATCCCATCACAAGTAGAAAGAGCCCACCATGAGTGCAGAGATCCCATCACAAGTGCAGAGATCCCACCATGAATGCAGAGATCCCATCACAAGTGCAGAGATCCCATCACAAGTGCAGAGACACCACCGGAAGTACAAAGATAGCATCACAAGTAGAGAGTTCCCACTATGAGTGCAGAGATACCACCACAAGTGCAGAAATCCCACCATGAATGCACAGATCCCACCATGAGTGCAGGGATCCCACCATGAGTGCAGAGATCCCATCAAAAGTAGAGAGATCTCACTATGAGTGCAGAGATCCCACCACAAGTGCAGTGATCCCACCATGAGTGCAGAGATCCCATCACAAAAGCAGAGATCCCATCACAAGTATAGAGATCCCACCACAAGTGCAGAGATCCCATCACAAGTGCAGAGATCCTACCATGAGTGCAGAGATCCCATCACAAGTGCAGAGATCCTACCATGAATACAGAGATCCTATCACAAGTGCAGGGATCCCACCATGAGTGCAGAGATCCCATCAAAAGTAGAGAGATCTCACTATGAGTGCAGAGATCCCACCACAAGTGCAGTGATCCCACCATGAGTGCAGAGATCCCATCACAAATGCACAGATCCCACCATGAATGCAGAGATCCCATCACAAGTGCAGAGATCCCATCACAAGTGCTGAGATCCCACCACAAGTACAAAGATCCCATCACAAGTAGAGAGATCCCACTATGAGTGCAAAGATACCACCACAAGTGCAGAGATCCCACCATGAATGCACAGATCCCACCATGAGTGCAGAGATCCCATCACAAGTGCAAGGATACCACCATAAGTGCAGAGATACCATCACAAGTAGAGAGATCCCACTATGAGTACAGAGATCCCACCACAAGTGGAGAGATCCCATCATGAGTACAGAGATCCTATCTCAAGTGCAGAGATCCCACCATGAGTGCAGAGATCCCATCACATGTGCAGAGATCCCATCATAAGTGCAGAGATCCCACCACACATGCAGAGATCCCGCCATCAATGCAGAGATCCTATCACAAATGAAGAGATCCCACCACAAGTGCAAAGATCCCAGCATCAGTGCAAAGATCTCACCACACATGCAGAGATCCCACCATGAATGCAGAGATCCTATCACAAGTGCAGAGATCCCATCACAAGTGCAAAGATCCCACCATAAGTGCATAGATCCCATCACAAGTGCAGAGATCCCACCATGAGTATAGAGATCCCACCACATGTGCAGAGATCCCACCACAAGTGCAGAGATCCCACCACAAGTGAAGAGATCCCACTATGAGTGCAGAGATCCCACCACAAGTGCAGAGATCCCACCATGAGTGCATAGATCCCACCACATGTGCAGAGATCCCATCACAAGTGCAGAGATCCCACCACAAGTGCAGAGATCCCACCATGAATGCAAAGATCCCAACACCAGTGCAGAGATCCCATCACAACTGCAGAGATCCCACCACAAGTACAGAGCTCCCATCACAAGTGCATATATCCTACCATGAGTGCAGAGATCCCATCACAAGTGCAGAGATCCCATCACAAGTGCAGATATTCCATCACAAGTATTGAGATCCCACTATGAGTGCAGAGATCCCACCATGAGTGCAGATACACCATCACGAGTACAAAGATCCCATCATGAGTACAGAGATCCTATCTCAAGTGCAGAGATCCCACCATGAGTGCAGAGATCCCATCACATGTGCAGAGATCCCATTATAAGTGCAGAGATCCCACCACACATGCAGAGATCCCACCATGAATGCAGAGAACCTATCACAAGTGCATAGATCCCACCACAAGTGCAAAGATCCCAGCATCAGTGCAGAAATCTCACCACACATGCAGAGATCCCACCATGAATGCAGAGATCCTATCACAAGTGCAGAGATCCCATCACAAGTTCAAAGATCCCACCATAAGTGCAGAGATCCCATCACAAGTGCAAAGATCCCACCATAAGTGCATAGATCCCATCACAAGTGCAGTTATCCCATCATGAGTGTAGATATCCCACCATGAGTGCAGAGATCCCACCACAAGTGCAGAGATCCCACCACAAGTGCAGAGATCCCATCACAAGTGCGGAGATCCCTCCATAGGAGCAGAGATCCCATCACAAGTGCAGAGATCCCACCATAAGTAGAGAGATCCCACTATGAGAGCAGAAATCCCACCACAAGTGCAGAGATCCCACCATGAGTGCAGATATTCCACTATGAGTACAGAGATCCCACCATGAGTACAGAGATCCCATCACAAGTACAGAGATCCCATCATAAGTAGAGAGATCCCACTATGAGTACACAGATCCCACCACATGTGCAGAGATCCCATCACAAGTGCAGATATCCCATCACAAGTGCAGAGATCCTACCATGAATGCAAAGATCCCAACACCAGTGCAGAGATCCCATCACAAGTGCAGAGATCCCACCACAAGTACAGAGATCCCATCACAAGAGCATAGATCCTACCATGAGTGCAGAGATCCCATCACAATTGCAGAGATCCCATCACAAGTGCAGATATCCCATCACAAGTAGTGAGATCCCACTATGAGTGCAGAGATCCCACCATGAGTGCAGATACACCATCACGAGTACAAAGATCCCATCATGAGTACAGAGATCCTATCTCAAGTGCAGAGATCCCACCATGAGTGCAGAGATCACATCACATGTGCAGAGATCCGATTATAAGTGCAGAGTCCCACCACACGTGCAGAGATCCCACCATGAATGCAGAAAACCTATCACAGTGCAGAGATCCCACCACAAGTGCAAAGATCCCAGCATCAGTGCAGAGATCTCACCACACATGCAGAGATCCCACCATGAATGCAGAGATCCTATCGCAAGTGCAGAGATCCCATCACAAGTGCAAAGATCCCACCATAAGTGCAGAGATCCCATCACAAGTGCAAAGATCCCACCATAAGTGCATAGATCCCATCACAAGTGCAGTTATCCCACCATGAGTATAGAGATCCCACCACATGTGCAGAGATCCCACCACAAGTGCATAGATCCCACCACAAGTAAAGAGATCCCACTATGAGTACAGAGATCCCACCACAAGTGCAGAGATCCCACCATGAGTGCATAGATCCCACCACATGTGCAGAGATCCCATCACAAGTGCAGAGATCCCACCACAAGTGCAGAGATCCCACCATGAATGCAAAGATCCCAACACCAGTGCAGAGATCCCATCACAAGTGCAGAGATCCCACCACAAGTACAGAGATCCCATCACAAGTGCAGAGATCCTACCATGAGTGCAGAGATCCCATCACAAGTGCAGAGACCCCACCACAAGTGCAGATATCCCATCACAAATAGAGAGATCCCACTATGAGTGCAGAGATCCCACCATGAGTGCAGATACACCATCACAAGTACAAAGATCCCACAATGAGTGCAGAGATCCTACCACAAGTGCAGAGATCCCATCAAAAGTGTAGATTTATTTTATGTAGCTTATAAAGCGCGCAGCTACCCCCTGAGGGGTGTCCCGGCGCATGGTGGGATATCCCACCATGAGTGCAGAGATCCCATCAAAAGTAGAGAGATCTCACTATGAGTGCAGAGATCCCACCACAAGTGCAGTGATCCCACCATGAGTGCAGAGATCCCATCACAAATGCAGAGATCCCACCATGAATGCAGAGATCCCATCACAAGTGCAGAGATTCCATCACAAGTGCAGAGATCCCATCACAAGTACAAAGATCCCACCATAAGTGCAGAGATCCCATCACAAGTAGAGAGATCCCACTATGAGTGCAGAGATCCCACCACCAGTGCAGAGATCCCATCATGAGTACAGAGATCCTATCTCAAGTGCAGAGACCCCACCATTAGTGCAGAGATCCCATCACATGTGCAGAGATCCCATCATAAGTGCAGAGATCCCACCACATGTGCAGAGATCACACCATCAATGCAGAGATCCTATCACAAGTGAAGAGATCCCACCACAAGTGCAAAGATCCCAGCATCAGTGCAGAGATCTCACCACACATGCAGAGATCCCACCATGAATGCAGAGATCCTATCACAAGTGCAGAGATCCCATCACAAGTGCAAAGATCCCACCATAAGTGCGTAGATCCCATCCTAAGTGCAGAGATCCCACCATGAGTATAGAGATCCCACCACATGTGCAGAGATCCCACCACAAGTGCAGAGATCCCACCACAAGTGAATAGATCCCACTATGAGTGCAGAGATCCCACAACAAGTGCAGAGATCCCACCATGAGTGCATAGATCCCACCACATGTGCAGAGATCCCATCACAAGTGCAGAGATCCCACCACAAGTGCAGAGATCCCACCATGAATGCAAAGATCCCAACACCAGTGCAGAGATCCCATCACAACTGCAGAGATCCCACCACAAGTACAGAGATCCCATCACAAGTGCATATATCCTACCATGAGTGCAGAGATCCCATCACAAGTGCAGAGATCCCATCACAAGTGCAGATATCCCATCACAAGTATTGAGATCCCACTATGAGTGCAGAGATCCCACCATGAGTGCAGATACACCATCACGAGTACAAAGATCCCATCATGAGTCCAGAGATCCTATCTCAAGTGCAGAGATCCCACCATGAGTGCAGAGATCCCATCACATGTGCAGAGATCCCATTATAAGTGCAGAGATCCCACCACACATGCAGAGATCCCACCATGAATGCAGAGAACCTATCACAAGTGCAGAGATCCCACCACAAGTGCAAAGATCCCAGCATCAGTGCAGAGATCTCACCACACATGCAGAGATCCCACCATGAATGCAGAGATCCTATCAGAAGTGCAGAGATCCCATCACACGTTCAAAGATCCCACCATAAGTGCAGAGATCCCATCACAAGTGCAAAGATCCCACCATAAGTGCATAGATCCCATCACAAGTGCAGTTATCCCATCATGAGTGTAGATATCCCACCATGAGTGCAGAGATCCCACCACAAGTGCAGAGATCCCACCACAAGTGCAGAGATCCCATCACAAGTGCGGAGATCCCTCCATAGGAGCAGAGATCCCATCACAAGTGCAGAGATCCCACCATAAGTAGAGAGATCCCACTATGAGAGCAGAAATCCCACCACAAGTGCAGAGATCCCACCATGAGTGCAGATATTCCACTATGAGTACAGAGATCCCACCATGAGTACAGAGATCCCATCACAAGTACAGAGATCCCATCATAAGTAGAGAGATCCCACTATGAGTACACAGATCCCACCACATGTGCAGAGATCCCATCACAAGTGCAGATATCCCACCACAAGTGCAGAGATCCTACCATGAATGCAAAGATCCCAACACCAGTGCAGAGATCCCATCACAAGTGCAGAGATCCCGCCACAAGTACAGAGATCCCATCACAAGAGCATAGATCCTACCATGAGTGCAGAGATCCCATCACAAGTGCAGAGATCCCATCACAAGTGCAGATATCCCATCACAAGTAGTGAGATCCCACTATGAGTGCAGAGATCCCACCATGAGTGCAGATACACCATCACGAGTACAAAGATCCCATCATGAGTACAGAGATCCTATCTCAAGTGCAGAGATCCCACCATGAGTGCAGAGATCCCATCACATGTGCAGAGATCCGATTATAAGTGCAGAGATCCCACCACATGTGCAGAGATCCCACCATGAATGCAGAAAACCTATCACAAGTGCAGAGATCCCACCACAAGTGCAAAGATCCCAGCATCAGTGCAGAGATCTCACCACACATGCAGAGATCCCACCATGAATGCAGAGATCCTATTGCAAGTGCAGAGATCCCATCACAAGTGCAAAGATCCCACCATAAGTGCAGAGATCCCATCACAAGTGCAAAGATCCCACCATAAGTGCATAGATCCCATCACAAGTGCAGAGATCCAATCACAAGTGCAGAGATCCCACCACAAGTGCAGAGATCCCACCATGAATGCAAAGATCCCAACACCAGTGCAGAGATCCCATCACAAGTGCACAGATCCCACCACAAGTACAGAGATCCCATCACAAGTGCAGAGATCCTACCATGAGTGCAGAGATCCCATCACAAGTGCAGAGACCCCACCACAAGTGCAGATATCCCATCACAAATAGAGAGATCCCACTATGAGTGCAGAGATCCCACCATGAGTGTAGATACACCATCACAAGTACAAAGATCCCACAATGAGTGCAGAGATCCTACCACAAGTGCAGAGATCCCATCACGAGTGTAGATATCCCACCATGAGTGCAGAGATCCCATCAAAAGTAGAGAGATCTCACTATGAGTGCAGAGATCCCACCACAAGTGCAGTGATCCCACCATGAGTGCAGAGATCCCATCACAAATGCAGAGATCCCACCATGAATGTAGAGATCCCATCACAAGTGCAGAGATTCCATCACAAGTGCAGAGATCCCATCACAAGTACAAAGATCCCATCACAAGTAGAGAGATCCCATGATGAGTGCAGAGATACCACCACAAGTGCAGAGATCCCACCATGAATGCACAGATCCCACCATGAGTGCAGAGATCCCATCACAAGTGCAAGGATCCCACCATAAGTGCAGAGATCCCATCACAAGTAGAGAGATCCCACTATGAGTGCAGAGATCCCACCACCAGTGCAGAGATCCCTCCATGAGTACAGAGATCCTATCTCAAGTGCAGAGATCCCACCATTAGTGCAGAGATCCCATCACATGTGCAGAGATCCCATCATAAGTGCAGAGATCCCACCACATGTGCAGAGATCCCACCATCAATGCAGAGATCCTATCACAAGTGAGGAGATCCCACCACAAGTGCAAAGATCCCAGCATCAGTGCAGAGATCTCACCACACATGCAGAGATCCCACCATGAATGCAAAGATCCCAACACCAGTGCAGAGATCCCATCACAAGTGCAGAGATCCCACCACAAGTACAGAGATCCCATCACAAGTGCAGAGATCCTACCATGAGTGCAGAGATCCCATCACAAGTGCAGAGACCCCACCACAAGTGCAGATATCCCATCACAAATAGAGAGATCCCACTATGAGTGCAGAGATCCCACCATGAGTGTAGATACACCATCACAAGTACAAAGATCCCACAATGAGTGCAGAGATCCTACCACAAGTGCAGAGATCCCATCACGAGTGTAGATATCCCACCATGAGTGCAGAGATCCCATCAAAAGTAGAGAGATCTCACTATGAGTGCAGAGATCCCACCACAAGTGCAGTGATCCCACCATGAGTGCAGAGATCCCATCACAAATGCAGAGATCCCACCATGAATGCAGAGATCCCATCACAAGTGCAGAGATTCCATCACAAGTGCAGAGATCCCATCACAAGTACAAAGATCCCATCACAAGTAGAGAGATCCCACTATGAGTGCAGAGATACCACCACAAGTGCAGAGATCCCACCATGAATGCACAGATCCCACCATGAGTGCAGAGATCCCATCACAAGTGCAAGGATCCCACCATAAGTGCAGAGATCCCATCACAAGTAGAGAGATCCCACTATGAGTGCAGAGATCCCACCACCAGTGCAGAGATCCCTCCATGAGTACAGAGATCCTATCTCAAGTGCAGAGATCCCACCATTAGTGCAGAGATCCCACCACATGTGCAGAGATCCCACCATCAATGCAGAGATCCTATCACAAGTGAAGAGATCCCACCACAAGTGCAAAGATCCCAGCATCAGTGCAGAGATCTCACCACACATGCAGAGATCCCACCATGAATGCAGAAATCCTATCACAAGTGCAGAGATCCCATTACAAGTGCAAAGATCCCACCATAAGTGCAGAGATCCCATCACAAGTGCAAATATCCCACCATAAGTGCATAGATCCCATAACAAGTGCAGAGATCCCACCATGAGTATAGAGATCCCACCACTTGTGCAGAGATCCCACCACAAGTGCAGAGATCCCACCACAAGTGAAGATATCCCACTATGAGTGCAGAGATCCCATCACAAGTGCAGAGATCCCACCACAAGTGCAGAGATCCCACCATGAATGCAAAGATCCCAACACCAGTGCAGAGATCCTATCACAAGTGCAGAGATCCCACCACAAGTACAGAGATCCCATCACAAGTGCAGAGATCCCACCACAAGTGCAGATATCCCATCACAAGTAGTGAGATCCCACTATGAGTGCAGAGATCCCACCATGAGTGCAGAAACACCATCACAAGTACAAAGATCCCACCATGAGTGCAGAGATCCCATCACAAGTGCAGAGATCCCACCACAAGTGCAGATATCCCATCACAAGTAGTAAGATCCCACTATGAGTGCAGAGATCCCAGCATGAGTGCAGATACACCATCACAAGTACAAATATCCCACCATCAGTACAGAGATCCTACCACAAGTGCAGAGATCCCATCAAGAGTGCAGATATCCCACCATGAGTGCAGAGATCCCACCACAAGTGCAGAGATCCCACCACAAGTGCAGAGATCCCACCACAAGTGCAGAGATCCCATCACAAGTGCGGATATCCCTCCATAGGAGCAGAGATCCCATCACAAGTGCAGAGATCCCACCATAAGTAGAGAGATCCCACTATGAGAGCAGAAATCCCACCACAAGTGCAGAGATCCCACCATGAGTGCAGAGATCCCACTATGAGTACAGAGATCCCACCATAAGTGCAGAGATCCTATCACACGTGCAGAAATCCCATCATGAGTATAGAGATTGCACCACAAGTGCAGATATCCCACCACAAGTGCAGAGATCCCACCACAAGTGAAGAGATCTTATCATAAGTGCAAAGATCCCACCATAAGTGCAGAGATCCCATCACAAGTAGAGAGTTCCCACTATGAGTGCAGAGATCCCACCACAAGTGCAGAGATCCCATCATGAGTACAGAGATCCTATCTCAAGTGGAGAGATCCCATCATGAGTGCAGAGATCCCACCACATGTGCAAAGATCCTATCACAAGTGTAGAGATCCCATCACAAGTGCAAAGATCCCACCATAAGTGCAGAGATCCCATCACAAGTGCAAAGATCCCACCATAAGTGCATAGATCCCATCACAAGTGCAGAGATCCCACCATGAGTATAGAGATCCCACCACATGTGCAGAGATCCCACCACAAGTGCAGAGATCCTACCACAAGTGAAGAGATCCCACTATGAGTGCAGAGATCCCACCACAAGTGCAGAGATCCCACCATGAGTGCATAGATCGCACCACATGTGCAGAGATCCCATCACAAGTGCAGAAATCCCACCACAAGTACAGAGATCCCACCATGAATGCAAAGATCCCAACACAAGTGCAGAGATCCCATCACAAGTGCAGAGATCCCAACACAAGTACAGAGATCCCATCACAAGTGCAGAGATCCTACCATGAGTGCAGAGATCCCATCACAAGTGCAGAGATCCCACCACAAGTGCAGAGATCCCATCACAAGTAGAGAGATCCCATCACGAGTGCAGATATCCCACCATGAGTGCAGAGATCCCACCACAAGTGCAGAGATCGCACCACAAGTGCAGAGATCCCATCACAAGTGCGGAGATCCCTCCATAGGAGCAGAGATCCCATCACAAGTGCAGAGATCCCACCATAAGTAGAGAGATCCCACTATGAGAGCAGAAATCCCACCACAAGTGCAGAGATCCCACCATGAGTGCAGATATTCCACTATGAGTACAGAGATCCCACCATGAGTACAGAGATCCCACCACAAGTACAGAGATCCCATCATAAGTAGAGAGATCCCACTATGAGTACACAGATCCCAACATGAGTGCAGAGATCACATCACAAGTGCAGATATCCCACCACAAATGTAGATATCTCATCACAAGTAGAGAGATCCCACTATGAGTATAGAGATCCCACCATAAGTGCAGAGAACCCACCATAAGTGTAGAGATCCCACCACAAGTGCAGAGATCCCATCACAAGTAGAGAGATTCCACTATGAGTACACAGATCCTACCTTGAGTGCAGAGATCCCATCACGAGTGCAGAGATCCCATCACAAGTGCAGAGATCCTACCACAAGTGCAGAGATCCCACCATGAGTGCAGGGATCCCATCAAAAGTGCAGAGATCCCACCATGAGTGCAGAGATCCCATCACAAGTAGAAAGAGCCCACCATGAGTACAGAGATCCCATCACAAGTGCAGAGATCCCACCATGAATACAGAGATCCCATCACAAGTGCAGAGATCCCATCACAAGTGCAGAGATCCCACCACAAGTACAAAGATCCCATCACAAGTAGAGAGATCCCACTATGAGTGCAGAGATACCACCACAAGTGTAGAGATCCCACCATGAATGCACAGATTCCACCATGAGTGCAGAGATCCCATCACAAGTGCAAGGATCCCATCACATGTGCAGAGATCCCATCATAAGTGCAGAGATCCCATCACACGTGCAGAGATCCCACCATGAATGCAGAGATCCTATCACAAGTGCAGAGATCCCACCATGAGTGCAGAGATCCCACAACAAGTGCAGAGATCCCAACACAAGTGCAGAGATCCCATCACAAGTGCAGAGATCCCTCCATAGGAGCAGAGATCCCATCACAAGTGCAGAGATCCCACCATAAGTAGAGAGATCCCACTATGAGAGCAGAAATCCCACCACAAGTGCAGAGATCCTACCATGAGTGCAGAGATCCCACTATGAGTACAGAGATACCACCATGAGTACAGAGATCCCACCACAAGTACAGAGATCCCATCATAAGTAGAGAGATCCCACTATGAATACACAGATCCCATCATGAGTGCAGATATCCCATCACAAGTGCAGAGATCCCACCACAAATGTAGAGATCTCATCACAAGTAGAGAGATCCCACTATGAGTATAGAGATCCCTCCATAAGTGCAGAGAACCTACCATAGGTGCAGAGATCCCACCACAAGTGCAGAGATCCCATCACAAGTAGAGAGATTCCACTATGAGTACACAGATCCCACCATGAGTGCAGAGATCCCATCACAAGTGCAGAGATCCCACCACAAGTGCAGAGATTCCACCATGAGTGCAGGGATCCCATCACAAGTGCAAAGATCCCACCATGAGTGCAGAGATCCCATCACAAGTAGAAAGAGCCCACCATGAGTGCGGAGATCCCATCACAAGTGCAGAGATCCCACCATGAATGCAGAGATCCCATCACAAGTGGAGAGATCCCATCACAAGTGCAGAGACACCACCACAAGTACAAAGATAGCATCACAAGTAGAGAGTTCCCACTATGAGTGCAGAGATACCACCACACGTGCAGAAATCCCACCATGAATGCACAGATCCCACCATGAGTGCAGAGATCCCATCACAAGTGCAGGGATCCCACCATGAGTGCAGAGATCCCATCAAAAGTAGAGAGATCTCACTATGAGTGCAGAGATCCCACCACAAGTACAGTGATCCCACCATGAGTGCAGAGATCCCATCACAAAAGCAGAGATCCCATCACAAGTATAGAGATCCTACCACAAGTGCAGAGATCCCATCACAAGTGCAGAGATCCTACCATGAGTGCAGAGATCCCATCACAAGTGCAGAGATCCTACCATGAATACAGAGATCCTATCACAAGTGCAGGGATCCCACCATGAGTGCAGAGATCCCATCAAAAGTAGAGAGATCTCACTATGAGTGCAGAGATCCCACCACAAGTGCAGTGATCCCACCATGAGTGCAGAGATCCCATCACAAATGCACAGATCCCACCATGAATGCAGAGATCCCATCACAAGTGCAGAGATCCCATCACAAGTGCAGAGATCCCACCACAAGTACAAAGATCCCATCACAAGTAGAGAGATCCCACTATGAGTGCAAAGATACCACCACAAGTGCAGAGATCCCACCATGAATGCACAGATCCCACCATGAGTGCAGAGATCCCATCACAAGTGCAAGGATACCACCATAAGTGCAGAGATACCATCACAAGTAGAGAGATCCCACTATGAGTACAGAGATCCCACCACAAGTGGAGAGATCCCATCATGAGTACAGAGATCCTATCTCAAGTGCAGAGATCCCACCATGAGTGCAGAGATCCCATCACATGTGCAGAGATCCCATCATAAGTGCAGAGATCCCACCACACATGCAGAGATCCCACCATCAATGCAGAGATCCTATCACAAATGAAGAGATCCCACCACAAGTACAAAGATCCCAGCATCAGTGCAAAGATCTCACCACACATGCAGAGAGCCCACCATGAATGCAGAGATCATATCACAAGTGCAGAGATCCCATCACAAATGCAAAGATCCCACCATAAGTGCATAGATCCCATCACAAGTGCAGAGATCCCACCATGAGTATAGAGATCCCACCACATGTGCAGAGATCCCACCACAAGTGCAGAGATCCCACCACAAGTGAAGAGATCCCACTATGAGTGCAGAGATCCCACCACAAGTGCAGAGATCCCACCATGAGTGCATAGATCCCACCACATGTGCAGAGATCCCATCACAAGTGCAGAGATCCCACCACAAGTGCAGAGATCCTACCATGAATGCAAAGATCCCAACACCAGTGCAGAGATCCCATCACAACTGCAGAGATCCCACCACAAGTACAGAGATCCCATCACAAGTGCATATATCCTATTATGAGTGCAGAGATCCCATCACAAGTGCAGAGATCCCATCACAAGTGCAGATATCCCATCACAAGTATTGAGATCCCACTATGAGTGCAGAGATCCCACCATGGGTGCAGATACACCATCACGAGTACAAAGATCCCATCATGAGTACAGAGATCCTATCTCAAGTGCAGAGATCCTATCACCTGTGCAGAGATCCCATTATAAGTGCAGAGATCCCACCACACATGCAGAGATCCCACCATGAATTCAGAGAACCTACCACAAGTGCAGAGATCCCACCACAAGTGCAAAGATCCCAGCATCAGTGCAGAGATCTCACCACACATGCAGAGATCCCACCATGAATGCAGAGATCCTATCACAAGTGCAGAGATCCCATCACAAGTTCAAAGATCCCACCATAAGTGCAGAGATCCCATCACAAGTGCAAAGATCCCACCATAAGTGCATAGATCCCATCACAAGTGCAGTTATCCCACATGAGTATAGAGATCCCACCACATGTGCAGAGATCCCACCACAAGTGCATAGATCCCACCACAAGTAAAGAGATCCCACTATGAGTGCAGAGATCCCACCACAAGTGCAGAGAACCCACCATGAGTGCATAGATCCCACCACATGTGCAGAGATCCCATCACAAGTGCAGAGATCCCACCACAAGTGCAGAGATCCCACCATGAATGCAAAGATCCCAACACCAGTGCAGAGATCCCATCACAAGTGCAGAGATCCCACCACAAGTACAGAGATCCCATCACAAGTGCAGCGATCCTACCATGAGTGCAGAGATCCCATCACAAGTACAGAGATCCCACCACAAGTGCAGATATCCTATCACAAGTAGAGAGATCCCACTATGAGTGCAGAGATCCCACCATGAGTGCAGATACACCATCACAAGTACAAAGATCCCACAATGAGTGCAGAGATCCTACCACAAGTGCAGAGATCCCATCACGAGTGTAGATATCACACCATGAGTGCAAAGATCCCATCAAAAGTGGAGAGATCTCACTATGAGTGCAGAGATCCCACCACAAGTGCAGTGATCCCACCATGAGTGCAGAGATCCCATCACAAATGCAGAGATCCCACCATGAATGCAGAGATCCCATCACAAGTGCAGAGATTCCATCACAAGTGCAGAGATCCCATCACAAGTACAAAGATCCCATCACAAGTAGAGAGATCCCACTATGAGTGCAGAGATACCACCACAAGTGCAGAGATCCCACCATGAATGCACAGATCCCACCATGAGTGCAGAGATCCCATCACAAGTGCAAGGATCCCACCATAAGTGCAGAGATCCAATCACAAGTAGAGAGATCCCACTATGAGTGCAGAGATCCCACCACAAGTGCAGAGATCCCATCATGAGTACAGAGATCCTATCTCAAGTGCAGAGATCCCACCATAAGTGCAGAGATCCCATCACATGTGCAGAGATCCCATCATAAGTGCAGAGATCCCACCACACATGCAGAGATCCCACCATCAATGCAGAGATCCTATCACAAGTGAAGAGATCCCACCACAAGTGCAAAGATCCCAGCATCAGTGCAGAGATCTCACCACACATGCAGAGATCCCACCATGAATGCAGAGATCCTATCACAAGTGCAGAGATCCCATCACAAGTGCAAAGATCCCACCATAAGTGCAGAGATCCCATCACAAGTGCAAAGATCCCACCATAAGTGCATAGATCCCATAACAAGTGCAGAGATCCCACCATGAGTATAGAGATCCCACCACATGTGCAGAGATCCCACCACAAGTGCAGAGATCCCACCACAAGTGAAGAGATCTTATCATAAGAGCAGAGATCCCACCATAAGTGCAGAGATCCCATCACAAGTAGAGAGTTCCCACTATGAGTGCAGAGATCCCACCACAAGTGCAGAGATCCCATCATGAGTACAGAGATCCTATCTCAAGTGGAGAGATCCCATCATGAGTGCAGAGATCCCACCACATGTGCAAAGATCCTATCACAAGTGTAGAGATCCCATCACAAGTGCAAAGATCCAACCATAAGTGCAGAGATCCCATCACAAGTGCAAAGATCCCACCATAAGTGCATAGATCCCATCACAAGTGCAGAGATCCCACCATGAGTATAGAGATCCCACCACATGTGCAGAGATCCCATCACAAGTGCAGAGATCCTACCACAAGTGAAGAGATCCCACTATGAGTGCAGAGATCCCACCACAAGTGCAGAGATCCCACCATGAGTGCATAGATCCCACCACATGTGCAGAGATCCCATCACAAGTGCAGAAATCCCACCACAAGTACAGAGATCCCACCATGAATGCAAAGATCCCAACACAAGTGCAGAGATCCCATCACAAGTACAGAGATCCCATCACAAGTGCAGAGATCCTACCATGAGTGCAGAGATCCCATCACAAGTGCAGAGATCCCACCACAAGTGCAGAGATCCCATCACAAGTAGAGAGATCCCACTATGAGTGCAGAGATCCCACCATGAGTGCAGATATTCCATCACTAGTACAAAGATCCCACCATGAGTGCAGAGATCCTACCACAAGTGCAGAGATCCCATCACGAGTGCAGATATCCCACCATGAGTGCAGAGATCCCACCACAAGTGCAGAGATCGCACCACAAGTGCAGAGATCCTATCACAAGTGCGGAGATCCCTCCATAGGAGCAGAGATCCCATCACAAGTGCAGAGATCCCACCATAAGTAGAGAGATCCCACTATGAGAGCAGAAATCCCACCACAAGTGCAGAGATCCCACCATGAGTGCAGATATTATACTATGAGTACAGAGATCCCACCATGAGTACAGAGATCCCACCACAAGTACAGAGATCCCATCATAAGTAGAGAGATCCCACTATGAGTACACAGATCCCAACATGAGTGCAGAGATCCCATCACAAGTGCAGATATCCCACCACAAATGTAGATATCTCATCACAAGTAGAGAGATCCCACTATGAGTATAGAGATCCCACCATAAGTGCAGAGAACCCACCATAAGTGCAGAGATCCCACCACAAGTGCAGAGATCCCATCACAAGTAGAGAGATTCCACTATGAGTACACAGATCCTACCTTGAGTGCAGAGATCCCATCACGAGTGCAGAGATCCCATCACAAATGCAGAGATCCTACCAGAAGTGCAGAGATCCCACCATGAGTGCAGGGATCCCATCAAAAGTGCAGAGATCCCACCATGAGTGCAGAGATCCCATCACAAGTAGAAAGAGCCCACCATGAGTACAGAGATCCCATCACAAGTGCAGAGATCCCACCATGAATACAGAGATCCCATCACAAGTGCAGAGATCCCATCACAAGTGCAGAGATCCCACCACAAGTACAAAGATCCCATCACAAGTAGAGAGATCCCACTATGAGTGCAGAGATACCACCACAAGTGTAGAGATCCCACCATGAATGCACAGATCCCACCATGAGTGCAGAGATCCCATCACAAGTGCAAGGATCCCATCACATGTGCAGAGATCCCATCATAAGTGCAGAGATCCCACCACATGTGCAGAGATCCCACCATGAATGCAGAGATCCTATCACAAGTGCAGAGATCCCACCATGAGTGCAGAGATCCCACCACAAGTGCAGAGATCCCAACACAAGGGCAGAGATCCCATCACAAGTGCAGAGATCACTCCATAGGAGCAGAGATCCCATCACAAGTGCAGAGATCCCACCATAAGTAGAGAGATCCCACTATGAGAGCAGAAATCCCACCACAAGTGCAGAGATCCTACCATGAGTGCAGAGATCCCACTATGAGTACAGAGATACCACCATGAGTACAGAGATCCCACCACAAGTACAGAGATCCCATCATAAGTAGAGAGATCCCACTATGAATACACAGATCCCATCATGAGTGCAGATATCCCATCACAAGTGCAGAGATCCCACCACAAATGTAGAGATCTCATCACAAGTAGAGAGATCCCACTATGAGTATAGAGATCCCACCATAAGTGCAGAGAACCTACCATAGGTGGAGAGATCCCACCACAAGTGCAGAGATCCCATCACAAGTAGAGAGATTCCACTATGAGTACACAGATCCCACCATGAGTGCAGAGATCCCATCACAAGTGCAGAGATCCCACCACAAGTGCAGAGATCCCACCATGAGTGCAGGGATCCCATCACAAGTGCAGAGATCCCGCCATGAGTACAGAGATCCCATCACAAGTAGAAAGAGCCCACCATGAGTGCAGAGATCCCATCACAAGTGCAGAGATCCCACCATGAATGCAGAGATCCCATCACAAGTGCAGAGATCCCATCACAAGTGCAGAGACACCACCACAAGTACAAAGATAGCATCACAAGTAGAGAGTTCCCACTATGAGTGCAGAGATACCACCACACGTGCAGAAATCCCACCATGAATGCACAGATCCCACCATGAGTGCAGAGATCCCATCAAAAGTGCAGGGATCCCACCATGAGTGCAGAGATCCCACCATAAGTAGAGAGATCCCACTATGAGAGCAGAAATCCCACCACAAGTGCAGAGATCCCACCATGAGTGCAGATATTCCACTATGAGTACAGAGATCCCACCATGAGTACAGAGATCCCACCACAAGTACAGAGATCCCATCATAAGTAGAGAGATCCCACTATGAGTACACAGATCCCAACATGAGTGCAGAGATCCCATCACAAGTGCAGATATCCCACCACAAATGTAGATATCTCATCACAAGTAGAGAGATCCCACTATGAGTATAGAGATCCCACCATAAGTGCAGAGAACCCACCATAAGTGCAGAGATCCCACCACAAGTGCAGAGATCCCATCACAAGTAGAGAGATTCCACTATGAGTACACAGATCCTACCTTGAGTGCAGAGATCCCATCACGAGTGCAGAGATCCCATCACAAGTGCAGAGATCCTACCACAAGTGCAGAGATCCCACCATGAGTGCAGGGATCCCATCAAAAGTGCAGAGATCCCACCATGAGTGCAGAGATCCCATCACAAGTAGAAAGAGCCCACCATGAGTACAGAGGTCCCATCACAAGTGCAGAGATCCCACCATGAATACAGAGATCCCATCACAAGTGCAGAGATCCCATCACAAGTGCAGAGATCCCACCACAAGTACAAAGATCCCATCACAAGTAGAGAGATCCCACTATGAGTGCAGAGATACCACCACAAGTGTAGAGATCCCACCATGAATGCACAGATCCCACCATGAGTGCAGAGATCCCATCACAAGTGCAAGGATCCCATCACATGTGCAGAGATCCCATCATAAGTGCAGAGATCCCACCACACATGCAGAGATCCCATCATGAATGCAGAGATCCTATCACAAGTGCAGAGATCCCACCATGAGTGCAGAGATCCCACCACAAGTGCAGAGATCCCAACACAAGTGCAGAGATCCCATCACAAGTGCAGAGATCCCTCCATAGGAGCAGAGATCCCATCACAAGTGCAGAGATCCCACCATAAGTAGAGAGATCCCACTATGAGAGCAGAAATCCCACCACAAGTGAGGAGATCCTACCATGAGTGCAGAGATCCCACTATGAGTACAGAGATCCCACCATGAGTACAGAGATCCCACCACAAGTACAGAGATCCCATCATAAGTAGAGAGATCCCACTATGAATACACAGATCCCATCATGAGTGCAGATATCCCATCACAAGTGCAGAGATCCCACCACAAATGTAGAGATCTCATCACAAGTAGAGAGATCCCACTATGAGTATAGAGATCCCACCATAAGTGCAGAGAACCTACCATAGGTGCAGAGATCCCACCACAAGTGCAGAGATCCCATCACAAGTAGAGAGATTCCACTATGAGTACACAGATCCCACCATGAGTGCAGAGATCCCATCACAAGTGCAGAGATCCCACCACAAGTGCAGAGATCCCACCATGAGTGCAGGGATCCCATCACAAGTGCAGAGATCCCACCATGAGTGCAGAGATCCCATCACAAGTAGAAAGAGCCCACCATGAGTGCAGAGATCCCATCACAAGTGCAGAGATCCCACCATGAATGCAGAGATCCCATCACAAGTGGAGAGATCCCATCACAAGTGCAGAGACACCACCACAAGTACAAAGATAGCATCACAAGTAGAGAGTTCCCACTATGAGTGCAGAGATACCACCACACGTGCAGAAATCCCACCATGAATGCACAGATCCCACCATGAGTGCAGAGATCCCATCACAAGTGCAGGGATCCCACCATGAGTGCAGAGATCCCATCAAAAGTAGAGAGATCTCACTATGAGTGCAGAGATCCCACCACAAGTGCAGTGATCCCACCATGAGTGCAGAGATCCCATCACAAAAGCAGAGATCCCATCACAAGTATAGAAATCCCACCACAAGTGCAGAGATCCCATCACAAGTGCAGAGATCCTACCATGAGTGCAGAGATCCCATCACAAGTGCAGAGATCCTACCATGAATACAGAGATCCTATCACAAGTGCAGGGATCCCACCATGAGTGCAGAGATCCCATCAAAAGTAGAGAGATCTCACTATGAGTGCAGAGATCCCACCACAATTGCAGTGATCCCACCATGAGTGCAGAGATCCCATCACAAATGCACAGATCCCACCATGAATGCAGAGATCCCATCACAAGTGCAGAGATCCCATCACAAGTGCAGAGATCCCACCACAAGTACAAAGATCCCATCACAAGTAGAGAGATCCCACTATGAGTGCAAAGATACCATTACAAGTGCAGAGATCCCACCATGAATGCACAGATCCCATCATGAGTGCAGAGATCCCATCACAAGTGCAAGGATACCACCATAAGTGCAGAGATATCATCACAAGTAGAGAGATCCCACTATGAGTACAGAGATCCCACCACAAGTGGAGAGATCCCATCATGAGTACAGAGATCCTATCTCAAGTGCAGAGATCCCACCATGAGTGCAGAGATCCCATCACATGTGCAGAGATCCCATCATAAGTGCAGAGATCCCACCACACATGCAGAGATCCCACCATCAATGCAGAGATCCTATCACAAATGAAGAGATCCCACCACAAGTACAAAGATCCCAGCATCAGTGCAAAGATCTCACCACACATGCAGAGAGCCCACCATGAATGCAGAGATCCTATCACAAGTGCAGAGATCCCATCACAAGTGCAAAGATCCCACCATAAGTGCATAGATCCCATCACAAGTGCAGAGATCCCACCATGAGTATAGAGATCCCACCACATGTGCAGAGATCCCACCACAAGTGCAGAGATCCCACCACAAGTGAAGAGATCCCACTATGAGTGCAGAGATCCCACCACAAGTGCAGAGATCCCACCATGAGTGCATAGATCCCACCACATGTGCAGAGATCCCATCACAAGTGCAGAGATCCCACCACAAGTGCAGAAATCCTACCATGAATGCAAAGATCCCAACACCAGTGCAGAGATCCCATCACAACTGCAGAGATCCCACCACAAGTACAGAGATCCCATCACAAGTGCATATATCCTACCATGAGTGCAGAGATCCCATCACAAGTGCAGAGATCCCATCACAAGCGCAGATATCCCATCACAAGTATTGAGATCCCACTATGAGTGCAGATATCCCACCATGGGTGCAGATACACCATCACGAGTACAAAGATCCCATCATGAGTACAGAGATCCTATCTCAAGTGCAGAGATCCCACCATGAGTGCAGAGATCCTATCACATGTGCAGAGATCCCATTATAAGTGCAGAGATCCCACCACACATGCAGAGATCCCACCATGAATGCAGAGAACCTACCACAAGTGCAGAGATCCCACCACAAGTGCAAAGATCCCAGCATCAGTGCAGAGATCTCACCACACATGCAGAGATCCCACCATGAATGCAGAGATCCTATCACAAGTGCAGAGATCCCATCACAAGTTCAAAGATCCCACCATAAGTGCAGAAATCACATCACAAGTGCAAAGTTCCCACCATAAGTGAATAGATCCCATCACAAGTGCAGGGATCCCACCATGAGTATAGAGATCCCACCACATGTGCAGAGATCCCACCACAAGTGCAGAGATCCTACCACAAGTGAAGAGATCCCACTATGAGTGCAGAGATCCCACCACAAGTGCAGAGATCCCACCATGAGTGCATAGAACCCACCACATGTGCAGAGATCCCATCACAAGTGCAGAAATCCCACCACAAGTACAGAGATCCCACCATGAATGCAAAGATTCCAACACAAGTGCAGAGATCCCATCACAAGTACAGAGATCCCATCACAAGTGCAGAGATCCTACCATGAGTGCAGAGATCCCATCACAAGTGCAGAGATCCCACCACAAGTGCAGAGATCCCATCACAAGTAGAGAGATCCCACTATGAGTGCAGAGATCCCACCATGAGTGCAGATATTCCATCACTAGTACAAAGATCCCACCATGAGTGCAGAGATCCTACCACAAGTGCAGAGATCCCATCACGAGTGCAGATATCCCACCATGAGTGCAGAGATCCCACCACAAGTGCAGAGATCGCACCACAAGTGCAGAGATCCTATCACAAGTGCGGAGATCCCTCCATAGGAGCAGAGATCCCATCACAAGTGCAGAGATCCCACCATAAGTAGAGAGATCCCACTATGAGAGCAGAAATCCCACCACAAGTGCAGAGATCCCGCCATGAGTGCAGATATTCCACTATGAGTACAGAGATCCCACCATGAGTACAGAGATCCCACCACAAGTACAGAGATCCCATCATAAGTAGAGAGATCCCACTATGAGTACACAGATCCCAACATGAGTGCAGAGATCCCATCACAAGTGCAGATATCCCACCACAAATGTAGATATCTCATCACAAGTAGAGAGATCCCACTATGAGTATAGAGATCCCACCATAAGTGCAGAGAACCCACCATAAGTGCAGAGATCCCACCACAAGTGCAGAGATACCATCACAAGTAGAGAGATTCCACTATGAGTACACAGATCCTACCTTGAGTGCAGAGATCCCATCACGAGTGCAGAGATCCCATCACAAGTGCAGAGATCCTACCACAAGTGCAGAGATCCCACCATGAGTGCAGAGATCCCATCACAAGTAGAAAGAGCCCACCATGAGTACAGAGATCCCATCACAAGTGCAGAGATCCCACCATGAATACAGAGATCCCATCACAAGTGCAGAGATCCCATCACAAGTGCAGAGATCCCACCACAAGTACAAAGATCCCATCACAAGTAGAGAGATCCCACTATGAGTGCAGAGATACCACCACAAGTGTAGAGATCCCACCATGAATGCACAGATCCCACCATGAGTGCAGAGATCCCATCACAAGTGCAAGGATCCCATCACATGTGCAGAGATCCCATCATAAGTGCAGAGATCCCACCACACGTGCAGAGATCCCACCATGAATGCAGAGATCCTATCACAAGTGCAGAGATCCCACCATGAGTGCAGAGATCCCACCACAAGTGCAGAGATCCCAACACAAGTGCAGAGATCCCATCACAAGTGCAGAGATCCCTCCATAGGAGCAGAGATCCCATCACAAGTGCAGAGATCCCACCATAAGTAGAGAGATCCCACTATGAGAGCAGAAATCCCACCACAAGTGCAGAGATCCTACCATGAGTGCAGAGATCCCACTATGAGTACAGAGATACCACCATGAGTACAGAGATCCCACCACAAGTACAGAGATCCCATCATAAGTAGAGAGATCCCACTATGAATACACAGATCCCATCATGAGTGCAGATATCCCATCACAAGTGCAGAGATCCCACCACAAATGTAGAGATCTCATCACAAGTAGAGAGATCCCACTATGAGTATAGAGATCCCACCATAAGTGCAGAGAACCTACCATAGGTGGAGAGATCCCACCACAAGTGCAGAGATCCCATCACAAGTAGAGAGATTCCACTATGAGTACACAGATCCCACCATGAGTGCAGAGATCCCATCACAAGTGCAGAGATCCCACCACAAGTGCAGAGATCCCACCATGAGTGCAGGGATCCCATCACAAGTGCAGAGATCCCACCATGAGTACAGAGATCCCATCACAAGTAGAAAGAGCCCACCATGAGTGCAGAGATCCCATCACAAGTACAGAGATCCCACCATGAATGCAGAGATCCCATCACAAGTGCAGAGATCCCATCACAAGTGCAGAGACACCACCACAAGTACAAAGATAGCATCACAAGTAGAGAGTTCCCACTATGAGTGCAGAGATACCACCACACGTGCAGAAATCCCACCATGAATGCACAGATCCCACCATGAGTGCAGAGATCCCATCAAAAGTGCAGGGATCCCACCATGAGTGCAGAGATCCCACCATAAGTAGAGAGATCCCACTATGAGAGCAGAAATCCCACCACAAGTGCAGAGATCCCACCATGAGTGCAGATATTCCACTATGAGTACAGAGATCCCACCATGAGTACAGAGATCCCACCACAAGTACAGAGATCCCATCATAAGTAGAGAGATCCCACTATGAGTACACAGATCCCAACATGAGTGCAGAGATCCCATCACAAGTGCAGATATCCCACCACAAATGTAGATATCTCATCACAAGTAGAGAGATCCCACTATGAGTATAGAGATCCCACCATAAGTGCAGAGAACCCACCATAAGTGCAGAGATCCCACCACAAGTGCAGAGATCCCATCACAAGTAGAGAGATTCCACTATGAGTACACAGATCCTACCTTGAGTGCAGAGATCCCATCACGAGTGCAGAGATCCCATCACAAGTGCAGAGATCCTACCACAAGTACAGAGATCCCACCATGAGTGCAGGGATCCCATCAAAAGTGCAGAGATCCCACCATGAGTGCAGAGATCCCATCACAAGTAGAAAGAGCCCACCATGAGTACAGAGATCCCATCACAAGTGCAGAGATCCCACCATGAATACAGAGATCCCATCACAAGTGCAGAGATCCCATCACAAGTGCAGAGATCCCACCACAAGTACAAAGATCCCATCACAAGTAGAGAGATCCCACTATGAGTGCAGAGATACCACCACAAGTGTAGAGATCCCACCATGAATGCACAGATCCCACCATGAGTGCAGAGATCCCATCACAAGTGCAAGGATCCCATCACATGTGCAGAGATCCCATCATAAGTGCAGAGATCCCACCACACGTGCAGAGATCCCACCATGAATGCAGAGATCCTATCACAAGTGCAGAGATCCCACCATGAGTGCAGAGATCCCACCACAAGTGCAGAGATCCCAGCACAAGTGCAGAGATCCCATCACAAGTGCAGAGATCCCTCCATAGGAGCAGAGATCCCATCACAAGTGCAGAGATCCCACCATAAGTAGAGAGATCCCACTATGAGAGCAGAAATCCCACCACAAGTGAGGAGATCCTACCATGAGTGCAGAGATCCCACTATGAGTACAGAGATCCCACCATGAGTACAGAGATCCCACCACAAGTACAGAGATCCCATCATAAGTAGAGAGATCCCACTATGAATACACAGATCCCATCATGAGTGCAGATATCCCATCACAAGTGCAGAGATCCCACCACAAATGTAGAGATCTCATCACAAGTAGAGAGATCCCACTATGAGTATAGAGATCCCACCATAAGTGCAGAGAACCTACCATAGGTGCAGAGATCCCACCACAAGTGCAGAGATCCCATCACAAGTAGAGAGATTCCACTATGAGTACACAGATCCCACCATGAGTGCAGAAATCCCATCACAAGTGCAGAGATCCCACCACAAGTGCAGAGATCCCACCATGAGTGCAGGGATCCCATCACAAGTGCAGAGATCCCACCATGAGTGCAGAGATCCCATCACAAGTAGAAAGAGCCCACCATGAGTGCAGAGATCCCATCACAAGTGCAGAGATCCCACCATGAATGCAGAGATCCCATCACAAGTGGAGAGATCCCATCACAAGTGTAGAGACACCACCACAAGTACAAAGATAGCATCACAAGTAGAGAGTTCCCACTATGAGTGCAGAGATACCACCACACGTGCAGAAATCCCACCATGAATGCACAGATCCCACCATGAGTGCAGAGATCCCATCACACGTGCAGGGATCCCACCATGAGTGCAGAGATCCCATCAAAAGTAGAGAGATCTCACTATGAGTGCAGAGATCCCACCACAAGTGCAGTGATCCCACCATGAGTGCAGAGATCCCATCACAAAAGCAGAGATCCCATCACAAGTATAGAGATCCCACCACAAGTGCAGAGATCCCATCACAAGTGCAGAGATCCTACCATGAGTGCAGAGATCCCATCACAAGTGCAGAGATCCTACCATGAATACAGAGATCCTATCACAAGTGCAGGGATCCCACCATGAGTGCAGAGATCCCATCAAAAGTAGAGAGATCTCACTATGAGTGCAGAGATCCCACCACAAGTGCAGTGATCCCACCATGAGTGCAGAGATCCCATCACAAATGCACAGATCCCACCATGAATGCAGAGATCCCATCACAAGTGCAGAGATCCCATCACAAGTGCAGAGATCCCACCACAAGTACAAAGATCCCATCAAAAGTAGAGAGATCTCACTATGAGTGCAGAGATCCCACCACAAGTGCAGTGATCCCACCATGAGTGCAGAGATCCCATCACAAATGCACAGATCCCACCATGAATGCAGAGATCCCATCACAAGTGCATAGATACCACCACAAGTGCAGAGATCCCACCATGAATGCACAGATCCCACCATGAGTGCAGAGATCCCATCACAAGTGCAAGGATACCACCATAAGTGCAGAGATATCATCACAAGTAGAGAGATCCCACTATGAGTACAGAGATCCCACCACAAGTGGAGAGATCCCATCATGAGTACAGAGATCCTATCTCAAGTGCAGAGATCCCACCATGAGTGCAGAGATCCCATCACATGTGCAGAGATCCCATCATAAGTGCAGAGATCCCACCACACATGCAGAGATCCCACCATCAATGCAGAGATCCTATCACAAATGAAGAGATCCCACCACAAGTACAAAGATCCCAGCATCAGTGCAAAGATCTCACCACACATGCAGAGAGCCCACCATGAATGCAGAGATCCTATCACAAGTGCAGAGATCCCATCACAAGTGCAAAGATCCCACCATAAGTGCATAGATCCCATCACAAGTGCAGAGATCCCACCATGAGTATAGAGATCCCACCACATGTGCAGAGATCCCACCACAAGTGCAGAGATCCCACCACAAGTGAAGAGATCCCACTATGAGTGCAGAGATCCCACCACAAGTGCAGAGATCCCACCATGAGTGCATAGATCCCACCACATGTGCAGAGATCCCATCACAAGTGCAGAGATCCCACCACAAGTGCAGAGATCCTACCATGAATGCAAAGATCCCAACACCAGTGCAGAGATCCCATCACAACTGCAGAGATCCCACCACAAGTACAGAGATCCCATCACAAGTGCATATATCCTACCATGAGTGCAGAGATCCCATCACAAGTGCAGAGATCCCATCACAAGCGCAGATATCCCATCACAAGTATTGAGATCCCACTATGAGTGCAGATACCTAGCGTGTTTCCGATTGATACCTAGCGTGTTTCCTGAGGCGAAAAGCCGGGAAATTTGTATGTGTTTATTGACTGTGCTACTGATGTATTTTTAATTCCGATTTTAACTTTGCTCAATTTGCACATTTGCACGTTGCTTCCGCTACCCACCTCAGACCGCACAGCCGATTTCTCGCTGTCGCGGATCCAGCCGGGGGTCAGCCGCCATCTTAGGGAGGTGCAGGGATCGCGGTCTAGGCTCTCAGACCCTCCCACCCTCCTCCTGTATATATGTGTGTCATTTCCCGTCCGCGCAGCGGGCGGGCGCAGCAGGCGCGCCGATGCGGCGCCGAAGGCGCGCCAAAGGCGTGCCCGTCTGCGCCCGTCCGCGCCCAACCGGGCCCCGGGGCCAAAATCCCTGGCTCTTTTTCCAAGGTGTCTCATTCGTATTCTAGCAGACAATTACTCGACTTAAGACCTCCTAGTACGCATGAAATGTATTCACTTGATATGCTAGACTGTTTTCCTCAGCACTGCCCCGAATGCCCATTTCTGCTAAATATTCCTTTATTATGCAATAGTCAACGTCAATTAGTGACCACTCCTCCTGGATTTTCATTTATTAGTCATAATTGTCGTTCTTTGCCAAAACATAAGCGTAACATTTTCGATCTGCTTCAAGATGAAGCGCCTGACGTATTATTCATCACTGAATCTTGGCTTCATGAGAGCTCCGGCCCTGACATCGCCGAAGCGCTGCCTACTGACTACGCCATTGTTCGAAATGACCGTCCTAAAAGGACGGGGGGCGGTGTGGCGATTATTTTTAATAAAAAATATCAGTGTCACTCGGACCCTATCACCTTAAACGGATGTGATGCTTTGTCTTTTAAGCTTACTTTAAATCCCAAGTTTACTCTTACAGGGCTTTTACTATATTGCCCTCCGGGCACGGTAAATTCTTGGTATACCCAGTTCTTGGACTATTTATCATCTGTGCTTATTTCTTCCAGTAACTTTCTGGTCATCGGTGACTTAAATTTACATTTGGACAATTCTAATGATCACTCCGCTGACAATTGCATTACTGACCTTGCTGCTATGAATTTAATTTTACTCAACAAGGGCCCTACCCATAAGGGTGGACATCTCTTGGACCCCGTTTTCTCAAATTCTTCACAGATAACATGTTTTCCTCCTCTGCCCGTCTCCTGGTCTGACCATTACCTCGTGAAATTTACTATAACATATAACAAAACTCAGACGACACCTATTTCTGTGATGAACCTTAAAAAGAGAATTTGGAAAAATCTGGACATAGCTGCCTTCAATAAAACACTGTATGATCTTATGCCCAAATACCCACTCAGTCTAGACAACATAAATGCTTCTGCCGACTCGGTAAATTCTTGGCTCTCCGAGGCTATAAATATTTGCCTCCCTCTCTCAAATAAGAAAAATATTGTCCACAATTCCCCTGCTCCATGGTACAATGAAACCCTCCGTGTTCATAAATCTCAATGTAAAAAACTTGAGAGAACTTGGAGAAAAGATTATTCTATCACTGCTGGGCTTGCGTATAAAGCTGAACTAAAACTTTACCATAAGGCCTGTGCTCTCACCAGAGCCACCTATGTCAACAACCTGATTACAGGAGCCATAAATAAGTCCAACGTCCTATTCAAGGTGGTAAAAGACCTTGCGGGTTCTCAGACTGTTGCTACACCCCCTCCTCTTTCCAACACGAAATGTGATGAACTGGCACAGTACTTTACATCCAAAATTGATAAAATTTATAAAGACATTGCAGCCCAGGAAAAATCCGTCATTAGCGTACTTCCATCCTTTGTTACTCCTTGTCCTCAGGCGTCAATAACGTCTTGGCCTAATCTTGTACCCGCTACCCTCCTGGAAATTCTAAACAACATTAAGTCGGGCTCACCTATGGACCCTTTACCCATTTCGGTTTTACGTCAATTTGAGCTTCCTCAATTAGAGGCAATTTGTACCTTGTTAAATGCTTCTCTTGATTCAGCCACGGTCCCTCAGAGCTGGAAGCATGCAATGGTGACCCCACTTCTTAAGAAACCCAATGCGGACCCTAATGTTGCTGCCAACTTCCGTCCAATCTCGTTGCTACCGGCCTTTTCTAAAATTTTAGAACGGCATATTCACCTACATCTATCTCGTTTTGTTGTCACTAATAATCTCCTTCATCCTTCCCAGTCTGGCTTTCGTCAAGGCTTCTCCACTGAATCCACTCTTTTAGGAGTAACTGAGAATATTCGCCAACTACTCGATCGAGGCGAAACTGCTGCACTGATATTGCTCGATCTCAGTGCAGCCTTCGATACTGTCTCGCACAGTATCCTTCTCAGTAGCCTTGCCTCCTTTGGTATCTGTGACAAAGCCTTACACTGGCTTTCGTCCTTTCTTTTCGATCGGACTTTTCAAATTTTTTCCAACACCTCCACTTCCAACACTTATTCTTCTCTTCATGGTGTTCCCCAGGGTTCTATTCTAAGTCCTCTTCTTTTTAATTTATATGTTGTTCCTTTAGCACATGTTGCTTATCACTCTGGTCTTGAACTTTTCACTTACGCTGACGATTCACAAATTGTGTTTTCCCTATCTCAAGCTGACCCTTCATCACCTTCCTCTTTGCAATCTGGTCTTAGCGACATCTCCCGCTGGATGAGCTGTCACTTTCTTAAGCTCAACAGCGATAAGACAGAGGTGCTTGTCTTTGGTAACAAGCCTGACCTATGGAGTTTGAGACACTGGCCATCAACTATGGGAGATCTACCCATTCCATCGGAACGAGCGAGAAATCTCGGGGTCATTATCGATAGGGAGCTATCGATGAAGGATCAGGCAAATAAGGTTGCAGCCACCTGTTTTACTATTCTTAGGTGGCTGCGTAAAATCTTTTGGATCCTGCCTTCTGACACCCAGAGATCCGTTGTAACGGCTCTGGTGACCTCCAGATTGGACTACAGTAATGTGCTCTATCTGGGGGCGACCAGGGAGGTTATGCGCCGTCTCCAATTAGTCCAGAATGCCGCTGCTCGGCTACTGTGTGGATGTCGGAAATATGACCCAATTTCCGAACGCATAAAACAACTCCATTGGCTCAACCTTGATAAACAAGTGAAGTTCAAGACATTATGCTTTATGCATAAGATAAAGATTGAAGCTGCCCCCATCTATCTCCAGTCTCTCGTCAAACCCTATGTTCCTGCACGCCCTCTTCGCTCCTCCTCCCAACATTTTTTCTGTGTGCCTAAGTTTAGGCTCACTAGAATGGGCGGTCGTTCCTTTTCTGTACTAGGACCCAGACTCTGGAATTCTCTTCCTTTAGACCTTCGAGTGGAGCACTGCCATCTTCGCTTCCGCAAAGCCGTTAAGACCTGGCTTTTTGCCCAATAATTCCCTTCGGAAAGCTGTTAACCTTAAGTCCTGGTCTGTTGCGCTTTAGTTCCCTCTGGATTATTATGCTATAATGTCAATTAGCGCCGGGAAACCCTTACGGGTAGCTGTTCGCGCTCTACAAGACTAATAATAAAATATAAATATATATCCCACCATGGGTGCAGATACACCATCACGAGTACAAAGATCCCATCATGAGTACAGAGATCCTATCTCAAGTGCAGAGATCCCACCATGAGTGCAGAGATCCTATCACATGTGCAGAGATCCCATTATAAGTGCAGAGATCCCACCACACATGCAGAGATCCCACCATGAATGCAGAGAACCTACCACAAGTGCAGAGATCCCACCACAAGTGCAAAGATCCCAGCATCAGTGCAGAGATCTCACCATACATGCAGAGATCCCACCATGAATGCAGAGATCCTATCACAAGTGCAGAGATCCCATCACAAGTTCAAAGATCCCACCATAAGTGCAGAGATCCCATCACAAGTGCAAAGATCCCACAATAAGTGCATAGATCCCATCACAAGTGCAGTTATCCCACATGAGTATAGAGATCCCACCACATGTGCAGAGATCCCACCACAAGTGCATAGATCCCACCACAAGTAAAGAGATCCCACTATGAGTGCAGAGATCCCACCACAAGTGCAGAGATCCCACCATGAGTGCATAGATCCCACCACATGTGCAGAGATCCCATCACAAGTGCAGAGATCCCACCACAAGTGCAGAGATCCCACCATGAATGCAAAGATCCCAACACCAGTGCAGAGATCCCATCACAAGTGCAGAGATCCCATCACAAGTGCAGAGATCCCACCACAAGTACAGAGATCCCATCACAAGTGCAGAGATCCTACCATGAGTGCAGAGATCCCATCACAAGTACAGAGATCCCACCACAAGTGCAGATATCCTATCACAAGTAGAGAGATCCCACTATGAGTGCAGAGATCCCACCATGAGTGCAGATACACCATCACAAGTACAAAGATCCCACAATGAGTGCAGAGATCCTACCACAAGTGCAGAGATCCCATCACGAGTGTAGATATCACACCATGAGTGCAAAGATCCCATCAAAAGTAGAGAGATCTCACTATGAGTGCAGAGATCCCACCACAAGTGCAGTGATCCCACCATGAGTGCAGAGATCCCATCACAAATGCAGAGATCCCACCATGAATGCAGAGATCCCATCACAAGTGCAGAGATTCCATCACAAGTGCAGAGATCCCATCACAAGTACAAAGATCCCATCACAAGTAGAGAGATCCCACTATGAGTGCAGAGATACCACCACAAGTGCAGAGATCCCACCATGAATGCACAGATCCCACCATGAGTGCAGAGATCCCATCACAAGTGCAAGGATCCCACCATAAGTGCAGAGATCCAATCACAAGTAGAGAGATCCCACTATGAGTGCAGAGATCCCACCACAAGTGCAGAGATCCCATCATGAGTACAGAGATCCTATCTCAAGTGCAGAGATCCCACCATAAGTGCAGAGATCCCATCACATGTGCAGAGATCCCATCATAAGTGCAGAGATCCCACCACACATGCAGAGATCCCACCATCAATGCAGAGATCCTATCACAAGTGAAGAGATCCCACCACAAGTGCAAAGATCCCAGCATCAGTGCAGAGATCTCACCACACATGCAGAGATCCCACCATGAATGCAGAGATCCTATCACAAGTGCAGAGATCCCATCACAAGTGCAAAGATCCCACCATAAGTGCAGAGATCCCATCACAAGTGCAAAGATCCCACCATAAGTGCATAGATCCCATAACAAGTGCAGAGATCCCACCATGAGTATAGAGATCCCACCACATGTGCAGAGATCCCACCACAAGTGCAGAGATCCCACCACAAGTGAAGAGATCTTATCATAAGTGCAGAGATCCCACCATAAGTGCAGAGATCCCATCACAAGTAGAGAGTTCCCACTATGAGTGCAGAGATCCCACCACAAGTACAGAGATCCCATCATGAGTACAGAGATCCTATCTCAAGTGGAGAGATCCCATCATGAGTGCAGAGATCCCACCACATGTGCAAAGATCCTATCACAAGTGTAGAGATCCCATCACAAGTGCAAAGATCCCACCATAAGTGCAGAGATCCCATCACAAGTGCAAAGTTCCCACCATAAGTGCATAGATCCCATCACAAGTGCAGAGATCCCACCATGAGTATAGAGATCCCACCACATGTGCAGAGATCCCACCACAAGTGCAGAGATCCTACCACAAGTGAAGAGATCCCACTATGAGTGCAGAGATCCCACCACAAGTGCAGAGATCCCACCATGAGTGCATAGATCCCACCACATGTGCAGAGATCCCATCACAAGTGCAGAAATCCCACCACAAGTACAGAGATCCCACCATGAATGCAAAGATCCCAACACAAGTGCAGAGATCCCATCACAAGTACAGAGATCCCATCACAAGTGCAGAGATCCTACCATGAGTGCAGAGATCCCATCACAAGTGCAGAGATCCCACCACAAGTGCAGAGATCCCATCACAAGTAGAGAGATCCCACTATGAGTGCAGAGATCCCACCATGAGTGCAGATATTCCATCACAAGTACAAAGATCCCACCATGAGTGCAGAGATCCTACCACAAGTGCAGAGATCCCATCACGAGTGCAGATATCCCACCATGAGTGCAGAGATCCCACCACAAGTGCAGAGATCGCACCACAAGTGCAGAGATCCTATCACAAGTGCGGAGATCCCTCCATAGGAGCAGAGATCCCATCACAAGTGCAGAGATCCCACCATAAGTAGAGAGATCCCACTATGAGAGCAGAAATCCCACCACAAGTGCAGAGATCCCACCATGAGTGCAGATATTCCACTATGAGTACAGAGATCCCACCATGAGTACAGAGATCCCACCACAAGTACAGAGATTCCATCATAAGTAGAGAGATCCCACTATGAGTACACAGATCCCAACATGAGTGCAGAGATCCCATCACAAGTGCAGATATCCCACCACAAATGTAGATATCTCATCACAAGTAGAGAGATCCCACTATGAGTATAGAGATCCCACCATAAGTGCAGAGAACCCACCATAAGTGCAGAGATCCCACCACAAGTGCAGAGATCCCATCACAAGTAGAGAGATTCCACTATGAGTACACAGATCCTACCTTGAGTGCAGAGATCCCATCACGAGTGCAGAAATCCCATCACAAGTGCAGAGATCCTACCACAAGTGCAGAGATCCCACCATGAGTGCAGGGATCCCATCAAAAGTGCAGAGATCCCACCATGAGTGCAGAGATCCCATCACAAGTAGAAAGAGCCCACCATGAGTACAGAGATCCCATCACAAGTGCAGAGATCCCACCATGAATACAGATATCCCATCACAAGTGCAGATATCCCATCACAAGTGCAGAGATCCCACCACAAGTACAAAGATCCCATCACAAGTAGAGAGATCCCACTATGAGTGCAGAGATACCACCACAAGTGTAGAGATCCCACCATGAATGCACAGATCCCACCATGAGTGCAGAGATCCCATCACAAGTGCAAGGATCCCATCACATGTGCAGAGATCCCATCATAAGTGCAGAGATCCCCCCACACGTGCAGAGATCCCACCATGAATGCAGAGATCCTATCACAAGTGCAGAGATCCCACCATGAGTGCAGAGATCCCACCACAAATGCAGAGATCCCAACACAAGTGCAGAGATCCCATCACAAGTGCAGAGATCCCTCCATAGGAGCAGAGATCCCATCACAAGTGCAGAGATCCCACCATAAGTAGAGAGATCCCACTATGAGAGCAGAAATCCCACCACAAGTGCAGAGATCCTACCATGAGTGCAGAGATCCCACTATGAGTACAGAGATACCACCATGAGTACAGAAATCCCACCACAAGTACAGAGATCCCATCATAAGTAGAGAGATCCCACTATGAATACACAGATCCCATCATGAGTGCAGATATCCCATCACAAGTGCAGAGATCCCACCACAAATGTAGAGATCTCATCACAAGTAGAGAGATCCCACTATGAGTATAGAGATCCCACCATAAGTGCAGAGAACCTACCATAGGTGGAGAGATCCCACCACAAGTGCAGAGATCCCATCACAAGTAGAGAGATTCCACTATGAGTACACAGATCCCACCATGAGTGCAGAGATCCCATCACAAGTGCAGAGATCCCACCACAAGTGCAGAGATCCCACCATGAGTGCAGGGATCCCATCACAAGTGCAGAGATCCCACCATGAGTACAGAGATCCCATCACAAGTAGAAAGAGCCCACCATGAGTGCAGAGATCCCATCACAAGTGCAGAGATCCCACCATGAATGCAGAGATCCCATCACAAGTGCAGAGACACCACCACAAGTACAAAGATAGCATCACAAGTAGAGAGTTCCCACTATGAGTGCAGAGATACCACCACACATGCAGAAATCCCACCATGAATGCACAGATCCCACCATGAGTGCAGAGATCCCATCAAAAGTGCAGGGATCCCACCATGAGTGCAGAGATCCCACCATAAGTAGAGAGATCCCGCTATGAGAGCAGAAATCCCACCACAAGTGCAGAGATCCCACCATGAGTGCAGATATTCCACTATGAGTACAGAGATCCCACCATGAGTACATAGATCCCACCACAAGTACAGAGATCCCATCATAAGTAGAGAGATCCCACTATGAGTACACAGATCCCAACATGAGTGCAGAGATCCCATCACAAGTGCAGATATCCCACCACAAATGTAGATATCTCATCACAAGTAGAGAGATCCCACTATGAGTATAGAGATCCCACCATAAGTGCAGAGAACCCACCATAAGTGCAGAGATCCCACCACAAGTGCAGAGATCCCATCACAAGTAGAGAGATTCCACTATGAGTACACAGATCCTACCTTGAGTGCAGAGATCCCATCACGAGTGCAGAGATCCCATCACAAGTGCAGAGATCCTACCACAAGTGCAGAGATCCCACCATGAGTGCAGGGATCCCATCAAAAGTGCAGAGATCCCACCATGAGTGCAGAGATCCCATCACAAGTAGAAAGAGCCCACCATGAGTACAGAGATCCCATCACAAGTGCAGAGATCCCACCATGAATACAGAGATCCCACTATGAGAGCAGAAATCCCACCAGAAGTGAGGAGATCCCACCATGAGTGCAGAGATCCCACCACAAATGCAGAGATCCCAACACAAGTGCAGAGATCCCATCACAAGTGCAGAGATCCCTCCATAGGAGCAGAGATCCCATCACAAGTGCAGAGATCCCACCATAAGTAGAGAGATCCCACTATGAGAGCAGAAATCCCACCACAAGTGAGGAGATCCTACCATGAGTACAGAGATCCCACCACAAGTACAGAGATCCCATCATAAGTAGAGAGATCCCACTATGAATACACAGATCCCATCATGAGTGCAGATATCCCATCACAAGTGCAGAGATCCCACCACAAATGTAGAGATCTCATCACAAGTAGAGAGATCCCACTATGAGTATAGAGATCCCACCATAAGTGCAGAGAACCTACCATAGGTGCAGAGATCCCACCACAAGTGCAGAGATCCCATCACAAGTAGAGAGATTCCACTATGAGTACACAGATCCCACCATGAGTGCAGAGATCCCATCACAAGTAGAGAGATCTCACTATGAGTGCAGAGATCCCACCACAAGTGCAGTGATCCCACCATGAGTGCAGAGATCCCATCACAAAAGCAGAGATCCCATCACAAGTATAGAGATCCCACCACAAGTGCAGAGATCCCATCACAAGTGCAGAGATCCTACCATGAGTGCAGAGATCCCATCACAAGTGCAGAGATCCTACCATGAATACAGAGATCCTATCACAAGTGCAGGGATCCCACCATGAGTGCAAAGATCCCATCAAAAGTAGAGAGATCTCACTATGAGTGCAGAGATCCCACCACAAGTGCAGTGAACCCACCATGAGTGCAGAGATCCCATCACAAATGCACAGATCCCACCATGAATGCAGAGATCCCATCACAAGTGCAGAGATCCCATCACAAGTGCAGAGATCCCACCACAAGTACAAAGATCCCATCACAAGTAGAGAGATCCCACTATGAGTGCAAAGATACCACCACAAGTGCAGAGATCCCACCATGAATGCACAGATCCCACCATGAGTGCAGAGATCCCATCACAAGTGCAAGGATACCACCATAAGTGCAGAGATATCATCACAAGTAGAGAGATCCCACTATGAGTACAGAGATCCCACCACAAGTGGAGAGATCCCATCATGAGTACAGAGATCCTATCTCAAGTGCAGAGATCCCACCATGAGTGCAGAGATCCCATCACATGTGCAGAGATCCCATCATAAGTGCAGAGATCCCACCACACATGCAGAGGTCCCACCATCAATGCAGAGATCCTATCACAAATGAAGAGATCCCACCACAAGTACAAAGATCCCAGCATCAGTGCAAAGATCTCACCACACATGCAGAGAGCCCACCATGAATGCAGAGATCCTATCACAAGTGCAGAGATCCCATCACAAGTGCAAAGATCCCACCATAAGTGCATAGATCCCATCACAAGTGCAGAGATCCCACCATGAGTATAGAGATCCCACCACATGTGCAGAGATCCCACCACAAGTGCAGAGATCCCACCACAAGTGAAGAGATCCCACTATGAGTGCAGAGATCCCACCACAAGTGCAGAGATCCCACCATGAGTGCATAGATCCCACCACATGTGCAGAGATCCCATCACAAGTGCAGAGATCCCACCACAAGTGCAGAGATCCTACCATGAATGCAAAGATCCCAACACCAGTGCAGAGATCCCATCACAACTGCAGAGATCCCACCACAAGTACAGAGATCCCATCACAAGTGCATATATCCTACCATGAGTGCAGAGATCCCATCACAAGTGCAGAGATCCCATCACAAGTGCAGATATCCCATCACAAGTATTGAGATCCCACTATGAGTGCAGAGATCCCACCATGGGTGCAGATACACCATCACGAGTACAAAGATCCCATCATGAGTACAGAGATCCTATCTCAAGTGCAGAGATCCCACCATGAGTGCAGAGATCCTATCACATGTGCAGAGATCCCATTATAAGTGCAGAGATCCCACCACACATGCAGAGATCCCACCATGAATGCAGAGAACCTACCACAAGTGCAGAGATCCCACCACAAGTGCAAAGATCCCAGCATCAGTGTAGAGATCTCACCACACATGCAGAGATCCCACCATGAATGCAGAGATCCTATCACAAGTGCAGAGATCCCATCACAAGTTCAAAGATCCCACCATAAGTGCAGAGATCCCATCACAAGTGCAAAGATCCCACCATAAGTGCATAGATCCCATCACAAGTGCAGTTATCCCACATGAGTATAGAGATCCCACCACATGTGCAGAGATCCCACCACAAGTGCATAGATCCCACCACAAGTAAAGAGATCCCACTATGAGTGCAGAGATCCCACCACAAGTGCAGAGATCCCACCATGAGTGCATAGATCCCACCACATGTGCAGAGATCCCATCACAAGTGCAGAGATCCCACCACAAGTGCAGAGATCCCACCATGAATGCAAAGATCCCAACACCAGTGCAGAGATCCCATCACAAGTGCAGAGATCCCACCACAAGTACAGAGATCCCATCACAAGTGCAGAGATCCTACCATGAGTGCAGAGATCCCATCACAAGTACAGAGATCCCACCACAAGTGCAGATATCCTATCACAAGTAGAGAGATCCCACTATGAGTGCAGAGATCCCACCATGAGTGCAGATACACCATCACAAGTACAAAGATCGTAAGCACCTACTGAGGTCTTTTTAGAAATACCAGATGTTCAGGGCGCACCACTTGTGAACCGCTAAGTAATGACAGGCACTTGTAAAACAGGGTGTAGGCAATAGGGCGAGTGGTAATACCTCACAACCACTCAGGATGACCAGAAACTGGTCAGCAATACATATGAACAACAATGCCCCTGCACTAACACAAAAACCATATAGTAACAATTTTCGTATACGATTGTAACACAAGAAAATGACATATAGTGCATCAATCTAAACAGTTCGTGTAGATACGTGATTCAATGAAAGTTCGTCTATTGTGACGGGTAAGTCAGTCAAAAGTCTGTGGTGGGGGTGTCCATTTTCTGTTTATTGTTCCATTTCAACAAAAGCCAACACGTGTTTCATCGCAAGGAACAAATGCGAATCTTCAGGGCTGGAAAAAGGCTTTATAGGTCGGAAATGCTGGTAAGGAGTGGACACAAGAAAGGGCGCGAAGGGACCGGTCAGGGCTTGAGCCGGCCAGCCAATTATATTAACTAATTTGGCTACAATGTAAGGGAGGTGATTGCCTCGGTAGCGGCAAGAGACCTCGTATGTCGTTAATTAGGACTGCAAAATCCGATGTGTGGATAAACACATCTTCGTTTGCTGCAAGTAAGGTGGAAACCGGGAGGAGCGAGGTTAGTGTGGTTGCAGGGCGGGTGCGCACTTAAACCACAAAGTGCCTAGTCCTGGCGGACGTGTATCTCCCTCTGCGGGTTTCCCGGCGCCGTGTATCGTAAACATGTTTAAGTGCGCACCCGCCCTGCAACCACACTAACCTCGCTCCTCCCGGTTTCCACCTTACTTGCAGCAAACGAAGATGTGTTTATCCACACATCGGATTTTGCAGTCCTAATTAACGACATACGAGGTCTCTTGCCGCTACCGAGGCAATCACCTCCCTTACATTGTAGCCAAATTAGTTAATATAATTGGCTGGCCGGCTCAAGCCCTGACCGGTCCCTTCGCGCCCTTTCTTGTGTCCACTCCTTACCAGCATTTCCGACCTATAAAGCCTTTTTCCAGCCCTGAAGATTCGCATTTGTTCCTTGCGATGAAACACGTGTTGGCTTTTGTTGAAATGGAACAATAAACAGAAAATGGACACCCCCACCACAGACTTTTGACTGACTTACCCGTCACAATAGACGAACTTTCATTGAATCACGTATCTACACGAACTGTTTAGATTGATGCACTATATGTCATTTTCTTGTGTTACAATCGTATACGAAAATTGTTACTATATGGTTTTTGTGTTAGTGCAGGGGCATTGTTGTTCACAAGTACAAAGATCCCACAATGAGTGCAGAGATCCTACCACAAGTGCAGAGATCCCATCACGAGTGTAGATATCACACCATGAGTGCAAAGATCCCATCAAAAGTAGAGAGATCTCACTATGAGTGCAGAGATCCCACCACAAGTGCAGTGATCCCACCATGAGTGCAGAGATCCCATCACAAATGCAGAGATCCCACCATGAATGCAGAGATCCCATCACAAGTGCAGAGATTCCATCACAAGTGCAGAGATCCCATCACAAGTACAAAGATCCCATCACAAGTAGAGAGATCCCACTATGAGTGCAGAGATACCACCACAAGTGCAGAGATCCCACCATGAATGCACAGATCCCACCATGAGTGCAGAGATCCCATCACAAGTGCAAGGATACCACCATAGGTGCAGAGATCCAATCACAAGTAGAGAGATCCCACTATGAGTGCAGAGATCCCACCACAAGTGCAGAGATCCCATCATGAGTACAGAGATCCTATCTCAAGTGCAGAGATCCCACCATAAGTGCAGAGATCCCATCACATGTGAAGAGATCCCATCATAAGTGCAGAGATCCCACCACACATGCAGAGATCCCACCATCAATGCAGAGATCCTATCACAAGTGAAGAGATCCCACCACAAGTGCAAAGATCCCAGCATCAGTGCAGAGATCTCACCACACATGCAGAGATCCCACCATGAATGCAGAGATCCTATCACAAGTGCAGAGATCCCATCACAAGTGCAAAGATCCCACCATAAGTGCAGAGATCCCATCACAAGTGCAAAGATCCCACCATAAGTGCATAGATCCCATAACAAGTGCAGAGATCCCACCATGAGTATAGAGATCCCACCACATGTGCAGAGATCCCACCACAAGTGCAGAGATCCCACCACAAGTGAAGAGATCTTATCATAAGTGCAGAGATCCCACCATAAGTGCAGAGATCCCATCACAAGTAGAGAGTTCCCACTATGAGTGCAGAGATCCCACCACAAGTACAGAGATCCCATCATGAGTACAGAGATCCTATCTCAAGTGGAGAGATCCCATCATGAGTGCAGAGATCCCACCACATGTGCAAAGATCCTATCACAAGTGTAGAGATCCCATCACAAGTGCAAAGATCCCACCATAAGTGCAGAGATCCCATCACAAGTGCAAAGTTCCCACCATAAGTGCATAGATCCCATCACAAGTGCAGAGATCCCACCATGAGTATAGAGATCCCACCACATGTGCAGAGATCCCACCACAAGTGCAGAGATCCTACCACAAGTGAAGAGATCCCACTATGAGTGAAGAGATCCCACCACAAGTGCAGAGATCCCACCATGAGTGCATAGATCCCACCACATGTGCAGAGATCCCATCACAAGTGCAGAAATCCCACCACAAGTACAGAGATCCCACCATGAATGCAAAGATCCCAACACAAGTGCAGAGATCCCATCACAAGTACAGAGATCCCATCACAAGTGCAGAGATCCTACCATGAGTGCAGAGATCCCATCACAAGTGCAGAGATCCCACCACAAGTGCAGAGATCCCATCACAAGTAGAGAGATCCCACTATGAGTGCAGAGATCCCACCATGAGTGCAGATATTCCATCACAAGTACAAAGATCCCACCATGAGTGCAGAGATCCTACCATAAGTGCAGAGATCCCATCACGAGTGCAGATATCCCACCATGAGTGCAGAGATCCCACCACAAGTGCAAAGATCACACCACAAGTGCAGAGATCCTATCACAAGTGCGGAGATCCCTCCATAGGAGCAGAGATCCCATCACAAGTGCAGAGATCCCACCATAAGTAGAGAGATCCCACTATGAGAGCAGAAATCCCATCACAAGTGCAGAGATCCCACCATGAGTGCAGATATTCCACTATGAGTACAGAGATCCCACCACGAGTACAGAGATCCCACCACAAGAACAGAGATCCCATCATAAGTAGAGAGATCCCACTATGAGTACACAGATCCCAACATGAGTGCAGAGATCCCATCACAAGTGCAGATATCCCACCACAAATGTAGATATCTCATCACAAGTAGAGAGATCCCACTATGAGTATAGAGATCCCACCATAAGTGCAGAGAACCCACCATAAGTGCAGAGATCCCACCACAAGTGCAGAGATCCCATCACAAGTAGAGAGATTCCACTATGAGTACACAGATCCTACCTTGAGTGCAGAGATCCCATCACGAGTGCAGAGATCCCATCACAAGTGCAGAGATCCTACCACAAGTGCAGAGATCCCACCATGAGTGCAGGGATCCCATCAAAAGTGCAGAGATCCCACCATGAGTGCAGAGATCCCATCACAAGTAGAAAGAGCCCACCATGAGTACAGAGATCCCATCACAAGTGCAGAGATCCCACCATGAATACAGAGATCCCATCACAAGTGCAGAGATCCCATCACAAGTGCAGAGATCCCACCACAAGTACAAAGATCCCATCACAAGTAGAGAGATCCCACTATGAGTGCAGAGATAACACCACAAGTGCAGAGATCCCACCATGAATGCACAGATCCCACCATGAGTGCAGAGATCCCATCACAAGTGCAAGGATCCCATCACATGTGCAGAGATCCCATCATAAGTGCAGAGATCCCACCACACGTGCAGAGATCCCACCATGAATGCAGAGATCCTATCACAAGTGCAGAGATCCCACCATGAGTGCAGAGATCCCACCACAAGTGCAGAGATCCCAACACAAGTGCAGAGATCCCATCACAAGTGCAGAGATCCCTCCATAGGAGCAGAGATCCCATCACAAGTGCAGAGATCCCACCATAAGTAGAGAGATCCCACTATGAGAGCAGAAATCCCACCACAAGTGCAGAGATCCTACCATGAGTGCAGAGATCCCACAATGAGTACAGAGATACCACCATGAGTACAGAGATCCCACCACAAGTATAGAGATCCCATCATAAGTAGAGAGATCCCACTATGAATACACAGATCCCATCATGAGTGCAGATATCCCATCACAAGTGCAGAGATCCCACCACAAATGTAGAGATCTCATCACAAGTAGAGAGATCCCACTATGAGTATAGAGATCCCACCATAAGTGCAGAGAACCTACCATAGGTGGAGAGATCCCACCACAAGTGCAGAGATCCCATCACAAGTAGAGAGATTCCACTATGAGTACACAGATCCCACCATGAGTGCAGAGATCCCATCACAAGTGCAGAGATCCCACCACAAGTGCAGAGATCCCACCATGAGTGCAGGGATCCCATCACAAGTGCAGAGATCCCACCATGAGTGCAGAGATCCCATCACAAGTAGAAAGAGCCCACCATGAGTGCAGAGATCCCATCACAAGTGCAGAGATCCCACCATGAATGCAGAGATCCCATCACAAGTGCAGAGATCCCATCACAAGTGCAGAGACACCACCACAAGTACAAAGATAGCATCACAAGGAGAGTTTCCCATAATGAGTGCAGAGATACCACCACACGTGCAGAAATCCCACCATGAATGCACAGATCGCACCATGAGTGCAGAGATCCCATCGCAAGTGCAGGGATCCCACCATGAGTGCAGAGATCCCACCATAAGTAGAGAGATCCCACTATGAGAGCAGAAATCCCACCACAAGTGCAGAGATCCCACCATGAGTGCAGATATTCCACTATGAGTACAGAGATCCCACCATGAGTACAGAGATCCCACCACAAGTACAGAGATCCCCTCATAAGTAGAGAGATCCCACTATGAGTACACAGATCCCAACATGAGTGCAGAGATCCCATCACAAGTGCAGATATCCCACCACAAATGTAGATATCTCATCACAAGTAGAGAGATCCCACTATGAGTATAGAGATCCCACCATAAATGCAGAGAACCCACCATAAGTGCAGAGATCCCACCACAAGTGCAGAGATCCCATCACAAGTAGAGAGATTCCACTATGAGTACACAGATCCTACCTTGAGTGCAGAGATCCCATCACGAGTGCAGAGATCCCATCACAAGTGCAGAGATCCTACCACAAGTGCAGAGATCCCACCATGAGTGCAGGGATCCCATCAAAAGTGCAGAGATCCCACCATGAGTGCAGAGATCCCATCACAAGTAGAAAGAGCCCACCATGAGTACAGAGATCCCATCACAAGTGCAGAGATCCCACCATGAATACAGAGATCCCATCACAAGTGCAGAGATCCCATCACAAGTGCAGAGATCCCACCACAAGTACAAAGATCCCATCACAAGTAGAGAGATCCCACTATGAGTGCAGAGATACCACCACAAGTGTAGAGATCCCACCATGAATGCACAGATCCCACCATGAGTGCAGAGATCCCATCACAAGTGCAAGGATCCCATCACATGTGCAGAGATCCCATCATAAGTGCAGAGATCCCACCACACGTGCAGAGATCCCACCATGAATGCAGAGATCCTATCACAAGTGCAGAGATCCCACCATGAGTGCAGAGATCCCACCACAAGTGCAGAGATCCCAACACAAGTGCAGAGATCCCATCACAAGTGCAGAGATCCCTCCATAGGAGCAGAGATCCCATCACAAGTGCAGAGATCCCACCATAAGTAGAGAGATCCCACTATGAGAGCAGAAATCCCACCACAAGTGCAGAGATCCTACCATGAGTGCAGAGATCCCACTATGAGTACAGAGATCCCACCATGAGTACAGAGATCCCACCACAAGTACAGAGATCCCATCATAAGTAGAGAGATCCCACTATGAATACACAGATCCCATCATGAGTGCAGATATCCCATCACAAGTGCAGAGATCCCACCACAAATGTAGAGATCTCATCACAAGTAGAGAGATCCCACTATGAGTATAGAGATCCCACCATAAGTGCAGAGAACCTACCATAGGTGGAGAGATCCCACCACAAGTGCAGAGATCCCATCACAAGTAGAGAGATTCCACTATGAGTACACAGATCCCACCATGAGTGCAGAGATCCCATCACAAGTGCAGAGATCCCACCACAAGTGCAGAGATCCCACCATGAGTGCAGGGATCCCATCACAAGTGCAGAGATCCCACCATGAGTGCAGAGATCCCATCACAAGTAGAAAGAGCCCACCATGAGTGCAGAGATCCCATCACAAGTGCAGAGATCCCACCATGAATGCAGAGATCCCATCACAAGTGCAGAGATCCCATCACAAGTGCAGAGACACCACCACAAGTACAAAGATAGCATCACAAGTAGAGAGTTCCCACTATGAGTGCAGAGATACCACCACACGTGCAGAAATCCCACCATGAATGCACAGATCCCACCATGAGTGCAGAGATCCCATCACAAGTGCAGGGATCCCACCATGAGTGCAGAGATCCCACCATAAGTAGAGAGATCCCACTATGAGAGCAGAAATCCCACCACAAGTGCAGAGATCCCACCATGAGTGCAGATATTCCACTATGAGTACAGAGATCCCACCATGAGTACAGAGATCCCACCACAAGTACAGAGATCCCATCATAAGTAGAGAGATCCCACTATGAGTACACAGATCCCAACATGAGTGCAGAGATCCCATCACAAGTGCAGATATCCCACCACAAATGTAGATATCTCATCACAAGTAGAGAGATCCCACTATGAGTATAGAGATCCCACCATAAATGCAGAGAACCCACCATAAGTGCAGAGATCCCACCACAAGTGCAGAGATCCCATCACAAGTAGAGAGATTCCACTATGAGTACACAGATCCTACCTTGAGTGCAGAGATCCCATCACGAGTGCAGAGATCCCATCACAAGTGCAGAGATCCTACCACAAGTGCAGAGATCCCACCATGAGTGCAGGGATCCCATCAAAAGTGCAGAGATCCCACCATGAGTGCAGAGATCCCATCACAAGTAGAAAGAGCCCACCATGAGTACAGAGAACCCATCACAAGTGCAGAGATCCCACCATGAATACAGAGATCCCATCACAAGTGCAGAGATCCCATCACAAGTGCAGAGATCCCACCACAAGTACAAAGATCCCATCACAAGTAGAGAGATCCCACTATGAGTGCAGAGATACCACCACAAGTGTAGAGATCCCACCATGAATGCACAGATCCCACCATGAGTGCAGAGATCCCATCACAAGTGCAAGGATCCCATCACATGTGCAGAGATCCCATCATAAGTGCAGAGATCCCACCACACGTGCAGAGATCCCACCATGAATGCAGAGATCCTATCACACGTGCAGAGATCCCACCATGAGTGCAGAGATCCCACCACAAGTGCAGAGATCCCATTACAAGTGCAGAGATCCCATCACAAGTGCAGAGATCCCTCCATAGGAGCAGAGATCCCATCACAAGTGCAGAGATCCCACCATAAGTAGAGAGATCCCACTATGAGAGCAGAAATCCCACCACAAGTGCAGAGATCCTACCATGAGTGCAGAGATCCCACTATGAGTACAGAGATCCCACCATGAGTACAGAGATCCCACCACAAGTACAGAGATCCCATCATAAGTAGAGAGATCCCACTATGAATACACAGATCCCATCATGAGTGCAGATATCCCATCACAAGTGCAGAGATCCCACCACAAATGTAGAGATCTCATCACAAGTAGAGAGATCCCACTATGAGTATAGAGATCCCACCATAAGTGCAGAGAACCTACCATAGGTGCAGAGATCCCACCACAAGTGCAGAGATCCCATCACAAGTAGAGAGATTCCACTATGAGTACACAGATCCCACCATGAGTGCAGAGATCCCATCACAAGTGCAGAGATCCCACCACAAGTGCAGAGATCCCACCATGAGTGCAGGGATCCCATCACAAGTGCAGAGATCCCACCATGAGTGCAGAGATCCCATCACAAGTAGAAAGAGCCCACCATGAGTGCAGAGATCCCATCACAAGTGCAGAGATCCCACCATGAATGCAGAGATCCCATCACAAGTGGAGAGATCCCATCACAAGTGCAGAGACACCACCACAAGTACAAAGATAGCATCACAAGTAGAGAGTTCCCACTATGAGTGCAGAGATACCACCACACGTGCAGAAATCCCACCATGAATGCACAGATCCCACCATGAGTGCAGAGATCCCATCACAAGTGCAGGGATCCCACCATGAGTGCAGAGATCCCATCAAAAGTAGAGAGATCTCACTATGAGTGCAGAGATCCCACCACAAGTGCAGTGATCCCACCATGAGTGCAGAGATCCCATCACAAAAGCAGAGATCCCATCACAAGTATAGAGATCCCACCACAAGTGCAGAGATCCCATCACAAGTGCAGAGATCCTACCATGAGTGCAGAGATCCCATCACAAGTGCAGAGATCCTACCATGAATACAGAGATCCTATCACAAGTGCAGGGATCCCACCATGAGTGCAGAGATCCCATCAAAAGTAGAGAGATCTCACTATGAGTGCAGAGATCCCACCACAAGTGCAGTGATCCCACCATGAGTGCAGAGATCCCATCACAAATGCACAGATCCCACCATGAATGCAGAGATCCCATCACAAGTGCAGAGATCCCATCACAAGTGCAGAGATCCCACCACAAGTACAAAGATCCCATCACAAGTAGAGAGATCCCACTATGAGTGCAAAGATACCACCACAAGTGCAGAGATCCCACCATGAATGCACAGATCCCACCATGAGTGCAGAGATCCCATCACAAGTGCAAGGATACCACCATAAGTGCAGAGATACCATCACAAGTAGAGAGATCCCACTATGAGTACAGAGATCCCACCACAAGTGGAGAGATCCCATCATGAGTACAGAGATCCTATCTCAAGTGCAGAGATCCCACCATGAGTGCAGAGATCCCATCACATGTGCAGAGATCCCATCATAAGTGCAGAGATCCCACCACACGTGCAGAGATCCCACCATCAATGCAGAGATCCTATCACAAATGAAGAGATCCCACCACAAGTACAAAGATCCCAGCATCAGTGCAAAGATCTCACCACACATGCAGAGATCCCACCATGAATGCAGAGATCCTATCACAAGTGCAGAGATCCCATCACAAGTGCAAAGATCCCACCATAAGTGCATAGATCCCATCACAAGTGCAGAGATCCCACCATGAGTATAGAGATCCCACCACATGTGCAGAGATCCTACCACAAGTGCAGAGATCCCACCACAAGTGAAGAGATCCCACTATGAGTGCAGAGATCCCACCACAAGTGCAGAGATCCCACCATGAGTGCATAGATCCCACCACATGTGCAGAGATCCCATCACAAGTGCAGAGATCCCACCACAAGTGCAGAGATCCCATCATGAATGCAAAGATCCCAACACCAGTGCAGAGATCCCATCACAACTGCAGAGATCCCACCACAAGTACAGAGATCCCATCACAAGTGCATATATCCTACCATGAGTGCAGAGATCCCATCACAAGTGCAGAGATCCCATCACAAGTGCAGATATCCCATCACAAGTATTGAGATCCCACTATGAGTGCAGAGATCCCACCATGAGTGCAGATACACCATCACGAGTACAAAGATCCCATCATGAGTACAGAGATCCTATCTCAAGTGCAGAGATCCCACCATGAGTGCAGAGATCCTATCACATGTGCAGAGATCCCATTATAAGTGCAGAGATCCCACCACACATGCAGAGATCCCACCATGAATGCAGAGAACCTACCACAAGTGCAGAGATCCCACCACAAGTGCAAAGATCCCAGCATCAGTGCAGAGATCTCACCACACATGCAGAGATCCCACCATGAATGCAGAGATCCTATCACAAGTGCAGAGATCCCATCACAAGTTCAAAGATCCCACCATAAGTGCAGAGATCCCATCACAAGTGCAAAGATCCCACCATAAGTGCATAGATCCCATCACAAGTGCAGTTATCCCACATGAGTATAGAGATCCCACCACATGTGCATAGATCCCACCACAAGTGCATAGATCCCACCACAAGTAAAGAGATCCCACTATGAGTGCAGAGATCCCACCATAAGTGCAGAGATCCCACCATGAGTGCATAGATCCCACCACATGTGCAGAGATCCCATCACAAGTGCAGAGATCCCACCACAAGTGCAGAGATCCCACCATGAATGCAAAGATCCCAACACCAGTGCAGAGATCCCATCACAAGTGCAGAGATCCCACCACAAGTACAGAGATCCCATCACAAGTGCAGAGATCCTACCATGAGTGCAGAGATCCCATCACAAGTACAGAGATCCCACCACAAGTGCAGATATCCTATCACAAGTAGAGAGATCCCACTATGAGTGCAGAGATCCCACCATGAGTGCAGATACACCATCACAAGTACAAAGATCCCACAATGAGTGCAGAGATCCTACCACAAGTGCAGAGATCCCATCACGAGTGTAGATATCACACCATGAGTGCAAAGATCCCATCAAAAGTAGAGAGATCTCACTATGAGTGCAGAGATCCCACCACAAGTGCAGTGATCCCACCATGAGTGCAGAGATCCCATCACAAATGCAGAGATCCCACCATGAATGCAGAGATCCCATCACAAGTGCAGAGATTCCATCACAAGTGCAGAGATCCCATCACAAGTACAAAGATCCCATCACAAGTAGAGAGATCCCACTATGAGTGCAGAGATACCACCACAAGTGCAGAGATCCCATCATGAATGCACAGATCCCACCATGAGTGCAGAGATCCCATCACAAGTGCAAGGATCCCACCATAAGTGCAGAGATCCAATCACAAGTAGAGAGATCCCACTATGAGTGCAGAGATCCCACCACAAGTGCAGAGATCCCATCATGAGTACAGAGATCCTATCTCAAGTGCAGAGATCCCACCATAAGTGCAGAGATCCCATCACATGTGCAGAGATCCCATCATAAGTGCAGAGATCCCACCACACATGCAGAGATCCCACCATCAATGCAGAGATCCTATCACAAGTGAAGAGATCCCACCACAAGTGCAAAGATCCCAGCATCAGTGCAGAGATCTCACCACACATGCAGAGATCCCACCATGAATGCAGAGATCCTATCACAAGTGCAGAGATCCCATCACAAGTGCAAAGATCCCACCATAAGTGCAGAGATCCCATCACAAGTGCAAAGATCCCACCATAAGTGCATAGATCCCATAACAAGTGCAGAGATCCCACCATGAGTATAGAGATCCCACCACATGTGCAGAGATACCACCACAAGTGCAGAGATCCCACCACAAGTGAAGAGATCCCACTATGAGTGCAGAGATCCCATCACAAGTGCAGAGATCCCACCACAAGTGCAGAGATCCCACCATGAATGCAAAGATCCCAACACCAGTGCAGAGATCCCATCACAAGTGCAGAGATCCCACCACAAGTACAGAGATCCCATCACAAGTGCAGAGATCCCACCACAAGTGCAGATATCCCATCACAAGTAGTGAGATCCCACTATGAGTGCAGAGATCCCACCATGAGTGCAGAAACACCATCACAAGTACAAAGATCCCACCATGAGTGCAGAGATCCCATCACAAGTACAGAGATCCCACCACAAGTGCAGATATCCCATCACAAGTAGTGAGATCCCACTATGAGTGCAGAGATCCCAGCATGAGTGCAGATACACCATCACAAGTACAAAGATCCCACCATCAGTACAGAGATCCTACCACAAGTGCAGAGATCCCACCACAAGTGCAGAGATCCCATCACAAGTGCGGATATCCCTCCATAGGAGCAGAGATCCCATCACAAGTGCAGAGATCCCACCATGAGTGCAGAGATCCCATCACAAGTGCAGAAATCCCACCATGAGTATAGAGATCGCACCACAAGTGCAGATATCCCACCACAAGTGCAGAGATCCCACCACAAGTGAAGAGATCTTATCATAAGTGCAGATATCCCACCATAAGTGCAGAGATCCCATCACAAGTAGAGAGATTCCACTATGAGTACACAGATCCCACCATGAGTGCAGAGATCCCATCACAAGTGCAGAGATCCCACCATGAATACAGATATCCCATCACAAGTGCAGACATCCCACCACAAGTGCAGAGATACAATCACATGTGCAGATATCCCATCACAAGTGCAGAGATCCCACCACAAATGTAGAGATCTTATCACAAGTTGACAGATCCCACTATGAGTATAGAGATCCCACCATAAGTGCAGAGAACCCACCATAAGTGCAGAGATCCCACCACAAGTGCAGAGATCCCATCACAAGTAGAGAGATTCCACTATGAGTACACAGATCCCACCATGAGTGCAGAGATCCCATCACAAGTGCAGAGATCCCACCACAAGTGCAGAGATCCCACCATGAGTGCAGGGATCCCATCACAAGTGCAGAGATCCCACCATGAGTGCAGAGATCCCATCACAAGTAGAAAGAGCCCACCATGAGTGCAGAGATCCCATCACAAGTGCAGAGATCCCACCATGAATGCAGAGATCCCATCACAAGTGCAGAGATCCCATCACAAGTGCAGAGACACCACCACAAGTACAAAGATAGCATCACAAGTAGAGAGTTCCCACTATGAGTGCAGAGATACCACCACACGTGCAGAAATCCCACCATGAATGCACAGATCCCACCATGAGTGCAGAGATCCCATCACAAGTGCAGGGATCCCACCATGAGTGCAGAGATCCCACCATAAGTAGAGAGATCCCACTATGAGAGCAGAAATCCCACCACAAGTGCAGAGATCCCACCATGAGTGCAGATATTCCACTATGAGTACAGAGATCCCACCATGAGTACAGAGATCCCACCACAAGTACAGAGATCCCATCATAAGTAGAGAGATCCCACTATGAGTACACAGATCCCAACATGAGTGCAGAGATCCCATCACAAGTGCAGATATCCCACCACAAATGTAGATATCTCATCACAAGTAGAGAGATCCCACTATGAGTATAGAGATCCCACCATAAATGCAGAGAACCCACCATAAGTGCAGAGATCCCACCACAAGTGCAGAGATCCCATCACAAGTAGAGAGATTCCACTATGAGTACACAGATCCTACCTTGAGTGCAGAGATCCCATCACGAGTGCAGAGATCCCATCACAAGTGCAGAGATCCTACCACAAGTGCAGAGATCCCACCATGAGTGCAGGGATCCCATCAAAAGTGCAGAGATCCCACCATGAGTGCAGAGATCCCATCACAAGTAGAAAGAGCCCACCATGAGTACAGAGATCCCATCACAAGTGCAGAGATCCCACCATGAATACAGAGATCCCATCACAAGTGCAGAGATCCCATCACAAGTGCAGAGATCCCACCACAAGTACAAAGATCCCATCACAAGTAGAGAGATCCCACTATGAGTGCAGAGATACCACCACAAGTGTAGAGATCCCACCATGAATGCACAGATCCCACCATGAGTGCAGAGATCCCATCACAAGTGCAAGGATCCCATCACATGTGCAGAGATCCCATCATAAGTGCAGAGATCCCACCACACGTGCAGAGATCCCACCATGAATGCAGAGATCCTATCACAAGTGCAGAGATCCCACCATGAGTGCAGAGATCCCACCACAAGTGCAGAGATCCCAACACAAGTGCAGAGATCCCATCACAAGTGCAGAGATCCCTCCATAGGAGCAGAGATCCCATCACAAGTGCAGAGATCCCACCATAAGTAGAGAGATCCCACTATGAGAGCAGAAATCCCACCACAAGTGCAGAGATCCTACCATGAGTGCAGAGATCCCACTATGAGTACAGAGATCCCACCATGAGTACAGAGATCCCACCACAAGTACAGAGATCCCATCATAAGTAGAGAGATCCCACTATGAATACACAGATCCCATCATGAGTGCAGATATCCCATCACAAGTGCAGAGATCCTACCACAAATGTAGAGATCTCATCACAAGTAGAGAGATCCCACTATGAGTATAGAGATCCCACCATAAGTGCAGAGAACCTACCATAGGTGCAGAGATCCCACCACAAGTGCAGAGATCCCATCACAAGTAGAGAGATTCCACTATGAGTACACAGATCCTACCTTGAGTGCAGAGATCCCATCACGAGTGCAGAGATCCCATCACAAGTGCAGAGATCCTACCACAAGTGCAGAGATCCCACCATGAGTGCAGGGATCCCATCACAAGTGCAGAGATCCCACCACAAGTGCAGAGATCCCACCATGAGTGCAGGGATCCCATCACAAGTGCAGAGATCCCACCATGAGTGCAGAGATCCCATCACAAGTAGAAAGAGCCCACCATGAGTGCAGAGATCCCATCACAAGTGCAGAGATCCCACCATGAATGCAGAGATCCCATCACAAGTGGAGAGATCCCATCACAAGTGCAGAGACACCACCACAAGTACAAAGATAGCATCACAAGTAGAGAGTTCCCACTATGAGTGCAGAGATACCACCACACGTGCAGAAATCCCACCATGAATGCACAGATCCCACCATGAGTGCAGAGATCCCATCACAAGTGCAGGGATCCCACCATGAGTGCAGAGATCCCATCAAAAGTAGAGAGATCTCACTATGAGTGCAGAGATCCCACCACAAGTGCAGTGATCCCACCATGAGTGCAGAGATCCCATCACAAAAGCAGAGATCCCATCACAAGTATAGAGATCCCACCACAAGTGCAGAGATCCCATCACAAGTGCAGAGATCCTACCATGAGTGCAGAGATCCCATCACAAGTGCAGAGATCCTACCATGAATACAGAGATCCTATCACAAGTGCAGGGATCCCACCATGAGTGCAGAGATCCCATCAAAAGTAGAGAGATCTCACTATGAGTGCAGAGATCCAACCACAAGTGCAGTGATCCCACCATGAGTGCAGAGATCCCATCACAAATGCACAGATCCCACCATGAATGCAGAGATCCCATCACAAGTGCAGAGATCCCATCACAAGTGCAGAGATCCCACCACAAGTACAAAGATCCCATCACAAGTAGAGAGATCCCACTATGAGTGCAAAGATACCACCACAAGTGCAGAGATCCCACCATGAATGCACAGATCCCACCATGAGTGCAGAGATCCCATCACAAGTGCAAGGATACCACCATAAGTGCAGAGATACCATCACAAGTAGAGAGATCCCACTATGAGTACAGAGATCCCACCACAAGTGGAGAGATCCCATCATGAGTACAGAGATCCTATCTCAAGTGCAGAGATCCCACCATGAGTGCAGAGATCCCATCACATGTGCAGAGATCCCATCATAAGTGCAGAGATCCCACCACACGTGCAGAGATCCCACCATCAATGCAGAGATCCTATCACAAATGAAGAGATCCCACCACAAGTACAAAGATCCCAGCATCAGTGCAAAGATCTCACCACACATGCAGAGATCCCACCATGAATGCAGAGATCCTATCACAAGTGCAGAGATCCCATCACAAGTGCAAAGATCCCACCATAAGTGCATAGATCCCATCACAAGTGCAGAGATCCCACCATGAGTATAGAGATCCCACCACATGTGCAGAGATCCTACCACAAGTGCAGAGATCCCACCACACATGCAGAGATCCCACCATGAATGCAGAGAACCTACCACAAGTGCAGAGATCCCACCACAAGTGCAAAGATCCCAGCATCAGTGCAGAGATCTCACCACACATGCAGAGATCCCACCATGAATGCAGAGATCCTATCACAAGTGCAGAGATCCCATCACAAGTTCAAAGATCCCACCATAAGTGCAGAGATCCCATCACAAGTGCAAAGATCCCACCATAAGTGCATAGATCCCATCACAAGTGCAGTTATCCCACATGAGTATAGAGATCCCACCACATGTGCAGAGATCCCACCACAAGTGCATAGATCCCACCACAAGTAAAGAGATCCCACTATGAGTGCAGAGATCCCACCACAAGTGCAGAGATCCCACCATGAGTGCATAGATCCCACCACATGTGCAGAGATCCCATCACAAGTGCAGAGATCCCACCACAAGTGCAGAGATCCCACCATGAATGCAAAGATCCCAACACCAGTGCAGAGATCCCATCACAAGTGCAGAGATCCCACCACAAGTACAGAGATCCCATCACAAGTGCAGAGATCCTACCATGAGTGCAGAGATCCCATCACAAGTACAGAGATCCCACCACAAGTGCAGATATCCTATCACAAGTAGAGAGATCCCACTATGAGTGCAGAGATCCCACCATGAGTGCAGATACACCATCACAAGTACAAAGATCCCACAATGAGTGCAGAGATCCTACCACAAGTGCAGAGATCCCATCACGAGTGTAGATATCACACCATGAGTGCAAAGATCCCATCAAAAGTAGAGAGATCTCACTATGAGTGCAGAGATCCCACCACAAGTGCAGTGATCCCACCATGAGTGCAGAGATCCCATCACAAATGCAGAGATCCCACCATGAATGCAGAGATCCCATCACAAGTGCAGAGATTCCATCACAAGTGCAGAGATCCCATCACAAGTACAAAGATCCCATCACAAGTAGAGAGATCCCACTATGAGTGCAGAGATACCACCACAAGTGCAGAGATCCCATCATGATTGCACAGATCCCACCATGAGTGCAGAGATCCCATCACAAGTGCAAGGATCCCACCATAAGTGCAGAGATCCCACCACAAGTGCAGAGATCCCATCATGAGTACAGAGATCCTATCTCAAGTGCAGAGATCCCACCATAAGTGCAGAGATCCCATCACATGTGCAGAGATCCCATCATAAGTGCAGAGATCCCACCACACATGCAGAGATCCCACCATCAATGCAGAGATCCTATCACAAGTGAAGAGATCCCACCACAAGTGCAAAGAGCCTAGCATCAGTGCAGAGATCTCACCACACATGCAGAGATCCCACCATGAATGCAGAGATCCTATCACAAGTGCAGAGATCCCATCACAAGTGCAAAGATCCCACCATAAGTGCAGAGATCCCATCACAAGTGCAAAGATCCCACCATAAGTGCATAGATCCCATAACAAGTGCAGAGATCCCACCATGAGTATAGAGATCCCACCACATGTGCAGAGATCCCACCACAAGTGCAGAGATCCCACCACAAGTGAAGAGATCCCACTATGAGTGCAGAGATCCCATCACAAGTGCAGAGATCCCACCACAAGTGCAGAGATCCCACCATGAATGCAAAGATCCCAACACCAGTGCAGAGATCCCATCACAAGTGCAGAGATCCCACCACAAGTACAGAGATCCCATCACAAGTGCAGAGATCCCACCATAAGTGCAGATATCCCATCACAAGTAGTGAGATCCCACTATGAGTGCAGAGATCCCACCATGAGTGCAGAAACACCATCACAAGTACAAAGATCCCACCATGAGTGCAGAGATCCCATCACAAGTACAGAGATCCCACCACAAGTGCAGATATCCCATCACAAGTAGTGAGATCCCACTATGAGTGCAGAGATCCCAGCATGAGTGCAGATACACCATCACAAGTACAAAGATCCCACCATCAGTACAGAGATCCTACCACAAGTGCAGAGATCCCACCACAAGTGCAGAGATCCCATCACAAGTGCGGATATCCCTCCATAGGAGCAGAGATCCCATCACAAGTGCAGAGATCCCACCATGAGTGCAGAGATCCCATCACAAGTGCAGAAATCCCACCATGAGTATAGAGATCGCACCACAAGTGCAGATATCCCACCACAAGTGCAGAGATCCCACCACAAGTGAAGAGATCTTATCATAAGTGCAGATATCCCACCATAAGTGCAGAGATCCCATCACAAGTAGAGAGATCCCACTATGAGTGCAGAGATCCCACCACAAGTGCAGAGATCCCATCATGAGTACAGAGATCCTATCTCAAGTGGAGAGATCCCATCATGAGTGCAGAGATCCCACCACATGTGCAAAGATCCTATCACAAGTGTAGAGATCTCACCACAAGTGCAAAGATCCCACCATAAGTGCAGAGATCCCATCACAAGTGCAAAGATCCCACCATAAGTGCATAGATCCCATCACAAGTGCAGAGATCCCACCATGAGTATAGAGATCCTACCACATGTGCAGAGATCCCACCACAAGTGCAGAGATCCCACCACAAGTGAAGAGATCCCACTATGAGTGCAGAGATCCCACCACAAGTGCAGAGATCCCACCATGAGTGCATAGATCCCACCACATGTGCAGAGATCCCATCACAAGTGCAGAAATCCCACCACAAGTGCAGAGATCCCACCATGAATGCAAAGATCCCAACACAAGTGCAGCGATCCCACCACAAGTGCAGAGATCCCACCACAAGTGCAGGGATCCCATCACAAGTGCGGAGATCCCTCCATAGGAGCAGAGATCCCATCACAAGTGCAGAGATCCCACCATAAGTAGAGAGATCCCACTATGAGAGCAGAAATCCCACCACAAGTGCAGAGATCCCACCATGAGTGCAGAGATCCCACTATGAGTACAGAGATCCCACCATGAGTACAGAGATCCCACCACAAGTACAGTGATCCCACCATGAGTTCATAGTGAGATCTCTCAAAAGTAGAGAGATCTCACTATGAATGCAGAGATCCCACCACAAGTGCAGTGATCCCACCATGAGTGCAGAGATCCTATCACAAATGCAGAGATCCCACCATGAATGCAGAGATCCCATCACAAGTGCAGAGATCCCATCACAAGTGCAGAGATCCCACCACAAGTACAAAGATCCCATCACAAGTAGAGAGATCCCACTATGAGTGCAGAGATACCACCACAAGTGCAGAGATCCCACCATGAATGCACAGATCCCACCATGAGTTCAGAGATCCCATCACAAGTGCAAGGATCCCACCATAAGTGCAGAGATCCCATCACAAGTAGAGAGATCCCACTATGAGTGCATAGATCCCACCACAAGTGCAGAGATCCCATCATGAGTACAGAGATCCTATCTCAAGTGCAGAGATCCCACCATGAGTGCAGAGATCCCATCACATGTGCAGAGATCCCATCATATGTGCAGAGATCCCACCACACGTGCAGAGATTCCACCATCAATGCAGAGATCCTATCACAAGTGAAGAGATCCCACCATAAGTACAAAGATCACAGCATCAGTGCAGAGATCTCACCACACATGCAGAGATCCCACCATGAATGCAGAGATCCTATCACAAGTGCAGAGATCTCATCACAAGTGCAGAGATCCCACCATGAGTATAGAGATCCCACCACATGTGCAGAGATCCCACCACAAGTGCAGCGATCCCACCACAAGTGAAGAGATCCCACTATGAAAGCAGAGATCCCACCACAAGTGCAGAGATCCCACCATGAGTGCATAGATCCCACCACATGTGCAGAGATCCCATCACAAGTTCAGAGATCCCACCACAAGTGCAGAGATCCGACCATGAATGCAAAGATCCCAACACCAGTGCAGAGATCCCATCACAAGTGCAGAGATCCCACCACAAGTACAGAGATCCCATCACAAGTGCAGAGATCCTACCATGAGTGCAGAGATCCCATCACAAGTGCAGAGATCCCACCACAAGTGCAGATATCCCATCACAAGTAGTGAGATCCCACTATGAGTGCAGAGATCCCGCCATGAGTGCAGATACACCATCACAAGTACAAAAATCCCACCATGAGTACAGAGATCATACTACAAGTGCAGAGATCCCATCACAAGTGCAGATATCCCACCATGAGTGCAGAGATCCCACCACAAGTGCAGAGATCCCACCACAAGTGCAGAGATCCCATCACAAGTGTGGAGATCCCTCCATAGCAGCAGAGATCCCATCACAAGTGCGGAGATCCCACCATAAGTAGTGAGATCCCACTATGAGAGCAGAAATCCCACCACAAGTGCAGAGATCCCACCATGAGTGCAGAGATCCCACTATGAGTACAGAGATCCCACCATGAGTACAGAGATCCCACCACAAGTACAGAGATCCCATCATAAGTAGAGAGATCCCACTATGAGTACATAGATCCCAACATGAGTGCAGATATCCCATCACAAGTGCAGTGATCCCACCACAAATGTAGAGATCTCATCACAAGTAGAGAGATCCCACTATGAGTATAGAGATCCCACCATAAGTGCAGACAACCCACCATAAGTGCAGAGATCCCACTACAAGTGCAGAGATCCCATCACAAGTAGGGAGATTCCACTATGAGTACACAGATCCCACTATGAGTGCAGAGATCCCATCACGAGTGCAGAGATCCCATCACAAGTGCAGAGATCCCATCACAAGTGCAGAGATCCCATCATGAGTGCAGGGATCCCATCACAAGTGCAGAGATCCCACCATGAGTGCAGAGATCCCATAACAAGTAGAAATAGCCCACCATAAGTGCAGAGATCCCATCACAAGTGCAGAGATCCCACCATGAATGCAGAGATCCCATCACAAGTGCAGAGATCCCATCATAAGTGCAGAGATCCCACCACAAGTACAAAGATCCTATCACAAGTAGAGAGACCCCACTATGAGTGCAGAGATACCATCACAAGTGCAGAAATCCCACCATGAATGCACTGATCCCACCATGAGTGCAGAGATCCCATCACAAGTGCAAGGATCCCACCATAAGTGCAGAGATCCCATCACAATTAGAGAGATCCCACTATGAGTGCAGAGATCCCACCACAAGTGCAGAGATCCCATCATGAGTACAGAGATCCTATTCAAGTGCAGAGATCCTACCATGAGTGCAGAGATCCCATCACATGTGCAGAGATCCCATCATAAGTGCAGAGATCCCACCACACATGCAGAGATCCCACCATGAATGCAGAGATCCTATCACAAGTGCAGAGATCCCACCACAAGTGCAAAGATCCCAGCATCAGTGCAGACATCTCACCACACATGCAGAGTTCCGACCATGAATGCAGAGATTCTATCACAAGTGCAGAGATCCCATCACAAGTGCAAAGATTCCACCATAAGTGCAGAGATCCCATCACAAGTGCAAAGATCCCACCATAAGTGCATAGATCCCATCACAAGTGCAGAGATCCCACCATGAGTATAGAGATCCCACCACATGTGCAGAGATCCCACCACAAGTGCAGAGATCCCACCACAAGTGAAGAAATCCCACTATGAGTGCAGAGATCCCACCACAAGTGCAGAGATCCCACCATGAGTGCATAGATCCCACCACATGTGCAGAGATCCCATCACAAGTGCAGAGATCCCACCACAAGTGCAGAGATCCCACCATGAATGCAAAGATCCCAACACCAGTGCAGAGATCCCATCACAAGTGCAGAGATCCCACCACAAGTACAGAGATCCCATCACAAGTGCAGAGATCCTACCATGAGTGCAGAGATCCCATCACAAGTACAGAGATCCCACCACAAGTGCAGATATCCTATCACAAGTAGAGAGATCCCACTATGAGTGCAGAGATCCCACCATGAGTGCAGATACACCATCACAAGTACAAAGATCCCACAATGAGTGCAGAGATCCTACCACAAGTGCAGAGATCCCATCACGAGTGTAGATATCACACCATGAGTGCAAAGATCCCATCAAAAGTAGAGAGATCTCACTATGAGTGCAGAGATCCCACCACAAGTGCAGTGATCCCACCATGAGTGCAGAGATCCCATCACAAATGCAGAGATCCCACCATGAATGCAGAGATCCCATCACAAGTGCAGAGATTCCATCACAAGTGCAGAGATCCCATCACAAGTACAAAGATCCCATCACAAGTAGAGAGATCCCACTATGAGTGCAGAGATACCACCACAAGTGCAGAGATCCCATCATGAATGCACAGATCCCACCATGAGTGCAGAGATCCCATCACAAGTGCAAGGATCCCACCATAAGTGCAGAGATCCAATCACAAGTAGAGAGATCCCACTATGAGTGCAGAGATCCCACCACAAGTGCAGAGATCCCATCATGAGTACAGAGATCCTATCTCAAGTGCAGAGATCCCACCATAAGTGCAGAGATCCCATCACATGTGCAGAGATCCCATCATAAGTGCAGAGATCCCACCACACATGCAGAGATCCCACCATCAATGCAGAGATCCTATCACAAGTGAAGAGATCCCACCACAAGTGCAAAGAGCCTAGCATCAGTGCAGAGATCTCACCACACATGCAGAGATCCCACCATGAATGCAGAGATCCTATCACAAGTGCAGAGATCCCATCACAAGTGCAAAGATCCCACCATAAGTGCAGAGATCCCATCACAAGTGCAAAGATCCCACCATAAGTGCATAGATCCCATAACAAGTGCAGAGATCCCACCATGAGTATAGAGATCCCACCACATGTGCAGAGATCCCACCACAAGTGCAGAGATCCCACCACAAGTGAAGAGATCCCACTATGAGTGCAGAGATCCCATCACAAGTGCAGAGATCCCACCACAAGTGCAGAGATCCCACCATGAATGCAAAGATCCCAACACCAGTGCAGAGATCCCATCACAAGTGCAGAGATCCCACCACAAGTACAGAGATCCCATCACAAGTGCAGAGATCCTACCATAAGTGCAGATATCCCATCACAAGTAGTGAGATCCCACTATGAGTGCAGAGATCCCACCATGAGTGCAGAAACACCATCACAAGTACAAAGATCCCACCATCAGTACAGAGATCCTACCACAAGTGCAGAGATCCCACCACAAGTGCAGAGATCCCATCACAAGTGCGGATATCCCTCCATAGGAGCAGAGATCCCATCACAAGTGCAGAGATCCCACCATGAGTGCAGAGATCCCATCACAAGTGCAGAAATCCCACCATGAGTATAGAGATCGCACCACAAGTGCAGATATCCCACCACAAGTGCAGAGATCCCACCACAAGTGAAGAGATCTTATCATAAGTGCAGATATCCCACCATAAGTGCAGAGATCCCATCACAAGTAGAGAGATCCCACTATGAGTGCAGAGATCCCACCACAAGTGCAGAGATCCCATCATGAGTACAGAGATCCTATCTCAAGTGGAGCCATCCCATCATGAGTGCAGAGATCCCACCACATGTGCAAAGATCCTATCACAAGTGTAGAGATCCCACCACAAGTGCAAAGATCCCACCATAAGTGCAGAGATCCCATCACAAGTGCAAAGATCCCACCATAAGTGCATAGATCCCATCACAAGTGCAGAGATCCCACCATGAGTATAGAGATCCTACCACATGTGCAGAGATCCCACCACAAGTGCAGAGATCCCACCACAAGTGAAGAGATCCCACTATGAGTGCAGAGATCCCACCACAAGTGCAGAGATCCCACCATGAGTGCATAGATCCCACCACATGTGCAGAGATCCCATCACAAGTGCAGAAATCCCACCACAAGTGCAGAGATCCCACCATGAATGCAAAGATCCCAACACAAGTGCAGCGATCCCACCACAAGTGCATAGATCCCACCACAAGTGCAGGGATCCCATCACAAGTGCGGAGATCCCTCCATAGGAGCAGAGATCCCATCACAAGTGCAGAGATCCCACCATAAGTAGAGAGATCCCACTATGAGAGCAGAAATCCCACCACAAGTGGAGAGATCCCACCATGAGTGCAGAGATCCCACTATGAGTACAGAGATCCCACCATGAGTACAGAGATCCCACCACAAGTACAGTGATCCCACCATGAGTTCATAGTGAGATCTCTCAAAAGTAGAGAGATCTCACTATGAATGCAGAGATCCCACCACAAGTGCAGTGATCCCACCATGAGTGCAGAGATCCCATCACAAATGCAGAGATCCCACCATGAATGCAGAGATCCCATCACAAGTGCAGAGATCCCATCACAAGTGCAGAGATCCCACCACAAGTACAAAGATCCCATCACAAGTAGATAGATCCCACTATGAGTGCAGAGATACCACCACAAGTGCAGAGATCCCACCATGAATGCACAGATCCCACCATGAGTTCAGAGATCCCATCACAAGTGCAAGGATCCCACCATAAGTGCAGAGATCCCATCACAAGTAGAGAGATCCCACTATGAGTGCATAGATCCCACCACAAGTGCAGAGATCCCATCATGAGTACAGAGATCCTATCTCAAGTGCAGAGATCCCACCATGAGTGCAGAGATCCCATCACATGTGCAGAGATCCCATCATATGTGCAGAGATCCCACCACACGTGCAGAGATTCCACCATCAATGCAGAGATCCTATCACAAGTGAAGAGATCCCACCATAAGTACAAAGATCACAGCATCAGTGCAGAGATCTCACCACACATGCAGAGATCCCACCATGAATGCAGAGATCCTATCACAAGTGCAGAGATCTCATCACAAGTGCAGAGATCCCACCATGAGTATAGAGATCCCACCACATGTGCAGAGATCCCACCACAAGTGCAGCGATCCCACCACAAGTGAAGAGATCCCACTATGAGTGCAGAGATCCCACCACAAGTGCAGAGATCCCACCATGAGTGCATAGATCCCACCACATGTGCAGAGATCCCATCACAAGTTCAGAGATCCCACCACAAGTGCAGAGATCCCACCATGAATGCAAAGATCCCAACACCAGTGCAGAGATCCCATCACAAGTGCAGAGATCCCACCACAAGTACAGAGATCCCATCACAAGTGCAGAGATCCTACCATGAGTGCAGAGATCCCATCACAAGTGCAGAGATCCCACCACAAGTGCAGATATCCCATCACAAGTAGTGAGATCCCACTATGAGTGCAGAGATCCCGCCATGAGTGCAGATACACCATCACAAGTACAAAGATCCCACCATGAGTACAGAGATCATACTACAAGTGCAGAGATCCCATCACAAGTGCAGATATCCCACCATGAGTGCAGAGATCCCACCACAAGTGCAGAGATCCCACCACAAGTGCAGAGATCCCATCACAAGTGTGGAGATCCCTCCATAGCAGCAGAGATCCCATCACAAGTGTGGAGATCCCACCATTAGTGCCCACACCGCCATCGCTCGCTCCACATGCACCCAATACATTACAACCAAGAAGACTCAAGAGACATAATTGTGGGAAAACGGTGGTGCAGGTTTATTTGCATACAAAGCAGATAGGTGGGTCAACTTACAGGCGATCCAAGACGGCAGCCCCTCGCTGGCCCGCCTGCCTAATTAGCCAATTTGCACGGTAAGTCGATGCTCTTGACGGTGCAATACTTTAATAGTTATCTCGTTTACTCCCGCCCCCCCTGTCGGGGCGGAGCGATGAGGCACACCCCCGGTCGGTTTAGGCCCCCCGACCGCCCGAAGGACTAACGGGGCGCCGACGTTGTTTACTGGAACCCCCTCGGCTCCAGGTTCTTGGCTCGGGCACCCCTACTGTGCCAGGCAGAGGTATTGCTGTCTCCTTCTGCCGCAGAGGTACCCTTACTGTCCATCTGCTTCCAGATCGCCCTGTGACTCCGCCTGCAACACAAAACAGACCATTAATTGTTCACACCAACCTGCTGCTCTGCCGCTGGGTCTGGGCCAGGGTGGGAACAGCGCAGAGTAGTCCGGACGAAACGCGGCGGAAAGAGGAAGGACAGAACCAGGCTGGCCTACATAAAGGCCCCAGGACCGCCCACCACCTTACATGCTCGCCCTGCATTGGCCACCTCCTAAAGGGGCGGCACCCTGACCGTCGCGCTGATGACGTTTTGCTCGCGAGGCATGTGTCACTAAGACGCTGTCTCGCGTTATCTCCCCTTCGCGTCGCGCGGCCAGCGGCATAGTGCCCACACCGCCATCGCTCGCTCCACATGCACCCAATACATTACAACCAAGAAGACTCAAGAGACATAATTGTGGGAAAACGGTGGTGCAGGTTTATTTGCATACAAAGCAGATAGGTGGGTCAACTTACAGGCGATCCAAGACGGCAGCCCCTCGCTGGCCCGCCTGCCTAATTAGCCAATTTGCACGGTAAGTCGATGCTCTTGACGGTGCAATACTTTAATAGTTATCTCGTTTACTCCCGCCCCCCCTGTCGGGGCGGAGCGATGAGGCACACCCCCGGTCGGTTTAGGCCCCCCGACCGCCCGAAGGACTAACGGGGCGCCGACGTTGTTTACTGGAACCCCCTCGGCTCCAGGTTCTTGGCTCGGGCACCCCTACTGTGCCAGGCAGAGGTATTGCTGTCTCCTTCTGCCGCAGAGGTACCCTTACTGTCCATCTGCTTCCAGATCGCCCTGTACTCCGCCACAGCTCTGGAGGAGGCCCCCGTCGATGACAGAGCCCCCCCACCCACCTAGCTACTTCACCTCGCTCTCTCTTTCGCTCTACTTGTACTTCCGGGAGGGATATGTTTACCCCAGTCCCGACAAATGCACCCAACCTAAGAGCATTCTTACAAGGCAACAATTGTATCGCCCGCAGATGGTGGGGCCGTGAAACCAGGACGCCATCGGGAAAGCCTCTCATTAATTCCCTGTGGAAACTTTGCCACGGTATTACGCCCCCAATTGTACTTGTTTCTCTTGTAGCCTGCCCCTTGTCACTTCCCTTCTGAACGCACTGTTAGCTACCTCATGTATTTGTTCACCTAATGGCGTTACTTATCCCCGCACACCATATTCAGGATCTTATTCCAGGGGCCCCCTTCACCTTGAACCCACCATTGCCGTTGCAACCCTTAATTTACCCCATATTCAGGTGCTTAGCCTGATAGTGACCATTGCATTTGGGCGATTGCTTTAGTCTCTCCTCCTTACTAAACCTTTGAGTACACCTCTATCATAGTACCCTTCACCACACCGCTAAGGGGATTTCTTGGACGGTTCTTGGGACAAAGCCGCACCTCGGATGGGGATTGCTTAGATACGGTTCTTAGGCCACCCTTTAGTTGCAAAAACCACACCTCCTAAAGAGATTCCTATGGCGGTCAGTTGTTTTGTCCGATGTTTGTCCCAGCAAAGTAGGGCTTGTGAAAGACCTGTCCTGAGCTGCAATAATCATGACCGTGAATGTCCTGGCAACTCACTGCAATGTTGTATTTAAGGTTGGTTAGAGCCCGCACTAGCAGGTGCCTGTAGCCGTCAAATGTCATGCCAATTCTCTGTTGTATTGCAGTGTTTCCCTCTAAATATACTGTATTTTCCCTTGTAACCGTTGTTTGCCTTTGCTGCCTGCACAAGTATTTTACCTCCAATTGTCCTTAGTCTCTCTTGCAACCCGCACACTTATCACTTGTCCCTCTGCAATGCACTGTGAGCCTGTCTGTGCACTGCTAGAACAACCAGATATATTAGCTAATAATCTGTTACATACGTAACAATCACTGTGCCTCGATGTCACCTACCGCACCCTCTGCCATGTATGTACCCCCGCTCGCTCCTACAATGGATGCATTCTCAATGTCTACATAAACTCGCTCTGACCTAACGATGGAACTGTTTACATTTAAAACTACAGCAGGTGTGTGACGTAGCCAGTAAGGAAGACACATAAGCTAGCCTGAATGTCGTATACACTTCTATTTAAAACCTGAAGACACCTCTGCATCATAATTGTTACCTGGCGGAGGCAGTAATTCTTTCAGTGGCATTGGACCCGGACTAAAATAAGGGCAAACTATACTAGAAGGGGGAGTGCTATTTCAGCCTGCTGCCCGTTTAGTTGAATGATATTGCCTTAATATGTCAGAACGTCCGGAGTGTACACCTGAAGTGTTGTGGGATACTGCCTAATACTGCAGTGCCTTTTAGGATTACGTGTGTAAATTTAGACACCTTTGGATCATGCTTGCATTTAACCTCGTGCCCCAGCCTTGTGGTGATTGCAAGATAAGTGCTTTTATTTAATTCATTAGTTCCAGCCAACCGCGGACCGACACTCAACCGTAGGTGCAATTCCGGGACAAAAGCCAAATTTACGGACACATCAGGAGGGGTCGTGCAGTAATTATATAGTATTTTCCCTTGCAACCGTGCCACCATCGCCTACATTACGTTTGTTCTACGCCTGAGTGTCTAGCACATATTGCAGTATTTCAGTATTTAGCTTTCTTCACAATTGTCACTTTACCCTGTCATTTCTTGTACTTATACTTCGCATAGTTGGACTTCACAACAGATGTATTTCATTGGAAGGGAAGTGTAAAACGCTGCAGAACTTTAATGTTTCATATCTCACTCTCCCTCATACCGATGAATGCTGTACCACCAATGTGTAGCTCAGCTTACAAGCCAGGGAAAGATTTTAAATCCCCGTGGCAAACATGCGTGACGTTATAAACAATGATGCCTGTCCCTTCGCCGAGGGGATTACTCAGGGCCACTCAAAATACCCGCTTGGTAAATTATGTTTACTTTGGGGATCATCTTAATTTCGAATTATGACCTCGTGTCGCACTTGTGAAGTTCAACGCTTCATGCCATTGCTGGGCCTGTTGTGGGTGCTGCCTGGTCACGCTCCTACATACTGTAAACACCTGCGCGGTGCCCATGTTATACCTTTGAACCAAAGACTAGAGCCCTATATGTAAGTTAAATATGCACCGACACACTATACATTTTAACTGCGAAACCAGTTAACCCTGGTATTTTCAAGGAATAGCCTACCTATACATAGCCGTCGAAGTTTGAGCTAGGTATGTGTGACATAGCCATATATTCGGTGTTTCTACGTGTGACATATAATTGTCTTATGTCTAGCACCTTTACCGATGCGTGTTAGGGACCAAGAACTGAATAGGGCGCACAGTTGTGCCTATCTAGTAGGATAATGACCCCTTTTGTGGTAACGTAAACCAAGTTATACCGTAGGTACTTTAAATTAATGATTAACACAAAACGATACTGGGGTTTCCTTTCTGAATACCTGCGTTTGGCAGGTGCAAGCAATAGCTGGGAATGAACAAGCGGTGACGTAAGGCGTGAATTGCTTCGAACAGCAAAGGGCTCCTTTCCTTCTACAGCTTTATGAGATGGCAATTTTAATTCCTGCTACCAAAGGAGCGCGGAAGGGAACCTTAGTTAACCCCCATTGAACGCACTGCAGGATTCGAGAACTCTTAGCAAAAGAAGCGAGGAGGGAGCATAGTATTGCAACTGGTTCTTTTGTAAAGCGCCTTGACCCTTCGGCTGATGTTTGCACTATATAAATTCGCATTAAGTAAGTTAATAACAAACCCGTATCGTATCAGTCGCTAACGTCCCCCTCTGTCTCCCCAATTGAGTGAAAGCGCACTTTCCGAGCGTATAGAAGCTTTGAATCCAGGGGCTTCAAATGTCTGAACACGCTGCGACACACCGTTTCCCAGCGAAAAGCATGGAGGTATTGTACTCAATTGCCAGCCTGCCGCTCGCACCAATCAGAACACATGCCTTGCCGTACATCGCTACTTTAATTGATGCTATTCCAACCACCACGATGCGTACGTAAACAGCAGCAATCTGCACATTTATGCTGCGAAACACGACAGCTCTCTTCATACCGCCCTAAAAACGCAAAATATGGGCCATGCACACTTATTTTCCACAAGTGTGTCCCTCCCACAATCAATGCCTGGCGGCTTCTGATATCCTTCTATCTTGGCTAGCCGGACAAAGCATCAGCTGCTAACCGAGGAAAACAACTGGCCCGGCTGGCTGTGCACGGTGACATTTGAATGAAACATCGTGGCAAAGTCCGACCTAAGTAACCACTAGGTGCTACTCTAACATGTCGGCAAGAAATTCCTTATGTAGTATACTGGAATTCTTCGAGGCTATTGCCTACTCACCCACTACCTAGTCACTAATGATCCTGCCGATATGCCCACATAATAGTTGCCGGCGAAAGCCCTTTTCCCTGCCCTAAGGTGTCCGCCGCGTCGCACTGTTGCAGCAAGCCAAGCATGTGGGCATCTCCTGCTTCCTGTCTGTTGCACTTTCTTGCGTGGGTGGGCCTGAGCCGGCATGGAGTTTCTTAAAACGTGCTATGAAACCGGGCATGAGTCGGGCCGATTTGAATGAGCCCGCAACGCCCCTACCTCCTGCTCGCTTTATGAAAGAAATCCACATGCCCAAACTCCACTTGGGACACAGCTGAAGGAATCATTCTGAGCAGAAAATGAAAAACGTATCATTGTAAATTCATATTCAGAGAATATGCATTTTGTACCTGGGGCCTCATAATGACCGACGTATTTTTTTCAGAATGTGAGTGTTCCCACCCCTATGCATCAGAACCAACTGCTAAGGTAAATATTTGTCAACTTTAGAAACGAGAATAGTTAGTTAAAGCCCCGCGGCATCCCTACTCAGATGTGAATGATGTGCTTGTACTAAGATGCAGGATCAATGCATCTACAGTAACAGGGATATCTGTCTTTTATAGAAGAATAGCGATTCTTCTGCTAAATGAAAGGCAATATTCTACTAAAGGGAATCTGTCTGGATTACTGGTGGAAAGTTACCTCTTGTAAGTACTTTGAAACCATGCTGTGCTAATCCATTACGAGCAAGTTGTATTCAAGAGTGTCCCTTGCTCGGCTTTCCGGGCAATAACTCAGCATAAACACCATTTCGAAGCGTATGCACGAACCTATGAGCACTTGTGTGGCTATCATAATTTTTCCAGACTTATGGGTAAACTTGGAACCTTCACACATCCCAAAACATTCAATTGTTTGCGCTCGAAAGAAGGGTAAATACGATCTTCTTTGCTAATAGGAATGATAAGTGTCTCCGCCCTGAAACAATGGCGGGAATTGTCTCTAAATAAGAAGAGGATACATGTTTCTGCACTGAAAGCGTGGATGGGTGTATCCGTGTAAAGAAACAAAGAACTGAGGGCGACAAGCCTAGCCAAAGTTGAAGATGCAATTGCAGACCCCCCAGCAGTGCAACTTAACAAGCACCAGCCGCAACTATCCCGCCGCCAACCACCTCTGCAGACTTGGACTCTCACGAACCGCGTCACCCAAACAAGAGAGCAAAGGACGGAACTTCCCTGTCGAGACTGACTTTGTCTGCCTAGGTCAATTGAGGTGCACAAACTATGATGGGATCTCTGTGTGACCTATCTCCCTCCCTCCGTCCTACTCTGGCGTGTGTGTGGTGCTTGCAGAGTGAATTGTACCGGCTTGAATTTTCCAAACTAACAACAACAAACTACAACAGGCTGCGGGGTCACATAGTTTTACTCTGCTCCAGATTTAGCAATCTCCTAATCCACACTACGGTTTGTAAATTAGATAGCTACACTAACTATACTATTTTAATTTAGGGTAATAAAGACACGACTATTAGCGCACATTCAGTCGTCCCCATGTGATGAAACCCCCCTTAAGTCACGCTAAATCCCCTTCTATGTATCCCGACTGAAAAGCATGAAATGCAATTCATTCCGCAATTTTTAACATGACCACTAAATGGTAGCGCAGGCAGCTATCTATAGCTTCATGTATGCCGAAGCAGGATCCCCTTCCTGACTTTTCGTCCGTGCAAACCTCATTGTTTTCAGCACCTGCACGTGTGCACACAGATACACACACAGTATGCACATAGCCATCAACACACACACCCTTCCTCCAGTCCTTCCTGTACCTGCACACATGAAAGCAAGAACGGAGCTATCGAGCCCTAGTGCACTGTTGTGCTCTGAGAACACCCATGGTGGTACGGATACATATCTGCATAGAACATGGCAAAACTAGTCAATCATGGAAAATACCGGCACATGTCCCGAAACAAATGCTGAGGTCACCAAAGGCCACTGAGAACCCGCACGCCCGTCTCCGTATATGATGCAACCACACACACAGGGCAGCACATTTCAGAAGCAGTCCACTGCTCAGCCTGCATCCCAGACATACGCATTTGGAGAAATCCCAGAATTACCTGTACATCTAGTTATCATGCAGCAACCCTAAAATGCACGGAATCAGCGTCCTGCCTCCATATCTATGTAAACTGTTCTATGGGGCAGACGAGCCGTTCAACGATAAAGGCCTGGGACGAAGAGGTGATAATTTACCAACGTACGTAAGTAGCTTTTGCGCAGCGTGAATCTCGCGCTGTAGGGCAGAGGTTCGATAGATGCTCAGTCGCCTATGACCAAACAGTCCACAAACTGTACCCTCGTCATCCGGATGGGCTTGCTTGGGTCTTGCCTGTAACACCAGTATAAAATTATTTGCCCTAAGAAATCCTGCTTTCACGCCACTAACACCAGCAACATTCTCCACACCATAAATCGATGTTTAAAATGTCACACATAGCAATCTGACCCTTGGCAGCTACAGTTCTTCATAGCGTGCGCATGACCCGGATCGGGTATCAGAGCGCTTTACATAAGGACATCTTCATTTTTTGGGAGATTTCAGTGAGTTGCCCAGAATCACAGGATGTTTGCGTCGATACCCGAGACTCGAACCCACATCCCCGGTTCTTAAGTCGAGCGCCCTAGCCGTTAGGCCAACCCTCTTTTCCACTTCGGAATTACCAATACATAGCTTGTCGTGTGTCCATGGCCGCCATATGCTAGCTAACTACTCACGCGCCACGGGGTGCTTTCCAATCGCATTAGAAGCACGCATTTATGTATTAAATTTTACAATGCTTGTGCCACATACCGGACTCGAGTTTGAGTCCCGGGAGGACAGCTAGAGGCAGTGAGGAGAGTCAGTACACGGCCCGCTATACGCTAGCTGGGACAGAAGTCTAATACCTTCCCCTAGGCCCTATTGAAGACAAGAGCGCTATGCGTGCTGGGAGGTTCATGATTTAAATAACCTATTTAACCGAGTGTTTCCGAGCATTTGCCCAGAATCGCGGGATGTTTTAGCGCCTTCGCTGAAGCTCAAAGACTGTTGCGATACCACCTAGCCCGCCACGGCCGCTAAGCAAACCACTCCCCCCGTGTCCGACATCGTAAATGGCCGTCCTAATCTTTACCCGAGGTACAACGCCGACTGTCCTGCCACTAGGCCATTCCTCTGGCCAATGGCCGGCGGGCATCCTAACTGGCCATATACTAACTGGCCTCGCCTGCCCGGCCACGGGCACTCAACAGCGGCTCCACAAGCCGCGCCACTCCTAGCCCGAGCCGAGTCCCCGCGTTAGGAGGGGGGGTGGGGGTGTCAGTGAAGCGCCCAGAAGGCACTAACACGCATTCAATCAGGAGGCGGTAAAGCCGGCAATTAACGCTCTAAACGAGGAGCAACCCTCACCGCCCGCCTGGTAGCAACTCAGAAGTGCTAAGCCGCCCGCGATCGAGAACGCCACCTAAAGCTGTATTCTCCCGCCTAAACCTTTCACCCGCCACCACTAACCTCCCCCGTGGCCGATGCCACTGGGCCCCATACAACCTGGTCCTGCCCAGGGACGGGGCCGGGGGGGAAGCCCGTTGGGAGCACATACCTTTCTCTACACGGCGCATCCGACGCGAGACGACCGAACACCGTCCCACGATGCAGGGACGGCCTGGAAGTGGGAGTGAGGGTCAAAACCGCTGCTGAACAGCGCAGAGTAGTCCGGACGAAACGCGGCGGAAAGAGGAAGGACAGAACCAGGCTGGCCTACATAAAGGCCCCAGGACCGCCCACCACCTTACATGCTCGCCCTGCATTGGCCACCTCCTAAAGGGGCGGCACCCTGACTGTCGCGCTGATGACGTTTTGCTCGCGAGGCATGTGTCACTAAGACGCTGTCTCGCGTTATCTCCCCTTCGCGTCGCGCGGCCAGCGGCAAAGTAGAGAGATCCCACTATGAGAGCAGAAATCCCACCACAAGTGCAGAGATCCCACCATGAGTGCAGAGATCCCACTATGAGTACAGAGATCCCACCATGAGTACAGAGATCCCACCACAAGTACAGAGATCCCATCATAAGTAGAGAGATCCCACTATGAGTACATAGATCCCAACATGAGTGCAGATATCCCATCACAAGTGCAGTGATCCCACCACAAATGTAGAGATCTCATCACAAGTAGAGAGATCCCACTATGAGTATAGAGATCCCACCATAAGTGCAGACAACCCACCATAAGTGCAGAGATCCCACTACAAGTGCAGAGATCCCATCACAAGTAGAGAGATTCCACTATGAGTACACAGATCCCACTATGAGTGCAGAGATCCCATCACGAGTGCAGAGATCCCATCACAAGTGCAGAGATCCCATCACAAGTGCAGAGATCCCATCATGAGTGCAGGGATCCCATCACAAGTGCAGAGATCCCACCATGAGTGCAGAGATCCCATAACAAGTAGAAATAGCCCACCATAAGTGCAGAGATCCCATCACAAGTGCAGAGATCCCACCGTGAATGCAGAGATCCCATCACAAGTGCAGAGATCCCATCATAAGTGCAGAGATCCCACCACAAGTACAAAGATCCCATCACAAGTAGAGAGACCCCACTATGAGTGCAGAGATACCATCACAAGTGCAGAGATCCCACCATGAATGCACAGATCCCACCATGAGTGCAGAGATCCCATCACAAGTGCAAGGATCCCACCATAAGTGCAGAGATCCCATCACAATTAGAGAGATCCCACTATGAGTGCAGAGATCCCACCACAAGTGCAGAGATCCCATCATGAGTACAGAGATCCTATTCAAGTGCAGAGATCCTACCATGAGTGCAGAGATCCCATCACATGTGCAGAGATCCCATCATAAGTGCAGAGATCCCACCACACATGCAGAGATCCCACCATGAATGCAGAGATCCTATCACAAGTGCAGAGATCCCACCACAAGTGCAAAGATCCCAGCATCAGTGCAGACATCTCACCACACATGCAGAGTTCCGACCATGAATGCAGAGATTCTATCACAAGTGCAGAGATCCCATCACAAGTGCAAAGATCCCACCATAAGTGCAGAGATCCCATCACAAGTGCAAAGATCCCACCATAAGTGCATAGATCCCATCACAAGTGCAGAGATCCCACCATGAGTATAGAGATCCCACCACATGTGCAGAGATCCCACCACAAGTGCAGAGATCCCACCACAAGTGAAGAAATCCCACTATGAGTGCAGAGATCCCACCACAAGTGCAGAGATCCCACCATGAGTGCATAGATCCCACCACATGTGCAGAGATCCCATCACAAGTGCAGAGATCCCACCACAAGTGCAGAGATCCCACCATGAATGCAAAGATCCCAACACCAGTGCAGAGATCCCATCACAAGTGCAGAGATCCCACCACAAGTACAGAGATCCCATCACAAGTGCAGAGATTCCACCATGAATGCACAGATCCCACCATGAGTGCAGAGATCCCATCACAAGTGCAAAGATCCCACCATAAGTGCAGAGATCCCATCACAAGTGCAAAGATCCCACCATAAGTGCATAGATCCCATCACAAGTGCAGAGATCCCACCATGAGTATAGAGATCCCACCACAAGTGCAGAGATCCCACCACAAGTGCAGAGATCCCAACACAAGTGAAGAAATCCCACTATGAGTGCAGAGATCCCACCACAAGTGCAGAGATCCCACCATGAGTGCATAGATCCCACCACATGTGCAGAGATCCCATCACAAGTGCAGAGATCCCACCACAAGTGTAGAGATCCCACCATGAATGCAAAGATCCCAACACCAGTGCAGAGATCCCATCACAAGTGCAGAGATCCCACCACAAGTACAGAGATCCCATCACAAGTGCAGAGATCCCACCATGAATGCACAGATCCCACCATGAGTGCAGAGATCCCATCACAAGTGCAGAGATCCCACCATGAGTGAAGAGATCCCATCACATGTGCAGAGATTCCATCATAAGTGCAGAGATCCCACCACATGTGCAGAGAGCCCACCATCAATGCAGAGATCCCACTATGAGTGCAGAGATCCTATCTCAAGTGCAGAGATCCCACCATGAGTGCAGAGATCCCATCACATGTGCAGAGATTCCATCATAAGTGCAGAGATCCCACCACATGTGCAGAGAGCCCACCATCAATGCAGAGATCCTATCACAAGTGAAGAGATCCCACCATCAATGCAGAGATCCTATAACAAGTGAAGAGATCCCACCACAAGTGCAAAGATCCCAGCATCAGTGCAGAGATCTCACCACACATGCAGAGATCCCACCATGAATGCAGAGACCCTATCACAAGTGCAGAGATCCCATCACAAGTGCAAAGATCCCACCATAAGTGCAGAGATCCCATCACAAGTGCAAAGATCCAACCATAAGTGCATAGATCCCATCACAAGTGCAGAGATCCCACCATGAGTATAGAGATCCCACCACATGTGCAGAGATCCCACCACAAGTGCAGAGATCCCACCACAAGTGAAGAAATCCCACTATGAGTGCAGAGATCCCATCACAAGTGCAGAGATCCCACCACAAGTGCAGAGATCCCACCATGAATGCAAAGATCCCAACACCAGTGCAGAGATCCCATCACAAGTGCAGAGATCCCACCACAAGTACAGAGATCCCATCACAAGTGCAGAGATCCTACCATGAGTGCAGAGATCCCATCACAAGTGCAGAGATCCCACCAAAAGTGCAGATATCCCATCACAAGTAGTGAGATCCCACTATGAGTGCAGAGATCCCACCATGAGTGCAGATACACCATCACAAGTACAAAGATCCCACCATGAGTACAGAGATCCTACCACAAGTGCAGAGATCCCATCACAAGTGCAGATATCCCACCATCAGTGCAGAGATCCCACCACAAGTGCAGAGATCCCACCACAAGTGCAGAGATCCCATCACAAGTGCGGAGATCCCTCCATAGGAGCAGAGATCCAATCACAAGTGCAGAGATCCCACCATAAGTAGAGAGATCCCACTATGAGAGCAGAAATCCCACCACAAGTGCAGAGATCCCACCATGAGTGCAGAGATCCCACTATGAGTACACAGATCCCAACATGAGTGCAGATATCCCATCACAAGTGCAGAGATCCCACCACAAATGTAGAGATCTCATCACAAGTAGAGAGACCCCACCATGAGTATAGAGATCCCACCATAAGTGCAGAGAACCCACTATAAGTGCAGAGATCCCACCACAAGTGCAGAGATCCCATCACAAGTAGAGAGATTCAACTATAAGTACACAGATCCCACCATGAGTGCAGAGATCCCATCACGAGTGCAGAGATCCCATCACAAGTGCAGGGATCCCACCATGAGTGCATAGATCCCATCAAAAGTAGAGAGATCTCACTATGAGTGCAGAGATCCCACCACAGGTGCAGTGATCCCACCATGAGTGCAGAGATCCCATCACAAAAGCAGAGATCCCATCACAAGAATAGAGATCCCACCACAAGTGCAGAGATCCCATCACAAGTGCAGAGATCCCACCATGAGTGCAGAGATCCCATCACAAGTGCAGAGATCCCATCACAAGTGCAGAGATCCCACAATGAGTATGGAGATCCTATCACAAGTGCAGGGATCCCACCATGAGTGCAGAGATCCCATCAAAAGTAGAGAGATCTCACTATGAGTGCAGAGATCCCACCACAAGTGCAGTGATCCCACCATGAGTGCAGAAATCCCATCACAAATGCAGAGATCCCACCATGAATGCAGAGATCCCATCACAAGTGCAGAGATCCCATCACAAGTGCAGAGATCCCACCACAAGTAGAAAGATCCCATCACAAGTAGAGAGATCCCACTATGAGTGCAGAGATACCACCACGAGTGCAGAGATCCCACCATGAATGCACAGATCCCACCATGAGTGCAGAGATCCCATCACAAGTGCAAGGATCCCACCATAAGTGCAGAGATCCCATCACAAGTAGAGAGATGCCACTATGAGTGCAGAGATCCCACCACAAGTGCAGAGATCCCATCATGAGTACAGAGATCCCATCACATGTGCAGAGATCCCATCATATGTGCAGAGATCCCACCACACGTGCAGAGATTCCACCATCAATGCAGAGATCCTATCACAAGTGAAGAGATCCCACCACAAGTGCAAGTATCCCACCATAAGTGCAGAGATCCCATCACAAGTAGAGAGCTCCCACTATGAGTGCAGAGATCCTATCTCAAGTGCAGAGATCCCACCATGAGTGCAGAGATCCCATCACATGTGCAGAGATTCCATCATAAGTGCAGAGATCCCACCACATGTGCAGAGAGCCCACCATCAATGCAGAGATCCTATCACAAGTGAAGAGATCCCACCATCAATGCAGAGATCCTATCACAAGTGAAGAGATCCCACCACAAGTGCAAAGATCCCAGCATCAGTGCAGAGATCTCACCACACATGCAGAGATCCCACCATGAATGCAGAGACCCTATCACAAGTGCAGAGATCCCATCACAAGTGCAAAGATCCCACCATAAGTGCAGAGATCCCATTACAAGTGCAAAGATCCAACCATAAGTGCATAGATCCCATCACAAGTGCAGAGATCCCACCATGAGTATAGAGATCCCACCACATGTGCAGAGATCCCACCACAAGTGCAGAGATCCCACCACAAGTGAAGAAATCCCACTATGAGTGCAGAGATCCCATCACAAGTGCAGAGATCCCACCACAAGTGCAGAGATCCCACCATGAATGCAAAGATCCCAACACCAGTGCAGAGATCCCATCACAAGTGCAGAGATCCCACCACAAGTACAGAGATCCCATCACAAGTGCAGAGATCCTACCATGAGTGCAGAGATCCCATCACAAGTGCAGAGATCCCACCAAAAGTGCAGATATCCCATCACAAGTAGTGAGATCCCACTATGAGTGCAGAGATCCCACCATGAGTGCAGATACACCATCACAAGTACAAAGATCCCACCATGAGTACAGAGATCCTACCACAAGTGCAGAGATCCCATCACAAGTGCAGATATCCCACCATGAGTGCAGAGATCCCACCACAAGTGCAGAGATCCCACCACAAGTGCAGAGATCCCATCACAAGTGCGGAGATCCCTCCATAGGAGCAGAGATCCAATCACAAGTGCAGAGATCCCACCATAAGTAGAGAGATCCCACTATGAGAGCAGAAATCCCACCACAAGTGCAGAGATCCCACCATGAGTGCAGAGATCCCACTATGAGTACACAGATCCCAACATGAGTGCAGATATCCCATCACAAGTGCAGAGATCCCACCACAAATGTAGAGATCTCATCACAAGTAGAGAGACCCCACCATGAGTATAGAGATCCCACCATAAGTGCAGAGAACCCACTATAAGTGCAGAGATCCCACCACAAGTGCAGAGATCCCATCACAAGTAGAGAGATTCAACTATAAGTACATAGATCCCACCATGAGTGCAGAGATCCCATCACGAGTGCAGAGATCCCATCACAAGTGCAGGGATCCCACCATGAGTGCATAGATCCCATCAAAAGTAGAGATATCTCACTATGAGTGCAGAGATCCCACCACAGGTGCAGTGATCCCACCATGAGTGCAGAGATCCCATCACAAAAGCAGAGATCCCATCACAAGAATAGAGATCCCACCACAAGTGCAGAGATCCCATCACAAGTGCAGAGATCCCTCCATGAGTGCAGAGATCCCATCACAAGTGCAGAGATCCCATCACAAGTGCAGAGATCCCACAATGAGTATGGAGATCCTATCACAAGTGCAGGGATCCCACCATGAGTGCAGAGATCCCATCAAAAGTAGAGAGATCTCACTATGAGTGCAGAGATCCCACCACAAGTGCAGTGATCCCACCATGAGTGCAGAAATCCCATCACAAATGCAGAGATCCCACCATGAATGCAGAGATCCCATCACAAGTGCAGAGATCCCATCACAAGTGCAGAGATCCCACCACAAGTAGAAAGATCCCATCACAAGTAGAGAGATCCCACTATGAGTGCAGAGATACCACCACAAGTGCAGAGATCCCACCATGAATGCACAGATCCCACCATGAGTGCAGAGATCCCATCACAAGTGCAAGGATCCCACCATAAGTACAGAGATCCCATCACAAGTAGAGAGATCCCACTATGAGTGCAGAGATCCCACCACAAGTGCAGAGATCCCATCATGAGTACAGAGATCCCATCACATGTGCAGAGATCCCATCATATGTGCAGAGATCCCACCACACGTGTAGAGATTCCACCATCAATGCAGAGATCCTATCACAAGTGAAGAGATCCCACCACAAATGCAAAGATCCCAGCATCAGTGCAGAGATCTCACCACACATGCAGAGATCCCACCATGAATGCAGAGATCCTATCACAAGTGCAGAGATCCCATCACAAGTGCAAAGATCCCACCATAAGTGCAGAGATCCCATCACAAGTGCAAAGATCCCACCGTAAGTGCATAGAGCCCATCATAAGTGCAGAGATCCCACCATGAGTATAGAGATCCCACCACAAGTGCAGAGATCCCACCACAAGTGAAGAGATCCCACTATGAGTGCAGAGATCCCACCACAAGTGCAGAGATCCCACCATGAATGCAAAGATCCCACCACATGTGCAGAGATCCCATCACAAGTGCAGAAATCCCATCACAAGTGCAGAGATCCCTCCATAGGAGCAGAGATCCCATCACAAGTGCAGAGATCCCACCATAAGTAGAGAGATCCCACTATGAGAGCAGAAATCCCACCACAAGTGCAGAGATCCCACCATGAGTGCAGAGATCCCACTATGAGTACAGAGATCCCACCATGAGTACAGAGATCCCACCACAAGTACAGTGATCCCATCATATGTAGAGAGATCCCACTATGAGTACACAGATCCCAACATGAGTGCAGATATCCCATCACAAGTGCAGAGATCCCACCACAAATGTAGAGATCTCATCACAAGTAGAGAGATCCCACTATGAGTATAGAGATCCCACCATAAGTACAGAGAACCCACCATAAGTGCAGAGATCCCACCACAAGGGCAGAGATCCCATCACAAGTAGAGAGATTCCACTATGAGTACACAGATCCCACCATGAGTGCAGAGATCCCATCATGAGTGCAGAGAACCCATCACAAGTGCAGGGATCCCACCATGAATGCAGAGATCCCATCAAAAGTAGAGAGATCTCACTATGAGTGCAGAGATCCCACCACAAGTGCAGTGATCCCACCATGAGTGCAGAGATCCCATCACAAAAGCAGAGATCCCATCACAAGTATAGAGATCCCACCACAAGTGCAGGGATCCCATCACAAGTGCAGAGATCCCACCATGAGTGCAGAGATCCCATCACAAGTGCAGAGATCCCACCATGAGTACGGAGATCCTATCACAAGTGCAGGGATCCCACCATGAGTGCAGAGATCCCATCAAAAGTAGAGAGATCTCACTATGAGTGCAGAGATCCCACCACAAGTGCAGTGATCCCACCATGAGTGCAGAGATCCCATCACAAATGCAGAGATCCCACCATGAATGCAGAGATCCCATCACAAGTGCAGAGATCCCATCACAAGTGCAGAGATCCCACCACAAGTACAAAGATCCCATCACAAGTAGAGAGATCCCACTATGAATGCAGAGATACCACCACAAGTGCAGAGATCCCACCATGAATGCACAGATCCCACCATGAGTGCAGAGATCCCATCACAAGTGCAAGGATCCCACCATAAGTGCAGAGATCCCATCACAAGTAGAGAGATCCCACTATGAGTGCAGAGATCCCACCACAAGTGCAGAGATCCCATCATGAGTATAGAGATCCTATCTCAAGTGCAGAGATCCCACCATGAGTGCAGAGATCCCATCACATGTGCAGAGATCCCATCATATGTGCAGAGATCCCACCATACGTGCAGAGATTCCACCATCAATGCAGAGATCCTATCACAAGTGAAGAGATCCCACCACAAGTGAAAAGATCACAGCATCAATGCAGAGATCTCACCACACATGCAGAGATCCCACCATGAATGCAGAGATCCTATCACAAGTGCAGAGATCCCATCACAAGTGCAGAGATCCCACCATGAGTATAGAGATCCCACCACATGTGCAGAGATCCCACCACAAGTGCAGCGATCCCACCACAAGTTAAGAGATCCCACTATGAGTGCAGAGATCCCACCACAAGTGCAGAGATCCCACCATGAGTGCATAGATCCCACCACATGTGCAGAGATCCCATCACAAGTGCAGAGATCCCACCACAAGTGCAGAGATCCCACCATGAATGCAAAGATCCCAACACCAGTGCAGAGATCCCATCACAAGTGCAGAGATCCCACCACAAGTACAGAGATCCCATCACAAGTGCAGAGATCCTACCATGAGTGCAGAGATCCCATCACAAGTGCAGAGATCCCACCACAAGTGCAGATATCCCATCACAAGTAGTGAGATCCCACTATGAGTACAGAGATCCCACCATGAGTGCAGATACACCATCACAAGTACAAAGATCCCACCATGAGTACAGAGATCATACTACAAGTGCAGAGATCCCATCACAAGTGCAGATATCCCACCATGAGTGCAGAGATCCCACCACAAGTGCAGAGATCCCACCACAAGTGCAGAGATCCCATCACAAGTGCGGAGATCCCTCCATAGGAGCAGAGATCCCATCACAAGTGCAGAGATCCCACCATAAGTAGAGAGATCCCACTATGAGAGCAGAAATCCCACCACAAGTGCAGAGATCCCACCATGAGTGCAGAGATCCCACTATGAGTACAGAGATCCCACCATGAGTACAGAGATCCCACCACAAGTACAGAGATCCCATCATAATTAGAGAGATCCCACTATGAGTACACAGATCCCAACATGAGTGCAGATATCCCATCACAAGTGCAGTGATCCCATCACAAATGTAGAGATCTCATCACAAGTAGAGAGATCCCACTATGAGTATAGAGATCCCACCATAAGTGCAGAGAACCCACCATAAGTGCAGAGATCCCATCACAAGTGCAGAGATCCCATCACAAGTGCAGAGATCCCACCATGAGTACAGGGATCCCATCACAAGTGCAAAGATCCCACCATGAGTGCAGAGATCCCATAACAAGTAGAAATAGCCCACCATAAGTGCAGAGATCCCATCACAAGTGCAGAGATCCCACCATGAATGCAGAGATCCCATCACAAGTGCAGAGATCCCATCACAAGTGCAGAGATCCCACCAACAGTACAAAGATCCCATCACAAGTAGAGAGACCCCACTATGAGTGCAGAGATACCACCACAAGTGCAGAGATCCCACCATGAATGCACAGATCCCACCATGAGTGCAGAGATCCCATCACAAGTGCAAGGATCCCACCATAAGTGCAGAGATCCCATCACAATTAGAGAGATCCCACTATGAGTGCAGAGATCCCACCACAAGTGCAGAGATCCCATCATGAGTACAGAGATCCTATTCAAGTGCAGAGATCCCACCATGAGTGCAGAGATCCCATCACATGTGCAGAGATCCCATCATAAGTGCAGAGATCCCACCACACATGCAGAGATCCTACCATGAATTCAGAGATCCTATCACAAGTGCAGAGATCCCACCACAAGTGCAAAGATCCCAGCATCAGTGCAGAGATCTCACCACACATGCAGAGATCCCACCATGAATGCAGAGATCCTATCACAAGTGCAGAGATCCCATCACAAGTGCAAAGATCCCACCATAAGTGCAGAGATCCCATCACAAGTGCAAAGATCCCACCATAAGTGCATAGATCCCATCACAAGTGCAGAGATCCCACCATGAGTATAGAGATCCCACCACAAGTGCAGAGATCCCACCACAAGTGAAAAAATCCCACTATGAGTGCAGAGATCCCACCACAAGTGCAGAGATCCCACCATGAGTGCATAGATCCCACCACATGTGCAGAGATCCAATCACAAGTGCAGAGATCCCACCACAAGTGCAGAGATCCCACCATGAATGCAAAGATCCCAACACCAGTACAGAGATCCCATCACAAGTGTAGAGATCCCACCACAAGTACAGAGGTTCCCATCCCAAGTGCAGAGATCCTACCATGAGTGCAGAGATCCCATCACGAAGGCAGAGATCCCACCACAACTGCAGATATCCCATTACAAGTAGAGAGATCCCACTAGGAGTGCAGAGATCCCACCATGAGTGCAGATACACCATCAAAAGTACAAAGATCCCACCATGAGTGCAGAGATCCTACCACAAGTGCAGAGATCCCATCACAAGTGCAGATATCCCACCATGAGTGCAGAGATCCCACCACAAGTGGAGAGATCCCACCACAAGTGCAGAGATCCCATCACAAGTGCGGAGATCCCTCCATAGGAGCAGAGATCCCATCACAAGTGCAGAGATCCCACCATAAGTAGAGAGATCCCACTATGAGAGCAGAAATCCCACCACAAGTGCAGAGATCCCACCATGAGTGCAGAGTTCCCACTATGAGTACAGAGATCCCACCATGAGTACAGAGATCCCACCACAAGTACAGAGATCCAATCATAAGTAGAGAGATCCCACTATGAGTACACAGATCCCAACATGAGTGCTGATATCCCATCACAAGTGCAGAGATCCCACCACAAATGTAGAGATCTCATCACAAGTAGAGAGATCCCACTATGAGTATAGAGATCCCACCATAAGTGCAGAGAACCCACCATAAGTGCAGAGATCCCACTACAAGTGCAGAGATCCCATCACAAGTAGAGAGATTCCACTATGAGTACACAGATCCCACCATGAGTGCAGAGATCCCATCACGAGTGCAGAGATCCCATCACAAGTGCAGAGATTCCACCACAAGTGCAGAGATCCCACCATGAGTGCAGGGATCCCATCACAAGTGCAGAGATCCCACCATGAGTGCAGAGATCCCATCACAAGTAGAAAGAGCCCACCATGAGTGCAGAGATCCCGTCACAAGTGCAGAGATCCCACCATGAATGCAGAGATCCCATCACAAGTGCTGAGATCCCATCATAAGTGCAGAGATCCCACCACAAGTACAAAGATAGCATCACAAGTAGAGAGATCCCACTATGAGTGCAGAGATACCACCACAAGTGCAGAGATCCCACCATGAATGCACAGATCCCACCATGAGTGCAGAGATCCCATCACAAGTGCAGGGATCCCACCATGAGTGCAGAGATCACATCAAAAGTAGAGAGATCTCACTATGTGTGCAGAGATCCCACCACAAGTGCAGTGACCCCACCATGAGTGCAGAGATCCCATCACAAAAGCAGAGATCCCATCACAAGTATAGAGATCCCACCACAAGTGCAGAGATCCCATCACAAGTGCAGAGATCCCACCATGAGAGCAGAGATCCCATCACAAGTGCAGAGATCTCACCATGAGTATAGAGATCCTATCACAAGTGCAGGGATCCCACCATGAGTGCAGAGATCCCATCAAAAGTAGAGAGATCTCACTATGAGTGCAGAGATCCCACCACAAGTGCCGTGATCCCACCATGAGTGCAGAGATCCCATCACAAATGCAGAGATCCCACCATGAATGTAGAGATCCCATCACAAGTGCAGAGATCCCATCACAAGTGCAGAGATCCCACCACAAGTACACAGATCCCATCACAAGTAGAGAGATCCCACTATGAGTGCAGAGATACCACCAAAAGTGCAGAGATCCCACCATGAATGCACAGATCCCACCATGAGTGCAGAGATCCCATCACAAATGCAGAGATCCCACCATGAATGCAGAGATCCCATCACAAGTAGAAATAGCCCACCATAAGTGCAGAGATCCCATCACAAGTGCAGAGATCCCACCATGAATGCAGAGATCCCATCACAAGTGCAGAGATCCCATCACAAGTGCAGAGATCCCACCACAAGTACAAAGATCCCATCACAAGTAGAGAGACCCCACTATGAGTGCAGAGATACCACCACAAGTGCAGAGATCCCACCATGAATGCACAGATCCCACCATGAGTGCAGAGATCCCATCACAAGTGCAAGGATCCCACCATAAGTGCAGAGATCCCATCACAATTAGAGAGATCCCACTATGAGTGCAGAGATCCCACCACAAGTGCAGAGATCCCATCATGAGTACAGAGATCCTATTCAAGTGCAGAGATCCCACCATGAGTGCAGAGATCCCATCACATGTGCAGAGATCCCATCATAAGTGCAGAGATCCCACCACACATGCAGAGATCCCACCATGAATTCAGAGATCCTATCACAAGTGCAGAGATCCCACCACAAGTGCAAAGATCCCAGCATCAGTGCAGAGATCTCACCACACATGCAGAGATCCCACCATGAATGCAGAGATCCTATCACAAGTGCAGAGATCCCATCACAAGTGCAAAGATCCCACCATAAGTGCAGAGATCCCATCACAAGTGCAAAGATCCCACCATAAGTGCATAGATCCCATCACAAGTGCAGATATCCCACCATGAGTATAGAGATCTCACCACAAGTGCAGAGATCCCACCACAAGTGAAGAAATCCCACTATGAGTGCAGAGATCCCACCACAAGTGCAGAGATCCCACCATGAGTGCATAGATCCCACCACATGTGCAGAGATCCCATCACAAGTGCAGAGATCCCACCACAAGTGCAGAGATCCCACCATGAATGCAAAGATCCCAACACCAGTGCAGAGATCCCATCACAAGTGCAGAGATCCCACCACAAGTACAGAGATCCCATCACAAGTGCAGAGATCCTACCATGAGTGCAGAGATCCCATCACGAAGGCAAAGATCCCACCACAACTGCAGATATCCCATTACAAGTAGAGAGATCCCACTAGGAGTGCAGAGATCCCACCATGAGTGCAGATACACCATCAAAAGTACAAAGATCCCACCATGAGTGCAGAGATCCTACCACAAGTGCAGAGATCCCATCACAAGTGCAGATATCCCACCATGAGTGCAGAGATCCCACCACAAGTGCAGAGATCCCACCACAAGTGCAGAGATCCCATCACAAGTGCGGAGATCCCTCCATAGGAGCAGAGATCCCATCACAAGTGCAGAGATCCCACCATAAGTAGAGAGATCCCACTATGAGAGCAGAAATCCCACCACAAGTGCAGAGATCCCACCATGAGTGCAGAGTTCCCACTATGAGTACAGAGATCCCACCATGAGTACAGAGATCCCACCACAAGTACAGAGATCCAATCATAAGTAGAGAAATCCCACTATGAGTACACAGATCCCAACATGAGTGCTGATATCCCATCACAAGTGCAGAGATCCCACCACAAATGTAGAGATCTCATCACAAGTAGAGAGATCCCACTATGAGTACACAGATCCCACCATGAGTGCAGAGATCCCATCACGAGTGCAGAGATCCCATCACAAGTGCAGAGATCCCACCACAAGTGCAGAGATCCCACCATGAGTGCAGGGATCCCATCACAAGTGCAGAGATCCCACCATGAGTGCAGAGATCCCATCACAAGTAGAAAGAGCCCACCATGAGTGCAGAGATCCCGTCACAAGTGCAGAGATCCCACCATGAATGCAGAGATCCCATCACAAGTGCAGAGATCCCATCACAAGTGCAGAGATCCCATCACAAGTACAAAGATAGCATCACAAGTAGAGAGATCCCACTATGAATGCAGAGATACCACCACAAGTGCAGAGATCCCATCATGAATGCACAGATCCCACCATGAGTGCAGAGATCCCATCACAAGTGCAGGGATCCCACCATGAGTGCAGAGATCACATCAAAAGTAGAGAGATCTCACTATGAGTGCAGAGATCCCACCACAAGTGCAGTGATCCCACCATGAGTGCAGAGATCCCATCACAAAAGCAGAGATCCCATCACAAGTATAGAGATCCCACCACAAGTGCAGAGATCCCATCACAAGTGCAGAGATCCCACCATGAGAGCAGAGATCCCATCACAAGTACAGAGATCCCACCATGAGTATAGAGATCCTATCACAAGTGCAGGGATCCCACCATGAGTGCAGAGATCCCATCAAAAGTAGAGAGATCTCACTATGAGTGCAGAGATCCCACCACAAGTGCAGTGATCCCACCATGAGTGCAGAGATCCCATCACAAATGCAGAGATCCCACCATGAATGCAGAGATCCCATCACAAGTGCAGAGATCCCATCACAAGTGCAGAGATCCCACCACAAGTACACAGATCCCATCACAAGTAGAGAGATCCCACTATGAGTGCAGAGATCCCACCAAAAGTGCAGAGATCCCACCATGAATGCACAGATCCCACCATGAGTGCAGAGATCCCATCACAAATGCAGAGATCCCACCATGAATGCAGAGATCCCATCACAAGTGCAGAGATCCCATCACAAGTACAAAGATCCCATCACAAGTAGAGAGATCCCACTATGAGTGCAGAGATACCACCACAAGTGCAGAGATCCCACCATGAATGCACAGATCCCACCATGAGTGCAGAGATCCCACCACAAGTGCAGAGATCCCATCATGAGTACAGAGATCCTATCTCAAGTGCAGAGATCCCACCATGAGTGCAGAGATCCCATCACATGTGCAGAGATCCCAGCATCAGTGCAGAGATCTCACCACACATGCAGAGATCCCACCATGAATGCGGAGATCCTATCACAAGTGCCGAGATCCCATCACAAGTGCAAAGATCCCACCATAAGTGCAGAGATCCCATCACAAGTGCAAAGATCCTACCATAAGTGCATAGATCCCATCACAAGTGCCGAGATCCCACCATGAGTATATAGATCCCACCACATGTGCAGAGATCCCACCACAAGTGCAGAGATCCCACCACAAGTGAAGAGATCCCACTATGAGTGCAGAGATCCCACCACAAGTGCAGAGATCCCACCATGAGTGCATAGATCCCACCACATGTGCAGAGATCCCATCACAAGTGTAGAGATCCCACCACAAGTGCAGTGATCCCACCATGAGTGCAGAAATCCCATCACAAATGCAGAGATCCCACCATGAATGCAGAGATCCCATCACAAGTGCCGAGATCCCATCACAAGTGCAGAGATCCCACCACAAGTAGAAAGATCCCATCACAAGTAGAGAGATCCCACTATGAGTGCAGAGATACCACCACAAGTGCATAGATCCCACCATGAATGCACAGATCCCACCATGAGTGCAGAGATCCCATCACAAGTGCAAGGATCCCACCATAAGTGCAGAGATCCCATCACAAGTAGAGAGATCCCACTATGAGTGCAGAGATCCCACCACAAGTGCAGAGATCCCATCATGAGTACAGAGATCCCATCACATGTGCAGAGATGCCATCATATGTGCAGAGATCCCACCACATGTGCAGAGATTCCACCATCAATGCAGAGATCCTATCACAAGTGAAGAGATCCCACCACAAATGCAAAGATCCCAGCATCAGTGCAGAGATCTCACCACACATGCAGAGATCCCACCATGAATGCAGAGATCCTGTCACAAGTGCAGAGATCCCATCACAAGTGCAAAGATCCCACCATAAGTGCAGAGATCCCATCACAAGTGCAAAGATCCCACCGTAAGTGCATAGAGCCCATCATAAGTGCAGAGATCCCACCATGAGTATAGAGATCCCATCACATGTGCAGAGATCCCACCACAAGTGCAGAGATCCCACCACAAGTGAAGAGATCCCACTATGAGTGCAGAGATCCCACCACAAGTGCAGAGATCCCACCATGAATGCAAAGATCCCACCACATGTGCAGAGATCCCATCACAAGTGCAGAAATCCCATCACAAGTGCGGAGATCCCTCCATAGGAGCAGAGATCCCATCACAAGTGCAGAGATCCCACCATAAGTAGAGAGATCCCACTATGAGAGCAGAAATCCCACCACAAGTGCAGAGATCCCACCATGAGTGCAGAGATCCCACTATGAGTACAGAGATCCCACCATGAGTACAGAGATCCCACCACAAGTACAGTGATCCCATCATATGTAGAGAGATCCCACTATGAGTACACAGATCCCAACATGAGTGCAGATATCCCATCACAAGTGCAGAGATCCCACCACAAATGTAGAGATCTCATCACAAGTAGAGAGATCCCACTATGAGTATAGAGATCCCACCATAAGTACAGAGATCCCATCACAAGTGCAGAGATCCTACCATGAGTGCAGAGATCCCATCACAAGTGCAGAGATCCCACCAAAAGTGCAGATATCCCATCACAAGTAGTGAGATCCCACTATGAGTGCAGAGATCCCACCATGAGTGCAGATACACCATCACAAGTACAAAGATCCCACCATGAGTACAGAGATCCTACCACAAGTGCAGAGATCCCATCACAAGTGCAGATATCCCACCATGAGTGCAGAGATCCCACCACAAGTGCAGAGATCCCACCACAAGTGCAGAGATCCCATCACAAGTGCGGAGATCCCTCCATAGGAGCAGAGATCCAATCACAAGTGCAGAGATCCCACCATAAGTAGAGAGATCCCACTATGAGAGCAGAAATCCCACCACAAGTGCAGAGATCCCACCATGAGTGCAGAGATCCCACTATGAGTACACAGATCCCAACATGAGTGCAGATATCCCATCACAAGTGCAGAGATCCCACCACAAATGTAGAGATCTCATCACAAGTAGAGAGACCCCACCATGAGTATAGAGATCCCACCATAAGTGCAGAGAACCCACTATAAGTGCAGAGATCCCACCACAAGTGCAGAGATCCCATCACAAGTAGAGAGATTCAACTATAAGTACATAGATCCCACCATGAGTGCAGAGATCCCATCACGAGTGCAGAGATCCCATCACAAGTGCAGGGATCCCACCATGAGTGCATAGATCCCATCAAAAGTAGAGATATCTCACTATGAGTGCAGAGATCCCACCACAGGTGCAGTGATCCCACCATGAGTGCAGAGATCCCATCACAAAAGCATAGATCCCATCACAAGAATAGAGATCCCACCACAAGTGCAGAGATCCCATCACAAGTGCAGAGATCCCTCCATGAGTGCAGAGATCCCATCACAAGTGCAGAGATCCCATCACAAGTGCAGAGATCCCACAATGAGTATGGAGATCCTATCACAAGTGCAGGGATCCCACCATGAGTGCAGAGATCCCATCAAAAGTAGAGAGATCTCACTATGAGTGCAGAGATCCCACCACAAGTGCAGTGATCCCACCATGAGTGCAGAAATCCCATCACAAATGCAGAGATCCCACCATGAATGCAGAGATCCCATCACAAGTGCAGAGATCCCATCACAAGTGCAGAGATCCCACCACAAGTAGAAAGATCCCATCACAAGTAGAGAGATCCCACTATGAGTGCAGAGATACCACCACAAGTGCAGAGATCCCACCATGAATGCACAGATCCCACCATGAGTGCAGAGATCCCATCACAAGTGCAAGGATCCCACCATAAGTACAGAGATCCCATCACAAGTAGAGAGATCCCACTATGAGTGCAGAGATCCCACCACAAGTGCAGAGATCCCATAATGAGTACAGAGATCCCATCACATGTGCAGAGATCCCATCATATGTGCAGAGATCCCACCACACGTGCAGAGATTCCACCATCAATGCAGAGATCCTATCACAAGTGAAGAGATCCCACCACAAATGCAAAGATCCCAGCATCAGTGCAGAGATCTCACCACACATGCAGAGATCCCACCATGAATGCAGAGATCCTATCACAAGTGCAGAGATCCCATCACAAGTGCAAAGATCCCACCATAAGTGCAGAGATCCCATCACAAGTGCAAAGATCCCACCGTAAGTGCATAGAGCCCATCATAAGTGCAGAGATCCCACCATGAGTATAGAGATCCCACCACATGTGCAGAGATCCCACCACAAGTGCAGAGATCCCACCACAAGTGAAGAGATCCCACTATGAGTGCAGAGATCCCACGACAAGTGCAGAGATCCCACCATGAATGCAAAGATCCCACCACATGTGCAGAGATCCCATCACAAGTGCAGAAATCCCATCACAAGTGCAGAGATCCCTCCATAGGAGCAGAGATCCCATCACAAGTGCAGAGATCCCACCATAAGTAGAGAGATCCCACTATGAGAGCAGAAATCCCACCATAAGTGCAGAGATCCCACCATGAGTGCAGAGATCCCACTATGAGTACAGAGATCCCACCATGAGTACAGAGATCCCACCACAAGTACAGTGATCCCATCATATGTAGAGAGATCCCACTATGAGTACACAGATCCCAACATGAGTGCAGATATCCCATCACAAGTGCAGAGATCCCACCACAAATGTAGAGATCTCATCACAAGTAGAGAGATCCCACTATGAGTATAGAGATCCCACCATAAGTACAGAGAACCCACCATAAGTGCAGAGATCCCACCACAAGGGCAGAGATCCCATCACAAGTAGAGAGATTCCACTATGAGTACACAGATCCCACCATGAGTGCAGAGATCCCATCATGAGTGCAGAGAACCCATCACAAGTGCAGGGATCCCACCATGAATGCAGAGATCCCATCAAAAGTAGAGAGATCTCACTATGAGTGCAGAGATCCCACCACAAGTGCAGTGATCCCACCATGAGTGCAGAGATCCCATCACAAAAGCAGAGATCCCATCACAAGTATAGAGATCCCACCACAAGTGCAGGGATCCCATCACAAGTGCAGAGATCCCACCATGAGTGCAGAGATCCCATCACAAGTGCAGAGATCCCACCATGAGTACGGAGATCCTATCACAAGTGCAGGGATCCCACCATGAGTGCAGAGATCCCATCAAAAGTAGAGAGATCTCACTATGAGTGCAGAGATCCCACCACAAGTGCAGTGATCCCACCATGAGTGCAGAGATCCCATCACAAATGCAGAGATCCCACCATGAATGCAGAGATCCCATCACAAGTGCAGAGATCCCATCACAAGTGCAGAGGTCCCACCACAAGTACAAAGATCCCATCACAAGTAGAGAGATCCCACTATGAATGCAGAGATACCACCACAAGTGCAGAGATCCCACCATGAATGCACAGATCCCACCATGAGTGCAGAGATCCCATCACAAGTGCAAGGATCCCACCATAAGTGCAGAGATCCCATCACAAGTAGAGAGATCCCACTATGAGTGCAGAGATCCCACCACAAGTGCAGAGATCCCATCATGAGTATAGAGATCCTATCTCAAGTGCAGAGATCCCACCATGAGTGCAGAGATCCCATCACATGTGCAGAGATCCCATCATATGTGCAGAGATCCCACCACACGTGCAGAGATTCCACCATCAATGCAGAGATCCTATCACAAGTGAAGAGATCCCACCACAAGTGAAAAGATCACAGCATCAATGCAGAGATCTCACCACACATGCAGAGATCCCACCATGAATGCAGAGATCCTATCACAAGTGCAGAGATCCCATCACAAGTGCAGAGATCCCACCATGAGTATAGAGATCCCACCACATGTGCAGAGATCCCACCACAAGTGCAGCGATCCCACCACAAGTTAAGAGATCCCACTATGAGTGCAGAGATCCCACCACAAGTGCAGAGATCCCACCATGAGTGCATAGATCCCACCACATGTGCAGAGATCCCATCACAAGTGCAGAGATCCCACCACAAGTGCAGAGATCCCACCATGAATGCAAAGATCCCAACACCAGTGCAGAGATCCCATCACAAGTGCAGAGATCCCACCACAAGTACAGAGATCCCATCACAAGTGCAGAGATCCTACCATGAGTGCAGAGATCCCATCACAAGTGCAGAGATCCCACCACAAGTGCAGATATCCCATCACAAGTAGTGAGATCCCACTATGAGTACAGAGATCCCACCATGAGTGCAGATACACCATCACAAGTACAAAGATCCCACCATGAGTACAGAGATCATACTACAAGTGCAGAGATCCCATCACAAGTGCAGATATCCCACCATGAGTGCAGAGATCCCACCACAAGTGCAGAGATCCCACCACAAGTGCAGAGATCCCATCACAAGTGCGGAGATCCCTCCATAGGAGCAGAGATCCCATCACAAGTGCAGAGATCCCACCATAAGTAGAGAGATCCCACTATGAGAGCAGAAATCCCACCACAAGTGCAGAGATCCCACCATGAGTGCAGAGATCCCACTATGAGTACAGAGATCCCACCATGAGTACAGAGATCCCACCACAAGTACAGAGATCCCATCATAATTAGAGAGATCCCACTATGAGTACACAGATCCCAACATGAGTGCAGATATCCCATCACAAGTGCAGTGATCCCATCACAAATGTAGAGATCTCATCACAAGTAGAGAGATCCCACTATGAGTATAGAGATCCCACCATAAGTGCAGAGAACCCACCATAAGTGCAGAGATCCCACTACAAGTGCAGAGATCCCATCACAAGTAGAGAGATTCCACTATGAGTACACAGATCCCACCATGAGTGCAGAGATCCCATCACGAGTGCAGAGATCCCATCACAAGTGCAGAGATTCCACCACAAGTGCAGAGATCCCACCATGAGTGCAGGGATCCCATCACAAGTGCAGAGATCCCACCATGAGTGCAGAGATCCCATCACAAGTAGAAAGAGCCCACCATGAGTGCAGAGATCCCGTCACAAGTGCAGAGATCCCACCATGAATGCAGAGATCCCATCACAAGTGCTGAGATCCCATCATAAGTGCAGAGATCCCACCACAAGTACAAAGATAGCATCACAAGTAGAGAGATCCCACTATGAGTGCAGAGATACCACCACAAGTGCAGAGATCCCACCATGAATGCACAGATCCCACCATGAGTGCAGAGATCCCATCACAAGTGCAGGGATCCCACCATGAGTGCAGAGATCACATCAAAAGTAGAGAGATCTCACTATGTGTGCAGAGATCCCACCACAAGTGCAGTGACCCCACCATGAGTGCAGAGATCCCATCACAAAAGCAGAGATCCCATCACAAGTATAGAGATCCCACCACAAGTGCAGAGATCCCATCACAAGTGCAGAGATCCCACCATGAGAGCAGAGATCCCATCACAAGTGCAGAGATCTCACCATGAGTATAGAGATCCTATCACAAGTGCAGGGATCCCACCATGAGTGCAGAGATCCCATCAAAAGTAGAGAGATCTCACTATGAGTGCAGAGATCCCACCACAAGTGCCGTGATCCCACCATGAGTGCAGAGATCCCATCACAAATGCAGAGATCCCACCATGAATGTAGAGATCCCATCACAAGTGCAGAGATCCCATCACAAGTGCAGAGATCCCACCACAAGTACACAGATCCCATCACAAGTAGAGAGATCCCACTATGAGTGCAGAGATACCACCAAAAGTGCAGAGATCCCACCATGAATGCACAGATCCCACCATGAGTGCAGAGATCCCATCACAAATGCAGAGATCCCACCATGAATGCAGAGATCCCATCACAAGTAGAAATAGCCCACCATAAGTGCAGAGATCCCATCACAAGTGCAGAGATCCCACCATGAATGCAGAGATCCCATCACAAGTGCAGAGATCCCATCACAAGTGCAGAGATCCCACCACAAGTACAAAGATCCCATCACAAGTAGAGAGACCCCACTATGAGTGCAGAGATACCACCACAAGTGCAGAGATCCCACCATGAATGCACAGATCCCACCATGAGTGCAGAGATCCCATCACAAGTGCAAGGATCCCACCATAAGTGCAGAGATCCCATCACAATTAGAGAGATCCCACTATGAGTGCAGAGATCCCACCACAAGTGCAGAGATCCCATCATGAGTACAGAGATCCTATTCAAGTGCAGAGATCCCACCATGAGTGCAGAGATCCCATCACATGTGCAGAGATCCCATCATAAGTGCAGAGATCCCACCACACATGCAGAGATCCCACCATGAATTCAGAGATCCTATCACAAGTGCAGAGATCCCACCACAAGTGCAAAGATCCCAGCATCAGTGCAGAGATCTCACCACACATGCAGAGATCCCACCATGAATGCAGAGATCCTATCACAAGTGCAGAGATCCCATCACAAGTGCAAAGATCCCACCATAAGTGCAGAGATCCCATCACAAGTGCAAAGATCCCACCATAAGTGCATAGATCCCATCACAAGTGCAGATATCCCACCATGAGTATAGAGATCTCACCACAAGTGCAGAGATCCCACCACAAGTGAAGAAATCCCACTATGAGTGCAGAGATCCCACCACAAGTGCAGAGATCCCACCATGAGTGCATAGATCCCACCACATGTGCAGAGATCCCATCACAAGTGCAGAGATCCCACCACAAGTGCAGAGATCCCACCATGAATGCAAAGATCCCAACACCAGTGCAGAGATCCCATCACAAGTGCAGAGATCCCACCACAAGTACAGAGATCCCATCACAAGTGCAGAGATCCTACCATGAGTGCAGAGATCCCATCACGAAGGCAAAGATCCCACCACAACTGCAGATATCCCATTACAAGTAGAGAGATCCCACTAGGAGTGCAGAGATCCCACCATGAGTGCAGATACACCATCAAAAGTACAAAGATCCCACCATGAGTGCAGAGATCCTACCACAAGTGCAGAGATCCCATCACAAGTGCAGATATCCCACCATGAGTGCAGAGATCCCACCACAAGTGCAGAGATCCCACCACAAGTGCAGAGATCCCATCACAAGTGCGGAGATCCCTCCATAGGAGCAGAGATCCCATCACAAGTGCAGAGATCCCACCATAAGTAGAGAGATCCCACTATGAGAGCAGAAATCCCACCACAAGTGCAGAGATCCCACCATGAGTGCAGAGTTCCCACTATGAGTACAGAGATCCCACCATGAGTACAGAGATCCCACCACAAGTACAGAGATCCAATCATAAGTAGAGAAATCCCACTATGAGTACACAGATCCCAACATGAGTGCTGATATCCCATCACAAGTGCAGAGATCCCACCACAAATGTAGAGATCTCATCACAAGTAGAGAGATCCCACTATGAGTACACAGATCCCACCATGAGTGCAGAGATCCCATCACGAGTGCAGAGATCCCATCACAAGTGCAGAGATCCCACCACAAGTGCAGAGATCCCACCATGAGTGCAGGGATCCCATCACAAGTGCAGAGATCCCACCATATGTGCAGAGATCCCATCACAAGTAGAAAGAGCCCACCATGAGTGCAGAGATCCCGTCACAAGTGCAGAGATCCCACCATGAATGCAGAGATCCCATCACAAGTGCAGAGATCCCATCACAAGTGCAGAGATCCCATCACAAGTACAAAGATAGCATCACAAGTAGAGAGATCCCACTATGAGTGCAGAGATACCACCACAAGTGCAGAGATCCCACCATGAATGCACAGATCCCACCATGAGTGCAGAGATCCCATCACAAGTGCAGGGATCCCACCATGAGTGCAGAGATCACATCAAAAGTAGAGAGATCTCACTATGAGTGCAGAGATCCCACCACAAGTGCAGTGATCCCACCATGAGTGCAGAGATCCCATCACAAAAGCAGAGATCCCATCACAAGTATAGAGATCCCACCACAAGTGCAGAGATCCCATCACAAGTGCAGAGATCCCACCATGAGAGCAGAGATCCCATCACAAGTACAGAGATCCCACCATGAGTATAGAGATCCTATCACAAGTGCAGGGATCCCACCATGAGTGCAGAGATCCCATCAAAAGTAGAGAGATCTCACTATGAGTGCAGAGATCCCATCACAAGTGCAGTGATCCCACCATGAGTGCAGAGATCCCATCACAAATGCAGAGATCCCACCATGAATGCAGAGATCCCATCACAAGTGCAGAGATCCCATCACAAGTGCAGAGATCCCACCACAAGTACACAGATCCCATCACAAGTAGAGAGATCCCACTATGAGTGCAGAGATCCCACCAAAAGTGCAGAGATCCCACCATGAATGCACAGATCCCACCATGAGTGCAGAGATCCCATCACAAATGCAGAGATCCCACCATGAATGCAGAGATCCCATCACAAGTGCAGAGATCCCATCACAAGTACAAAGATCCCATCACAAGTAGAGAGATCCCACTATGAGTGCAGAGATACCACCACAAGTGCAGAGATCCCACCATGAATGCACAGATCCCACCATGAGTGCAGAGATCCCACCACAAGTGCAGAGATCCCATCATGAGTACAGAGATCCTATCTCAAGTGCAGAGATCCCACCATGAGTGCAGAGATCCCATCACATGTGCAGAGATCCCAGCATCAGTGCAGAGATCTCACCACACATGCAGAGATCCCACCACAAGTACACAGATCCCATCACAAGTAGAGAGATCCCACTATGAGTGCAGAGATCCCACCAAAAGTGCAGAGATCCCACCATGAATGCACAGATCCCACCATGAGTGCAGAGATCCCATCACAAATGCAGAGATCCCACCATGAATGCAGAGATCCCATCACAAGTGCAGAGATCCCATCACAAGTACAAAGATCCCATCACAAGTAGAGAGATCCCACTATGAGTGCAGAGATACCACCACAAGTGCAGAGATCCCACCATGAATGCACAGATCCCACCATGAGTGCAGAGATCCCACCACAAGTGCAGAGATCCCATCATGAGTACAGAGATCCTATCTCAAGTGCAGAGATCCCACCATGAGTGCAGAGATCCCATCACATGTGCAGAGATCCCAGCATCAGTGCAGAGATCTCACCACACATGCAGAGATCCCACCATGAATGTGGAGATCCTATCACAAGTGCCGAGATCCCATCACAAGTGCAAAGATCCCACCATAAGTGCAGAGATCCCATCACAAGTGCAAAGATCCTACCATAAGTGCATAGATCCCATCACAAGTGCCGAGATCCCACCATGAGTATATAGATCCCACCACATGTGCAGAGATCCCACCACAAGTGCAGAGATCCCACCACAAGTGAAGAGATCCCACTATGAGTGCAGAGATCCCACCACAAGTGCAGAGATCCCACCATGAGTGCATAGATCCCACCACATGTGCAGAGATCCCATCACAAGTGTAGAGATCCCACCACAAGTGCAGTGATCCCACCATGAGTGCAGAAATCCCATCACAAATGCAGAGATCCCACCATGAATGCAGAGATCCCATCACAAGTGCAGAGATCCCATCACAAGTGCAGAGATCCCACCACAAGTAGAAAGATCCCATCACAAGTAGAGAGATCCCACTATGAGTGCAGAGATACCACCACAAGTGCATAGATCCCACCATGAATGCACAGATCCCACCATGAGTGCAGAGATCCCATCACAAGTGCAAGGATCCCACCATAAGTGCAGAGATCCCATCACAAGTAGAGAGATCCCACTATGAGTGCAGAGATCCCACCACAAGTGCAGAGATCCCATCATGAGTACAGAGATCCCATCACATGTGCAGAGATGCCATCATATGTGCAGAGATCCCACCACATGTGCAGAGATTCCACCATCAATGCAGAGATCCTATCACAAGTGAAGAGATCCCACCACAAATGCAAAGATCCCAGCATCAGTGCAGAGATCTCACCACACATGCAGAGATCCCACCATGAATGCAGAGATCCTATCACAAGTGCAGAGATCCCATCACAAGTGCAAAGATCCCACCATAAGTGCAGAGATCCCATCACAAGTGCAAAGATCCCACCATAAGTGCATAGAGCCCATCATAAGTGCAGAGATCCCACCATGAGTATAGAGATCCCACCACATGTGCAGAGATCCCACCACAAGTGCAGAGATCCCACCACAAGTGAAGAGATCCCACTATGAGTGCAGAGATCCCACCACAAGTGCAGAGATCCCACCATGAATGCAAAGATCCCACCACATGTGCAGAGATCCCATCACAAGTGCAGAAATCCCATCACAAGTGCGGAGATCCCTCCATAGGAGCAGAGATCCCATCACAAGTGCAGAGATCCCACCATAAGTAGAGAGATCCCACTATGAGAGCAGAAATCCCACCACAAGTGCAGAGATCCCACCATGAGTGCAGAGATCCCACTATGAGTACAGAGATCCCACCATGAGTACAGAGATCCCACCACAAGTACAGTGATCCCATCATATGTAGAGAGATCCCACTATGAGTACACAGATCCCAACATGAGTGCAGATATCCCATCACAAGTGCAGAGATCCCACCACAAATGTAGAGATCTCATCACAAGTAGAGAGATCCCACTATGAGTATAGAGATCCCACCATAAGTACAGAGATCCCATCACAAGTGCAGAGATCCTACCATGAGTGCAGAGATCCCATCACAAGTGCAGAGATCCCACCAAAAGTGCAGATATCCCATCACAAGTAGTGAGATCCCACTATGAGTGCAGAGATCCCACCATGAGTGCAGATACACCATCACAAGTACAAAGATCCCACCATGAGTACAGAGATCCTACCACAAGTGCAGAGATCCCATCACAAGTGCAGATATCCCACCATGAGTGCAGAGATCCCACCACAAGTGCAGAGATCCCACCACAAGTGCAGAGATCCCATCACAAGTGCGGAGATCCCTCCATAGGAGCAGAGATCCAATCACAAGTGCAGAGATCCCACCATAAGTAGAGAGATCCCACTATGAGAGCAGAAATCCCACCACAAGTGCAGAGATCCCACCATGAGTGCAGAGATCCCACTATGAGTACACAGATCCCAACATGAGTGCAGATATCCCATCACAAGTGCAGAGATCCCACCACAAATGTAGAGATCTCATCACAAGTAGAGAGACCCCACCATGAGTATAGAGATCCCACCATAAGTGCAGAGAACCCACTATAAGTGCAGAGATCCCACCACAAGTGCAGAGATCCCATCACAAGTAGAGAGATTCAACTATAAGTACATAGATCCCACCATGAGTGCAGAGATCCCATCACGAGTGCAGAGATCCCATCACAAGTGCAGGGATCCCACCATGAGTGCATAGATCCCATCAAAAGTAGAGATATCTCACTATGAGTGCAGAGATCCCACCACAGGTGCAGTGATCCCACCATGAGTGCAGAGATCCCATCACAAAAGCATAGATCCCATCACAAGAATAGAGATCCCACCACAAGTGCAGAGATCCCATCACAAGTGCAGAGATCCCTCCATGAGTGCAGAGATCCCATCACAAGTGCAGAGATCCCATCACAAGTGCAGAGATCCCACAATGAGTATGGAGATCCTATCACAAGTGCAGGGATCCCACCATGAGTGCAGAGATCCCATCAAAAGTAGAGAGATCTCACTATGAGTGCAGAGATCCCACCACAAGTGCAGTGATCCCACCATGAGTGCAGAAATCCCATCACAAATGCAGAGATCCCACCATGAATGCAGAGATCCCATCACAAGTGCAGAGATCCCATCACAAGTGCAGAGATCCCACCACAAGTAGAAAGATCCCATCACAAGTAGAGAGATCCCACTATGAGTGCAGAGATACCACCACAAGTGCAGAGATCCCACCATGAATGCACAGATCCCACCATGAGTGCAGAGATCCCATCACAAGTGCAAGGATCCCACCATAAGTACAGAGATCCCATCACAAGTAGAGAGATCCCACTATGAGTACAGAGATCCCACCACAAGTGCAGAGATCCCATCATGAGTACAGAGATCCCATCACATGTGCAGAGATCCCATCATATGTGCAGAGATCCCACCACACGTGCAGAGATTCCACCATCAATGCAGAGATCCTATCACAAGTGAAGAGATCCCACCACAAATGCAAAGATCCCAGCATCAGTGCAGAGATCTCACCACACATGCAGAGATCCCACCATGAATGCAGAGATCCTATCACAAGTGCAGAGATCCCATCACAAGTGCAAAGATCCCACCATAAGTGCAGAGATCCCATCACAAGTGCAAAGATCCCACCGTAAGTGCATAGAGCCCATCATAAGTGCAGAGATCCCACCATGAGTATAGAGATCCCACCACATGTGCAGAGATCCCACCACAAGTGCAGAGATCCCACCACAAGTGAAGAGATCCCACTATGAGTGCAGAGATCCCACCACAAGTGCAGAGATCCCACCATGAATGCAAAGATCCCACCACATGTGCAGAGATCCCATCACAAGTGCAGAAATCCCATCACAAGTGCAGAGATCCCTCCATAGGAGCAGAGATCCCATCACAAGTGCAGAGATCCCACCATAAGTAGAGAGATCCCACTATGAGAGCAGAAATCCCACCACAAGTGCAGAGATCCCACCATGAGTGCAGAGATCCCACTATGAGTACAGAGATCCCACCATGAGTACAGAGATCCCACCACAAGTACAGTGATCCCATCATATGTAGAGAGATCCCACTATGAGTACACAGATCCCAACATGAGTGCAGATATCCCATCACAAGTGCAGAGATCCCACCACAAATGTAGAGATCTCATCACAAGTAGAGAGATCCCACTATGAGTATAGAGATCCCACCATAAGTACAGAGAACCCACCATAAGTGCAGAGATCCCACCACAAGGGCAGAGATCCCATCACAAGTAGAGAGATTCCACTATGAGTACACAGATCCCACCATGAGTGCAGAGATCCCATCATGAGTGCAGAGAACCCATCACAAGTGCAGGGATCCCACCATGAATGCAGAGATCCCATCAAAAGTAGAGAGATCTCACTATGAGTGCAGAGATCCCACCACAAGTGCAGTGATCCCACCATGAGTACAGAGATCCCATCACAAAAGCAGAGATCCCATCACAAGTATAGAGATCCCACCACAAGTGCAGGGATCCCATCACAAGTGCAGAGATCCCACCATGAGTGCAGAGATCCCATCACAAGTGCAGAGATCCCACCATGAGTACGGAGATCCTATCACAAGTGCAGGGATCCCACCATGAGTGCAGAGATCCCATCAAAAGTAGAGAGATCTCACTATGAGTGCAGAGATCCCACCACAAGTGCAGTGATCCCACCATGAGTGCAGAGATCCCATCACAAATGCAGAGATCCCACCATGAATGCAGAGATCCCATCACAAGTGCAGAGATCCCATCACAAGTGCAGAGATCCCACCACAAGTACAAAGATCCCATCACAAGTAGAGAGATCCCACTATGAATGCAGAGATACCACCACAAGTGCAGAGATCCCACCATGAATGCACAGATCCCACCATGAGTGCAGAGATCCCATCACAAGTGCAAGGATCCCACCATAAGTGCAGAGATCCCATCACAAGTAGAGAGATCCCACTATGAGTGCAGAGATCCCACCACAAGTGCAGAGATCCCATCATGAGTATAGAGATCCTATCTCAAGTGCAGAGATCCCACCATGAGTGCAGAGATCCCATCACATGTGCAGAGATCCCATCATATGTGCAGAGATCCCACCACACGTGCAGAGATTCCACCATCAATGCAGAGATCCTATCACAAGTGAAGAGATCCCACCACAAGTGAAAAGATCACAGCATCAATGCAGAGATCTCACCACACATGCAGAGATCCCACCATGAATGCAGAGATCCTATCACAAGTGCAGAGATCCCATCACAAGTGCAGAGATCCCACCATGAGTATAGAGATCCCACCACATGTGCAGAGATCCCACCACAAGTGCAGCGATCCCACCACAAGTTAAGAGATCCCACTATGAGTGCAGAGATCCCACCACAAGTGCAGAGATCCCACCATGAGTGCATAGATCCCACCACATGTGCAGAGATCCCATCACAAGTGCAGAGATCCCACCACAAGTGCAGAGATCCCACCATGAATGCAAAGATCCCAACACCAGTGCGGAGATCCCATCACAAGTGCAGAGATCCCACCACAAGTACAGAGATCCCATCACAAGTGCAGAGATCCTACCATGAGTGCAGAGATCCCATCACAAGTGCAGAGATCCCACCACAAGTGCAGATATCCCATCACAAGTAGTGAGATCCCACTATGAGTACAGAGATCCCACCATGAGTGCAGATACACCATCACAAGTACAAAGATCCCACCATGAGTACAGAGATCATACTACAAGTGCAGAGATCCCATCACAAGTGCAGATATCCCACCATGAGTGCAGAGATCCCACCACAAGTGCAGAGATCCCACCACAAGTGCAGAGATCCCATCACAAGTGCGGAGATCCCTCCATAGGAGCAGAGATCCCATCACAAGTGCAGAGATCCCACCATAAGTAGAGAGATCCCACTATGAGAGCAGAAATCCCACCACAAGTGCAGAGATCCCACCATGAGTGCAGAGATCCCACTATGAGTACAGAGATCCCACCATGAGTACAGAGATCCCACCACAAGTACAGAGATCCCATCATAATTAGAGAGATCCCACTATGAGTACACAGATCCCAACATGAGTGCAGATATCCCATCACAAGTGCAGTGATCCCATCACAAATGTAGAGATCTCATCACAAGTAGAGAGATCCCACTATGAGTATAGAGATCCCACCATAAGTGCAGAGAACCCACCATAAGTGCAGAGATCCCATCACAAGTGCAGAGATCCCATCACAAGTGCAGAGATCCCACCATGAGTACAGGGATCCCATCACAAGTGCAAAGATCCCACCATGAGTGCAGAGATCCCATAACAAGTAGAAATAGCCCACCATAAGTGCAGAGATCCCATCACAAGTGCAGAGATCCCACCATGAATGCAGAGATCCCATCACAAGTGCAGAGATCCCATCACAAGTGCAGAGATCCCACCAACAGTACAAAGATCCCATCACAAGTAGAGAGACCCCACTATGAGTGCAGAGATACCACCACAAGTGCAGAGATCCCACCATGAATGCACAGATCCCACCATGAGTGCAGAGATCCCATCACAAGTGCAAGGATCCCACCATAAGTGCAGAGATCCCATCACAATTAGAGAGATCCCACTATGAGTGCAGAGATCCCACCACAAGTGCAGAGATCCCATCATGAGTACAGAGATCCTATTCAAGTGCAGAGATCCCACCATGAGTGCAGAGATCCCATCACATGTGCAGAGATCCCATCATAAGTGCAGAGATCCCACCACACATGCAGAGATCCTACCATGAATTCAGAGATCCTATCACAAGTGCAGAGATCCCACCACAAGTGCAAAGATCCCAGCATCAGTGCAGAGATCTCACCACACATGCAGAGATCCCACCATGAATGCAGAGATCCTATCACAAGTGCAGAGATCCCATCACAAGTGCAAAGATCCCACCATAAGTGCAGAGATCCCATCACAAGTGCAAAGATCCCACCATAAGTGCATAGATCCCATCACAAGTGCAGAGATCCCACCATGAGTATAGAGATCCCACCACAAGTGCAGAGATCCCACCACAAGTGAAGAAATCCCACTATGAGTGCAGAGATCCCACCACAAGTGCAGAGATCCCACCATGAGTGCATAGATCCCACCACATGTGCAGAGATCCCATCACAAGTACAGAGATCCCACCACAAGTGCAGAGATCCCACCATGAATGCAAAGATCCCAACACCAGTACAGAGATCCCATCACAAGTGTAGAGATCCCACCACAAGTACAGAGGTTCCCATCCCAAGTGCAGAGATCCTACCATGAGTGCAGAGATCCCATCAAAAGTACAAAGATCCCACCTTGAGTGCAGAGATCCTACCACAAGTGCAGAGATCCCATCACAAGTGCAGATATCCCACCATGAGTGCAGAGATCCCACCACAAGTGGAGAGATCCCACCACAAGTGCAGAGATCCCATCACAAGTGCGGAGATCCCTCCATAGGAGCAGAGATCCCATCACAAGTGCAGAGATCCCACCATAAGTAGAGAGATCCCACTATGAGAGCAGAAATCCCACCACAAGTGCAGAGATCCCACCATGAGTGCAGAGTTCCCACTATGAGTACAGAGATCCCACCATGAGTACAGAGATCCCACCACAAGTACAGAGATCCAATCATAAGTAGAGAGATCCCACTATGAGTACACAGATCCCAACATGAGTGCTGATATCCCATCACAAGTGCAGAGATCCCACCACAAATGTAGAGATCTCATCACAAGTAGAGAGATCCCACTATGAGTATAGAGATCCCACCATAAGTGCAGAGAACCCACCATAAGTGCAGAGATCCCACTACAAGTGCAGAGATCCCATCACAAGTAGAGAGATTCCACTATGAGTACACAGATCCCACCATGAGTGCAGAGATCCCATCACGAGTGCAGAGATCCCATCACAAGTGCAGAGATTCCACCACAAGTGCAGAGATCCCACCATAAGTAGAGAGATCCCACTATGAGAGCAGAAATCCCACCACAAGTGCAGAGATCCCACCATGAGTGCAGAGTTCCCACTATGAGTACAGAGATCCCACCATGAGTACAGAGATCCCACCACAAGTACAGAGATCCAATCATAAGTAGAGAAATCCCACTATGAGTACACAGATCCCAACATGAGTGCTGATATCCCATCACAAGTGCAGAGATCCCACCACAAATGTAGAGATCTCATCACAAGTAGAGAGATCCCACTATGAGTACACAGATCCCACCATGAGTGCAGAGATCCCATCACGAGTGCAGAGATCCCATCACAAGTGCAGAGATCCCACCACAAGTGCAGAGATCCCACCATGAGTGCAGGGATCCCATCACAAGTGCAGAGATCCCACCATGAGTGCAGAGATCCCATCACAAGTAGAAAGAGCCCACCATGAGTGCAGAGATCCCGTCACAAGTGCAGAGATCCCACCATGAATGCAGAGATCCCATCACAAGTGCAGAGATCCCATCACAAGTGCAGAGATCCCATCACAAGTACAAAGATAGCATCACAAGTAGAGAGATCCCACTATGAGTGCAGAGATACCACCACAAGTGCAGAGATCCCACCATGAATGCACAGATCCCACCATGAGTGCAGAGATCCCATCACAAGTGCAGGGATCCCACCATGAGTGCAGAGATCACATCAAAAGTAGAGAGATCTCACTATGAGTGCAGAGATCCCACCACAAGTGCAGTGATCCCACCATGAGTGCAGAGATCCCATCACAAAAGCAGAGATCCCATCACAAGTATAGAGATCCCACCACAAGTGCAGAGATCCCATCACAAGTGCAGAGATCCCACCATGAGAGCAGAGATCCCATCACAAGTACAGAGATCCCACCATGAGTATAGAGATCCTATCACAAGTGCAGGGATCCCACCATGAGTGCAGAGATCCCATCAAAAGTAGAGAGATCTCACTATGAGTGCAGAGATCCCACCACAAGTGCAGTGATCCCACCATGAGTGCAGAGATCCCATCACAAATGCAGAGATCCCACCATGAATGCAGAGATCCCATCACAAGTGCAGAGATCCCATCACAAGTGCAGAGATCCCACCACAAGTACACAGATCCCATCACAAGTAGAGAGATCCCACTATGAGTGCAGAGATCCCACCAAAAGTGCAGAGATCCCACCATGAATGCACAGATCCCACCATGAGTGCAGAGATCCCATCACAAATGCAGAGATCCCACCATGAATGCAGAGATCCCATCACAAGTGCAGAGATCCCATCACAAGTACAAAGATCCCATCACAAGTAGAGAGATCCCACTATGAGTGCAGAGATACCACCACAAGTGCAGAGATCCCACCATGAATGCACAGATCCCACCATGAGTGCAGAGATCCCACCACAAGTGCAGAGATCCCATCATGAGTACAGAGATCCTATCTCAAGTGCAGAGATCCCACCATGAGTGCAGAGATCCCATCACATGTGCAGAGATCCCAGCATCAGTGCAGAGATCTCACCACACATGCAGAGATCCCACCATGAATGCGGAGATCCTATCACAAGTGCCGAGATCCCATCACAAGTGCAAAGATCCCACCATAAGTGCAGAGATCCCATCACAAGTGCAAAGATCCTACCATAAGTGCATAGATCCCATCACAAGTGCCGAGATCCCACCATGAGTATATAGATCCCACCACATGTGCAGAGATCCCACCACAAGTGCAGAGATCCCACCACAAGTGAAGAGATCCCACTATGAGTGCAGAGATCCCACCACAAGTGCAGAGATCCCACAATGAGTGCATAGATCCCACCACATGTGCAGAGATCCCATCACAAGTGTAGAGATCCCACCACAAGTGCAGTGATCCCACCATGAGTGCAGAAATCCCATCACAAATGCAGAGATCCCACCATGAATGCAGAGATCCCATCACAAGTGCAGAGATCCCATCACAAGTGCAGAGATCCCACCACAAGTAGAAAGATCCCATCACAAGTAGAGAGATCCCACTATGAGTGCAGAGATACCACCACAAGTGCATAGATCCCACCATGAATGCACAGATCCCACCATGAGTGCAGAGATCCCATCACAAGTGCAAGGATCCCACCATAAGTGCAGAGATCCCATCACAAGTAGAGAGATCCCACTATGAGTGCAGAGATCCCACCACAAGAGCAGAGATCCCATCATGAGTACAGAGATCCCATCACATGTGCAGAGATGCCATCATATGTGCAGAGATCCCACCACATGTGCAGAGATTCCACCATCAATGCAGAGATCCTATCACAAGTGAAGAGATCCCACCACAAATGCAAAGATCCCAGCATCAGTGCAGAGATCTCACCACACATGCAGAGATCCCACCATGAATGCAGAGATCCTATCACAAGTGCAGAGATCCCATCACAAGTGCAAAGATCCCACCATAAGTGCAGAGATCCCATCACAAGTGCAAAGATCCCGCCGTAAGTGCATAGAGCCCATCATAAGTGCAGAGATCCCACCATGAGTATAGAGATCCCACCACATGTGCAGAGATCCCACCACAAGTGCAGAGATCCCACCACAAGTGAAGAGATCCCACTATGAGTGCAGAGATCCCACCACAAGTGCAGAGATCCCACCATGAATGCAAAGATCCCACCACATGTGCAGAGATCCCATCACAAGTGCAGAAATCCCATCACAAGTGCGGAGATCCCTCCATAGGAGCAGAGATCCCATCACAAGTGCATAGATCCCACCATAAGTAGAGAGATCCCACTATGAGAGCAGAAATCCCACCACAAGTGCAGAGATCCCACCATGAGTGCAGAGATCCCACTATGAGTACAGAGATCCCACCATGAGTACAGAGATCCCACCACAAGTACAGTGATCCCATCATATGTAGAGAGATCCCACTATGAGTACACAGATCCCAACATGAGTGCAGATATCCCATCACAAGTGCAGAGATCCCACCACAAATGTAGAGATCTCATCACAAGTAGAGAGATCCCGCTATGAGTATAGAGATCCCACCATAAGTACAGAGAACCCACCATAAGTGCAGAGATCCCACCACAAGTGCAGAGATCCCATCACAAGTAGAGAGATTCCACTATGAATACACAGATCCCACCATGAGTGCAGAGATCCCATCATGAGTGCAGAGAACCCATCACAAGTGCAGGGATCCCACCATGAGTGCAGAGATCCCATCAAAAGTAGAGAGATCTCACTATGAGTGCAGAGATCCCATCACAAGTGCAGTGATCCCACCATGAGTGCAGAGATCCCATCACAAAAGCAGAGATCCCATCACAAGTATAGAGATCCCACCACAAGTGCAGGGATCCCATCACAAGTGCAGAGATCCCACCATAAGTGCAGAGATCCCATCACAAGTGCAGAGATCCCACCATGAGTACGGAGATCCTATCACAAGTGCAGGGATCCCACCATGAGTGCAGAGATCCCATCAAAAGTAGAGAGATCTCACTATGAGTGCAGAGATCCCACCACAAGTGCAGTGATCCCACCATGAGTGCAGAGATCCCATCACAAATGCAGAGATCCCACCATGAATGCAGAGATCCCATCACAAGTGCAGAGATCCCATCACAAGTGCAGAGATCCCACCACAAGTACAAAGATCACATCACAAGTAGAGAGATCCCACTATGAATGCAGAGATACCACCACAAGTGCAGAGATCCCACCATGAATGCACAGATCCCACCATGAGTGCAGAGATCCCATCACAAGTGCAAGGATCCCACCATAAGTGCAGAGATCCCATCACAAGTAGAGAGATCCCACTATGAGTGCAGAGATCCCACCACAAGTGCAGAGATCCCATCATGAGTATAGAGATCCTATCTCAAGTGCAGAGATCCCACCATGAGTGCAGAGATCCCATCACATGTGCAGAGATCCCATCATATGTGCAGAGATCCCACCACACGTGCAGAGATTCCACCATCAATGCAGAGATCCTATCACAAGTGAAGAGATCCCACCACAAGTGAAAAGATCACAGCATCAATGCAGAGATCTCACCACACATGCAGAGATCCCACCATGAATGCAGAGATCCTATCACAAGTGCAGAGATCCCATCACAAGTGCAGAGATCCCACCATGAGTATAGAAATCCCACCACATGTGCAGAGATCCCACCACAAGTGCAGCGATCCCACCACAAGTGAAGAGATCCCACTATGAGTGCAGAGATCCCACCACAAGTGCAGAGATCCCACCATGAGTGCATAGATCCCACCACATGTGCAGAGATCCCATCACAAGTGCAGAGATCCCACCACAAGTGCAGAGATCCATCCATGAATGCAAAGATCCCAACACCAGTGCAGAGATCCCATCACAAGTGCAGAGATCCCACCACAAGTACAGAGATCCCATCACAAGTGCAGAGATCCTACCATGAGTGCAGAGATCCCATCACAAGTGCAGAGATCCCACCACAAGTGCAGATATCCCATCACAAGTAGTGAGATCCCACTATGAGTGCAGAGATCCCACCATGAGTGCAGATACACCATCACAAGTACAAAGATCCCACCATGAGTACAGAGATCATACTACAAGTGCAGAGATCCCATCACAAGTGCAGATATCCCACCATGAGTGCAGAGATCCCACCACAAGTGCAGAGATCCCACCACAAGTGCAGAGATCCCATCACAAGTGCGGAGATCCCTCCATAGGAGCAGAGATCCCATCACAAGTGCAGAGATCCCACCATAAGTAGATAGATCCCACTATGAGAGCAGAAATCCCACCACAAGTGCAGAGATCCCACCATGAGTGCAGAGATCCCACTATGAGTACAGAGATCCCACCATGAGTACAGAGATCCCACCACAAGTACAGAGATCCCATCATAATTAGAGAGATCCCACTATGAGTACACAGATCCCAACATGAGTGCAGATATCCCATCACAAGTGCAGTGATCCCATCACAAATGTAGAGATCTCATCACAAGTAGAGAGATCCCACTATGAGTATAGAGATCCCACCATAAGTGCAGAGAACCCACCATAAGTGCAGAGATCCCACCACAAGTACAGAGATCCCATCACAAGTAGAGAGATTCCACTATGAGTACACAGAGCCCACCATGAGTGCAGAGATCCCATCACGAGTGCAGAGATCCCATCACAAGTGCAGAGATCCCATCACAAGTGCAGAGATCCCACCATGAGTGCAGGGATCCCATCACAAGTGCAGAGATCCCACCATGAGTGCAGAGATCCCATAACAAGTAGAAATAGCCCACCATAAGTGTAGAGATCCCATCACAAGTGCAGAGATCCCACCATGAATGCAGAGATCCCATCACAAGTGCAGAGATCCCATCACAAGTGCAGAGATCCCACCAACAGTACAAAGATCCCACCATGAATGCAGAGATCCCATCACAAGTGCAGAGATCCCATCACAAGTGCAGAGATCCCACCATGAATGCCCAGATCCCACCATGAGTGCAGAGATCCCATCACAAGTGCAAGGATCCCACCATAAGTGCAGAGATCCCATCACAATTAGAGAGATCCCACTATGAGTGCAGAGATCCCACCACAAGTGCAGAGATCCCATCATGAGTACAGAGATCCTATTCAAGTGCAGAGATCCCACCATGAGTGCAGAGATCCCATCACATGTGCGGAGATCCCATCATAAGTGCAGAGATCCCACCACACATGCAGAGATCCCACCATGAATTCAGAGATCCTATCACAAGTGCAGAGATCCTACCACAAGTGCAAAGATCCCAGCATCAGTGCAGAGATCTCACCACACATGCAGAGATCCCACCATGAATGCAGAGATCCTATCACAAGTGCAGAGATCCCATCACAAGTGCAAAGATCCCACCATAAGTGCAGAGATCCCATCACAAGTGCAAAGATCCCACCATAAGTGCATAGATCCCATCACAAGTGCAGAGATCCCACCATGAGTATAGAGATCCCACCACAAGTGCAGAGATCCCACCACAAGTGAAGAAATCCCACTATGAGTGCAGAGATCCCACCACAAGTGCAGAGATCCCACCATGAGTGCATAGATCCCACCACATGTGCAGAGATCCCATCACATGTGCAGAGATCCCATCACAAGTGCAGAGATCCCACCACAAGTGCAGAGATCCCACCATGAATGCAAAGATCCCAACACCAGTGCAGAGATCCCATCACAAGTGTAGAGAACCCACCACAAGTACAGATGTTCCCATCCCAAGTGCAGAGATCCTACCATGAGTGCAGAGATCCCATCACGAAGGCAGAGATCCCACCACAACTGCAGATATCCCATTACAAGTAGAGAGATCCCACTAGGAGTGCAGAGATCCCACCATGAGTGCAGATACACCATCAAAAGTACAAAGATCCCACCATGAGTGCAGAGATCCTACCACAAGTGCAGAGATCCCATCACAAGTGCAGATATCCCACCATGAGTGCAGAGATCCCACCACAAGTGCAGAGATCCCACCACAAGTGCAGAGATCCCATCACAAGTGCGGAGATCCCTCCATAGGAGCAGAGATCCCATCACAAGTGCAGAGATCCCACCATAAGTAGAGAGATCCCACTATGAGAGCAGAAATCCCACCACAAGTGCAGAGATCCCACCATGAGTGCAGAGTTCCCACTATGAGTACAGAGATCCTACCATGAGTACAGAGATCCCACCACAAGTACAGAGATCCAATCATAAGTAGAGAGATCCCACTATGAGTACACAGATCCCAACATGAGTGCTGATATCCCATCACAAGTGCAGAGATCCCACCACAAATGTAGAGATCTCATCACAAGTAGAGAGAACCCACTATGAGTATAGAGATCCCACCATAAGTGCAGAGAACCCACCATAAGTGCAGAGATCCCACCACAAGTGCAGAGATCCCATCACAAGTATAGAGATTCCACTATGAGTACACAGATCCCACCATGAGTGCAGAGATCCCATCACGAGTGCAGAGATACCATCACAAGTGCAGAGATCCCACCACAAGTGCAGAGATCCCACCATGAGTGCAGGGATCCCATCACAAGTGCAGAGATCCCACCATGAGTGCAGAGATCCCATCACAAGTAGAAAGAGCCCACCATGAGTGCAGAGATCCCGTCACAAGTGCAGAGATCCCACCATGAATGCAGAGATCCCATCACAAGTGCTGAGATCCCATCATAAGTGCAGAGATCCCACCACAAGTACAAAGATAGCATCACAAGTAGAGAGATCCCACTATGAGTGCAGAGATACCACCACAAGTGCAGAGATCCCACCAAGAATGCACAGATCCCACCATGAGTGCAGAGATCCCATCACAAGTACAGGGATCCCACCATGAGTGCAGAGATCACATCAAAAGTAGAGAGATCTCACTATGAGTGCAGAGATCCCACCACAAGTGCAGTGATCCCACCATGAGTGCAGAGATCCCATCACAAAATCAGAGATCCCATCACAAGTATAGAGATCCCACCACAAGTGCAGAGATCCCATCACAAGTGCAGAGATCCCACCATGAGAGCAGAGATCCCATCACAAGTGCAGAGATCCCACCATGAGTATAGAGATCCTATCACAAGTGCAGGGATCCCACCATGAGTGCAGAGATCCCATCAAAAGTAGAGAGATCTCACTATGAGTGCAGAGATCCCACCACAAGTGCAGTGATCCCACCATGAGTGCAGAGATCCCATCACAAATGCAGAGATCCCACCATGAATGTAGAGATCCCATCACAAGTGCAGAGATCCCATCACAAGTGCAGAGATCCCACCACAAGTACACAGATCCCATCACAAGTAGAGAGATCCCACTATGAGTGTAGAGATACCACCAAAAGTGCAGAGATCCCACCATGAATGCACAGATCCCACCATGAGTGCAGAGATCCCATCACAAATGCAGAGATCCCACCATGAATGCAGAGATCCCATCACAAGTAGAAATAGCCCACCATAAGTGCAGAGATCCCATCACAAGTGCAGAGATCCCATCACAAGTGCAGAGATCCCACCACAAGTACAAAGATCCCATCACAAGTAGAGAGACCCAACTATGAGTGCAGAGATAGCACCACAAGTGCAGAGATCCCACCATGAATGCACAGATCCCACCATGAGTGCAGAGATCCCATCACAAGTGCAAGGATCCCACCATAAGTGCAGAGATCCCATCACAATTAGAGAGATCCCACTATGAGTGCAGAGATCCCACCACAAGTGCAGAGATCCCATCATGAGTACAGAGATCCTATTCAAGTGCAGAGATCCCACCATGAGTGCAGAGATCCCATCACATGTGCAGAGATCCCATCATAAGTGCAGAGATCCCACCACACATGCAGAGATCCCACCATGAATTCAGAGATCCTATCACAAGTGCAGAGATCCCACCACAAGTGCAAAGATCCCAGCATCAGTGCAGAGATCTCACCACACATGCAGAGATCCCACCATGAATGCAGAGATCCTATCACAAGTGCAGAGATCCCATCACAAGTGCAAAGATCCCACCACAAGTGCAGAGATCCCATCACAAGTGCAAAGATCCCACCATAAGTGCATAGATCCCATCACAAGTGCAGAGATCCCACCATGAGTATAGAGATCTCACCACAAGTGCAGAGATCCCACCACAAGTGAAGAAATCCCACTATGAGTGCAGAGATCCCACCACAAGTGCAGAGATCCCACCATGAGTGCATAGATCCCACCACATGTGCAGAGATCCCATCACAAGTGCAGAGATCCCACCACAAGTGCAGAGATCCCACCATGAATGAAAAGATCCCAACACCAGTGCAGAGATCCCATCACAAGTGCAGAGATCCCACCACAAGTACAGAGATCCCATCACAAGTGCAGAGATCCTACCATGAGTGCAGAGATCCCATCACGAAGGCTGAGATCCCACCACAACTGCAGATATCCCATTACAAGTAGAGAGATCCCACTAGGAGTGCAGAGATCCCACCATGAGTGCAGATACACCATCAAAAGTACAAAGATCCCACCATGAGTGCAGAGATCCTACCACAAGTGCAGAGATCCCATCACAAGTGCAGATATCCCACCATGAGTGCAGAGATCCCACCACAAGTGCAGAGATCCCACCACAAGTGCAGAGATCCCATCACAAGTGCGGAGATCCCTCCATAGGAGCAGAGATCCCATCACAAGTGCAGAGATCCCACCATAAGTAGAGAGATCCCACTATGAGAGCAGAAATCCCACCACAAGTGCAGAGATCCCACCATGAGTGCAGAGTTCCCACTATGAGTACAGAGATCCCACCATGAGTACAGAGATCCCACCACAAGTACAGAGATCCAATCATAAGTAGAGAAATCCCACTATGAGTACACAGATCCCAACATGAGTGCTGATATCCCATCACAAGTGCAGAGATCCCACCACAAATGTAGAGATCTCATCACAAGTAGAGAGATCCCACTATGAGTACACAGATCCCACCATGAGTGCAGAGATCCCATCACGAGTGCAGAGATCCCATCACAAGTGCAGAGATCCCACCACAAGTGCAGAGATCCCACCATGAGTGCAGGGATCCCATCACAAGTGCAGAGATCCCACCATGAGTGCAGAGATCCCATCACAAGTAGAAAGAGCCCACCATGAGTGCAGAGATCCCATCACAAGTGCAGAGATCCCACCATGAGTGCATAGATCCCACCACATGTGCAGAGATCCCATCACAAGTGCAGAGATCCCACCACAAGTGCAGAGATCCCACCATGAGTGCATAGATCCCACCACATGTGCAGAGATCCCATCACAAGTGTAGAGATCCCACCACAAGTGCAGAGATCCCACCATAAATGCAAAGATCCCAACACCAGTGCAGAGATCCCATCACAAGTGCAGAGATCCCACCACAAGTAAGGAGATCCCATCACAAGTACAGAGATCCTACCATGAGTGCAGAGATCCCACTACAAGTACAGAGATCCCATCATAAGTAGAGAGATCCCACTATGAGTACACAGATCCCAACATGAGTGCAGATATCCCATCACAAGTGCAGAGATCCCACCACAAATGTAGAGATCCCATCACAAGTAGAGAGATCCCACTATGAGTATAGAGAGCCCACCATAAGTGCAGAGAACCCACCATAAGTGCAGAGATCCCACCACAAGTGCAGAGATCCCATCACAAGTAGAGAGATTCCACTATGAGTACACAGATCCCACCATGAGTGCAGAGATCCCATCATGAGTGCAGAAATCCCATCACAAGTGCAGGGATCACACCATGAGTGCAGAGATCCCATCAAAAGTAGAGAGATCTCACTATGAGTGTAGAGATACCACCACAAGTGCAGTGATCCCACCCTGAGTGCAGAGATCCCATCACAAAAGCAGAGATCCCATCACAAGTATAGAGATCCCACCACAAGTGCAGAGATCCCATCACAAGTGCAGAGATCCCATAATGAGTGCAGAGATCCCATCACAAGGGCAGATATCCCACCATAAGTACGGAGATCCTATCACAAGTGCAGGGATCCCACCATGAGTGCAGAGATCCCATCAAAAGTAGAGAGATCTCACTATGAGTGCAGAGATCCCACCACACGTGCAGTGATCCTACCATGAGTGCAGAGATCCCATCACAAATGCAGAGATCCCACCATGAATGCAGAGATCCCATCACAAGTGCAGAGATCCCATCACAAGTGCAGAGATCCCACCACAAGTACACAGATCCCATCACAAGTAGAGAGATCCCACTATGAGTGCAGAGATACCACCACAAGTGCAGAGATCCCACCATGAATGCACTGATCCCACCATGAGTGCAGAGATCCCATCACAAGTGCAAGGATCCCACCATAAGTGCAGAGATCCCATCACAAGTAGAGAGATCCCACTATGAGTGCAGAGATCCCACCACAAGTGCAGAGATCCCACCACAAGTGCAGAGATCCCATCATGAGTACAGAGATCCTATCTCAAGTGCAGAGATCCCACCATGAGTGCAGAGATCCCATCACATGTGCAGAGATCCCATCATGAGTGCAGAGATCCCACCACACATGCAGAGATCCCACCATCAATGCAGAGATCCTATCACAAGTGAAGAGATCCTACCACAAGTGCAAAGATCCCAGCATCAGTGCAGAGATCTCACCACACATGCAGAGATCCCACCATGAATGCAGAGATCCTATCACTAGTGCAGAGATCCCATAACAAGTGCAAAGATCCTACCATAAGTGCAGAGATCCCATCACAAGTGCAAAGATCCCACCATTAGTGCATAGATCCCATCACAAGTGCAGAGATCACATCAAAAGTAGAGAGATCTCACTATGAGTGCAGAGATCCCACCACAAGTGCAGTGATCCCACCATGAGTGCAGAGATCCCATCACAAAAGCAGAGATCCCATCACAAGTATAGAGATCCCACCACAAGTGCAGAGATCCCATCACAAGTGCAGAGATCCCACCATGAGAGCAGAGATCCCATCACAAGTGCAGAGATCCCACCATGAGTATAGAGATCCTATCACAAGTGCAGGGATCCCACCATGAGTGCAGAGATCCCATCAAAAGTAGAGAGATCTCACTATGAGTGCAGAGATCCCACCACAAGTGCAGTGATCCCACCATGAGTGCAGAGATCCCATCACAAATGCAGAGATCCCACCATGAATGTAGAGATCCCATCACAAGTGCAGAGATCCCATCACAAGTGCAGGGATCACACCATGAGTGCAGAGATCCCATCAAAAGTAGAGAGATCTCACTATGAGTGCAGAGATACCACCACAAGTGCAGTGATCCCACTCTGAGTGCAGAGATCCCATCACAAAAGCAGAGATCCCATCACAAGTACAGAGATCCCACCACAAGTGCAGAGATCCCATCACAAGTGCAGAGATCCCATAATGAGTGCAGAGATCCCATCACAAGGGCAGATATCCCACCATGAGTACGGAGATCCTATCACAAGTGCAGGGATCCCACCATGAGTGCAGAGATCCCATCAAAAGTAGAGAGATCTCACTATGAGTGCAATCCTACCACAAGTGCAGTGATCCTACCATGAGTGCAGAGATCCCATCACAAATGCAGAGATCCCACCATGAATGCAGAGATCCCATCACAAGTGCAGAGATCCCATCACAAGTGCAGAGATCCCACCACAAGTACACAGATCCCATCACAAGTAGAGAGATCCCACTATGAGTGCAGAGATACCACCACAAGTGCAGAGATCCCACCATGAATGCACAGATCCCACCATGAGTGCAGAGATCCCATCACAAGTGCAAGGATCCCACCATAAGTGCAGAGATACCATCACAAGTAGAGAGATCACACTATGAGTGCAGAGATCCCACCACAAGTGCAGAGATCCTACCACAAGTGCAGAGATCCCATCATGAGTACAGAGATCCTATCTCAAGTGCAGAGATCCCACCATGAGTGCAGAGATCCCATCACATGTGCAGAGATCCCATCATGAGTGCAGAGATCCCACCACACATGCAGAGATCCCACCATCAATGCAGAGATCCTATCACAAGTGAAGAGATCCCACCACAAGTGCAAGGATCCCAGCATCAGTGCAGAGATCTCACCACACATGCAGAGATCCCACCATGAATGCAGAGATCCTATCACTAGTGCAGAGATCCCATCACAAGTGCAAAGATCCCACCATAAGTGCAGAGATCCCATCACAAGTGCAAAGATCCAACCATTAGTGCATAGATCCCATCACAAGTGCAGAGATCCCACCATGAGTATAGAGATCCCACCTCATGTGCAGAGATCCCACCACAAGTGCAGAGATCCCACCACAAGTGAATAGATCCCACTATGAGTGCAGAGATCCCACCACAAGTGCAGCGATCCCACCATGAGTGCATAGATCCCACCACATGTGCAGAGATCCTATCACAAGTGCAGAGATCCCACCACAAGTGCAGAGATCCCACCATGAGTGCAGAGATCCCATCACAAGTGCAGAGATCCCACAATGAGTATGGAGATCCTATCACAAGTGCAGGGATCCCACCATGAGTGCAGAGATCCCATCAAAAGTAGAGAGATCTCACTATGAGTGCAGAGATCCCACCACAAGTGCAGTGATCCCACCATGAGTGCAGAAATCCCATCACAAATGCAGAGATCCCACCATGAATACAGAGATCCCATCACAAGTGCAGAGATCCCATCACAAGTGCAGAGATCCCACCACAAGTAGAAAGATCCCATCACAAGTAGAGAGATCCCACTATGAGTGCAGAGATACCACCACAAGTGCAGAGATCCCACCATGAATGCACAGATCCCACCATGAGTGCAGAGATCCCATCACAAGTGCAAGGATCCCACCATAAGTGCAGAGATCCCATCACAAGTAGAGAGATCCCACTATGAGTGCAGAGATCCCACCACAAGTGCAGAGATCCCATCATGAGTACAGAGATCCTATCTCAAGTGCAGAGATCCCACCATGAGTGCAGAGATCCCATCACATGTGCAGAGATCCCATCATATGTGCAGAGATCCCACCACACATGCAGAGATTCCACCATCAATGCAGAGATCCTATCACAAGTGAAGAGATCCCACCACGAATGCAAATATCCCAGCATCAGTGCAGAGATCTCACCACACATGCAGAGATCCCACCATGAATGCAGAGATCCTATCACAAGTGCAGAGATCCCATCACAAGTGCAAAGATCCCACCATAAGTGCAGAGATCCCATCACAAGTGCAAAGATCCCACCATAAGTGCATAGAGCCCATCACAAGTGCAGAGATCCCACCATGAGTATAGAGATCCCACCACATGTGCAGAGATCCCACCACAAGTGCAGAGATCCCACCACAAGTGAAGAGATCCCACTATGAGTGCAGAGATCCCACCACAAGTGCAGAGATCCCACCATGAATGCAAAGATCCCACCACATGTGCAGAGATCCCATCACAAGTGCAGAAATCCCATCACAAGTGCGGAGATCCCTCCATAGGAGCAGAGATCCCATCACAAGTGCAGCGATCCCACCATAAGTAGAGAGATCCCACTATGAGAGCAGAAATCCCACCACAAGTGCAGAGATCCCACCATGAGTGCAGAGATCCCACTATGAGTACAGAGATCCCACCATAAGTACAGAGATCCCACCACAAGTACAGTGATCCCATCATATATAGAGAGATCCCACTATGAGTACACAGATCCCAACATGAGTGCAGATATCCCATCACAAGTGCAGAGATCCCACCACAAATGTAGAGATCTCATCACAAGTAGAGAGATCCCACTATGAGTATAGTGATCCCACCATAAGTGCAGAGAACCCACCATAAGTGCAGAGATCCCACCACAAGTGCAGAGATCCCATCACAAGTAGAGAGATTCCACTATGAGTACACAGATCCCACCATGAGTGCAGAGATCCCATCATGAATGCAGAGAACCCATCACAAGTGCAGGGATCCCACCATGAGTACAGAGATCCCATCAAAAGTAGAGAAATCTCACTATGAGTGCAGAGATCCCACCACAAGTGCAGTGATCCCACCATGAGTGCAGAGATCCCATCACAAAAGCAGAGATCCCATCACAAGTATAGAGATCCCACCACAAGTGCAGGGATCCCATCACAAGTGCAGAGATCCCACCATGAGTGCAGAGATCCCATCACAAGTGCAGAGATCCCACCATGAGTACGGAGATCTTATCACAAGTGCAGGGATCCCACCATGAGTGCAGAGATCCCATCAAAAGTAGAGCGATTTCACTATGAGTGCAGAGATCCCACCACAAGTGCAGTGATCCCACCATGAGTGCAGAGATCCCATCACAAATGCAGAGATCCCACCATGAATGCAGAGATCCCATCACAAGTGCAGAGATCCCATCACAAGTGCAGAGATCCCACCACAAGTACAAAGATCCCATCACAAGTAGAGAGATCCCACTATGAGTGCAGAGATACCACCACAAGTGCAGAGATCCCACCATGAATGCACAGATCCCACCATGAGTGCAGAGATCCCATCACAAGTGCAAGGATCCCACCATAAGTGCAGAGATCCCATCACAAGTAGAGAGATCCCACTATGAGTGCAGAGATCCCACCACAAGTGCAGAGATCCCATCATGAGTATAGAGATCCTATCTCAAGTGCAGAGATCCCACCATGAGTGCAGAGATCCCATCACATGTGCAGAGATCCCATCATATGTGCAGAGATCCCACCACACGTGCAGAGATTCCACCATCAATCCAGAGATCCTATCACAAGTGAAGAGATCCCATCACAAGTGCAAAGATCACAGCATCAGTGCAGAGATCTCACCACACATGCAGAGATCCCACCATGAATGCAGAGATCCTATCACAAGTGCAGAGATCCCATCACAAGTGCAGAGATCCCACCATGACTATAGAGATCCCACCACATGTGCAGAGATCCCACCACAAGTGCAGCGATCCCACCACAAGTGAAGAGATAACACTATGAGTGCAGAGATCCCACCACATGTGCAGAGATCCCATCACAAGTGCAGAGATCCCACCACAAGTGCAGAGATCCCACCATGAATGAAAAGATCCCAACACCAGTGCAGAGATCCCATCACAAGTGCAGAGATACCACCACAAGTACAGAGATCCCATCACAAGTGCAGAGATCCCATCATGAATGCAGAGATCCTATCACAAGTGCAGAGATCCCATCACAAGTGCAAAGATCCCACCATAAGTGCAGAGATCCCATCACAAGTGCAAAGATCCCACCGTAAGTGCATAGAGCCCATCACAAGTGCAGAGATCCCACCATGAGTATAGAGATCCCACCACATGTGCAGAGATCCCACCACAAGTGCAGAGATCCCACCACAAGTGAAGAGATCCCACTATGAGTGCAGAGATCCCACCACAAGTGCAGAGATCCCACCATGAATGCAAAGATCCCACCACATGTGCAGAGATCCCATCACAAGTGCAGAAATCCCATCACAAGTGCGGAGATCCCTCCATAGGAGCAGAGATCCCATCACAAGTGCAGCGATCCCACCATAAGTAGAGAGATCCCACTATGAGAGCAGAAATCCCACCACAAGTGCAGAGATCCCACCATGAGTGCAGAGATCCCACTATGAGTACAGAGATCCCACCATAAGTACAGAGATCCCACCACAAGTACAGTGATCCCATCATATATAGAGAGATCCCACTATGAGTACACAGATCCCAACATGAGTGCAGATATCCCATCACAAGTGCAGAGATCCCACCACAAATGTAGAGATCTCATCACAAGTAGAGAGATCCCACTATGAGTATAGAGATCCCACCATAAGTGCAGAGAACCCACCATAAGTGCAGAGATCCCACCACAAGTGCAGAGATCCCATCACAAGTAGAGAGATTCCACTATGAGTACACAGATCCCACCATGAGTGCAGAGATCCCATCATGAATGCAGAGAACCCATCACAAGTGCAGGGATCCCACCATGAGTGCAGAGATCCCATCAAAAGTAGAGAAATCTCACTATGAGTGCAGAGATCCCACCACAAGTGCAGTGATCCCACCATGAGTGCAGAGATCCCATCACAAAAGCAGAGATCCCATCACAAGTATAGAGATCCCACCACAAGTGCAGGGATCCCATCACAAGTGCAGAGATCCCACCATGAGTGCAGAGATCCCATCACAAGTGCAGAGATCCCACCATGAGTACGGAGATCCTATCACAAGTGCAGGGATCCCACCATGAGTGCAGAGATCCCATCAAAAGTAGAGCGATTTCACTATGAGTGCAGAGATCCCACCACAAGTGCAGTGATCCCACCATGAGTGCAGAGATCCCATCACAAATGCAGAGATCCCACCATGAATGCAGAGATCCCATCACAAGTACAGAGATCCCATCACAAGTGCAGAGATCCCACCACAAGTACAAAGATCCCATCACAAGTAGAGAGATCCCACCATGAGTGCAGAGATCCCATCACAAATGCAGAGATCCCACCATGAATGCACAGATCCCACCATGAGTGCAGAGATCCCATCACAAGTGCAAGGATCCCACCATAAGTGCAGAGATCCCATCACAAGTAGAGAGATCCCACTATGAGTGCAGAGATCCCACCACAAGTGCAGAGATCCCATCATGAGTATAGAGATCCTATCTCAAGTGCAGAGATCCCACCATGAGTGCAGAGATCCCATCACATGTGCAGAGATCCCATCATATGTGCAGAGATCCCACCACACGTGCAGAGATTCCACCATCAATGCAGAGATCCTATCACAAGTGAAGAGATCCCATCACAAGTGCAAAGATCACAGCATCAGTGCAGAGATCTCACCACACATGCAGAGATCCCACCATGAATGCAGAGATCCTATCACAAGTGCAGAGATCCCATCACAAGTGCAGAGATCCCACCATGAGTATAGAGATCCCACCACATGTGCAGAGATCCCACCACAAGTGCAGCGATCCCACCACAAGTGAAGAGATAACACTATGAGTGCAGAGATCCCACCACATGTGCAGAGATCCCATCAAAAGTGCAGAGATCCCACCACAAGTGCAGAGATCCCACCATGAATGCAAAGATCCCAACACCAGTGCAGAGATCCCATCACAAGTGCAGAGATACCACCACAAGTACAGAGATCCCATCACAAGTGCAGAGATCCTACCATGAGTGCAGAGATCCCATCACAAGTGCAGAGATCCCACCACAAGTACAGATATCCCATCACAAGTAGTGAGATCCCACTATGAGTGCAGAGATCCCACCATGAGTGCAGATACACCATCACAAGTACAAAGATCCCACCATGAGTAAAGAGATCATACTACAAGTGCAGAGATCCCATCACAAGTGCAAATATCCCACCATGAGTGCAGAGATCCCACCACAAGTGCAGAGATCACACCACAAGTGCAGAGATCTCATCACAAGTGCGGAGATCCCTCCATAGGAGCAGAGATCCCATCACAAGGGCAGAGATCCCACCATAAGTAGAGAGATCCCACTATGAGAGCAGAAATCCCACCATGAGTACAGAGATCCCACCACAAGTACAGAGATCCCATCATAAGTAGAGAGATCCCACTATGAGTACACAGATCCCAACATGAGTACAGATATCCCATCACAAGTGCAGTGATCCCACCACAAATGTAGAGATCTCATCACAAGTAGAGAGATCCCACTATGAGTATAGAGATCCCACCATAAGTGCAGAGAACCCACCATAAGTGCAGAGATCCCATCACAAGTGCAGAGATCCCATCACAAGTAGAGAGATTCCACTATGAGTACACAGAGCCCACCATGAGTGCAGAGATCCCATCATGAGTGCAGAGATCCCATCACAAGTACAGAGATCCCATCACAAGTGCAGAGATCCCACCATGAGTGCAGGGATCCCATCACAAGTGCAGAGATCCCACCATGAGTGCAGAGATCCCATAACAAGTAGAAATAGCCCACCATAAGTGCAGAGATCCCATCACAAGTGCAGAGATCCCACCATGAATGCAGAGATCCCATCACAAGTGCAGAGATCCCATCACAAGTGCTGAGATCCCACCACAAGTACAAAGATCCCATCACAAGTAGAGAGACCCCACTATGAGTGCAGAGATACCACCACAAGTGCAGAGATCCCACCATGAATGCACAGATCCCACCATGAGTGCAGAGATCCCATCACAAGTGCAAGGATCCCACCATAAGTGCAGAGATCCCATCACAATTAGAGAGATCCCACTATGAGTGCAGAGATCCCACCACAAGTGCAGAGATCCCATCATGAGTACAGAGATCCTATTCAAGTGCAGAGATCCCACCATGAGTGCAGAGATCCCATCACATGTGCAGAGATCCCATCATAAGTGCAGAGATCCCACCACACATGCAGAGATCCCACCATGAATGCAGAGATCCTATCACAAGTGCAGAGATCCCACCACAAGTGCAAAGATCCCAGCATCAGTGCAGAGATCTCACCACACATGCAGAGATCCCACCATGAATGCAGAGATCCTATCACAAGTGCAGAGATCCCATCACAAGTGCAAAGATCCCACCATAAGTGCAGAGATTCCATCACAAGTGCAAAGATCCCACCATAAGTGCATAGATCCCATCACAAGTGCAGAGATCCCACCATGAGTATAGAGATCCCACCACAAGTGCAGAGATCCCACCACAAGTGAAGAAATCCCACTATGAGTACAGAGATCCCACCACAAGTGCAGAGATCCCACCATGAGTGCATAGATCCCACCACATGTGCAGAGATCCCATCACAAGTGCAGAGATCCCACCACAAGTGCAGAGATCCCACCATGAATGCAAAGATCCCAACACCAGTGCAGAGATCCCATCACAAGTGCAGAGATCCCACCACAAGTACAGAGATCCCATCACAAGTGCAGAGATCCTACCATGAGTGCAGAGATCCCATCACAAGTGCAGAGATCCCACCACAAGTGCAGATATCCCATTACAAGTAGAGAGATCCCACTAGGAGTTCAGAGATCCCACCATGAGTGCAGATACACCATCAAAAGTACAAAGATCCCACCATGAGTGCAGAGATCCTACCACAAGTGCAGAGATCCCATCACAAGTGCAGATATCCCACCATGAGTGCAGCGATCCCACCACAAGTGCAGAGATCCCACCACAAGTGCAGAGATCCCATCACAAGTGCGGAGATCCCTCCATAGGAGCAGAGATCCCATCACAAGTGCAGAGATCTCACCATAAGTAGAGAGATCCCACTATGAGAGCAGAAATCCCACCACAAGTGCAGAGATCCCACCATGAGTGCAGAGTTCCCACTATGAGTACAGAGATCCCACCATGAGTACAGAGATCCACCACAAGTACAGAGATCCAATCATAAGTAGAGAGATCCCACTATGAGTACACAGATCCCAACATGAGTGCTGATATCCCATCACAAGTGCAGAGATCCCACCACAAATGTAGAAATCTCATCACAAGTAGAGAGATCCCACTATGAGTATAGAGATCCCACCATAAGTGCAGAGAACCCACCATGAGTGCAGAGATCCCACCACAAGTGCAGAGATCTCATCACAAGTAGAGAGATTCCACTATGAGTACACAGATCCCACCATGAGTGCAGAGATCCCATCACGAGTGCAGAGATCCCATCACAAGTGCAGAGATCCCACCACAAGTGCAGAGATCCCACCATGAGTGCAGGGATCCCATCACAAGTGCAGAGATTCCACCATGAGTGCAGAGATCCCATTACAAGTAGAAAGAGCCCACCATGAGTGCAGAGATCCCGTCACAAGTGCAGAGATCCCACCATGAATGCAGAGATCCCATCACAAGTGCAGAGATCCCATCACAAGTGCAGAGATCCCACCACAAGTACAAAGATAGCATCACAAGTAGAGAGATCCCACTATGAGTGCAGAGATACCACCACAAGTGCAGAGATCCCACCATGAATGCACATATCCCACCATGAGTGCAGAGATCCCATCACAAGTGCAGGGATCCCACCATGAGTGCAGAGATCCCATCAAAAGTAGAGAGATCTCACTATGAGTGCAGAGATCCCACCACAAGTGCAGTGATCCCACCATGAGTGCAGAGATCCCATCACAAAAGCAGAGATCCCATCACAAGTATAGAGATCCCACCACAAGTGCAGAGATCCCATCACAAGTGCAGAGATCCTACCATGAGAGCAGAGATCCCATCACAAGTGCAGAGATCCCACCATGAGTATAGAGATCCTATCACAAGTGCAGGGATCCCACCATGAGTGCAGAGATCCCATCAAAAGTAGAGAGATCTCACTATGAGTACAGAGATCCCACCAAAAGTGCAGTGATCCCACCATGAGTGCAGAGATCCCATCACAAATGCAGAGATCCCACCATGAATGCAGAGATCCCATCACAAGTGCAGAGATCCCATCACAAGTGCAGAGATCCCACCACAAGTACACAGATCCCATCACAAGTAGAGAGATCCCACTATGAGTGCAGAGATACCACCAAAAGTGCAGAGATCCCACCATGAATGCACAGATCCCACCATGAGTGCAGAGATCCCACCACAAGTGCAGAGATCCCATCATGAGTACAGAGATCCTATCTCAAGTGCAGAGATCCCACCATGAGTGCAGAGATCCCATCACATGTGCAGAGATCCCATCATAAGTGCAGAGATCCCACCACACATGCAGAGATCCCACCATCAATGCAGAGATCCTATCACCAGTAAAGAGATCCCACCACAAGTGCAAAGATCCCAGCATCAGTGCAGAGATCTCACCACACATGCAGAGATCCCACCATGAATGCAGAGATCCTATCACAAGTGCAGAGATCCCATCACAAGTGCAAAGATCCCACTATAAGTGCAGAGATCCTATCACAAGTGCAAAGATCCCACCATAAGTGCATTGATCCCATCACAAGTGCAGAGATCCCACCATGAGTGTATAGATCCCACCACATGTGCAGAGATCCCACCACAAGTGCAGAGATCCCACCACAAGTGAAGAGATCCCACTATGAGTGCAGAGATCCCACCACAAGTGCAGAGATCCCACCATGAGTGCATTAGTCCCACCACATGTGCAGAGATCCCATCACAAGTGTAGAGATCCCACCACAAGTGCAGAGATCCCACTATGAATGCAAAGATCCCAACACCAGTGCAGAGATCCCATCACAAGTGCAGAGATCCCACCACAAGTAAGGAGATCCCATCACAAGTACAGAGATTCTACCATGAGTGCAGAGATCCCACTACAAGTACAGAGATCCCATCATAAGTAGAGAGATCCCACTATGAGTACACAGATCCCAACATGAGTGCAGATATCCCATCACAAGTGCAGAGATCCCACCACAAATGTAGAGATCCCATCACAAGTAGAGAGATCCCACTATGAGTATAGAGATCCCACCATAAGTGCAGAGAACCCACCATAAGTGCAGAGATCCCACCACAAGTGCAGAGATCCCATCACAAGTAGAGAGATTCCACTATGAGTACACAGATCCCACCATGAGTGCAGAGATCCCATCGTGAGTGCAGAGATCCCATCACAAGTGCAGGGATCCCACCATGAGTGCAGAGATCCCTTCAAAAGTAGAGAGATCTCACTATGAGTGCAGAGATCCCACCACAAGTGCAGTGATCCCACCATGAGTGCAGAGATCCCATCACAAAAGCAGAGATCCCATCACAAGTATAGAGATCCCACCACAAGTGCAGAGATCCCATCACAAGTGCAGAGATCCCATAATGAGTGCAGAGATCCCATCACAAGTGCAGAGATCCCACCATGAGTATGGAGATCCTATCACAAGTGCAGGGATCCCACCATGAGTGCAGAGATCCCATCAAAAGTAGAGAGATCTCACTATGAGTGCAGAGATCCCACCACAAGTGCAGTGATCCTACCATGAGTGCAGAGATCCCATCACAAATGCAGAGATCCCACCATGAATGCAGAGATCCCATCACAAGTGCAGAGATCCCATCACAAGTGCAAAGATCCCACCACAAGTACACAGATCCCATCGCAAGTAGAGAGATCCCACTATGAGTGCAGAGATACCACCACAAGTGCAGAGATCCCACCATGAATGCACAGATCCCACCATGAGTGCAGAGATCCCATCACAAGTGCAAGGATCCCACCATAAGTGCAGAGATCCCATCACAAGTAGAGAGATCCCACTATGAGTGTAGAGATCCCACCACAAGTGCAGAGATCCCACCACAAGTGCAGAGATCCCATCATGAGTACAGAGATCCTATCTCAAGTGCAGAGATCCCACCATGAGTGCAGAGATCCCATCACATGTGCAGAGATCCCATCATGAGTGCAGAGATCCCACCACATGTGCAGAGATCCCACCATCAATGCAGAGATCCTATCACAAGTGAAGAGATCCCACCACAAGTGCAAAGATCCCAGCATCAGTGCAGAGATCTCACCACACATGCAGAGATCCCACCATGAATGCAGAGATCCTATCACTAGTGCAGAAATCCCATCACAAGTGCAAAGATCCCACCATAAGTGCAGAGATCCCATCACAAGTGCAAAGATCCCACCATTAGTGCATAGATCCCATCACAAGTGCAGAGATCCCACCATGAGTATAGAGATCCCACCACATGTGCAGAGATCCCACCACAAGTGCAGAGATCCCACCACAAGTGAAGAGATCCCACTATGAGTGCAGAGATCCCACCACAAGTGCAGAGATCCCACCATGAATGCAAAGATCCCAACACCAGTGCAGAGATCCCATCACAAGTGCAGAGATCCCACCACAAGTACAGAGATCCCATCACAAGTGCAGAGATCCTACCATGAGTGCAGAGATCCCATCACAAGTGCAGAGATCCCACCACAAGTGCAGATATCCCATCACAAGTAGTGAGAACCCACTATGAGTGCAGAGATCCCACCATGAGTGCAGATACTCCATCACAAGTACAAAGATCCCACCATGAGTACAGAGATCCTACCACAAGTGCAGAGATACCATCATGAGTGCAGATATCCCACCATGAGTGCAGAGATCCCACCACAAGTGCAGAGATCCCACCACAAGTGCAGAGATCCCATCACAAGTGTGGAGATCCCTCCATAGGAGCAGAGATCCCATCACAAGTGCAGAGATCCCACCATAAGTAGAGAGATCCCACTATGAGAGCAGAAATCCCACCACAAGTGCAGAGATCCCACCATGAGTGCAGAGATCCCACTATGAGTACAGAGATCCCACCATGAGTACAGAGATCCCACCACAAGTACAGAGATCCCATCATAAGTAGAGAGATCCCACTATGAGTACACAGATCCCAACATGAGTGCAGATATCCCATCACAAGTGCAGAGATCACACCACAAATGTAGAGATCTCATCACAAGTAGAGAGATCCCACTATGAGTATAGAGATCCCACCATAAGTGTAGAGAACCCACCATAAGTGCAGAGATCCCACCACAAGTGCAGAGATCCCATCACAAGTAGAGAGATTCCACTATGAGTACACAGAGCCCACCATGAGTGCAGAGATCCCATCATGAGTGCAGAGATCTGTGGTAAATAAATAAATAATACCTCTCTTTTTGACTAGACATATATCATAACAGATAGCTCAATAAATAAGAGTCAAGATTCGAGGTAGTAGGAGTTTTGCAGGTTTAATACAGCATAAGGACAGGAACAGGACAACCTGCATAGGAATAGGATGGCAGGGCCCAGCAGCTGCTGGGGCTGGATCTGGGATGAGCGCGCTGACTTTTAATAACAATACATGAGCATATATACATAACGCAAACACATAGCATTACATTGCAGTAGGCGTAGCAGTGGGTGGAGCAGAAGGTGTGACGCGTAGCAGTCGCGAAAGATAAGGGCGAAAAGAGGTGTAACGGGGCGTATACATAGACATGTGATGTAAACGTAACAGAATATGTCATGAATGGGCGGAAACATTGGAGGGGGCTACCTAAGGAGCCGGGACCTCTAACCTGATGGTGCGCGCAAACTAGCAATGACGTATCACTAGGAGAAGCTGGGGGCTTCGAACTCTGTGCTAGGAGCAGAGACTGAAGTCTGGAGAGTCAGGGCGACATGTACCTAAACAGTATCTAGTATCTGATGTTTAGAGAACATGTTGATATAAACTAGAAGTCAGGAGAGGAAAGGCTAACTTGATTCTAAGACTGGACCATGCATTATTCTACATGTAGTGCGTGATGAAGAATATTAAATGACCATTAAATGCAGTATTTCTCTAACATGGAGACGTGAAGGCTAGACAATGACGGAAACTATCGATGCGATTCAGTAGCTTAGGAATGCAGAGAAGGAGGACTGAACTGATAACTGGAAACATAACATACTTTTGGCAGACTCAGAGACTGAGCCAGGCTGGGCCGGGCACTGCGAGGCAGGAAGTAAGTGAAGGGTCGAGGATACAGGTGGGGGCTGTATCGCTCCTCAGCGAGGCTTCAGGAGACAGGAGCTGAATCTGGTGTCCAGGCCCTTTTGAGGCCTAGAAACGGGGATTTTATAATAGAATAACGTGCACACTGAGAAACGTGGCAACGTAGCTTTACATAGGCCTGATATTCGTAGTATTCACGAGGACTGGAAACTGGCATACTAGAGGTGGACACAACTATAATTGCGTCATTAATCGAACATGGGGAATGCATATGCATATTTAATCATGCACACATAACATATGATGGATGACACGTAGGGACACAGTACATGGCAAAATTTACTTTTCCACATTCCCTCCTTGTCACTACGTTTCCATCAGGAACCATCAATTTTCATGATACCATCTATCATTTCATACAGTATCATTTGCTCGTCTCGAATTATCCTGGAACGGGTTTTAGAACGGGGCTTGGGACTAGGAATACAAGAGGTAGCACAAATGCCGCAAATCGCAGGGCCACATTGTATACAGAGGCAGCAGCTGAATATGATCGCTACTGCAATACCTAGAAAGGACAAGACTTTCCATCCCCATGCGGAAATTATATTCCAGAACCAACCGGACCATGTCCAGGTGCCTGGATCTTGGTGTATCAGATGGGCAATTTTATGGAGTCTGGTTATAGCTGAATAAACAGACGGCGCGTTATTTGGAATGAAAATGCAGCAACTAGATCCGATGACTCTACAGGCCCCGCCCCTATCGGCCAGTATGACGTCAAGGACGAGACGATTCTGTAAAACGACAAATCTCATAGCAGATTGCTCTTCGGTTAAGTTACCTAGAGCAGAGGCAGTCTCATTTACTACAGCTTCGAGGGTTCTGGTTAACCTACGGATCAGTTTACTATTCTGGATAGGTCCTATAAAAAAGAAGAAACCTCTGTTGAAATCTGTATACTGTTCTAGAGCAGTTTCAGTATAATCGACAATTGGGGACTCCCTTCTATGTCTAATGTGTACTAGATGTGTGTTTCTATGATAATCAGGTGGGGCTAGAAAAACTGGTGGCAGTAGGAAGGCAATGTAACAGGTTCCCTCCCAATCGAGGGGCAGACGAACATATGCGGTTTGACCACAAATAAAATAAGAATGACGTGAAGCTTTGAAGATAGATTTCCCACTGTCACTATACTTGACAATAGTAGTACAATCACTATGTCCTACGTGTATGGAACCCTTATTTCGGACACATAATTCGCCTTTGACTGGTAGTACTGAAATAGCAGGTAAGTCTGGAGTAGTATCAGACTGAACATTCAGGACCATAAAATTCGAAGAATAATTACCTAAATTATACACTTCATTTTCTAGATCTAAACCTGTTCTGTGGGGGAGACCTTGCTTGTCTGGAAAACATGTACTGTTAAGAAAAGACATATCTGTTGAGGATGACGTTAACGTGGACCATGCTCCACACGAACCATTATGTGAGAATGGATAAGGAAAGAGTGGCAGAACTCCCTTCGGTGTCTGGAAAGGGGGGAGTCGACCACACACCCAACAATTAGTGGCATTGCTGGTCTGGTGTGAGTAATGTAACATGCGGATAAAGGAGTTATTTCGCATAGCGAGGCGGTAAGAAAGTTCATGAGGAGGCAGATCACTAAACGTGTGCTCTACTGTAGCATTAGCAGACTTATTTACATGAAGAACTGGGAAATACAGATAGAATGCATAACTGGTTCAGGAAATCATAAGGCTGAAAAACAATATGAAGCATAGAAAAACGATACATCGGATTGAGTTTTGACTAACTCTCTCACTATGGGGGTCTATTTTATACATGTCAGAAACAGTCTAACCGTTTCACCTAGGGGAGGACTTAGACAATCAAACTGACTGACTTATTTTACTAGACCTTAATTTCTGTTTATACTCCTGCTGCGGAGTTTTCTCTAACAGGGGAGGGGTTGTAGCAATGTCTTTTGCGGGACAGTCCTTGAGAACAATGCTTTGGCAATCCTTCAAATCCTGGGAAATGTTTTTTAAGACGGGTTTCAATCCATTAAAAAGTTTGACATGAGAAAGGTGCACCCAGCCTTTGCGTCCTTCCAACTTCACGGCTGTACGGGTGGTGAGGAGGACCTGTCGGGGCTCTTTCCAACGAGGCTCCAGCGGACTTGATCTGTCAAAGTTGCGGACCATCACCATGGATCCTGGAACGATTTCGTGCGGTGCCACCTCGGTATTGTCTGGAAATGCGGCGGCAACCTGTGAACGACATGAGTTGAGGGCAGACATCAAGAAAGCTAGGTAATCTGTCAGCATATTACTTGAAACATCGGTAATACTTCGGGGTCTAGGAGTACCCCACATGTTAGGGGGGCGGCCGAAAACGACCTCATACGGGGACAGACCTGATCTGGAATGTGCGACCATGCGCATATAAAATAAAGCGACTGGCAGAGCTACTAGCCAGTCCACACCTTTTTCTTTACACACTTTTGCAATACGGATTTTCAGGGTCTGATTATGTCTCTCTACGAGACCGGCTGCTTCAGGATGGCGTACACAATGGAACTTCCACTGGTACCCTAACAACAGGGAAACATGCTTCATGAGTTCGGATGAGAATGGCTGACCGTTATCAGAATATACGACTCTAGGGAGTCCATAACGGGGGAAGAACTCACGAACCAACTGCTTCGCAGTGGTCGCGGCTGTGTAATCTGGGACTGGATATGCTTCTGTCCACCTGGATAAAGCGCATACAACTACAAGGACATACTTGAAACCTCGACATCGCTCCATCTGAATATAATCCATCTGGAGGACTTCGAAAGGGTGGTCAGGGGGCTGGAATCCACCTCGTTCCACCGGGACACTTTTACCTGGATTAAACTGACAACATATCATACAGGTACGGACTTTCTGCTTGGCTGCAGCTCGTAAATGCTTGTTGAACCAAATATTCTGGATACTGTCTAACATAGCTTTTTCTCCTAAATGTGCTGGACTATGTGCGGTATTGATAATGACTTGAACCATAGAGTCGGGGAAAAACCATGTGGCTCTACCCTTCGTTAACCATCCTTGATCTGTCTGGACCCCTCCTTGTTCGGACCATTTCTTGATTTCTTCGGGAGTAGCATGTAACTGTATGTCTATGACATCTTGTGTAGGGTCCTTAACTGTCATACATGTAGTCGGATCTGGAGTATGTGTCTGATTAACTGGAATGTCTAGAGTCTGTGCTGTAAGCTTGGCTGTGCGATCTGCTAGATCGTTACCTTGAGAAATGGTGTCAGTAACTTTCGTATGTGCTTTGCACTTCATGATAGCGATAGATGTCGGCAAGTGTATGGCATCTAACAGAGCTTGAATAAGGAGACCATGCTGAATCTTGGTTCCATGAGAAGTCATAAAACCTCTCTCCTGCCAGAGCACTCCGAAGTCGTGTACAACTCCAAATGCGTAACGTGAATCTGTGTAAACATTAACTTTCAAGTTCTTGGCGTGTATACAGGCTTGTGTCAGAGCAACTAGCTCTGCTGCTTGAGCGGACAGGGTATCAATACGGTGTGTTTCAATAACTTCGGTGCCAGTAGTCACTGCATACGCGGCGACTAGTTCTCCTGTACTAGTTCTCATACATGAACCATCCACATAAAGTGTCAGGTCGGGGTCTGGTAACGGAGTATCTGTCAGATCTTGTCTCGGCTTGGTCATAATGTTAACTACTTCCACGCAATCATGTGGGTCAGGATTCGAAGTAACTGATGGTAACAGTGTAGCAGGATTCAGGATGTTGCAGCGTCTGATTTCTATGTGTGGCTGGAACAGTGTCAATTCATAACCTGTTAAACGTGCAATTGTCAGGTGCTGAGTTTGTGTTCGGTTTAAAAGAACTTCCACAGAATGTGGAACTTGTACTGTCAAGGTATGTCCTAAGACTATGGAATCACTTTGTCTGATAGCTAGGGCTGTGGCTGCAACTGACTTGAGGCACGCAGGCAGAGCCTGGGCTACAGGATCTAATGTGCTCGAAAAATAAGCACAGGGCTTGTATTGTCCTGCTTGATCTTGTGTGAGAACAGATAATGCTGTACCTTCGCGTTCAGTAACGAAAAGTGTAAAAGGCTTACTGTAGTTCGGTGTTGCTAGAACTGGAGCTTGGCATAGGGCTTTCTTTAACTCATTAAAACTAAGTGTATGTTCAGATGTCCAAGGGAGGACAGTCGATACGGCTGCCTCCTGTGTCGTTAACTGTATCAGTGGCTTGGCTAGAAATGCATACTGAGGAATCCATTGTCTGCAGTAAGAAGTAAGGCCGATAAAAGCACGTACCTCCTTCTGAGTCTTGGGCTGAGGAAGACTCGCTATTAACTGGATACGGTCTGGTGTCAACTGCCTACCCCTCTTGGACAGTAAGTGTCCTAAGTAGACCACTTGCTGGACACAGAATTGAAGCTTAGAAGGGGACACCTTGTGCCCCATCTCGGCTAGGAAATACAAAACTGTAAGTGATGCTCGCTCGTAAGCACGCTCAGAACGGGCTGTGATCAGTAGATCATCGACATACTGGAGCAGCGCAGTGTCAGTTGGCATGTGAATGTTGTCTAGTTGTCTCTTGAGTGCTTGACTGTAAATACTAGGACTTTCTGTGAAACCTTGAGGAGCTCGTGTAAACATATAGCTCCTTCCATTTAAACAAAATCCGAAAAGGAACTGGCTGTCTGGATGAATAGGAACACTGAAAAATGCGTTCTTGAGGTCTATGACAGTGAAGAACGTGGCTTCGGAATCAATGGCTGTCAATAGGGAAGAGATGTCTGGGACAACTGGGTACTGCGGAATAATACATTTATTAAGTTCTCGTAGGTCAATCACTAATCGATATACTGGGGGTGCATTTGGATCAGTACGTTTCATGACTGGAATGATCGGAGAATTACATACATTGGAGTCAGTTTCTACAACCACTCCTTGAGCAATAAGCTCGTCAATAATTTTGGATAAGGCTGCTACAGCCTCTGGTGGCAATCTGTACTGTCTGATTCGTGGTAACACTACACCTGGCTTGAGAGTCACACGATAGGGTGTGATTTGCATGTAACCTACATCAGTTGGACCTTGCGCCCATAGATGCTGCGGAACATTAGACAGTCTTGAATCAAAATCTCGTAATACATAGTGACCCTTGAAGTCACGTAAGAACAATCGTATTCCCTCTGGGGAACAGCATATAACTGCACCTAACTCTTTCAGTGTCTTAATGCCTAATAGATTTTCTGGACATGACTTAGTAAGTAACAGATCAGTAGTGCGGGACAATGGACCTACTTCTAGAGAAACTGGCTTTGAAATCTCATTTACGATAGGTTTTCCTGAAAATCCAAGGGAAACATTTCTTGAGCCTGAGAGCGGAGCCCCTGGAACTTCGGCGTGACTAATTGTGGTCCTACTTGCCCCTGTATCAATCAAAAACTTTCTGTCTTTCCCTAATACTTGACTGTGAACATAGGGACCTTCTTGATCTACAGGTATCTCGATGAGAGGCAAGCCTACCTCCCTCTCTAGGCTGTTTCATGAATACTGCTGGTACTCTGGATACTCAGACTGTGCATACTGGTACATCTGCGATGTAACATGCTGTGTTGCAGCAATAGGCTGCGGTGCGGTAACTGTCTGTGGTGCATTCTGTGGCTGAAGAGTCTGTGAAACTTGTTCTTGTCTAGGCGGACGTGGTCTTTCTTTAGTCTTACCAGTAGCTATGTTGTGTTTCAGAACTGCACACTCATTTATGAAATGACCTGGCTGTTTACAATAATTGCAATTCCCTTTAACGGGAGCTGCAGGATGACTGGCTTGATTCGGACCCCTCTTCTGACTGTCTTGAGGAACAGATTGTGCAACTAGTACTTTCATTTTCGTGTCTTTCATACGTTTTCTTTCGTGTTCTTGTTCTTCTCTGATTCTATTCTGGTGGTATTGAAGCATCTGCAACATCTGGGACGGGGTATTAGCTTGCCAGGTACTTTCGACTTTCAGAACTCGATTTTTAATCTGTGGGCTTGAATTCTCGACTAATTTAGTAACAAAAAGGTGAGGGTATGACTCACTACTTGTCTTGAGACCACTGTTGATGCTAAAACATTTTTCAAATCTAGAATAAAAATCACTAATATCCTCATCTTGCTTTTGTTTACAGGCTGAGATTGCATCCCAGTCTTCTTTTCTAGTTGTCAATAATCGGGGTAAAACTTGTATTAATAATTCCGGTAATTCTTTACATTTATCTCCAAGACCGGTACCTGGTACTCGTGCCTTGTCTTCAGCTTCTAGAACTGCCCAATCGATCTTTTTCTCTCCCACCTCCCATTCTTTTTCCTTGAGCTTTTCATACTCGCATGATGCATTCGGCATCCCATGTACCCGATACGGGCCATCTATACTTTTCTTCTAACTGTTTGGTATACTCTACCCATAAATCTAGATACAATATGGCGCTTATGCCATGCTTCTGATACATAAAATGACCTGGACTGTCCCTCGGCGGAACAGGAACTGCTTCTTCTAACAAACCCTTTCTAGTTTTTAGCTGACGTAATTTGGAAAACAAGGGCATGACTGGACTGTAATCTAGACACAATACAATACACAATAAACACGATACTTATTCCCCATTCATACCACGACATTAAAATACATGAAGAACATTTAAAAATAACAGTTCGGACAGAATATTACCTGGAATACTGAGAACAGAAACACAAGAATTTCTCGAGAACGGAACAGACTAGAGTTACTGGATGCACTGCTGAAACAGTACGGAACATACCGGTCCCATAAAGGGACGCATCAAGACCCGTATCCACCTAGGTGAACACTTCGTTTGTGAGTCTGTGTACCACCAACCCACGGACCAGAGTCAATTTAGATTGACCCTGTCTAGATACTACCCCAGTAATGGTACTCACCGGGCAGCAAGAACGGAAGGCCTCGGATCGGACTGGACTGCTACGACGACGGACGACGAACTTCGGACTTCAGTTACGGGTGGGCCTCCGGATACCTCGGACCTTGGACTCTTGGCTTGGGCTCTGGTCGGGACTCGCCGCGTTCCTCCACCGTCTCGTTTGGATGCTGGACCGCCTCCTCCGTCTCCTCCGTGGGCCTGAGGGATACTTGAAGCAGAAATATCTGCCGGTGCGCAGAAGAGTTCCGTCACGACTGCAGAGGGTCAGGGGGTCGGCGTGGCTTCACCGACGCGTGGGGAAAGGGCAAGTCCCTATTCGGGCGCCATTATGTGGTAAATAAATAAATAATACCTCTCTTTTTGACTAGACATATATCATAACAGATAGCTCAATAAATAAGAGTCAAGATTCGAGGTAGTAGGAGTTTTGCAGGTTTAATACAGCATAAGGACAGGAACAGGACAACCTGCATAGGAATAGGATGGCAGGGCCCAGCAGCTGCTGGGGCTGGATCTGGGATGAGCGCGCTGACTTTTAATAACAATACATGAGCATATATACATAACGCAAACACATAGCATTACATTGCAGTAGGCGTAGCAGTGGGTGGAGCAGAAGGTGTGACGCGTAGCAGTCGCGAAAGATAAGGGCGAAAAGAGGTGTAACGGGGCGTATACATAGACATGTGATGTAAACGTAACAGAATATGTCATGAATGGGCGGAAACATTGGAGGGGGCTACCTAAGGAGCCGGGACCTCTAACCTGATGGTGCGCGCAAACTAGCAATGACGTATCACTAGGAGAAGCTGGGGGCTTCGAACTCTGTGCTAGGAGCAGAGACTGAAGTCTGGAGAGTCAGGGCGACATGTACCTAAACAGTATCTAGTATCTGATGTTTAGAGAACATGTTGATATAAACTAGAAGTCAGGAGAGGAAAGGCTAACTTGATTCTAAGACTGGACCATGCATTATTCTACATGTAGTGCGTGATGAAGAATATTAAATGACCATTAAATGCAGTATTTCTCTAACATGGAGACGTGAAGGCTAGACAATGACGGAAACTATCGATGCGATTCAGTAGCTTAGGAATGCAGAGAAGGAGGACTGAACTGATAACTGGAAACATAACATACTTTTGGCAGACTCAGAGACTGAGCCAGGCTGGGCCGGGCACTGCGAGGCAGGAAGTAAGTGAAGGGTCGAGGATACAGGTGGGGGCTGTATCGCTCCTCAGCGAGGCTTCAGGAGACAGGAGCTGAATCTGGTGTCCAGGCCCTTTTGAGGCCTAGAAACGGGGATTTTATAATAGAATAACGTGCACACTGAGAAACGTGGCAACGTAGCTTTACATAGGCCTGATATTCGTAGTATTCACGAGGACTGGAAACTGGCATACTAGAGGTGGACACAACTATAATTGCGTCATTAATCGAACATGGGGAATGCATATGCATATTTAATCATGCACACATAACATATGATGGATGACACGTAGGGACACAGAACATGGCAACATTTACTTTTCCACAGATCCCATCACAAGTGCAGAGATCCCATCACAAGTGCAGAGATCCCACCATGAGTGCAGGGATCCCATCACAAGTGCAGAGATCCCATCACAAGTGCAGAGATCCTACCATGAGTGCAGAGATCCCATAACAAGTAGAAATAGCCCACCATAAGTGCAGAGATCCCATCACAAGTGCAGAGATCCCACCATGAATGCAGAGATCCCATCACAAGTGCAGAGATCCCATCACAAGTGCAGAGATCCCACCACAAGTACAAAGATCCCATCACAAGTAGAGAGACCCCACTATGAGTGCAGAGATACCACCACAAGTGCAGAGATCCCACCATGAATGCACAGATCCCACCATGAGTGCAGAGATCCCATCACAAGTGCAAGGATCCCACCATAAGTGCAGAGATCCCATCACAATTAGAGAGATCCCACTATGAGTGCAGAGATCCCACCACAAGTGCAGAGATCCCATCATGAGTACAGAGATCCTATTCAAGTGCAGAGATCCCACCATGAGTGCAGAGATCCCATCACATGTGCAGAGATCCCATCATAAGTGCAGAGATCCCACCACACATGCAGAGATCCCACCATGAATGCAGAGATCCTATCACAAGTGCAGAGATCCCACCACAAGTGCAAAGATCCCAGCATCAGTGCAGAGATCTCACCACACATGCAGAGATCCCACCATGAATGCAGAGATCCTATCACAAGTGCAGAGATCCCATCACAAGTGCAAAGATCCCACCATAAGTGCAGAGATTCCATCACAAGTGCAAAGATCCCACCATAAGTGCATAGATCCCATCACAAGTGCAGAGATCCCACCATGAGTATAGAGATCCCACCACAAGTGCAGAGATCCCACCACAAGTGAAGAAATCCCACTATGAGTACAGAGATCCCACCACAAGTGCAGAGATCCCACCATGAGTGCATAGATCCCACCACATGTGCAGAGATCCCATCACAAGTGCAGAGATCCCACCACAAGTGCAGAGATCCCACCATGAATGCAAAGATCCCAACACCAGTGCAGAGATCCCATCACAAGTGCAGAGATCCCACCACAAGTACAGAGTTCCCATCACAAGTGCAGAGATCCTACCATGAGTGCAGAGATCCCATCACAAGTGCAGAGATCCCACCACAAGTGCAGATATCCCATTACAAGTAGAGAGATCCCACTAGGAGTGCAGAGATCCCACCATGAGTGCAGATACACCATCAAAAGTACAAAGATCCCACCATGAGTGCAGAGATCCTACCACAAGTGCAGAGATCCCATCACAAGTGCAGATATCCCACCATGAGTGCAACGATCCCACCACAAGTGCAGAGATCCCACCACAAGTGCAGAGATCCCATCACAAGTGCGGAGATCCCTCCATAGGAGCAGAGATCCCATCACAAGTGCAGAGATCCCACCATAAGTAGAGAGATCCCACTATGAGAGCAGAAATCCCACCACAAGTGCAGAGATCCCACCATGAGTGCAGAGTTCCCACTATGAGTACAGAGATCCCACCATGAGTACAGAGATCCACCACAAGTACAGAGATCCAATCATAAGTAGAGAGATCCCACTATGAGTACACAGATCCCAACATGAGTGCTGATATCCCATCACAAGTGCAGAGATCCCACCACAAATGTAGAAATCTCATCACAAGTAGAGAGATCCCACTATGAGTATAGAGATCCCACCATAAGTGCAGAGAACCCACCATGAGTGCAGAGATCCCACCACAAGTGCAGAGATCTCATCACAAGTAGAGAGATTCCACTATGAGTACACAGATCCCACCATGAGTGCAGAGATCCCATCACGAGTGCAGAGATCCCATCACAAGTGCAGAGATCCCACCACAAGTGCAGAGATCCCACCATGAGTGCAGGGATCCCATCACAAGTGCAGAGATTCCACCATGAGTGCAGAGATCCCATCACAAGTAGAAAGAGCCCACCATGAGTGCAGAGATCCCGTCACAAGTGCAGAGATCCCACCATGAATGCAGAGATCCCATCACAAGTGCAGAGATCCCATCACAAGTGCAGAGATCCCACCACAAGTACAAAGATAGCATCACAAGTAGAGAGATCCCACTATGAGTGCAGAGATACCACCACAAGTGCAGAGATCCCACCATGAATGCACATATCCCACCATGAGTGCAGAGATCCCATCACAAGTGCAGGGATCCCACCATGAGTGCAGAGATCCCATCAAAAGTAGAGAGATCTCACTATGAGTGCAGAGATCCCACCACAAGTGCAGTGATCCCACCATGAGTGCAGAGATCCCATCACAAAAGCAGAGATCCCATCACAAGTATAGAGATCCCACCACAAGTGCAGAGATCCCATCACAAGTGCAGAGATCCTACCATGAGAGCAGAGATCCCATCACAAGTGCAGAGATCCCACCATGAGTATAGAGATCCTATCACAAGTGCAGGGATCCCACCATGAGTGCAGAGATCCCATCAAAAGTAGAGAGATCTCACTATGAGTGCAGAGATCCCACCACAAGTGCAGTGATCCCACCATGAGTGCAGAGATCCCATCACAAATGCAGAGATCCCACCATGAATGCAGAGATCCCATCACAAGTGCAGAGATCCCATCACAAGTGCAGAGATCCCACCACAAGTACACATATCCCATCACAAGTAGAGAGATCCCACTATGAGTGCAGAGATACCACCAAAAGTGCAGAGATCCCACCATGAATGCACAGATCCCACCATGAGTGCAGAGATCCCACCACAAGTGCAGAGATCCCATCATGAATGCAAAGATCCCAACACCAGTGCAGAGATCCCATCACAAGTGCAGAGATCCCACCACAAGTACAGAGATCCCATCACAAGTGCAGAGATCCTACCATGAGTGCAGAGATCCCATCACAAGTGCAGAGATCCCACCACAAGTGCAGATATCCCATCACAAGTAGTGAGAACCCACTATGAGTGCAGAGATCCCACCATGAGTGCAGATACTCCATCACAAGTACAAAGATCCCACCATGAGTACAGAGATCCTACCACAAGTGCAGAGATACCATCATGAGTGCAGATATCCCACCACGAGTGCAGAGATCCCACCACAAGTGCAGAGATCCCACCACAAGTGCAGAGATCCCATCACAAGTGTGGAGATCCCTCCATAGGAGCAGAGATCCCATCACAAGTGCAGAGATCCCACCATAAGTAGAGAGATCCCACTATGAGAGCAGAAATCCCACCACAAGTGCAGAGATCCCACCATGAGTGCAGAGATCCCACTATGAGTACAGAGATCCCACCATGAGTACAGAGATCCCACCACAAGTACAGAGATCCCATCATAAGTAGAGAGATCCCACTATGAGTACACAGATCCCAACATGAGTGCAGATATCCCATCACAAGTGCAGAGATCACACCACAAATGTAGAGATCTCATCACAAGTAGAGAGATCCCACTATGAGTATAGAGATCCCACCATAAGTGTAGAGAACCCACCATAAGTGCAGAGATCCCACCACAAGTGCAGAGATCCCATCACAAGTAGAGAGATTCCACTATGAGTACACAGAGCCCACCATGAGTGCAGAGATCCCATCATGAGTGCAGAGATCCCATCACAAGTGCAGAGATCCCATCACAAGTGCAGAGATCCCACCATGAGTGCAGGGATCCCATCACAAGTGCAGAGATCCCATCACAAGTGCAGAGATCCTACCATGAGTGCAGAGATCCCATAACAAGTAGAAATAGCCCACCATAAGTGCAGAGATCCCATCACAAGTGCAGAGATCCCACCATGAATGCAGAGATCCCATCACAAGTGCAGAGATCCCATCACAAGTGCAGAGATCCCACCACAAGTACAAAGATCCCATCACAAGTAGAGAGACCCCACTATGAGTGCAGAGATACCACCACAAGTGCAGAGATCCCACCATGAATGCTCAGATCCCACCATGAGTGCAGAGATCCCATCACAAGTGCAAGGATCCCACCATAAGTGCAGAGATCCCATCACAATTAGAGAGATCCCACTATGAGTGCAGAGATCCCACCACAAGTGCAGAGATCCCATCATGAGTACAGAGATCCTATTCAAGTGCAGAGATCCCACCATGAGTGCAGAGATCCCATCACATGTGCAGAGATCCCATCATAAGTGCAGAGATCCCACCACACATGCAGAGATCCCACCATGAATGCAGAGATCCTATCACAAGTGCAGAGATCCCACCACAAGTGCAAAGATCCCAGCATCAGTGCAGAGATCTCACCACACATGCAGAGATCCCACCATGAATGCAGAGATCCTATCACAAGTTCAGAGATCCCATCACAAGTGCAAAGATCCCACCATAAGTGCAGAGATTCCATCACAAGTGCAAAGATCCCACCATAAGTGCATAGATCCCATCACAAGTGCAGAGATCCCACCATGAGTATAGAGATCCCACCACAAGTGCAGAGATCCCACCACAAGTGAAGAAATCCCACTATGAGTACAGAGATCCCACCACAAGTGCAGAGATCCCACCATGAGTGCATAGATCCCACCACATGTGCAGAGATCCCATCACAAGTGCAGAGATCCCACCACAAGTGCAGAGATCCCACCATGAATGCAAAGATCCCAACACCAGTGCAGAGATCCCATCACAAGTGCAGATATCCCACCACAAGTACAGAGTTCCCATCACAAGTGCAGAGATCCTACCATGAGTGCAGAGATCCCATCACAAGTGCAGAGATCCCACCACAAGTGCAGATATCCCATTACAAGTAGAGAGATCCCACTAGGAGTGCAGAGATCCCACCATGAGTGCAGATACACCATCAAAAGTACAAAGATCCCACCATGAGTGCAGAGATCCTACCACAAGTGCAGAGATCCCATCACAAGTGCAGATATCCCACCATGAGTGCAGCGATCCCACCACAAGTGCAGAGATCCCACCACAAGTGCAGAGATCCCATCACAAGTGCGGAGATCCCTCCATAGGAGCAGAGATCCCATCACAAGTGCAGAGATCCCACCATAAGTAGAGAGATCCCACTATGAGAGCAGAAATCCCACCACAAGTGCAGAGATCCCACCATGAGTGCAGAGTTCCCACTATGAGTACAGAGATCCCACCATGAGTACAGAGATCCACCACAAGTACAGAGATCCAATCATAAGTAGAGAGATCCCACTATGAGTACACAGATCCCAACATGAGTGCTGATATCCCATCACAAGTGCAGAGATCCCACCACAAATGTAGAAATCTCATCACAAGTAGAGAGATCCCACTATGAGTATAGAGATCCCACCATAAGTGCAGAGAACCCACCATGAGTGCAGAGATCCCGCCACAAGTGCAGAGATCTCATCACAAGTAGAGAGATTCCACTATGAGTACAAAGATCCCACCATGTGTGCAGAGATCCCATCACAAGTGCAGAGATCCCATCACAAGTGCAGAGATCCCACCACAAGTGCAGAGATCCCACCATGAGTGCAGGGATCCCATCACAAGTGCAGAGATTCCACCATGAGTGCAGAGATCCCATCACAAGTAGAAAGAGCCCACCATGAGTGCAGAGATCCCGTCACAAGTGCAGAGATCCCACCATGAATGCAGAGATCCCATCACAAGTGCAGCGATCCCATCACAAGTGCAGAGATCCCACCACAAGTACAAAGATAGCATCACAAGTAGAGAGATCCCACTATGAGTGCAGAGATACCACCACAAGTGCAGAGATCCCACCATGAATGCACATATCCCACCATGAGTGCAGAGATCCCATCACAAGTGCAGGGATCCCACCATGAGTGCAGAGATCCCATCAAAAGTAGAGAGATCTCACTATGAGTGCAGAGATCCCACCACAAGTGCAGTGATCCCTCCATGAGTGCAGAGATCCCATCACAAAAGCAGAGATCCCATCACAAGTATAGAGATCCCACCACAAGTGCAGAGATCCCATCACAAGTGCAGAGATCCTACCATGAGAGCAGAGATCCCATCACAAGTGCAGAGATCCCACCATGAGTATAGAGATCCTATCACAAGTGCAGGGATCCCACCATGAGTGCAGAGATCCCATCAAAAGTAGAGAGATCTCACTATGAGTGCAGAGATCCCACCACAAGTGCAGTGATCCCACCATGAGTGCAGAGATCCCATCACAAATGCAGAGATCCCACCATGAATGCAGAGATCCCATCACAAGTGCAGGGATCTCATCACAAGTGCAGAGATCCCACCACAAGTACACATATCCCATCACAAGTAGAGAGATCCCACTATGAGTGCAGAGATACCACCAAAAGTGCAGAGATCCCACCATGAATGCACAGATCCCACCATGAGTGCAGAGATCCCACCACAAGTGCAGAGATCCCATCATGAGTACAGAGATCCTATCTCAAGTGCAGAGATCCCACCATGAGTGCAGAGATCCCATCACATGTGCAGAGATCCCATCATAAGTGCAGAGATCCCACCACACATGCAGAGATCCCACCATCAATGCAGAGATCCTATCACCAGTGAAGAGATCCCACCACAAGTGCAAAGATCCCAGCATCAGTGCAGAGATCTCACCACACATGCAGAGATCCCACCATGAATGCAGAGATCCTATCACAAGTGCAGAGATCCCATCACAAGTGCAAAGATCCCACCATAAGTGCAGAGATCCTATCACAAGTGCAAAGATCCCACCATAAGTGCATAGATCCCATCACAAGTGCAGAGATCCCACCATGAGTATATAGATCCCACCACATGTGCAGACATCCCACCACAAGTGCAGAGATCCCACCACAAGTGAAGAGATCCCACTATGAGTGCAGAGATCCCACCACAAGTGCAGAGATCCCACCATGAGTGCATAGATCCCACCACATGTGCAGAGATCCCATCACAAGTGTAGAGATCCCCCCACAAGTGCAGAGATCCCACTATGAATGCAAAGATCCCAACACCAGTGCAGAGATCCCATCACAAGTGCAGAGATCCCACCACAAGTAAGGAGATCCCATCACAAGTACAGAGATTCTACCATGAGTGCAGAGATCCCACTACAAGTACAGAGATCCCATCATAAGTAGAGAGATCCCACTATGAGTACACAGATCCCAACATGAGTGCAGATATCCCATCAACAGTGCAGAGATCCAACCACAAATGTAGAGATCCCATCACAAGTAGAGAGATCCCACTATGAGTATAGAGATCCCACCATAAGTGCAGAGAACCCACCATAAGTGCAGAGATCCCACCACAAGTGCAGAGATCCCATCACAAGTAGAGAGATTCCACTATGAGTACACAGATCCCACAATGAGTGCAGAGATCCCATCGTGAGTGCAGAGATCCCATCACAAATGCAGGGATCCCACCATGAGTGCAGAGATCCCATCAAAAGTAGAGAGATCTCACTATGAGTGCAGAGATACCACCACAAGTGCAGTGATCCCACCATGAGTGCAGAGATCCCATCACAAAAGCAGAGATCCCATCACAAGTATAGAGATCCCACCACAAGTGCAGAGATCCCATCACAAGTGCAGAGATCCCATAATGAGTGCAGAGATCCCATCACAAGTGCAGAGATCCCACCATGAGTACGGAGATCCTATCACAAGTGCAGGGATCCCACCATGAGTGCAGAGATCCCATCAAAAGTAGAGAGATCTCACTATGAGTGCAGAGATCCCACCACGAGTGCAGTGATCCTACCATGAGTGCAGAGATCCCATCACAAATGCAGAGATCCCACCATGAATGCAGAGATCCCATCACAAGTGCAGAGATCCCATCACAAGTGCAAAGATCCCACCACAAGTACACAGATCCCATCACAAGTAGAGAGATCCCACTATGAGTGCAGAGATACCACCACAAGTGCAGAGATCCCACCATGAATGCACAGATCCCACCATGAGTGCAGAGATCCCATCACAAGTGCAAGGATCCCACCATAAGCACAGAGATCCCATCACAAGTAGAGAGATCCCACTATGAGTGCAGAGATCCCACCACAAGTGCAGAGATCCCACCACAAGTGCAGAGATCCCATCATGAGTACAGAGATCCTATCTCAAGTGCAGAGATCCCACCATGAGTGCAGAGATCCCATCACATGTGCAGAGATCCCATCATGAGTGCAGAGATCCCACCACATGTGCAGAGATCCCACCATCAATGCAGAGATCCTATCACAAGTGAAGAGATCCCACCACAAGTGCAAAGATCCCAGCATCAGTGCAGAGATCTCACCACACATGCAGAGATCCCACCATGAATGCAGAGATCCTATCACTAGTGCAGAGATCCCATCACAAGTGCAAAGATCCCACCATAAGTGCAGAGATCCCATCACAAGTGCAAAGATCCCACCATTAGTGCATAGATCCCATCACAAGTGCAGAGATCCCACCATGAGTATAGAGATCCCACCACATGTGCAGAGATCCCACCACAAGTGCAGAGATCCCACCACAAGTGAAGAGATCCCACTATGAGTGCAGAGATCCCACCACAAGTGCAGAGATCCCACCATGAGTGCATAGATCCCACCACATGTGCAGAGATCCTATCACAAGTGCAGAGATCCCACCACAAGTGCAGAGATCCCACCATGAATGCAAAGATCCCAACACCAGTGCAGAGATCCCATCACAAGTGCAGAGATCCCACCACAAGTACAGAGATCCCATCACAAGTGCAGAGATCCTACCATGAGTGCAGAGATCCCATCACAAGTGCAGAGATCCCACCACAAGTGCAGATATCCCATCACAAGTAGTAAGAACCCACTATGAGTGCAGAGATCCCACCATGAGTGCAGATACTCCATCACAAGTACAAAGATCCCACCATGAGTACAGAGATCCTACCACAAGTGCAGAGATACCATCATGAGTGCAGATATCCCACCATGAGTGCAGAGATCCCACCACAAGTGCAGAGATCCCACCACAAGTGCAGAGATCCCATCACAAGTGTGGAGATCCCTCCATAGGAGCAGAGATCCCATCACAAGTGCAGAGATCCCACCATAAGTAGAGAGATCCCACTATGAGAGCAGAAATCCCACCACAAGTGCAGAGATCCCACCATGAGTGCAGAGATCCCACTATGAGTACAGAGATCCCACCATGAGTACAGAGATCCCACCACAAGTACAGAGATCCCATCATAAGTAGAGAGATCCCACTATGAGTACACAGATCCCAACATGAGTGCAGATATCCCATCACAAGTGCAGAGATCACACCACAAATGTAGAGATCTCATCACAAGTAGAGAGATCCCACTATGAGTATAGAGATCCCACCATAAGTGTAGAGAACCCACCATAAGTGCAGAGATCCCACCACAAGTGCAGAGATCCCATCACAAGTGCAAAGATCCCACCATAAGTGCAGAGGTCCCACCACAAGTGCAGAGATCCCACCACAAGTGCAAAGATCCTAGCATCAGTGCAGAGATCTCACCACACATGCAGAGATCCCACCATGAATGCAGAGATCCTATCACTAGTGCAGAGATCCCATCACAAGTGCAAAGATCCCACCATAAGTGCAGAGATCCCATCACAAGTGCAAAGATCCCACCATTAGTGCATAGATCCCATCACAAGTGCAGAGATCCCACCATGAGTATAGAGATCCCACCACATGTGCAGAGATCCCACCACAAGTGCAGAGATCCCACCACAAGTGAAGAGATCCCACTATGAGTGCAGAGATCCCACCACAAGTGCAGAGATCCCACCATGAGTGCATAGATCCCACCACATGTGCAGAGATCCTATCACAAGTGCAGAGATCCCACCACAAGTGCAGAGATCCCACCATGAATGCAAAGATCCCAACACCAGTGCAGAGATCCCATCACAAGTGCAGAGATCCCACCACAAGTACAGAGATCCCATCACAAGTGCAGAGATCCTACCATGAGTGCAGAGATCCCATCACAAGTGCAGAGATCCCACCACAAGTGCAGATATCCCATCACAAGTAGTGAGAACCCACTATGAGTGCAGAGATCCCACCATGAGTGCAGATACTCCATCACAAGTACAAAGATCCCACCATGAGTACAGAGATCCTACCACAAGTGCAGAGATACCATCATGAGTGCAGATATCCCACCATGAGTGCAGAGATCCCACCACAAGTGCAGAGATCCCACCACAAGTGCAGAGATCCCATCACAAGTGTGGAGATCCCTCCATAGGAGCAGAGATCCCATCACAAGTGCAGAGATCCCACCATAAGTAGAGAGATCCCACTATGAGAGCAGAAATCCCACCACAAGTGCAGAGATCCCACCATGAGTGCAGAGATCCCACTATGAGTACAGAGATCCCACCATGAGTACAGAGATCCCACCACAAGTACAGAGATCCCATCATAAGTAGAGAGATCACACTATGAGTACACAGATCCCAACATGAGTGCAGATATCCCATCACAAGTGCAGAGATCACACCACAAATGTAGAGATCTCATCACAAGTAGAGAGATCCCACTATGAGTATAGAGATCCCACCATAAGTGTAGAGAACCCACCATAAGTGCAGAGATCCCACCACAAGTGCAGAGATCCCATCACAAGTAGAGAGATTTGACTATGAGTACACAGATACCACCATGAGTGCAGAGATCCCATCATCAGTGCAGAGATCCCATCACAAGTGCAGAGATCCCACCACAAGTGCAGAGATCCCACCATGAGTGCAGGGATCCCATCACAAGTGCATAGATCCCACCATGAGTGCAGAGATCCCATCACAAGTAGAAAGAGCCCACCATGAGTGCAGAGATCCCATCACAAGTGCAGAGATCCCACCATGAATGCAGAGATCCCATCACAAGTGCAGAGATCCCATCACAAGTGCAGAGATCCCACCAAGAGTACAAAGATCCCATCACAAGTAGAGAGATCCCTCTATGAGTTCAGAGATACCACCACAAGTGCAAAAATCCCACCATGAATGCACAGATCCCACCATGAGTGCAGAGATCCCATCACAAGTGCAGGGATCCCACCATGAGTGCATAGATCCCATCAAAAGTAGAGAGATCTCACTATGAGTGCAGAGATCCCACCACAAGTACAGTGATCCCACCATGAGTGCAGAGATCCCATCACAAAAGCAGAGATCCCATCACAAGTACAGAGATCCCACCACAAGTGCAGAGATCCCATCACAAGTGCAGAGATCCCACCATGGGTGCAGAGATCCCATCACAAGTGCAGAGATCCGACCATGAGTACGGAGATCCTATCACAAGTGCAGGGATCCCACCATGAGTGCAGAGATCCCATCAAAAGTAGAGAGATCTCACTATTAGTGCAGAGATCTCACCACAAGCGCAGTGATCCCACCATGAGTGCAGAGATCCCATCACAAATACAGAGATCCCACCATGAGTACAGAGATCCCATCACAAGTGCAGAGATCCCACCATGAGTGCAGAGATCCCATCACAAGTAGAGACATGCCACTATGAGTGCAGAGATCCCACCACAAGTGCAGAGATCCCACCATGAGTGCAAAGATCCCATCACAAGTGCAGAGATCCCATTGAGTGGAGAGATCCCATCACAAGTACAGAGATCCCAACATGAGAGCAGAGATCCCATCACAAGTAGAGAGATCCCACTATGAGTGCAGAGATTCCACCACAAGTGCAGAGATCCCATCACAAGTTGGGAGATCTAACTTTGAATGCAGAGATCCCACCATGAGTGCAGAGATCCTATCACAAGTGCAGAGATCCCACCATGAGTGCAAAGATCCCATCACAAGTAGAGAGATCCCACCACAAGTGCAGAGATCAAATCATGAATACAGAGATCCCACCACAAGTGCAGAGATCCCTTCACAAGTGCAGAGATCCCATGAGTGCAGAGATTCCACCATGAATGCAGAGATCCTATCACAAGGGCAGGGATCCCATCATGAGAGCAGAGATCCCATCACAAGTGCAGAGATCCCACCATAAGTGCAGAGATCCCATCACTAGTAGAGAGATCATACTATGAGGGCAGAGATCCCACCATGAGCGCAGATACACCATCACAAGTACAAAGATCCCAACATGAGTGCAGAGATCCCACCATAAGTGCAGAGATCCCACCACAAGTGCAGAGATCCCGCCACAAGTGCAGAGATCCTATCACAAGTGCAGAGATCCTGCCATAAGAGCAGAGATCACAAGTGCAGAGATCCCACCATAAGTAGAGAGATCCCACTATGAGTACAGAGATCCTACCATAAGTATAGAGATCCCACAATGAGTGTAGAGATCCCATCACAAGTGCAGAGATCCCACCATGAGTATAGAGATCCCACCACAAGTGCAGAGATCCCATCATAAGAACAGAGATCCCACCACAAGTGAAGAGATCCCATCATAAGTGCAGAGATCCCACCATAAGTGCAGTGATCCTATCACAAGGGCAGGATCCCACCATAAGTGCAAATATTCCACCGTAAGTGCAGAGATCCCATCACAAGTGCAAAGATCCCACCATAAGTGCAGAGATCCCATCACAAGTGCAGAGATCCCACCATGAGTATAGAGATCCCACCACATGTGCAGAGATTGCACCACAAGAGCAGAGATCCCACCACAAGCGAAGAGATCCCATCAAAAGTGCAGAGATCCCACCATAAGTGCAGAGATCCCACCAAAAGTAGAGAGATCCCACTATGAGTGCAGAGATCCCACCACAAGTGCAGAGATCCCACCATGAGTACAGAGATCCAATCTCAAGTGCAGAGATCCCACAATAAGTGTAGAACACCCACCATAAGTGCAGAGATCCCACCACAAGTGCAGCGATCCCATCACAAGTAAAGAGATTCCACTATGAGTACACAGATCGCACCATGAGTGCAGAGATCCCACCATGAGTACAGAGATCCCATCACATGTGCAGAGATCCCACCAGGAGTGCAGAGATCCCATCACAAGTAGAGAGACCCCACCGTGAGTAGAGCGATCCTACCACAAGGGCAGGGATCCCTTCATGAGAGCAGAGATCCCACAAGTGCAGAGATCCCACTATGAATGCAGAGATCCTATCACAAGTGTAGAGATCCCACCACAAGTGCAGAGACCCCACCATAAGTGCAGTGATCCCATCACCAGTGCAGAGATCCCACCATGAAAGCAGAGATCCCATCACAAGTGCAGAGATCCCACCATGAGTATAGAGATCCCACCATGAGTGCAAACATCCCACCACAAGTGCAGAGATCCCATCACCAGTGCAGAGATACCACCATGAGTGCAGAGATCCCACCCTGAATGCAGAGATCCTATCACAAGTGCATAGATCCCACCAGAGGTGCAGAGATCACACCATGAATGCAAATATCCCAACACAAGTGCAGAGATCCCATCACAAGTGCAGAGATCCCACCACAAGTACAGAGATCACATCACAAGTGCAGAGATCCTATCATGAGTGCAGAGATCCCATCACAATGTAGAGAGATCCCACTATGAGTGCAGATATCCCAAACAAGTACAAAGATCCCACCATGAATGCAGAGATCCCACCATAAGTGCAGAGTTCCCACCATGAGTGCAGAGATCCCACCACAAGTGCAGAGATCCCAACACAAGTGCAGAGATCCCACCACAGGTGCAGAGATCCCACCATAAATACAGAGATCCCATCACAAGTGCAGACATCCCACTACAAGTGCAGAGATCCAATCACATGTGCAGAGATCCCACCATGAGTGCAGAGATCCAATCACAAGTAGAGAGATCCTACCATGAGTGCAGTGATCCTACCACAAGGGCAGGGATCCCATCATGAGAGCAGAGATCCCATCACAAGTGCAGAGATCCTACCACAAGTGCAGAGATCCCATCACAAGTGCAGCGATCCACCATGAGTGCAGAGATCCCATCACAAGTGCAGAGATCCCACCACAAGTGCAGAGATCCCATCACAAGTAGAGAGATCCCACTATGAGTGCAGAGATCCCACCATGAGTGCAGATACATCACAAATACAAAGATCCCACCATGAGTGCAGAGATCCCACCATAAGTGCAGAGATCCTACCACAAGTGCAGAGATCCCATCACAAGTGCAGAGATCCCACCATGAGTGCAGAGATCCCACCATGAGTGCAGAGATCCCATCATGAGTGCAGAGATCCCATCACAAGTGCAGAGATTCCACCACAAGTGCAGAGATCCCACCATGAGTGCAGGGATCCCATCACAAGTGCAGAGATCCCACCATAAGTGCAGAGATCCCATCACAAGTAGAAAGAGCCCACCATGAGTGCAGAGATCCCATCACAAGTGCAGAGATCCCACCATGAATGCAGAGATCCCATCACAAGTGCAGAGATCCCATCACAAGTGCAGAGATCCCACCACAAGTACAAAGATCCCATCACAAGTAGAGAGATCCCACTATGAGTTCAGAGATACCACCACAAGTGCAAAAATCCCACCATGAATGCACAGATCCCACCATGAGTGCAGAGATCCCATCACAAGTGCAGGGATCCCACCATGAGTGCAGAGATCCCATCAAAAGTAGAGAGATCTCACTATGAGTGCAGAGATCCCACTACAAGTGTAGTGATCCCACCATGAGTGCAGAGATCCCATCACAAAAGCAGAGATCCCATCACAAGTATAGAGATCCCACCACAAGTGCAGAGATCCCATCACAAGTGCAGAGATCCCACCATGAGTGCAGAGATCCCATCACAAGTGCAGAGATCCCACCACAAGTGCAGAGATCCCGCCACAAGTGCAGAGATCCTATCACAAGTGCAGAGATCCCTCCATAATAGCAGAGATCACAAGTACAGAGATCCCACCATAAGTAGAGAGATCCCACTATGAGTACAGAGATCCTACCATAAGTATAGAGATCCCACAATGAGTGCAGAGATCCCATCACAAGTGCAGAGATCCCACCATAAGTAGAGAGATCCCACTATGAGTACAGAGATCCTACCATAAGTATAGAGATCCCACAATGAGTGCAGAGATCCCATCACAAGTGCAGAGATCACACCATGAGTATAGAGATCCCACCACAAGTGCAGAGATCCCACCATAAGTACAGAGATCCCACCACAAGTGAAAAGATCCCATCATAAGTGCAGAGATCCCACCATAAGTGCAGTGATCCTATCACAAGGGCAGGATCCCACCATAAGTGCAAAGATCCCACTATAAGTGCAGAGATCTCATCACACATGCAGAGATCCCACCATGACTGCAGAGATCCTATCACAAGTGCAGAGATCCCACCACAAGTGCAAATATCCCACTGTAAGTGCAGAGATCCCATCACAAGTGCAAATATCCCACCATAAGTGCAGAGATCCCATCACAAGTGCAGAGATCCCACCATGAGTATAGAGATCCCACCACATGTGCAGAGATTGCACCACAAGTGCAGAGATCCCACCACAAGTGAAGAGATCCCCTCATAAGTGCAGAGATCCCACCATAAGTGCAGAGATCCCATCAAAAGTAGAGAGATCCCACTATGAGTGCAGAGATCCCACCGCAAGTGCAGAGATCCCACCATGAGTACAGAGATCCAATCTCAAGTGCAGAGATCCCACAATAAGTGTAGAAAACCCACCATAAGTGCAGAGATCCCACCACAAGTGCAGCGATCCCATCACAAGTAAAGAGATTCCACTATGAGTACACAGATCCCACCATGAGTGCAGAGATCCCACCATGAGTACAGAGATCCCATCACATGTGCAGAGATCCCACAGGAGTACAGAGATCCCATCACAAGTAGAGAGACCCCACCATGAGTATAGCGATCCTACCACAAGGGCAGGGATCCCTTCATGAGAGCAGAGATCCCACAAGTGCAGAGATCCCACTATGAATGCAGAGATCCTATCACAAGTGTAGAGATCCCACCACAAGTGCAAAGATCCCACTGTAAGTGCAGTGATCCCATCACCAGTGCAGAGATCCCACCATGAATGCAGAGATCCCATCACAAGTGCAGAGATCCCACCATGAGTGCAGAGATCCCATCACAAGTGCAGAGATCCCACCATGAGTACGGAGATCCTATCACAAGTGCAGGGATCCCAGCATGAGTGCAGAGATCCCATCAAAAGTAGAGAGATCTCACTATGAGTGCAGAGATCCCACCACAAGTGCAATGATCCCACCATGAGTGCAGAGATCCCATCACAAATGCAGAGATCCCACCATGAGTACAGATATCCCATCACAAGTGCAGAGATCCCACCATGAATGCAGAGATCCCATCACAAGTGGAGACATGCCACTATGAGTGCAGAGATCCTACCACAAGTGCAGAGATCCCACCATGAGTGCAAAGATCCCATCACAAGGGCAGAGATCCCACTGAGTGCAGAGATCCCATCACAAGTACAGAGATCCCACCATGAGTGCAGAGATCCCATCACAAGTAGAGAGATCCTGCTATGAGTGCAGAGATCCCACCACAAGTACAAAGATCCCATCACAAGTTGGAAGATCTAACTTTGAAAGCACAGATCCCACCATAAGTGCAGAGATCCTATCACAAGTGCAGAGATCCCACCATGAGTGCAAAGATCCTATCACAAGTAGAGAGATCCCACCACAAGTGCAGAGATCAAATCATAAATACAGAGATCCCACCACAAGTGCAGAGATCCCTTCACAAGTGCAGAGATCCCATGAGTGCAGAGATTCCACCATGAATGCAGAGATCCTATCACTAGGGCAGGGATCCCTTCATGAGAGCAGAGATCCCATCACAAGTGCAGAGATCCCACCATAAGTGCAGAGATCCCATCACAAGTGCAGAGATCCCACCACAAATGCAGAGATCCCATCACTAGTAGAGAGATCCCACTATGAGGGCAGAGATCCCACCATGAGCACAGATACACCATCATAAGTACAAAGATCCCAACATGAGAGCAGAGATCCCACCATAAGTGCAGAGATCCCACCACAAGTGCAGAGATCCCACCACAAGTGCAGAGATCCTATCACAAGTGCAGAGATCCCTCCATAAGAGCAGAGATCACAAGTGCAGAGTTCCCACCATAAGTCGAGAGATCCCACTATGAGTACAGAGATCCTACCGTAAGTATACAGATCCCACAATGAGTGCAGAGATCCCATCACAAGTGCAGAGATCCCCCCATGAGTATAGAGATCCCACCACAAGTGAAGAGATCCCATCATAAGTGCAGAGATCCCACCATAAGTGCAGTGATCCTATCACAAGGGCAGGATCCCACCATAAGTGCAAAGATCCCACCATAATTGCAGAGATCTCATCACACATGCAGAGATCCCACCATGAATGCAGAGATCCTATCACAAGTGCAGAGATCCCACCACAAGTGCAAATATCCCACCATAAGTGCAGAGATCCCACCAAAAGTAGAGAGATCCCACTATGAGTGCAGAGATCCCACCACAAGTGCAGAGATCCCACCATGAGTACAGAGATCCAATCTCAAGTGCAGAGATCCCACAATAAGTGTAGAACACCCACCATAAGTGCAGAGATCCCACCACAAGTGCAGCGATCCCATCACAAGTAAAGAGATTCCACTATGAGTACACAGATCGCACCATGAGTGCAGAGATCCCACCATGAGTACAGAGATCCCATCACATGTGCAGAGATCCCACCAGGAGTGCAGAGATCCCATCACAAGTAGAGAGACCCCACCGTGAGTAGAGCGATCCTACCACAAGGGCAGGGATCCCTTCATGAGAGCAGAGATCCCACAAGTGCAGAGATCCCACTATGAATGCAGAGATCCTATCACAAGTGTAGAGATCCCACCACAAGTGCAGAGACCCCACCATAAGTGCAGTGATCCCATCACCAGTGCAGAGATCCCACCATGAAAGCAGAGATCCCATCACAAGTGCAGAGATCCCACCATGAGTATAGAGATCCCACCATGAGTGCAAACATCCCACCACAAGTGCAGAGATCCCATCACCAGTGCAGAGATACCACCATGAGTGCAGAGATCCCACCCTGAATGCAGAGATCCTATCACAAGTGCATAGATCCCACCAGAGGTGCAGAGATCACACCATGAATGCAAATATCCCAACACAAGTGCAGAGATCCCATCACAAGTGCAGAGATCCCACCACAAGTACAGAGATCACATCACAAGTGCAGAGATCCTATCATGAGTGCAGAGATCCCATCACAATGTAGAGAGATCCCACTATGAGTGCAGATATCCCAAACAAGTACAAAGATCCCACCATGAATGCAGAGATCCCACCATAAGTGCAGAGTTCCCACCATGAGTGCAGAGATCCCACCACAAGTGCAGAGATCCCAACACAAGTGCAGAGATCCCACCACAGGTGCAGAGATCCCACCATAAATACAGAGATCCCATCACAAGTGCAGACATCCCACTACAAGTGCAGAGATCCAATCACATGTGCAGAGATCCCACCATGAGTGCAGAGATCCAATCACAAGTAGAGAGATCCTACCATGAGTGCAGTGATCCTACCACAAGGGCAGGGATCCCATCATGAGAGCAGAGATCCCATCACAAGTGCAGAGATCCTACCACAAGTGCAGAGATCCCATCACAAGTGCAGCGATCCACCATGAGTGCAGAGATCCCATCACAAGTGCAGAGATCCCACCACAAGTGCAGAGATCCCATCACAAGTAGAGAGATCCCACTATGAGTGCAGAGATCCCACCATGAGTGCAGATACATCATCACAAATACAAAGATCCCACCATGAGTGCAGAGATCCCACCATAAGTGCAGAGATCCTACCACAAGTGCAGAGATCCCATCACAAGTGCAGAGATCCCACCATGAGTGCAGAGATCCCACCATGAGTGCAGAGATCCCATCATGAGTGCAGAGATCCCATCACAAGTGCAGAGATTCCACCACAAGTGCAGAGATCCCACCATGAGTGCAGGGATCCCATCACAAGTGCAGAGATCCCACCATAAGTGCAGAGATCCCATCACAAGTAGAAAGAGCCCACCATGAGTGCAGAGATCCCATCACAAGTGCAGAGATCCCACCATGAATGCAGAGATCCCATCACAAGTGCAGAGATCCCATCACAAGTGCAGAGATCCCACCACAAGTACAAAGATCCCATCACAAGTAGAGAGATCCCACTATGAGTTCAGAGATACCACCACAAGTGCAAAAATCCCACCATGAATGCACAGATCCCACCATGAGTGCAGAGATCCCATCACAAGTGCAGGGATCCCACCATGAGTGCAGAGATCCCATCAAAAGTAGAGAGATCTCACTATGAGTGCAGAGATCCCACTACAAGTGCAGTGATCCCACCATGAGTGCAGAGATCCCATCACAAAAGCAGAGATCCCATCACAAGTATAGAGATCCCACCACAAGTGCAGAGATCCCATCACAAGTGCAGAGATCCCACCATGAGTGCAGAGATCCCATCACAAGTGCAGAGATCCCACCACAAGTGCAGAGATCCCGCCACAAGTGCAGAGATCCTATCACAAGTGCAGAGATCCCTCCATAATAGCAGAGATCACAAGTACAGAGATCCCACCATAAGTAGAGAGATCCCACTATGAGTACAGAGATCCTACCATAAGTATAGAGATCCCACAATGAGTGCAGAGATCCCATCACAAGTGCAGAGATCCCACCATAAGTAGAGAGATCCCACTATGAGTACAGAGATCCTACCATAAGTATAGAGATCCCACAATGAGTGCAGAGATCCCATCACAAGTGCAGAGATCACACCATGAGTATAGAGATCCCACCACAAGTGCAGAGATCCCACCATAAGTACAGAGATCCCACCACAAGTGAAAAGATCCCATCATAAGTGCAGAGATCCCACCATAAGTGCAGTGATCCTATCACAAGGGCAGGATCCCACCATAAGTGCAAAGATCCCACTATAAGTGCAGAGATCTCATCACACATGCAGAGATCCCACCATGACTGCAGAGATCCTATCACAAGTGCAGAGATCCCACCACAAGTGCAAATATCCCACTGTAAGTGCAGAGATCCCATCACAAGTGCAAATATCCCACCATAAGTGCAGAGATCCCATCACAAGTGCAGAGATCCCACCATGAGTATAGAGATCCCACCACATGTGCAGAGATTGCACCACAAGTGCAGAGATCCCACCACAAGTGAAGAGATCCCCTCATAAGTGCAGAGATCCCACCATAAGTGCAGAGATCCCATCAAAAGTAGAGAGATCCCACTATGAGTGCAGAGATCCCACCGCAAGTGCAGAGATCCCACCATGAGTACAGAGATCCAATCTCAAGTGCAGAGATCCCACAATAAGTGTAGAAAACCCACCATAAGTGCAGAGATCCCACCACAAGTGCAGCGATCCCATCACAAGTAAAGAGATTCCACTATGAGTACACAGATCCCACCATGAGTGCAGAGATCCCACCATGAGTACAGAGATCCCATCACATGTGCAGAGATCCCACAGGAGTACAGAGATCCCATCACAAGTAGAGAGACCCCACCATGAGTATAGCGATCCTACCACAAGGGCAGGGATCCCTTCATGAGAGCAGAGATCCCACAAGTGCAGAGATCCCACTATGAATGCAGAGATCCTATCACAAGTGTAGAGATCCCACCACAAGTGCAAAGATCCCACTGTAAGTGCAGTGATCCCATCACCAGTGCAGAGATCCCACCATGAATGCAGAGATCCCATCACAAGTGCAGAGATCCCACCATGAGTGCAGAGATCCCATCACAAGTGCAGAGATCCCACCATGAGTACGGAGATCCTATCACAAGTGCAGGGATCCCAGCATGAGTGCAGAGATCCCATCAAAAGTAGAGAGATCTCACTATGAGTGCAGAGATCCCACCACAAGTGCAATGATCCCACCATGAGTGCAGAGATCCCATCACAAATGCAGAGATCCCACCATGAGTACAGATATCCCATCACAAGTGCAGAGATCCCACCATGAATGCAGAGATCCCATCACAAGTGGAGACATGCCACTATGAGTGCAGAGATCCTACCACAAGTGCAGAGATCCCACCATGAGTGCAAAGATCCCATCACAAGGGCAGAGATCCCACTGAGTGCAGAGATCCCATCACAAGTACAGAGATCCCACCATGAGTGCAGAGATCCCATCACAAGTAGAGAGATCCTGCTATGAGTGCAGAGATCCCACCACAAGTACAAAGATCCCATCACAAGTTGGAAGATCTAACTTTGAAAGCACAGATCCCACCATAAGTGCAGAGATCCTATCACAAGTGCAGAGATCCCACCATGAGTGCAAAGATCCTATCACAAGTAGAGAGATCCCACCACAAGTGCAGAGATCAAATCATAAATACAGAGATCCCACCACAAGTGCAGAGATCCCTTCACAAGTGCAGAGATCCCATGAGTGCAGAGATTCCACCATGAATGCAGAGATCCTATCACTAGGGCAGGGATCCCTTCATGAGAGCAGAGATCCCATCACAAGTGCAGAGATCCCACCATAAGTGCAGAGATCCCATCACAAGTGCAGAGATCCCACCACAAATGCAGAGATCCCATCACTAGTAGAGAGATCCCACTATGAGGGCAGAGATCCCACCATGAGCACAGATACACCATCATAAGTACAAAGATCCCAACATGAGAGCAGAGATCCCACCATAAGTGCAGAGATCCCACCACAAGTGCAGAGATCCCACCACAAGTGCAGAGATCCTATCACAAGTGCAGAGATCCCTCCATAAGAGCAGAGATCACAAGTGCAGAGTTCCCACCATAAGTCGAGAGATCCCACTATGAGTACAGAGATCCTACCGTAAGTATACAGATCCCACAATGAGTGCAGAGATCCCATCACAAGTGCAGAGATCCCCCCATGAGTATAGAGATCCCACCACAAGTGAAGAGATCCCATCATAAGTGCAGAGATCCCACCATAAGTGCAGTGATCCTATCACAAGGGCAGGATCCCACCATAAGTGCAAAGATCCCACCATAATTGCAGAGATCTCATCACACATGCAGAGATCCCACCATGAATGTAGAGATCCTATCACAAGTGCAGAGATCCCACCACAAGTGCAAATATCCCACCATAAGTGCAGAGATCCCATCACAAGCGCAAAGATCCCACCATAAGTGCAGAGATCCCATCACAAGTGCAGAGATCCTACCATGAGTATAGAGATCCCACCACATGTGCAGAGATCGCACCACAAGCGCAGAGATCCCGCCACAAGTGAAGAGATCCCATCATAAGTGCAGAGATCCCACCATAAGTGCAGAGATCCCATCAAAAGTAGAGAGATCCCACTATGAGTGCAGAGATCCCACCACAAGTGCAGAGATCCCACCATGAGTACAGAGATCCCATCTCAAGTGCTGAGATCCCACAATAAGTGCAGAAAACCCACCATAAGTGCAGAGATCCCACCACAAGTGCAGCGATCCCATCACAAGTAAAGAGATTCCACTATGAGTTTACAGATCCCACCATGAGTGCAGAGATCCCACCATGAGTACAGAGATTCCATCGCATGTGCAGAGATCCCACCAGGAGTGTAGAGATCCCATCATAAGTAGAGAGACCCCACCATGAGTAGAGCGATCCTACCACAAGGGCAGGGATCCCTTCATGAGAGCAGAGATCCCACAAGTGCAGAGATCCCACTATGAATGCAGAGATCCTATCACAAGTGTAGAGGTCCCACCACAAGTGCAGAGATCCCACCATAAGTGCAGTGATCCCATCACCCGTGCAGAGATCCCACCATGAAAGCAGAGATCCCATCACAAGTGCAGAGATCCCACCATGAGTATAGAGATCCCACCATGAGTGCAAAGATCCCACCACAAGTGCAGAGATCCCATCACCAGTGCAGAGATACCACCACAGGTGCAGAGATCCCACCATGAATGCAAAGATCCCAACACAAGTGCAGAGATCCCATCACAAGTGCAGAGATCCCTCCATGAGTGCAGATATCCCATCACAAGTACAAAGATTCTATCACAAGTGCAGAGATCCCACCACACGTGCAGAGATCCCACCACAAGTACAGAGATCACACCATGAATACAAATATCCCAACACAAGTGCAGAGATCCCATCACAAGTGCAGAGATCCCACCACAAGTACAGAGATCACATCACAAGTACAGAGATCCTATCATGAGTGCAGAGATCCCATCACAATGTAGAGAGATCCCACTATGAGTGCAGAGATCCCACAACAAGTACAAAGATCCCACCATGAATGTAGAGATCCCACCATAAGTGTAGAGTTCCCACCATGAGTGCAGAGATCCCACCACAAGTGCAGAGATCCCAACACAAGTGCAGAGATCCCACCACAGGTGCAGAGATCCCACCATAAATACAGAGATCCCATCACAAGTGCAGACATCCCACCACAAGTGCAGAGATCTAATCACAAGTGCAGAGATCCCTCCATAAGAGCAGAGATCCCATCACAAGTGCAGAGATCTCACCACAAGTAGAGAGATCCCACCACAAGTGCAGAGATCCCACCACAAGTGCAGAGATCCCATCACAAGTGCAGAGATCCCTCCATAAGAGCAGAGATCCCATCACAAGTGCAGAGATCTCACCACAAGTAGAGAGATCCCACTATGAGTGCAGAGATCCTACCATGAGTGCAGAGATCCCATCACAAGTGCAAAGATCCCACCATAAGTGCATAGATCCCATCACAAGTGCAGAGATCCTACCATGAGTATAGAGATCCCACCACATTTGCAGAGATCCCACCACAAGTGCAGCGATCCCACCACAAGTGAAGAGATCCCACTATGAGTGCAGAGATCCCACCACAAGTGCAGAGATCCCACCATGAGTGCATAGATCCCACCACATGTGCAGAGATCCCATCACAAGTGCAGAGATCCCACCACAAGTGCAGAGATCCCACCATGAATGCAACGATCCCAACACAAGTGCAAAGATCCCATCACAAGTGCAGAGATCCCACCACAAGTACAGAGATCCCATCACAAGTGCAGAGATCCTACCATGAGTGCAGAGATCCCATCACAAGTGCAGGGATCCCACCACAAGTGCAGAGATCCCAGCACAAGTAGAGAGATCCCACTATGAGTACAGAGATCCCACCATGAGTGCAGATATACCATCACAAGTACAAAGATCCCACCATGAGTGCAGAGATCCTACCACAAGTGCAGAGATCCCATCACGAGTGCAGATATCCCACCATGAGTGCAGAGATCCCACCACAAGTGCAGAGATTCCACCACAAGTGCAGAGATCCCATCACAAGTGCAGAGATCCCAACACAAGTGCAGAGATCCCACCACAAGTGCAGAGATCCCATCACAAGTGCAGAGATCTCACCACAAGTAGAGAGATCCCACTATGAGTGCAGAGATCCTACCATGAGTGCAGAGATCCCATCACAAGTGCAAAGATCCCACCATAAGTGCATAGATCCCATCACAAGTGCAGAGATCCTACCATGAGTATAGAGATCCCACCACATGTGCAGAGATCCCACCACAAGTGCAGCGATCCCACCACAAGTGAAGAGATCCCACTATGAGTGCAGAGATCCCACCACAAGTGCAGAGATCCCACCATGAGTGCATAGATCCCACCACATGTGCAGAGATCCCATCACAAGTGCAGAGATCCCACCACAAGTGCAGAGATCCCACCATGAATGCAAAGATCCCAACACAAGTGCAAAGATCCCATCACAAGTGCAGAGATCCCACCACAAGTACAGAGATCCCATCACAAGTGCAGAGATCCTACCATGAGTGCAGAGATCCCATCACAAGTGCAGGGATCCCACCACAAGTGCAGAGATCCCATCACAAGTAGAGAGATCCCACTATGAGTGCAGAGATCCCACCATGAGTGCAGCTATACCATCACAAGTACAAAGATCCCACCATGAGTGCAGAGATCCTACCACAAGTGCAGAGATCCCATCACGAGTGCAGATATCCCACCATGAGTGCAGAGATCCCACCACAAGTGCAGAGATTCCACCACAAGTGCAGAGATCCCATCACAAGTGCAGAGATCCCAACACAAGTGCAGAGATCCCACCACAGGTGCAGAGATCCCACCATAAATACAGAGATCCCATCACAAGTGCAGACATCCCACCACAAGTGCAGAGATCTAATCACAAGTGCAGAGATCCCTCCATAAGGGCAGAGATCCCATCACAAGTGCAGAGATCCCACCATAAGTGCAGAGATCCTACCACAAGTGCAGAGATCCCACCACAAGTGCAGAGATCCCATCACAAGTGCAGAGATCCCTCCATAAGAGCAGAGATCCCATCACAAGTGCAGAGATCTCACCACAAGTAGAGAGATCCCACTATGAGTGCAGAGATCCCACTATGAGTGCAGAGATCCTACCATGAGTGTAGAGATCCCATCACAAGTGCAAAGATCCCACCATAAGTGCATAGATCCCATCACAAGTGCAGAGATCCTACCATGAGTATAGAGATCCCACCACATGTGCAGAGATCCCACCACAAGTGCAGCGATCCCACCACAAGTGAAGAGATCCCACTATGAGTGCAGAGATCCCACCACAAGTGCAGAGATCCCACCATGAGTGCATAGATCCCACCACATGTGCAGAGATCCCATCACAAGTGCAGAGATCCCACCACAAGTGCAGAGATCCCACCATGAATGCAAAGATCCCAACACAAGTGCAAAGATCCCATCACAAGTGCAGAGATCCCACCACAAGTACAGAGATCCCATCACAAGTGCAGAGATCCTACCATGAGTGCAGAGATCCCATCACAAGTGCAGGGATCCCACCACAAGTGCAGAGATCCCTTCACAAGTAGAGAGATCCCACTATGAGTGCAGAGATCCCACCATGAGTGCAGATATGTCATCACAAGTACAAAGATCCCACCATGAGTGCAGAGATCCTACCACAAGTGCAGAGATCCCATCACGAGTGCAGATATCCCACCATGAGTGCAGAGATCCCACCACAAGTGCAGAGATCCCACCACAAGTGCAGAGATCCCATCACAAGTGCGGAGATCCCTCCATAGGAGCAGAGATCCCATCACAAGTGCAGAGATCCCACCATAAGTAGAGAGATCCCACTATGAGAGCAGAAATCCCACCACAAGTGCAGAGATCCTTCCATGAGTGCAGAGATCCCACTATGAGTACAGAGATCCCACCATGAGTACAAAGATCCCACCACAAGTACAGAGATCCCATCATAAGTAGAGAGATCCCACTATGAGTACACAGATCCCAACATGAGTGCAGAGATCCCATCACAAGTGCAGAGATCCTACCACAAATGTAGATATCTCATCACAAGTAGAGAGATCCCACTAGGAGTATAGAGATCCCACCATAAGTGCAGAGAACCCACCATAGGTGCAGAGATCCCACCACAAGTGCAGAGATCCCATCACAAGTAGAGAGATCCCACCATGAGTGCAGGGATCCCATCACAAGTGCAGAGATCCCACCATGAGTGCAGAGATCCCATTACAAGTAGAAAGAGCCCACCATGAGTGCAGAGATCCCATCACAAGTGCAGAGATCCCACCATGAATGCAGAGATCCCATCACAAGTGCAGAGATCCCATCACAAGTGCAGAGATCCCACCACAAGTACAAAGATCCCATCACAAGTAGAGAGATCCCACTATGAGTGCAAAGATACCACCACAAGTGTAGAGATCCCACCATGAATGCACAGATCCCACCATGAATGCACAGATCCCACCATGAGTACATAGATCCCATCACAAGTGCAAGGATCCCACCATAAGTAGAGAGATCACACTATGAGTGCAGAGATCCCACCACAAGTGCAGAGATCCCATCATGAGTACAGAGATCCTATCTCAAGTGCAGAGATCCCACCATGAGTGCAGAGATCCCATCACATGTGCAGAGATCCCATCATAAGTGCAGAGATCCTACCACATGTGCAGAGATCCCACCATGAATGCAGAGATCCTATCACAAGTGCAGAGATTCCACCACAAGTGCAAAGATCCCAGCATCAGTGCAGAGATCTCATCACAATTGCAGAGATCCCACCATAAATGCAGAGATCCTATCACAAGTGCAGAGATCCCATCACAAGTGCACAGATCCCACCATAAGTGCAGATATCCCATCACAAGTGCAAAGATCCCACCATAAGTGCATAGATCCCATCACAAGTGCAGAGATCCCACCATGAGTATAAAGATCCCACCACATGTGCAGAGATCCCACCACAAGTGCAGAGATCCCACTATGAGTGCAGAGATCCCACCACAAGTGCAGAGATCCCACCATGAGTGCATAGATCCCACCACATGTGCAGAGATCCAATCACAAGTGCAGAGATCCCATCACAAGTGCAGAGATCCCACCACAAGTGCAGTGATCCCACAATGAATGCAAAGATCCCAACACCAGTGCAGAGATCCCATCACAAGTGCAGAGATCCTACCATAAGTACAGAGATCCATCACAAAAGCAGAGATCCTACCATGAGTGCAGAGATCCCATCACAAGTGCAGAGATCCCACCACAAGTGCAGATATCCCATCACAAGTAGAGAGATCCCACTATGAGTGCAGAGATCCCATGGAGTTCTGGACTTTTTGGTTCTGTCCAGAGGTGTCAGGGATAACACCCGAAGACCCCGGAGTTCTACCTGTCTCGGTGCACAAACAAACAGAAACACGGGCTTCTCGATGGTGGCGTCAAAGACCAAAGGTTTATTACTGCAGGGACACAGAAGTCACAGAAACTGCACACGGGCAGTATCTAGGAGCCTGTTCAATTTGTACAAAGAGGGTTGTTCCTTATATACTAAATATTCTGCTCGGGGCAAATTCTTTACATGTTACCACAGTTCTAAACATTCGTGTCTTAAACAATAAATATTTGGCGTTGCACAGGAATCGTCAACAGTATCTGATGTCAAAACATTACGGATGAGGGGTTCCCACTATTCCATCATAATCCCATGTCAATTTCTCATTCAAGACCCGGACCGCCTCATCGTAAATTTCGTTACCTCCCCCTAATAAAGGCCCAGAAGGAAAGGAGCAGAGCCAGGTGCAGAAGATAGAAAGACAGGATAAGAGATGTTTGTGGGTCGTAAATGGGCACGGTTACCAGCTTCGGCCGCCTAATCATGATCAGGCCAACGAACACAAGAACCAGTATAGCAGGACTGGCCTCAGGCTGGGGAGGCAGCTCTTGCCGGGTCATGCTGCCACAGCGTTGCTGGCCTAAGGTGCACGTGTCACTAGCAAGGTGAATCACCGGCTAAAGCCTACGTGTCCTTAATTGAAAAGAGGTCATTGCGTGTCCATTGACTATGTGAGGGCAAGGAATACAAAATGGCTTCCGTGTTCTAAGATGGATGCCATGGGTAGAACAGAAATGTGTTTGTAACTGGAGTGCTCTTGCTCGTAGCATAGCGAAAACACCAGGATATACTAAATGGATCATTTGCGGTTCACTGATACCAAAATTATGTATTTACGACAATGTTACAAACACGAGTAAAATCGTCACGGAACCTCACCCACCATGAGTGCAGATATACCATCACAAGTACAAATATCCCACCATGAGTGCAGAGATCCTACCACAAGTGCAGAGATCCCATCACAAGTGTAGATATCCCACCATGAGTGCAGAGATCCCACCACAAGTTCAGAGATCCCACCACAAGTGCAGAGATCCCATCACAAGTGTAGAGATCCCTCCATAGGAGCAGAGATCCCATCACAAGTGCAGAGATCCCACCATAAGTAGAGAGATCCCACTATGAGAGCAGAAATCCCACCGCAAGTGCAGAGATCCCACCATGAGTGCAAAGATCCCACTATTAGTACAGAGATCCCACCATGAGTACAGAGATCCCACCACAAGTACAGAGATCCCATCATAAGTAGAGAGATCCCACTAGGAGTACACAGATCCCAACATGAGTGCAGATATCCCATCACAAGTGCAGAGATCCCACCACAAATGTAGAGATCTAATCACAAGTAGAGAGATCCCACTATGAGTATAGAGATGTCACCATAAGTGCAGAGATCCCACCACAGGTGCAGAGATCCCATCACAAGTAGAGAGATTCCACTATGAATACACAGATCCCACCATGAGTGCAGAGATCCCATCATGAGTGCAGAGATCCCATCACAAGTGCAGAGATCCCACCACAAGTGCAGAGATCCCACCATGAGTGCAGGGATCCCATCACAAGTGCAGAGATCCCACCATGAGTGCAGAGATCCCATCACAAGTAGAAAGAGCCCACCATGAGTACAGAGATCCCATCACAAGTGCAGAGATCCCACCATGAATGCAGAGATCCCACTATGAGTACAGAGATCCCACCACAAGTGCAGAGATCCCATCATGAGTACAGAGTTCCTATCTCAAGTGCAGAGATCCCATCATGAGTGCAGAGATCCCACCACATGTGCAAAGATCCCACTACCTATGCAGAGATCCCACCATGAATGCAGAGATCCTATCACAAGTGCAGAGATCCCACCAAAAGTGCAAAGATCCCATCAAAAGTAGAGAGAGCTCACTATGAGTGCAGAGATCCCACCACAAGTGCAGTGATCCCACCATGAGTGCAGAGATCCCATCACAAAAGCAGAGATCCCATCACAAGTATAGAGATCACACCACAAGTGCAGAGATCCCATCACAAGTGCAGAGAACCCACCATGAGTGCAGAGATCCTATCACAAGTGCAGAGATCCCACCATGAGTATGGAGATCCTATCACAAGTGCAGGGATCCCACCATGAGTGCAGAGATCCCATCAAAAGTAGAGCGATCTCACTATGAGTGCAGAGATCCCACCACAAGTGCAGTGATCCCATCACAAGTGCAGAGATCCCTCCATAGGAGCAGAGATCCCATCACAAGTGCAGAGATCCCACCATAAGTAGAGAGATCCCACTATGAGAGCAGAAATCCCACCGCAAGTGCAGAGATCCCACCATGAGTGCAGAGATCCCACTATGAGTACAGAGATCCCACCATGAGTACAGAGATCCCGCCACAAGTACAGAGATCCCATCATAAGTAGAGAGATCCCACTATGAGTACACAGATCCCAACATGAGTGCAGATATCCCATCACAAGTGCAGAGATCCCACCACAAATGTAGAGATCTCATCACAAGTAGAGAGATCCCACTATGAGTATAGAGATCTCACCATAAGTGCAGAGAACCCACCATAAGTGCAGAGATCCCACCACAAGTGCAGAGATCCCATCACAAGTAGAGAGATTCCACTATGAATACACAGATCCCACCATGAGTGCAGAGATCTCATCACGAGTGCAGAGATCCCATCACAAGTGCAGAGATCCCACCACAAGTGCAGAGATCCCACCATGAGTGCAGGGATCCCATCACAAGTGCAGAGATCCCACCATGAGTGTAGAGATCCCATCACAAGTAGAAAGAGCCCACCATGAGTACAGAAATCCCATCACAAGTGCAGAGATCCCACCATGAATGCAGAGATCCCACTATGAGTACAGAGATCCCACCACAAGTGCAGAGATCCCATCATGAGTACAGAGTTCCTATCTCAAGTGCAGAGATCCCATCATGAGTGCAGAGATCCCACCACATGTGCAAAGATCCCACTACCTATGCAGAGATCCCACCATGAATGCAGAGATCCTATCACAAGTGCAGAGATCCCACCAAAAGTGCAAAGATCCCATCAAAAGTAGAGAGAGCTCACTATGAGTGCAGAGATCCCACCACAAGTGCAGTGATCCCACCATGAGTGCAGAGATCCCATCACAAAAGCAGAGATCCCATCACAAGTATAGAGATCACACCACAAGTGCAGAGATCCCATCACAAGTGCAGAGAACCCACCATGAGTGCAGAGATCCTATCACAAGTGCAGAGATCCCACCATGAGTATGGAGATCCTATCACAAGTGCAGGGATCCCACCATGAGTGCAGAGATCCCATCAAAAGTAGAGCGATCTCACTATGAGTGCAGAGATCCCACCACAAGTGCAGTGATCCCATCACAAGTGCAGAGATCCCTCCATAGGAGCAGAGATCCCATCACAAGTGCAGAGATCCCACCATAAGTAGAGAGATCCCACTATGAGAGCAGAAATCCCACCGCAAGTGCAGAGATCCCACCATGAGTGCAGAGATCCCACTATGAGTACAGAGATCCCACCATGAGTACAGAGATCCCGCCACAAGTACAGAGATCCCATCATAAGTAGAGAGATCCCACTATGAGTACACAGATCCCAACATGAGTGCAGATATCCCATCACAAGTGCAGAGATCCCACCACAAATGTAGAGATCTCATCACAAGTAGAGAGATCCCACTATGAGTATAGAGATCTCACCATAAGTGCAGAGAACCCACCATAAGTGCAGAGATCCCACCACAAGTGCAGAGATCCCACCACAAGTGCAGAGATCCCACCATGAGTGCAGGGATCCCATCACAAGTGCAGAGATCCCACCATGAGTGTAGAGATCCCATCACAAGTAGAAAGAGCCCACCATGAGTACAGAAATCCCATCACAAGTGCAGAGATCCCACCATGAATGCAGAGATCCCACTATGAGTACAGAGATCCCACCACAAGTGCAGAGATCCCATCATGAGTACAGAGTTCCTATCACAAGTGCAGAGATCCCATCACAAGTGCAGATATCCCACCACAAGTACAAAGATCCCATCACAAGTAGAGAGATCCCACTATGAGTGCAGAGATACCACCACAAGTGCAGAGATCCCACCATGAATGCACAGATCCCACCATGAGTGCAGAGATCCCATCACAAGTGCAGGGATCCCACCATGAATGCAGAGATCCCATCAAAAGTAGAGCGATCTCACTATGAGTGCAGAGATCCCACCACAAGTGCAGTGATCCCACCATGAATGCAGAGATCCCATCACAAGTGCAGAGATCCCACCATGAGTGCAGAGATCCCATCACAAGTGGAGACATCCCACTATGAGTGCAGAGATCCCGCCACAAGTGCAGAGATCCCACCATGAGTGCAAAGATCCCATCACAAGTGCAGAGATCCCATCATAAGTAGAGAGATCCCACTATGAGTATAGAGATCCCACCATAAGTGCAGAGAACCCACCATAAGTGCAGATATCCCACCACAAGTGCAGAGATCCCATCACAAGTAGAGAGATTCCACTATGAGTACACAGATCCCACCATGAGTGCAGAGAGCCCATCACGAGTGCAGAGATCCCATCACAAGTACAGAGATCCCACCATGAATGCAGAGATCCCATCACAAGTAGAAAGAGCCCACCATGAGTGCAGATATCCCATCACAAGTGCAGAGATCCCACCATGAATGCAGAGATCCCATCACAAGTGCAGAGATCCCATCACCAGTGCAGAGATACCACCATGAGTGCAGAGATCCCACCATGAATGCAGAGATCCTATCACAAGTGCAGAGATCCCACCAAAAGTGCATAGATCCCACCTCAGGTGCAAAGATCCCACCATGAATGCAAACATCCCAACACAAGTGCAGAGATCCCATCACAAGTGCAGAGATCCCTCCATGAGTGCAGATATCCCATCACAAGTACAGAGATTCTATCACAAGTGCAGAGATCCCACCACAAGTGCAAAGATCCCACCACAAGTACAGAGATCACACCATGAATGCAAAGATCCCAACACAAGTGCAGAGATCCCATCACAAGTGCAGAGATCCCACCACAAGTACAGAGATCACATCACAAGTGCAGAGATCCTATCATGAGTACAAAGATCCCACCATGAATGCAGAGAACCCACCATAAGTATAGAGTTCCCACCATGAGTGCAGAGATCCCACCATAAGTGCAGAGATCCCAACACAAATGCAGAGATCCCACCACAGGTGCAGAGATCCCACCATAAATACAGAGATCCCATCACAAGTGCAGACATCCCACCACAAGTGCAGAGATACAATCACATGTGCAAAGATCCCACCATGAGTGCAGAGATCCCATCACAAGTAGAGAGATCCTACCATGAGTGCAGCGATCCTACCACAAGGGCAGGGATCCCATCATGAGAGCAGAGATCCCATCACAAGTGCAGAGATCCCACCAAAAGTGCAGAGATCCCATCACAAGGGCAGAGATTCGCCATGAGTGCAGAGTTCCTATCACAAGTGCAGAGATCCCACCACAAGTGCAGAGATCCCATCACAAGTAGAGAGATCCCACTATGAGTGCAGAGATCCCACCATGAGTGCAGATACATCATCACAAATACAAAGATCCCACCATGAGTGCAGAGATCCAACCATAAGTGCAGAGATCCTACCACAAGTGCAGAGATCCCATCACAAGTGCAGAGATCCCACCACGAGTGCAGAGATCCCACCACAAGTGCAGAAATCCCATCACAAGTGCAGAGATCTCATCACAAGTGCAGAGATCCCTCCATAGAAGCAGAGATCCCATCACAAGTGCAGAGATCCCACCACAAGTAGAGAGATCCCACTATGAGTGCAGAGATCCTACCATGAGTGCAGAGATCCCATCACAAGTAGAGAGATCCCACTATAACTACAGAGATCCCACCACAAATGCAGAGATCCCACCATGAGTGCAGAGATCCCATCACAAGTGCTGAAATCCCATCATGAGTATAGAGATCGCACCACAAGTGCAGATATCCCACCACAAGTGCAGAGATCCTACCACAAGTGAAGAGATCTTATCATAAGTGCAGAGATACCACCCTAAGTGCAGAGATCCCATCACAAGTAGAGAGATCCCACTATGAGTGCAGAGATCCCACCACAAGTACAGAGATCCCATCATGAGTACAGAGTTCCTATCTCAAGTGCAGAGATCCCATCATGAGTGCATAGATCCCACCACATGTGCAAAGATCCTATCACAAGTGCAGAGATCCCACCACCTAAGCAGAGATCCCACCATGAATGCAGATATCCTATCACAAGTGCAGAGATCCCACCAAAAGTGCAAAGATCCCACCATAAGTGCAGAGATCTCACCACACATGCAGAGATCCCACCATGAATGCAGAGATCCTATCACAAGTGTAGAGATCCCACCACAAGTGCAAAGATCCCACCATAAGTGCAGAGATCCCATCACAAGTGCAAAGATCCCACCATAAGTGCATAGATCCCATCACAAGTGCAGAGATCTCACCATGAGTATAGAGATCCCACCACATGTGCAGTGATCCCACCACAAGTGCAGAGATCCCACCACAAGTGAAGAGATCCCACTATGAGTGCAGAGATCCCACCACAAGTGCAGAGATCCCACCATGAGTGCATAGATCCCACCACATGTGCAGAGATCCCATCACAAGTGCAGAGATTCCACCACAAGTGCAGAGATCCCACCATGAATGCAAAGATCCCAACACAAGTGCAGAGATCCCATCACAAGTGCAGAGATCCCACCACAAGTACAGAGATCCCATCACAAGTGCAGAGATCCGACCTTGAGTGCAGAGATCCCATCACAAGTGCAGAGATCCCACCACAAGTGCAGAGATCCCATCACAAGTAGAGATCCCACTATGAGTGCAGAGATCCCATCATGAGTGCAGATATACCATCACAAATATAAATATCCCACCATGAGTGCAGAAATCCTACCACAAGTGCAGAGATCCCATCATGAGTGCAGTTATTCCACCATGAGTGCAGAGATCCCACCACAAGTGCAGAGATCCCACCACAAGTGCAGAGATCCCATCACAAGTGCAGAGATCCCTCCATAGGAGCAGAGATCCCATCACAAGTGCAGAGATCCCTCCATAGGAGCAGAGATCCCATCACAAGTGCAGAGATCCCACCATAAGTGGAGAGATCCCACTATGAGAGCAGAAATCCCACCACAAGTGCAGAGATCCCACCATGAGTGCAGAGATCCCACTATGAGTACAGAGATCCCACCATGAGTACAGAGATCCCACCACAAGTACAAAGATCCCATCATAAGTAGAGAGATCCCACTATGAGTACACAGATCCCAACATGAGTGCAGAGATCCCATCACAAGTGCAGAGATCCCACCACAAATGTAGATATCTCATCACAAGTAGAGAGATCCCACTATGAGTATAGAGATCCCACCATAAGTACAAAGATCCCATCATAAGTAGAGAGATCCCACTATGAGTACACAGATCCCAACATGAGTGCAGAGATCCCATCACAAGTGCAGAGATCCCACCACAAATGTAGATATCTCATCACAAGTAGAGAGATCCCACTATAACTACAGAGATCCCACCACAAATGCAGAGATCCCACCATGAGTGCAGAGATCCCATCACAAGTGCAGAAATCCCACCATGAGTATAGAGATTGCACCACAAGTGCAGATATCCCACCACAAGTGCAGAGATCCTACCACAAGTGAAGAGATCTTATCATAAGTGCAGAGATACCACCCTAAGTGCAGAGATCCCATCACAAGTAGAGAGATCCCACTATGAGTGCAGAGATCCCACCACAAGTGCAGAGATCCCATCTTGAGTACAGAGTTTCTATCTCAAGTGCAGAGATCCCATCATGAGTGCAGAGATCCCACCACATGTGCAAAGATCCTATCACAAGTGCAGAGATCCCACCACCTAAGCAGAGATCCCACCATGAATGCAGATATCCTATCACAAGTGCAGAGATCCCACCAAAAATGCAAAGATCCCACCATAAGTGCAGAGATCTCACCACACATGCAGAGATCCCACCATGAATGCAGAGATCCTATCACAAGTGTAGAGATCCCACCACAAGTGCAAAGATCCCACCATAAGTGCAGAGATCCCATCACAAGTGCAAAGATCCCACCATAAGTGCATAGATCCCATCACAAGTGCAGAGATCTCACCATGAGTATAGAGATCCCACCACATGTGTAGTGATCCCACCACAAGTGCAGAGATCCCACCACAAGTGAAGAGATCCCACTATGAGTGCAGAGATCCCACCACAAGTGCAGAGATCCCACCATGAGTGCATAGATCCCACCACATGTGCAGAGATCCCATCACAAGTGCAGAGATTCCACCACAAGTGCAGAGATCCCACCATGAATGCAAAGATCCCAACACAAGTGCAGAGATCCCATCACAAGTGCAGAGATCCTACCACAAGTACAGAGATCCCATCACAAGTGCAGAGATCCGACCTTGAGTGCAGAGATCCCATCACAAGTGCAGAGATCCCACCACAAGTGCAGAGATCCCATCACAAGTAGAGATCCCACTATGAGTGCAGAGATCCCACCATGAGTGCAGATATACCATCACAAGTATAAATATCCCACCATGAGTGCAAAGATCCTACCACAAGTGCAGAGATCCCATCATGAGTGCAGTTATCCCACCATGAGTGCAGAGATCCCACCACAAGTGCAGAGATCCCACCACAAGTGCAGAGATCCCATAACAAGTGCAGAGATCCCTCCATAGGAGCAGAGATCCCATCACAAGTGCAGAGATCCCTCCATAGGAGCAGAGATCCCATCACAAGTGCAGAGATCCCACCATAAGTAGAGAGATCCCACTTTGAGAGCAGAAATCCCACCACAAGTGCAGAGATCCCACCATGAGTGCAGAGATCCCACTATGAGTACAGAGATCCCACCATGAGTACAGAGATCCCACCACAAGTACAAAGATCCCATCATAAGTAGAGAGATCCCACTATGAGTACACAGATCCCAACATGAGTGCAGAGATCCCATCACAAGTGCAGAGATCCCACCACAAATGTAGATATCTCATCACAAGTAGAGAGATCCCACTATGAGTATAGAGATCCCACCATAAGTGCAGAGAACCCACCATAAGTGCAGAGATCCCATCACAAGTACAGAGATCCCATCACAAGTAGAGAGATTCCACTATGAGTATACAGATCCTACCATGAGTGCAGAGATCCCATCACGAGTGCAGAGATCCCATCACAAGTGCAGATATCCCATCACAAGTGCAGAGATCCCACCATGAGTGCAGGGATCCCATCACAAGTGCAGAGATCCCACCATGAGTGCAGAGATCCCATCACAAGTAGAAAGAGCCCACCATGAGTGCAGAGATCCCATCACAAGTGCAGAGATCCCACCATGAATGCAGAGATCCCATCACAAGTGCAGAGATCCCATCACAAGTGCAGAGATCCCACCACAAGTACAAAGATCCCATCTCAAGTAGAGAGATCCCACTATGAGTGCAGAGATACCGCCACAAGTGCAGAGATCCCACCATGAATGCACAGATCCCACCATGAGTGCAGAGATCCCATCACAAGTGCAATGATCCCAACATAAGTGTAGAGATCCCATTACAAGTAGAGAGATCCCACTATGAGTGCAGAGATCCCACCACAAGTGCAGAGATCCCATCATGAGTACAGAGATCCTATCTCAAGTGCAGAGATCCCACCATGAGTGCAGAGATCCCATCACATGTGCAGAGATCCCATCATAAGTGCAGAGATCCCACCACACGTGCAGAGATCCCACCATGAATGCAGAGATCCTATCACAAGTGCAGAGATCCCACCACAAGTGCAAAGATCCCAGCATCAGTGCAGAGATCTCACCACACATGCAGAGATCCCACCATGAATGCAGAGATCCTATCACAAGTGCAGAGATCCCATCACAAGTGCAAAGATCCCACCATAAGTGCAGAGATCCCATCACAAGTGCAAAGATCCCACCATAAATGCATAGATCCCATCACAAGTGCAGAGATCCCACCTTAAGTATAGAGATCCCACCACATGTGCAGAGATCCCACCACAAGTGCAGAGATCCCACCACAAGTGAAGAGATCCCACTATGAGTGCATAGATCCTACCACAAGTGCAGAGATCCCACCATGAGTGCATAGATCCCACCACATGTGCAGAGATCCCATCACAAGTGCAGAGATCCCACCACAAGTGCAGAGATCCCACCATGAATGCAAAGATCCCAACACCAGTGCAGAGATCCCATCACAAGTAAAGAGATCCCACCACAAGTACAGAGATCCCATCACAAGTGCAGAGATCCTACCATGAGTGCAGAGATCCCATCACAAGTGCAGAGATCCCACCACAAGTGCAGATATCCCATCACAAGTAGAGAGATCCCACTATGAGTGCAGAGATCCCACCATGAGTGCAGAGATCCCATCACAAGTAGAGAGATCCTATCATGAGTGCAGCAATCCTACCACAAGGGCAGGGATCCCATCATGAGAGAAGAGATCCCATCACAAGTGCAGAGAATCCACCAAAAGTGCAGAGATCCCATCACAAGTGCAGAGATTCACCATGAGTGCAGAGATCCCATCACAAGTGCAGAAATCACACCACAAGTGCAGAGATCCCATCACAAGTAGAGAGATCCCACTATGAGTGCAGAGATCCCACCACGAGTGCATATACATCATCACAAATACAAAGATCCCACCATGAGTGCAGCGATCCCATCATAAGTGCAGAGATCCCACCATGAGTGCAGAGATCCCACCACAAGTGCAGAGATCCCACCACAAGTGCAGAGATCCCATCACAAGTGCAGAGATCCCTCCATAAGAGCAGAGATCCCATCACAAGTGCAGAGATCCTACCACAAGTAGAGAGATCCCACTATGAGTGCAGAGATCCTACCATGAGTGCAGAGATCCCATCACAAGTAGGGAGATCCCACTATGACTACAGAGATCCCACCACAAATGCAGAGATCCCACCATGAGTGCAGAGATCCCATCACAAGTGCAGAAATCCCACCATGAGTATAGAGATCGCACCACAAGTGCAGATATCCCACCACAAGTGCAGAGATCCCACCACAAGTGAAGAGATCTTATCATAAGTGCAGAGATCCCACCATAAGTGCAGAGATCCCATCACAAGTAGAGAGATCCCACTATGAGTGCAGAGATCCCACCACAAGTGCAGAGATCCCATCATGAGTACAGAGATCCTATCTCAAGTGCAGAGATCCCATCATGAGTGCAGAGATCCCACCACATGTGCAAAGATCCCATCACAAGTGCAGAGATCCCACCACCTATGCAGAGATCCCACCATGAATGCAGAGATCCTATCACAAGTGCAGAGATCCCACCAAAAGTGCAAAGATCCCACCATAAGTGCAGATATCTCACCACACATGCAGAGATCCCACCATGAATGCAGAGATCCTATCACAAGTGTAGAGATCCCACCACAAGTGCAAAGATCCCACCATAAGTGCAGAGATCCCATCACAAGTGCAAATATCCCACCATAAGTGCATAGATCCCATCACAAGTGCAGAGATCTCACCATGAGTATAGAGATCCCACCACATGTGCAGCGATCCCACCACAAGTGCAGAGATCCCACCACAAGTGAAGAGATCCCACTATGAGTGCAGAGATCCCACCACAAGTGCAGAGATCCCACCATGCGTGCATAGATCCCACCACATGTGCATAGATACCATCACAAGTGCAGAGATCCCACCACAAGTGCAGAGAACCCACCATGAATGCAAAGATCCCAACACAAGTGCAGAGATCCCATCACAAGTGCAGAGATCCCACCACAAGTATAGAGATCCCATCACAAGTGCAGAGATCCTACCATGAGTGCAGAGATCCCATCACAAGTGCAGAGATCCCACCACAAGTGCAGAGATCCCATCACAAGTAGAGAGATCCCACTATGAGTGCAGAGATCCCACCATGAGTGCAGATATACCATCACAAGTACAAACATCCCACCATGAGTGCAGAGATCCTACCACAAGTGCAGAGATCCCATCATGAGTGCAGATATCCCACCATGAATGCAGAGATCCCATCACAAGTGCAGAGATCCCATCACAAGTGCAGAGATCCCACCACAAGTACAAAGATCCCATCTCAAGTAGAGAGATCCCACTATGAGTGCAGAGATACTGCCACAAGTGCAGAGATCCCACCATGAATGCACAGATCCCACCATGAGTGCAGAGATCCCATCACAAGTGCAATGATCCCAACATAAGTGTAGAGATCCCATTACAAGTAGAGAGATCCCACTATGAGTGCAGAGATCCCACCACAAGTGCAGAGATCCCATCATGAGTACAGAGATCATATCTCAAGTGCAGAGATCCCACCATGAGTGCAGAGATCCCATCACATGTGCAGAGATCCCATCATAAGTGCAGAGATCCCACCACACGTGCAGAGATCCCACCATGAATGCAGAGATCCTATCACAAGTGCAGAGATCCCACCACAAGTGCAAAGATCCCAGCATCAGTGCAGAGATCTCACCACACATGCAGAGATCCCACCATGAATGCAGAGATCCTATCACAAGTGCAGAGATCCCATCACAAGTGCAAAGATCCCACCATAAGTGCAGAGATCCCATCACAAGTGCAAAGATCCCACCATAAATGCATAGATCCCATCACAAGTGCAGAGATCCCACCTTAAGTATAGAGATCCCACCACATGTGCAGAGATCCCACCACAAGTGCAGAGATCCCACCACAAGTGAAGAGATCCCACTATGAGTGCAGAGATCCTACCACAAGTGCAGAGATCCCACCATGAGTGCATAGATCCCACCACATGTGCAGAGATCCCATCACAAGTGCAGAGATCCCACCACAAGTGCAGAGATCCCACCATGAATGCAAAGATCCCAACACCAGTGCAGAGGTCCCATCACAAGTACAGAGATCCCACCACAAGTACAGAGATCCCATCACAAGTGCAGAGATCCTACGATGAGTGCAGAGATCCCATCACAAGTGCAGAGATCCCACCACAAGTGCAGATATTCCATCACAAGTAGAGAGATCCAACTATGAGTGCAGAGATCCCACCATGAGTGCAGATACACCATCACAAGTACAAAGATCCCACCATGAGTACAGAGATCCTACCACAAGTGCAGAGATCCCATCACGAGTGCAGATATCCCACCATGAGTGCAGAGATCCCACCACAAGTGCAGAGATCCCACCACAAGTGCAGAGATCCCATCACAAGTGCGGAGATCCCTCCATAGGAGCAGAGATCCCATCACAAGTGCAGAGATCCCACCATAAGTAGAGAGATCCCACTATGAGAGCAGAAATCCCACCACAAGTGCATAGATCCCACCATGAGTGCAGAGATCCCACCATGAGTACAGAGATCCCACCACAAGTACAGAGATCCCATCATAAGTAGAGAGATCCCTCTATGAGTACACAGATCCCAACATGAGTGCAGAGATCCCATCACAAGTGCAGAGATCCCACCACAAATGTAGAGATCTTATCACAAGTGGAGAGATCCCACTATGAGTACAGAGATCCCACCATAAGTGCAGAGAACCCACCATAAGTGCAGAGATCCCACCACAAGTGCAGAGATCCCATCACAAGTAGAGAGATTCCACTATGAGTACACAGATCCCACCATGAGTGCAGAGATACCATCACGAGTGCAGAGATCCCATCACAAGTGCAGAGATCCCAGCACAAGTGCAGAGATCCCACCATGAGTGCAGGGATCCCATCACAAGTACAGAGATCCCACCATGAGTGCAGAGATCCGATCATAAGTAGAAAGAGCCCACCATGAGTGCAGAGATCCCATCACAAGTGCAGAGATCCCACCATGAATGCAGAGATCCCATCACAAGTGCAGATGTCCCATCACAAGTGCAGAGATCCCACCACAAGTACAAAGATCCCATCACAAGTAGAGAAATCCCACTATGAGTGCAGATACCACCACAAGTGCAGAGATCCCACCATGAATGCACAGATCCCACCATGAGTGCAGAGATCCCATCACAAGTGCAGGGATCCCACCATGAGTGGAGAGATCCCATCAAAAGTAGGGAGATCTCACTATGAGTGCAGAGATCCCACCACAAGTGCAGTGATCCCACCATGAGTGCAGAGATCCCATCACAATAGCAGAGATCCCATCACAAGTATAGAGATCCCACCACAAGTGCAAAGATCCCATCACAAGTGCAGAGATCCCACCATGAGTGCAGAGATCCCATCACAAGTGCAGAGATCCCACCATGAGTACGGAGATCCTATCACAAGTGCAGGGATCCCACCATGAGTACAGAGATCCCATCAAAAGTAGAGAGATCTCACTATGAGTGCAGAGATCCCACCACAAGTGCAGTGATCCCACCATGAGTGCAGAGATCCCATCACAAATGCAGAGACCCCACCATGAGTACAGAGATCCCATCACAAGTGCAGAGATCCCACTATGAGTGCAGAGATCCCACCACAAGTGCAGAGATCCCACCATGAGTGCAAAGATATTATCACAAGTGCAGAGATCCCACTGAGTGCAGAGATCCCATCACAAGTACAGAGATCCCACCATGAGTGCAGAGATACCATCACACTTAGAGAGATCCCATCACAAGTGCAGAGATCCCAGCACAAGTGCAGAGATCCCACCATGAGTGCAGGGATCCCATCACAAGTACAGAGATCCCACCATGAGTGCAGAGATCCGATCATAAGTAGAAAGAGCCCACCATGAGTGCAGAGATCCCATCACAAGTGCAGAGATCCCACCATGAATGCAGAGATCCCATCACAAGTGCAGAGATCCCATCACAAGTGCAGAGATCCCACCACAAGTACAAAGATCCCATCACAAGTAGAGAAATCCCACTATGAGTGCAGAGATACCACCACAAGTGCAGAGATCCCACCATGAATGCACAGATCCCACCATGAGTACAGAGATCCCACCACAAGTACAGAGATCCCATCACAAGTGCAGAGATCCTACCATGAGTGCAGAGATCCCATCACAAGTGCAGAGATCCCACCACAAGTGCAGATATTCCATCACAAGTAGAGAGATCCAACAATGAGTGCAGAGATCCCACCATGAGTGCAGATACACCATCACAAGTACAAAGATCCCACCATGAGTACAGAGATCCTACCACAAGTGCAGAGATCCCATCACGAGTGCAGATATCCCACCATGAGTGCAGAGATCCCACCACAAGTGCAGAGATCCCACCACAAGTGCAGAGATCCCATCACAAGTGCGGAGATCCCTCCATAGGAGCAGAGATCCCATCACAAGTGCAGAGATCCCACCATAAGTAGAGAGATCCCACTATGAGAGCAGAAATCCCACCACAAGTGCATAGATCCCACCATGAGTGCAGAGATCCCACCATGAGTACAGAGATCCCACCACAAGTACAGAGATCCCATCATAAGTAGAGAGATCCCTCTATGAGTACACAGATCCCAACATGAGTGCAGAGATCCCATCACAAGTGCAGAGATCCCACCACAAATGTAGAGATCTTATCACAAGTGGAGAGATCCCACTATGAGTACAGAGATCCCACCATAAGTGCAGAGAACCCACCATAAGTGCAGAGATCCCACCACAAGTGCAGAGATCCCATCACAAGTAGAGAGATTCCACTATGAGTACACAGATCCCACCATGAGTGCAGAGATACCATCACGAGTGCAGAGATCCCATCACAAGTGCAGAGATCCCAGCACAAGTGCAGAGATCCCACCATGAGTGCAGGGATCCCATCACAAGTACAGAGATCCCACCATGAGTGCAGAGATCCGATCATAAGTAGAAAGAGCCCACCATGAGTGCAGAGATCCCATCACAAGTGCAGAGATCCCACCATGAATGCAGAGATCCCATCACAAGTGCAGAGATCCCATCACAAGTGCAGAGATCCCACCACAAGTACAAAGATCCCATCACAAGTAGAGAAATCCCACTATGAGTGCAGAGATACCACCACAAGTGCAGAGATCCCACCATGAATGCACAGATCCCAACATGAGTGCAGAGATCCCATCACAAGTGCAGGGATCCCACCATGAGTGGAGAGATCCTATCAAAAGTAGGGAGATCTCACTATGAGTGCAGAGATCCCACCACAAGTGCAGTGATCCCACCATGAGTGCAGAGATCCCATCACAATAGCAGAGATCCCATCACAAGTATAGAGATCCCACCACAAGTGCAAAGATCCCATCACAAGTGCAGAGATCCCACCATGAGTGCAGAGATCCCATCACAAGTGCAGAGATCCCACCATGAGTACGGAGATCCTATCACAAGTGCAGGGATCCCACCATGAGTACAGAGATCCCATCAAAAGTAGAGAGATCTCACTATGAGTGCAGAGATCCCACCACAAGTGCAGTGATCCCACCATGAGTGCAGAGATCCCATCACAAATGCAGAGACCCCACCATGAGTACAGAGATCCCATCACAAGTGCAGAGATCCCACTATGAGTGCAGAGATCCCACCACAAGTGCAGAGATCCCACCATGAGTGCAAAGATATTATCACAAGTGCAGAGATCCCACTGAGTGCAGAGATCCCATCACAAGTACAGAGATCCCACCATGAGTGCAGAGATACCATCACACTTAGAGAGATCCCACTATGAGTGCAGAGATCCCACCACAAGTGCAGAGATCCCATCACAAGTTGGGAGATCTAACTTTGAATGCAGAGATCCCACCATGAGTGCAGAGATCCCATCACAAGTGCAGAGATCCCACCATGAGTGCAGAGATCATATCACAAGTAGAGAGATCCCACCACAAGTGCAGAGATCAAATCATGAGTACAGAGATCCCACCACAAGTGCAGAGATCCCTTCACAAGTGCAGAGATCCCATGAGTGCAGAGATTCCAACATGAATGCAGAGATCCTATCACAAGGGCAGGGATCCCATCATGAGAGCAGAGATCCCATCACAAGTGCAGAGATCCCACCACAAATGCAGAGATTCCCATCACTAGTAGAGAGATCCCACTATGAGGGCAGAGATCCCACCATGAGCGCAGATACACCATCACAAGTACAAAGATCCCAACATGAGTGCAGAGATCCCACCATAAGTGCAGAGATCCCACCACAAGTGCAGAGATCCCACCACAAGTGCAGAGATCCTATCACAAGTGCAGAGATCCCTCCATAAGAGCAGAGATCACAAGTGCAGAGATCCCACCATAAGTAGAGAGATCCCACTATGAGTACAGAGATCCTACCATAAGTATAGAGATCCCACAATGAGTGCAGAGATCCCATCACAAGTGAAGAGATCCCATCATAAGTGCAGAGATCCCACCATAGGTGCAGTGATCCTATCACAAGTGCAGGATCCCACCATAAGTGAAAAGATCCCACCATAAGTGCAGAGATCTCACCACACATGCAGAGATCCCACCATGAATGCAGAGATCCTATCACAAGTGCAGAGATCCCACCTCAAGTGCAAATATCCCACCGTAAGTGCAGAGATCCCATCACAAGTGCAAAGATCCCACCATAAGTGCAGAGATCCCATCACATGTGCAGAGATCCCACCATGAGTATAGATATCCCACCACATGTGCAGAGATCGCACCACAAGTATAGAGATCCCACCAATAGTGCAGAGATCCCATCAAAAGTAGAGAGATCCCACTATGAGTGCAGGGATCCCACCACAAGTGCAGAGATCCCACCATGAGTACAGAGATCCCATCTCAAGTGCAGAGATCCCACAATAAGTGCAGAAAACCCACCATAAGTGCAGAGATCCCACCACAAGTGCAGCGTACCCATCACAAGTAAAGAGATTCCACTATGAGTACACAGATCCCACCATGAGTGCAGAGATCCCACCATGAGTACAGAGATCCCATCACATGTGCAGAGATCCCACCAGGAGTGCAGAGATCCCATCACAAATACAGAGACCCCACCATGAGAATAGCAATCCTACCATAAGGGCAGGGATCCCTTCATGGAAGCAGAGATCCCACAAGTGCAGAGATCCCACTATGAATGCACAGATCCTATCACAAGTGTAGAGATCCCACCACAAGTGCAGAGATCCCACCATAAGTGCAGTGATCCCATCACCAGTGCAGAGATCCCACCATGAAAGCAGAGATCCCATCACAAGTGCAGAGATCCCACCATGAGTATAGAGATCCCATCACAAGTAGAGAGATCCCACTACGAGAACAGAAATCCCACCACACGTGCAGAGATCCCACCATGAGTGCAGAGATCCCATCAAAAGTAGAGAGATCCCACTATGAGTGCAGAGATCCCACCACAAGTGCAGAGATCCCATCATGAGTACAGAGATCCTATCTCAAGTGCAGAGATACCACCATGAGTGCAGAGATCCCATCACATGTGCAGAGATCCCATCATAAGTGCAGAGATCCCACCACATGTGCAGAGATCCCACCATGAATGCAGAGATCCTATCACAAGTGCAGAGATCCCACCACAAGTGCAAAGATCCCAGCATCAGTGCATAGATCTCACCACACATGCAGAGATCCCACCATGAATGCAGAGATCCTATCACAAGTGCAGAGATCCCATCACAAGTGCAAAGATCCCACCATAAGTGCAGAGATCCCATCACAAGTGCAAAGATCCCACCATAAGTGCATAGATCCCATCACAAGTGCAGAGATACCACCATGAGTATAGAGATCCCACCACATGTGCAGAGATCCCACCACAAGTGCAGAGATCCCACCACAAGTTAAGAGATCCCACTATGAGTGCAGAGATCCCACCACAAGTGCAGAGATCCCACCATGAGTGCATAGATCCCACCACATGTGCAGAGATCCCATCACAAGTGCAGAGATCCCACCACAAGTGCAGAGATCCCACCATGAATGCAAAGATCCCAACACCAGTGCAGAGATCCCATCACAAGTACAGAGATCCCACCACAAGTACAGAGATCCCATCACAAGTTCAAAGATCCCACCATAAGTGCAGAAATCTCACCACACATGCAGAGATCCCACCATGAATGCAGAGATCCTATCACAAGTGCAGAGATCCCACCTCAAGTGCAAATATCCCACCGTAAGTGCAGAGATCCCATCACAAGTGCAAAGATCCCACCATAAGTGCTGAGATCCCATCACATGTGCAGAGATCCCACCATGAGTATAGATATCCCACCACATGTGCAGAGATCCCACCATGAGTATAGATATCCCACCACATGTGCAGAGATCGAACCACAAGTGCAGAGATCCCACCACAAGTGAAGAGATCCCATCATAAGTGCAGAGATCCCACCATAAGTGCAGAGATCCCATCAAAAGTAGAGAGATCCCACTATGAGTGCAGAGATCCCACCACAAGTGCAGAGATCCCACCATGAGTACAGAGATCCCATCTCAAGTGCAGAGATCCCACAATAAGTGCAGAAAACCCACCATAAGTGCAGAGATCCCACCACAAGTGCAGCGATCCCATCACAAGTAAAGAGATTCCACTATGAGTACACAGATCCCACCATGAGTGCAGAGATCCCACCATGAGTACAGAGATCCCATCACATGTGCAGAGATCCCACCAGGAGTGCAGAGATCCCATCACAAGTACAGAGACCCCACCATGAGAATAGTAATCCTACCACAAGGGCAGGGATCCCTTCATGGAAGCAGAGATCCCACAAGTGCAGAGATCCCACTATGAATGCAGAGATCCTATCACAAGTGTAGAGATCCCACCACAAGTGCAGAGATCCCACCATAAGTGCAGTGATCCCATCACCAGTGCAGAGATCCCACCATGAAAGCAGAGATCCCATCACAAGTGCAGAGATCCCACCATGAGTATAGCGATCCCATCACAAGTAGAGAGATCCCACTATGAGAGCAAAAATCCCACCACAAGTGCAGAGATCCCACCATGAGTGCAGAGATCCCATCAAAAGTAGAGAGATCCCACTATGAGTGCAGAGATCCCACCACAAGTGCAGAGATCCCATCATGAGTACAAAGATCCTATCTCAAGTGCAGAGATCCCACCATGAGTGCAGAGATCCCATCACATATGCAGAGATCCCATCATAAGTGCCGAGATCCCACCACATGTGCAGAGATCCCACCATGAATGCAGAGATCCTATCACAAGTGCAGAGATCCCACCACAAGTGCAAAGATCCCAGCATCAGTGCAGAGATCTCACCACACATGCAGAGATCCCACCATGAATGCAGAGATCCTATCACAAGTGCAGACATCCCAACACAAGTGCAGAGATCCAATCACACTATAGAGAGATCCCACTATGAGTGCAGAGATCACACCACAAGTATAAAGATCCCACCATGAATGCAGAGATCCCACCATAAGTGCAGAGTTCCCACCATGAGTGCAGAGATCCCACCACAATTGCAGAGATCCCATCACAAGTGCAGAGATCCCACCACAGGTGCAGAGATCCCACCATGAATACAGAGATCCCATCACAAGTGCAGACATCCCAACACAAGTGCAGAGATCCAATCAAATGTGCAGAGATCCCTCCATGAGTGCAGGGATCCCATCACAAGTAGAGAGATCCTACCATGAGGGCAGCAATCCTACCACAAGGGCAGGGATCCCATCATGAGAGCAGAGATCCCACCACAAGTGCAGAGATCCCACCATGAATGCAAAGATCCCAACACCAGTGCAGAGATCCCATCACAAGTACAGAGATCCCACCACAAGTACAGAGATCCCATCACAAGTGCAGAGATCCTACCATGAGTGCAGAGATCCCATCACAAGTGCAGAGATCCCACCACAAGTGCAGATATTCCATCACAAGTAGAGAGATCCAACTATGAGTGCAGAGATCCCACCATGAGTGCAGATACACCATCACAAGTACAAAGATCCCACCATGAGTACAGAGATCCTACCACAAGTGCAGAGATCCCATCACGAGTGCAGATATCCCACCATGAGTGCAGAGATCCCACCACAAGTGCAGAGATCCCACCACAAGTGCAGAGATCCCATCACAAGTGCGGAGATCCCTCCATAGGAGCAGAGATCCCATCACAAGTGCAGAGATCCCACCATAAGTAGAGAGATCCCACTATGAGAGCAGAAATCCCACCACAAGTGCATAGATCCCACCATGAGTGCAGAGATCCCACCATGAGTACAGAGATCCCACCACAAGTACAGAGATCCCATCATAAGTAGAGAGATCCCTCTATGAGTACACAGATCCCAACATGAGTGCAGAGATCCCATCACAAGTGCAGAGATCCCACCACAAATGTAGAGATCTTATAACAAGTAGAGAGATCCCACTATGAGTACAGAGATCCCACCATAAGTGCAGAGAACCCACCATAAGTGCAGAGATCCCACCACAAGTGCAGAGATCCCATCACAAGTAGAGAGATTCCACTATGAGTACACAGATCCCACCATGAGTGCAGAGATACCATCACGAGTGCAGAGATCCCATCACAAGTGCAGAGATCCCAGCACAAGTGCAGAGATCCCACCATGAGTGCAGGGATCCCATCACAAGTACAGAGATCCCACCATGAGTGCAGAGATCCGATCATAAGTAGAAAGAGCCCACCATGAGTGCAGAGATCCCATCACAAGTGCAGAGATCCCACCATGAATGCAGAGATCCCATCACAAGTGCAGAGATCCCATCACAAGTGCAGAGATCCCACCACAAGTACAAAGATCCCATCACAAGTAGAGAAATCCCACTATGAGTGCAGAGATACCACCACAAGTGCAGAGATCCCACCATGAATGCACAGATCCCACCATGAGTGCAGAGATCCCATCACAAGTGCAGGGATCCCACCATGAGTGGAGAGATCCCATCAAAAGTAGGGAGATCTCACTATGAGTGCAGAGATCCCACCACAAGTGCAGTGATCCCACCATGAGTGCAGAGATCCCATCACAATAGCAGAGATCCCATCACAAGTATAGAGATCCCACCACAAGTGCAAAGATCCCATCACAAGTGCAGAGATCCCACCATGAGTGCAGAGATCCCATCACAAGTGCAGAGATCCCACCATGAGTACAGAGATCCTATCACAAGTGCAGGGATCCCACCATGAGTACAGAGATCCCATCAAAAGTAGAGAGATCTCACTATGAGTGCAGAGATCCCACCACAAGTGCAGTGATCCCACCATGAGTGCAGAGATCCCATCACAAATGCAGAGACCCCACCATGAGTACAGAGATCCCATCACAAGTGCAGAGATCCCACTATGAGTGCAGAGATCCCACCACAAGTGCAGAGATCCCACCATGAGTGCAAAGATATTATCACAAGTGCAGAGATCCCACTGAGTGCAGAGATCCCATCACAAGTACAGAGATCCCACCATGAGTGCAGAGATACCATCACACTTAGAGAGATCCCGCTATGAGTGCAGAGATCCCACCACAAGTGCAGAGATCCCATCACAAGTTGGGAGATCTAACTTTGAATGCAGAGATCCCACCATGAGTGCAGAGATCCCATCACAAGTGCAGAGATCCCACCATGAGTGCAGAGATCCTATCACAAGTAGAGAGATCCCACCACAAGTGCAGAGATCAAATCATGAATACAGAGATCCCACCACAAGTGCAGAGATCCCTTCACAAGTGCAGAGATCCCATGAGTGCAGAGATTCCACCATGAATGCAGAGATCCTATCACAAGGGCAGGGATCCCATCATGAGAGCAGAGATCCCATCACAAGTGCAGAGATCCCACCACAAATGCAGAGATCCCATCACTAGTAGAGAGATCCCACTATGAGGGCAGAGATCCCACCATGAGCGCAGCTACACCATCACAAGTACAAAGATCCCAACATGAGTGCAGAGATCCCACCATAAGTGCAGGGATCCCACCACAAGTGCAGAGATCCCACCACAAGTGCAGAGATCCTATCACAAGTGCAGAGATCCCTCCATAAGAGCAGAGATCACAAGTGCAGAGATCCCACCATAAGTAGAGAGATCCCACTATGAGTACAGAGATCCTACCATAAGTATAGAGATCCCACAATGAGTGCAGAGATCCCATCACAAGTGAAGAGATCCCATCATAAGTGCAGAGATCCCACCATAGGTGCAGTGATCATATCACAAGTGCAGGATCCCACCATAAGTGAAAAGATCCCACCATAAGTGCAGAGATCTCACCACACATGCAGAGATCCCACCATGAATGCAGAGATCCTATCACAAGTGCAGAGATCCCACCTCAAGTGCAAATATCCCACCGTAAGTGCAGAGATCCCATCACAAGTGCAAAGATCCCACCATAAGTGCAGAGATCCCATCACAAGTACAGAGATCCCACCACAAGTACAGAGATCCCATCACAAGTGCAGAGATCCTACCATGAGTGCAGAGATCCCATCACAAGTGCAGAGATCCCACCACAAGTGCAGATATTCCATCACAAGTAGAGAGATCCAACTATGAGTGCAGAGATCCCACCATGAGTGCAGATATACCATCATAAGTACAAAGATCCCACCATGAGTACAGAGATCCTACCACAAGTGCAGAGATCCCATCACGAGTGCAGATATCCCACCATGAGTGCAGAGATCCCACCACAAGTGCAGAGATCCCACCACAAGTGCAGAGATCCCATCACAAGTGCGGAGATCCCTCCATAGGAGCAGAGATCCCATCACAAGTGCAGAGATCCCACCATAAGTAGAGAGATCCCACTATGAGAGCAGAAATCCCACCACAAGTGCATAGATCCCACCATGAGTGCAGAGATCCCACCATGAGTACAGAGATCCCACCACAAGTACAGAGATCCCATCATAAGTAGAGAGATCCCTCTATGAGTACACAGATCCCAACATGAGTGCAGAGATCCCATCACAAGTGCAGAGATCCCACCACAAATGTAGAGATCTTATCACAAGTAGAGAGATCCCACTATGAGTACAGAGATCCCACCATAAGTGCAGAGAACCCACCATAAGTGCAGAGATCCCACCACAAGTGCAGAGATCCCATCACAAGTAGAGAGATTCCACTATGAGTACACAGATCCCACCATGAGTGCAGAGATACCATCACGAGTGCAGAGATCCCATCACAAGTGCAGAGATCCCAGCACAAGTGCAGAGATCCCACCATGAGTGCAGGGATCCCATCACAAGTACAGAGATCCCACCATGAGTGCAGAGATCCGATCATAAGTAGAAAGAGCCCACCATGAGTGCAGAGATCCCATCACAAGTGCAGAGATCCCACCATGAATGCAGAGATCCCATCACAAGTGCAGAGATCCCATCACAAGTGCAGAGATCCCACCACAAGTACAAAGATCCCATCACAAGTAGAGAAATCCCACTATGAGTGCAGAGATACCACCACAAGTGCAGAGATCCCACCATGAATGCACAGATCCCACCATGAGTGCAGAGATCCCATCACAAGTGCAGGGATCCCACCATGAGTGGAGAGATCCCATCAAAAGTAGGGAGATCTCACTATGAGTGCAGAGATCCCACCACAAGTGCAGTGATCCCACCATGAGTGCAGAGATCCCATCACAATAGCAGAGATCCCATCACAAGTATAGAGATCCCACCACAAGTGCAAAGATCCCATCACAAGTGCAGAGATCCCACCATGAGTGCAGAGATCCCATCACAAGTGCAGAGATCCCACCATGAGTACGGAGATCCTATCACAAGTGCAGGGATCCCACCATGAGTACAGAGATCCCATCAAAAGTAGAGAGATCTCACTATGAGTGCAGAGATCCCACCACAAGTGCAGTGATCCCACCATGAGTGCAGAGATCCCATCACAAATGCAGAGACCCCACCATGAGTACAGAGATCCCATCACAAGTGCAGAGATCCAACTATGAGTGCAGAGATCCCACCACAAGTGCAGAGATCCCACCATGAGTGCAAAGATATTATCACAAGTGCAGAGATCCCACTGAGTGCAGAGATCCCATCACAAGTACAGAGATCCCACCATGAGTGCAGAGATACCATCACACTTAGAGAGATCCCACTATGAGTGCAGAGATCCCACCACAAGTGCAGAGATCCCATCACAAGTTGGGAGATCTAACTTTGAATGCAGAGATCCCACCATGAGTGCAGAGATCCCATCACAAGTGCAGAGATCCCACCATGAGTGCAGAGATCCTATCACAAGTAGAGAGATCCCACCACAAGTGCAGAGATCAAATCATGAATACAGAGATCCCACCACAAGTGCAGAGATCCCTTCACAAGTGCAGAGATCCCATGAGTGCAGAGATTCCACCATGAATGCAGAGATCCTATCACAAGGGCAGGGATCCCATCATGAGAGCAGAGATCCCATCACAAGTGCAGAGATCCAACCACAAATGCAGAGATCCCATCACTAGTAGAGAGATCCCACTATGAGGGCAGAGATCCCACCATGAGCGCAGATACACCATCACAAGTACAAAGATCCCAACATGAGTGCAGAGATCACACCATAAGTGCAGGGATCCCACCAAAAGTGCAGAGATCCCACCACAAGTGCAGAGATCCTATCACAAGTGCAGAGATCCCTCCATAAGAGCAGAGATCACAAGTGCAGAGATCCCACCATAAGTAGAGAGATCCCACTATGAGTACAGAGATCCTACCATAAGTATAGAGATCCCACAATGAGTGCAGAGATCCCATCACAAGTGAAGAGATCCCATCATAAGTGCAGAGATCCCACCATAGGTGCAGTGATCATATCACAAGTGCAGGATCCCACCATAAGTGAAAAGATCCCACCATAAGTGCAGAGATCTCACCACACATGCAGAGATCCCACCATGAATGCAGAGATCCTATCACAAGTGCAGAGATCCCACCTCAAGTGCAAATATCCCACCGTAAGTGCAGAGATCCCATCACAAGTGCAAAGATCCCACCATAAGTGCAGAGATCCCATCACATGTTCAGAGATCCCACCATGAGTATAGATATCCCACCACATGTGCAGAGATCGCACCACAAGTACAGAGATCCCACCACAAGTGAAGAGATCCCATCATAAGTGCAGAGATCCCACCAATAGTGCAGAGATCCCATCAAAAGTAGAGAGATCCCACTATGAGTGCAGGGATCCCACCACAAGTGCAGAGATCCCACCATGAGTACAGAGATCCCATCTCAAGTGCAGAGATCCCACAATAAGTGCAGAAAACCCACCATAAGTGCAGAGATCCCACCACAAGTGCAGCGTACCCATCACAAGTAAAGAGATTCCACTATGAGTACACAGATCCCACCATGAGTGCAGAGATCCCACCATGAGTACAGAGATCCCATCACATGTGCAGAGATCCCACCAGGAGTGCAGAGATCCCATCACAAATACAGAGACCCCACCATGAGAATAGCAATCCTACCATAAGGGCAGGGATCCCTTCATGGAAGCAGAGATTCCACAAGTGCAGAGATCCCACTATGAATGCACAGATCCTATCACAAGTGTAGAGATCCCACCACAAGTGCAGAGATCCCACCATAAGTGCAGTGATCCCATCACCAGTGCAGAGATCCCACCATGAAAGCAGAGATCCCATCACAAGTGCAGAGATCCCACCATGAGTATAGAGATCCCATCACAAGTAGAGAGATCCCACTATGAGAGCAGAAATCCCACCACAAGTGCAGAGATCCCACCATGAGTGCAGAGATCCCATCAAAAGTAGAGAGATCCCACTATGAGTGCAGAGATCCCACCACAAGTGCAGAGATCCCATCATGAGTACAGAGATCCTATCTCAAGTGCAGAGATCCCACCATGGGTGCAGAGATCCCATCACATGTGCAGAGATCCCATAATAAGTGCAGAGATCCCACCACATGTGCAGAGATCCCACCATGAATGCAGAGATCCTATCACAAGTGCAGAGATCCCACCACAAGTGCAAAGATCCCAGCATCAGTGCATAGATCTCACCACACATGCAGAGATCCCACCATGAATGCAGAGATCCCATCACAAGTGCAGAGATCCCATCACAAGTGCAAAGATCCCACCATAAGTGCAGAGATCCCATCACAAGTGCAAAGATCCCACCATAAGTGCATACATCCCATCACAAGTGCAGAGATACCACCATGAGTATAGAGATCCCACCACATGTGCAGAGATCCCACCACAAGTGCAGAGATCCCACCACAAGTTAAGAGATCCCACTATGAGTGCATAGATCCCACCACAAGTGCAGAGATCCCACCATGAGTGCATAGATCCCACCACATGTGCAGAGATCCCATCACAAGTGCAGAGATCCCACCACAAGTGCAGAGATCCCACCATGAATGCAAAGATCCCAACACCAGTGCAGAGATCCCATCACAAGTACAGAGATCCCACCACAAGTACAGAGATCACATCACAAGTGCAAAGATCCCACCATAAGTGCAGAAATCTCACCACACATGCAGAGATCCCACCATGAATGCAGAGATCCTATCACAAGTGCAGAGATCCCACCTCAAGTGCAAATATCCCACCGTAAGTGCAGAGATCCCATCACAAGTGCAAAGATCCCACCATAAGTGCTGAGATCGCACCACAAGTGCAGAGATCCCACCACAAGTGAAGAGATCCCATCATAAGTGCAGAGATCCCACCATAAGTGCAGAGATCCCATCAAAAGTAGAGAGATCCCACTATGAGTGCAGAGATCCCACCACAAGTGCAGAGATCCCACCATGAGTACAGAGATCCCATCTCAAGTGCAGAGATCCCACAATAAGTGCAGAAAACCCACCATAAGTGCAGAGATCACACCACAAGTGCAGCGATCCCATCACAAGTAAAGAGATTCCACTATGAGTACACAGATCCCACCATGAGTGCAGAGATCCCACCATGAGTACAGAGATCCCATCACATGTGCAGAGATCCCACCAGGAGTGCAGAGATCCCATCACAAGTACAGAGACCCCACCATGAGAATAGTAATCCTACCACAAGGGCAGGGATCCCTTCATGGAAGCAGAGATCCTACAAGTGCAGAGATCCCACTATGAATGCAGAGATCCTATCACAAGTGTAGAGATCCCACCACAAGTGCAGAGATCCCACCATAAGTGCAGTGATCCCATCACCAGTGCAGAGATCCCACCATGAAAGCAGAGATCCCATCACAAGTGCAGAGATCCCACCATGAGTATAGCGATCCCATCACAAGTAGAGAGATCCCACTATGAGAGCAGAAATCCCACCACAATTGCAGAGATCCCACCATGAGTGCAGAGATCCCATCAAAAGTAGAGAGATCCCACTATGAGTGCAGAGATCCCACCACAAGTGCAGAGATCCCATCATGAGTACAAAGATCCTATCTCAAGTGCAGAGATCCCACCATGAGTGCAGAGATCCCATCACATATGCAGAGATCCCATCATAAGTGCCGAGATCCCACCACATGTGCAGAGATCTCACCATGAATGCAGAGATCCTATCACAAGTGCAGAGATCCCACCACAAGTGCAAAGATCCCAGCATCAGTGCAGAGATCTCACCACACATGCAGAGATCCCACCATGAATGCAGAGATCCTATCACAAGTGCAGACATCCCAACACAAGTGCAGAGATCCAATCACACTATAGAGAGATCCCACTATGAGTGCAGAGATCCCACCACAAGTATAAAGATCCCACCATGAATGCAGAGATCCCACCATAAGTGCAGAGTTCCCACCATGAGTGCAGAGATCCCACCACAATTGCAGAGATCCCATCACAAGTGCAGAGATCCCACCACAGGTGCAGAGATCCCACCATGAATACAGAGATCCCATCACAAGTGCAGACATCCCAACACAAGTGCAGAGATCCAATCAAATGTGCAGAGATCCCACCATGAGTGCAGGGATCCCATCACAAGTAGAGAGATCCTACCATGAGGGCAGCAATCCTACCACAAGGGCAGGGATCCCATCATGAGAGCAGAGATCCCACCACAAGTGCAGAGATCCCATCACAAGTGCAGAGATCCCTCCATAAGAGCAGAGATCCCACCACAAATGCAGAGATCCCATCACTAGTAGAGAGATCCCACTATGAGGGCAGAGATCCCACCATGAGCGCAGATACACCATCACAAGTACAAAGATCCCAACATGAGTGCAGAGATCCCACCATAAGTGCAGGGATCCCACCACAAGTGCAGAGATCCCACCACAAGTGCAGAGATCCTATCACAAGTGCAGAGATCCCTCCATAAGAGCAGAGATCCCATCACAAGTGCAGAGATCCCACCACAAATGCAGAGATCCCATCACTAGTAGAGAGATCCCACTATGAGGGCAGAGATCCCACCATGAGTACAGATACATCATCACAAGTACAAAGATCCCACCATGAGTGTAGAGATCCCACCATAAGTGCAGAGATCCTACCACAAGTGCAGAGATCCCATCATGAGTGTAGAGATCCCACCACGAGTGCAGAGATCCCACCAAAAGTGCAGAGATCCCACCACAAGTGCAGAGATCCTATCACAAGTGCAGAGATCCCTCCATAAGAGCAGAGATCTCATCACAAGTGCAGAGATCCCACCACAAGTAGAGAGATCCCACTATGAGTGCAGAGATCCTACCATGAGTGCAGAGATCCCATCACAAGTAGAGAGATCCCACTATGACTACAGAGATCCCACCACAAGTGCAGAGATCCCACCATGAGTGCAGAGATCCCATCACAAGTGCAGAAATCCCACTATGAGTATAGACATCCCACCACAAGTGCAGAGATCCCACCACAAGTGCAGAGATCCCACCACAAATGAAGAGATCTTATCATAAGTGCAGAGATCTTGCCATAAGTGCAGAGATCCCATCACAAGTAGAGAGATCCCACTATGAGTGCAGAGATCCCATCACAAGTGCAGACATCCCACCACAAGTGCAGAGATCCAATCACATGTGCAGAGATCCCACCATGAGTGCAGAGATCCCATCACAAGTAGAGAGATCCTACCATGAGTGCAGCAATCCTACCACAAGGGCAGGGATCCCACCATGAGAGCAGAGATCCCATCACAAGTGCAGAGATCCCACCACAAGTGCAAAGATCCCATCACAAGTGCAGATATCCACCATGAGTGCAGAGATCCCACCACAAGTGCAGAGATCCCATCACAAGTAGAGAGATCCCATCATGAGTACAGAGATCCTATCTCAAGTGCAGAGATCCCACCTCAAGTGCAAATATCCCACCGTAAGTGCAGAGATCCCATCACAAGTGCAAAGATCCCATCATAAGTGCAGAGATCCCACCACATGTGCAGAGATCCCACCATGAGTATAGATATCCCACCACATGTGTAGAGATCGCGCCACAAGTGCAGAGATCCCACCACAAGTGAAGAGATCCCATCATAAGTGCAGAGATCCCACCATAAGTGCAGAGATCCCATCAAAAGTAGAGAGATCCCACTATGAGTGCAGAGATCCCACCACAAGTGCAGAGATCCCACCATGAGTACAGAGATCCCATCTCAAGTGCAGAGATCCCACAATAAGTGCAGAAAACCCACCATAAGTGCAGAGATCCCACCACAAGTGCAGCGATCCCATCACAAGTAAAGAGATTCCACTATGAGTACACAGATCCCACCATGAGTGCAGAGATCCCACCATGAGTACAGAGATCCCATCACATGTGCTGCAGAGATCCCACCAGGAGTGCAGAGATCCCATCACAAGTACAGAGACCCCACCATGAGAATAGTAATCCTACCACAAGGGCAGGGATCCCTTCATGGAAGCAGAGATCCCACAAGTGCAGAGATCCCACTATGAATGCAGAGATCCTATCACAAGTGTAGAGATCCCACCACAAGTGCAGAGATCGCACCATAAGTGCAGTGATCCCATCACCAGTGCAGAGATCCCACCATGAAAGCAGAGATCCCATCACAAGTGCAGAGATCCCACCATGAGTATAGCAATCCCATCACAAGTAGAGAGATCCCACTATGAGAGCAGAAATCCCACCACAAGTGCAGAGATCCCACCATGAGTGCAGATATCCCATCAAAAGTAGAGAGATCCCACTATGAGTGCAGAGATCCCACCACAAGTGCAGAGATCCCATCATGAGTACAGAGATCCTATCTCAAGTGCAGAGATCCCATCACATGTGCAGAGATCCCATCATAAGTGCAGAGATCCCACCACATGTGCAGAGATCCCACCATGAATGCAGAGATCCTATCACAAGTGCAGAGATCCCACCACAAGTGCAAAGATCCCAGATCTCACCACACATGCAGAGATCCCACCATGAATGCAGAGATCCTATCACAAGTGCAGACATCCCAACACAAGTGCAGAGATCCAATCACAATATAGAGAGATCCCACTATGAGTGCAGAGATCCCACCACAAGTATAAAGATCCCACCATGAATGCAGAGATCCCACCATAAGTGCAGAGTTCCCACCATGAGTGCAGAGATCCCACCACAATTGCAGAGATCCCATCACAAGTGCAGAGATCCCACCACAGGTGCAGAGATCCCACCATGAATACAGAGATCCCATCACAAGTGCAGACATCCCAACAAGTGCAGAGATCCAATCAAATGTGCAGAGATCCCACCATGAGTGCAGGGATCCCATCACAAGTAGAGAGATCCTACCATGAGTGCAGCAATCCTACCACAAGGGCAGGGATCCCATCATGAGAGCAGAGATCCCACCACAAGTGCAGAGATCCCATCACAAGTGCAGAGATCCCTCCATAAGAGCAGAGATCCCACCACAAATGCAGAGATCCCATCACTAGTAGAGAGATCCCACTATGAGGGCAGAGATCCCACCATGAGCGCAGATACACCATCACAAGTACAAAGATCCCAACATGAGTGCAGAGATCCCACCATAAGTGCAGGGATCCCACCACAAGTGCAGAGATCCCACCACAAGTGCAGAGATCCTATCACAAGTGCAGAGATCCCTCCATAAGAGCAGAGATCCCATCACAAGTGCAGAGATCCCACCACAAATGCAGAGATCCCATCACTAGTAGAGAGATCCCACTATGAGGGCAGAGATCCCACCATGAGTGCAGATACACCATCACAAGTACAAAGATCCCACCACAAGTGCAAAGATCCCATCACAAGTGCAGAGATCCACCATGAGTGCAGAGATCCCACCACAAGTGCAGAGATCCCATCACAAGTAGAGAGATCCCACTATGAGTGCAGAGATCCCACCATGAGTACAGATACATCATCACAAGTACAAAGATCCCACCATGAGTATAGAGATCCCACCATAAGTGCAGAGATCCTACCACAAGTGCAGAGATCCCATCATGAGTGTAGAGATCCCACCACGAGTGCAGAGATCCCACCACAAGTGCAGAGATCCCACCACAAGTGCAGAGATCCTATCACAAGTGCAGAGATCCCTCCATAAGAGCAGAGATCCCATCACAAGTGCAGAGATCCCACCACAAGTAGAGAGATCCCACTATGAGTGCAGAGATCCTACCATGAGTGCAGAGATCCCATCACAAGTAGAGAGATCCCACTATGACTACAGAGATCCCACCACAAGTGCAGAGATCCCACCATGAGTGCAGAGATCCCATCACAAGTGCTGAAATCCCACTATGAGTATAGACATCCCACCACAAGTGCAGAGATCCCACCACAAGTGCAGAGATCCCACCACAAATGAAGAGATCTTATCATAAGTGCAGAGATCTCACCATAAGTGCAGAGATCCCATCACAAGTAGAGAGATCCCACTATGAGTGCAGAGATCCCATCACAAGTGCAGACACCCCACCACAAGTGCAGAGATCCAATCACATGTGCAGAGATCCCACCATGAGTGCAGAGATCCCATCACAAGTAGAGAGATCCTACCATGAGTGCAGCAATCCTACCACAAGGGCAGGGATCCCACCATGAGAGCAGAGATCCCATCACAAGTGCAGAGATCCCACCACAAGTGCAAAGATCCCATCACAAGTGCAGATATCCACCATGAGTGCAGAGATCCCACCACAAGTGCAGAGATCCCATCATAGGTAGAGAGATCCCACTATGAGTGCAGTGATCCCACCATGAGTGCAGATACATCATCACAAGTGCAAAGATCCCACCATGAGTGTAGAGATCCCACCATAAGTGCAGAGATCCTACCACAAGTGCAGAGATCCCATCTCAAGTGCAGAGATCCCACCATAAGTGCAGAGATCCCACCACAAGTGCAGAGATCCCACCACAAGTGCAGAGATCCCATCACAAGTGCAGAGATCCCTCCATAAGAGCAGAGATCCCATCACAAGTGCTGAGATCCCACCACAAGTAGAGAGTTCCCACTATGAGTGCAGAGATCCTACCATGAGTGCAGAGATCCCATCACAAGTAGAGAGATCCCACTATGATTACATAGATCCCACCATGAATGCAAAGATCCCATTACAAGTGCAGAGATCCCATCACAAGTGCAGAAATCCCACCATGAGTATAGACATCCAACCACAAGTGCAGAGATCCAACCACAAGTGCAGAGATCCCACCACAAGTGAAGAGATCTTATCATAAGTGCAGCGATCCCACCATAAGTCCAGAGATCCCATCACAAGTAGAGAGATCCCACTATAAGTGCAGAGATCCCACCACAAGTGCAGAGTTCCCATCATGAGTACAGAGATCCTATTTCAAGTGCAGAGATCCCACCATGAGTGCAGAGATCCCACCACATGTGCAGAGATCCCATCACAAGTGCAGAGATCCCACCACCCATGCAGAGATCCCACCATGAATGCAGAGATCCTATCACAAGTGCAGAGATCCCACCACAAGTGCAACAATCCCACCATAAGTGCAGAGATCTCACCACACATGAAGAGATCCCACCATGAATGCAGAGATCCTATCACAAGTGCAGAGATCCCACCACAAGTGCAAAGATCCCACCATAAGTGCAGAGATCCCATCACAAGTGCAAAGATCCCACCATAAGTGCATAGATCCCATCACAAGTGCAGAGATCCCACCATGAATGCAAAGATCCCAACACAAGTGCAGAGATCCCATCACAAGTGCAGAGATCCCACCATAAGTACAGAGATCCCATCACAAGTGCAGAGATCCTACCATGAGTGCAGAGATCCCATCACAATATAGAGAGATCCCACTATGAGTGCAGAGATCCCACCACAAGTACAAAGATCCCACCATGAATGCAGAGATCCCACCATAAGTGCAGAGTTCCCACCATGAGTATAGAGATCCCACCACATATGCAGAGATTGCACCACAAGTGCAGAGATCCCACCACAAGTGAAGAGATCCCATCATAAGTGCAGAGATCCCACCATAAGTGCAGATATCCCATCAAAAGTAGAGAGATCCCACTATGAGTGCAGAGATCACACCACAAGTGCAGAGATCCCACCATGAGTGCAGAGATACCATCACAAGTCCAGAGATCCCACCATGAGTATAGAGATCCCACCACAAGTGCAGAGATCCCACCACAAGTACAGAGATCCCACCACAAGTGAAGAGATCCCATCATAAGTGCAGAGATCCCACCATAAGTGCAGTGATCCTATCACAAGTGCAGGATCCCACCATAAGTGCAAAGAGTCCACCATAAGTGCAGAGATCTCACCACATGTGCAGAGATCCCACCATGAATGCAGAGATCCTATCACAAGTGCAGAGATCCCACCATGAGTGCAGGGATCCCATCACAAGTGCAGAGATCCCACCATGAGTGCATAGTAGTGGTTAATGTTGTTTTTTTCTTGAAACTTTACAACAACAAATTGTTGAAAATAAGGACAAAAGATTTTGTTGTTTGTTGAATTCTGTATTTGAGAAATGTAGTAGTGATCAAACTAAAATAGAAAGTGTTTCTGATATTCGAAATGTTTTAGACATTTGTTCTGGTTTAAATCAATTTTCACAGAATATTCAGCAAGATTGTCAGGAATTTCTAATGTATATGTTTATTGTATTGCAAGATGAAGGTATAGATATTGAAAATCTTTTTGGCCTTTCTTATAAATGGCAACATGATTGTGACAATTGTTTGTTTTCAAGTACTACTAAAATAGATATTGAAAGATTTATATACTTGACTTTACCAGACTGCAAATCAGTGTCTTTTAATAATCTAGTTAGAGAAGCAAATCAAAACATGGTCTGTACCCAATGTAACTCACAAATGTTATCAACATTATTTATACAAAGATATAGACAGTATTTAATTTTAATGCTGCAACAATGCAGATCTGATGGAAGAAAACTGAAAACTTAAATAAAAAAAATTGTGGCTTCTCAACTATCAATATCAGGAAGAACTTTTGCAACTGTAGCAATTATTTTTCATGATGGTCCTTCTACAACATCAGGACATTACACAGCGTATTTCAAATGTACAAAAGGCTGGACTCATTGTAATGATACTCAATTGATTTTTAAACAACGTTTGCCTTATGACTTACCAAATTCCACAAGTGCAGAGATCCCACCACAAATGAAGAGATCTTATCATAAGTGCAGAGATCTCACCATAAGTGCAGAGATCCCATCACAAGTAGAGAGATCCCACTATGAGTGCAGAGATCCCATCACAAGTGCAGACACCCCACCACAAGTGCAGAGATCCAATCACATGTGCAGAGATCCCACCATGAGTGCAGAGATCCCATCACAAGTAGAGAGATCCTACCATGAGTGCAGCAATCCTACCACAAGGGCAGGGATCCCACCATGAGAGCAGAGATCCCATCACAAGTGCAGAGATCCCACCACAAGTGCAAAGATCCCATCACAAGTGCAGATATCCACCATGAGTGCAGAGATCCCACCACAAGTGCAGAGATCCCATCATAAGTAGAGAGATCCCACTATGAGTGCAGTGATCCCACCATGAGTGCAGATACATCATCACAAGTGCAAAGATCCCACCATGAGTGTAGAGATCCCACCATAAGTGCAGAGATCCTACCACAAGTGCAGAGATCCCATCTCAAGTGCAGAGATCCCACCATAAGTGCAGAGATCCCACCACAAGTGCAGAGATCCCACCACAAGTGCAGAGATCCCATCACAAGTGCAGAGATCCCTCCATAAGAGCAGAGATCCCATCACAAGTGCTGAGATCCCACCACAAGTAGAGAGTTCCCACTATGAGTGCAGAGATCCTACCATGAGTGCAGAGATCCCATCACAAGTAGAGAGATCCCACTATGACTACATAGATCCCACCATGAATGCAAAGATCCCATTACAAGTGCAGAGATCCCATCACAAGTGCAGAAATCCCACCATGAGTATAGACATCCAACCACAAGTGCAGAGATCCAACCACAAGTGCAGAGATCCCACCACAAGTGAAGAGATCTTATCATAAGTGCAGCGATCCCACCATAAGTCCAGAGATCCCATCACAAGTAGAGAGATCCCACTATAAGTGCAGAGATCCCACCACAAGTGCAGAGTTCCCATCATGAGTACAGAGATCCTATTTCAAGTGCAGAGATCCCACCATGAGTGCAGAGATCCCACCACATGTGCAGAGATCCCATCACAAGTGCAGAGATCCCACCACCCATGCAGAGATCCCACCATGAATGCAGAGATCCTATCACAAGTGCAGAGATCCCACCACAAGTGCAACAATCCCACCATAAGTGCAGAGATCTCACCACACATGAAGAGATCCCACCATGAATGCAGAGATCCTATCACAAGTGCAGAGATCCCACCACAAGTGCAAAGATCCCACCATAAGTGCAGAGATCCCATCACAAGTGCAAAGATCCCACCATAAGTGCATAGATCCCATCACAAGTGCAGAGATCCCACCATGAATGCAAAGATCCCAACACAAGTGCAGAGATCCCATCACAAGTGCAGAGATCCCACCATAAGTACAGAGATCCCATCACAAGTGCAGAGATCCTACCATGAGTGCAGAGATCCCATCACAATATAGAGAGATCCCACTATGAGTGCAGAGATCCCACCACAAGTACAAAGATCCCACCATGAATGCAGAGATCCCACCATAAGTGCAGAGTTCCCACCATGAGTATAGAGATCCCACCACATATGCAGAGATTGCACCACAAGTGCAGAGATCCCACCACAAGTGAAGAGATCCCATCATAAGTGCAGAGATCCCACCATAAGTGCAGATATCCCATCAAAAGTAGAGAGATCCCACTATGAGTGCAGAGATCACACCACAAGTGCAGAGATCCCACCATGAGTGCAGAGATACCATCACAAGTCCAGAGATCCCACCATGAGTATAGAGATCCCACCACAAGTGCAGAGATCCCACCACAAGTACAGAGATCCCACCACAAGTGAAGAGATCCCATCATAAGTGCAGAGATCCCACCATAAGTGCAGTGATCCTATCACAAGTGCAGGATCCCACCATAAGTGCAAAGAGTCCACCATAAGTGCAGAGATCTCACCACATGTGCAGAGATCCCACCATGAATGCAGAGATCCTATCACAAGTGCAGAGATCCCACCATGAGTGCAGGGATCCCATCACAAGTGCAGAGATCCCACCATGAGTGCATAGTAGTGGTTAATGTTGTTTTTTTCTTGAAACTTTACAACAACAAATTGTTGAAAATAAGGACAAAAGATTTTGTTGTTTGTTGAATTCTGTATTTGAGAAATGTAGTAGTGATCAAACTAAAATAGAAAGTGTTTCTGATATTCGAAATGTTTTAGACATTTGTTCTGGTTTAAATCAATTTTCACAGAATATTCAGCAAGATTGTCAGGAATTTCTAATGTATATGTTTATTGTATTGCAAGATGAAGGTATAGATATTGAAAATCTTTTTGGCCTTTCTTATAAATGGCAACATGATTGTGACAATTGTTTGTTTTCAAGTACTACTAAAATAGATATTGAAAGATTTATATACTTGACTTTACCAGACTGCAAATCAGTGTCTTTTAATAATCTAGTTAGAGAAGCAAATCAAAACATGGTCTGTACCCAATGTAACTCACAAATGTTATCAACATTATTTATACAAAGATATGGACAGTATTTAATTTTAATGCTGCAACAATGCAGATCTGATGGAAGAAAACTGAAAACTTAAATAAAAAAAATTGTGGCTTCTCAACTATCAATATCAGGAAGAACTTTTGCAACTGTAGCAATTATTTTTCATGATGGTCCTTCTACAACATCAGGACATTACACAGCGTATTTCAAATGTACAAAAGGCTGGACTCATTGTAATGATACTCAATTGATTTTTAAACAACGTTTGCCTTATGACTTACCAAATTCTTACCTAGTGTTTTTACAACCAACATTTTAGGGAAAATAATTGGCCTTGGAAAATTACTGCTGTTAAGAAAGGGTAGTCTGGTGTTGAAAAGTACTTTGTGAGTGAGGGTGATCAGGTTCAAAAAATTCTTGTAATTGACATAGAGGTAGTGTAAGTGTATCAGATAGTGGGTGATGTGGCTATCACAGGAGATGTTGATCATCAGTGAGGCAGAAGTGTTTTAGATTTGTTGTAGTTGAATATGTTGGTGACATTTTTTATTTCCTTTTAGAGGTTTCTTTTATTGGTGTACAGCTCCTTGCTAAGATCAATGATGAGCAGATTGTCATCGGCATACCAGATGATGTTGAGATTCTGATAGCATGCTAGTTGTTTAAGGTTCTATGTACATGGTAAATAGCACCGGGTGGAAGTATAACCATTGTTAGATGGTACAAAAGATGTTGGTGTTTTTGATTCAGAAGGTTGGGAAACGGTTGCTTAAGAGTACTATTAAGTATCTTCCAAACTAAGGATTTCACACATACTATTTGGCCATGAGGAATGGTATTTGAAACAAAAAATGACTATTTCGGGTAAATGTTGTTAGCATATGTTTGTACATAACTTTATTTAGAGTGTTTAAAAAAGAAGTAATAATGTTTTGTTACTTTGTGATTGTTGCATATATCGCATATTTACGTAAGAAATTGCTGTTCGAAAATAACATTTAAGATATGTTTTTTTCTAATTTTTACATTCTTAATGAAAATGTTGAATGGGTTTTTTAAAGACAATCTTATCGAGTGTCTTTTTTTTTGCCCGCTGTTATATGATGAGTACTATTGAACTCACTGTTTTCAGTGAAATTCAATATATTCTGAGAACAGCAAAATAAGATACATAACATATTGTACAAATTATTTTGTATTGTGAAATATATATTATAACTCAATTTTTTCTTCTCTTCCACAGATATTATATTTATAAATAATATATTATTAACTTTTTATTACTTATAAGGTAAGTATGACAAACAAAAAATACTTTCTCATCACTCTCTTACTTCTCTTTCTCTTTTCCACTTTCTTCACTCTATCTCTTATTCCATTTCCTTTGCTCATCTTACTCCCCTTCCCTCATTCTCTTTACTACCCTTAATTCACCTTTACACTCTTTCTCTCACCATCAGTACCCTTCCCTCACCCTCACTTACCTTCTCCAGCTCCCTCTTTCCTTTCTGTATCCCTCACTTCTCTTTTCTTTCTTCCTCCGTCACTACCCTTCTTTTGCTCTATCCCTCACTCCTTTCTCTCTCCCCCTCACTCTCTTTCCTTCACACCATCCCTCACTCACTTTCAGTTACTCCCCTTCTCTTATTCCATCACTTCCTTTTGCTCACTCCCCTTCCTTTATTCCCTCCCTCACTCCCCTTTCCTCCATCTGTCTCTTAGTCTCTTCATCTGTCTCAGCCACTATAACTGCCTCACACCCTCACAGTCCCTCTCTTTCTCTCTCTCATTGTCTCCCTCTCTCCCCACCAATCTTCGTTTTCTTTCCTCTCTTTTTCCATAAATTCTTCTCTCTCACTCACTACTTTTTCCTCTATCTTAATATGCCTACTTTTCCCTCACTCCTTTTCCCTTACCCTCATATCCCTTCCCTCACTGTCACTGACCTTCACTCAATCTCACTCCTCTTCTCCTACTTCATATTCTCCTCTCTGTGCATTACTCCAATTCCCTTTCTCCTGCTCCCATTCCCTCACTCCCCCTCACTCTCTTTCCCTCACTCCATCTGTCAGTCCCCTTTCCTTACTCCCCTTTCCTCATTCACTTTTGCTAACTCCCATTCCTTTAGCCCCTCACTCCCCTTTACTCCATTTGTCTCTCCCTCTCTCCCTCTGTCTCACTCAGTCTAACCGCCTCACTCCCTCTCAGTCACTCGCTCTCCCTCTCTTTCTCTCTTACTCTCTCCCTCTCTCTCTCTCCCTCACCCTTCCTCTCTTTCCCTTTCTGTTTCCTTCACTCCTACTTTATCCCTCAGTCCCCTTTCCTGTCTCTTAATCTCCTTCCTTCTCTCTCATTCCCCTTTCGTCACCCTCATACCCCTTCTCTCACTGTTACTGCCTTTCACTCACCCTCAGTACTTTTCCCTCACTCCCCTTCCCTCACTCCCCTTCCTTCACTCCTCTTTCCTCACTCCTTCACTCCATCTCACTTACTCCCCTTCGTTCACTCCCTCCCTCACTTTTTTTCATCTATTTTTCTCTACCTGTCTCCCTCTGTCTCACTCACTCTAACTGCCTCACTCCTTCTCAGTTCCTTGCTCTCCCTCTCTCTCACTCTCTCCTTCCCTCTCCCTTACCCTTAATCTCATTTCCTCTCTCTTTCTATCACTCCTCCTCTCTTCCTCACTCACTTTCCCTCTCTCTTAATTTTCTTCCTTCTCCCTCATTCACCTTCCCTCACCCTCATACCCCTCCATAACTGTCACTGCCCTTCACTTACCATCACTCCCCTTCCCCATCTCCACTTCCTCCTATCTGTATCTCTCACCCCTTCTCTTTCCCGCTCCCTTTAACTCACTCCCCCTCGCTCTCCTTCTCTCACTCCATTCCTTACTCCCCTTCCCACACTCCCCTTCCCTAACTCCCTCCATCCCCTCATTCCCATTCTGTCTCCTTCACTCCCATTCTCTCACTTTTCCTTACCCCCTTTTCTCATCCTCATACCCCTTCCCTCACCGTCACTCCACTTCCCTTTCCTCCACTCTCCTTACCCTGCTCTACTTCCCCCTCTCTGTCCCTTACTACCCTTCCGTATCTCCATCCCCCGCTTCCTTTCTCTCACACCCCCTCCCTCACTCTCCTTTCCTTACTGCCATTCCCTTACTCTTTCACTCTCCTTACCTCACTCCCCTATCCTTAGTCCCCTTCTTTCAGTTACTCTTTCACTCCCCTTTCCTCACTCACCATAATCCCATTTCCTCACTCATTTCCTCAGTCTCTTCCTCCCCTTCATCCAGTTATTTCAGTCATTCATTTATACACTACACATTCATTCAAAAAAGTATAAGACAGTATATAAGAAATATAGCTCTTATTGGAGAAGTGAAGTTAGTTCTTAGAAGAACTGTTTTTTTTTTTAAATTGTGATTTTTTTTAACAATTTTATATTTTTGGGGGGTTTTCTGTAACAAAAAAGAAATCAGGTAACCAAAAACTGCTCAACAGGAACAGGAACAAAAATAATAAAAGAAAAAAATTAACGGCGGGAGCATTTGTACTGCCTGATCTTTGCCACGATTAAGTCAATGCTTTGTTCTCCATAGCACAATTTTTTGTTGCAATAATTGCAACGTGTGTGTACATCTGCAAAATCTGGCCAGATATCTAAAGCAGTTGCAAATGGAGATGCTCCCGCAGAAGAGGTGCTGGGGACAGCAGCTAGAGGATTGTCTGTAAGGTCTTGAGTTGATGCCCGAGCAAAGTTGATTGGATGCAGATTTTTAACATGCCGAATCATTGTAGCAATGCTAAATGAATAATGTTTGGTGGCATCACCGCTTGATAGAATGCTGCCACAGATTTTTGCATGTAACTTTGGAGGCATTAACCTACTTCTGCCCCTCTGGATAGGTAAAAAACTTCCAAATAAATGATTCTTTGGTCTTCTTTGGAGGTGGCTGCTCAGGAACAAACTGCACATCTGAATCAGATGAAGATTCCTGTGGCTGCTGTTGTTCTGCCATTTTCAAATCTTGAAGAAAACAGTGAAGATGCTTCTCCCAAGGAAGTGAAAGAGCTTGTGAGGGAAGTGGGTGGGGTTTTTGAAGATTTGGAAAAGAAACTACTATAAACCAATCAAAAGTGTTGTTTTCAAGTCACATGACTTTATGTGCGCGCAAGCTGCGCGCATGGTTTTCACACGTCGCATATAAATGACGCACCCTCGAGGCAGAAGTGAGTCAAAAACAAAAGTGGAGAATGTGAAAAGGGGGCAGGGTAGAGACTCTCTGACCCCCTAGGCCTTCTCAGGGGGTCCCTGAAGGACCCCGAAGGGCAAAAAACCCATTTTTTTTAAAAAGAAAAAATCGCGAGGTGCGCGCATGCACGCACCCTCGAGGCAGAAGTGAGTCAAAAACAAAAGTGGAGAATGTGAAAAGGGGGCAGGGTAGAGACTCCCTGACCCCCTAGGCCTTCTCAGGGGGTCCCAGAAGGACCCCGAAGAGCAAAAAAAGCTTCATTTATTTTTTTAATCGTGAGGTGCGCGCACGTTGCGCACATGTCGGAAAAAAAGACAAAATAAAATACAGTTAAATAACAAGTTTGAGTGTTTAGATGTTGGTTGGCTTTAAAATAGCCGTTGTGTTCATTTAGTGTTTTTTGTACCTACAAGTAAGTAAAGATGCAGAGTCTAAAGTACAAGAGGAAGACTCTGTTTCCCTCATCTGTGAAATGTATACCGTCTCCTCTATAAATGCCTTGCAAGTTGTAACACAAGTTGTTGAGGTATATAGAACCCATACCATAGTCTCTGAGGAAAGCAGAAACAGACTTATTCACATGTTTCCTTGCTTTCTCAATCTGTGGACAATATTGGTTGGACAAGTTCCATTTTTGCCTTTGGCATATATTAGAATATACAAAGACAGTTTGTGGAAAAATAAATATATAATTAATATAATAATTGATACATTTTTAAATTAGCATTTAAAAAACCTTTGAAATTCACTTAAAAAACCATAGGTTTCACACACGTTATAGTTAGGAATTAGCATTTAAAAAACCTTAGAAATTCACTGAAAAAAACATAGGTTCCACCCATGTTATAGTTAGCTGGACATTTCTCTCATACAAAACCTTTGAAATCGCCCCGTTATAGTTAGTTCAGCTAACTATAACTCGCGCGCCCGCAATGTACTGCTGGTGACGTCACATATTACATAACTCATGACATGGTCAGTGACATCACCCATGACATCACTGATGACATCTCAAATGACATCACTGATGACATCACTGATGATATCATCCTTGTGAAAGAGTGGCAGACCTCCTCTCAGCGTAATATGACCTTTGATACACACATTCAAAAATAGAAACTAAAATTTTCAAAAAAATGGAGATATCAATACCAGTTACAACAACCTATTCAGTAATTCCACCATCTATATACACATCCACTCATTCACTAACAGTTCTATATCGTCACTCATACATGTACTCACTTGTGGAAAAGTAAATTTTGCCATGTTCTGTGTCCCTACGTGTCCCCCATCTTATGTTATATGTGCATGATTAATATGCATATGTATTCCCCATGTTTGATTAAAGACGCAATTACAGTTGTGTCCATCCCTAGTATGCCAGTTTCCAGTTCTCGTGAAAGCTACGAGTATTAGGCCTATGTAAAGCTACGTTGCCACGTTTCTCAGTGTGCACGTTATTTCATTGTAAAGTCCCCGTTTCTAGGCCTCAAAAGGGCCTGGACACCAGATTCAGCTCCTGTCTCCTGAACCCTCGCTGAGGAGCGATACAGCCCCCACCTGTATCCTCGACCCTTCACTTACTTCCTGCCTCACAGTGCCCGGCTCAGCCTGGCTCTGCCTGCTAGTCTGCCAAGAGTATGTTATGATTCTAGTTATCAGTCCAGCCCTCCTTCTCTGCATTCCTAAGCTACTGAATCGCATCAATAGTTTCCGTCATAGTCTAGCCTTTACGTCTCCATGTAAGAGAAATACTGTATTAATGGTCATTTAATATTCCTCAACACGCACTACATGTAGAATAATGCATGCACCAGTCTTAGAGTCTGTTAGCCTTTACCCCGATAACTTTTAGTTTATATCAACATGTTCTCTAAACATCAGATACTAGATAGTGTTAGGTACATGTCGCCCTGACTCTCCAGACTTCAGTCTCTGCTCCTAGTACAGAAGTCATAGCCCCCAGCTTCTCCTAGTAACACGTCATTGTCAGTTTGCGCGCACCATTAGGTTAGAGGTCCCGGCTCCTTAGGTAGCCCCCTCCATGTTTCCGCCCCATTTATGACATATTCTGTTACGTTTACATCACATGTCTATGTATACGCCTCCTGTTACACCCACTTTCACCCTTATCTTTCGCGACTGCTATTGACCACACCCACTGCTCCGCCTATCGTATGTATTGTAATGCAACTGTTTTAGTATATATGCTTGTGTACTGTTATTAAAGTTAGCGCGCTCATTCCCTGTCCCCCCTGCAGGGCTCTGCCATCCTATTCCTGTGCAGGTTGTCCTGTTCCTGTCCTTTATGCTGTATTAAACCTGCAAACTCCTACTACCTCGAATCTTGACTCTTATTTATTGAGCTATCTGTTATTGCTATGTCCAGTCAAACCTAGATCCGGTATTATTTATTTATATACCACATAATGGCGCCCGAATAGGGACTTGCCCTTTCCCCACGCGCCGGTGAAGCCACGCCGGCCCCCTGACCCTCTGCAGCCGTGACGGAACCATACCGTGCACGTGCAGATATTTCTGCTTCAAGTATCCCTCAGGCCCACGGAGGAGACGGAGGTGGCGGTCCAGCATCCAGACGAGGCGGTGGAGGAACGCGGCGAGTCCCGACCAGAGCCCAAGCCGAGAGTCCAAGGTCCGAGGTATCCGGAGGCCCACCCGTAACAGAAGTCCGAAGTTCGTCCGTCCGGCGTCGAAGCAGTCCAGTCCAGTCCGAGGCCTTCCGTTCTTGCTGCCCGGTGAGTACCGTTGCTGGGGTAGTATCTAGACAGGGTCAATCTAATTGTCTCTGGTCCGTGGGGTTTGGTGGTACACAGATCCCAAAACGAAGTGTCCACTCCGGTGGATGCGGGTCCTGACGTGTCTCTTTATGAGACCGGTAAGTTTCGTACTGTTTTAGCAGTGCATCTAGTTTCTGTTCTAGTCAGTTCTGTTCTCGAGAAATTCATGTATTCTGTTTTCAGTATTCCAGGTGGTATTCTGTTCGAACTGTTATTTTAAATGTTCTTCATGTATTTTAATGTCGTGGTATGAGAGTGGTGTAATTATCGTGTTCATTGTGTATTGTATTGTGTCTAGATTACAGTTCAGTCATGCCGTTATTTTCCAGACTACGTCAGTTAAGAACTAGAAAAGGTCTGTTAGAAGCAGCAGTTCCTGTCCCGCCTAGGGACAGTCCAGGTCATTTTATGTATCAGAAGCATGGCATAAGTGCCATATTATATCTAGATTTATGGGTAGAGTATACCAAACAGTTAGAAGAAAAGTATAGATGGCCCGTATCGGGTACATGGGATGCCGAGTGCATCATGCGAGTAGAAGAAGCATTATGGAAAAAGAAAGCCAGACAGTCACAGAAAGATGCCATCGAGTTATGGCGCAAAGAATCTCATAAAAGAACCGAAAAAGAAATCAGAAAGTCAGAATTAAGTAGAGAATCCTTAGAACGAGCCCAAGAAAGGGAATTAATCGAGATAGGTGAACGAGTCAGAACCGAACAGTCCGACAGACAGAGGCATGCCCTCATTAAGGGTATGTATCCTCTTCTTGCCGAGGGCTTGCCAAAAGCAACCCCGGAGGCATCCAGTAATTTTCCGCCACCATTAGTTCCGACCAAGCTACGTCACAAACCGACCGCAGCTGATATTTTCATTTCGTCCTACTTGGACGACACAGTCCCAGAATATGCAAATCCTGTTCCGCCAGCTCCTGTAAATAATGCCATTCCTGCTCCTCCAGACACCGGAGTACCTGCTACGGTACCCCCGGTCCAGCCTACATTACAATTTCCCACTCTGCCAGCACGAAGAGTATCAGTCGACGATTCCAGTTTAGGGGCCGCAGGAGGAGGTCCTCCTGGTACCCCGCCACCACACCAACGTTTAACGTTAGTCGAGTTACATGAATGTGCGTTACAGCGTACGCCCAAATATAAGTCCGTTGCAGATATCCGACGAGCCCTTACTGAATGCCGCTATGATCCAGTTGCAGGTGATGATAGCACAGTTATATATTCCATCCGTGTAAGACGGGTGACCGGGTATTTGGATACCCTACCGAATATGAAAGAAGATCTAGACAGAATATATCGTTTCATCCGTACAGGGGATGATCCAGAAAGTATTGGCGAAGCCATGTCTCAAAGGAAAGCTGAGATCCAGCTCATGTTATTAAAGTTTCTGATTAATTGTTTAATAAGGGAACAAGATTACCCGACCAAAGATCCAGCCAAAATGAGAATCCTGACAAGGTGGAGTGATAATATAGCCGAGGGTAAACACAGAACTATCAGTAGTATAGAGAGTATGTACAAGAGAATTCGTAAAGAAATAATAAGGTTACACGAACAACGTAAAGCAGCACAAGTAAGCGAGAAAGAAAATGACTCTTCTACTGAAGAGGTAGAGGACGAGAATACCGCCAGAATAGCGTATGTAGGTAGAACTAGACTTTCCGACCGACATTCACGTCTAGACTACAAGAAAACTGTTCCTCATCCAGCACCAGAACAAAGTTCCCTAGAACAAGTATTTCAAGCTACCGATCATATTCTGAATTCACGAATCGGTTATAGTGAACTCAGTACCATGCATGAACAAGAACTAGCCCGATCAGCAGTCCGATGGACTACTGATTCTACCACTTTTCCAGATGAAATAGTGGCACAAATGTTTCTGAAACTGCCCCCAGCCGAGCAGCGACTGGTGGGTATGTATATGATCCAGCACCTCATTACTCTGTATGAGGGTCAACATTCTGATCCAGGTCCGTTACACGATGTCCTGAACGAGTTACTCCAGTATAGATGGAAAGGTTTAGGTACCGATTTAATTAGTGTCATTCTAGAACAGCGTCACAAATATAGAACGTTTCTGAACCCGCATTTTGTTCATGTTTCACCTCCAGAAAGTAAACCGTTTTACATAGATAGACAGAATCCGTTACGAGAAGTACACCCAGTTAGGACAGCGGATGGTGAAATGCAACGAGTGTTTGTTTACACTCCGATTACAAAGATGGAACTCTTAGAGATGAAGAAACTAATTCCCTGTCATGACAAAGATCCAGCAGGGTTCCACCGAGAATTAAAAGACATGCTCCGTATGGGAGAATACACGTATCCAGATATAATTAAAATGCTAAAGGTCCTGTTGCCCGCAGGCATATATGAAAAACTCAAGGAAAAAGAATGGGAGGTGGGAGAGAAAAAGATCGATTGGGCAGTTCTGGAAGCTGAAGATAAGATACGAGTACCAGGTACCGGTCTTGGAGAGAAATGTAAAGAATTACCTGAATTGTTAATACAAGTTTTGCCCAGATTATTAGCCACTAAAAAAGGAAGACTGGGATGCAATCTCAGCCTGTAAACAGAAACAAGACGAAGACACTAGTGATTTTTATTCTAGATTTGAGAAATGTTTTATTATAAACAGTGGCTTGAAGACGAGTAGCGAGTCATACCCTCATCTTTTTGTTACTAAATTAGTCGAGAATTCAAGTCCACAAGTTAAGAATCGAGTTTTGAAAGTTGAAAGTACCTGGCAAGCTAATACCCCGTCCCAAATGTTACAGATGCTCCAGTATCACCAGAATAGAATCAGAGAAGAGCAAGATCATGAGAGAAAACGTATGAAAGACACGAAAATGAAAGTACTAGTTGCACAATCTGTCCCTTAAGACAGTCAGAAGAGGGGTACGAATCAAGCCAGTCATTCTGCAGCTCCCGTTAAAGGGACATGCAATTATTGTAAACAGCCAGGTCATTTCATAAACGAGTGTGCAGTTCTGAAACATAATATAGCTACTGGTAAAACTAAAGAAAGACCACGTCCGCCTAGACAAGAACAAGTTTCACAGACTTCTCAGCCACAGAATGCACGACAGACAGTTCCAGCACCGCAGCCTATTGCTGCAACACAGCATGTTACACAGCAGATGTACCAGTATGCACAGTCCGAGTACCCAGAGTATCAGCCATATTCATGAAACAGCCTAGAGAGGGAGGTAGGCTTGCCTCTCATCGAGATTCCTGTAGATCAAGAAGGTCCCTATGTTCATAGTCAGGTACTAGGGAAAGACAGAAAGTTTCTGATTGATACAGGGGCAAGTAGGACGACTATCAGTCACGCCGAAGTTCCAGGGGCTCCGCTCTCAGGCTCTAGAAATGTTTCCCTTGGATTTTCAGGAAAGCCTATTGTAAACGAGATATCTAAGCCAGTTACTCTAGAAGTAGGTCCATTGTCCCGCACTACTGATCTGTTACTTACGAAGTCATGTCCAGAAAATCTGTTAGGTATTAAAACACTGAAAGAATTAGGTGCAGTTATTTGCTGCTCCCCAGAGGGAATACGCCTGTTTTTACGTGACTTCAAGGGTCACTATGTATTACGAGATTTTGATCCGAGATTGTCTAATGTTCCGCAGCATCTATGGGCGCAAGGTCCAACTGATGTAGGTTATATGCAAATCACACCCCATCGTGTGACTCTCAAACCAGGTGTAGTGTTACCACGAATCAGACAGTACAGATTGCCACCTGAGGCTGTAGCAGCCTTATCCAAAATTATTGACGAGCTCATGGCTCAAGGAGTAGTTGTAGAAACTGACTCCAATGTATGTAATTCTCCGATCATTCCAGTCATGAAACGTACTGATCCGAATGCACCCCCAGTATATCGATTAGTGATTGACCTTCGAGAACTTAATAAATGTATTATTCCCCAGTATCCAGTTGTCCCAGATATCTCTTCCCTATTGACAGCCATTGATTCCGAAGCCTCATTTTTTTCAGTCATAGACCTCAAGAACGCGTTTTTCAGTGTCCCCATTCATCCAGACAGCCAGTTTCTTTTCGGATTTTGTTTAAATGGAAGGAGCTATATGTTCACACGAGCTCCTCAAGGTTTCACAGAAAGTCCTAGTATTTACAGTCAGGCACTTAAGAGACAACTAGACAACATTCACATGCCAACAGACACTGTCCTGCTCCAGTATGTCGATGATCTACTGATCACAGCCCGTTCTGAACGTGCTTGCGAGCGAGCATCACTTACAGTCTTGTATTTCCTTGCCGAGATGGGGCACAAGGTGTCCCCTTCGAAACTTCAATTCTGTGTCCAGCAAGTGATCTACTTAGGCCACTTACTGTCCAAGTGGGGTAGGCAGTTGACACCAGACCGTATCCAGTTAATAGCGAGTCTTCCTCAGCCCAAGACACAGAAGGAGGTACGTGCTTTTATCGGCCTTACTTCTTATTGCAGACAATGGATTCCTCAGTATGCATTTCTAGCTAAACCACTGATACAGTTAACGACACAGGAGGCAGCCCTATCGACTGTCCTCCCTTGGACATCTGAACATACACTTAGTTTCAATGAGTTAAAGAAAGCTTTATGCCAAGCTCCAGTTCTAGCTACACCGAACTACAGTAAGCCTTTTACACTTTTCGTCACAGAACGCGAAGGTACAGCATTATCTGTTCTCACACAAGATCAAGCAGGACAATACAAGCCCTGTGCTTATTTTTCGAGCACACTAGATCCTGTAGCCCAGGCTCTGCCTGCATGCCTCAAGTCAGTTGCAGCCACAGCACTAGCTATCAGACAAAGTGATTCCATAGTATTAGGACATTCCTTGACAGTACAAGTTCCACACTCCGTGGAAGTTCTTTTAAACCGTACACAGACTCAACACTTGACAATTGCACGTTTAACAGGTTATGAACTGACACTGTTCCAGCCACACATAGAAATCAGACGCTGCAACGTTCTAAATCCTGCTACACTGTTACCGTCAGTTATTTCAAATCCTGCCACACACGACTGTGTGGAAGTAGTTAACACTATGACTAAGCCAAGACAAGATCTGACAGATATTCCATTACCAGATCCCGACCTGACACTTTATGTGGATGGTTCATGTATGAGAACAAGTACAGGAGAACTAGTAGCCGCGTATGCAGTGACTACTGACACTGAAGTTATAGAAACACACCGTATTGACACCCTGTCTGCTCAAGCAGCAGAGCTAGTTGCTCTGACACAAGCCTGCATACACGCCAAGAACCTGAAAGTCAATGTTTACACAGATTCACGTTACGCATTTGGAGTTGTACACGACTTTGGAGTGCTCTGGCAGGAGAGAGGTTTCATGACTTCTCATGGAACCAAGATTCAGCATGGTCTCCTTATTCAAGCTCTGTTAGATGCCATACACTTACCGACATCTATTGCTATCATGAAGTGCAAAGCACATACGAAAGTTACTGACATTATTTCTCAAGGTAATGATCTAGCAGATCGCACAGCCAAGCTTACAGCACAGACTCCAGACATTTCAGTTAATCCGACACAGACACATACTCCAGATCCGACTACCTGTATGACAGTTAAGGACCCTACTCAAGATGTCATAGATATCCAGTTACATGCTACTCCCGATGAAATCAAGAAATGGTCCGAACAAGGAGGGGTCCAGACAGATCAGGGATGGGTAACGAAGGGTAGAGCCACATGGTTTCTCCCCGACTCTATGGTTCAAGTCATTATCAATACCGCACATAGTCCAGCACATTTAGGAGAAAAAGCTATGTTAGATAGTATCCAGAACATTTGGTTCAACAAGCATTTACGAGCTGCAGCCAAGCAGCAGGTCCGTATCTGTATGATATGTTGCCAGTTTAATCCAGGTAAAAGTGTCCCGGTGGAACAAGGTGGATTCCAGCCCCCTGACCACCCTTTTGAAGTCCTCCAGATGGATTATATTCAGATGGAGCGATGTCGAGGTTTCAAGTATGTCCTTGTAGTTGTATGCGCTTTGTCCAGGTGGACAGAAGCATATCCGGTCCCAGATTACGCAGCCGCGACCACGGCCAAGCAGTTGGTTCGTGAATTCTTCCCCCGCTACGGACTCCCTAGAGTCGTATATTCTGACAACGGCCAGCCATTCTCATCTGAACTCATGAAACATGTTTCCCTTTTGTTAGGGTACCAGTGGAAGTTCCATTGTGTACGCCATCCTGAAGCAGCCGGTCTCGTAGAGAGACATAATCAGACCCTGAAAATCCGCATTGCTAAAATATGTAAAGAGAAAGGTGTGGACTGGCTAGTAGCTCTGCCAGTCGCCTTGTTTTATATGCGCATGGTCGCACATTCCAGATCAGGTCTGTCCCCGTATGAGGTCGTATTCGGCCGCCCCCCTAATATGTGGGGTACACCTAGACCCCGAAGTATTACAGATGTTTCAAGTAATATGCTGACAGATTACCTAGCTTCCTTGATGTCTGCCCTACACTCTTGTCGTTCACAGGTTGCCGCCGCATTTCCAGACAATACCGAGGTGGCACCGCATGAAATCGTTCCCGGATGCATGGTTCTTGTCCGGAATTTTGATCGTTCAAGTCCGCTGGAGCCTCGCTGGAAGGAGCCAAAACAGGTCCTCCTGGCCACCCGTACTGCCGTCAAGCTGGAAGGCAGGAAGGGCTGGGTCCACCTGTCTCATGTGAAAAAATTTTACGGACTAAAGACTGTTTCCAAGAACATTTCCCAGGATTTGAAAGACTGCCAAAGTACTATTCTCAAGGACTGTCCCGCAAAAGACAATGATACAGATTCCTCCCTGTTAGAGAAAACTCCGCAGCAGGAGTATAAGCTAAAATTAAGGTCTAGTAAAATAAGTCAGCCAGTTTGATTGTCTAAGTCCTCCCCTAGGTGAAACGGTTAGACCGGTTTCTGACATGTATAAAATAGACCCCCATAGTGAGAGAGTTAGTCAAAACTCAATCCGATGTATCGTTTTTCTAAGTTTCATATTGTTTTTCAGCCTTATGACTACCTGCATAAGTTATGCATTTTATTTGTGTTTTCCAGTTTCTCATGTAAATAAGTCTTCTATTGTTACAGTAGAGCACACGTTTAGTGATCTGCCTCCTCATGAACTATCTTATCGTCTTGCTATGCGTAATAATTCCTTTATCCGCATGTTACATTACTCACACCAGACCAGCAATGCCACAAATTGTTGGGTGTGTGGTCGACTCCCCCCTTTCCAGACACCGAAGGGAGTTCTGCCACTCTTTCCTTATCCATTTTCACATAATGGTTCGTGTGGAGCATGGTCCACGTTAACGTCATCCTCAACAGATATGTCTTTTCTTAACAGTACATGTTTTCCAGACAAGCAAGGTCTTCCCCACAGAACAGGGTTAGATCTAGAAAATGAAGTTTATAATTTAGGTAATTATTCTTCGAATTTCATGGTCCTGAATGTTCAGTCTGATGCTACTCCAGACTTCCCTGCTATGTCAGTACTACCAGTTAAAGGCAAATTATGTGTCCGAAAGAATGGTTCCGTACATGTAGGACATAGTGATTGTACTACTATTGTCAAGTATAGTGACAGTAGGAAATCTATTTTCAAAGCTTCACGTCATTCTTATTTTGTTTGTGGTCAGACCGCATATGTTCGTCTGCCCCTCGATTGGGAGGGTACCTGTTACATTGCCTTCCTACTGCCACCAGTTTTTCTAGCCCCACCTGACTACCATAGGAATTCCCATCTAGTACATACTAGACACAAGAGAGACCTCCCGATTGTCGATTATACTGAAACTGCTCTAGAACAATATATAGATATCAATAAAGGTGTTTTCCCTTATTTAGGTACTGTTGTGAATAGTAAACTGATACGTAGATTAACCAGAACCCTTGAAGCAGTAGTGATTGAGACTACTTCTGCTCTAGGTAACTTGACCGAAGAGCAATCCTTTATGAGAATTGTCGTGCTCCAGAATCGTCTCGTCCTTGACGTCATACTGGCCGATAGGGGCGGGGCATGTAGAGTCATCGGATCTAGTTGCTGCATTTTCATTCCAAATAACGCACCGTCTGTTTATTCAGCTATTACCAGACTCCATAAAATTGCCCATATGTTACACCAAGATCCAGGCACCTGGACATGGTCCGGTTGGTTCTGGAATATAATTTCCGCCTGGGGATGGAAAGTATTGTCCTTTCTAGGTATTGCAGTAGCGATCATATTCAGTTGCTGCCTCTGTATACAATGTGGCCCTGCGATTTGTGGCATTTGTGCTACCTCTTGTATTCCTAGTCCCAAGTCCCGTTCTAAATCCCGTTCCAAGAAAATTCGAGACGAGCAAATGATACTGTATGAAATGATAGATGGTATCATGAATATTGATGTTTCCTGATGGAAACGTAGTGACAAGGAGGGAATGTGGAAAAGTAAATTTTGCCATGTTCTGTGTCCCTACGTGTCCCCCATCTTATGTTATATGTGCATGATTAATATGCATATGTATTCCCCATGTTTGATTAAAGACGCAATTACAGTTGTGTCCATCCCTAGTATGCCAGTTTCCAGTTCTCGTGAAAGCTACGAGTATTAGGCCTATGTAAAGCTACGTTGCCACGTTTCTCAGTGTGCACGTTATTTCATTGTAAAGTCCCCGTTTCTAGGCCTCAAAAGGGCCTGGACACCAGATTCAGCTCCTGTCTCCTGAACCCTCGCTGAGGAGCGATACAGCCCCCACCTGTATCCTCGACCCTTCACTTACTTCCTGCCTCACAGTGCCCGGCTCAGCCTGGCTCTGCCTGCTAGTCTGCCAAGAGTATGTTATGATTCTAGTTATCAGTCCAGCCCTCCTTCTCTGCATTCCTAAGCTACTGAATCGCATCAATAGTTTCCGTCATAGTCTAGCCTTTACGTCTCCATGTAAGAGAAATACTGTATTAATGGTCATTTAATATTCCTCAACACGCACTACATGTAGAATAATGCATGCACCAGTCTTAGAGTCTGTTAGCCTTTACCCCGATAACTTTTAGTTTATATCAACATGTTCTCTAAACATCAGATACTAGATAGTGTTAGGTACATGTCGCCCTGACTCTCCAGACTTCAGTCTCTGCTCCTAGTACAGAAGTCATAGCCCCCAGCTTCTCCTAGTAACACGTCATTGTCAGTTTGCGCGCACCATTAGGTTAGAGGTCCTGGCTCCTTAGGTAGCCCCCTCCATGTTTCCGCCCCATTTATGACATATTCTGTTACGTTTACATCACATGTCTATGTATACGCCTCCTGTTACACCCACTTTCACCCTTATCTTTCGCGACTGCTATTGACCGCGACTGCTATTGACCACACCCACTGCTCCGCCTATGTATTGTAATGCAACTGTTTTAGTATATATGCTTGTGTACTGTTATTAAAGTTAGCGCGCTCATTCCCTGTCCCCCCTGCAGGGCTCTGCCATCCTATTCCTGTGCAGGTTGTCCTGTTCCTGTCCTTTATGCTGTATTAAACCTGCAAACTCCTACTACCTCGAATCTTGACTCTTATTTATTGAGCTATCTGTTATTGCTATGTCCAGTCAAACCTAGATCCGGTATTATTTATTTATATACCACACACTCATCATATGTACTGATACACCTATACATCCTGTTACATACCGACAGTCATCCATAGAGTTACTCACACATGCAAATAAACATCCATTTATTTGCATATATTGCTATACACACATTACCACACTTACTTCTATGGAAACTTACACATACTTACTCTCTTAAACAATCACTTACACAAACACATACTTATATAAACAGGAACTCTTCCAATCTCTACCTCTCACATATACTCACTTATATACATCAATACTCACATATACTTGATTAAAACATATGTAGTTACTCATAAAGATACTATTGAGACAGTAATTCACTCAGTAACACACCCATACACACACTCATCCCCCATACAGTCCTGCACACATGCTGTCTTCAAAACACATACAAACAAAGAGTCAGACATTCATGCATCTATGCACTAAGTAATACCCCCACCAAACCATACAGACACTCATACTGATACTCAAAAAAACAACTAATAACCCATATACACACTCATGTAGCTACTCACCAACCCATGCAGCCACTTATACACAAAGTGAGACACTGATACATATATTTAAATATTTAAACATTACTTGCTAATATATGTATTCACTAAGATACACTTAATTAGTCAGTTAACCAATCAATTTTGCAAAAAAAACATCCATTTAGACACTTATTTACCCATTTATTCTTCCATCGACATTTAGATATACATATATAAAAATATTTATTTTTCAGAAAGACACACATTCACTGGATGATGTCATCAGTGATGTCATCAGAGATGTCATTTGAGATGTCATCAGTGATGTCATGAGTGATGTCACTGACCATGTCATGAGTGATGTAATATGTGACGTCATCAGCAGTGCATTGCGGGCGAGTTATAGTTAGCTCCTTTCTCACTGCTTTTGGCCCCGTGGGAGGTGGCGCATGCCCCGGCCAAGCACGCCGGTATTCAAAATCCGCAAAAGTTCCAAGTAAATGCGCTCTCAGCCACAAAGTCACGCCAGGCAATCCGTAATCCAATGGTGTTTATTCACCTACTACAACATGTTTCGTCCTCCGTAGAGGCCTTGTTCACGTAAGTGAATGTGTTTGGAAGACATACTGATAAAGCTTGTGCGCAGTACAAAATATGGATATAAACAAAGGACTAACATGTCATACTGTTCAGTAAAAGGCATGGCCGCCATAATGGAATGTGTCAATTGGCAACCTAATACATGGCAAATGCTAGTAAAGTATTCAAATACGTTCCATACAATATCCAAAGCTCATGCATGATGTGGAATACAGGAGTGAGTTGGAACAAATGTAAAACATTAATGTGTCCACAAGATGGAATCGGTTCAATATGTCTGTAAAATACGTGCAGTAAACTAGCAGTCTAACAAGTTGATACATGGCATACAAGACAAACAATTATGCCTAGGCGTGGCACAGTGCCCAATGGCTGCCCTACTACAGCATTAACATTCAGCAAGGCGTCAAGTTTGGCAATACAATAATGTGCAAAGCTTTAACAGTGCCCGCTATGCTCTTGGAGGGTTACATAAGTGCAGCTAGCGTGGAACGTAAAAACTGTTCACTGTAAAATATGTGGCCAAAAATGCTACTAGATCATAGTTAAGGTCCCAACTGGGAGAAGTACTGTTAGTTAGCACGTGAAATAGAAGGGTGCAAACCCTTGGGAAAACTACCAGTACCATACGTGAAAGCATGGCTCCACATGTCAAACGTCCAGAAGTCTAACAGGGCGACATTTCCATAGACAGCAATGGTGAACAAAAAGTCCAACAGCCCATGTAACTGTTTCTTAAAGTCAATAGTACTTGCCACAGGTGCCCATAAGTGAAGGCGTGCTCAGTGAGAAGATGATGTGAAGATGGTGAAAAGGGTAGGTTGCCCGTGAAAGTGAGTGTGGTGATTGGGCCCCTTCCTTTCATTACATCTATAATTAAAAACATAATTCATCAAAATAAACATTCTCTCATGCACTGAAGTCATTGGAAAAGGAAAGAACAGGCGTGCAATACTGACCATGTCTGAGACCCACTACTACACTATGACTTGGGCAGTGATACTCTACGGTTGGAGGATGTGCTCACTAGGCCTCTCTCAAATGTATGGCTAGTTCCTCGTCTTGGTTGAGGCCGCCCGGGTCCTGTGACTGAAAGTCAACAATGTACCTGGACTCCTTCGGTCTCAATTTTAACACCCTGTTACCTCCCCTTGAGTTTCTGGTGATATGTTCTAGAATGAAGAATCTGAGGAGGGAGGTGTTGGAAAAGTGTTTGTCTCTAAAGTGTTTAGCCACTGGATACTTTTCATCATTGTGTGGGATGGCCCACAGTGTTCAAGGATGCGTTTTTTAGCCAGTAGGGTTGTACTCCCTATATACCAAAGCTTACAGGGGCAATCGATCACATAAATCACGTGGGTGGAGCTACACATGAGGAATTGTTTGATCTCTTTTTTAATTCCATTGTACTCAATCATCTTAGTGAAGGTGCTATTTTTGCACACTTTTCAATGGCCATCGGAAAAAAATCCCCTGAGGCCATGCTTGTGTCCTGTAGTATAGGTAGTGATGTTGCTACGTACCAAACCAACATGTCCCTGATGTTTGTCCCTTTCCTGTATGTTATACTGGGTCTATCGGAGATGCACTCCCCAATGATGTTGTCACATTTCAGAATATCCCAGTTCTTGGATAATATCTTTTGAATGTGTTTGGAATCGGTATTGTACATCAGAATAAGGTGAGTACTCTCTTCAGTGTCTTGGCGGCTTCTGGTGTCTTGTCCACCAAAGTTTGGGATCTTGGAATGCCATCTGCTCTTTTCTTGGCCTTATTCAGCACCCAAGTGGGATAGCCTCTGATTCTAAAGCATTCTATCATTTCTGTACATTCATGTTGATATGCTGCCTCTGTATTACAGTTTATTTTTGCCCTCAGCAGCTCTCCAAAATGAATACTCCATTTGAGAGTTTCTGGATGGCTGCTGAGGGCATGGAGAATACAGTTGCCCATCGTGGTTTTCCTGAACAGGGTGGTATGTAATTGATTATTCTTTATGTCAAGATTGACATCAAGATATTCTGCTGTAGTTTTACTGATGTGGCTGATGGGTTTAATGTTGTTGGTATTGTTGTTCAGTGTCTCAAGTAACTGGTTGGCATCAGACTCAGTGCCCTTCCAAATGATGAAAAGATCGTCAATGTGTAGCCACCATGTGGTGATGTGGGCAAAATGCCCTGCACAGGCAAGGTCGGCAAAGATCTTCTGCTCCCATGAAGAGGTTCGCGAAGCTGGGAGCAAAGCATGAACCCATTGCGGTACCGACCACCTGCCTGTACAAGACCCCGTCAAATAAAAAGATGTTGTTCATGAGACAGAACTCCATAATTTTAACAGCATTTTGCTGTGTTCCATACATATATATATTCAACGAAAAAACCATAGGTTTCACACCAGTTATAGTTAGGAATTAGCATTTTAAAAAACCTATTAAATTCACAGAAACAACCATAGGTTTCACACCAGTTATAGTTAGCTGGAAATTTTACTCGCATAAAACCAATGAAATTCCCATGTTATAGTTAGTTGGACTCACTATAACTTGCGCGTGCAATGCACTGCTGATGACGTCACATATTACATCACTCATGACATGGTCAGTGACTCATGACATCACTGATGACACCATCCAGTGAATGTGTGTATTTTTTAAAAATAATTATGTGTTACATATGTATATGTAAAAGTTTATGGAAGAATAAATGTTTAAATAAGTTTTTACGTGGATGTTTTTTTTTTTAATTGATTGGTTAACTCGCTTATTAAGTGTATCTTAGTGAATACATATATTAGTGAGTAATGTTGAAATATTTAAATATATGGATTAGTGTTTCAGTTTGTGTTTAAGTGGCTGCATGGGTTGGTGAGTAGCTACATGTGTATGTATATGGGTTATTAGATGTTTTTCTTAGTATCAGTATGGTTTGGTGGGGGTATTACTTAGCACATAGATGCATGAATGACTGACTCTCTCTTTGTATGTGTTTTGAAGACAGCATATGTGCAGGACTGTATGGGTGGATGAGTGTGTATATGTGTGTGTTAGTGAATGAATGACTGTCTCACTAGTGTCTTTATCAGTAACTACATATGATTTAATCTAATATATGTGAATATTGATGTATATAAGTGAGTATATGTGAGAGTGAGGGATTGTAAGAGTTCCTGTTTAAATAAGTATGTGTTTCTATAAGTGATTGTTTAAGAGAGTAAGTATGTGTAAGTTTCCTTAGAAGTAAGGTGGTAGTGTGTGTATAGCTGTATATGCAACTAAATGGATGTTCAATAGTTTATTTGCATGTGTGAGTATGTGTGAGAATATCTTTTGGATGACTGTCGGTGTGTAACAGGATGTATAGGTGTATCACTACATATGATGAGTGAGTATATGTACGAGTGACTATATAGAACTGTTGGTCAATGAGTGGATGTGTATATAGATGGTGGAATTATTGAATTGGTTGTTGTAACTGGTATGGGTATCTGCATTTTTTTGAAAATTTTAGCTTCTATTTTTGAATATGTGTTTCCAGGGTTACATTACAGTGAAACGAGGTCTGTCACTCTGTCACAAGGATGGTGTCATCAGTGATGTCATGAGTGATGTCACTGACCATGTCATGAGTGATGTAATATGTGACGTCATCAGCAGTGCATTGCACGCGCAAGTTATAGTGAGTCCAACTAACTATAACGTGGGAATTTCATTGGTTTTATGCGAGTAAAATTTCCAGCTAACTATAACTGGTGTGAAACCTATGGTTTTTTCAGTGAATTTAATAGGCTTTTTAAATGCTAATTCCTAACTATAACTGGTGTGAAACCTATGTTTTTTTCAATGAATTTCAAAGGTTTTTTAATAGCAAATCTCTATAGGTATGAAATGTAATATTTTTTAAAACGAATTTTATATTGTATAATTATGTAATAGTATTTTTATTTTTTTTGCCCCGGTGCGCTCCCGGGGTGTGTACCGATGCGCTCACCGGTAAGCGCAGTGCTTCGGCGCGCCCCGGGGCGCGTACCGGTGAGCGTCCCGTTAGTGCTATTCCCGTGAACGAAAACAACATCGTGATGCGTCTTATGGCGCACGGCGTAAGCGCACCCGGAAGTGCCCGAGCGCATACGATCGCGCAACGTAAGCGCCGCCGGGCGCGACCCGGTGCGCGCCCCCGGGCGTGCACCGGGGCGCGTAGCGTAAGCGCGTCGGGTCATGTGACCTGAAGATAACACTTTTGAATGGTTCAGAACACTTTTGGTCTCCAAATGATGAGAAAGCCCAGGTCATGAGACCTGAAAATAACACTTTTGATTGGTTCACAACAGTTTTGTTTTCCAAATGATGAAAAACCCCACCTATTTCCTCATTCTCACTTTGTTGTTTGAGTGAAGAAGACCTGCATTCATTCTGTGAGAAATGGCTTCACTAGTAGCAGCTGCAGGTGCATCTGCACCACCACCACCTCCACCACCACCAAAACAACTACCACAAGACCCTATTGGTGGTCAAGAAGAAGAGGAGGACGAAAAGGAGGAGGAGGAGAGGCACTTTCTGCCTGAGGACAATCCCCCATACAGACGCAAGGAACATTTTATTTTGGGAGTTTTACAAGATGCCAAGGGGTGCAAAAAAAGTGAATGCAGCTAAGGTGACTTGCCTCATCTGTGGCGAAGAACTGTCAAGAGGGAACCCAAACAAGAAGTACTCTTTTGGGAACCACATTATGATTAGACATATGCAGAGGAAGCACCCGAACAATTATTTGGCAGCAGAGGTCAGGGAACTGACCAAGAACCCTCCCCATCGTTCTTCTTCAAGCGCCTCCAATCAACCCACTCCATCGGGTGCAGAGGCTAGGGAGATGGTTCCTAATGTACAAACCAGGTTTGCAAAATTTAAATTTGTTTGCATATATTGCAACAAAACAATTTCATATGGTGAGCAAAGCATCACTTTACTGAATCGAGCTGCAGACAACCATCACTGCAGCAAGCAACTTTAATTTTTTTCTATTTTTTTTGCTCCAGTTGAGCTGTTTGCAATTCCCTGTGTTTTGTTTGACCCCAGTAAAACTACAAAAAAATATAAAATTGTACAGAAAAGCCCAAAAAAATAACAAATGTTCAAAAAAACCAATAAAAAAATATAAAACAACAAAAAGAATAAAAAAAACAGTTCTTTTCAGAACTACCTCCAATTTATATAAAAATGCTACATTTTTAAAAAAATCTGTCTTTCTTTTTTTCTCCAGGGTACACGTACCGGTACGTGTACCGGTACGTGTACCGGGGCGTGCACCCCCCCAAAAAAAAATAATAATAAATAATGAGTGTGTGTGTGGAGTGTGTGTGGGGGGGTGGGTGTGGGGTGTGTGGGTGTGGGTGTGGGTGGGGCTGTGGGTGTGTAAGGTGTGTGTGTGGGTGTGTGTGTGTGGGGTGTTTGGGTGTGGGTGGAGGTGTAGGTGTGGGGGGTATGTGTGTGTCTGAGGAGTGTGTGTGTGTGTGTGTGTGTGTGTGTGAGGTGTGTGTGTGGTGTGTGTGTGGGGTGTGTGTCAGAGGTGTGTTTGGGGGTGTGTGTGTAGGAGTGAAGTAAATGGTTAAGGGAAAGAGAATGAGTGAGGGAGTAAAGGAAGGGAACAGAGGGTAAGGGAAGTAAAGAATAGGGACTGAAAGAAGTTGAATGTAGGAGGGGAAATAGGGAAAGGGGAGTATACATGGAGAATATGAATAAGTGAGGAAAGCAGAGTAAAGAAACAGGAGTGAGGTAGGTTGAGAAAATAGTAGTGAGGTTAAAGCAAAGGGTGATGACAAACTACATTTTTTAGTCACACTTACCATATAATAAATGTAACTTTAATTACATATTTTACTACATTTTGTATCTGTGAAAGAGAGAAGAAAAAATAAGTTATAATTAGTAAAATATGTATTTTAAAATAAAAGATACAAATGAAGAGGTTAAAAATCATAACAGTGTATTTAGAAATAAAGTAAGAGTGAAGGACACAGAAAGGGAAATAAAGTAAGGTAGAAGGACAAAAAGAGGGAAAAAGAAATAGAAGGAGAGTAAATTACTAAGAGTAAGGCATATAGATTCACTGACAGAAAGGAAGAGAAGAAGAGAAAAATGAACTGAAGGTAAGAAAGATACTAAAAGAATGTGAGTTAGCAAAACTAAATCTGGAAACAGGAGTAAGTAAAAAGATAATGACTGAGAGGGAAAGGAGTCTAATTAAGGATGCATTTAGAAGAATGAGGAATGGAAGATAACTGAGAGTAAGTGAAGGAGAGTCATAGAGTGAAGGGATGAAGGGAGAGAGGATAATATAGAAGGATTGAGGGGAAAGGAGTGAGGAAGTTAGTAGACAGAGAGACTAAGAGAAGGACTGAGTGAAGTGGAGTACAATGAGTGAGGAAAGATAAATGAGTAAGGGAGCAAAAGAAGGAAAGAGAGGAGAAGAAGACTAAAGCAGTGGTACTGAGAGAAAGTGATTTGGGGATGAAAGTAAAGAGAAGGACACTGAAAGATAGGAAATGAGGGGTAGTAATGGAACCGGACTAAAAGAAATGGGTTGAAGAACGATGAGAGAGGAGCAGTGAAGTTGTTGTAAGAGAAATGATAGAAGGTAGATAAAAACAAGTGAACATAACACAAGGAGAGTGAGGGACTGAGGACATAGAGGTAGTGAACGGAAAATAGAGAGAAGAGGTCAAAAGAAAGGAGCAAACAAAGATAAGCAAGGGAGAGTTGGTGATATATAGTGATAGAGTGCGACAATACTGCTGAGTGAGTAAAGAGGAATTACTAAAAGAGAAAAGGAGGAAAAGACGGAAAAGGGAAGTAAAGCAGAGAGACTGAAAGCTGAATAGTTATGCAAGGGAGAGAGGGGATGCACACAGTTGAAATGAGAATGAGGGGTTGTGAAAGAAGTGGAGTAAAGGAACGGGGGTAAAAGAGAGTGAGAGAACATTATAAGTGAGTAAAAAGAGCTGAAAGAGGGTGGAAAAAGGAAAGTGAGTGTGAGACAATGGGAATACAATTTAAATTACACAATACAAATTATAGAATAACTTGTACAACATGTTACATAGTTTATTTTTGCTGTTCTCAGAATATATTGAATTTCACTTAAAACAGTGAGTTCAAATTACTCATCATATGACAGCGGGAAAAAAAAACACAATCTAAAAGATTGTGTTTTAAAAAAACCCTTATACGCTTACAAATCACAAATGTACACTAATCTTTCATTCACTTACTTTTCCTTTAGGCCAAATAGTATATCATAAAGGTCCTTTTCGTTGGAAAGTACTCTGCTGTTCACTAAAAAATCAATTTCATCGACTTTCTAGAAGAAAAGCTCCAAGAACATCTGAAATATTTTCATTATTTTCATATACTCCTTTTTTCAGTCATAACTCTTTGCTCATTCCTTCACTTTTCCTTAAGGCCAAATAGTGTCAGATGTATGAGTATATTTTCAAATTACTTAAAAGAAACTCTGAAATTACCGTTTTCCCGACGTTCTGAAAGAAAGGCTCCTACAACATTTTCACAATATTTAAATAATCATAATTCTATCTCTGACTCACTCATGTTCATCATTTTGTATGATACTGATATCACTTACTATGAGATCCACTTACAGTACCTATATGACAACTCAATTTTTTTTATTATCTTGATCACTTTTATTCAGAATATAATTTTAAACAGCAAACTAACCTTTATTAACTGCTCCCGTCTTCATAGGCCAATTACCGTTACTTAAACTTTGGTTCTAAAAACACTAGGTATGAATTTTTTTAAGTCAAAAGGTAAACGTTGTTTGAAAGTCAAATGAGTGTCATTACAGTGGGTCCAACCTTGACGACTTTTTAAATAGCATGTGTTATGCACCGATGTTGTTGAAGGACCGTCATGATAAATAATAGCTACAGTTGCAAAGGTTCTTCCTGAAATTGATAACTGAGAAGCCACAACATTTTTAATAGAAGTTGACAATTTACTTCCATCAGGTCTACATCGTTGGAACATTAAAATCACATATTTACCATAAGTTTGTAAAAATAATGTGGACAGCATTGCAGACTTACATTGGGTACACACCATATTGTGATCAGCTGCTTTAACTAGATTATTAAAAGGCACTGATTTGCAGTCTGGTAAACTCAAATATATAAATCTTTCAGTGTCTATTCTAGTACTACTTGATAAACTACAGTTGTCGCAGTCATGCTGCCATTGATAAGAAAGGCTAAAAAGATTTTTTATATCTACACCTTCATCTTCCAAAACATCAAACATATACATTAAAAATTCCTGACAATCCTGCTGAATAATCTGTGAAAATTGATTTTGACCAGAACATATGTCTAGAAGATTTCTAATTTTTGAAACACTTTCTATTTTTGCTCTATCACTGCTACATTTCTCAAACACAGAATTCAATAAACAGCAGAATGTTTGATCCCGATTTTCAACAATCTGTTCTTGTAAATTTTGAAGAAAAAAACAACATTAACCACTACATTAGCATAGCAGTTGACACCAGAACTGTTTTCAAACTGAAATCCAACAACATCTTCAACAGAATCCTTTTTCTTTCTGCTTACAATTACAGTTTCATCTACTTTCTGTCTTTTTGCTACTACCTCACTGCAATTATTCTCATTTCTTCTTTTTCGGCCTACCACACGTTTTACAAACAATGGGTATTGAGGCAAATGTGGAGCATACTCTCTTCTTAACCTATTGTATTCTTTAACACAATCTAGATCAGCACAAATCTTTGTTTCATCACACTCAATCAAGTACAATCCTGATAAAGTTCTGACTTGTGATAATGCCACATATGCCATACCCTCTTTAAACACAGAACTCCCAATGTTCACCATAACACTATCTACACTTAAACCTTGAGATTTATGAATTGTCACTGCATATGCCAAACAAACAGGAAACTGTTTTCGGCGAACATATAAGTCTTTCACAAGCAAAAATCTAGCTGAACAACGACAAATTTGTTCTATTTCGTCAAAGCCATAACATTTAATTTTTAACATTTCAATTCCATCTCCATTTTTGTAATTCACAAAACCAACAACATGACCCATTGCTCCATTTACCAAACCTCTTTCAACATTTAAATTCCTTCTCAAAATGATACGACAATTTAAACAAACATTCAAAGTCTTTTCAAAACCAGCAGTTTTAGATATAGTCTTCTCTAATGAATCCAATTTTGACTTCAAATTTTCAGACAAAATAATTGTTGCTCCCATATGCTCTATTTTATCTGTAGCTTCCAGGTTCACTATCTCTTCATTTTTTAACTTTAACATTTTGTTGTTGAACATGGAACATTCTTTCAGAGTTGGCATCAAACATATGCCAGATTTCTTCTTGTTAATTTTCTTAAAAATATTCTCTGGAAGAATGTTTTCATTTGGGTACAAATTTGAAATTAATTGTCCATGTAAAGCTTCTTTCCCATGCTGGCTTACTTTTCCGATTCTTACATATTGTAGAATATTTTTATAATCTTCATCCTTTGCCTGCCGCATATTTTGGAGTAGTTCTGCATATTTGAAATTTAACCATATATTAACGTTTCCAATGCTTCCTAGGCACTTCCTGGTATCTTCATGTGTGACCATTTTAAACACTGGTTGTCCTTTCACTGGAGTCAACTGCAGTAGATCTCCAAAAACAATAATGTGTTTCCCTCCAAATAACACATCATACTCTGTTCTAAGAATTTCTTGCATTCTCAAATGCACAAAAGCAAGCATTAGATTTGGATGTATGACGTTACAACGCATACTTTTACAACGACTACCATTACAACAAATTTTTTACAACGCAAAAACTTTTACAACGCATACCATTACAACACAAGATTTTACAACGCAAGTACCTTTAAAACGCATACCATTACAACGTAAATATTGGTAAGTATATAATATTTTTTTTAATTTAAATTATTTTAAATTATTAAAATATAATTAAATTTTATGTAATGTTATTTAATTAATTTAATTTAAATATAATTTTAATTTATTTTTACAAATTAACCCTGTACCCCAAAAACCCAAAACTGACCCTGAACCCTAAAAATATTTTTTTTAATTTAAATTAATTTAAATTATTAAAATATAAATAATTTTTATTTAATTACATTTAATTAATTTAATTTAAATATAATTTTTTTTTATTTTTACAAATTAACCCTGTACCCCAAAAACTAAAAATTGACCCTGACCCCTAAAAATACCCCTTTACCCAAAAACTGAAAACTGACCCTGAACCCTAAAAATACCCCTTTACCCAAAAACTGAAAACTTACCCTGAACCCTAAAAATACCCCTTTACCCAAAAACTGAAAACTGACCCTGAACCCTAAAAATACCCCTTTACCCAAAAACTAAAAACTGACCCTGAACCCTAAAAATACCCCTTTACCCAAAAACTAAAAACTTACCCTGAACCCTAAAAATACCCCTTTACCCAAAAACTGAAAACTGACCCTGAACCCTAAAAATACCCCTTTACCCAAAAACTGAAAACTTACCCCGAACCCTAAAAATACCCCTTTACCCAAAAACTGAAAACTGACCCTGAACCCTAAAAATACCCCTTTACCCAAAAACCCAAACATATAATATTTTAAAAATAATTATATACTTACCAATACTTACGTTGTAATGGTATGCGTTGTAAAGGTACTTGCGTTGTAAAATCCTGCGTTGTAATGGTATGCGTTGTAAAAGTTTTTGCGTTGTAAAAGTTTCGTTGTAATGGTAGTTCGTTGTAAAAGTTGCGTTGTAAATGTTGTTTCCCTTAGATTTGAGACCATGCTTACTTCATCAATGATAAGAAGTTTCATTTTCTTCAGGACTCTCGAAACTTCGGAACACGCATCTCCTGATAGCTTGTGGTATTGCAATTTGTTATCATGCTCCACTGGCAGCATCAGTAAACGATGTAAAGTAATCCCTTTAATATTATGTGCTGCCAGCCCAGTTGGAGCGGTAACAACACAAGATAGCGGTGATTCAGTCCTTTTCTGCAGATAAGTTGCAATTGCTTTAATCAGAACAGTTTTTCCAGTTCCCGCTTCTCCACTCACGTACAGTTGGACAGGCTTAAATGATGTACATGAGCACTCTTTTTTCTCATGACTGAATCCATGTTCAATCTGTTCTGTGACTTCGTCATATATCTGCTTCTGCTCAAGGTTTAGTTGTTTCACCAAATCTTCTAAGTTAACTACATCATCTTGAGCTTGTTCCATAGCTCTTTCCATCTCATCCATGGCTGTGGCAGCTTCATTTTGGATAATTGGTCCTCCTAGTGGATCCTGACTCAATGAAGTAGAACTCTGACTGTCTTGAGAACTGTCTCTAGCAATGTCTACAGCAATTGTGGCTTCTTGCTCTATCTCTTCGTTCAACATTTGCAGATAATTTGGAAAAACAGGACATTCTATGGTATCCTTGGTTGCATTAAAAGAATCTTCGTAACAAAGAAAATCTCCAAGTAGTTCCTCTTCTGTACACCATGGCTTAAAGAGTTGCAAAAGAGCTAAATAGTAAAATTCCCTTTTCTCTGGATTTTCGCAACTCAATTTTCGATGATTAATCAAATGGCCTTTTCTCTGCTTCACTAGACATCCTTCACACCCAATGACAGCATATATTGCATTATTGATATGTTCTCTGATGTTCCTCTTATAAATATATCTTTGCAGAACTTCATAGAGACAAGCGTTCTCAAGGTAAGGACTTCTATTTAGATAGTATGTATCCAACATGTTTGTCTTCAAAATATCTGTACTTGCTGGTTCTTTCTCCGCCAAATACTCTATTTCTTGTACAGATTTCAAAACTCGGTTTCGTGTTGCAGCAAAACCTAGACTCACCCAAATGATGGTTCTAGATTTGGCATATAGACTTGCTGAGGACTATTGATCAGAACATTCATATGCTCCAATTTCTCGATGTGACAACATCTTCAGACTGTAACTGTATAATTTCTTGCTTAGACTCTTTTCATGTGAAATGTCCTCCCACATTTCCTTTAGTTCTGTCTTTTCTTTTTTTGTGATGTAAGATGTCACATATCTAGCCACAGCAATAGAGTTGTCAGCAATGAACTGAATATCCATGTTAGCATTCCACATGGACAAAATCACTGGGTTGTAGTCGTTGATGTACTTGGACTCTTCGTTTCTTTTTAAATTGTATGTATTTTTGGGTGATTTCCTCGTCAAAGTATGTCGCAGAGAAGACATCAAATTATTTACTCTTCCTTTAGAAATCACTGGTCGTGGAAACGCGAAACGACATTTTGTATAGAACTTGTCCTTGTTTCTGAATTTTCGATGACAGTACTTTCCACAACGATGGGATTGAAAGCGTAAAACTTGTTGCCTTAAACTGTTTTCTTCGGTACTTTTCGGAACAGCACATGTTGAATACTCTTCAATGAAGCTCATCACTGTCTCATCCGAATCTGTTCCAAATTTGGGTGCATCTTTAATCCACAACAACATATGTATATGAGGAGCACCTCTCGCTTGATACTCCTTTCTCCAAAAGAAACCAAAACCTCTCCAAGGGGAGGATTTTTTTTGTTGGTAATAAAAGACATCATAGCTTCAAATCTATGATTGAAATATCTGCATACATTCACTGGATCCAAAGAACACAGTTCTCCAGCAGTTTTGAATTCTATATTTTGTATATTTGCATTTGCCTCTCGTAGAAATTGAAGTAAGTCGTCCCATGCATACTCAGCACAGCTAAGAGTGAGGAACCATGTAGGAGTTCCTAAGTTTCTTAGCATACATTTCAATTCCCCATGACGACGGTACCAATACTCATTTGTACCACGCTGACATGCCATGAGATTGATTAGATGAGATTCCAAAATATTATTTTGCAGATTGACTTTCTCCATAAAGTCCCTTGCCGAAACATTTTGCAGATGTGCTCCACTTTTCAGTATATGGTTTACTGCATAAAAAAGCCCAGACAAGTCACTTTCATACAGTAGATGAAACAAATATGGAATGCATTGACGAAACCTTGGATCTTCAGCATTTAATCTTAAAGTTCGATATTCAGATGCAGGAATTTGAAGGCGTCGATCATCATATCGTCCGCCTCAACCTGTTGGAAATAAATGTGGAAAACAACGAGCTTCCAAACTTTCTCCCCATACACTAATGGGACTTCCTTTTGCTGCTTTCATTTGAAACAAGTCAATTGCATTCCCCATCACTTCTTTGGAATGCAAAGGATGAACAGTATAATGTTCATATCTTTCTTCACTTCTAGACACATCAACTTTTTCAATTTGGCCAGCTGAAGAATCACTGTCTTCATCTGCAGCTGTTTCCTCTGCTCCAACACATACATGTTTGTAGTACTCATTGTTTTTGAACAAATACAACGTTGCCTTTTTGACTTTCCTAACATCCACTAAATCTTGCCAGATTTTCTTACTCTTTGTCGGAACCCCATTAACTAGAATAACCAGAGGTTCCTCTTCCACTTTCTCTACACCACTTGTATCAATATTTTTCTTGAAATCTAGAGGCAAATAAACAACTCTTCCCTTTAATCCTCTCTGTAAATCTGATGGAGGCAATTTCCCTATCTTAGGCTCCATGCGAACAATTGCCTGAAAAGGATGGACACATTGAATCAAAATAGACTCCTATGTATTTAAATCCATCAATTCAGGAGGAATGTCTACCAACTCCAGATTATTATGAACAGCTCTAGCAGGCATTCTGTTTTGATTTAATTTATCATAACAATATTTACAAATACGCTGATCACAACTCAAATCAAAAGAATTCTCCACCCACAAATAAGTGGCAAAATCCTTCCACTCATAATTATTTATCTTTTCACTTTTTACGTATAAATCAACTAATCTAGTTTGATGCTTATAATGAGTTCGTCGACAACACGCACAAGTAAAATTCGGCCTTTCACTTGATTTCACCTTAAACTTGGTAATTTCCTGGTCAAACTTTTCTGTACTTGAAATCTGTACATTGTCTTCCACATTACCTTGAATTTCTGTTTCAATTTCTACACTGTCCTCTTTATCACCAAAATAACACATCTCAATTTCTTCACAAATCTTCTTCACATCTAATTCAATTCCATGCAAAAGAGCACTGTTTAATTGTTTAAGCTTAAGTGCTGGACTTTTTGCATAATACAACCTTCTCACTAATTTCCTCATTTTGTTATGATGCACTGCTAACATCCTAAAATGATGACAAACACTCTGACATACATGACAAGCCAGTGAATGCCCTTGCAAACCTGTGTTTTCTCTCACTCTACAAGGATCTAAGTTTTGCAACATCTTCATTTTCTGTTTTAGAGTTTTCTTACTATATGTACCTAAGAAATTACAAAACAAATCGATTGATTCCTGTCGCACACTACAAATACACCTACACTTCCAAGTGTACACTGGACCCTTAGTACGTCTCCCTAAAACTTCATCAGTTAACACCTCTTCTGGTTCTCTAAGCACAAGTTTCTCTTTTTCAATCGGACAACCGTCTTTCACCTCATATGGTCGACCACCGGTGTCAACTGCATGCACTAAATCATTCTCCTGAAAGCAACTCTCCTCATTAAAAAATGGCTCACAACTTGAACTGTGCATCCATTCTCCAGAAAAAACTTTACAAAAATGAGTCCGATTAATTACTCTTTTCCTTTTACTGTTTGATTTGAAACATCAATTGTCTTGTTAAGTGTCCTAATTCTATTGATTATTAAAATAAATAATTTTTTCTTAACTTCAAAAGCCTAATCAACAATTTTCTCTACACTTTTCTTTTTCTTATAAAAAGCAGATCTCTGTTTACCTTTTTTAATATTTTGTAACAAATTTAAAACCACCCCAGTGCGAAACATTCGTTTACGAATGTCCCTAAATTGATTTTGCCTTCTATTCCTATACATATTATTGTCTCCTGCTGCAGTAGTAACATTTTTTCGGAATCTCTCCTTCCTCTTCAAATTTGCTCTCTCCTTCTCTTTTTCTACATTCTGTCCAACATTTTTTTTTGATCTACATATGTTCCGTAAGAAAGACTTAGTGTTCTTACCAGGAGCTTTTTTCCTGTTTTTTGAAGTATTTGTTGTAGGAGACTGCTTTATTTCCGTTGCTGTTTGTGATTTTTTCCGCGTATTATCTTTTCGTCTCCTTTCCCTTGAGGGCATATTTCCTTACTATTGAAATCTTGATTTTAATCTGTGGAAAACAAAAAAAAAAAATCATTATAGACCACTATTACCAAACAACAAAACAAGGACAATAAGCAAACAATATAAACTCTATAATACTTATACATATGACCGTATCTCTGTTTTTTAAATATAATTCTAAAAAAATATTTTGGGCACATGAATTGGTTTTACATTATTGACAAGGATTAGATAAAATCTGCATGATTAAAAAAATATATATTGCACATTTCAAAATCATATCACCTGTGTTTCCTCAGATTAGTAAGCAGATTGTACACATGAGGTAAGGACTGTCCTGGGGAGCATAGGTGGTGAGGTCGGTGTCTAAGAGTGCACTGGACTGCACTTCATGAAGCCTATCCCCCACTGCACTCTTAGACACAGCCCTCACCTCCTTTCCACCCCTGGACAGAGCTCTCTTCCACTACAGTCTTCAACACAGGCATCACCTCCTATGCACCCCTGCACCATTAGACAGGCCTCAGTTCATCTACACCCCTGGACACGCCTCATCTCATCTGCACCCTGTTACCATCAATTATACTCAATGTATTGAGGCCTGTCCAAGGGGCACAGATTAGATAATGCTTGTCTAAGGGTCAGAGGAGGTAAGTCCTCTCAATTGCACTCATGGACACAGGCCTCAACTCCTTTGCGCCCCTGGACATGCCTCACCTCATCTGCACAATCCACTTCCTAATTTGAGGAAACACAGGTAACATACATTTCCTCTCTCTTGCAAACATTCCTACCAAACATTACCAAAAAAATGACACAAACTAACAGCAAACAAGCTCAGTCTGCTTCCTAATCTGAGGAAACACAGCTGACCTGGTTGTGAAAGGTTCAAATATTTGTATATAATCATGCACACACTATTTACTCCTTCTCAAAAATGTAAAAGCCATTCATTTGCCCCAAATTCATTTTTTGAATAACATTTTAGAAACAGAGCACAGCTCCTATGTACAAGCATTCCATTTCAGTACTGTAAACTCACTATTTTACAAAATACATTTCCTCTCCCTTGCAAACATTCCTACCAAGCTTTACCAAAAAATGACACAAACCAACAGCAAAGAAGCTCAGTCTGCTTCCTAATCTGAGATAACACAGGTGACATGATTGTGAAAGGTTCAAATATTTTTATGTAATCATGCACATACTATTTATTCCTTCTCAAAAATGTAAAAGCGATTGATTTGCCCAAAAATCGTTTTTTGAATAACATTTTAGAAACAGAACACAGGTCCTATGTACAAGCATTCCATTTCAGTACTGAAAACTCACTATTTTACAAAATACATTTCCTCTCTCTTGCAAACATTCCTACCAAGCATTACCAAAAAAATGACACAAACCAACAGCAAAGAAGCTCAGTCTGCTTCCTAATCTGAGGTAACACAGGTGAGATGATTGTGAAAGGTTCAAATATTTTTATGTAATCATGCACACACTATTTATTCCTTCTCAAAAATGTAAAAGCCATTCATTTGCCCCAAAATCGTTTTTTGAATAACATTTTAGAAACAGAACACAGGTCCTATGTACAAGCATTCAACTTCACTACTGAAACCTCACTATTTCTCAAAAAATCCTCTATCTTGCAAATGTAGATACCAAGCATTATCAAAAAGCATGACACAAACCAACAGCAAAGAAGCTCAGAGCCTCATTTATGAGGCCCTGCGTCAGTTTTGCGCTGGTGATGCGTCACTTTTTGTGACGCATTGGCAGCATAAAACATGTGCCTTGTTGCGCCATATTTAAAAAATGACGCATCTAGGTAGATGCGTCACTTTTTAAACCCCTGCGCCACATTATACCTGCGTCAGGTATAATGTATGCAGAGGGGGTGTTCCCCCGTAAAAAACCTCGTAATAGTGACGCAGTGAAATCTATGAGATTTCACTGCGTCACTTTTAGGACGCTGTTACGTCAAAATCTTGCGCCTGCCTCACAGCAGGCGTAAGACTGATGCAAACCCTTTCACATGGGGCTTTCCCCATTTGAAAAGAGGCATTGCTGGAGTTGCGTCACTTTTGTGACACACTCCAGCAATGCGTCACTTTTGCGCTTACAGATACGTCTGAAATACTGACTTATCTGTAACTCCTTGCGACATGATGCGTCATACATTAAATATGACGCATCATTGGTGTCGCAAGGAGTGCGCAGTGAAAACTGACGCATCGCTGTTTTCATAAATAAGGCCCTCAGTGTGCTTCCTAATCTGAGGTAACACAGGTGACATGATTGTGAAAGGTTCAAATATTTTTATGTAATCATGCACACACTATTTATTCCTTCTCAAAAATGTAAAACCATTGATTTGCCCCAAAATATTTTTTTGAATAACATTTTAGAAACACAGCGCAGGTCCTATGTACAAGCATTCCATTTCAGTTCTGAAAACTCACTATTTTACAAAATACATTTCCTCTATCTTGCAAATATTGATACCATGCATTTTCAAAAAACATCACACAAACCAACAGCAAAGAAACTCAATGTGCTTCCTAATCTGAACTCTCTATCTTACAAATACTTTGGGAGATTGAGAACAGTGTCAGATACACACACCAATATTTCTTTAGCAGAGCAAAAGGTATGTACTCCAGGCACTGCAACTATGAATGGCACAGAAAACCTCTAATTCTACACACATATCCCTCATGTTAACCAATTAAAACTCTTCCCTCTCTATTTTCAAACCAACACCCTTCCCTCCCTCAGCCCTTTCTGCCTGTTACCATAGCAACTCCCTCCTCACTCACCTTTCAGGGTTAAAAGTTTATTCTACAATGTTGCAATTGAACTTAGCAAGGATGTTTGACCTCTCAATACACCAGCTTATGAGGTGCAATGTTTCTTTAAATGACTTTTTCTTAACCATTCAAATTACTTCTTTCACTGGACAGAACCATGCACCCTAACTTTCAGTTTTCAACTATCTGAATCCACCAATCATTGCTTGTGATTCAACAGCGCTGAAACTCCACATTTTTATTTTTGCAAACTCCTACTGTTCCAACTGCCATTTCATTCCTACACTTCATCTGACTGCACCAGAACCTCCTCTCACTATGTACTCTGTCTGGATTATTGGACATAGCTACATTCACTGGGCTCAAAGGTATGCAGCTATCAGAAATTTTCACAACCTTGATTTACCAAATATGCACATAAAATGGATTGGCCAAAGAGGATTGAGATGTCATCAATTGATATCATTGGTGAAAACCTTTTACCATCTGCCACAACCTGACCTCATAATTTTGCACTGTGGTGGAAATGACCTAGGCACTTTGACTGGGGTAGGTCTGGAGATGGTTTTAAAGGACACCTTTGGGCAATTGATGACACTTTTTCCACAAACTGCCTTGGTATATTCCAATATATGCCAAAGACAGAAACTGGTCCAACCAATTTTGTCCACAATTTGAGAAAGCACGGAAACATGTGAATAAATCTGTTTCTGCTTACATGAGAGACTATGGAATGGGTTCAATATACAACAATAACTTGCGTTACAACATGCAAGATATCTACAGAGGAGATGGTGTGCACTTCTCAGATGAGGGGAATAGAATATTCCTCCTGAATATAAGACTGTGCATTGGAACCTACTTGTGGGTACCTAAATCAGCCCCAGAACCCAAAAGCTCTTTTCAGGACTACCCTACATCTGATCACTCAAAATGAATATTTTACTCTAAATTTTCACCAAAGTACGCTCCCCGGTACGCTTCCCGGTGCGCGTACCGGGCGCTACCCCGCGAAAATGTAAAACATTTTTTTGGGCCTATATGGGCCTCCTAAGACCCCCTCAGAAAACCTAGGGGGTCAGGGGGTGTTTACCGTACCCCCTTTTACCCATTCCCAACGTTGTTTGTCCTCCATCTTGTGTCTCAATTCTTCCGAAACACAAGATGGAGGACTCCCGTTGCGCTTACCGGTACGCATCCCGGGGCGCTCACCGGTAAGCGCCCCCAAAAAAATGTAAAAGTTAATTTACATAAAAACCTCTGTAGAGATGTTCACCAAATATAGAATAGGCCATAGTACATACCAGTCCCTACGATTTTCCCAAATTTGATGGAATTCCATTGAGCCATTTGACCTGTAGCCCTGTCTAAATATCCTGAGGTAAATTACATGACAAAAACACATCTGGAGTGTTAGAATTTACAACCAATTAAAATGTTACTTTCAATTTCTAGTATTATTTCCTGACATTTGATTGGTTATGTACATGAATATAAATGAAAAAAGAGGGAAACACAGCCATTTTGATTACAACTACCTGAGGTACATCTTGAAAGGATTTTCACATTTTTTCTTCTTCACCTCTCTCAAAAGTAAGTTGTTAATTTGTAAGGAGCACTTTAAAATAATTAGTAAAAACGTTTTCTGATAGTTATTTATTGTCCCTCTGTTATAGTTATAGCTTGAGATACGCTTCTCTATTATATTTATGGATTAAGTTAGGCTTCTCTAGTATAATTATGATTTTACTTAGTCTTCATCACATGCACTTTTTAATAGTTCTACTTCCTGCCTGATACCATACACTGCCCAAAGATAACGTCACTGTTAAAAACTCAGAAGTACCTGTCTGAACTTAAACCTAACAGTGCCCTATCTCTACTGATATATTTATTTTTTATGCAATTTACAGCAACAAAATGGAAGGAGAAGCAAAGAAATTTAATATTTCATTCGAAATTGATCTCGAGAACAACCCAGAGGATGAGATTGATGATTTAGACTTTTTGGATCAGTCTCTTGATCAAGAGTTTCTGAAATATGTGGAAGAAATGGAATCATGGAATCCAAATGAGGACATTCCTGACGAAATAATGTTGGAAGTGTTATTAAATTTGGAAAAATCAGAGCAATACATTTTTATTTTATAATTAAAAATTGTTCCAGACATTATTCTTTTTTTATATGTAATTCATAAAATAGTACCAAAATGAATATAATATAATGTGAGACTTATAGTATACTGTGCAACTTTTTTATGTTACATAGTAATTTTGCTCATAGTTACTTCCTTTCTCCCACTATATTATCTCTAATGTGTATTTCACATCTCTTTTTCATCTCCTGCCTCCATGTTGTTTCTACTTTCCTGACAAACTATGGTATGGATTCCATATACCACAATAACTTCTGTAACAACATGCAAATTATCTACAGAGGAGACAATCTACATTGAATTTAAAACTCTGCATTGGTACCTACATGCTGGTACTTACATAACCCACACAACACAACAACTCTATGCAGAGCTACCCTACCTCTAAGCACTTTAAATTATTATTTTACTGTTTCACTGGGTTTGATTTTTGGTACGCTCCCCGGTAAGCTCCCCGGTGCATGTACCGGGTGCTCCCCCCGCGAAAATCGAAAAAAAAATTAAAACATTTTTTTTATCCTGCGGGACCCTTTTATGGCCCCCACATCAAACCTAGGGGGTCAGGGGGGTCTACCCTGCCCCCTTTTGGTCATTTCCCCCTTTGTATTTGCCACCTCTTGTGTCTTGATCCTACCGAGACACAAGATGGCGGCCGCTCCAGACTGTTTGGAATGTTTACAGACACCCAATGAGCCAATCAGCTTTCCGCGCGCGAACTCGCATTGCGCGCTGGTACGCTCCCCGGTGCGCGTACCGGGGCGCGCTTACAGATATATATATTTTTTTGAACCTAAATTACTCAAAATCCTCTGGAGCACATATCTTGAGACATAGCAAAGGCACATCAGGCTACCAGTCCCTACAATTTTGCCAAGTTTGGTGAAAATCCATTCAGCCGTTCGAGCTAAAAGTGAGTCCAACCGCCCTATGGAAATTAACATGGGGAAAACACGTTTTGGGATCCCCCTTTTATCTCAGCCCCCGCTTGACAAATCCCCCCCAAACTTTCAGGAAAGGAGCGGAGCGCAGCGAGGCAAATTTGAGGAAAATTACAGGCAGATCCCTCAATCTGCGCAAACGTTATTCCCAATAGAATGTTGCGGATTTCCTATGGAAAACAATCCTAACTATAACTACCTACTAGTAGGTAATTATATATATATATATATATATATATATATATATATATATATATATATATTCCAGCTCATGAACCGTTTCATTCAGGAAACGAAAAGCGCACTCCAGGGGTAAAGCAGCAAAGTTTATTCAGCCCACAAACACTCGTGCAACAGACGCGTTTCGGACGTCAAGTCCTTCGTCAGTGTTTACACAGTTTACAATCTTGCGGCAACATATAACGAATACCAGCAAGCTAGAAAACGGACATCACCCATAGAGCGCTAGTGCGGTGGCCATTTTGAAATGGTTAAATACCCACTTTTTTAAACAATAAACCAATATTATTCAGCAAAGGAGCTTCAATTCTCCCTATTTCTCTATATTGCCGTGTATCGGCAATTCACCGCATTACTAACGTTTTTACTCAAAGGTTCCGTTTACAATAAAACAAGAGCAAGGCCTTTTTGCATGTATCATTTTCAGGAATTTTTTCATGTATCAAATAAGAACTAACAATCATCTCCATGATTCCAATTATTGTTCTTGAACATGCATATTTGTATCTTTCGCTTTCCTATAGTAAGCCAAGACATATCCAAAATTGAGCAGTGTATCGGCATATCACCACATCCTACCAGTGCAAAATTTATAACATCATTTTTCGCTATCCTTTCTTGCAAAGTTATAATCATCTTCTCAGAATCATGATCAGAGAAGCTCAAGAATTTCGAATTAAATACAGATATATTACATATATATCACATAATAAACTGTTTCAGAGCAGAAATCACATCAGCATTGTAAAGAATCCTGTACATATTATTTACAACGACCAATTCACATTCATCAGTTTGTGCAAAATATTTCATTTTCCAGCTAAATGTCTCATTTTCCCAAGTGAACCATAAGTTCCTCCCCACTGTTGAGACCCATAGGTTGTTTGGTCTGCATGTCAACGATATATCGCGACTCCAGTCTTCTAAGACTGAGTAATCTGTCCCCTCCTCTAGGATGCAGGGGGATATGGTCCAAACCGAAGTACTGCAATAGCTCCCTATTGCTTTGATGTGCCAGTGCAAAATGTCGAGCCACGGGATATGCCATGTCTTTATTCACTATAGCTCGTTGGTGCTCAAGGATCCGCATTTTGACATTTTTGATAGTACTCCCAATGTATTGGAGTCCACAGGGACAGGTGAGACAGTAAACAACATAGGGGGTAGTACATGTAATAAATTGTCTAACGTTTTTTACTTTGGACACCCCTGGTATTTTATAAAATAATACTCGTTTGCTATTCTCACATGCACGGCACTTCCCGCATGGGAAAAAACCTTTCATGTCTTTGAGGGTTGCACTCACTTTTGGTTTAACAGGTGTGAGATGGCTGTTAACTATTGTATCCTTAATGGATCTAAGTTTCCTGAATGTCACCAGTGGTTTCATCGGGACATCCTTTCCTATAACTGGGTCCGTATGTAGGATATGCCAGTTTTTTGTCATTATCCTCCTAAGGACATTAGCCTGATCAGAAAAGGTAGTGATCATACGAAACGTATTTTTCATATTTGGCAGGGAGTCTTGCTCTTTCTTATTCTCAAAAAGATGTTTTCTTGGAATCTTGGCTACCTTTTTGTAGATCTTGTCTAGGTCTGTGTGGTCGTAACCCCTTATGGCAAACCTTGCAACACAGTCCTGAGCTTCTTTTCTGAAATCACTGTCCTGTGTACAATTTCGCCTCAACCTTAGTAAGTCCCCATAGGGGATACTTCGAATGAGACTGGGAGGATGGCTACTGGAGGCGTGCAATATACTATTCCCCGCCGTCGGTTTCCTATATAGGGTTGTTTCTAACTTATCACCATTTACAAAAACTCTTAGGTCTAAGTAGTGTACCTCTGAAACGCTGATGTCAGCTGTGAATCTCAGATTGAGGTCATTTTTATTCAGATTCTCAACAAATGCCATAGCCTGTGTGGTGGAGCCCCGCCACACAAGAAACAAATCGTCTATATATCGACGCCATACCACTATGTGATCTGCCCACTTTAGACTGGTCCCTGCCAGGGCCACCTGCTCCTCCCACCAGCCGACGAAAAGATTCGCGTAGCTGGGGGCGAAGCAGGTTCCCATAGCAGTCCCAGACATTTGTTTAAACATTTCAGTACCAAACAGAAATATGTTGTTCGTAAGACAGAACTCTAAACACTCTATTAGCATGGTGTTGTGTTCCATGTATTTTGCAGACCTTTTTTGCAAAAAATATCTAACTGCCTCTATACCTTGTTGATGTCTAATACTAGTATAGAGGCTCGTGATGTCTAGAGTGATCAGAACATATGTGGTATCCCAAATCATAGGTTCAATTTGTTCGAGAAAATGTTTTGTATCCCTCACATAGGATTTGAGTTCAACAACAAAACTCGCTAGGAAGGAGTCACTATAAATCGACAGCTTTTCTGTAAGTCCTCCCTTAGAAAATACAATCGGTCTTCCCGGTGGGCACTCCAAGTCTTTATGAACCTTAGGTAGGTGGTAGAATGTGGGTGTGACAGGTTCGGTGTTACGTAAAAATAAAAATTCGTTTGTATCCAGCATCATTTTATTACGCCATTTGCTTAGCAGATCACTATAGGCTTGAATGCTGAGCTGATATTCAGTTTTGTCACTCCTTCGATAATTCTCCTCCATTCCTAATTGTCGGAGAGACTCTCCACAATACTGGATATGTCTTGGCTTACTATAGGAAAGCGAAAGATACAAATATGCATGTTCAAGAACAATAATTGGAATCATGGAGATGATTGTTAGTTCTTATTTGATACATGAAAAAATTCCTGCAAATGATACATGCAAAAAGGCCTTGCTCTTGTTTTATTGTAAACGGAACCTTTGAGTAAAAACGTTAGTAATGCGGTGAATTGCCGATACACGGCAATATAGAGAAATAGGGAGAATTGAAGCTCCTTTGCTGAATAATATTGGTTTATTGTTTAAAAAAGTGGGTATTTAACCATTTCAAAATGGCCACCGCACTAGCGCTCTATGGGCGATGTCCGTTTTCTAGCTTGCTGGTATTCGTTATATGTTGCCGCAAGATTGTAAACTGTGTAAACACTGACGAAGGACTTGACGTCCGAAACGCGTCTGTTGCACGAGTGTTTGTGGGCTGAATAAACTTTGCTGCTTTACCCCTGGAGTGCGCTTTTCGTTTCCTGAATGAAACGGTTCATGAGCTGGAATATTTTCCGCGAGTATCGGCGCTGAGCCTGCACCCGCTGTTAAGAGTGCCCTGGGATTACCGGTACAACTTGGAGCCTCAATTGACGTTTACCAAGGCACCGCGAGGCAACAGTAGGAGGAGGGAACAGATATGGAGGTCGGATAACGAGCCGCCGAGTGACGAGGAGAGTTTGCTACAGTCACGGGTGAGCTGTGTTTCCTTATTCCTCCGCCCTTCACGAAGCATTTAATACCTACTGTTTTGCCAAGCACAGCGTGGGGGTAGAAGCGGCTTCTCCAAACGAGAGAAATCAAACAGCCAGAGTTGCGCAAACACAATGTGCGACGAGAAAGACCACCAGGAGGCGGCACTTGATATCTTTAAAAAGAGAGCACCAGGCACAATCACCACATCGAATACCGGTGCAAGAGCAAAGACAACGTCAGACTCCTTGGCAAATTTGTTCAACAGACTGGAAAGATGCAGCGAAAGGGAAGTGAGGAAGTGGTGGGAGGCCACCTCCCTTCAAAATTACATGGACGTCGACAGGGTCCCCAGGGGGCTTAGAATATACACTGTCCCGGCATACGAAAGCCCAGACCCAAGACTTCTAGAACAATGGGCTGAACTAATAGCTGCGTCATGCAAAGCACAGTTGGACTTATTAGTAAAATTTGCCTGGAGTGACCGGGCAAAAGCATTAGAAGAAATTGCCCTGATTGAAAAGGAAATTGCGAAGGATACGGATCAGACAAAACAGGAACAATTGAGAGTAGAGATGAAGAAACGACTCTTGAAATATGAAGCGAAAATCAGACAGAGAAAACAAGAAAAATTCCAACGCGATGAGCGAGACTATGCCCTTGGGAGGATCCTGACATTCTCTAAAAAATTTGACGCACCAAGAGCGGCAATGAAAAAGAAGAGGAATACTCCTCCACTGGTGGAACCAGCCACCTCTGAATCCAGTGTGACGGATGATGATCAAACGGGTGATGAAAGACCAGAGGTAACAAATGAAATTACCGAGAATCCTTTTCATCGGGAATTCGACTTGATCCGGAAGACCTGGCTAAGAGGGGGCAAAGTCAAACCACCAGAGGACGACGGAGAACCCGAAGAGGGGGCTGGAAGGGGAAGAGGAAGAGGGAAGGCAAAAACGAGCAATTACAATACCCGCAAGAAGCAGGGCAACAGATGGTGAGTGATGGAGAAAATCTAACCATCATCAACCTGACGAAGAACAAATTGACGGAGACAGAAGAAGAGACATTACAACTAGGATTAACCTTCTGTCCCAATAAGAAAATTGAATATACCCAGACACGCATCGATCTCTTTAAACTGACAAGGAAGATCAAGCTACACAAATTCCACAAACTTAAACCTTCCATTGGAGAAGTAAAGAGAACTTCCAAGAAAGTGGAATTGCAATCTACAGATGTACTTTCGGTTAGAGTTCTGATGACAGCAAATATTCTGGATGAACTTAGGGATGAGGCGACCCCAGTATCACCATCAACAATAGGAAACAGAGGAATAGAACTACAATCACCTGTAACTAGCTTTCGTGCCCCCTCCCAATTTAATCCCCAGATGCCTTATGACGCCATCGACACTTTCTCAGAGGCGATGATACATGACCTCATAAAATTGAGGACTCTACCAGCAACAAAAAATAAGAACTGCAAGATGAAGAATAATCTCAGCAGAGGACAATCGGATGCACTTATGAACATGGCAAAAATGGATGAGACAATTATAAAACCTTCCGACAAAGGGGGAAATGTTGTCCTTTTGACAAGAGAACAGTATTGTGGAGAGTCTCTCCGACAATTAGGAATGGAGGAGAATTATCGAAATAGTGACAAAACTGAATATCAGCTCAGCATTCAAGCCTATAGTTATCTGCTAAGCAAATGGCGTAATAAAATGATGCTGGATACAAACGAATTTTTATTTTTACGTAACACCGAACCTGTCACACCCACATTCTACCACCTACCTAAGGTTCATAAAGACTTGGAGTGCCCACCGGGAAGACCGATTGTATCTTCTAAGGGAGGACTTACAGAAAAGCTGTCGATTTATATTGACTCCTTCCTAGCGAGTTTTGTTGTTGAACTCAAATCCTATGTGAGGGATACAAAACATTTTCTCGAACAAATTGAACCTATGATTTGGGATACCACATATGTTCTGATCACTCTAGACATCACGAGCCTCTATACTAGTATTAGACATCAACAAGGTATAGAGGCAGTTAGATATTTTTAGCAAAAAAGGTCTGCAAAATACATGGAACACAACACCATGCTAATAGAGTGTTTAGAGTTCTGTCTTACGAACAACATATTTCTGTTTGGTACTGAAATGTTTAAACAAATGTCTGGGACTGCTATGGGAACCTGCTTCGCCCCCAGCTACGCGAATCTTTTCGTCGGCTGGTGGGAGGAGCAGGTGGCCCTGGCAGGGACCAGTCTAAAGTGGGCAGATCACATAGTGGTATGGCGTCGATATATAGACGATTTGTTTCTTGTGTGGCGGGGATCCACCACACAGGCTATGGCATTTGTTGAGAATCTGAATAAAAATGACCTCAATCTGAGATTCACAGCTGACATCAGCGTTTCAGAGGTACACTACTTAGACCTAAGAGTTTTTGTAAATGGTGATAAGTTAGAAACAACCCTATATAGGAAACCGACGGCGGGGAATAGTATATTGCACGCCTCCAGTAGCCATCCTCCCAGTCTCATTCGAAGTATCCCCTATGGGGAGTTACTAAGGTTGAGGCGAAATTGTACGCAGGACAGTGAGTTCAGAAAAGAAGCTCAGGACTGTGTTGCAAGGTTTGCCATAAGGGGTTACGACCACACAGACCTAGACAAGATCTACAAAAAGGTAGCCAAGATTCCAAGAAAACATCTTTTTGAGAATAAGAAAGAGCAAGACTCCCTGCCAAATATGAAAAATACGTTTCGTATGATCACTACCTTTTCTGATCAGGCTAATGTCCTTAGGAGGATAATGACAAAAAACTGGCATATCCTACATACGGACCCAGTTATAGGAAAGGATGTCCCGATGAAACCACTGGTGACATTCAGGAAACTTAGATCCATTAAGGATACAATAGTTAACAGCCATCTCACACCTGTTAAACCAAAAGTGAGTGCAACCCTCAAAGACATGAAAGGTTTTTTCCCATGCGGGAAGTGCCGTGCATGTGAGAATAGCAAACGAGTATTATTTTATAAAATACCAGGGGTGTCCAAAGTAAAAAACATTAGACAATTTATTACATGTACTACCCCCTATGTTGTTTACTGTCTCACCTGTCCCTGTGGACTCCAATACATTGGGAGTACTATCAAAAATGTCAAAATGCGGATCCTTGAGCACCAACGAGCTATAGTGAATAAAGACATGGCATATCCCGTGGCTCGACATTTTGCACTGGCACATCAAAGCAATAGGGAGCTATTGCAGTACTTCGGTTTTGACCATATCCCCCTGCATCCTAGAGGAGGGGACAGATTACCCAGTCTTAGAAGACTGGAGTCGCGATATATCGTTGACATGCAGACCAAACAACCTATGGGTCTCAACAGTGGGGAGGAACTTATGGTTCACTTGGGAAAATGAGACATTTAGCTGGAAAATGACATATTTTGCACAAACTGATGAATGTGAATTGGTCGTTGTAAATAATATGTACAGGATTCTTTACAATGCTGATGTGATTTCTGCTCTGAAACAGTTTATTATGTGATATATATGTGATATATCTGTATTTAATTCGAAATTCTTGAGCTTCTCTGATCATGATTCTGAGAAGATGATTATAACTTTGCAAGAAAGGATAGCGAAAAATGATGTTATAAATTTTGCACTGGTAGGATGTGGTGATATGCCGATACACGGCTCAATTTTGGATATGTCTTGGCTTACTATAGGAAAGCGAAAGAAACAAATATGCATGTTCAAGAACAATAATTGGAATCATGGAGATGATTGTTAGTTCTTATTTGATACATGAAAAAATTCCTGCAAATGATACATGCAAAAAGGCCTTGCTCTTGTTTTATTGTAAACGGAACCTTTGAGTAAAAACGTTAGTAATGCGGTGAATTGCCGATACACGGCAATATAGAGAAATAGGGAGAATTGAAGCTCCTTTGCTGAATAATATTGGTTTATTGTTTAAAAAAGTGGGTATTTAACCATTTCAAAATGGCCACCGCACTAGCGCTCTATGGGTGATGTCCGTTTTCTAGCTTGCTGGTATTCGTTATATGTTGCCGCAAGATTGTAAACTGTGTAAACACTGACGAAGGACTTGACGTCCGAAACGCGTCTGTTGCACGAGTGTTTGTGGGCTGAATAAACTTTGCTGCTTTACCCCTGGAGTGCGCTTTTCGTTTCCTGAATGAAACGGTTCATGAGCTGGAATATTTTCCGCGAGTATCGGCGCGGAGCCTGCACCCGCTGTTAAGAGTGCCCTGGGATTACCGGTACAACTTGGAGCCTCAAAATATATATATATATATATATATATATATATATATATATATATATATTACCTACTGGCGGTCGCCAGTAGGTATATATAGTTAGGATTTTTTCTCTATGGGTTTTTTGAAAATTCTATGTCTAATAACTTTGGCGTTTGTGGACGGAATTGGCTGAAATTTTCAGGAAAATGGCACATTTTCTTTCTGAGCAGCCCTTGAAAATTTGGGGGGGGTTCGTCAAGGGGGGGCCGAGAAAAAAGGGGGGTCCCAAAACGTGTTTTTAACATTGAGTTTTCCATAGGGCGGTTGGCCTCACTTTTAGCCCGAACGGCTGAATGGATTTGCACGAAACTTGGCAAAATTGTAGGGACTGGTAGCCCGATGTGCCTTTTGTAGGTCTCAATATATGTGCTCCAGTGGATTTTGAGAAATTAACGTTTAAAAAAAGATATATATCTGTAAGCGCGGACCAGGCAGCGCTCTGGTTCGCGGACTTTTCGCGCAACGGAGCTTTGTGAAGCGAAGCTGATTGGTTCTCCGGCGTCTGTCAACATTCCAAACAGTCCGTAGCGGCCGCCATCTTGTCTCTCGGTAGGATCGAGAGACAAGAGGAGGCCGAAGCGAAGGGGCAAATGACCATAAGGGGGCATAGTACATTGTCGCTCACCCCCTAGGTTTGATGTGGAGGTTTTAAAAGGGCCCCGCGGGGCAAAAAAAAATAAAAATAATAATAATCGAACAGCTGAATGGATTTGCACGAAACTTGGCAAAATTGTAGGGACTGGTAGCCCGATGTGCCTTTGCTAGATCTCAATATATGTGCTCCAGTGGATTTTGAGAAATTAACGTTCAAAAAAAGGTATATATCTGTAACAGCGCACCGCTTCGCGTACTTTTCGCGTTACGGAGCTTTGCGAAGCGAAGCTGATTGGCTCTCCGGTGTCTGTAAACATTCCAAACAGTCCGTAGCGGCCGCCATCTTGTCTCTCGGTAGGATCGAACAGCTGAATGGATTTGCACGAAACTTGGCAAAATTGTAGGGACTGGTAGCCCGATGTGCCTTTGCTAGGTCTCAATATATGTGCTTCAGTGCATTTTGAGAAATTAACGTTCAGAAACAAGATATATATCTGTAACAGCGCTCCGCTTCGCGGAGATAAAATTATATGTGTATTACCTAGCTGTTGCTAACACCAGTTAGCGACGGCTAGTAGAAGATAGCGACCATCTTGGGCCCCACTTTGCATGTGAGTGATATTTATCACTAATGACATGCAAAGTGGGCATGCCAAGATGTTAGCGACTGGAAACAGTCGCTAACATCGCTATCTCCTATTATCAACTTTTGGAAATATTCGAGATAAGGGCGAATATCTCTAAAAGCTACCACCTGCCCTGAGCAGTTCTTAGCCATGTTATCCAATGGGAGGTGGATAACATGGCTAAGAGCATTAGCTCGGTAATGCATGAATATCGCTGAGTTTTCAGCGATATTAATGCATTGCGGTAGTTTTTTATCGTATTTCCGATAAACCTTGATAATAGCAAGGTTTATCTGCGATAATTTCTGACGGTAAAAAAATCGTTGCTAAGCATCGTTAGGGATAAATATCGCTTAACTTTGGTAATATGCCCCAACGTCTGTTAACGTTCGATTCGAAGGAAATCAGGAAGTGTTGAAAAACATTGTCTGCGCCATCTTGTCTTTTTTCAAATGCCACACTTTTGTCGTGCACGGCAGCCATTTTAGATGCCTTGACCAGACCCACTCTGTGCACGCTGTCGATCCTTAGCATGGCTCCCCACCCTCGCAAACATCTCCCCCAGGCAGTGGTCACCCCCGCTCTCTGTCTTATGCATGGGTAATAAACCTCCCCCATCTGTGCTGCTGTTCCCTGAGAATCACACCCTGTGCCCGCCCGACACCTCCCTTTCGCCCTATTCACTACCGCACCCTCTGACACTCCTTTTCCTCTGTGTCCGATTGTCCAGGCTGGTCCTAGGGTATCAGCTAGCCCTGCAGATGTAGTTTATGGCCACAGCTGTAAAGAATCACCCCTCTTCAAAGGAGTTATAGTAGATCAAGGCCCACACTCGATGAGATTCGTCACAGCAGAAGCGTTGCTATTATCTGAAAACCATCCTGTATTGTGATTGGGGAGGGGACCGAGCCTGAAGCGGAAGATTCCAGGGATGACTGTTTGTACATCAAAGTTTTTACAATTATGTGTCACATTAAAAATATATAGCACTCCGACAAAGTAGTAAGATTATAAAACTTTAATAATTTATAAATATATACAAGAAAACAAAAATAGTAATAACATATAAACATTTTTAGGGAAAAACAACGAAGTAGCGGTCGGCTGTGCGAATAGTCCCAACGCAGCACAACGTCCAGATTTCCGGCGTGGGGCGTCGCGGGGGGTGGGTCATCAGTAGCAAACTGTTGTGCGAATAGTTCCAAGGCAGCAGAACGCGTTGAAATCTAGATGACACGAAAGTGATGTCTAGTAAGTTGCCACCCAGCAAATAACGGCATGGGGCGTCGCGGGGGGTGGGTCATCAGTAGCAAACTGTTGCGCGAATAGTTCCAAGGCAGCAGAACGATGGCACCAAGGTGATGTCCAGTAAGTTGCCGCACTGGTTTTGGTATCCTACAATGCTGCTCCGAATAACGGCGTGGAGCGCCCCGGGGGAGGCGGCGTGAACGGGCCTCTCCAGGTGGAGTGTCATCTGTTGTAGTGGGGCGCCCCTTTACCGTTTCAGTTGCCATTCCGTCCGTTTTTGGTCCACTGTGTCAAAAGCCGCAATTCAGCTGAGTTGCGCCCACTCTTGCGGTGCAGCGATAGGCGGCTGTCACAGGACTCTCAAAATGGCGGCAGGCTGTTTCCTTTTTGGGCCTGGTCCACTGAAATGGCCCTGGGACACCTTGGAAATCGGACGCTTGTCTGCTAGGTCTTGGACCTCATTCTCGAAAGCGTCCCCTCCGCCTTGAGAATTCATCAAAAGTTTTGGGGGCTCCGACTCCTGCAGGCTTCTGGTGGGGAGCGGCTGCCATGATTGCTCGCGGAATGACCACGACTGAGCTACGAGATGGTGGTGCTTTCATGCTGACGCCAGCTTCAGTCTGAAACATCCAGAAACAAGGTGGGGCTTTCATCGTTTGAGGAAAAAAAAAAGTTTTCATCCTATGAAAAGTGTTGTTTTTAGGTCACATGATCAAGCCTTCCATCATTAGGAAACCAAAATTAAAATGAACCAATGAAAAGTTTTATAAACAAGTCACATGACCTGTTATGCGGCATAGGGTGTAACATTAGGAGAAAATACGTTGGCACGTGAGGCGGCGTCAGTAGCGGACCGATGTGCAAATAGGCCGAAGGCAACACAACGCGCCAAGATCTGGATGGCACCGAGGTGGTGTCCAGCAAGTTGCAGCACTGGTGTGGCCATCCTACAATGCTGAAAGTCGGCGTGGGGCGCCCCGTTGGCCTGTGAGTTTGCGTCAGTAGCGGACCGATGTGCGAATAGGCCGAAGGCACCACAACGCGCCAAGATCCGGATGGCACCGATGTGGTGTCTAGTAAGTTGTCGCACTGGTGTGGCCATCCAACAATGCTGAAAGTCGGCGTGGGGCGCCCCGTTGGCCTGTGAGTTTGCGTCAGTAGCGGACCGATGTGCGTATAGGCCGAAGGCAGCACAACGCGCCAAGATCCGGATGGCACCGAGGTGGTGTCTAGTAAGTTGTCGCACTGGTGTGGCCATCCTACAATGTTGAAAGTCGGCGTGGGGCGCCCCGTTGGCCTGTGAGATGGCGTCAGTAGCGGACCGATGTGCGAATGGGGCCAAAGGCAGCGCAACAATATTTTCTGATTTGAAGACACCACAAGGCGCTGAGATGCCAAGATCCGGATGGCACCGAGGTGGTGTCTAGCAAGTTGTGGCACTGGTGTGGCCATCGTACAATGGTAAAAGTCGGCGTGGGGCGCCCTGTTGGCCTGTGAGATGGTGTCAGTAGCGGACTGATGTGTGAATGGGGCCAAAGGCAGCGCAACAATATTTTCTACTATATTTTCGGAGTAGAAGACACCACAAGGCGCTGAGATGCCAAGATCCGGATGGCACCGAGGTGATGTGTAAGTTGCGGACGGATGTGCGAATGGGGCCAAAGGCAGCTCAACAATATTTTCTGAAGAGAATACACCACAAGGCGCTGAGATGCCAAGATCCGGATGGCACCGAGGTGATGTCTAAGTTGCGGACCGATGTGCGAATGGGGCCAAAGGTAGCGTAACAAGATTTTCTGTATGGAAGATACCACTAGGCGTTGAGATGCCAAGATTCGGATGGCACCGAGGTGATGTCTAGGAAGTTGTGCCACTGGTGTGGCCATCGTACAATGGTAAAAGTCGGCGTGGGGCGCCCTATTGGCCTGTGAGATGGTGTCAGTAGCGGACTGATGTGCGAATGGGGCCAAAGGCAGCGCAACAATATTTTCTGACTGACACCACAAGGCGCTGAGATGCCAAGATCCGGATGGCATCAAGGTGATGTCTAAGTTGCGGACTGATGTGCGAATGGGGCCAAAGGCAGCGTAACAATATTTTCTGTATGGAAGATACCACTAGGCGTTGAGATGCCAAGATTCGGATGGCACCGAGGTGATGTCTAGCAAGTTGTTGTGGTCATCCTACAATGCTGAAACTCGGCGTGGGTCACCCCATTAGCCTGTGAGATGGCGTCAGTAGCGGACCGATGTGCGAATAGGCCGAAGGCAGCACAACGCGCCAAGATCCGGATGTCACCGTGGTGGTTTCATAGTTGAGAGGCACTTCATCTGCAGTGGGGCGCCGAGATCCGGATGGCACCGAGGTGATGTCTAGCAAGTTGCTGTACTTGTGTGGTCATCCTACAATGCTGAAACTCGGCGTGGGTCGCCCCATTAGCCTGTGAGATAGCTGTTCTTTGGATTTGGGCCTGGTCCACTAAAATGGCCCTGGGACACCTAAGAACTCGAACGCTCGATTTTTTTTTCCTTTCCTGTACATGCAAAAAAAGGTAAATGCCCGGTATGTTACACGCTTCATCTGCCACGATGAACTCTCCAGAGGAACCGAAAAAATATATAGTTGTGGTAACTATACCATGCATCGTCATATGGAGAGGTGGCACCAATTAATTATAGTGCTGCATAAAAGAGAGATTTGGAGGAGAACCCCTGACCTGCTAGTACATTCATCAAAGAAGTGGCACTGAGAGCTTCAGAGGCAAGGGAAACGGTCCCAAATATTTAGAAGAACTTTGGAAAGATTAAAATGACATGTTTAGATTGTGGTAAATTAATTTCATGTGGGCAGATGAGTGTTACTCTAATAAATACAGCATATGAACATCATCATAGTCGATGGTTGGTAGAGACATTTTGACTATATCCTGGACCTGCCCGTCCTCGCCCAAAATGACGCCGGAATAAATGGGACTCGTAACTCCTTGTTGTGTACTGGTTGCAGAACCTTGAAATCACGAGATACGTATGCAGTTTTGAAGCACATGGCGGGCGGGGACGAGAATTGATTGAATATTTCGACATCCCTATTGATATTAAGTTCTGATGTGTTATTGATTACTGTACTGTTGAAAATTCGAATTAACGTCACCCATGGTACTTGCCCGCAAATGTATATCTAGATAATTTTATTGTAACTGGCCCTGTCGTATTTTAATTATAAAATGTACGTCCACCGATTCCGTAACTGTTAGACACCTTAGTTTTTGCAACCTAATGGCCCGCCCGTTACGTTCCTGTACAGTGTAAATGTCTATTCATCATATACGATTACAGTTTGCTCCGTGGCAGGCCCACGTGGTTATAGGCTCGTATTTGTATAATGAAATTTTCACAATAAAGGTTTTTAAAAGAAAACATGGTAGTAGTGTATACATTGGTAAAGTTTTTAATAATAGTCACTGTTTTAGAATCATTAAAAGGCAAGTGAAATAAAGCAGACCAATTACATGAAGGGTAAAAGGTATAATACGAAGGAACGCAGTAAAGATAAATGGTCAAGGGCTGTTGTGTTTTCTATTCCTGCAACATAAAGTGATCGATAAGAATCTCATATTCAGGCGTATCGGCGACTAAGACAGCAGGTCGACCCTCTTTTGCTCAACTGCTCCGTCATGGGACGAAGAAACGCTCTTTTTCTCGAAAAAAGAATATATTTTACTTGCAGGACAGTTGTAAAATTTCCGGGAAAGTACATTAGCCTGGAACATTATAACATATATTTAAGAGAAAATAATGTTCGGAAGTAATTAAAAGCGTAATTTTTAGGTGATATGACCAAGGCTTTCATCATTAGAATAAGAAAAGTAAAATGAACCAATGAAAAGTTTTATTAACAAGTCACATGACTTGTTATGCTTACGTTACGCGCTGCGCGCCCCGGATGACTTCCGGATGCGCTAACGCGGCGCGTCATATGACGCATTACGCGACAACGCAGGTCCAGAATATAGTCAAAATGTCTCCACCAACCAGCGGTCGAAACACAACCCCTTTCAGCAGGCTAAATAGTTCTGTTAAATGACAACAGAAAGGACAGGCAACAAGAACCATCAGTCAAAGAGGGGAGGGCTAGTTCTTCTCTACCGGGTTACATTGGGGCGCTACCGGAACTGATCGAATTGGTAGTCTACAGTGTTTCTGGATGTTTCAGACCGAAGCTGGGGTTAGCATGAGAGCAGCACCATTTCGTAGCTCCGTTGTGGCCATTCCGCAACCAATCATGGCAGCCGCTCTTTATCGTTATTTTGGGCGGGGTGGGTGGCGGAGCCGAGCTGTTTTGCAGCCATCATTGTGTGGAGTTCAGTTCATCTCACTAGTTTTGTATTTGTCATGAGGGGTTGTTCCTAATGTTTCTATTTTAGCGAGGTCAAAAAGAGATCAAAAAGAGATCCCATTAGTGGCCTACTGATTTTGCTCGATTCCTTTTCTTTCTTTTTTTACACGATTTTTCGTTATCTGCAAAGACTAAACAGAGTATTGCGACTCTGTGTTTGTTTGTAAATAGAGAATGAACCAAAGAGAACCAATTCTAAAACAGTAAATACTTGGATAACAATCAATCAAATGGAGAGAGAAGCAGGCACGACGGATTACAACGGGGGCAAAGGCCTGCGTTAACTACCTTTCACTATCTGCAAAGAGAGAGTACTCCTAATAGAAATGAGGGGGGGGGGGGCACCATTCAAAGCAGATCAGTGTGCATAAACACGAAAATGTTTTCACTTACCACGTACTTGACATTCGACAGCTTATGATATTTGCTATTAAAAAACCATTGAAATTCACTGAAAAAACCATAGGTTATAGACCATATATAGTTAGGAATTAGCATTTACAAAACCTTGAAAATGGGTTCAAAAGTGCATGTGGAAACAGCTGTATGGGCGGTTGACTGTGTGCATGAGTGTATTGCTGAGTGAATGGATATCTCAGTGCTACATGTCAAAGTAAGTACATATGTAAAACACAGTACATGTGAGAGTTGACATATATAAATAACTGTGCATAAGAGCCAGTGAATGTGTGAGTGGCTGTATGGATCATTGTGAACTTGTATCAGGGATTGTATAAGAGAGTAAATATGTGTTAGTATATGTTTGAATAAGTAAGGTGTGTATAACTGTATAGTTGAGAAAATGGAGGTGTGATTGATTCTTTGCATGACTGACTAGGTGTGTGTGTAACTCTATGGATGAGTGACAGTCTGTGAGTGTCTGTTTACACTTACTGTATCTAAGGTTATATTAGAGTCTGAAGAGCTTCATCGTATTATCACATGAATGAGGTCATCAGTGATGTGATCAGTAATGTCAAATGAGATGTCATCAGTGATGTCATCAGTGATGTCATTTGAGATGTCATCAGTGATGTCATCAGTGATGTCATTTGAGATGTCATCAGTGATGTCATCAGTGATGTCACTGACCATGTCATGAATGATGTAATATGTGACATGATCAGCAGTGGATTGCGGGTGCGCGATATATAGTTAGTGCAACTAACTATATATGGAATTTCAATGGTTTTGTGTGAGTAAAATAAGGTTTTTTAAATGCTAATTCCTAACTATATATGGTGTATAACCTATGGTTTTTTCAGTGAATATATATATAGTTAGGATTGTTTTCCGTAGGGAAATCGCAACCTTCTATTGGGAATAACTTTAGCACCGGTTGAGGAATCGTCCTGAAATTTTCCTTAACTTTGCCTCGCGGCGCTCCGGTCCTTCCCTGAAAGTTTGGGGGGGATTCGTCAAGCGGGGGCCGAGATAAAAGGGGGGTCCCAAAACGTGTTTTCCCATGTTAATTTCCATAGGGCGGTTGGACTCACTTTTAGCCCGAACGGCTGAATGGTTTTCTACCAAACTTGGCAAAATTGTAGGGACTGGTAGCCCGATGTGCCTTTGCTATGTCTCAAGATATGTGCTCCAGTGGTTTTTACGAAAATTAACTTTGAAAAAATATATATTGGGCTACATTGGGCTATATATATGTTAGAGCCCAAATGTAGCCCAATGTAGCCCAATGTAGCCCAATGTAGCCCAAAGATGGCCACCAGAGACAAAAAAAAACAAATGTAGCCCAAATATCAGCCAGATGTAGCCCAACTATAGCCCAATGACAGAATGTCCCAGAGTGTTCTAAAGAACAACTAGAGCGTTAACAGTCTTACTTATGACAAAAGTATAGCACACCTGCAGTCATCTTGATTGGAATAAAGTGTTAACACTTAAAACATTTAATTTGTAAAGGAACAAAATGAGGGGGTTCATTTTGCCATAGAAATTATGATTAGTGCTGAAGAAAGAAAAATTAGGGCACATTTTGAGTGACTTCTCAAATCCTCTTATATTTCATTAAAAAAATTCTGATATGCAGTCTCCCAAGATGGCCACCGGAGACAAAAGAGCCTGTGCTTAAAAACTCTGTTAGCAAAGCAGGCATTTGAGGTTTAAAAAACGTTTTAATATATAAAAACGTTATCCGCTAATAGAATTAGCATTTAAAAAACCTTGCGAATTCAATGAAAAAACCATAGGTTTCAGGCCTTATATAGTTAGGAATTAGCATTTAAAAAACCTTTGAAATTCACTAAAAAAAACATAGGTTTCAGGCCTTATATAGTTAGGAATTAGCATTTAAAAAAACCTTGCAAATTCACAGAAAAAAAATAGGTTTCAGGCCTTATATAGTTAGGAATTAGCTTTTAAAAAACCTTTGAAATTCACTGAAAAAACCATAGGTTTCAGGCCTTATATAGTTAGGAATTAGCATTTAAAAAACCTTGCAAATTCACTGAAAAAACCATAGGTTTCAGGCCTTATATAGTTAGGAATTAGCATTTAAAAAACCTTTGAAATTCACTGAAAAAACCATAGGTTTCAGGAGTTATATAGTTAGAAATTAGCTTTTGAAAAACCTTTGAAATTCACTCAAAAAACTATAAGTTTAGTGGTGTTATAGTTAGCTGGAAATTTTACTCACACAAAACCATTGAAATTGCTCCTATATAGTTAATTGTACTAACTATATTTCGCGCACCCGCAATCCACTGCTGATGATGTCACATATTAGATCATTCATGACATGGTCAGTGACATCACTGATGACATCTCAAATGACATCCCTGATGACATCACTGATGACATCATCCACGTGACAATCACATACACCTTTTCATACACTATTACAATTTTCATATTTAAATCCATTGTCACAGCAATACAAGTATCTAAAAATCCACTCAGTGATTCATAGATGTATACACACATCTAATCACTTACCTATGGATTCACTCATACATGCTGTCAATGAACAATAGAACACTATCAAAAATACTTATACATCTATATCGACATTAAACAACAGCACGCATCCTATTCACATATGAAGTCATCCTACTCACTTATGCAAACAATGGATCATACTTACATATTTACTTAGCAAAACACTTATACAAACACCACTTCTTCTATTCATTTAGATAGTAAGTCATACTTAGTGAATTATAAAATCATTATTACAAGTATACAGTTATCCATACAGTCACTCACACAATCATTGTGTCTTATGTATACTTATTTATATACAACAACTGACACATACACTGCCTTTTATTTTTCTAGTTTGTTGGACCTGTACCATTGAGAAATATATTTGCTCATCACCACACCCATAAAGATATTCACTCACCCAAACAACTGTTAGAACATGTAGTTTTAACTTCATATATCTACTGAATCAACTATTCACACATCTTTGGACAGTCACCCCCCCCCCACCGAACCACACACACTTTCACACTCCCATACAAATACTCAGTTAACTAATCAATAACTATTATAGACTTTCACATAGCTAGTAACCAACTGTAGAATCAGTTTACACAACAACTGACAAAGTGATACAGATATTCACACAGTTTAGTCACTATCCACTATATTTAGTGAGACATTATAAATTGGTCAAGTAAACAGTCAATTACACTGCTACTAAATCCTCCATCCAAATATTTATTCATATATATCCACTTATTCTTCAATGCAAATTGCTATATATATAATGCATATTTAAATAACGAAGCAAACCACATTCACTGGATGATGTCATCAGTGATGTCATTTAAGATGTCATCAGTGATGTCACTGACCATGTCATGAATGATCTAATATGTGACATCATCAGCAGTGGATTGCGGGTGCGTGAAATATAGTTAGTACAACTAACTATATAGGAGCAATTTCAATGGTTTTGTATGAGTAAAATGTCCAGCTAACTATAACACCACTAAACTTATAGTTTTTTGAGTGAATTTCAAAGGTTTTTTAAAAGCTAATTCCTAACTATATAACTCCTGAAACCTATGTTTTTTTCAGTAAATATATATATATATATACATATATATATATATATATTCACTGAAAAAAACATAGGTTTCAGGCCTGTTATAGTTAGGCCTTATATATATATAATACTTTTTTAAATATGGAAGCAAACCACATTCACTGGATGATATCATCAGTGATGTCATTTGAGATGTCATCAGTGATGTCACTGACCATGTCATGAATGATGTAATATGTGAAATCATCAGCAGTGGATTGATATATATATATATATATATATATTACCTACTGGCGGTCGCCAGTAGGTATATATAGTTAGGATTTTTTCCCTATGGGATTTTTGAAAATTCTATGTCTAATAACTTTGGCGTTTGTGGACGGAATTGGCTGAAATTTTCTGGAAAATGGAACATTTTGTTTCTGAGCAGCCACTGGAAATTTGGGGGGAGTTGGTCCAGGGGGGGCCGAGAAAAAAGGGGGGTCCCAAAACGTGTTTTTAACATTGAGTTTTCCATAGGGCGGTTAGCCTCACTTTTAGCCCGAACGGCTGAATGGATTTGCACGAAACTTGGCAAAATTGTAGGGACTGGTAGCCCGATGTGCCTTTTGTAGGTCTCAATATATGTGCTGCAGTGGATTTTGAGAAAATAACGTTCAAAAAAAGATATATATCTGTAAGCGCGGACCAGGCAGCGCCCCGGTACGCGTACTTGACGCGTAACGGAACTTCGCGTAGCGAAGTTGATTGGCTCTCCGGTGTCTGTCAACATTCTAAACAGTCCGGAGCGGCCGCCATCTTGTCTCTCGGTAGGATCGAGAGACAAGAGGAGGTCAAAAGCGAAGGGGCAAATGACCTTAAGGGGGCATAGTAGATACTCCCTGACCCCCTAGGTTTGATGTGGAGGCTTTAAAGGGGCCCCGCTAAGCAAAAAAAAAAAAAAATTTTTTTGTTTTTTTTCGTGGTTAGCGCCCGGTACGCGAACCGGGAAGCGTACTGGGGAGCGTATTGTAGGTAACAGTATCCTTAGTTTACTCCCTAGAGCTGTCTTTCTTTTAACATAACTGTGTATTTCCTTCCCTTATAGTTACTGTTCTTTTTTAAAAAATATTTTTTTGGTTAGCTTCCGGTACGCGTACCGGGTAGCGCTCCGGGAGCGAACTAAGAGAAATACAGGTTGGCAGAGTTCCAAATATTCTACCAATTTTTTTATAATGGGGAGTTAGTTCTGAAAAGAACTTTTTTTTAATGTTTTTGTTGTTTTATATTTTTTTTTGTATTTTTTGAACATTTTTTTACTTTTTTTGTATTTTCTGAACGTTTTTAAAATTTTTTTGGTTTTTTTGGGGGGGGGGAAACAAAAACGATCCATTATAAAGGGCTCAACAGGAGCAAAAAAAAAAAAGAATTTATTTTTTGGTGCGTCTTGTGCAAACATTAATATGATTTTGAATTGCTCGCAAAATCAAAGTGATGCTACTTTCTCTGTAGCAGATGAAAGCGCCACATTCCACGCACACTTGTTTTACGTGCCCAAACAACATTTGGATGTTTGCAATCACCTCCCTCGCCTCTGGTCCCGACACCTCTGGAACCACCGATCTTCTTGCCATTTGGAGGGGATTTTGTTGTTGGTCACGTAGCTGGGCAGCACTATAATTATTTGGGTGCCACCTACTCATATGCCGATGCATAGTATGATTGCCATAACTATATTTTTTATCAGTGCCCCTTGACAATCTGTCACCGCATATGCGGCAAAACACGTAACGAGCATTCACTTTCTTTTGCCCCTCAGGAATTCTGTAGAATTGCCAGATATAATTCTCCTGTCGATTGTACCTCCTGGGCTCCTCTGGCAAAAACTCATGCTCTTCCTCCTCTTCCTCCTCTTCCTGTTCTTCCTCTTCTTGCAGAATTACTTCTGCAGGTGGTCCTCTCTTTCTTGGATTTGGTGGAGGTGGTGGGCTAGCACCAGCTGAAGCTACTAATGAAGCCATCACAAAGTCTCAATAAAGGGTCTTTCTCTCACCAAGATGAAAGTCAGAGTGATGAAAGAAGGAGGGGTTTTCATCATTTGGGAAAAACAAAAGTTCTAAACCAATGAAAAGTGTCCATTTTAGATCACATGACCTTGTATTACATCATTAGGAAACCAAAAGTGAAATGAACCAATGAAAAGTGTTATTATCGAGTCACATGACCTGCTATGTTTACATTACGCGGTCGGCGCCGCGCCGCGGATCGCTTCCGGTTCGCGTACCGCTGCGCTTCCGGGTACGCGAACGTAGCACGTAATATGACGTATTACGCGAGAACGCGAAACGTCATGCTGACGCGAAGCGTCGCGATGTTGTTTTGTAACGCGAGAGGTGCGCTAAAGGAACGTTTACCAGTTCGCGTACCGGGTCGCGCCTCCGGATTGAGCTAACGGGAAGCTAACCGGTACGCGTACTGGGAGCGAAACAAAAAAAATACAAAAAAAATTGTATAAAAAACATGTAAAAAATATTTTTCTTTTTAAAGAATAATACATTGTAAAGGTTTTGATATTAGCTATTAAAAAACCAATGAAATTCACTGAAAAAACCATAGGTTATAGACCATATATAGTTAGGAATTAGCATTTACAAAACCTTAAAAATTCACTGAAAAAACCATAGGTTATAGACCATATATAGTTAGGGATTAGCATTTAAAAAACCTTATTTTACTCACACAAAACCATTGAAATTCCATATATAGTTAGTTGTACTAACTATATATCACGCACCCGCAATCCACTGCTGATGATGTCACATATTACATCATTCATGACATGGTCAGTGACATCACTGATGACATCACTGATGACATCTCAAATGACATCACTGATGACATCACTGATGACATCTCAAATGACATCACTGATGACATCACTGATGACATCTCAAATGACATTACTGATGACATCACTGTTGTGATAATACGATGAACCTCTTCAGACTCTAATATAACCTTAGATACACTCAGTGTAAACACAGACTCACAGATTGTCACTCATCCATGAAGTTACACACACACCTAGACAGTCATGCAAACAATCAATCACACCTCCATTTCCTTAACTATACAGTTAAACACACCTTACTTACTTATTCAAACAAATACTAAAACATATTTACTCACTTATACAATCCTGGATACAAGTTCACAATGATCCATACAGCCACTCACACATTCACTGGCTCTTATGCACAGTTATTTATATATGTCAACTCTCACATGTACTGTATTTTACATATGTACTTAATTTGACATGTAGCACTGAGATATCTATTCACTCACCAATACAGTCATGCACACAGTCAACCGCCCATACAGCTGTTTCCAACATGCACTTTTGAACCCATACATCTATGCACAGAGTCATACACTTCCCAGCCACTCACACACACACTCAGTCTCCCATACAAATGCTTGGGCAACCAATCAATAACCTATATAGCCTCTCGTATAGCTAATGATCAACACATGCAGCAGTTTACAGAACAACAGACATAATGATGCACAAATTAAGACAGTTTAGTCACTAACCCATGCACTCAGTGAGACACATTTAATCACTCACTCATACAGTCAGTCACGCACCTACTAAATCCTTCATCCAGACACTTCTACATCTACTCATTCTTCAATATGTAAAACATATTTAAACTTTACAGAAACACACAGTCACTGGATGATGTCATCAGTGATGTCATCAGTGATGTCATTTGAGATGTCATCAGTGATGTCATCAGTGATGTCACTGACCATGTCATGAATGATGTAATATGTGACATCATCAGCAGTGGATTGCGGGTGCGTGATATATAGTTAGTACAACTAACTATATATGGAATTTCAATGGTTTTGTGTGAGTAAAATAAGGTTTTTTAAATGCTAATCCCTAACTATATATGGTCTATAACCTATGGTTTTTTCAGTGAATTTTTAAGGTTTTGTAAATGCTAATTCCTAACTATATATGGTCTATAACCTATGGTTTTTTCAGTGAATATATATATATATATATATATATATATATATATATATATATATATATATATATTACCTACTGGCGATCGCCAGTAGGTAGTTATAGTTAGGATTGTTTTCCATAGGAAATCCGCAGCATTCTATTAGGAATAACTTTGGCGCAGATTGAGGGATCTGCCTGTAATTTTCCTCAAATGTGCCTCGCTGCGCTCCGCTCCTTTCCTGAAAGTTTGGGGGGGATTTGTCAAGCGGCGGCCGAGATAAAAGGGGGTACCAAAACGTATTTTCCCCATGTTCATTTCCATAGGGCGGTTGGACTCACTTTTAGCTCGAACGGCTGAATGGACTTTCACCAAACTTGGCAAAATTGTAGGGACTGGTAGCCCGATGTGCCTTTGCTATGTCTCAAGGGGACCGGGGAGCGTACCAGCGCGCAACGCGAGTTCGCGCGCGGAAAGCTGATTGGCTCTCGGGTGTCTGTAAACATTCCAAACAGTCCGGAGCGGCCGCCATCTTGTGTCTCGGTAGGATCGAGACACAAGAGGTGGCAAAACAAAGGGGGAAATGACCAAAAGGGGGCAGGGTAGACCCCCCCCTGACCCCCTAGGTTTGATGTGGGGGCCATAAAAGATTCCCGCAGAACAAAACAAAAATTAAATTTTTTTCGATTTTCGCGGGGGGAGCGCCGGGTACCAGCACCGGGGAGCTTACCGGGGAGCGTATTAAAAATCAAACCCAGTGAAACAGTAAAATAATAATTTAAAGTGCTTAGAGGTAGAGTTGTGCATAGAGTTGTTGTGTTGTGTGGGTGATGTAAGTACCAGCATGTAGGTACCAATGCAGAGTTTTAAATTCAATGTAGATTGTCTCCTCTGTAGATAATTTGCACGTTGTTACAGAAGTTATTGTGGTATATGGAATCCATACCATAGTTTGTCAGGAAAGTAGAAACAACATGGAGGCAGGAGATGAAAAAGAGATGTGAAATACACATTGGAAGTAACTATGAGCAAAATTACTATGTAACATAAAAAAGTTGCACAGTATACTATAAGTCTCACATTATATTATATTCATTTTGGTACTATTTTATGAATTACATATAAAAAAGAATAATGTCTGGAACAATATTTAATTTTTAAATAAACATTTATAGCTCTGATTTTTCAAAATGTAATAACACTTCCAACTTTATTTCGTCAGGAATGTCCTCATTTGGATTCCATGATTCCATTTCTTCCACATATTTCAGAAACTCTTGATCAAGAGACTGATCCAAAAAGTCTAAATCATCAATCTCTTCCTCTGGGTTGTTCTTGAGATCAATTTCAAATGAAATATTAAATTTCTTTGCTTCTCCTTCCATTTTGTTGCTGTAAATTGCATAAAAAATATATATATCAGTAGAGATAGGGCACTGTTATGTTTAAGTTCAGACAGGTACTTCTGAGTCTTTAACAGTGAAGTTATCTTTGGGCAGTATATGGTATCAGGCAGGAAGTAGAACTATTAAAAAGTGCATGTGATTAATACTAAGTAAAATCATAATTATACTAGAGAAGCCTAACGTAATCCATAAATATAATAGAGAAGCGTATCTCAAGCTATAACTAAAACAGAGGGACAATAAATAACTATCAGAAAACGTTTTTACTAATTAATTTAAAGTGCTCCTTACAAATTAACAACTTACTTTTGAGAGAGGTGAAGAAGAAAAAATCCTTTCAAGATGTACCTCGGGTAGTTGTAGTCAAAATGGCTGTGTTTCCCTCTTTTTTCATTTATATTCATGTACATAACCAATCAAATGTCAGGAAATAATACTAGAAATTGAAAGTAACATTTTAATTGGTTGTAAATTCTAACACTTCAGATGTGTTTTTGTCATGTAATTTACCTCAGGATATTTAGACAGGGCTACAGGTCAAATGGCTCAATGGAATTCCATCAAATTTGGGAAAATGGTAGGTACTGGTATGTAGTATGGCCTATTCTATATTTGGTGAACATCTCTACAGAGGTTTTTATGTAAATTAACTTTTAAATTTTTTTGGGAGCGCTTACCGGTGAGCGCCCCGGTACGCGTACCGGTAAGCGCACCATCTCCTCTGTAGATATCTTGCATGTTGTAACGCAAGTTATTGTTGTATATTGAACCCATTCCATAGTCTCTCATGTAAGCAGAAACAGATTTATTCACATGTTTCCGTGCTTTCTCAAATTGTGGACAAAATTGGTTGGACCAGTTCCATTTCTGTCTTTGGCATATATTGGAATATACCAAGGCAGTTTGTGGAAAAAGTGTCATCAATTGCCCAAAGGTGTCCTTTAAAACCATCTCCAGACCTACCCCAGTCAAAGTGCCTAGGTCATTTCCACCACAGTGCAAAATTAGGAGGTCAGAGTGTGGCAGATGGTAAAAGGTTTTCACCAATGGTATCAATTGATGACATCTCAATCCTCTTTGGCCAATCCATTTTATGTGCACATTTGGTAAATCAAGGTTGTGAAAATTTCTGATAGCTGCATACCTTTGAGCCCAGTGAATGTAGCTATGCTCAGGCCCTGAACCATATTTATCGGTGGTAAGTAACCGGTACCACCAATACCTCCTTACAAGATTTCGTCTAAATTTGATTAATTACATCCTGGGTTCCTTCCATACTTGGTGTACTCAAGATAAAGCAGACCCTTGTTCTTGTGATTGTTTTTCATCACAAGACACCCTACCTTTTGTAATGTTCTGTACATTTTATGAACAGTGCAGAAGGAAATATTTGTTACCAGTCTTGAAGAAGGTGGGCTTTGTTCAGGTTAGACCAGCTTTAATATATTTAATGCAATTGGGTAGCCCTTATATTATGTTTTCTGTAGCCAGTTTTTTAACGGCAGCCATTCGTGTAAGGAAAAACAACACCAGCTTACCACAGATTCGAAGTTGCTTTGAGTAAAATATATTCTGTCAAATTATGTAATATACTTGCGCACTGAGGTTTGTAGTTTTAAAAGATTTTAAAGGTACCAATTTCAGGGTGATATAAATCTTTTTAAAAATGTACAGTATTTTTTAATAATGACAATGAACTGTTTTAATTTCTTTGATGATTATTGTGTTTTTAAAATGATTGTACCATGTCTTTTATGATATTATTTTATCGAATAAAGAATTTTTGACTGACTGACTGACTGAATGTAGCTATGTCCAATAATCCAGAGAGAGTACATGGTGAGAGGAGGTTCTGGTGCAGTCAGATGAAGTGTAGGAATGAAATGGCAGTTGGAACAGTAAAGGTTTGCAAAAATAAAATGTGGAGTTTCAGTGCTGTTGAATCACAAGCAATGATTGGTGGATTCAGATAGTTGAAAACTGAAAGTTAGGGTGCATGGTTCTGTTCTGTGAAAGAAGTAATTTGAATGGTTAAGAAAAAGTCATTTAAAGAAACATTGCACCTCATAAGCTGGTGTATTGAGAGGTCAAACATCCTTGCTAAGTTCAATTGCAACATTGTAGAATAAACTTTTAACCCTGAGAGGTGAGTGAGGAGGGAGTTGCTATGGTAACAGGCAGAAAGGGCTGAGGGGGGAAGGGTGTTGGTTTGAAAATAGAGAGGGAAGAGTTTTAATTGGTTAACATGAGGGATATGTGTGTAGAATTAGAGGTTTTCTGTGCCATTCATGGTTGCAGTGCCTGGAGTACATACCTTTTGCTCTGCTAAAGAAATGTTGGTGTGTGTATCTGACACTGTTCTCAATCTCCCAAAGCATTTGTAAAGGTGAGTTATGATTCATTCAATATAGATAGAGAGTTCAGATTAGGAAGCACATTGAGTTTCTTTGCTGTTGGTTTGTGTGATGTTTTTTGAAAATGCATGGTATCAATATTTGCAAGATAGAGGAAATCTATTTTGTAAAATAGTGAGTTTTCAGAACTGAAATGGAATTCTTGTACATATGACCTGCGCTCTGTTTCTAAAATGTTATTGTAAAAACGATTTTGGGGCAAATCAATGGGTTTTACATTTTTGAGAAGGAATAAATAGTGTGTGCATGATTACATAAAAATATTTGAACCTTTCACAATCATGTCACCTGTGCTACCTCAGATTAGGAAGCAGACTGAGCTTCTTTGCTGTTGATTTGTGTCATTTTTTTGTGTAAAGCTTGGTAGGAATGTTTGCAAGAGAGAGGAAATGTATTTTGTAAAATAGTGAGTTTTCAGTACTGAAATGGAATGCTTGTACATAGGACCTGCGCTGTGTTTCTAAAATGTTATTCAAAAAACGATTTTGGGGCAAATCAATGGTTTGTACATTTTTGAGAAGGAATAAATAGTGTGTGCATGATTACATAAAAATATTTGAACCTTTCACAATCATGTCACCTGTGTTACCTCAGATTAGGAAGCAGACTGAGCTTCTTTGCTGTTGGTTTGTGTCATTTTTTGGGTAATGCTTGGTAGGAAAGTTTGCAATAGAGAGGAAATGTATTTTGTAAAATAGTGAGTTTTCAGAACTGAAATGGAATGCTTGTACATAGGACCTGCGCTGTGTTTCTAAAATGTTATTCAAAAAACGATTTTAGGGCAAATCAATTGTTTTACACTTTTGAGAAGGAATAAATAGTGTGTGCATGATTACATAAAAATATTTGAACCTTTCACAATCATGTCACCTGTGTTACCTCAGATTAGGAAGCAGACTGAGCTTCTTTGCTGTTGGTTTGTGTCATTTTTTTGGTAATGCTTGGTAGGAATGTTTGCAATAGAGAGGCAATGTATTTTGTAAAATAGTGAGTTTTCAGAACTGAAATGGAATGCTTGTACATAGGACCTGCGCTGTGTTTCTAAAATGTTATTCAAAAAACGATTTGCGGGCAAATGAATGGCTTTTACATTTTTGAGAAGGAATAAATAGTGTGTGCATGATCACATAAAAATATTTGAACCTTTCACAATCATGTCACCTGTGTTACCTCAGATCAGGAAGCAGACTGAGCTTCTTTGCTGTTGGTTTGTGTCATTTTTTTGGTAATGCTTGGTAGGAATGTTTGCAAGAGTTGCGCAAACAAAATGTGCGACGAGAAAGACCGCCAGGAGGCGGCACTTGATATCTTTAAAAAGAGAGCACCAGGCACAATCACCACATCGAATACCGGTGCAAGAGCAAAGACAACGTCAGACTCCTTGGCAAATTTGTTCAACAGACTGGAAAGATGCAGCGAAAGGGAAGTGAGGAAGTGGTGGGAGGCCACCTCCCTTCAAAATTACATGGACGTCGACAGGGTCCCCAGGGGGCTTAGAATATACACTGTCCCGGCATACGAAAGCCCAGACCCAAGACTTCTAGAACAATGGGCTGAACTAATAGCTGCGTCATGCAAAGCACAGTTGGACTTATTAGTAAAATTTGCCTGGAGTGACCGGGCAAAAGCATTAGAAGAAATTGCCCTGATTGAAAAGGAAATTGCGAAGGATACGGATCAGACAAAACAGGAACAATTGAGAGTAGAGATGAAGAAACGACTCTTGAAATATGAAGCGAAAATCAGACAGAGAAAACAAGAAAAATTCCAACGCGATGAGCGAGACTATGCCCTTGGGAGGATCCTGACATTCTCTAAAAAATTTGACGCACCAAGAGCGGCAATGAAAAAGAAGAGGAATACTCCTCCACTGGTGGAACCAGCCACCTCTGAATCCAGTGTGATGGATGATGATCAAACGGGTGATGAAAGACCAGAGGTAACAAATGAAATTACCGAGAATCCTTTTCATCGGGAATTCGACTTGATCCGGAAGACCTGGCTAAGAGGGGGCAAAGTCAAACCACCAGAGGACGACGGAGAACCCGAAGAGGGGGCTGGAAGGGGAAGAGGAAGAGGGAAGGCAAAAACGAGCAATTACAATACCCGCAAGAAGCAGGGCAACAGATGGTGAGTGATGGAGAAAATCTAACCATCATCAACCTGACGAAGAACAAATTGACGGAGACAGAAGAAGAGACATTACAACTAGGATTAACCTTCTGTCCCAATAAGAAAATTGAATATACCCAGACACGCATCGATCTCTTTAAACTGACAAGGAAGATCAAGCTACACAAATTCCACAAACTTAAACCTTCCATTGGAGAAGTAAAGAGAACTTCCAAGAAAGTGGAATTGCAATCTACAGATGTACTTTCGGTTAGAGTTCTGATGACAGCAAATATTCTGGATGAACTTAGGGATGAGGCGACCCCAGTATCACCATCAACAATAGGAAACAGAGGAATAGAACTACAATCACCTGTAACTAGCTTTCGTGCCCCCTCCCAATTTAATCCCCAGATGCCTTATGACGCCATTGACACTTTCTCAGAGGCGATGATACATGACCTCATAAAATTGAGGACTCTACCAGCAACAAAAAATAAGAACTGCAAGATGAAGAATAATCTCAGCAGAGGACAATCGGATGCACTTATGAACATGGCAAAAATGGATGAGACAATTATAAAACCTTCCGACAAAGGGGGAAATGTTGTCCTTTTGACAAGAGAACAGTATTGTGGAGAATCTCTCCGACAATTAGGAATGGAGGAGAATTATCGAAGGAGTGACAAAACTGAATATCAGCTCAGCATTCAAGCCTATAGTTATCTGCTAAGCAAATGGCGTAATAAAATGATGCTGGATACAAACGAATTTTTATTTTTACGTAACACCGAACCTGTCACACCCACATTCTACCACCTACCTAAGGTTCATAAAGACTTGGAGTGCCCACCGGGAAGACCGATTGTATCTTCTAAGGGAGGACTTACAGAAAAGCTGTCGATTTATATTGACTCCTTCCTAGCGAGTTTTGTTGTTGAACTCAAATCCTATGTGAGGGATACAAAACATTTTCTCGAACAAATTGAACCTATGATTTGGGATACCACATATGTTCTGATCACTCTAGACATCACGAGCCTCTATACTAGTATTAGACATCAACAAGGTATAGAGGCAGTTAGATATTTTTTGCAAAAAAGGTCTGCAAAATACATGGAACACAACACCATGCTAATAGAGTGTTTAGAGTTCTGTCTTACGAACAACATATTTCTGTTTGGTACTGAAATGTTTAAACAAATGTCTGGGACTGCTATGGGAACCTGCTTCGCCCCCAGCTACGCGAATCTTTTCGTCGGCTGGTGGGAGGAGCAGGTGGCCCTGGCAGGGACCAGTCTAAAGTGGGCAGATCACATAGTGGTATGGCGTCGATATATAGACGATTTGTTTCTTGTGTGGCGGGGCTCCACCACACAGGCTATGGCATTTGTTGAGAATCTGAATAAAAATGACCTCAATCTGAGATTCACAGCTGACATCAGCGTTTCAGAGGTACACTACTTAGACCTAAGAGTTTTTGTAAATGGTGATAAGTTAGAAACAACCCTATATAGGAAACCGACGGCGGGGAATAGTATATTGCACGCCTCCAGTAGCCATCCTCCCAGTCTCATTCGAAGTATCCCCTATGGGGAGTTACTAAGGTTGAGGCGAAATTGTACACAGGACAGTGAGTTCAGAAAAGAAGCTCAGGACTGTGTTGCAAGGTTTGCCATAAGGGGTTACGACCACACAGACCTAGACAAGATCTACAAAAAGGTAGCCAAGATTCCAAGAAAACATCTTTTTGAGAATAAGAAAGAGCAAGACTCCCTGCCAAATATGAAAAATACGTTTCGTATGATCACTACCTTTTCTGATCAGGCTAATGTCCTTAGGAGGATAATGACAAAAAACTGGCATATCCTACATACGGACCCAGTTATAGGAAAGGATGTCCCGATGAAACCACTGGTGACATTCAGGAAACTTAGATCCATTAAGGATACAATAGTTAACAGCCATCTCACACCTGTTAAACCAAAAGTGAGTGCAACCCTCAAAGACATGAAAGGTTTTTTCCCATGCGGGAAGTGCCGTGCATGTGAGAATAGCAAACGAGTATTATTTTATAAAATACCAGGGGTGTCCAAAGTAAAAAACATTAGACAATTTATTACATGTACTACCCCCTATGTTGTTTACTGTCTCACCTGTCCCTGTGGACTCCAATACATTGGGAGTACTATCAAAAATGTCAAAATGCGGATCCTTGAGCACCAACGAGCTATAGTGAATAAAGACATGGCATATCCCGTGGCTCGACATTTTGCACTGGCACATCAAAGCAATAGGGAGCTATTGCAGTACTTCGGTTTTGACCATATCCCCCTGCATCCTAGAGGAGGGGACAGATTACCCAGTCTTAGAAGACTGGAGTCGCGATATATCGTTGACATGCAGACCAAACAACCTATGGGTCTCAACAGTGGGGAGGAACTTATGGTTCACTTGGGAAAATGAGACATTTAGCTGGAAAATGAAATATTTTGCACAAACTGATGAATGTGAATTGGTCGTTGTAAATAATATGTACAGGATTCTTTACAATGCTGATGTGATTTCTGCTCTGAAACAGTTTATTATGTGATATATATGTGATATATCTGTATTTAATTCGAAATTCTTGAGCTTCTCTGATCATGATTCTGAGAAGATGATTATAACTTTGCAAGAAAGGATAGCGAAAAATGATGTTATAAATTTTGCACTGGTAGGATGTGGTGATATGCCGATACACGGCTCAATTTTGGATATGTCTTGGCTTACTATAGGAAAGCGAAAGAAACAAATATGCATGTTCAAGAACAATAATTGGAATCATGGAGATGATTGTTAGTTCTTATTTGATACATGAAAAAATTCCTGCAAATGATACATGCAAAAAGGCCTTGCTCTTGTTTTATTGTAAACGGAACCTTTGAGTAAAAACGTTAGTAATGCGGTGAATTGCCGATACACGGCAATATAGAGAAATAGGGAGAATTGAAGCTCCTTTGCTGAATAATATTGGTTTATTGTTTAAAAAAGTGGGTATTTAACCATTTCAAAATGGCCACCGCACTAGCGCTCTATGGGTGATGTCCGTTTTCTAGCTTGCTGGTATTCGTTATATGTTGCCGCAAGATTGTAAACTGTGTAAACACTGACGAAGGACTTGACGTCCGAAACGCGTCTGTTGCACGAGTGTTTGTGGGCTGAATAAACTTTGCTGCTTTACCCCTGGAGTGCGCTTTTCGTTTCCTGAATGAAACGGTTCATGAGCTGGAATATTTTCCGCGAGTATCGGCGCGGAGCCTGCACCCGCTGTTAAGAGTGCCCTGGGATTACCGGTACAACTTGGAGCCTCAATATATATATATATATATATATATATATATATATATATATATATATATATATATATATATATATATATATATATATAGTTAGGATTGTTTTCCGTAGGGAAATCGCAACCTTCTATTGGGAATAACTTTAGCACCGGTTGAGGAATCGTCCTGAAATTTTCCTTAACTTTGCCTCGCGGCGCTCCGGTCCTTCCCTGAAAGTTTGGGGGGGATTCGTCAAGCGGGGGCCGAGATAAAAGGGGGGTCCCAAAACGTGTTTTCCCATGTTAATTTCCATAGGGCGGTTGGACTCACTTTTAGCCCGAACGGCTGAATGGTTTTCTACCAAACTTGGCAAAATTGTAGGGACTGGTAGCCCGATGTGCCTTTGCTATGTCTCAAGATATGTGCTCCAGTGGTTTTTACGAAAATTAACTTTGAAAAAATATATATTGGGCTACATTGGGCTATATATATGTTAGAGCCCAAATGTAGCCCAATGTAGCCCAATGTAGCCCAATGTAGCCCAAAGATGGCCACCAGAGACAAAAAAAAACAAATGTAGCCCAAATATCAGCCAGATGTAGCCCAACTATAGCCCAATGACAGAATGTCCCAGAGTGTTCTAAAGAACAACTAGAGCGTTAACAGTCTTACTTATGACAAAAGTATAGCACACCTGCAGTCATCTTGATTGGAATAAAGTGTTAACACTTAAAACATTTAATTTGTAAAGGAACAAAATGAGGGGGTTCATTTTGCCATAGAAATTATGATTAGTGCTGAAGAAAGAAAAATTAGGGCACATTTTGAGTGACTTCTCAAATCCTCTTATATTTCATTAAAAAAATTCTGATATGCAGTCTCCCAAGATGGCCACCGGAGACAAAAGAGCCTGTGCTTAAAAACTCTGTTAGCAAAGCAGGCATTTGAGGTTTAAAAAACGTTTTAATATATAAAAACGTTATCCGCTAATAGAATTAGCATTTAAAAAACCTTGCGAATTCAATGAAAAAACCATAGGTTTCAGGCCTTATATAGTTAGGAATTAGCATTTAAAAAACCTTTGAAATTCACTAAAAAAAACATAGGTTTCAGGCCTTATATAGTTAGGAATTAGCATTTAAAAAAACCTTGCAAATTCACAGAAAAAAAATAGGTTTCAGGCCTTATATAGTTAGGAATTAGCTTTTAAAAAACCTTTGAAATTCACTGAAAAAACCATAGGTTTCAGGCCTTATATAGTTAGGAATTAGCATTTAAAAAACCTTGCAAATTCACTGAAAAAACCATAGGTTTCAGGCCTTATATAGTTAGGAATTAGCATTTAAAAAACCTTTGAAATTCACTGAAAAAACCATAGGTTTCAGGAGTTATATAGTTAGAAATTAGCTTTTGAAAAACCTTTGAAATTCACTCAAAAAACTATAAGTTTAGTGGTGTTATAGTTAGCTGGAAATGTTACTCACACAAAACCATTGAAATTGCTCCTATATAGTTAATTGTACTAACTATATTTCGCGCACCCGCAATCCACTGCTGATGATGTCACATATTAGATCATTCATGACATGGTCAGTGACATCACTGATGACATCTCAAATGACATCCCTGATGACATCACTGATGACATCATCCACGTGACAATCACATACACCTTTTCATACACTATTAAAATTTTCATATTTAAATCCATTGTCACAGCAATACAAGTATCTAAAAATCCACTCAGTGATTCATAGATGTATACACACATCTAATCACTTACCTATGGATTCACTCATACATGCTGTCAATGAACAATAGAACACTATCAAAAATACTTATACATCTATATCGACATTAAACAACAGCACGCATCCTATTCACATATGAAGTCATCCTACTCACTTATGCAAACAATGGATCATACTTACATATTTACTTAGCAAAACACTTATACAAACACCACTTCTTCTATTCATTTAGATAGTAAGTCATACTTAGTGAATTATAAAATCATTATTACAAGTATACAGTTATCCATACAGTCACTCACACAATCATTGTGTCTTATGTATACTTATTTATATACAACAACTGACACATACACTGCCTTTTATTTTTCTAGTTTGTTGGACCTGTACCATTGAGAAATATATTTGCTCATCACCACACCCATAAAGATATTCACTCACCCAAACAACTGTTAGAACATGTAGTTTTAACTTCATATATCTACTGTATCAACTATTCACACATCTTTGGACAGTCACACCCCCCCCACCGAACCATACACACTTTCACACTCCCATACAAAAACTCAGTTAACTAATCAATAACTATTATAGACTTTCACATAGCTAGTAACCAACTGTAGAATCAGTTTACACAACAACTGACAAAGTGATACAGATATTCACACAGTTTAGTCACTATCCACTATATTTAGTGAGACATTATAAATTGGTCAAGTAAACAGTCAATTACACTGCTACTAAATCCTCCATCCAAATATTTATTCATATATATCCACTTATTCTTCAATGCAAATTGCTATATATATAATGCATATTTAAATAACGAAGCAAACCACATTCACCGGATGATGTCATCAGTGATGTCATTTAAGATGTCATCAGTGATGTCACTGACCATGTCATGAATGATCTAATATGTGACATCATCAGCAGTGGATTGCGGGTGCGTGAAATATAGTTAGTACAACTAACTATATAGGAGCAATTTCAATGGTTTTGTATGAGTAAAATGTCCAGCTAACTATAACACCACTAAACTTATAGTTTTTTGAGTGAATTTCAAAGGTTTTTTAAAAGCTAATTCCTAACTATATAACTCCTGAAACCTATGGTTTTTTCAGTAAATATATATATATATACATATATATATATATATTCACTGAAAAACAACATAGGTTTCAGGCCTGTTATAGTTAGGCCTTATATATATATAATACTTTTTTAAATATGGAAGCAAACCACATTCACTGGATGATATCATCAGTGATGTCATTTGAGATGTCATCAGTGATGTCACTGACCATGTCATGAATGATGTAATATGTGAAATCATCAGCAGTGGATTGATATATATATATATATATATATATATATATATATATATATATATATATATATATATATATATATATATATATATATATATATATATTACCTACTGGCGATCGCCAGTAGGTAGTTATAGTTAGGATTGTTTTCCATAGGAAATCCGCAGCATTCTATTAGGAATAACTTTGGCGCAGATTGAGGGATCTGCCTGTAATTTTCCTCAAATGTGCCTCGCTGCGCTCCGCTCCTTTCCTGAAAGTTTGGGGGGGATTTGTCAAGCGGCGGCCGAGATAAAAGGGGGTACCAAAACGTATTTTCCCCATGTTCATTTCCATAGGGCGGTTGGACTCACTTTTAGCTCGAACGGCTGAATGGACTTTCACCAAACTTGGCAAAATTGTAGGGACTGGTAGCCCGATGTGCCTTTGCTATGTCTCAAGGGGACCGGGGAGCGTACCAGCGCGCAACGCGAGTTCGCGCGCGGAAAGCTGATTGGCTCTCGGGTGTCTGTAAACATTCCAAACAGTCCGGAGCGGCCGCCATCTTGTGTCTCGGTAGGATCGAGACACAAGAGGTGGCAAAACAAAGGGGGAAATGACCAAAAGGGGGCAGGGTAGACCCCCCCTGACCCCCTAGGTTTGATGTGGGGGCCATAAAAGATTCCCGCAGAACAAAAAAAAAATTAAATTTTTTTCGATTTTCGCGGGGGGAGCGCCGGGTACCAGCACCGGGGAGCTTACCGGGGAGCGTATTAAAAATCAAACCCAGTGAAACAGTAAAATAATAATTTAAAGTGCTTAGAGGTAGAGTTGTGCATAGAGTTGTTGTTTTGTGTGGGTGATGTAAGTACCAGCATGTAGGTACCAATGCAGAGTTTTAAATTCAATGTAGATTGTCTCCTCTGTAGATAATTTGCACGTTGTTACAGAAGTTATTGTGGTATATGGAATCCATACCATAGTTTGTCAGGAAAGTAGAAACAACATGGAGGCAGGAGATGAAAAAGAGATGTGAAATACACATTGGAGATAATATAGTGGGAGAAAGGAAGTAACTATGAGCAAAATTACTATGTAACATAAAAAAGTTGCACAGTATACTATAAGTCTCACATTATATTATATTCATTTTGGTACTATTTTATGAATTACATATAAAAAAGAATAATGTCTGGAACAATATTTAATTTTTAAATAAACATTTATAGCTCTGATTTTTCAAAATGTAATAACACTTCCAACTTTATTTCGTCAGGAATGTCCTCATTTGGATTCCATGATTCCATTTCTTCCACATATTTCAGAAACTCTTGATCAAGAGACTGATCCAAAAAGTCTAAATCATCAATCTCTTCCTCTGGGTTGTTCTCGAGATCAATTTCGAATGAAATATTAAATTTCTTCGCTTCTCCTTCCATTTTGTTGCTGTAAATTGCATAAAAAATATATATATCAGTAGAGATAGGGCACTGTTATGTTTAAGTTCAGACAGGTACTTCTGAGTCTTTAACAGTGAAGTTATCTTTGGGCAGTATATGGTATCAGGCAGGAAGTAGAACTATTAAAAAGTGCATGTGATTAATACTAAGTAAAATCATAATTATACTAGAGAAGCCTAACTTAATCCATAAATATAATAGAGAAGCGTATCTCAAGCTATAACTAAAACAGAGGGACAATAAATAACTATCAGAAAACGTTTTTACTAATTAATTTAAAGTGCTCCTTACAAATTAACAACTTACTTTTGAGAGAGGTGAAGAAGAAAAAATTTGAAAATCCTTTCAAGACGTACCTCGGGTAGTTGTAGTCAAAATGGCTGTGTTTCCCTGTTTTTTCATTTATATTCATGTACATAACCAATCAAATGTCAGGAAATAATACTAGAAATTGAAAGTAACATTTTAATTGGTTGTAAATTCTAACACTTCAGATGTGTTTTTGTCATGTAATTTACCTCAGGATATTTAGACAGGGCTACAGGTCAAATGGCTCAATGGAATTCCATCAAATTTGGGAAAATGGTAGGTACTGGTATGTAGTATGGCCTATTCTATATTTGGTGAACATCTCTACAGAGGTTTTTATGTAAATTAACTTTTAAATTTTTTTGGGAGCGCTTACCGGTGAGCGCCCCGGTACGCGTACCGGTAAGCGCACCATCTCCTCTGTAGATATCTTGCATGTTGTAACGCAAGTTATTGTTGTATATTGAACCCATTCCATAGTCTCTCATGTAAGCAGAAACAGATTTATTCACATGTTTCCGTGCTTTCTCAAATTGTGGACAAAATTTGTTGGACCAGTTCCATTTCTGTCTTTGGCATATATTGGAATATACCAAGGCAGTTTGTGGAAAAAGTGTCATCAATTGCCCAAAGGTGTCCTTTAAAACCATCTCCAGACCTACCCCAGTCAAAGTGCCTAGGTCATTTCCACCACAGTGCAAAATTAGGAGGTCAGGGTGTGGCAGATGGTAAAAGGTTTTCACCAATGGTATCAATTGATGACATCTCAATCCTCTTTGGCCAATCCATTTTATGTGCACATTTGGTAAATCAAGGTTGTGAAAATTTCTGATAGCTGCATACCTTTGAGCCCAGTGAATGTAGCTATGCTCAGGCCCTGAACCATATTTATCGGTGGTAAGTAACCGGTACCACCAATACCTCCTTACAAGATTTCGTCTAAATTTGATTAATTACATCCTGGGTTCCTTCCATACTTGGTGTACTCCTGATAAAGCAGACCCTTGTTCTTGTGATTGTTTTTCATCACAAGACACCCTACATTTTGTAATGTTCTGTACATTTTATGAACAGTGCAGAAGGAAATATTTGTTACCAGTCTTGAAGAAGGTGGGCTTTGTTCAGGTTAGACCAGCTTTAATATATTTAATGCAATTGGGTAGCCCTTATATTATGTTTTCTGTAGCCAGTTTTTTAACGGCAGCCATTCGTGTAAGGAAAAACAACACCAGCTTACCACAGATTCGAAGTTGCTTTGAGTAAAATATATTCTGTCAAATTATGTAATATACTTGCGCACTGAGGTTTGTAGTTTTAAAAGATTTTAAAGGTACCAATTTCAGGGTGATATAAATCTTTTTAAAAATGTACAGTATTTTTTAATAATGACAATGAACTGTTTTAATTTCTTTGATGATTATTGTAAGTGTTTTTAAAATGATTGTACCATGTCTTTTATGATATTATTTTATCGAATAAAGAATTTTTGACTGACTGAATGTAGCTATGTCCAATAATCCAGAGAGAGTACATGGTGAGAGGAGGTTCTGGTGCAGTCAGATGAAGTGTAGGAATGAAATGGCAGTTGGAACAGTAAAGGTTTGCAAAAATAAAATGTGGAGTTTCAGTGCTGTTGAATCACAAGCAATGATTGGTGGATTCAGATAGTTGAAAACTGAAAGTTAGGGTGCATGGTTCTGTTCTGTGAAAGAAGTAATTTGAATGGTTAAGAAAAAGTCATTTAAAGAAACATTGCACCTCATAAGCTGGTGTATTGAGAGGTCAAACATCCTTGCTAAGTTCAATTGCAACATTGTAGAATAAACTTTTAACCCTGAGAGGTGAGTGAGGAGGGAGTTGCTATGGTAACAGGCAGAAAGGGCTGAGGGGGGAAGGGTGTTGGTTTGAAAATAGAGAGGGAAGAGTTTTAATTGGTTAACACGAGGGATATGTGTGTAGAATTAGAGGTTTTCTGTGCCATTCATGGTTGCAGTGCCTGGAGTACATACCTTTTGCTCTGCTAAAGAAATGTTGGTGTGTGTATCTGACACTGTTCTCAATCTCCCAAAGCATTTGTAAAGGTGAGTTATGATTCATTCAATATAGATAGAGAGTTCAGATTAGGAAGCACATTGAGTTTCTTTGCTGTTGGTTTGTGTGATGTTTTTTGAAAATGCATGGTATCAATATTTGCAAGATAGAGGAAATCTATTTTGTAAAATAGTGAGTTTTCAGAACTGAAATGGAATTCTTGTACATATGACCTGCGCTCTGTTTCTAAAATGTTATTGTAAAAACGATTTTGGGGCAAATCAATGGGTTTTACATTTTTGAGAAGGAATAAATAGTGTGTGCATGATTACATAAAAATATTTGAACCTTTCACAATCATGTCACCTGTGCTACCTCAGATTAGGAAGCAGACTGAGCTTCTTTGCTGTTGATTTGTGTCATTTTTTTGTGTAAAGCTTGGTAGGAATGTTTGCAAGAGAGAGGAAATGTATTTTGTAAAATAGTGAGTTTTCAGTACTGAAATGGAATGCTTGTACATAGGACCTGCGCTGTGTTTCTAAAATGTTATTCAAAAACGATTTTGGGGCAAATCAATGGTTTGTACATTTTTGAGAAGGAATAAATAGTGTGTGCATGATTACATAAAAATATTTGAACCTTTCACAATCATGTCACCTGTGTTACCTCAGATTAGGAAGCAGACTGAGCTTCTTTGCTGTTGGTTTGTGTCATTTTTTGGGTAATGCTTGGTAGGAAAGTTTGCAATAGAGAGGAAATGTATTTTGTAAAATAGTGAGTTTTCAGAACTGAAATGGAATGCTTGTACATAGGACCTGCGCTGTGTTTCTAAAATGTTATTCAAAAAACGATTTTAGGGCAAATCAATTGTTTTACACTTTTGAGAAGGAATAAATAGTGTGTGCATGATTACATAAAAATATTTGAACCTTTCACAATCATGTCACCTGTGTTACCTCAGATTAGGAAGCAGACTGAGCTTCTTTGCTGTTGGTTTGTGTCATTTTTTTGGTAATGCTTGGTAGGAATGTTTGCAATAGAGAGGCAATGTATTTTGTAAAATAGTGAGTTTTCAGAACTGAAATGGAATGCTTGTACATAGGACCTGCGCTGTGTTTCTAAAATGTAATTCAAAAAACGATTTGCGGGCAAATGAATGGCTTTTACATTTTTGAGAAGGAATAAATAGTGTGTGCATGATCACATAAAAATATTTGAACCTTTCACAATCATGTCACCTGTGTTACCTCAGATCAGGAAGCAGACTGAGCTTCTTTGCTGTTGGTTTGTGTCATTTTTTGTGGTAATGCTTGGTAGGAATGTTTGCAAGAGAGAGGAAATGTATTTTGTAAAATAGTGAGTTTTCAGTACTGAAATGGAATGCTTGTACATGGGACCTGTGTTCTGTTTCTAAAATGTTATTCAAAAAACGATTTTGGGGCAAATCAATCGCTTTTACATTTTTGAGAAGGAATAAGTAGTGTGTGCGTGATTACATACAAATATTTGAACCTTTCACAATCATGTCACCTGTGTTATCTCAGATTAGGAAGCAGACTGAGCTTCTTTGCTGTTGGTTTGTGTCATTTTTTTGGTAAAGCTTGGTAGGAATATTTGCAAGGGAGAGGAAATGTGTTTTGTAAAATAGTGAGTTTACAGTACTGAAATGGAATGCTTGTACATAGGAGCTGTGCTCTGTTTCTAAAATGTTATTCAAAAAACGAATTTGGGGCAAAGGAATGGCATTTACATTTTTGAGAAGGAGTAAATAGTGTGTGCATGATTACATAAAAGTATTTGAACCTTTCACAACCAGGTCAGCTGTGTTACCTCAGATTAGGAAGCAGACTGAGCTTGTTTGCTGTTGGTTTGTGTCATTTTTTTGGTAATGTTAGGTAGGAATGTTTGCAAGAGAGAGGAAATGTATGTTACCTGTGTTTCCTCAAATTAGGAAGTGGATTGTGCAGATGAGGTGAGGCATGTCCAGGGGCGCAAAGGAGTTGAGGCCTGTGTCCATGAGTGCAATTGAGAGGACTTACCTCCTCCGACCCTTAGACAAGCATTATCTAATCTGTGCCCCTTGGACAGGCCTCAATATATTGGGTATAATTGATGGTAACAGGGTGCAGATGAGATGAGGCATGTCCAGGGGTGTAGATGAACTGAGGCCTGTCTAATGGTGCAGATGAGTTGAGGTCTATTCAAGTTGCAGATAAGGTGAGGATTGTCCATGGGTGCATAGGAGGTGATGCCTATGTTGAAGAGTGTAGTGGAAGAGAGCTCTGTCCAGGGGTGGAAAGGAGGTGAGGGCTGTGTCTAAGAGTGCAGTGGGGGATAGGCTTCATGAAGTGCAGTCCAGTGCACTCTTAGACACCGACCTCACCACCTATGCTCCCCAGGACAGCCCTTACCTCATGTGTACAATCTGCTTACTAATCTGAGTAAACACAGGTGATATGATTAAGAAATGTGCAAATATATTTTTTTAATCATGCAGATACTATCTAATCCTTGTCAATAATGTATAACCAATTCATGTGCCCAAAATATTTTTTTAGAATTATATTTAAAAAACAGAGATAAGGTCATATGTATAAGTATTATAGTGTTTATATTGTTTGCTTATTGTCATTGTTTTGTTGTTTGGTAATAGTGGTCAATAATGATGTTTTTTTTTCCACAGATTAAAATCAAGATTTCAATAGTAAGGAAATATGCCCTCAAGGGAAAGGAGACAAAAAGATAATAAGCGGAAAAAATCAAAAACAGCAACGGAATTAAAGCAGTCTCCTACAACAAATACTTCAAAAAACAGGAAAAAAGCTCCTGGTAAGAACACTAAGTCTTTCTTACGGAACATATGTAGATAAAAAAAAAATGTTGGACAGAATGTACAAAAAGAGAAGGAGAGAGCAAATTTGAAGAGGAAGGAGAGATTCCGAAATTTTTTTACTACTGCAGCAGGAGACAATAATATGTATAGGAATAGAAGGCAAAATCAATTTAGGGACATTCGTAAATGAATGTTTCGCACTAGGGTGGTTTTAAATTTGTTAAAAAATATTAAAAAAGGTAAACAGAGATCTGCTTTTTATAAGAAAAAGAAAAGTGTAGAGAAAATTGTTGATCAGGCTTTTGAAGTTAAGAAAAAATTATTTATTTTAATAATCAATAGAATTAGGACACTTAACAAGACAATTGATGTTTCAAATCAAACAGTAAATGGAAAAGAGTAATTAATCGGACTAATTTTTGTAAAGTTTTTTCTGGAGAATGGATGCACAGTTCAAGTTGTGAGCCATTTTTTAATGAGGAGAGTTACTTTCAGGAGAATGATTTAGTGCATGCAGTTGACACCAGTGGTCGAGCATATGAGGTGAAAGACGGTTGTCTGATTGAAAAAGAGAAACTTGTGCCTAGAGAACCAGAAGAGGTGTTAACTGACGAAGTTTTAGGGAGACGTACTAAGGGTCCAGTGTACACTTGGAAGAGTAGTAGTATTTGTATTGTGCGACAGGAATCAATCGATTTGTTTTGTAATTTCTTAGGTACATATAGTAAGAAAACTCTAAAACAGAAAATGAAGATGTTGCAAGACTTAGATCCTTGTAGAGTGAGAGAAAACACAGGTTTGCAAGGGCATTCACTGGCTTGTCATGTATGTCAGAGTGTTTTTCATCATTTTAGGATGTTAGCAGTGCATCATAACAAAATGAGGAAATTAGTGAGAAGGTTGTATTATGCAAAAAGTCCAGCACTTAAGCTTAAACAATTAAACAGTGCTCTTTTGCATGGAACTGAATTAGATGTGAAGAAGATTTGTGAAGAAATTGAGATTTGTTATTTTGGTGATAAAGAGGACAGTGTAGAAATTGAAACAGAAATTCAAGGTAATGTAGAAGACAATGTACAGATTTCAAGTACAGAAAAGTTTGACCAGGAAATTACCAGGTTTAAGGTGAAATCAAGTGAAAGGCCGAATTTTACTTGAGTGTGTTGTCGACGAACTCATTATAAGCATCAAACTAGATTAGTTGATTTATACGTAAAAAGTGAAAAGATAAATAATTATGAGTGGAAGGATTTTACCACTTATTTGTGGGTGGAGAATTCTTTTGATTTGAATTGTGATCAGCGTATTTGTAAATATTGTTATGATAAATTAAATCAAAACAGAATGCCTGCTAGAGCTGTTCATAATAATCTGGAGTTGGTAGACATTCCTCCTGAATTGATGGATTTAAATACATATGAGTCTATTTTGATTCAATGTGTCCATCCTTTTCAGGCAATTGTTCGCATGGAGCCTAAGATAGGGAAATTGCCTCCTTCAGATTTACAGAGAGGATTAAAGGGAAGAGTTGTTTATTTGCCTCTAGATTTCAAGAAAAATATTGATACAATTGGTGTAGAGAAAGTGGAAGAGGAACCTCTGGTTATTCTAGTTAAGGGGGTTCCGACAAAGAGTAAGAAAATCTGGCAAGATTTAGTGGATTTTAGGAAAGTCAAAAAGGCAACGTTGTATTTGGTCAAAAACAATGAGTACTACAAACATGTATGTGTTGGAGCAGAGGGAACAGCTGCAGATGAAGACAGTGATTCTTCAGCTGGCCAAATTGAAAAAGTTGATGTGTCTAGAAGTGAAGAAATATATGAACATTATACTGTTCATCTTTTGCATTCCAAAGAAGTGATGGGGAATGCAATTGACTTGTTTCAAATGAAAGCAGCAAAAGGAAGTCCCATTAGTGTATGGGAAGAAAGTTTGGAAGCTCCACATTTATTTCCAACAGGTCGAGGTGGACGATATGATGATCGACCCCTTCAAATTCCTGCATCTGAATATCGAACTTTAAGATTAAATGCTGAAGATCCAAGGTTTCGTCAATGCATTCCATATTTGTTTCATCTACTGTATGAAAGTGACTTGTCTGGGCTTTCTTATGCAGTAAACCATATACTGAAAAGTGGAGCACATCTGCAAAATGTTTCGGCAAGGGACTTTATGGAGAAAGTCAATCTGCAAGATAATATTTTGGAATCTCATCTAATCAATCTCATGGCATGTCAGCGTGGTACAAATGAGTATTGGTACCATCGTCATGGGGAATTGAAATGTATGCTAAGAAACTTAGGAACTCCTACATGGTTCCTCACTCTTAGCTGTGCTGAGTATGCATGGGACGACTTACTTCAATTTCTACGAGAGGCAAATGCAAATATACAAAATATAGAATTCAAAACTGCTGGAGGACTGTGTTCTTTGGATCCAGTGAATGTATGCAGGTATTTCAATCATAGATTTGAAGCTATGAGGTCTTTTATTACCAACAAAAAAAATCCTCCCCTTGGAGAGGTTTTGGATTTCTTTTGGAGAAAGGAGTATCAAGCGAGAGGTGCTCCTCACATACATATGTTGTTGTGGATTAAAGATGCACCCAAATTTGGAACAGATTCGGATGAAACAGTGATGAGTTTCATTGAAGAGTATTCAACATGTGCTGTTCCGAAAACTACAGAGGAAAACAGTTTAAGGCAACAAGTTTTACGCTTTCAATCCCATCGTTGTGGAAAGTACTGTCATCGAAAATTCAGAAACAAGGACAAGTTCTATACAAAATGTCGTTTCGCGTTTCCACGACCAGTGATTTCTAAAGGAAGAGTAAATAATTTGATGTCTTCTCTGCGACATACTGTGACGAGGAAATCACCCAAAAATACATACAATTTAAAAAGAAACGAAGAGTCCAAGTACATCAACGACTACAACCCAGTGATTTTGTCCATGTGGAATGCTAACATGGATATTCAGTTCATTGCTGACAACTCTATTGCTGTGGCTAGATATGTGACGTCTTACATCACAAAAAAAGAAAATACAGAACTGAAGGAAATGTGGGAGGACATTTCACATGAAAAGAGTCTAAGCAAGAAATTATACAGTTACAGTCTGAAGATGTTGTCACATCGAGAAATTGGAGCATATGAATGTTCTGATCGATAGTCATCAGCAAGTCTATATGCCAAATCTAGAACCATCATTTGGATGAGTCTAGGTTTTGCTGCAACACGAAACCGAGTTTTGAAATCTGTACAAGAAATAGAGTATTTGGCGGAGAAAGAACCAGAAAGTACAGATATTTTGAAGACAAACATGTTGGATACATACTATCCAAATAGAAGTCCTTACCTTGAGAACGCTTGTCTCTATGAAGTTCTGCAAAGATATATTTATAAGAGGAACATCAGAGAACATATCAATAATGGAATATATGCTGTCATTGGGTGTGAAGGATGTCTAGTGAAGCAGAGAAAAGGCCATTTGATTAATCATCGAAAATTGAGTTGCGAAAATCCAGAGAAAAGGGAATTTTACTATTTAGCTCTTTAGCAACTCTTTAAGCCATGGCGTACAGAAGAGGAACTACTTGGAGATTTTCTTTGTTACGAAGATTCTTTTAATGCAACCAAGGATACCATAGAATGTCCTGTTTTTCCAAATTATCTGCAAATGTTGAACGAAGAGATAGAGCAAGAAGCCACAATTGCTGTAGACATTGCTAGAGACAGTTCTCAAGACAGTCAGAGTTCTACTTCATTGAGTCAGGATCCACTAGGAGGACCAATTATCCAAAATGAAGCTGCCACGCCATGGATGAGATGGAAAGAGCTATGGAACAAGCTCAAGATGATGTAGTTAACTTAGAAGATTTGGTGAAACAACTAAACCTTGAGCAGAAGCAGATATATGACGAAGTCACAGAACAGATTGAAAATGGATTCAGTCATGAGAAAAAAGAGTGCTCATGTACATCATTTAAGCCTGTCCAACTGTACGTGAGTGGAGAAGCGGGAACTGGAAAAACTTTTCTGATTAAAGCAATTGCAACTTATCTGCAGAAAAGGACTGAATCACCGCTATCTTGTGTTGTTACCGCCCCAACTGGGCAGGCAGCACATAATATTGAAGGGATTACTTTATATTGTTTACTGATGCTGCCAGTGGAGCATGATAACAAATTGCAATATCACAAGCTATCTGGAGATGCGTGTTCCGAAGTTTCGAGAGTCCTGAAGAAAATGAACCTTCTTATCATTGATGAAGTAAGCATGGTCTCAAATCTAATGCTTGCTTTTGTGCATTTGAGAATGCAAGAAATTCTTAGAACAGAGTATGATGTGTTATTTGGAGGGAAACACATTATTGTTTTTGGAGATCTACTGCAGTTGACTCCAGTGAAAGGACAACCAGTGTTTAAAATGGTCACGCATGAAGATACCAGGAAGTGCCTAGGAAGCATTGAAAACGTTAATATATGGTTAAATTTCAAATATGCAGAACTACTCCAAAATATGCGGCAGGCAAAGGATGAAGATTATAAAAATATTCTACAAGATGTAAGAATCGGAAAAGTAAGTCAGCATGGGAAAGAAGCTTTACATGGACGATTAATTTCAAATTTGTACCCAAATGAAAACATTCTTCCAGAGAATATTTTTAAGAAAATTAACAAGAAGAAATCTGGCATATGTTTGATGCCAACTCTGAAAGAATGCTCCATGTTCAACAGCAGAATGTTAACGTTAGAAAATGAAGAGATAGTGAAACTGGAAGCTACAGATAAAATAGAGCATATGGGAGCAACAATTATTTTGTCTGAAAATTTGAAATCAAAATTGGATTCATTAGAGAAGACTATATCTAAAACTGCTGGTTTTGAAAAGACTCTGAATGTTTGTTTAAATTGTCGTATCATTTTGAGAAGGAATTTAAATGTTGAAAGAGGTTTGGTAAATGAAGCAATGGGTCATGTTGTTGGTTTTGTGAATTACAAAAATAGAGATGGAATTGAAATTTTAAAAATTAAATTTTATGGCATTGACGAAATAGAACAAATTTGTCGTTGTTCAGCTAGATTTTTGCTTGTGAAAGACTTATATGTTCTCCGAAAACAGTTTCCTGTTTGTTTGGCATATGCAGTGACAATTCATAAATCTCAAGGTTTAAGTGTAGATAGTGTTTTTGTGACCATTGGAAGTTCTGTGTTTAAAGAGGGTATGGCATATGTGGCATTATCACGAGTCAGAACTTTATCAGGATTGTACTTGATTGAGTGTGATGAAACAAAGATTTGTGCTGATCTAGATTGTGTTAAAGAATACAATAGGTCAAGAAGAGAGTATGCTCCACATTTGCCTCAATATCCTCTGTTTGAAAAACGTGTGGTAGGCCGAAAAAGAAGAAATGAGAATAATTGCAGTGAGGTAGTAGCAAAAAGACAGAAAGTAGATGAAACTGTAATTGTAAGCAGAAAGAAAAAGGATTCTGTTGAAGATGTTGTTGGACTTCAGTTTGAAAACAGTTCTGGTGTCAACTGCTATGCTAATGTAGTGGTTAATGTTGTTTTTTTTCTTCAAAATTTACAAGAACAGATTGTTGAAAATCGGGATCAAACATTCTGCTGTTTATTGAATTCTGTGTTTGAGAAATGTAGCAGTGATAGAGCAAACATAGAAAGTGTTTCAGAAATTAGAAATCTTCTAGACATATGTTCTGGTCAAAATCAATTTTCACAGATTATTCAGCAGGATTGTCAGGAATTTTTAATGTATATGTTTGATGTTTTGGAAGATGAAGGTGTAGATATAAAAAATCTTTTTAGCCTTTCTTATCAATGGCAGCATGACTGCGACAACTGTAGTTTATCAAGTAGTACTAGAATAGACACTGAAAGATTTATATATTTGAGTTTACCAGACTGCAAATCAGTGCCTTTTAATAATCTAGTTAAAGCAGCTGATCACAATATGGTGTGTACCCAATGTAAGTCTGCAATGCTGTCCACATTATTTTTACAAACTTATGGTAAATATGTGATTTTAATGTTCCAACGATGTAGACCTGATGGAAGTAAATTGTCAACTTCTATTAAAAATGTTGTGGCTTCTCAGTTATCAATTTCAGGAAGAACCTTTGCAACTGTAGCTATTATTTATCATGACGGTCCTTCAACAACATCAGTGCATTACACATGCTATTTAAAAAGTCGTCAAGGTTGGACCCACTGTAATGACACTCATTTGACTTTCAAACAACGTTTGCCTTTTGACTTAAAAAAAATCATACCTAGTGTTTTTAGAACCAAAATTTAAGTAAAGGTAATTGGCCTATGAAGACGGGAGCAGTTAATAAAGGTTAGTTTGCTGTTTAAAATTATATTCTGAATAAAAGTGATCAAGATAATAAAAAAAATTGAGTTGTCATATAGGTACTGTAAGTGGATCTCATAGTAAGTGATATCAGTATCATACAAAATGATGAACATGAGTGAGTCAGAGATAGAATTATGATTATTTAAATATTGTGAAAATGTTGTATGAGCCTTTCTTTCAGAACATCGAGAAAACGGTAATTTCAGAGTTTCTTTTAAGTAATTTGAAAATATACTCATACATCTGACACTATTTGGCCTTAAGGAAAAGTGAAGGAATGAGCAAAGAGTTATGACTGAAAAAAAGGAGTATATGAAAATAATGAAAATATTTCAGATGTTCTTGGAGCTTTTCTTCTAGAAAGTCGATGAAATTGATATTTTAGTGAACAGCAGAGTACTTTCCAACGAAAAGGACCTTTATGATATACTATTTGGCCTAAAGGAAAAGTAAGTGAATGAAAGATTAGTGTACATTTGTGATTTTTAAGTGTATAAGGGTTTTTTTTTCCCGCTGTCATATGATGAGTAATTTGAACTCACTGTTTTAAGTGAAATTCAATATATTCTGAGAACAGCAAAAATAAACTATGTAACATGTTGTACAAGTTATTCTATAATTTGTATTGTGTAATTTAAATTGTATTCCCATTGTCTCACACTCACTTTCCTTTTTCCACCCTCTTTCAGCTCTTTTTACTCACTTATAATGTTCTCTCACTCTCTTTCACCCCCGTTCCTTTACTCCACTTCTTTCACAACCCCTCATTCTCATTTCAACTGTGTGCATCCCCTCTCTCCCTTGCATAACTATTCAGCTTTCAGTCTCTCTGCTTTACTTCCCTTTTCCGTCTTTTCCTCCTTTGCTCTTTTAGTAATTCCTCTTTACTCACTCAGCAGTATTGTTGCACTCTATCACTATATATCACCCACTCTCCCTTGCTTATCTTTGTTTGCTCCTTTCTTTTGACCTCTTCTCTCTATTTTCCGTTCACTACCTCTATGTCCTCAGTCCCTCACTCTCCTTGTGTTATGTTCACTTGTGTTTATCTACCTTCTAGCATTTCTCTTACAACAACTTCACTGCTCCTCTCTCATCGTTCTTCAACCCATTTCTTTTAGTCCGGTTCCATTACTATCCCTCAGTTCCTATCTTTCAGTGTCCTTCTCTTTACTTTCATCCCCGAATCACTTTCTCTCAGTACCACTGCTTTAGTCTTCTTCTCCTCTCTTTCCTTCTTTTGCTCCCTTACTCATTTTTCTTTCCTCACTCAATGTACTCCACTTCACTCAGCCTTCTCTTAGTCTCTCTGTCTACTAACTTCCTCACTCCTTTTCCCTCAATCCTTCTATATTATCCTCTCTCCCTTCATCCCTTCACGCTATGACTCTCCTTCACTTACTCTCAGTTATCTTCCATTCCTCATTCTTCTTAATTAGACTCCTTTCCCTCTCAGTCATTATCTTTTTACTTACTCCTGTTTCCTGATTTAGTTTTGCTAACTCACATTGTTTTAGTATCTTTCTTACCTTCAGTTCATTTTTCTCTTCTTCTCTTCCTTTCTGTCAGTGAATCTATATGCCTTACTCTTAGTAATTTACTCTCCTTCTAGTTTCTTTTTCCCTCTTTTTGTCCTTCTAGTTTCTTTTTCCCTCTTTTTGTCCTTCTACCTTACTTTATTTCTAAATACACTGTTATGATTTTTAACCTCTTCATTTGTATCTTTTATTTTAAAATACATATTTTACTAATTATAACTTATTTTTTCTTCTCTCTTTCACAGATACAAAATGTAGTAAAAAATGTAATTAAAGTTACATTTATTATATGGTAAGTGTGACTAAAAAAATGTAGTTTGTCATCACCCTTTGCTTTAACCTCACTACTATTTTCTCAACCTACCTCACTCCTGTTTCTTTACTCTGCTTTCCTCACTTATTCATATTCTCCATGTTTACTCCCCTTTCCCTATTTCCCCTCCTACATTCAACTTCTTTCAGTCCCTATTCTTTACTCCCCTTACCCTCTGTTCCCTTCCTTTGCTCCCTCACTCATTCTCTTTCCCTTAATCATTTACTTCACTCCTACACACACACCTCCCCCCCAAACACATCTCTGACACACACCCCACACACACACCACACACACACCACACACACACACACACCCACACACACACTCCTCAGACACACACACACGCACATCCCACACACACACCCCACAAACATACCCCCACACCTACAGCTCCACCCACACCCAAACAGCCCACACACCCACACCCACAGACACACACCTTACACACCCACAGCCCCACCCACACCCACACACCCCACACCCACCCCCCCACAAACACTCCACACACACACTCATTATTTATTATTATTTTTTTTGGGGGGGGGGTGCACGCCCTGGTACACGTACCGGTACACGTACCGGTACGTGTACCCTGGAGAAAAAAAGAAAGACAGATTTTTAAAGAAATGTAGCATTTTTATATAAATTGGAGGTAGTTCTGAAAAGAACTGTTTTTTTTATTCTTTTTGTTGTTTTATATTTTTTTATTGTTTTTTTGAACATTTTTTATTTTTTTTGGCTTTTCTTGCTGCAGTGATGGTTGTCTGCAGCTCGATTGAGTAAAGTGATGCTTTGCTCACCATATGAAATTGTTTTGTTGCAATATATGCAAACAAATTTACATTTTGCAAACCTGGTTTGTACATTAGGAACCATCTCCCTAGCCTCTGCACCCGATGGAGTGGGTTGATTGGAGGCGCTTCAAGAAGAACGATGGGGAGGGTTCTTGGTCAGTTCCCTGACCTCTGCTGCCAAATAATTGTTCTGGTGCTTCCTCTGCATATGTCTAATCATAGTGTGGTTCCCAAAAGAGTACTTCTTGTTTGGGTTCCCTCTTGACAGTTCTTCGCCACAGATGAGGCAAGTCACCTTAGCTGCATTCACTTTTTTTGCACCCCTTGGCATCTTGTAAAACTCCCAAATAAAATGTTCCTTGGGTCTGTATGGGGGATTGTCCTCAGGCAGAAAGTGCCTCTCCTCCTCCTCCTTTTCGTCCTCCTCTTCTTCTTGACCACCAATAGGGTCTTGTGGTAGTTGTTTTGGTGGTGGTGGAGGTGGTGGTGGTTCAGATGCACCTGCAGCTGCTACTAGTGAAGCCATTTCTCACAGAATGAATGCAGGTCTTCTTCACTCAAACAACAAAGTGAGAATGAGGAAAAAAGTGGGGTTTTTCATCATTTAGAAAACAAAACTGTTGTGAACCAATCAAAAGTGTTATTTTCAGGTCTCATGACCTGGGCTTTCTCATCATTTGGAAACCAAAAGTGTTCTGAACCAATCAAAAGTGTTATTTTCAGGTCACATGACCCGACGCGCTTACGCTATGCGCCCCAGTGCGCGCCCGAGGGCACCCGGCGTCGCTTAGGTAATGCGATCGTATGCGCTCGGGCACTTCCGTGCGTCATAAGACGCATCACGTGGCTATGTGATACGTCACGATGTAGTTTTCTTTCGCGGGAATAGCGCTAACGGGACGCTCACCGGTACGTCATGAGTGATGTAATATGTGACGTCATCAGCAGTGCATTGCACGCGCAAGTTATAGTGAGTCCAACTAACTATAATGTGGGAATTTCATTGGTTTTATGCGAGTAAAATTTCCAGCTAACTATAACTAGTGTGAAACCTATGGGTTTTTTTTCTGTGAATTTAATAGGTTTTTTAAATGCTAATTCCTAACTATAACTGGTGTGAAACCTATGGTTTTTTCAGTGAATATATATATGAATGGAACACAGCAAAATGCTGTTAAAAGTATTGAGTTCTGTCTCATGAACAACATCTTTTTATTTGACGGGGTCTTGTACAGGCAGGTGGTCGGTACCGCGATCGGTTCATGCTTTGCTCCCAGCTTCGCGAACCTCTTCATGGGAGCAGAAGATCTTTGCCGACCTTGCCTGTGCAGAGCATTTTGCCCACATCACCACATGGTGGCTACACATTGACGATCTTTTCATCATTCGGAAGGGCACTGAGTCTGATGCCAACCAGTTAATTGAGACACTGAACAACAATACCAACAACATTAAACCCACCAGCCACATCAGTAAAACTACAGCAGAATATCTTGATGTCAAACTTGACATAAAGAATAATCAATTACATACCACCCTGTTCAGGAAAACCACGGTGGGCAACAGTATTCTCCATGCCCTCAGCAGCCATCCAGAAACTCTCAAATGGAGTATTCATTTTGGAGAGCTGCTGAGGGCAAAAATAAACTGTAATACAGAGGCAGCATATCAACATGAATGTACAGAAATTATAGAACGCTTTCGAATCAGAGGCTATCCCACTTGGGTGCTGAATAAGGCCAAGAAAAGAGCAGATGGCATTCCAAGATCCCAAACTTTGGTGGACAAGACACCAGAAGCCGCCCAAGACACTGAAGACAGTACTCGCCTTATTCTGATGTACAATACCGATTCCAAACACATTCAAAAGATATTATCCAAGAACTGGGATATTCTGAAATGTGACATCATTGGGGAGTGCATCTCCGATAGACCCAGTATAACATACAGGAAAGGGAGAAACATCAGGGACATGTTGGTTTGGTACGTAGCAACATCACTACCTATACTACAGGACACGAGCATGGCCTCAGGGGATTTTTTTCCTCTGGCCATTGAAAAGTGTGCAAAAACAGCACCTTCACTGAGATGATTGAGTACAATGGAATTAAAAAAGAGATCAAACAATTCCTCATGTGTAGCTCCACCCACGTGCTTTATGTGATCGATTGCCCCTGTAAGCTTTGGTATATAGGGAGTACAACCCTACTGGCTAAAAAACGCATCCTTGAACACTGTGGGCCATCACACACAATGATGAAAAGTATCCAGTGGCTAAACACTTTAGAGACAAACACTTTTCCAACACCTCCCTCCTTAGATTCTTCATTCTAGAACATATCACCAGAAACTCCAGGGGAGGTAACAGGGTGTTAAAATTGAGACCAAAGGAGTCCAGGTACATTGTTGACTTTCAGTCACAGGACCCGGGCGGCCTCAACCAAGACGAGGAACTAGCCATACATTTGAGAGAGGCCTAGTGAGCACATCCTCCAACCGTAGAGTATCACTGCCTAAGTCATAGTGTAGTAGTGGGTCTCAGACATGGTCAGTGTTGCACGCCCGTTCTTTCCTTTTCCAATGACTTCAGTGCATGAGAGAATGTTTATTTTGATGAATTATGTTTTTAATTATAGATGTAATGAAAGGAAGGGGCCCAATCACCACACTCACTTTCACGGGCAACCTACCCTTTTCACCATCTTCACATCATCTTCTCACTGAGCACGCCTTCACTTATGGGCACCTGTGGCAAGTACTATTGACTTTAAGAAACAGTTACATGGGCTGTTGGACTTTTTGTTCACCATTGCTGTCTATGGAAATGTCGCCCTGTTAGACTTCTGGACGTTTGACATGTGGAGCCAGGCTTTCACGTATGGTACTGGTAGTTTTCCCAAGGGTTAGCACCCTTGTATTTCACGTGCTAACTAACAGTACTTCTCCCAGTTGGGACCTTAACTATGATCTAGTAGCATTTTTGGCCACATATTTTACGTTTTACCTGCTACACAGTGAACAGTTTTTACATTCCACGCTAGCTGCACTTATGTAACCCTCCAAGAGCATAGTGGGCACTGTTAAAGCTTTGCACATTATTGTATTGCCAAACTTGACGCCTTGCTGAATGTCAATGCTGTAGTAGGGCAGCCATTGGGCACTGTGCCACGCCTAGGCATAATTGTTTGTCTTGTATGCCATGTATCAACTTGTTAGACTGCTAGTTTACTGCACGTATTTTACAGACATATTGAACCGATTCCATCTTGTGGACACATTAATGTTTTACATTTGTTCCAACTCACTCCTGTATTCCACATCATGCATGAGCTTTGGATATAGTATGGAACGTATTTGAATACTTTACTAGCATTTGCCATGTATTAGGTTGCCAATTGACACATTCCATTATGGCGGCCATGCCTTTTACTGAACAGTATGACATGTTAGTCCTTTGTTTATATCCATATTTTGTACTTGCGCACAAGCTTTATCAGTATGGCTTCCAAACACATTCACTTACGTGAACAAGGCCTCTACGGAGGCCGAAACATGTTGTAGTAGGTGAATAAACACCCTTGGATTACGGATTGCCTGGCGTGACTTTGTTGCTGAGAGCGCATTTACTTGGAAGTTTTGCGGATTTTGAATATCGGCGTGCTTGGCCGGGGCATGCGCCACCTCCCACGGGGCCAAAAGCAGTGAGAAAGGAGCTAACTATAACTTGTCCGCAATGCACTGCTGATGACGTCACATATTACATCACTCATGACATGGTCAGTGACATCACTCATGATATAACTGATGACATCTCAAATGACATCTCAAATGACATCTCTGATGAAATCACTGATGACATCATCCAGTGAATGTGTGTCTTTGTGAAAAATAAATATTTTTTACATATGTATATCTAAAGGTCGATGGAAGAATAAATGGGTAAATAAGTGTCTAAATGGATTTTTTTTGTAAAATTGATTGGTTAACTGACTAATTAAGTGTATCTTAGTGAATACATATATTAGCAAGTAATGTTTAAATATTTAAATATATGTATCAGTGTCTCACTTTGTGTATAAGTGGCTGCATGGGTTGGTGAGTAGCTACATGAGTGTGTATATGGGTTATTAGTTGTTTTATTTAGTATCAGTATGAGTGTCTGTATGGTTTGGTGGGGGTATTACTTAGTGCATAGATGCATGAATGTCTGACTCACTGTTTGTATGTGATTTGAAGACAGCATGTGTGCAGGACTGTATGGGGGATGAGTGTGTGTATGGGTGTGTTACTGAGTGAATTACTGTCTCAATAGTATCTTTATGAGTAACTACATATGTTTTAATCAAGTATATGTGAGTATTGATGTATATAAGTGAGTATATGTGAGAGGTAGAGATTGGAAGAGTTCCTGTTTATATAAGTATGTGTTTGTGTAAGTGATTGTTTAAGAGAGTAAGTATGTGTATGTTTCCGTTGAAGTAAGTGTGGTAGTGTGTGTATAGCAGTATATGCAAATAAATGGATGTTTATTTGCATGTGCGAGTATGTGTGTGAGTAACTCTATGGATGACTGTCGGAATGTAACAGGATGTATAGGTGTATTGTACATATGATGAGTGAGTACATGTATGAGTGACGATATAGAACTGTTAGTGAATGAGTGGATGTGTATATAGATGGTGGAATTACTGAATAGGTTGTTGTAACTGGTATTGATATCTCAATTTTTTTGAAAATGTTATTTTTTATTTTTGAATGTGTGTATCAAAGGTTATATTACGCTGAGAGGAGGTCTGCCACTCTTTCACAAGGATGATATCATCAGTAATGTCATCAGTGATGTCATTTGAGATGTCATCAGTGATGTCATGAGTGATGTCACTGACCATGTCATGAGTTATGTAATATGTGACGTCACCAGCAGTACATTGCGGGCGCGCGAGTTATAGTTAGCTGAACTAACTATAACGGGGGAATTTCAAAGGTTTTGTATGAGAGAAATGTCCAGCTAACTATAACATGGGTGAAACCTATGGTTTTTTCAGTGAATTTCTAAGGTTTTTTAAATGCTAATTCCTATCTATAACGTGTGTGAAACCTATGGTTTTTTAAGTGAATATATATATATATATATATATATATATATATTACCTACTGGCGGTCGCCAGTAGGTATTTATAGTTAGGACCTATTATCCATTGGAAAACTGCAACATTCTATTGCCAATAACTTTGGCGTCGATTGATAAATCTTCTTGAAAATTTCCGGACTTTTGGCCAGTTCAGTTCCGCTCCTTCTCTGAAAGTTTGTGGGTGATTGGTCAAGCGGGGGCTGGGAAAAATGGGGGTTCTCAAAATGTGTTTTCCCCATCCATAGGACCTTTAGCCACGGCTACAGCCCGGAGGGCTGACGGGAATTACACCAAATTTGGCAGAGAGGTTGTCCTCAGTTCCGACTTGTGCCTTTTGCTGATATGGTGTCAATCTGTTCAGTAGTATTTGAAAATTTGACTATGCACACCGGGTTTTGTGTGCAATAACTCTAAAGTAAGTTAGACTTTGCAGTTTGATAGATTAACTTACACAGACTTAGCGTGATTTGAAATTTTTATTTATTTATTTATTTATATTTATTATTTTTCTTCCTCTAGTTTTTTTTCCTCTGTGCAAAAAGTGCATTGATATATTTTCATTTCATCTCTGTCTAACAACCATACATATGTATCTTAAAAATTACAATTCAATTTCGTTAAAAAAAAACAGTTCAAAGGAGATAACAGTTTATAATTGGATATACATCTCTTAGCAATTTCTGATTTTGAGTTTATAAATACAGCATATATTCCCTTCCAACGCGTTTCGGCTGGTAGCCTTCCTCAGGAAATCTGTATTTTTGAATACTGCATGTACTTCATTCTACAATTATGAAAAATATTAGTTTAGTGAATCGAATATAAACTTACAAAATACAAACAACGTCTAACATATACTTTTTTTCATTTTTATCTCTATGTCACTTTTGACGTCTAATGGTCTCCTACTGATCAGGGGTCATTACCAACTGGGCTGGATTATACTTAATACATTACATACATACAAATATGCAACTATACATACAAAAACAAAGCTTTTACTATTTTCTCATCTGTAACTTCTTAAAACCACAATTTCATATATATACAATATTTACAACAATTATTTAAATACCATGATTTTACATGTTTTTAATGATTGCAGATGGGAGCTGAGATTATAGATGGGATAAGAAAGGTTAAATCATATCGGAAGTGAAACTAATGGGAGGAAATAACGTTTTATGTCCTTAGAAAACGCTGCAAAAGGCACAGAAGAATTTCTCTGGGAGCCGGAATTAGTACAGATGCCAAAAAGCAAAAGTTTAGAAATGAGATCGGTGTAAGCACCCGTAGCGGAGCCATCTAGCCTGACTGCAGGACCTAGTACTACAACGTGGTCTGCCATTACACAAGGTAAGACGTAAGGGGGAGCCCTTACGTAGCAAGTTGAAAGCGCAATAATAGACGAGTATCCTATCATAGCATAAATTATTGGGAGGAATTTATTTTTATGCCCACAGCAGACATTATAAAATTTTACAAGGAATCTATCGGAAGCCAGCCTTGGCACAAGCGTCAAGGCAATACATAGAACTAAGGACCCCACATGGAGTGCTGTCATTGCATCCCCTAAGGTATGGAGAGGCTCTCAGTTAATAACCTAGAATTAGAATGCATTTAATAACAAGAGTAGTTGCCTTACATCGTCGGTTGATCACATATGTGCCTTTACCCTCTATTGTATACCTAGCATCGTTGAACTCGAGAGAGGCTACCTACTAGTGACTGTAGTCCACCGGTGAAGCCCTACAAGACAACATTGGAGAATGAAAGATATCTAGTATTAAGGTATACCGCTATCCAATGTTGTGCCTATAACAATTACAACTTTTACATAAAAATAGACCACTAACACTGGCACTCATATCATTTTCCCTTAGATAACCTTTTAATAACCTGACAAATAAGAGAAGTCAAAATCCTATTGAATTAGGAACGGAACGTCACAGCGCCTAAGCCCCTAATCCAGGTAGTATGTTGTAGTACAACAGTATGTGGCTTATGTATCTTACAAACTAGGCATCTAGAGGGTAATGAATATAATTTTTTCCACTAGGTTTAGTCAAAACCGAATAGCGTGAAATTCGAATCTCGCTCCAATCTGACCGTAATCAGAGCCTGAGAATCTATCTCTATAATACAGGTATAGCATATTCTACCTTAATGTTACCAATGAAGTAAACCTCCATGTCTCATTAATTATTAGCTCGGAACTATAAGATCTAGACTTCCTAGGCATGCTCTCTTTACCTTGTTGTCCATTATCATTAGACTATTATGGCCTCGCCTGCTCTATTCAACTGTGTGATTTTCACACAAATTGCCCTTCAATTTTTTCCATATTTCCAACATAAATTCTAGGTTATTCGGCCCGCATCCGATCTATAATCTCAGCTCCCATCTGCAATCATTAAAAACATGTAAAATCATGGTATTTAAATAATTGTTGTAAATATTGTATATATATGAAATTGTGGTTTTAAGAAGTTACAGATGAGAAAATAGTAAAAGCTTTGTTTTTGTATGTATAGTTGCATATTTGTATGTATGTAATGTATTAAGTATAATCCAGCCCAGTTGGTAATGACCCCTGATCAGTAGGAGACCATTAGACGTCAAAAGTGACATAGAGATAAAAATGAAAAAAAGTATATGTTAGACGTTGTTTGTATTTTGTAAGTTTATATTCGATTCACTAAACTAATATTTTTCATAATTGTAGAATGAAGTACATGCAGTATTCAAAAATACAGATTTCCTGAGGAAGGCTACCAGCCGAAACGCGTTGGAAGGGAATATATGCTGTATTTATAAACTCAAAATCAGAAATTGCTAAGAGATGTATATCCAATTATAAACTGTTATCTCCTTTGAACTGTTTTTTTTTTAACGAAATTGAATTGTAATTTTTAAGATACATATGTATGGTTGTTACACAGAGATGAAATGAAAATATATCAATGCACTTTTTGCACAGAGGAAAAAAAACTAGAGGAAGAAAAATAATAAATATAAATAAATAAATAAAAAAAAATTCAAATCGCGCTAAGTCTGTGTAAGTTAATCTATCAAACTGCAAAGTCTAACTTACTTTAGAGTTATTGCACACAAAACCCGGTGTGCATAGTCAAATTTTCAAATAGTGTTTTACCTTGCCAGGGTTTATCCTGTTAGGTAGGGGCCCCGATTTTTCTAAATCTGTTCAGTAGTTCCTGAGAAAATTACGGTTAAAGTCATTTATATATCTATGGGCGCGGTGGATCCGCCGATTGTGCGAGGATTGGCATCGTAGCATAAGTGCACCGTCCCGATCACGCGCTCAATGCTAATTGTCTGCCAAGCGGTTGTAAACATTCGAAACCAGGAACTGTTGGCAGCCATTTTGTGCCTTGGTGGAAGCGAGGGAGAAGAAGTTTGTGAAATATGGCTGCAAACCGCAAAAAGGGGGCAGGGTAGACACACCCTGACTCCCTAGGCCTGCTCAGTGGGTCGCACAAGGACCTCTAGGGCAAAAAAAATATTTTTTTTTAAAAATCGCTGGGTGCGTGTAGGATCGGCGCTTTCGCTGCCGGAAAAAATGAAGCGCGGTTTAAAGGTTATTAGTCCCCGGGGCAGCCAAATCCCAGGGGCATTTTGAAAAAAAATGGTATGGGGGTCCCAATCCCCCACACACTTCCCCGGGGACCGCAACCCCCCGGGGCTCTAAGTTAATAAATGCGGGGGGCTCACTGGCCCCCCACTGCAGCCACAGGGACCGCCACTCCCTGGGGCTTGTTAAAAGGGTCTGGGGGTCTTAGGACCCCCCCAGCCCCGGGGACCGCCACCCCAGAGCTTCTTTAATGTGTGGGAGGGGGCTGCATGGCCCTCCCCTGCTGTACAAGATGGCCCTGGGGACTGCCACCCCCCAGGGCTGGCTCCTGCAGTGTCCCGGGTGCCCACTCCCACTCCCAGGACACTGCCATTTGCAATGGCAGGGCGGAAGCCTCGTGGCTCCCACCCTGTCATTGCAAACTGCTTTCCTATTTGGAAGAGAGAGCAGGAAAGCTGCTCTCTCTTCCAAATAGGAAAGCAGATTTCTTTTACTCAGGGGGAGCAGTATGTTAGCTGCTCTCCCTGAGGAAAAACAATGCCGGCTCCCGAAGGATGCAGGGAGCCGTCTGGGACCGTGGTGGCATTGGGGCTCCCCCCACGGTCTCCAATGTATTATATAAGCTGTGGGGGATGGGGTCCCCGGGGATAATAAAAATTACTGATAGTGGCTCATTTTTTTACGGTAAAATTCGGAGTTGCGCACCCAGCGCGGCGCTCAGTGCAGCCCCTGGTGTGCACGCGTTGGATGCACGACATCTAACCCGTAGGGTCCGCGACTCCAGCGAGTGTGATGCATGACTTGTACGTGTTGGCTGCACGACTCCAAGCCAAAAATAAATAAATAATATTTTTCAGATATACATGAAGCTTATGTGTTTAGTTGTTAAGTGGCTAAAAAGAGCCCTTGTGTTTATTGTGAGATTTTAGTACCTACAAGTACCGATCCAGAGTTTAAAGTTCAAGAGGAAGACTCTGTTCCCTTCATCTGTAAAATGTACACCATCTCAGATTGTTGTGGTATATGGACCCCATTCTATAGTCTTAGAGAAAAACAGAAACAGATTGATTCACATGTTTCCGAGCTTTCTCAATCTGTGGACAAAATTGATTGGACCAGTTCCATTTCTGCCTTTGGCATATGTTAGAATAGACAAAGGCAGTTTGGGGGAAAAGTGACATCAATTCTCCAAAGGTGTCCTTCATAAGCATTTTTGTTTTAATTTTACCAAGGCGGGGCCAAATCCCGGGGGCATTATTAAAAGTGTTGGACAACAGTGTTACCCCAGAGTCTTTGTCATTACGTATAATATCTTTTTGAACTTTTTTTATTTGAACTCTGCTTTTTTTTACAGTATCTTTCTACCTCTTATCGTAATCTGTTCCACAGTGTCCGTTCGTTCCAGTGTTCTTAGTCTTGTTCACTTGTTGTTCTTTTGCTGACTTACCTGTTTGTGTACAAGATCCGCCTTCCTTTTTGTGCAGCCTTTCTTTGTGTAACTTCTTCTTATATATCTGACCTTGGTTCTTCAGTGCTTGATCCAGTGTTCTGAACATACCAGTACACTCGTAGGCTTGTATATACTCCATTGCATTCCCTCCCTCCACCGTAATTGACAGAATAATTGGGGGGGACACAAAGTAAGGGGCTCTGTTTGTTACTGTGTCTTAAGCTTGCAACACAGTAGATAGAACACAGATTTACAAACCCAGCCTCCACCACCTATGGACCTTCCTCCCCGTTGTTGCCACCTCCTTTGCTATGCCTTATCAATCAAATCTCTTCACTTGACCTGGTCCTCCTCCAGTGTATTCTCCTCATAGTCCAAGCCTATACAATCCATCAATTCATGTGCCCTTGCCCACTTGGTGCATTGTGGTACCACCACCAGAGAGTGCACATTATACACCACCTTGGGCGTACCCGCTCTCGAAACACTTCTACTGGCCATTGGACATGCAGACTTTGGTCCACCCTTTTTATCCATTTTTGCACTTTGAGATATAACCTCCTACCTCTGTTCTTCATCTCCTACTTTCTCCTTTCAAATTCTCTTGGAAAGACCTTATCAACCCTGTTATAATCTTGCCTGTCACTTTAAATATATCTTTGGGTCGCATGCCAGTGCATGAGACATGGCATGAGACATGCTTACCTTCGAGTGTCATCTGTGTTCCATAATTGTTATTGAAGGTGGTTAACTGTACCAGCTCAGAGAAGACTTGGCTGGGGACTGAGAAGGATGTCATTCGTGCTGCCAATAAACTATACTTAATTTTATAAACTTTGACTGGAGTATTTCTACAATTTTGGCGACAAGGAAAATCACCACTTGCAGCACGGATTCAAAGTGGTGTTTAGAACCCAATTTACCAATTTTTACTTCATCATCTTCAGATGGTATGTACAACGTTTTTAATTATGCAAATTTGATTTTGCCAGCGGCTGTTTGTTTAACCCTGTGCTTTGATTGCACCTGCGGCTGTTTTCCCCAATATTTTCAACTGTATGTTACTTCCTCTACAAGGATTATTTGCGTTTTAAGGCTTACACGAACGCTCCGTTCTCCGTGCCTTTTTTAAATATTCTACCGCTTGTTCGGAGACTTTAACTGTCTATCTCCGATAATCTTTAACAAGTTTACTCGGCATTTGCTATTTGGATATATTACCATCGTGTTGTTGTTTAAAAATCTGCCCGCATCATACCTGTTTGGAATTCTTCTCCGCTCTCAATTCCAATGCGCATCTACAAGCAACGTCAAAACGCATTGAAATTGCAACGTCAACGCGCATGCGCAAATACGTAATTGCACACTGCGTGGCGGCCATTTTGTGAATTTTGTGGATCTTAGTTGTCATAGCAACCCTGCGCCGATAGTTACATCGCGCATTGCATCAACTGCACATTAACCTCGTTTTCTGAAGAATATTTTGCAGATTCCCAATTCTATGACACATCGTTGTGGACAACAAATACGGAGCAGAAGTAAGCTTGTTTAAAGTAAACATATTTTAAGCAGAAAATACATCATCAACTTATACTGTTTTGTTGAGACTGTATATACGTTATTATATTATGACTATATTTTAATTTTTGTTTGGTTTTACATTCAATTTCTAATAGAATAGTATTTCCTCATTACCTTCATTACATTTAATCTTATTTACAAGCAACATGCAATTTGATCCTCCCAACAAATTCCTTCAAACAAAGGGTGATCCACCCATGCCATGGACACGTTGGAAGGAAGAATTCATAAATTACATGAAAGCTATTGACGGTGAAAGAATGGGTGCAGAAAGAAAGAAAAGTATTCTTCTCCATTGTCTTGGCTCAGAAGGCCAAGAAATTTTTAGATCATTACCTCAAGTTCCTTCTTTAAATGAAGGTGGTGGAGATAATTTAAATCCGTATACTGAGGCTCTGGCTAGACTTGAAAAGAGGTTCAAACCAAATGTAAGCATTGCACTTAAACGTTTTAAATTCTATACCAGAAAGCAGAAAGAAGATGAATCCTTTGAAGACTTTCTAACTTCTTTAAGATCTCTTAGCCTACACTGTAATTTTGGTACTATTGCGGACGAAATGATTCGAGATCAAATCATTGTCCATACAAAGTGTAAAAAAACTCAGGATAAACTATGGGTTATGGGAGATCCGAATTTAACAGAAACCATTGCTATAGCCAAAGCACAAGAACAGTCAGATTTGTGGATGAATACAGTCAAAGGCAATATTGAAAAGAAACAAGTTGATGAAGAAGTCTGCGCTATAAAACACAAACAAGGATCTAAACAAGACTTTTCTTCTTATAATAAGAGCAAACAACTTCCCCCTCAGAAGTCTTTTAATCAAAATTTTCAGGGAATATGTTTTAGATGTGGGAGTAAATTTCACATTGCTTCTTTTTCAGGTTGTCCAGCTATAAAGAGAGAATGCAATTTTTGCAAACGTATAGGTCATTTCAGTAATATGTGTAGGGATAGGCGTTCATCTACACAATATAAACGACCTGTATCTATTGTATCTGAGGAAATTGTAAGCAATGTTAGGAATGATGAAAATGTTATTAATTCCAATATAGAGTCTGGTTTTGTAGTTTCAATTGTAAACAACCATTCAGAGATACAGCGTAATTCTCCAAAATGTGTTTTTACTATTTGTAATGTAGATTTGTTTCTCATGGTAGATTCTGGTTCGCCATGGACCATAATCACGCAGGAGTATTTTCAGAGTATGTTATCTCATTCTAATAAGTTAGGAAATATGAATGAATCGGATGTTGCTGCTGTAAGTTTCTCTGGTACAAAAATTGAGATGATTGGATTCTTCAACGTTGAAATTCAATTTAAGTACAGAAAAGCTTCCATCAAGTTATATATATCTATTAAGGGTATCAATGTGTTGGGTTGGTTTGACCAATGGAAGTTAGGCATTGTTTTGAATCCTAGAGCAAAAGAACCAGTATCCTTGTGTGATGATAATCTTATGAATACCATTTCTGTGGTTGAGTTATCCAATAATCCTATACTTAATACCAAAGGAGATGATCTTATCAAACGTTTTGATACAGTGTTTTGTGATAAGTTAGGCAAACTTAAAAAAATTTCACACAATATAGTGTTAAGAAAGACTCATACACCTATTGTCCAAAAACTTAGAGGTGTTCCCATAAACATTAGAGAAGAACTCAAATCCATGCTAGATGATTTATTAAAGGAGAAAATCATTGAACCCATAGAATCATCAGAATGGGTTTCGCCCATAGTTTTGGTCAGAAAACCTGACCAAAAATTGAGATTATGTGTGGACCTTAGGGCATTGAACTCTAATATCGTAATTGATTGCCACCCTTTGCCAAATATAAATGAATTAGTTTCATTATTTGATGGTGCAAAGATCTTCTCTACATTAGATTTAAGATCTGCCTACCATCAGATAGAATTAACTGAAGAGTCTAGGAAACTCACGGCATTTATAACACCTCAGGGCTTATTTCAATACATCCGAATGCCTTTTGGACTTGCGTCCGCTGCATCGGTCTTTCAAAGAGTGATGTTTCACATTTTCAGGGATATAGATAGGTACGTGAAGTGCTTTCAGGATGATATTTTAGTGTTCTCAAAAAACAGTCAAGAGCATGAAATTCATTTGCAAGAAGTATGTAAAAGGTTACAGAACAATGGTTTAACTGTAAAAGCACACAAGTGCAAATTGTTTCAAGAGTCAGTAGAGTATTTAGGACATACCTTGTCCGGTAAAGGAGTATTTCCAAAAAAAATCCAATGTAAAAGCTATTGTCAAAGCTCCGGTACCAGAAAATAAGGATCAATTACTATCTTTTGCTGGCATGTGTGAATACTACAGCAAATTTGTAGACAAATTTGCCAGTAAGATGGAACCTTTAAGAAGGTTGTTAAGGCATGGAGCAGAATACGTTTGGTCTGATGCCCAACAACAAGCTTTTGACGAAATCAAAAATGATATAGTTAAAGCCCCTAATCTCAAACCTTTCAGGATCAACAGGGAATGTATCATTACCGTTGATGCCAGTCTATATGGTTTGGGTGGAGTATTATCCCAAAGGGAGGGTAGTGAGGAATGGAATGTAGCATTTGCTTCGAGAACTTTAAATGACTGTGAACGTAGATATTCTGTGATAGAAAAGGAGTTATTGGCGTGCGTTTGGGCCATTGAACATTTTAGACTTTATATTTGGGGATCAAAATTCACCTTAAGAACGGATCACAAGCCTTTAGTTAATATTTTATCGGTAGGTGGAGGATGGAACTCCACAGCCAGAATTGCGAGGCTGACTTCGAGGTTACAAGAGTATAATTTTGTTACAGTCTACGTTCCAGGAAAGAAAAATGTTACGGCAGATTGTTTATCACGTTTGCCATGCAAAAGTGAGAAAGTTTGTGTTATTCAAAAAAAAATTGGGGATAGTGATTTTGTTCTAGCTATTGAAGATGTGTTACAAGGGAAGTTCAAGAATGTGTCCGAGTCTGATTGGCAAGACTGTATAGAAAAAGATTCCAGATGGAAAGATTTAGTGAATTACATTCAGAATGGTTGGCCGAATAAGAACATTGTTAGTTCAGAGTTAATGCCATTTTACAATGTTTTAGATGAGTTGGAACTGGATTCTAGTTTCATTTTTAAATCTGGGAAATGTATACCTCCAGAGGGCATGCAAGACATCATTTTACAAATTGCCCATGATACGCATCCTGGTATTTCTTCCATGAAAAGGTTGATTCGCTCTGTATTTTGGTGGCCAGGGATTGACAGATTTGTTGACAGGACAGTTAGAGAGTGTCAAGAGTGTGTGTGCAAAGAAAGAATGTTAAAAGTATATACTCCACCCCTCAAAGTTGTTAAATGGCCTTCAGAACCGTGGCAAAAGATTGCTTTTGACATATCAGGTCCTTTTAACATGTTACCTGAATCTTCGCGTTATGCTTTAGTTATAGTGGATTACCACTCCAAATGGCCAGAGGTGAAGTTTGTCCCTAAGGCTTCTACTGAAACTGTCATTTGTTTTTTCAAAGAAGTTTTTACTAGAGAAGGGTGTCCTTCTGTTTTAGTATCTGATAATGGGGTTCAATTGACAGCTGGTGAAATGGCACAATTTCTCAAGAATTGTAACATTGTTCACAGATTCACTTCATTATACGAACCCCATGAGAATGGTCAAGTTGAAAGATTCAATCGGGTGCTGAAGAATTTTGTGGTAGAATCTGTCAAATTTGGAGTTTCTTGGGTAAGTGCTTTAAGGGAAAAGCTATGGACATACCGTATTACACCTCACACAATTACTGAGGTAAGTCCTTTTAAGTTGTTTAAAGGTCGAAATCCAGCCTCAAGAATGTTACCGTGGTGGCTAAAAGAGAAATGCAATCAGTTTTCTTTTGACCAGGTTAATATAGAGGAGGTTGCCAGACGTGTAGAGAATAAGCAGTTCAAAATGAAAGATAACACCACCCGCTGCAATGTTAAACATGCATGATGTGCCCGCCACTGTGGCGGGCGCATCCTAATACCCCCCACGGGACACCCGCCCTTATGGCAGGCAGTCCCTTCCCACGATGGGATGGCGGGCGGACTATGTCCGCCCGTCATCCTAATGACCCCCTTTGTTCCTTCATATCCAAAATAAATATTAAATAAATTTTATGGTAAGCACCACAAATGCTGATATTATATTAAAGAGGTTGTAAAAATATTTTCAATGTATCTTAATTTTTTTTCCTAAGCATCTCACACACTGATATTACAGTAAAGAAGTTTTTTAAATAGTTTCAATGTATCACAAAATATTTTATGTGAGTACCACAAATGTCGATATTACAGTAAAGAAGTTGTAAAAATAGTTTCAGTGTAGCTCAAAATATTAAAAGTGAGGACCACAAACACTGATAGAACAGTAAACAAATTGTGAAAATAGTTTCAATGTATCAGAATAACTAATTTCACTTCACTGAGAACATGTCTTTTCTTCTGACAGATCTTACATCTTACAGATGGAAAATGTCACTTACCCAGTGATCATTTGTTCTTGGCATGTAGTGCTGAAGATTCAAATGGTTTCCATAGTCCTGCCATCTTGTGTTGTGCTTGGATGTTTGAAAGTAGTTTTTCTTTGACGAAGTCTATCTAGTCACGTGGTTAGGCGGTCTCCTCCTTTCGATGATATTGTGCATGGGAATCTCTATTGTAAGTATATTTCGACGCAGATGGTGAGAATGGAGTTATTAAGAGTATAATATAGTTGTACCTATGTGTGTATATATATATATTCACTGAAAAAACCATAGGTTTCACACCAGTTATAGTTAGGAATTAGCATTTAAAAAACCTATTAAATTCACTGAAAAAACCATAGGTTTTACACCAGTTATAGTTAGCTGGAAGTTTTACTCGCATAAAACCATTGAAATTCCCACGTTATAGTTAGTTGGACTCACTATAACTTGCGCGTGCAATGCACTGCTGATGACGTCACATATTACATCACTCATGACATGGTCAGTGACATCACTCATGACATCACTGATGACACCATCCAGTGAATGTGTGTCTTTCTGAAAAATAAATATGTGTTATATATGTATATGTAAAAGTTGATGGAAGAATAAATGTTTAAATGAGTGTTTACATGGATGGATGGAAAACAAATTGATTGGTTAACTGGTTTATTAAGTGTATCTTAGTGAATGCATATATTAGAGAGTAATGTTTAAATATTCAAATATACGTATTAGTGTTTCACTTTGTGTATAAGTGGCTGCATGGGTTGGTGAGTAGCTACATGTGTATGTATATGGGTTATTAGATGTTTTTCTTAGTATCAGTATGAGTGTTTGTATGGTTTGGTGGGGGTATTACTTAGCACATAGATGCATGAATGACTGACTCTCTCTTTGTATGTGTTTTGAAGACAGCATATGTGCAGGACTGTATGGGTGGATGAGTGTGTATATATGTGTGTTAGTGAGTGAATGACTGTCCCACTACTGTCTTTATCAGTAACTACATATGTTTTAATCTAGTATATGTGAATATTGATGTATATAAGTAAGTATATGTGAGAGTGAGGGATTGTAAGAGTTCCTGTTTAAATTAGTATGTGTTTCTATAAGTGATTGTTTAAGAGAGTAAGTATGTGTAAGTTTCCTTAGAAGTAAAGTGGTAGTGTGTGTATAGCTGTATATGCAAATAAATAGATGTTCAATAGTTTATTTACATGTGTGAGTATGTGTGAGAGTATCTATTGGATGACTGTCGGTGTGTAAGAGGAGGTATAGGTGTATCACTACATATGATGAGTGAGTATATGTATGAGTGACTATATAGAACTGTTGGTGAATGAGTGGATGTGTATATAGATGTTGGAATTATTGAATTGGTTGTTGTAACTGGTATGGGTATCTCCATTTTTTTGAAAATTTTAGTTTCTATTTCTGAATATGTGTTTCAAGGGTTACATCACAGTGAAAGGAGGTCTGTCACTCTGTCACAAGGATGGTGTCATCAGTGATGTCATGAGTGATGTCACTGACCATGTCATGAGTGATGTAATATGTGACGTCATCAGCAGTGCATTGCACGCGCAAGTTATAGTGAGTCCAACTAACTATAACGTGGGAATTTCAATAGTTTTATGCGAGTAAAACTTCCAGCTAACTATAACTGGTGTAAAACCTATGGTTTTTTCAGTGAATTTAATAGGTTTTTTAAATGCTAATTCCTAACTATAACTGGTGTGAAACCTATGTTTTTTTTTGTGAATTTCAATGGTTTTTTAATAGCAAATCTGTATAGGTATAAAAAATAATACATTTTAAAACGAATTTTATATTGTATAATTATGTCAAATTTTTTTTATTTTTAACTTGGGGCGCGCCCTGGGGCGCGTACCGGGGAGCGTCCCGTTAGCGCAATTCTCGCGAGCGAAAACAACATCGTGACATTTCGCGTAGACGCGAGATGCTTCATATGACGCACAGTGTATGCGCACCTGGAAGCACGCGTGCGCATACGATCGCGGCGCGCCCTGGGGCGCGTACCGGGGAGCATCCCGTTATCGCTATTCTCGCGAATGAAAACAACATCGTGACGTATCGCGTAGACGCGTGATGCGTCATATGACGCACAGCGTAAGCGCACCCGGAAGCACGCGTGTGCATACGATCGCGCAACGTCTTGACGCACTTACGCCACGCGCCCCGGGGCGCGCCCTGGTGCGCGACTACGGGCGCGCCCCGGAGCGTGTAGCGTAAGCACGTCGGGTCATGTGACCTGAAAATAACACTTTCTATTGGTGCAGAACAGTTTTGTTTTCCAAATGAGTAAAGCCCGGGTCATGTGACCTGAAAATAACACTTCTCATTGGTTCAGGACAGTTTTGTTTTTCCAAATGATGAAAGACCCCACCTTTTTTCCTTATTCTGACTTTGTCCTTTGACTGAGAAAGACCTGTTTGGATATCTTTGTCTTATATTTTGTACTTTGAAATGGCTACTGTAGCTGCAACAGCTGGAGCATCTGCACCACCACCACCACCACCACCACCAAGAGGACCACCACAACAGTACATTGGTGGTCAAGAAGAGGAGGAGGAGCAGGAAAAGGAAGAGGAGGAGGGGAGAAGATGGCTGCCTGAACAAAATACCCCATACAAGCCCAAGTCACACATTGTATGGGAGTTTTTTTCAATCCCAGAGGGCAAGAAAAAAGTGAATGCGGCCAAGGTAACTTGCCTAATCTGTGGTGAAGAACTCTCAAGGGGAAACCCAAACAAAAAATATTCATTTGGTAATAATACCATGATTCGTCAAATGACCCGGAAGCATCCCAACAACTATTCTCGTGCAGAGCTCAGGGAACTGGCCAGTAACCTCCCCAAGTCTTCAAGGACCACCTCCAAAAGAACACAACCCACTCCATCTGGACCAGACACAACAGAGATGATGCCTTGTATTCAGCCATGATTTGCTGATTTTAGAATCACATGTATACAATGTGGGAAGCTCATCGCCTATGGTGAAAAGAGCATGAAGCTCGTCGTCCTTGCTGATGACAATCACAAATGCCCCAAAAAACAGTAATTTTTTCAATTTTTTATTTTTTGCTGCAGTTGAGCCATTTTCAATTCCCTTTTTTTTGTTTCTCCCCATAAAAAATACAAAAAAAATATAAAACTGTTTTGAAAAGCCCAAAAAAGTACAAAATGTTAAAAAAACATTAAAAAAATATAAAACAACAAAAAGAAGAAAAAAACAGTTCTTTTTAGAACTACCTTTCATTTATAAAAATAAACCTATATTTTTAATGAATTACTGTCAATTTTTTTTTCTTAGGGTACGCGTACCGGGGCGCGCCCCCCAAAAAATAGAAAAAAAAATTAATGAAGGAGTTAGCATGAGAGAAGAACACAAACAGAGTAATGTTAAGAGAAAGAGAACTACAGGATGAACACATCGTAATTGGTTATTACATAGTAAAAAACAGAGAAGGTGTAATAGGGTGAAAGTGAGAAAAGTAAAATGACTAAAAGAGCGAAAGAAGGGAAGAGAGAGGAAGAAGACTAAAGTAGAGATAGTGGGAGAATGTGAGTGGGTGTTGAAAGAAAAAGAAAGGACAGTAAAAAATTGAGAATGATGGGTAGTGGCGTAACCGGGATAAATGAAGAACGGTGAATGAGGGTAAGAAAAGACCAGTTAGTGTAAGTAAAGAGGGGTGAAAGAGGGTGAAAAATTGAATTAGGATAAGACATGGGGAGTGACAAAGAGAGTAAAGGAAACAGTACCTGAATGGGTTTGAGTGAAACAGCAAAGAAAGATGAGTAATGCAATGTGTGTGACTTATAGGGAGTCAGTGGGTGTAGGTCGGGGTGTGGGTGTGTAAGGTGTGTCTGTGGGTGTGGCTGTGTGGGGTGTTTTGGTATGGGTGGAGGTGAGGGTGTGTGAAGTATGTGTGAGGAGTGTATGGGTGTGGGGTATATATGTGTGCGATGTATGTGTGTGTATGGAATGTGTGTGTGTATGTGAAGAGTGTGTGTGGGGGGATCTTTTGTGTGTATGAGGTGTGTGTGTGGTGTGTGTGTGGGGTGTATGTTAGAGGTGTGTGTATGTGTTGAGAGGAGGATGAGGTGTGTGTGTACGAGTAAGATAAATAATTAAGAAAAACAAAATGAGTGAAGAAGCAAAGGAAGGGAACAGAGGGTAAGTGAAGTAAAGAATAGGGATTGAAAGAAGTTGAATATGAAAGGGGAAATAGGGAAATTGGAGTAAACATGGAGAATAAGAATAAGTGTGGGAAGCAGAATAAAGACACAGGAGTGAGGTTGGATGAGAAAATATTAGTAAGCTTAAAGCAAAGGGTGATGACAAAGTACATTTTTTTAGTCATACTTACCATATAATAAATGTAACTTTAATTATGTTTTTTTACTGCACTTTGTATCTCTGAAAGAGAAAAGAAAAAATAAGTTATAATTAGTAAAATGTGTATTTTAAATTAAAATATACAAACGAAGAGGTTAAAAATCATAACAGTGTATCTAGAAAAAAAGTAAGAGTGAAGGACACAGAAAGGGAAATAAAGTAAGGTAGAAGGATAAAAAGAGAAAAAAAGAAATAGAATGAGAGCAAATTACTAAGAGTAAGGCATATAGATTCACTGACAGAGAGGAAGAGAAGAACAGAGAAATGAACTGAAGGTAAGAAAGATACTAAAACAATGTGAGTTAGCAAAACTAAATCAGGAAACAGAAGTAAGGAAAAAGATAATGACTGAGACGGAAAACATAAACACAAGTGAACATAACACAAGGAGAGTAGGGCACTGAGGACATAGAAGTAGTGAACGAAAAATAGAGAGAAAAGGTCAAAAGTAAGGAGCAAAAAAAGATAAGCGAGGGAGAGTGGGTGATTTATAGTGATAGAAAGCGATAATACTGCTGAGTGAGTAAACAGGAATTACTAAAAGAGCAAAGGAGGAAAATATGGAAGAGGGAAGTAAAGCAGAGAGACTGAAAGCTGATAAGTTATGCAAGGGAGAGAGGGAATGCAGACAGTTGAAATGAGAATGAGGGCTTGTCAAAGAAGTGGAGTAAAGGAACAGGGGGTTACAGAGAGTGAGAGAAAGACATTATAAGGGAGTAAAAAGAGCTGAAGGAGGATGGAAAAAGGAAAGTGAGTGTCAGAGAATGGGAATATAATTTAATTTACACAATCCAAAGTATAGAATAACTTGTACAACATGTTAAAGAGTTTTTTTTTGCTGTTCTCAGAATATATTGAATTTCACTTAAAACAGTGAGTTCAAATTACTCATCATATGACAGCGGGAAAAAAAACACAATCTAAAAGATTGTGTTTTAAAAAAAACCTTAGATACTGACAAATGACAATTGTACACTAATCTTGGATTGACTTACTTTTCCTTGAGGCCAAATAGTATATCATGGAGGTCCTTTTCTCGTTGCAAAGTACTTTGCTGTTCAGTAAAAAATCCATTTCATCGACTTTCTAGAAAAAAAGCTCCAAGAACATCTGAAATATTTTCTTATTTTCATATACTTCTTTTTTTCAGTCATGACTCTTTACTCATTCCTGTACCTTTCCTTTTGGCCAAATAGTGTCAGATGTATGAGTATATTTTCAAATGAATTCAAAGAAACTCTGAAATTACCTTTTTTCCGACGTTCTGAAAGAAAGGCTCTACAACATTTTCACAATATTTAAGTATTTGTAAAACCATCTCTGACTCACTCATGTTCATCATTTTGTATAATACTAATATCACTTACTATGAGATCCACTTACAGTACCTAAATGACAAGTCAATTTTTTATATTACCTGAATCACTTTTACTCAGAATATATTTTTAAACAGCAAAATAACCTTTATTAACTGCTCCCGTCTTCATAGGCCAATTACCTTTACCTAAATTTTGGTTGTAAAAACACTAGGTATGAATTTTTTAAGCCAAAAGGCAAACGTTGTTTAAAAGTCAAATGAGTGTCGTTACATTGGGTCCAACCTTTACAACTTTATAAATAGCATGTGTAATGCCCTGATGTTGTAGAAGGACCATCATGAAAAATAATAGCTGCAGTTGCAAAGGTTCTTCCTGATATCGATAACTGTGAAACCACGAAATTTTTAATAGAAGTTGTCAATTTAGTTCCATCAGGTCTACATTGTTGGAACATTAAAATGACATACTGACCATAATTTTGTAGAAATAATGTGGACAGCATTGTAGACTTACATTGGGGACACACCATATTGTGATCCGCTGCTTTAACTAGATTATTAAAAGGCACTGATTTGCAGTCTGGTAAAGTCAAATATATAAATCTTTCAGTGTCTATTCTAGTAGTACTTGATAAAGTACAGTTGTCGTAGTCATGCTGCCATTGATAAGAAAGGCTAAAAAGATTTTTAATATCTACACCTTCATCTTCCAATACATCAAACATATACATTAAAAATTCCTGACAATCCTGCTGAATATTCTGCGAAAATTGATTTTGACCAGTACATATGTCTAGAAGATTTCTAATTTCTGAAACACTTTCTATTTTTGCTCTATCACTGGTACATTTCTCAAACACGGAATTCAACAAACAACAGAATCTTTGATCCCGATTTTCAACAATCTGTTCTTGTATATTTTGAAGAAAAAAAACAACATTAACCACTACATTAGCATAGCAGTTGACACCAGAACTGTTTTCAAACTGAAATCCAACAACATCTTCAACAGAATCTTTTTTCCTTCTGCTTACAATTACAGTTTCGTCTACTTTTTGTCTTTTTGCTACTACCTCACTGCAATTACTCTCATTTCTTCTTTTTCGGCCTACCACACGTTTTTCAATCAGAGGATATTGAGGCAAATGTGGAGCATAACCTATTGTATTCTTTAATACAATGTAGATCTGCACAAATCTTTGTTTCATCACACTCAATCAAGTACAATCCTGATAAAGTTCTGACTCGTGATAATGCCACATATGCCATACCCTCTTTAAACACAGAACTTCCAATGTTCACCAAAGCGCTATCTGCACTTAAACCTTGAGACTTATGAATTGTCACCGCATATGCCAAACAAATAGGAAACTGTTTTCGCCAAACATATAAGTCTTTCACGAGCAAAAATCTAGCTGAACAACGACAAATTTGTTCTATTTCATCAATGCCATCAAATTTAATTTTTAAAATTTCAATTCCATCTCTATTTTTGTAATTCACAAAACCAACAACATGACCCATTGCTCCATTTATCAGACCTCTTTCAACATTTAAATTCCTTCTCAAAATGATACGACAATTTAAACACACATTCAGAGTCTTTTCAAAACCAGCAGTTTTAGATATAGTCTTCTCTAATGAATCCAATTTTGATTTCAAATTTTCAGACAAAATAATCGTTGCTCCCATATGCTCTATTTTATATGTAGCTTCCAGTTTCACTATCTCTTAATTTTCTAACTTTAACATTTTGTTGTTGAACATGGAACATTCTTTCAGAGTTGGCATCAAACATATGCCAGATTTCTTCTCGTTAATTTTCTTAAAAATATTCTCTGGAAGAATGTTTTGATTTGGGTACAAATTTGAAATTAATCATCCATGTAAAGCTTCTTTCCCTTGCTGACTTACTTTTCCGATTCTTACATCTTGTAAAATATTTTTATAATCTTCATCCTTTGCCTGCCGCATATTTTGAAGCAGTTCTGCATATTTGATGTTTAACCATATATTAACGTTTCCAATGCTTCCTAGGCACTTCCTGGTATCTTCATGCGTGAGCATTTTGAACACAGGTTGTCCTTTCACTGGAGTCAACTGCAGTAGATCTCCAAAAACAATAATGTGTTCCCCTCCAAATAAGACATCATAGTCTGTTCTAAGAATTTCTTGCATTCTCAAATGCACAAAAGCAAGCATTATATTTGACACCATGCTTACTTCATCAATGATAAGAAGTTTCATTTTCTTCAGGACACTGGAAACTTCGGAACACGCATCTCCAGATAGCTTGTGATATTGCAATTTGTTATCATGCTCCACTGGCAGCATTAGTAAACGATGTAAAGTAATCCCTTTAATATTATGTGCAGCCAGCCCAGTTGGAGCGGTAACAACACAAGACAGCGGTGATTCAGTCCTTTTCTGCAGATAAGTTGCAATTGCTTTAATCAGAAAACTTTTTCCAGTTCCCGCTTCTCCACTCACGTACAGTTGAACAGGCTTAAATGATGTCATATATCTGTTTCTGCTCAAGGTTTAGTTGTTTCACCAAATCTTCTAAGTTAACTACATCATCTTGAGCTTGTTCCATAGCTCTTTCCACCTCATTCATGGCAGTGGCAGCTTCATTTTGTATAATTGGTCCTCCAAGTGGATCCTGACTCAATGAAGCAGAACTCTGACTGTCTTGAGAACTGTCTCTAGCAATCTCTGCAGCATTTGTGGCTTCTTGCTCTATTTCTTTGTTCAACATTTACAGATAATTTTGAAAAACAGGGCATTCTATGGTATCCTTGATTGCATTAAAAGAATCTTCGTAACACAGAAAATCTCCAAGTAGTTCCTCTTCTGTACGCCATGGCTTAAAGAGTTGCAAAAGAGCTAAATAGTAAAATTCCCTTTTCTCTGGATTTTCGCAACTCAATTTTCGATGATTAATCACATGGCCTTTTTTCTGTCTCACTAGACATGCTTCACACCCAATGATAGCATATATTCCATTGTTAATATCTTCTCTGATGGTTCTCTTATAAATATAGTTTTGCAGAACATCATACAAACAACTGTTCTCAAGATGACTACTTCTATTTGGATAGTATGTATCCAACATGCTTGTCTTCAAAATATCTGTACTTTCTGGTTCTTTCTCCGCCAAATACTCTATTTCTTGTACATATTTCAAAACTCGGTTTCGTGTTGCAGCAAGACCTAGACTCACCCAAATGATGGTTCTGGATTTGGCATAGAGACTTGCTGACGACAATCGATCAAAACATTCATATGCTCCAATTTCTCGATGCGACAACATCTTCAGACTGTAACTGTATAATTTCTTGCTTAGACTCTTTTCATGTGAAATGTCCTCCCACATTTCCTTCAGTTCTGTCTTTTCTTTTTTTGTGATGTAAGACGTCACATATCGAGCCACAGTAATAGAGTTGTCAGCAACGAACTGAATATCCATGTTAGCATTCCACATGGACAAAATCACTGGGTTGTAGTCGTTGATGTACTTGGACTCTTCGTTTCTTTTTAAATTGTATGTATTTTTTGGTGATTTCCTCGTCACAGTATGTCGCAGAGAAGACATCAAATTATTTACTCTTCCTTTAGAAATCACTGGTCGTGGAAAGCTGAAACGACATTTTGTGTAGAACTTGTCCTTGTTTCTGAATTTTCGACGACAGTACTTTCCACAACGATGGGATTGAAAGCATAAAACTTGTTGCCTTAAACTGTTTTCCTCTGTAGTTTTCGGAACAGCACATGTTGAATACTCTTCAATGAAACTCATCACTGTTTCATCCGAATCTGTTCCAAATTTGGGTGCATCTTTAATCCACAACAACATATGTATGTGGGGAGCACCTCTCGCTTGATACTCCTTTCTCCAAAAGAAATCCAAAACCTCTCCAAGGGGAGGATTTTTTTTGTTGGTAATAAAAGACATCATAGCTTCAAATCTATGATTGAAATATCTGCATACATTCACTGGATCCAAAGAACACAGTTCTCCAGGTGTTTTGAATTCTATATTTTGTATATTTGCATTTGCCTCTCGTAGAAATTGAAGTAAGTCGTCCCATGCATACTCGGCACAGCTAAGAGTGAGGAACCATGTAGGAGTTCCTAAGTTTCTTAGCATACATTTCAATTCCCCATGACGACGGTACCAATACTCATTTGTACCACGCTGACATGCCATGAGATTGATTAGATGAGATTCCAAAATATTATCTTGCAGATTTACTTTCTCCATAAAGTCCCTCGCCGAAACATTTTGCAGATGTGCTCCACTTTTTAGTTTATGGTTTACTGCATAAGAAAGCCCAGACAAGTCACTTTCATACAGTAGATGAAACAAATAGGGAATGCATTGACGAAACCTTGGATCTTCAGCATATAATCTTACAGTTCGATATTCAGATGCAGGGATTTGAAGTGGACGATTGTCATATCGTCCACCTCGACCTGTTGGAAATAGCTGTGGAAAACAACGAGCTTCCAAACTTTCTTCCCATACACTAATGGGACTTCCTTTTGCTGCTTTCATTTGAAACAATTCAATTGCATTCCCCATTACTTCTTTGGAATGCAAAGGATGAACAGTATAATGTTCATATATTTCTTCACTTCTAGACACTTCAACTTTTTCAATTTGTCCGCCTGAACAATCACTGTCTTCATCTGCATCTGTTTCATCTGCTGCAACACATACATCTTTGTAATACTCATTGTTTTTGACTAAATACAACGTTGCCTTTTTGACTTTCCTAACATCCACTAAATCTTGCCAGATTTTCTTACTCTTTGTCGGAACCCCATTAACTAGAATAACTAAAGGTTCCTCTCCTACTTTTTCTATACCAATTGTATCAATATTTTTTTTTAAATCAAGAGCCACTTAAACAACTCTTCCCTTTAATCCTCTTTGCAAATCTGTAGGAGGCAATTTCCCTATCTTAGGCTCCATGCGAACAATTGCCTGAAAAGGGTGGACACATTGAATCAAAATAGACTAATATGTATTTAAATCCATCAATTCACGGGGAATGTCTACCAACTCCAGATTATTATGAACAGCTCTAGCAGGCATTCTGTTTTGATTTAATTTATCATAACAATATTTACAAATACGCTGATCAGAACTCAAATCAAAACAATTCTTCACCCACAAATAAGTTGCAAAATCCTTCCACTCATAATTATTCATCTTTTCACTTTTTACGTATAAATCAACTAATCTAGTTTGATGCTTATAATGACTTCATCGACAACACACACAAGTAAAATTCAGCCTTTCACTTGATTTCACCTTAAACCTGGTCATTTCCAGCTCAAACGTTTCTGTACTTGAAATCTGTACATTGTCTTCCACATTACCTTGAATTGCTGTGTCAATTTCTACACTATCCTCTTTTTCACCAAAATAACAAATCTCAATTTCTTCACAAATCTTCTTCACATCTAATTCAGTTCCATGCAAAAGAGCACTATTTAATTGTTTAAACTTAAGTGCTAGACTTTTTGCATAATACAACATTCTCACTAATTTCCTCATTTTGGTATGATGCACTGCTAACATCCTAAAATGATGAAAAACACTCTGACAGACTTTTCTAGAAAGACAAGCTAGTGAATGCCCTTGTAAACCTGTGTTTTCTCTCACTCTGCAAGGATCTAAGTCTTGTAACAACTTCACTTTCTGCTTTAGACTTTTCTTACTATATGTACGTAAGAAATTACAAAACAAATCAATTGATTCCTGTCGCACACTACAAATATGACTACACTTCCAAGTGTACACTGGACTCTTAGTACGTCTCCCTAAAACTTCATCAGTTAACACCTCTTCTGGTTCTCTAGGCACAAGTTTCTCTTTTTCAATCGGACAACCGTCTTTCACTTCATACGCTCGACCACTGGTGTCAACTGCATGCACTAAATCATTCTCCTGGAAGTAACTCTCCTCATTAAAAAATGGCTCACAACTTGAACTGTGCATCCATTCTCCTAAAAAAACTTTACAAAAATTAGTCCGATTAATTACTCTTTTCCATCTACTGTTTGATTTGAAAACATCAATTGTCTTGTTAAGTGTCCTAATTCTATTGATTATTAAAATAAATAATTTTTTCTTAACTTCAAAAGCCTGATCAACAATCTTCTCTACACTTTTCTTTTTCTTATAAAAAGCAGCTCTCTGTTTACCTTTTCTAATGTTTTTTAACAAATTTAAAACCACCCTATTGCGAAACATTCATTTACGAATGTCTCTAAACTGACTCTGCCTTCTATTCCTATACATATTATTCTCTCCTGCTCCAGTTGTAGGATTCTTTGAGGTTCTCTCCTTCCTTTTCAAATTTACTCTCTCATTCTCTTTTTCTACATGCTGTCCAACAATTTTTTTTTAAGTAAATATGTTCCGTATAAAAGACTTAGTTGTCTTACCAGGAGCTTGGTTCCTGTTTTTTGAAGTATTTGTTGTGGAAGAGTGCTGTAATTCCATTGCTGTTGTTGTTTTTTGGCGGTTATGTTGTTTTCTTCTCCTTTCCCTTGAGGGCATGTTTGCTTACTCTTGAAATCTTGATTTCAATCTGTGTTAAAGAAAAAAATAGCACATTATAGACCACTATTACCAAACAACAAAGCAATGACAAAAAGCAAACGATCTATTCAGGGTTACAGATCAGGTGAGGATTCTCCAGGGGTGCACAAAAGGTGAGGCCTGTATTGAAGAGTATAGTGGAAGACAGCTCTGTCCACAGGTACAAAGAAGATGAGGCCTGTGTCTAAGAGTCCAGTAGGGGATAGACTTCATGAAGTCTAGTCCACTGCACTCTTATACACAGGCTTCACCACCAGGAAAGGCCTCTCTCCCACTACAGTCTTGATCATAAACCTCACCTCCTCTGTCCCTCTGGACATGTCTCACCTCATCTGCACAATCTACTTCCTAATCTCAGGTAACACAGGTGACATAATTGTGAAAAGGTCAAATTTTTTTATGTAATCATGCACACACTATTTATTCTTTCTCAAAAATGTAGAATTCATTGATTAGTCCCAAAATCGATTTCTTCAATAACATTTTAGAAACACAGTGCAGGTCCTACTATTTAAACTTTCTCAAAAATGTAAAACTCATTAATTTGCAGCCAAAATATTTTAGTAGTGTAATGAAAAGCTTATACATATGACCTTTTCATTCTTTTTCAAATGTTATTCTAAAAAACAATTATAAGGCCTAAGCAGGAATACTCATGTGATGAAGCATGTCCAGGGGAGCACAAAACGTGAGGCTTGTGTCCAAGAGTGCAGTGGACAGGACTAAACTGGAGTAGTGTGCAAGAAAAAGATGAGCCTCATTTATAAAGCCCTGTGTCAGTTTTGTGCTACTGATGCGTCACATTTTGTGACGCATTGGCGGCATAAAACATGTGCCTTGTTGCGCCATATTTAAAAAGTGACGCATGTAGGTAGATGCGTCATTTTTTAAACCTCTCCGCCACATTATACCTCTGTCAAGTGTAATGTACACAGAGGGGTCATTTCTCCGCAAAAAGCCTCGTAATAATGACGCAGTGAAATCTATGAGATTTCACTGCCTCACTTTTAGGACACTCTTACGTCAAAATCTTGCACCTGCCTCACAGCAGGGATAAGACTGAGGCAAACGCTTTCACATGGGGCTTTCCCCATGTGATAGGATTCTCACACCTAAGCAGGAGTGCAGATGAGATGAAGACTGTCCAGGGGAGCACAAAACGTGAGGCTTGTGTCCAAGAGTGCAGTGGACAGGACTAAACTGGAGTAGTGTGCAAGAAAAAGATGAGCCTCATTTATAAAGCCCTGTGTCAGTTTTGCGCTACTGATGCGTCACTTTTTGTGACGCATTGGCGGCATAAAACATGTGCCTTGTTGCACCATATTTAAAAAGTGACGCATGTAGGTAGATGCGTCATTTTTTAAACCTCTGCGCCACAATATACCTCTGTCAAGTGTAATGTACACAGAGGGGTCATTTCTCCGCAAAAAGCCTCGTAATAATGATGCAGTGAAATCTATGAGATTTCACTGCGTCACTTTTAGGACACTGTTACGTCAAAATCTTGCACCTGCCTCACAGCAGGGATAAGACTGAGGCAAATGCTTTCACATGGAGCTTTCCCCATGTGATAGGATTCTGACACCTAAGCAGGAGTGCAGATGAGATGAAGACTGTCCAGGGGAGCACAAAAGGTGAGGCTTGTGTCCAAGAGTGCAGTGGACAGGACTAAACTGGAGTAGTGTGCAAAAAAAAAGAACCTCATTTATGAGGCCCTGCGTCAGTTTTGCACTGCTGATGCGTCACTTTTTGTGACGCATCGGCGGCATAAAACATGTACCTTTTTGCGCCATATTTAAAAAGTGACGCATGTAGGTAGATGCGTCATTTTTAAAATCTCTGCGCCACATTATACGTCTGTCAGGTGTAATGTACACAGAGGGGTCATTTCTCCGCAAAAAGCCTCGTAATAGTGATGCAGTGAAATCTATGAGGTTCCAGCTACCCTACCTGTAATCACTCAAAATGATTATTTTACACTATTATTTTAACTATTTTTCACCAAAGTACGCTCCCTGGTACGCTCTCCGGTGTGCGTACCGGGCGCTCCCCCCGCGAAAACCGAAAAAAATTACTTTTTTTTTTACCCGAGGGACCCTTTTATGGCCCCCACATCAAACCTAGGGGGTCAGGGGGGGACTACCCTGCCCCCTTTTGGTTATTTCCCCCTTTGTTTTTACCACCTCTTGTCTCTCGATCCTACCGAGACACAAGATGGCGGCCGCTCCAGACTGTTTCAAATGTTTACAGACACCCGAGAGCCAATCAGCTTTCCGTGCGCAAGTCGCGTGGCGCGCCCGGAGCGCTCCCCGGTGCGCGTACCGGGGCGCGGCTATAGATATATACATTTTTTGGAACCTAAATTACTCAAAATCCTCTAGAGCACATATCTTGAGACATAGCAAAGGCACATCGGGCTACCAGTCCCTACAATTTTGCCAAGTTTGGTGAAAATCCATTCATCCGTTCGAGCTAAAAGTGCGACCGACCGCCCTATTGAAATTAACATGGGGAAAACACGTTTTGGGACCCCCCTATTATCTCGGCCCCCGCTTAACGAATCCCCCCCAAACTTTCAGGGAAAGACCGGAGCGCCGCGAGGCAAAGTTGTGGGAAATTTCAGGCAGATTCCTCAACCGGCGCCAAAGTTATTCCCAATAGAATGTTGCAATTTCCCTATGGAAATCAATCCGAACTATAACCACCCACTGGCGACCGCCAGTAGGTAAAATATATACAAGACAACAGTATTATGCCGCGCAAAAAACATCAAACGACGAGAGCGGAGAAAGGCAAACAAACACAGGCGCAAACAGGAAAAACAAAAAGAGAGGAGGGTGGAACAAAAAGTAATCGTTCCCATGGAAATCGACAAAACTATTGTCAACCTTACTGACATAGAACTCAGTGAAAAGGAGAAGGAAATTTTGAGCCTGGGTTTAACCTATTGTCCTAAAAGAGACTTCAATTATGTCAATATGAGACTGGATGTCTATAAAAGTACTAGAAAACTCAAACTCAAAAAATATTTTACAATGAATAAATTTGAAAATGCACAAACATCTTTTCCAAGAAACGAAGAAATCGGCGCCAGCCAAGCGACAGTGGCACTAATGGGAGAACTGGCAGAAATGTGGGGGTCAAATGCACCCCATGACAATGAACAAACTGCACTTTTGTCTGGAAGTGAAAATCCCAATGTAACTGCAGACCAACGGATAAAGAAACCCTTAACTAATTTTAGAGCAAAATCCACGTATACTCCTGTCATGCTTAAGGACTCGATAGATTTATTTCACGAACAAGTTACCAACCAATTGAAAAATCTGAATACCAAAATACACAGAGGCAAACATAAGTACAATAAAGAAACAGCGGACTACAGGGCTCTTATTTCTAAATTGCAGAACAATCGAAAAGTAATCATCAGAGCATCAGATAAAGGTGGGAACATTGTGCTACTTCCAAGAGAGATGTATATGAAAGAAGCACTCTTACAGTTAAATGACAGAATGTGTTACACTAGATTTTCCGGTGCAGAACTCAAGAATATGTATTCAAGCTGCCACAAAAATCTTTCCAAATGGAAGTCAAAAGGACTTATTACTAAACAAGAGCATAATTTCCTACTAAATAATCATCCTATAGTACCGACCATATACTTTTTGCCCAAGCTGCACAAAAATGCTGTAAACCCTCCGGGACGTCCCATTATCTCAGCCAGGAATAGCTGTCTGGAACATATGTCGCAGTATGTAGATTTTTTCTTGCAGGGGGAGGTTAAAAAACTCCCATCATATGTCAGCGATACTAGCGACTTTTTGAACAAGATAAAAGACATTCAATGGCAGGAAAACTACATACTCATTGCTCTGGACGTCTGCTCGTTGTATACAAGCATCGTACATACTGATGCACTGAATGCTCTCGATCATTATCTACAGAGATCTCTGCCTAATATGCCTGAACATAGGACAATGTTGTTGGAAATGGTCAAAATGTGTTTGAACAACAACGTTTTTATGTTTAATAATCTTATTTACAGGCAATTGCGGGGTGTGGCCATGGGGGCCAGCTTCTCCCCCAGCTACGCATGTCTTCACATGGGCTGGTGGGAGGAGAGGGTCCTCATCGCTTCACACTCAACAACTATGCAGGCCCAGGTAGTTACCTGGTTACGCTTCATTGATGATCTCTTTGTGATCTGGAAGGGGGATATGCCATCAGCAGAAAAGTTCATCTCTGACCTTAATAACAACAATCTAAACCTCCAGTTCACAGCCACATTGAGCAAATCATCCATTACTTTTCTGGATACTGAGGTGTTTATAGAACAGGGCAGGATAGAGACCAGACTACACCGCAAAACAACAGCCGGTAATTCTACTCTTCATGCTACAAGTTCTCATATTAAGCACCTCATAAATAGTATCCCCTATGGCGAGATGCTACGCCTTAAAAGGATACACAGCAGGCAAACTGACCTTGACTTGGCACAGAGGGACAGCAAAATGAGATTTCTAGCTAGAGGGTATTCACACAAAATCATAGATGCAGCAATTTTGAAATCCAATCAAAAAGATAGATCTACTCTGTTGGTTGGCGGTTCATCCCAAATAACAACTCTTGAGGACACTACCACTATCAATTGTGAATTCAGATTCATTGTACAGTACAATGCCCAACATAAGGAAATAGCTAAGATCATCTACAAAAATTGGCCATTAGTCCTGAGTGACCCAGTGATAGGGAGGGATCTCCCTAAGAGGCCCAGTATAACGTACAGTAGAGGGCAGTCAATGAGGGATGAATTGGTCAAAACCAGCCCTGAGGTACTGGAAGAGTCAACCTGGTACTTAACACACACAGGCTTCTATAATTGTAAAGTCTGCAAAGCATGCCAACAAGCAATCAATAAAAAGAGCTACCATTCCCCCTTTGACAGCAGGGAACACAAAATCACCAAATTATTAACATGTAAGACAGAATATGCTGTCTACGTGTTAATATGTCCCTGCAATTTGCTGTACGTCGGAAGCACCAAGCTTCCGGTACACAAAAGAATTCTGCAGCACCTAAGGGCAATTGGGAATCAGGATAATACTTATCCTGTAGCGAGGCACTTCAAGTCAAAACATAACTCCAAAAGCAGTGACCTCAGATATTATGTAATTGATTGTGTACATGCCAGCAGGAGAGGGGGCAACAGAGAAGACAAACTACGCCGCCTCGAGACGCAATATATTATTGAGCTCAATACCAAGCATCCCTCAGGTCTGAATATCACAGAAGACTTATATACCTGCCTATGATATACAAAAAACGCACAGATTAGAGTTGTATCTCCTAGTGTAAACCCTACTATAGTACCTTAAGGGCCTCCCCAAACATACAGAATATTTTAGATTATTTATGTCTTTTTGTACACTTTTTTACTATATTGATCGAAGAATTGTTATTTTAACAAATTTTCAAGATTTTAGACTATGATCCATATTCATTTACCTTCCATAAAAATAATCATTTTAAGGTTTTTATAGGTTTATGTATGAATTATGAAATGTTTCATGTCTTCAAAATCACTGGGCCAACTCTGGTATATTGTACAATTGACTTTTCGTGAATAATGCTACGATTTTTTCTATCACTGTATACTTGGTTAATATTTTTCTCTGTGAAGACGACAAGCACTTAGGCAAACATTAGGTATTTTACAGCAATTAAGAAAACTTGCTTCTACCTACTGTGCAATGTCGTTGGAGCCAGTAGAAATTAGATACTCAGACAGGTGGAAACTGTCCAAATATTAGGCATTTGCACTTTATAAGCACCCTCTAATACCTGTAATTTTGCATATTTTCATTGGGCATTGTATGCACATATGGGGCTCCATATGGACATAAATATACATGTATTTTACAGAAATCTTTTTTCTATGTACTGTATACTGCAGTGGTAAATAGGTCCTCAGAATCTGTCCGTCCATGCACTCTGCATTAGCACTCTATAGCTCTTTCCACTACTTGTATTTTTGCACATTACATCGGGCATCTGTGAATATATGGGGCTCCATATCGTCACTTCCCGCAATAGAAGGGTTCCTGTGAAATAAGTATTGCACTAATATACTTAACTGAAATCGAACACTATACAAAACCGCACTTTAAACCGACAATGAATTTTAATTGATTTTTTCTGTCTTGAATCAAAAGCAATTTTTCTTTGGTTTAACTCACTTTTAATTCACCATCACCAAATATGTATTTCGTACGTTTTTTATATGTCTACAACTGGTCATTTAATGTATTAATGCTAAAATGTACTCCAGCACATTGCAACTTATGAATGCATTTGCAAAGCATTTGAGTAAAAATTTGAGTAGTTTATAGGGAGCAAACTCTTCTATTTCCATTTAACCTGTAGTTTGGCCCCAATTGGTAGACTGTATTTAAACGTATGTCAGGTGATTACCTGTGTCATGTGATCAAGCGCTCTGTGAAGCGCGAAACGCGTCGTGATGACTTTGGGAGCATTACCTGCTAAATAAATTACTTCTGCACTGAATCTTGGGTTCAAGTCCGTCTTTGCCAGCAGACTGAAATCTCTGTGCCTTACCGGATTATTCCTGGAATATATATATATATATATATATATATATATATATATATATTACCTACTGGCGGTCGCCAGTAGGTATATATAGTTAGGATTTTTTCCCTATGGGATTTTTGAAAATTCTATGTCTAATAACTTTGGCGTTTGTGGACGGAATTGGCTGAAATTTTCTGGAAAATGGAACATTTTGTTTCTGAGCAGCCACTGGAAATTTGGGGGGAGTTGGTCCAGGGGGGGCCGAGAAAAAAGGGGGGTCCCAAAACGTGTTTTTAACATTGAGTTTTCCATAGGGCGGTTAGCCTCACTTTTAGCCCGAACGGCTGAATGGATTTGCACGAAACTTGGCAAAATTGTAGGGACTGGTAGCCCGATGTGCCTTTTGTAGGTCTCAATATATGTGCTGCAGTGGATTTTGAGAAAATAACGTTCAAAAAAAGATATATATCTGTAAGCGCGGACCAGGCAGCGCCCCGGTACGCGTACTTGACGCGTAACGGAACTTCGCGTAGCGAAGTTGATTGGCTCTCCGGTGTCTGTCAACATTCTAAACAGTCCGGAGCGGCCGCCATCTTGTCTCTCGGTAGGATCGAGAGACAAGAGGAGGTCAAAAGCGAAGGGGCAAATGACCTTAAGGGGGCATAGTAGATACTCCCTGACCCCCTAGGTTTGATGTGGAGGCTTTAAAGGGGCCCCGCTAAGCAAAAAAAAAAAAAAATGTTTTTGTTTTTTTTCGTGGTTAGCGCCCGGTACGCGAACCGGGAAGCGTACTGGGGAGCGTATTGTAGGTAACAGTATCCTTAGTTTACTCCCTAGAGCTGTCTTTCTTTTAACATAACTGTGTATTTCCTTCCCTTATAGTTACTGTTCTTTTTTAAAAAATATTTTTTTGGTTAGCTTCCGGTACGCGTACCGGGTAGCGCTCCGGGAGCGAACTAAGAGAAATACAGGTTGGCAGAGTTCCAAATATTCTACCAATTTTTTTATAATGGGGAGTTAGTTCTGAAAAGAACTTTTTTTTTATGTTTTTGTTGTTTTATATTTTTTTTTGTATTTTTTGAACATTTTTTTACTTTTTTTGTATTTTCTGAACGTTTTTAAAAAATTTTTGGTTTTTTTGGGGGGGGGGAAACAAAAACGATCCATTATAAAGGGCTCAACAGGAGCAAAAAAAAAAAAAGAATTTATTTTTTGGTGCGTCTTGTGCAAACATTAATATGATTTTGAATTGCTCGCAAAATCAAAGTGATGCTACTTTCTCTGTAGCAGATGAAAGCGCCACATTCCACGCACACTTGTTTTACGTGCCCAAACAACATTTGGATGTTTGCAATCACCTCCCTCGCCTCTGGTCCCGACACCTCTGGAACCACCGATCTTCTTGCCATTTGGAGGGGATTTTGTTGTTGGTCACGTAGCTGGGCAGCACTATAATTATTTGGGTGCCACCTACTCATATGCCGATGCATAGTATGATTGCCATAACTATATTTTTTATCAGTGCCCCTTGACAATCTGTCACCGCATATGCGGCAAAACACGTAACGAGCATTCACTTTCTTTTGCCCCTCAGGAATTCTGTAGAATTGCCAGATATAATTCTCCTGTCGATTGTACCTCCTGGGCTCCTCTGGCAAAAACTCATGCTCTTCCTCCTCTTCCTCCTCTTCCTGTTCTTCCTCTTCTTGCAGAATTACTTCTGCAGGTGGTCCTCTCTTTCTTGGATTTGGTGGAGGTGGTGGGCTAGCACCAGCTGAAGCTACTAATGAAGCCATCACAAAGTCTCAATAAAGGGTCTTTCTCTCACCAAGATGAAAGTCAGAGTGATGAAAGAAGGAGGGGTTTTCATCATTTGGGAAAAACAAAAGTTCTAAACCAATGAAAAGTGTCCATTTTAGATCACATGACCTTGTATTACATCATTAGGAAACCAAAAGTGAAATGAACCAATGAAAAGTGTTATTATCGAGTCACATGACCTGCTATGTTTACATTACGCGGTCGGCGCCGCGCCGCGGATCGCTTCCGGTTCGCGTACCGCTGCGCTTCCGGGTACGCGAACGTAGCACGTAATATGACGTATTACGCGAGAACGCGAAACGTCATGCTGACGCGAAGCGTCGCGATGTTGTTTTGTAACGCGAGAGGTGCGCTAAAGGAACGTTTACCAGTTCGCGTACCGGGTCGCGCCTCCGGATTGAGCTAACGGGAAGCTAACCGGTACGCGTACTGGGAGCGAAACAAAAAAAATACAAAAAAAATTGTATAAAAAACATGTAAAAAATATTTTTCTTTTTAAAGAATAATACATTGTAAAGGTTTTGATATTAGCTATTAAAAAACCAATGAAATTCACTGAAAAAACCATAGGTTATAGACCATATATAGTTAGGAATTAGCATTTACAAAACCTTAAAAATTCACTGAAAAAACCATAGGTTATAGACCATATATAGTTAGGGATTAGCATTTAAAAAACCTTATTTTACTCACACAAAACCATTGAAATTCCATATATAGTTAGTTGTACTAACTATATATCACGCACCCGCAATCCACTGCTGATGATGTCACATATTACATCATTCATGACATGGTCAGTGACATCACTGATGACATCACTGATGACATCTCAAATGACATCACTGATGACATCACTGATGACATCTCAAATGACATCACTGATGACATCACTGATGACATCTCAAATGACATTACTGATGACATCACTGTTGTGATAATACGATGAACCTCTTCAGACTCTAATATAACCTTAGATACACTCAGTGTAAACACAGACTCACAGATTGTCACTCATCCATGAAGTTACACACACACCTAGACAGTCATGCAAACAATCAATCACACCTCCATTTCCTTAACTATACAGTTAAACACACCTTACTTACTTATTCAAACAAATACTAAAACATATTTACTCACTTATACAATCCTGGATACAAGTTCACAATGATCCATACAGCCACTCACACATTCACTGGCTCTTATGCACAGTTATTTATATATGTCAACTCTCACATGTACTGTATTTTACATATGTACTTAATTTGACATGTAGCACTGAGATATCTATTCACTCACCAATACAGTCATGCACACAGTCAACCGCCCATACAGCTGTTTCCAACATGCACTTTTGAACCCATACATCTATGCACAGAGTCATACACTTCCCAGCCACTCACACACACACTCAGTCTCCCATACAAATGCTTGGGCAACCAATCAATAACCTATATAGCCTCTCGTATAGCTAATGATCAACACATGCAGCAGTTTACAGAACAACAGACATAATGATGCACAAATTAAGACAGTTTAGTCACTAACCCATGCACTCAGTGAGACACATTTAATCACTCACTCATACAGTCAGTCACGCACCTACTAAATCCTTCATCCAGACACTTCTACATCTACTCATTCTTCAATATGTAAAACATATTTAAACTTTACAGAAACACACAGTCACTGGATGATGTCATCAGTGATGTCATCAGTGATGTCATTTGAGATGTCATCAGTGATGTCATCAGTGATGTCACTGACCATGTCATGAATGATGTAATATGTGACATCATCAGCAGTGGATTGCGGGTGCGTGATATATAGTTAGTACAACTAACTATATATGGAATTTCAATGGTTTTGTGTGAGTAAAATAAGGTTTTTTAAATGCTAATCCCTAACTATATATGGTCTATAACCTATGGTTTTTTCAGTGAATATATATATATATATATATATATATATATATATATATATATATATGTTAGTAAATTCTACCGGGGAACTTGCTTACTATACAGTGCACGCCTTGTGCATGGGTGAGCTGGGCTGAGCAAGGGCCACAATATTGCGAGGGGCGCAGCAGGGAGCTGCCTGACTGAATGTCATACAAACAGCATCTCACCCATCCCACTTGTTCTCAATGGGGTTCCGTTAAAGACTTTGTATTCATCCCTTAATGTACCTCAGCGTAATTGTTACCACCCCATCAACTTCCTGCCCTCCTCCCATCTTCCTCACAACTACTTCTGTCACACCATAATGACCCTCCTGCCCCCTCAACAGATGCAATAAGACCGCCATGAGAGAAACCCCTCAAGTACTTACAAACTTTTAAAGAAGAAGAATTAGCACTACCTTTAAATGGTAGCATTAGTTCGCTCATCTAAACCATGTCTTTGAATGATAAGCTGCACTTACATAACGTTCTATTTCTAAGAGCTTTGATCAGTCTGAATTAAACTGGAAAAACAAATATATATATATATATTCACTGAAAAAACCATAGGTTATAGACCATATATAGTTAGGAATTAGCATTTAGAAAACCTTATTTTACTCACACAAAACCATTGAAATTCCATATATAGTTAGTTGCACTAACTATATATCGCGCACCCGCAATCCACTGCTGATGATGTCACATATTACATCATTCATGACATGGTCAGTGACATCACTGATGACATCACTGATGACAACATCCAGTGATTATGTGTTTCTGTAAAGTTTAAATATGTTTTACATATTGAAGAATGAGTGGATGTATAAGTGTCTGAATGAAGGTTTTAGTAGGTGCGTGATTGACTGTATGAGTGAGTGATTAAATGCGTCTTACTGAATGCACGGGTTAGTGACTAAACTGTCTTAATTTGTGCATCATTATGTCTGTTGTGATGTAAACTGCTGCATGTGTTGATCATTAGCTATACGAGAGGCTATATGTGTTATTAATTGGTTGCCCAAGTATTTCTATGGGAGATTGAGTTTGTGTGGGGGTGGCTGGAAGGTGTGTGACTCTGTGCATAGATGTGTGAGCAGTTTATTCACTAGGTGTATGAGTTCAAGAGTGCATGTGGAAACAGCTACATGGGCAGTTGACTGTGTGCATGAGTGTATTGATGAGTGAATGGATATCTCAATGCTACATGTCATAGTAAGTACATATGTAAAACACAGTACATGTGAGAGTTGGCATATATAAATAACTGTGCATGAGAGCCACTGAGTGAGTGGTTGTATCGATCATTGTGAACTTGTATCAGGGATTGTATAAGAGAGTAAATATGTGTTAGTATATGTTTCAATAAGTAAGGTGTGTATAACTGTATAGTTGAAGAAATGGAGGTGAGATTGTTTCTTTGCATGACTGACTGGGTGTGTGAGTAACTCCATGGATGAGTGGCAGTGTGTGAGTGTCTGTATACACTGAGTGTATCTAAGGTTATATTAGAGTCTGAAGAAGTTTATCGTATTAGCACAAGAATGATGCCAAATGAGACGTCATCAGTGATGTCATCAGTGATGTCATTTGAGATGTCATCAGTGATGTCATCAGTGATGTCACTGACCATGTCATGAATGATGTAATATGTGACATCATCAGCAGTGGATTGCGGGTGCGCGATATATAGTTAGTGCAACTAACTATATATGGAATTTCAATGGTTTTGTGTGAGTAAAATAAGGTTTTCTAAATGCTAATTCCTAACTATATATGGTCTATAACCTATGGTTTTTTCAGTGAATTTTCAAGGTTTTGTAAATGCTAATTCCTAACTATATATGGTCTATAACCTATGGTTTTTTCTGTGAATTTCATTGGTTTTTTAACAGCTAATATCTGTAGCTGTAAAATGTATTCTTCTTTAAATCCAAAAATATATTTTATATGTTTATGAATAATTTTTTTTTTAAATATTTTTTTTTCTTCGTTCCCGCTTCGCGAATCGGGAAGCTTCCCGTTAGCTGACCTTGATGCCGCGAAATAGACCGCGAGCCGGTAAACGTTTCTTTACCGCAAGTGCCGCGTTAGAAAACAACATCGTGACGCCTCCCGTCCGCATGACGTTTCACGTTGTCGCGTGATACGTCATATGACGTGCTACGTTAGCGAACTGGTACGCGAAGCGAGTCGCAAAGCGCAGGTTTCTGGAAGCAAACCGGGAGGCCCTGCAAAGCGCTTAACGTAAACACAGCAAGTCATGTGACTTGGTAATAACACTTTTCATTGGTTCATTTCACTTTTGGTTTCCTAATGATGTAAGACTAGGTCATATAATCTAAAATGAACACTTTTGATTGGTTGAGAACTCTTGTTTTTCCCAAATGATGAAAATCCCTCCTTCTTTCCTCACTCTGACTTTCATCATTGTGAGAGAAAGACCCTTTGTGATCACTGAGCAATGGCTTCTTTAGTAGCTTCAGCTGGTGCTTCCCCACCACCTCCACCACATCCAAGGAAGAGTGGACCACCTGCTCAAGTTCTAATTCAACAAGAAGAAGAAGAAGAGGAACAGGAGGACGAGCACGAAGAGAGGCAGTTTTTGCCTGAGCAGCCCAGGACGTCTCACCGGAAAGAAAACTTCATTTGGCAATTTTTTAAAATTCCCAAAGGTCAGAAAAAGTAAATGCAAGATACGTAACTTGCCTTATATGTCAAGATAGACTGTCCAGAGGGACCGACAAAAAATACAGTTTCGGAAACTACACAATGCATCGCCATATGACTAGGTGGCATCCTAACAACTACAGTGCTGCACAGTTTCGGAACGACCTAGATAATCTCCCTATTATGGCCAGAAGATCTGTTGTACCGGAAGTAACGGGACCAGAGGGCAGGGAGATGGTGCCAAATATACAAATGAGATTTGGTGATGTAAAACACATCTGCGCATTTTGCGATGGATTCATTTCCTACGGAGAAAAAAGCATCACTCTGATCAACAGAGCTATTGACTATCATATGCAAGTTTGTCCGAAACGCCCAAAATAATAAATACTTCTTTTTTTTGTTTTGTTGCTCCTGTTGAGCCCTTTACAATGAATCGTTTTCATTGCCCCCTCCAAGAAAAACCCAAAAAAATATAAAACTGTTCCGAAAAATTCAAAAACAGTAAAAAAATGTTCAGAAAAATAAAAAAAAAAGTTCTTTTCAGAACTACCTCCCCGTTATTAAAAAATTGGTACAATATTTGGAATTGTGCCAACCTCTATTTCTCTTAGTTCGCTTCCTAGTTCGCTCGCTGGTACGCGAACCGGAAGCGAACCAAAAACAGTAAGTATAAGGGAAGGAAACAGACACTTATGTTAAAAGAAACACAGCTATAAGGGAGTAAACTAGAGATACCATTACCCGTAATCCACTGCTGATGATGTCACATATTACATCATTCATGACATGCTCAGTGACATCATCAGCAGAGGATTGCGGGTTTTTTGGCAACATGCCTTATCCACGGTTTAATAACGCTGCCTTTTGCTTTATATAAGTTTTCAAATTGTATGAAATATATACCAATAGGTCGTTATGAACCTTTAGGTAGTGCTTTTCTTCATGAGGTCTGGTCGCTTCCATACACATACAGATGTTTCAAAGATGATCAAGAAGTTTATCTGAATGGAGAGGAATGCACTGAGACGCCAGATCATTCACTAATGTGTAGGCACATACAGTTACACGGTTCATGCAACAAACACCGACCAAATATGGCTTGCGTGTTGCAAGGCACGCCAGTTCCTGCTATCATCCCCACGTTCAAGTTGTTGGAAAATGGTAGTTATTTGATGCTCAATAATGAAGATTGTTCTGAGTTAATTAAAAGTATTCCTTTTATCGTAACAGTAAGTGAACGGGTTATTTGCTGCAGAAATGTTCTATTTCCTCCCACACATGAACATAGGGAGTTTTCAATCTGGCCACAAATACCAACCTTGGGACACGTTTCAACGGCATGGCAAGAATAAGAGCTCTTTTGTCTCAGAGAGAGGTGGCCTTGAGTTCGGCCCGTGAAACTTTCGTACTTCACATAGCGAACACCCATACAGAGGTGCACACCCTTTTCAATTAAGATTTGCCTTTCAATTTCAGCAACATGTTTCCGACTATCTTTAACGCATCCTCCACAAAGTCCCTGGCACACTTTTTTAAAGTTGTTACCAGTGGTCTCGTGACTTCATTTGAGAAAATCTTTGGAGTCATCCCTGCTTCCTTTCATTGTATTTTCTGCACTCTGGTTCGTAGATTGGCATTTTTACTTGCATTACCAGCGGACGCTCTTGTGCTTTTTTACATTTTTAAATATGGATGTCCCTCCTATGCAACCTCCGACCCTGCAGCTGCTGACACTGTTCCGCAATCGCATACTAGAATATTATGGCACAATGCCGTTGGCGATATTAAGCACGGCATATGGATTATCTTTTCGGTTCTCCTACTTCACCTGTGTCCAGCCTGTATTTCACTGCCTGACCTGTGATTTCGATTGGGCCATTGATTTGTGTCTCTGCGGACCGGTTTCTCCTGACGTCGACTTTAATCAGCTGATGACTCCTATCATTACTCACGAGTTGGTTTGTCCTGGCGAAAGGATTATGGCTGTGGCATTGATGCATGGACTACTTGGTCCCTGGAATTTACTGGCGGCAGCACAGTCTTTCTTGGAACAGAGCTTTCTTGAAAACCCACCGAGCTGTCCTCTGATGGTGATAGAGGATCCGGTGCTGGGAGAGCACGTATGTTCTTTTCCGCTTTTAAATTGGATGGCTGAACTGTTTTCGGATGAAGACGGTGACTTCCTATTGGAGGCTGTTGCAGCTTATTTTGCATACACAGTTATGTCATAGACCTTTTTCATGTTTGATATGCTGAGTACTAGCATTTCATTGACAATTCATTGACTTATTTGTCAAGTTTTTATTATTTACCTTGCCTATTGGCTTAAGACTCGATAAAGTACTTGGCTGTTTTATTTTTCTTTAGCATTAAATTTTCCTAGTTTTTAATGCTTTACCTTGCGGACCGTCCACATATAAACTTGCAATCTGCTCTCATGAGATGGCACTTCTATTATCTTATTCAGTTCGTTTCCGGATCATGAGGAGGTGTCATCTAGGTCCTGGATATCTTTACACCGTGTTAAGTTAGCATGGGCTCATTACCGGTTTAAACGCCATTTTTCCTTTTTTGCAACTTCTGCACACGACACTTAGTTGTTGCTTTAGCTTTCCACCTAGTAGTTCATCGTGGTTTACATGAGAATAATATGTTATTGGTCTACTATCTGCTTTACTTGTTAAACTATATCTGTACAGCGAGTGCTAAAGTTTCAAGAACAACACGATACAGAATTGTTATGAGGTCTGATCTCCACGACTTCATACTCATAACATAAGTGCAACTTCTGCCAATTCTGGGCATGAGGCGGGTTTTATATTGCTTTGCCGAACACACATACACAACAGTTGATGCGGTTCACATGAAAAGAGAGCTGGTGTATGCTGATGTGATTCCTTCAAATCTAAGACACTAAAGTATGGGCACGCCCTAAACCAACACAAAGAGACCTTCTTAGCAAATAATATAATATGTGTATTAGGGAGGGTGAGATATAAGCAGCCGCGGGCCGTGGAGGGAGTTACGATGGGGCAGGGAGGCGGGGAGGGGGAGAAGCAGGGTGGAGCCCTCTCTACCTTGCCCCTCCCCCTCCCCGCCTCCCTGCCCCACCGTAACTCCCTCCACGGCCCGCGGCTGCTTATAAGTGTTGCTAACTCTTATTCATTTACAGCATGTTAACATACTGTCACCATTCGCTTTTTATGTACTAGTAACTATGCTGGTAATTTTGCTACTGATAATATGTGTACTTGTATTCTCCACCCTGCTTCTCCCCCTCCCCGCCTCCCTGCCTCACCGTAACTCCCTCCACGGCCCGCGGCTGCTTATAAGTGTTGCTAACTCTTATTCATTTACAGCATGTTAACATACTATCACCATTCACTTTTTATGTACTAGTAACTATGCTGGTAATTTTGCTACTGATAATATGTGTCCTTTTATTATCTAAGGTACTACGCCTGAGAAGACGGCATTAGTAAATAAACATTTCAAATACACATCTGTTCTTCTTAACTCCATGTTCTGGTTTCTAAGAAATCTATAACGACCGACTGTTCATGAGTTCCACGTATCCTGAGGTACTATAAGTTCATATTCTGGATTGTCTAAACATTGAGAGTTTGTTATATCCAATGTGACACTGTACCTAGCTTGCTAAGGAGTTTTTGATTACTAACGTGAGTTTTGGGACACCCTAATTCGCCGAGGTTCCAATCCTCTGTCCACAGTTCTGTGTGAGAACAGAAACCCTGCGACAGGGGCACCCCCGACCCTTGCTGGAGCTTCATCACACTTGCGATACAACTCCAGCAATGCATTCGCCGAGGTTCCAATCCTCTGTCCACAGTTCTGTGTGAGAACAGAAACCCTGCGACAGGGGCACCCCGACCCTTGCTGGAGCTTCATCACACTTGCGATACAACTCCAGCAATGCGCCACCTTTACGGCACAGATACATCACGCATCTGTGCTGTTTTTGCCCCATGATGCGCCGCATTGTAAATGCAGCACACCATAGGTGACGGAACAGCGGCACAAAATGACTAACACATCCCTGGTGATGCGCCAGTCATCATAAATGTATCCCTATGCTTCTTATCTTGTTAGAGATGAACCGCCATATGTATCATCAAAGTTATTTGCATTTCCTAAATAGCGAACTTTAAGGAATAAATAGCGATTCTTTACCATTCCTAGTTTGCGATGAGCTATTTGCTAATTAGCCGAATGTAGCCCAATGAAGCCCAATGTAGCCCAATGTAGCCCAAAGATGGCCGCCAGACACACAAAAAAACAAATGTAGCCCAAATATCAGCCAGATGTAGCCCAACTATAGCCCAGTGACAGAATGACCAATCAGCTTCGCAAACCTCCGTTACGCGAAGCGGAGCGCTGTTACAGATATATATCTTTTTTTGAACGTTAATTTCTCAAAATCCACTGGAGCACATATATTGAGACCTAGCAAAGGCACATCGGGCTACCAGTCCCTAATATTTTGCCAAGTTTCGTGCAAATCCATTCAGCCGTTCAATTATTATTATTATTATTTTTTTTTGCCCCGCGGGGCCCTTTTAAAACCTCCACATCAAACCTAGGGGGTCAGCGAGGATCTACTATGCCCCCTTATAGTTATTTCCCCCTTTGTTTTGACCTCCTCTTGTCTCTCGATCCTACCGAGAGACAAGATGGCGGCCGCTACGGACTGTTTGGAATGTTGACAGACGCCGGAGAACCAATCAGCTTCGCTTCACAAAGCTCCGTTGCGCGAAAAGTCCGCGAACCAGTGCGCTGCCCGGTCCGCTGTTACAGATATATATCTTTTTTTAAACGTTAATTTCTCAAAATCCACTGGAGCACATATATTGAGACCTACAAAAGGCACATCGGGCTACCAGTCCCTACAATTTTGCCAAGTTTCGTGCAAATCCATTCAGCCGTTCGGGCTAAAAGTGAGGCCAACCGCCCTATGGAAAACTCAATGTTAAAAACACGTTTTGGGACCCCCCTTTTTTCTCGGCCCCCACTGGACGAACCCCCCCCAAATTTTCAAGGGCTGCTCAGAAACAAAATGTGCCATTTTTCTGAAAATTTCAGCCAATTCCGTCCACAAACGCCAAAGTTATTAGACATAGAATTTTCAAAAAACCCATAGAGAAAAAATCCTAACTATATATACCTACTGGCGACCGCCAGTAGGTAATATATATATATATTTTTTTTTTCCAAGACCTTTATTAAACATATGCATGAGAAAATAACACAGCTGAAAGCCCACATCCTGAATAGATAAGGTCGGCAGCGTACTGTTACATGCGAGCCTTGGGCTGTCATGCCCCGGTACTTTGTCGTTTCGTTATCACACAGCAAGTCGCCTACAACCACTGAGGGCCGGCCGCGTGCATTATGCTATTTGTCTCAGTGTTTTACTCTATTCATTTTAAACAGTGAACAGCGAATCAACTCAACTGGATCATTCCACTACTGCTCTCCTCAACCAGAGTACATTGTCGCGTTATTTCAAATGTGATGCCAAATGTGCTGGAATACAGTAACAAGAGACCATAGCAGCATCGTGAAGGCGCCTGGAATATACTTAGTCCGCATTGCGCGCATTCAAGTACGTTGTTAGGTATACCCAATAGTCCTTTGGCCGAGACCTAGCCGGCAACATTTCTTCATATGTACTTAGAGTATCCTGACAATAAACCAAATCTTTCAGCCATTGCTTAGTTAACGGTGTTTTTTTGCTCTCCCAATTCATTGACACCTGTCGTTTAGCCAGTAACAGTGCCACCGCACAGAATCGGCGTTTCGTCGCTGTCACTGCACCCAGTAGTCCCAGTAAGCAGCAGCGTGCTGTACAGTCTACTGTGACTCCCACCATTTCAGATAGCATAGATACCAACTCAGCCCAGTATTGATGTATCCTTGGACATTGCCAAGCTAAGTGTATAAAGTCGGCTGAATCGTATCCGAATCTCTTACATTTTGCATCTTCACGCAGGCCGAATTTATGTAGTCTGGATGGGGTATAGTACACCTGATGGATGTATTTGAAGTGAATAATGCGCAGGTTGCCATTTGGCGTGAGTAGTCTCGTCAGTGTGCACGTAACCTCCCAGTCTTTGTCTGTAAGTGGTGTTTCTAGAACCGTGTCCCATCTTTCCCGTGCTCGTGTAGCCCTGTGACCTATTTCTGACTGCATTTGTGCATAAAGTCGTGATACGAGATGTCTAGTATTGGGTGTCGTCAGAACAAGTTGTAGTGCATCTAATGTAGGCGGTTCTGCCGGGAACGTGGTGAAGTGTTGCCTGATCGCGCCTTTTAGTCTGTGTATTGTGAAGGAGAAGAGCAGAGTGGGGTTCTGCACAAATTCTAAATCTTGGTCAGACAGGAATACACCGTCCCTGTATAGATCCCCCATAGTCGCTATTCCTACCCGTTTTAGTAAATTCATGCTTACTGATTCTGTGGTAACAGAGAGATTAGGATGGTGATGCAACGGCAACGCTGGCGCGTAGAGTGGAAGTTTGCCCGCCAGTCTGCCCAGTTGTCTCCAGGCCGCATTCGTAGCATCAATAGTGTTGATGTCTTTACCATGTAATGGGGGCCTGTTGTGAGTGATGATGGCATCAAGTGGGACCGGGCTGGCATCCCCCTCCTCCACCGCCACGTGAGTTAAATAAGGTGTCGGGTGATACCAGTGATGTGCATAATGTGCCTGCGCACAAAGGTAATAGAGCAGTAGATCCGGAACTCCCCATCCTCCGCTTGCATGTGGCAGTGCCATTATCGACAGTTTAATGCGTGCTTGTTTACCCACCCAGATCAATTGTAACACTAGTTTAGTCATTCTATTAAAGACTTCCTTTGGGGGCGGAATCGGTATGTTGTTAAATAGGTACAGGAGCTTAGGGAGGACCACCATCTTAACAATTGCAATGCCGTCGGCCAATGACAGTGGAAGCTGGATCCACCTCTTGACCCTGTCCTCCAAATTGTCTATGGCCCTGCCGTAGTTCGTTCTAATCACCAGCTCCGGGTCACGGTGGAACCAAATCCCTAGATAGCGCACCGGGTCCGTGTGCCATTCGAGCGGGTATTCGCTCGTATGTGGCATTGTCGTGTCTGTTAGTGGAAATAGCAGGGACTTGTCCCAGTTAATTTGTAAGCCAGAGAAACCTCCGAATTTAATATACAACCTAAGTAGCGGATCCAGGTTTACGGCCGGATCGCGCACATATAGAAGCATATCATCGGCATATAGGGAGATATGCAGTGGCCTGCTGGGGAACTGGAGCGCCAGGTGATGGTTTCTCTGCCGGACCAAACACGCTAGGGGTTCTAGCGCGATGGCAAAAAGGAGGGGGAAGAGCGGGCATCCCTGTCTCGTCCCGCGCTCTATATTAAAAGCATTGGATACGTAACCATTGATTTTGACTCTGGCAACAGGCCGGGTGTACAGTAATTGAATCCATTGTGTGAACATGGGGAGAAATCCCATTCTCTGAAGTATAGTGAACAAATATGACCACTCAATGGAGTCAAAGGCCTTTGCGGCGTCCAGCATCACTGCCACCGCTTTAGTCGAGGGTGCTAGGTAGTGGGAAACTGCAAACAACGAGCTAGTGTTGTGCGCCGTATTCCTCGAGGGGATGAACCCAGATTGGTCCGGAAGGACTAGATTAGGCATAAGCGGATGTAATCTTGTGGCTAGAATTTTGGCAAGGATCTTTGAATCCACATTTAGTAACGACAAAGGCCTGTATGAGGCGCAGTCCGTTTCATCTTTTCCCGGTTTGAGTAATGCAATGAGCATAGCTTCCCGCAGTCTAGCCGGCAATATCTGAGCTTCGTGTGCATCCCCAAACATGGCGACTAGACGGGGGGCCAGGAGATCTGCGTATTTCTTGTAGAATTCACAAGTGAATCCGTCCGGCCCCGGCGCCTTGCCGTTCGGGAGGGACCGGATCGCCTCAGTAACGTCCTCCACCGTGATCGGAAGGGCCAGGTATTGTCCCTGTGCGTCCGATAGCCATGCAATAGCGATATCATCCAAGTAGTCCAGAGTTTCTTGCGTTGAAGCCACTGGACAGGACTTGTACAGCTCACCATAATTTTGAACAAAGCATTTCAGAATGCCCTGGTGATCCGTATAAGATACACCATCCTTTCCCTTTACCTGCGTGATGGTAGTTGACTTACGGCCCGTACAAATTTTAGCTGCTAGCACCTTCCCCGGACGTCCTCCCTCCCCGTATGCCCTTGCAGCGTGCTTTTTACTGAGGTATTTGATTTCATCCGCCGCAAATTGGCCATGTTCTGCTAGGGTGTCTCTTACTTCACTAAGGGTTGATTGACGGTGGGAAATCTCGTAGTGTTTCTCCAGTGCCTGAAGTTTAGTTTCACATCTGGATATTTGTGTTCTAATATCACGCAGTATCCCTGCGGTTGTGCTAATACACACCACGTATAGTGGCTTTGAACGCTTCCCACAAGAGGCCCGCGTCGTCTGTGGAGTCCTCATTGAGAAGAAAGAATTCACGAATGGCTTTCTCGATTGTGTCTGCATAGATTAAATCTGTGAGCGCTGCTGCATTAAATTTCCAGCTATACGGAGGAGGCGTGTAAATGGGGATGTTCAGGGACAGCTTAACCGGGTTGTGATCCGACAGTGTTTTAGGCAAGTGTGTTATCGCGCTGGTCCACAGTAGTGTATCCTCAGATCCCAACCAGTAATCTAAGCGCGACCAGCTGCCATGTACTACTGACGTGTGCGTGGCCTCCTTCGCTAATGGGTGTCGCGCTCTCCATAAGTCTTTGATGTTTAAGTCATCTATTATATCGTGTAATTTGTCGCGGGCCCTTGTGTGATGTTCGATCGTGTCGCCTGACCTGTCCATGGTGTCATTTAGTGCGATGTTAAAATCCCCACCCCACAACAGAGTATGTGTGTCTTCGGGACAGAGCTGTTGCCAGATCTCATTAAAAAACTCCGGGTCATCTGTGTTAGGACCATATGTGTTGACTAACGTCACCTGTTTGCCCCTCACCCTTCCTTTTAGTATGACGTAGCGGCCATTTGCATCTTCCTTGACTGCATCAACAGTGAAGTGTGTTCCTTTTCGCACCAGGATGGAAACCCCTCTAGCATAGGAAGAGTATTTGGATGAGTGTATTGATTCAGCCCATCTCCTCCCGACCTGGGTGTGCATATGCGGGGCAGCATGTGTCTCCTGAAACATAACTATGTCTATATGCCATCTGTCAAGTGATGCGAGGATTTGGCGAATTTTTTGGGGATTGGTGTAACCTCTAATGTTCCATGTTAGAAGATTAAGTTGCTTGGCACGTATGTCTGTCACAGCCATGTGAAACTGTAGTGTGTTCTAGGTTTGTAACCGTGTGTGGCCCGGCCGTATGCCTGCATAATGCAATGTATCAATTTGTCATTAGCATCACAATGAGAGCAATATATACAACATAAACGGATGTAGGCAGTGCATCTCAAGTGGTTTGATCCATAACAAGTAACTACATACCCCCCCGACCACCCCCCACCCACAACAGCAGCCCAAACCTGCTGAGGCCATACCCCCGTCGAACAAACCCATTGCATAGAACTGTGTTGGGGAACACCCATGTGGGGGTCCGCCTGAGCAACACGTCTCCATCCGAACTGTCGGATGTGGACGGACTACATTTATAACTCTCTTCTTATGTCCGTGAATGAACAGTAGGTAGTTACTTAACATTGAGTTACAGTATAAACTACAAATCGTCAACTTCGCCATCTGCCTGTGCCCTTTCCCAGCCACGTACCATGTGTTCACGATGGAGGGGTGGACCCAGCACAAACAACTGTTACACAAAGAAGGACAAGTGATTTCAAGTGGCCGAAGGTCAACTCAATGCAAGTGAGTGCAGTATGTGATGTGGGAGGTAAATCCATACCTGCAAGGCAGCACTGACATAGCCGATTGCACCCTCACCCTCCACCCTCTCTGTGCTGGAGTAACAAGAAAAATACAGTAACTGGTGTGGTCGTTATTAATAATGCGTCCATGCATAATGCCTGAGTTCGCTGTTGTAGACCGTTACAATGGTGCACCCACGTTGCAGTTTAGTTCCGGACACGGCCAGCGGTTCCCACCAGGTACCATCAAGTTCTACGATGTCTAGTTCTGTGGGTGGGCGAAAGCTGAGCCTGAGTGTAAAGTACAATCCCCCCTGCAACAACCTACGCACGCATTCCACAACTGCCCTTCGGAGCGCATCACGTGCAGTAAACTGCCTACAGTGTGTTGTTTACCAGGTTTTCGCCGTATCCGTACGTGGACTAAAATCTCGTGTCACCAGCTACCCGTGTGTGACTCCCACCCCTACACACATCCGCAGATCAGCCTAAGCACCTGTTCACCGTGTCAGGCTCGCCGTTGGCAGTGAGTTTCATTCACCCTATGAGTTCCTGAGGGGGTGGAGTCGGTGCAACCCACTGGACATAGCTAGTTCTCTGTTCCAGAATGTGTACATTTGTGGCTTCTGCTAGGTATGACCTTTCACTCAATATCTTCCTCCTGGTTGTCGCCTCTTTCATTTCTACATGAGGAAGTGATCTTCTTGATAAAGTCGTTGGCCGCTTTAGGTGAAGTGAGTAACGTTGATTTTCCTTTCCAAGTCACTTTCAGCCTTGCAGGGTACAGCATAGCATATTCCACCTTCAGATCGCGCAGCTTGGCTTTCGCCGTGTTAAATTCTTTGTGGGCCTGTTGAACCGCTACTGTAAAGTCCGGGTAGAACTCTAACTTGTTGTTTTGAAACGTAAGGTCCTTGTGGTCGCGGGCCAGTCGCAGAATCATGTCCCTGTCCCGGTAGTTCAGTACACGCGGGACAATCGGCCTGGGTGGCGTCCCTGGCGGTGGAGATGGCGCCAATGTGCGGTGGGCCCGTTCCACGATGAACACTTGGGATAGTGAGTCTTTTCCAAAAAGCGTTGTGCATAATTCTTCCACATAAAGTTCCATCTTTCCGGTGTTTGTAGATTCTGGTACCCCCGCTATGCGAATATTGTTGCGTCTCGACCTAGCTTCCAAATCTTCTGACTTGGATTTGATGACCTCCAGTATCTTCTCAAACCCCGTGCATTAGGACGTGCTCGTTCGTGCTTCATCCTCCACAGCAGAGATTCGCGTTTCCGCCTCGTCCAGCCGCTCGCCGTGCTTGTCCATTTTCGCTGCCATGTTGTCAACTCTGGACGTGAGATGATCCAATTTGCCATTCATGTCTTGTAGTGTGGACTGGATAGACTTCAGAATGGCTTCCATGTTGCTCGTTGTCGCACCTGATGATTCCGCTTCAGTATCCGAGTGTGATGAGGGTGTCCTGGTGGTCCTGCGGGTTTCGAAGCTAAGTTTGGGCTGCTGCTTGTCTGGTTTGCCCATCTTGTGACTAGTCCTGCCTAGTCGTTGCAGAGCGCGGTACAGTGCAGTGGGCTGGCTGTATTGGATCAAGTTCGTCGGTCACTGCAATTCGGCAGTGCCGCGGCAGTTGACCGCTGTGCTCTGTGAATCGCCTTGGTCCGTCGTGTGTAGGTTCGTGGTGAACATGCGGTTGTTTAGGGCCGGTACATGAACATACCTCCCGGTCCGATAGTGGCCTCCAAGCAAACTCTTGTCTGGCAGGGGTCTCTTTCCTTTACACGCAGTTCACAGACCGTGCTCAACATGCCACACCCACTCAGTCCTCGCCGCACGTCCCACACGTCTCAAAGCAATGGTCGGGAATCCCTGCATGAACTTTATTTCACAGCTTGTACTGCGGTGCGTTCCTCGCATGACCTATGCACTCCCCGGGATGTGTACCGCACCTGCTTGCCAACAGACTGTTCCCCTGTATTAGGAGGTCATGCGTTATACATTTGCCATGGAGTTGGATGGTGCTGCATATACTACCAGTCGCGCTTAAGGGAGATCGCAGTGATTGTCGCACTCTAGCACTTTTTTACCCTTGGTTAAAACCTCCGTGCTGCGTTGTCCATTGTAGTGCCACGCTCTTTGCCTTGGTCCCGGGTGTTGATGGCACGTGTCACCGTTGGCCTCGAGGCACTACCAACATGCATTCAGTTAGATCCAGTGGTCTCTCGCCGCGCCTCACTGAGTGCGTCTCCGCAGTCAGCTGCCTGGTTCCGGGTGGTTATTTGTGCCAGGAGGGTGTGTAGCGCCTTTGGGAAGCGCAGTGTAGCCAGGATGTGCACAGGTTGGCAGTGCGAGGGGCTTCGCCAAGGTTGGGGGTTTCTCTAACTTGCGTTGTTGTGACCCCGACAGTGCGCAGTTAATACCACAGCAGCGCAACTAATTTGGTGACCTCCGATGCGGTGGGGTGTCCGGTAATGACGCTGCTGCAGGCAATGGGCGCCGCCATCTTGTGAGCCGACTGCGCGCCAAATTCGTGTTTGCCACTGTGCCGGTATTGGAGTCCGTTAGTGCCGTTAAGGGGTTACTCGTTGTGGGCGCTTCATGTGCGGGAGCATTAAAGGTGAAAGCGCGATATATGAGCCACAGTCCGTTATATGCGCCGAAGGGCGGCGGGTGTCTCAGCCACGCAGTGCCTGTGCAGTGTACTCAAGTTCAGCGTTCATTTAGAGCCCTCTTGGTCCGTGAATAAAAGTAAGACCCATGCGCCTTACCGCTAGCGTGTTGCAGTCTGCAGCCATTCAGCGCCGGCTTCGCGTGGAGTCTCCAGGAACACTCTCGCGCCCGTTGCTGGGTCCGTCAGGTCCGAGGCACCGCAGCCGCCATCTTGCTTCAAGCCCCGCGACCTCCAGCCTTTCAAAACTTCCATAAATTCCGGCACGAAGATCCGCACCTCGAGGTCCCAGACTTTCACCGACCGTTCTCCACCTGGTTAGCCACCTCTGGACGTGTCGCTATCATATTTTCGGGAGCATTAAGTGTTAATAATAACACGATGTTTAGTCCGTCCGGCGGAGCTGTCTGTTCAGACAGCCATTCCGCAGTGCGCCCTCTAGCGCCCCCCTATATATATATATTTGGCAAGGAAAATAGAAAATATCATCTTTGCATTATCAAAATGTTAGGCCGAGATTGGTCACTCACTTCTTTCACAAACTCCTGGCCTTGATCTAATAGAACTATTTTCGGACTTCCATGGCATAAGTACAGTTGCAACAGTGTTGAAGCAACTACGGCTGCAGTCTTGGATTTCAGAGGAAGTGCCTCAACCCATTTTGAAAAATAATCTGTTGCAGAGTAGAGCTGGAAATGGGTATTTTGGGACTAGGCTAAGTCAAAAAGCTGGTGGTGACTTGCTTTCTGGCAGGAACATTGCCTTTATGAGGTGGACCAAAACCAACAAAAACTTGATATATTTAAAAAAAATGACTGTCCAACTTGAGCGACTGGGATTTATAGTTGTGCCATCCATTGTTTGCTTTACGATTGTCGGAATGCAAGGAAACAGTGTAAACTTACTCAATGCTAGCAACCTCCCATTAGGTAGAACTTATAAGTTCGACATGTTGACGCCTTATAACTTGAGCATGAAAGGTAATCTATTGAAGGGTAACTATTTTTTAAGAAATGTTTCTTCATTTCATGATCACCTTTTATACTATACACGCACCTATGAGAAAATGGAAACTGGAAAATGGAAACTGTTCTTTGTCTGACAAATACTGGCGTTCATTGGATACTTTTGGTAAGCAAAAGTTTTTTCAATAATAATAAGTTTGTTTTGAAAATTATTGTTGAAAAGTATGACTGGTTGTAAGAATTTGAAGTGCCTAAATATTTTTTGAAGTCCAGGGACAAGGGGGAATGCGCTTTTGATGGATTGGTCAGAGACATTTGCATACGCCTTTCCTCCTCAGCCTCTGATCCTGAAGGTGGTGTCCAAGCTCAACAGATCCAACATGAAGATGATTCTGATAGCTCCAGACTGGCCACGTCAATGGTGGTACTTGGACCTTCTGCAGTTGTCGGTACTCCCCCACAGGAGACTACCTTCCAGGGCGGACCTACTGACGAAGATGAGCGAGAAGATTCTCCATCCTAGCCTTCCCTCACTGAACTTGGCAACATGGCTCCTGAGGTCCAATAATACGGACACTTAAATCTGCCGCAGGACTGCATGCACATTCTGAAAGAGGGTAAGAGGCCTTCCAGAAGAGCGTCATACACGTTTAAGTGGAAGAGATTCTACCGATGGTGTGTTGCAAATCACTTTGACCCTACAAAAGAGGCAGGAGGAAGTGATTCTTCCTTACCTCCTTTATTTAGCTAGGACAGGTCTTAAATATGCCTCGATCAGAGTTCATTTGTCGGCCATTACTGCATATAGAAAATCGCTCAACAAACCTTTTTTCCAGTTGCAGGTTAAGGATTTCCTACAGGGGTTGAAGAAAGTATATCCCCCTGTTCCAGCTCATTACACAGATGTCTCAACCATGCGACGTATTGGTCAGCAGAAGCTGTTTATTCCTAACCATGCACTATCCCAGGGATGTACACTATCTCTTAACTGTGTCCTGCTCCCTCCATTTACTTCGTCTCAGGCATTTACTCATCCTGAAATGTCATTTGTAAGTTAAACAAACCAGGACTTGGTAATGATTGAATGAATGTGACAGTGAGTGTTATGGACAGGTCACTACTTGTGAGGTAAAAAAGGTAAAAAGGAAATGTAAACTGTGCTGCCTTTTTTATTAATGTTAGATAATTTTAAATGTACTAGGAAGAAGAATTAAAGTATCCTCTCCTGTATGTATGTGTGTATGTATTTATGTATGAGGCTGCAATGAGACACAACTTTGTCTCTTGAATTTACTCGTCCCGAAATGTCATTTGTAACTTAAACAAACCAGGACTTGCTAATGACTGAATGAATGTGACGATGTGTGTTATGGGCAGGTCAGTACTTGTGAGGTAAAAAGGTAAAAGGGAAATGTAAACTGTGCTGCCTTTTTTATTAATGTTAGATCGTTTTAAATGTAATAGGAAGAAGAATTAATTTATCCTGTCCTGTAAGTATGTATGTATGTATTTATGTATGAGACTGTAATGAGACACTACTTTGTCTCTGGCATAACTCATCCTGAAATGTAATTTGTAACTTAAACAAACCAGGACTTGGTAGTGACTGAATGAATGTGACAGTGTGTGTTATAGGCAGGTCAGTATTTGTGAGGTAAAAAAGGTAAAAAGGTAATGTAAACTGTGCTGCCTTTTTTATTAATGTTAGGTTGTTTTAAATGTACTAGGAAGAAGAATTAAAGTATCCTTTCCTGTATGTATGTATGTATGTATGTATTTATGTATGACACTGTAATGAGCCACAACTTTGTGTCTGGCATTTACTCGTCCTGAAATGCCATTTGTAACTTAAACAAACCAGGACTTGCAGTTGTCGGTACTCCCCCAAAGGAGACTACCTTCCAGGGCGGACCTACTGATGAAGATGGGCGGGAAGATTCTCCATCCCAGCCTTCCCTCACTGAACTTGGCAGCATGGCTCCTGAGGTCCTACAATACGGACAGAGTTATTTAAATAAACGGAGAGAATATCATAATTCCATCAGACGTGCTAAAACTACTTACTTTGCAGGCAGGATAGGAGAGGCCAAGAACTCAACCAAAGAGCTGTTTAGAATCTATAAGGAGATTTCCTTTTGCAACTCAGCTGTCGACCCTTCACTGGTCTCGGAGGAATCTTGCAACCGGATTGCCGCTTTCTTTTCGAACAAAGTGGCTACCATCTATTCCTCCTTTACAGGGGGGGGAAAAAAGGGATCTGAGTTTAGGGAAAACACATCGGAGGCTGATGGTGTCAGCAGACTGGACCATTTCTTTACTCCCTCCCCGGACAGGCTCCAACAGATATGCCGTACCATTAAGTCTGGGTCTCCTCGTGATCCGGCGGCACCTAAACTTCTTGCAGAAAGCATCGAGACTCTTGAACCATATATTAGGGAGGTTCTCGATGTATCTTTTAACTCCTACACTGTACCCAAAACCTGGAAACAGGCTGTTGTCCTCCCTCTTAAAAAAAAACGAATCTTAGTTGGGACCGGATGGACAACCTGCGTCCCATCTCACTCCTTCCCTATCTGGCCAAGGTGGCGGAAAAGGTAGTGAACCTCCAGCTTATGGCATTTGTTGAGCAAGCCAATCTATTACATCCTACTCAATTTGGCTTCCGGTCCCGCCACTCCACGGAGTCTGCGCTGCTGATGGCCACGGAGACCATCAGGCAAGGAGTAGATGAGGGCCAAACCATGGCCCTCATTCTTCTAGACCTAAGCGCAGCGTTTGACACTGTAGCACATTACACTCTGCTACAGTGTCTAAACAAAGGCGGTATAACGGGTTCAGCACTGAGATGGATTCAATCTTTCCTCACTGGTCGGGGCTTTCAGGTTAGACAGGGTGAACATTACTCCCGGATGTTCAATCTTGACCAGGGGGTACCTCAGGGCTCTGCCCTGAGCCCCACCCTGTTTAACCTGTATGTCTCCCCAGTGGCCACCATAGTTGAAGGCTATGGAATCCAGCTAGTGTCATATGCCGATGACACACAACTGGCCATCTCACTGTCACGGGCGCCGGACGTTGCGGCGATCAGCTTCAGTGCCTGCATGCAGGAGCTTGCATCCTGGATGTCTGACAACTGCCTGAGGCTGAATGGGTCCAAAACTGAGGTGCTCGTGGTAGGGGGTGGTCCGAGTGTGTGGTCATCGACATGGTGGCCGGCCTGCCTAGGAACGACCCCAGTGCCTTGTCAACAGGCAAAAAATCTTGGGGTTATGTTTGACTCTGCCCTCACATTTGCTCCCCAGATAGACCGGGTCACCGGGATGTGCTTTGGTATCCTAAAGAGTATACGTAAGATCCTGGATATACTTCCGGTCGGTGCCAGACAGACTCTTGTGCACGCCTTGGTTACATCAAGATTGGATTATTCCAACCTTCTCTATCTGGGTATAACAGCTAAAAGCCTTAACCGCCTCCAGGTACTACAAAATGCCACAGCACGGCTGGTGTTGAGGCTCCCAAAAAGAACTGCTTCTAAAGCGGCTCTAAAAACCCTCCATTGGCTTCCGGTGAGGGAGAGGATAACTTTTAAAGCACTATGCGTATGCCACCGTATCATCAACGGCAAAGCACCTATCCCTCTTTCTACCCTCATCACTCCCTATAGTCCTGGACGCAGGCTTAGATCCTCTGACACCGGGCTACTCGCTGTCCCTAAAATTAAGAAAACCCGAATGGGTGGCAGATCCTTCAGGTTACTGGCGGCGAAGAGTTGGAACATGCTTCCGAGGGAGTTACGCCTCGAACCCTCCGAAGTAAAATTCCGCAGAGCGCTGAAAACTTATCTCTTCTGCTCAGCATTGGTATAGCCTCCCTGTCATGTCTTCTCACCTTCTCTCCTAGCGCGGGGACACGCCGGTGTGCGTAATGCCATGCGCTTTATAAAATTCCAAAATAAATAATAATTTAAATCTGCCGCTGGATTGCATGCACATTCTGAAAGAGGCTTAGAGGCCTTCCACAAGAGCGTCATACTCGTTTAAGTGGAAGAGATTCTACCTATGGTGTGTTGCAAATCGCTTTGACCCTACAAAAGGGGCAGGAGGCAGTGATTCTTCCTTACCTCCTTTATTTAGCTAGGGCAGGTCTTAAATATGCCTTAATCAGAGTTCATTTGTCGGTCATTACTGCATATAGAAAATCACCCAACACACCTTTTTTCCAGTTGCAGGTTAAGGATTTCCTACAGGGGTTGAAGAAAGTATATCCCCCTGTTCCAGCTCATTACACAAATGTCTTAACCATGCGACATACTGGTCGCCACAAGCTGTTTATTCCTAACCATGCACTATCCCAGGGATGTACACTATCTCTTAACTGTGTCCTGCTCCCTCCGTTTACTTTGTCTCTGGCATTTACTCGTCCTGAAATGTCTTTTGTAAGTTAAACAAACCAGGACATGGTAATGACTGAATGAGTTTGACATTGTGTGTTATGGGCAGGTTACTGCTTGTGAGGTGAAGAACGTAAAAAGGAAATGTAAACTGTGCTGCCTTTTTTTAATAATGTTAGATTGTTTTAAATGTACTAGGAAGAAGAATTAAAGTATCCTCTCCTGTATGTATGTATGTATGTATGTATGTATGTATTTATGTATGAGACTGTAATGAGACACAACTTTGTCTCTGGCATTTACTCGTCATGAAATGTCATTTGTAACTTAAAGAAACCAGGATTTGTAGTTTTTGGTACTCCCCCAAACTTCCTTGCATAGGCGGCAAGTAACTTTTGTTGCATTCACCTTTTTTAAGCCTGGTAGAAAGGTGAAAAATTTCCAGACAATGCTGGTATATTTTTCCTTTGGTGGAGGTTCTGGAAAAAATTCTTGCTCTTATGAGTTCTCTGAATTAGAAGATGATGGTGGATTAGCAGCCATGGTATCTTTAAGTAAATCTCTTATCCAAAAAAGAAAGAGCAGCAGATCTTCTCAGGAGGTCTTTCCCTAACGAAAGTTCTAAGAAGAGTGATTGAAATGGGTGGGGTCCTTCAATATTTTCAATAGGAAGTGTAATGAACCAATCAAATCTCTTTTTTTGAGGTCACATGGGGTGCGCGTAGGATGCCCACACTCAGCACGCTCCCTGCTCGCACCGTACTAGCACCCAGCGCGACTTTGCGAAATTTCATTAAAAAGTGATGTACTTTTTAATAAAGTTAAACAATATTCAGATAATCTTTTGTCTTAATATTTATATTAAATATATATAAATAAGTTTTTCAACATAAAAAAAATTGCGGAGTTGCGCACCCACCGCGTCCGATATGCATATGACATCATGCCCTCCTGCGCGTCCATCACGTCAAGTAATACGTACAGAATTCAGTGGGTTATGGACATTTTAAGTCTCAATATCACAAATCTAATTTCTTTGCAAAAGGTTTTAATAGATGAAGAAATCATATAAAAGACAGTAATAGTTTATGATTCACTGATTAGCAAACTTCGTAACTCCCAATACTTTTTACGAAATTGGAAGTACCCTTTCCGAATTAGTGTTTAGTTCGATATTTTAGTTCGATATAGGTGCCAGCTCTTTACTGGCGGATTGCTTTTTTGTGTTTAAGGGCAGTTATCAGGCTGACATAGACTATGAGGATGTATATATGTGTGTGTCTCTGTGTGTGTCAGAATGGAAATAAGTATCCTTTCCTGTAGAAAAAGCAGTACACACCCAATAATGGAAGCTTTTAAGAGGGGAGTCAAGTATATAAAATCGATATAGATGCCAGGTCCTTACTGGCGGAATGCCTTTTTAAAGTTTATTGATAGTCATCAGGCTGATGTAGACTACAATGATCAATGTATGTGTGTGTGTGTCTCTGTGTTATATATGTGTGTGTCTCTGTGTGTGTTAGAATGGAAATAAGTATCTTCTCCTGCTAAAAAAAGCAGTACACGCCCGATAATGGAAGCTTATAAGAGGGGAGTCAGGCATTTAAAATCGATACAGATGCCAGCTCCTTACTTGCGGAATGCCTTTTTAAAGTTTATGGCCAGTCATCAGGCTGACGTAGACTACGATGATGTATGTATGTGTGTGTGTCTCTCTGTTATATATGTGTGTGTCTCTGTGTGTGTTAGAATGGAAATAAGTAACCTCTCCTGCTAGAAAAAGCAGTACATGCCCGATAATGGAAGCTTTTAAGATGGGAGTCAAGCATATAAAATCGATACAGATGCCAGCTCCTTACTTGCGGAATACCTTTTTAAAGTTTATGGCCAGTCATCAGGCTGACGTAGACTACGATGATGTATGTATGTGTGTGTGTGTGTGTCTGTTATATATGTGTGTGTCTCTGTGTGTGTTAGAATGGAAATAAGTATCCTCTCCTGCTAGAAAAAGCAGTACATGCCCGATAATGGAAGCTTTTAAGATGGGAGTCAAGCATATAAAATCGATACAGATGCCAGCTCCTTACTTGCGGAATGCCTTTTTAAAGTTTATGGGCAGTCATCAGGCTGACGTAGACTACGATGATGAATGTATGTGTGTGTGTGTCTCTGTTATATATGTGTGTGTCTCTGTGTGTGTTAGAATGAAAATAAGTATCCTCTCCTGCTAGAAAAAACAGTAAATGCATGATAATTGAAGCTTTTGAGAGGGGAATCAAGCCTATAAAATCGCCCACTCCAAACACCTTTGACAGCCAGGAAACCCTTACTTCCCTAAGCTGTTGTACCAAATGCCAGGAGAACATAATGGAAATATCTTACTATACTATGTTCAAAATTTAAGCTGTGCCTTTTGAAAAAAAATTCTAAGACAAAACAAAGTACCAAGTAATCTGAAGTAAATAGTCTTCATTGCGTGCTCCTTCGAATAACATTTTAAGAGTATTTATGGTGTGGCTACATCACAGTACAGCATGAGAGAATAGATTCTGAAAGCTGATGAGGGCTCCTGATCATGCATGGGCACCCTCTCACACAAAACCCAGCACTCAGCCTTCAGGATTGTTAAGGCCTGCCATAGGAGTGACTGATTACTTTATATATGTCAGTGATAAAATCAAACCAGTGAAAGTAAGCTTGACATTTTGTTTCACTTATGGTTGTACAGACGTGAAAGATTATGCATCTAAATCCATGGAAAAAGTTCTGGCTGTACGGAAGAAACTACTGAGAGGGCGCTTGGAAGCAATAGTGTCGAACATAACATTTGTACGATTCTTGTTTTTGTTCTCTCAAAACGCACCAATTGAGTTGATGTCTGAATTTTTGAATTGTAGACAATGCAGAACTCTTCAACAGAATGTAAATGTAAAAGAGATGTACATTAGCACATCTTAACTGCTATTGTAAAAAGTGTCAACTTAATTTGGGTAATTTGGTACATGTCTCATGATGACCATGTAGCCATTCTAAAGTTCGTATTAACCGCAGTTATGGTCTGCTTGCATCACAGAACAGCCTTACAGTAGGGATTCTGAAACACTTCTTTAGCTTTGATCTTTTTGTTATTAAAAAACAAGGAGAACATGCTAAAATACAGCATTGGCTAATCAAGCATTGGTTAGAATTGGCTGTTGAATTATGTAATAATCTGCAAACAGGGTCAAGATCTAGGGCATTATCAGTGTCAGCTTCTATTCTTGGATTGTTAAATATTGATTCACATGTGCCCTCCTACCTACCCACCAACACCTGTGGTTGATTCGTGTTATTATTTATTTTACATATGCATTGCCAACTCTATATTACACTTACTTACTCCATTATCAACCTCATGTGTGAATAGAATGTAACAATGGAGTCGATGCCCAAGCAGACTAATTAAAAAAGGAGGAGTGACTTTACTCCCAACTTGAAAGACTTCTTCAAAGAAATACTACTTATGATAATCTGGACACAACACTAGATGGCAGGAGTATGCAGAGTATGTAAATCTACAACTAGCATGCGAACACATCTTTACCAAGGAAAGAAACTTTTATTAATACATACATTTGTAACCTGAATAAGGTAACCAGGATGTTGCATTTGTTTCTATGCATTCAATGTGCACCCATCGGCAGCATTCTTGACATAGTGCCTGTTGTGAAGAAAGAGAAAATTAATTTGTTATTCTGTTCGGATTGTTTACAGGTCAATAGTTTCTTGTTTTGCTATCTTACATTTATTTACAAGCTAAACATAGTGCACTGTCCCCAGTCAGTGGCAAAGTGGTAATGAGTACATTACTAGGAAAAGTGTATATCCAGTGAACCAACATGGTGGATGCAACTCAGAAAAGACCCTTGCAAATCCATTAGTTATACTGAGATCCATCCTGTATCAGACCCATCCGCACAAGTGTGAATTGGAGATTATCTGTCACCAAAAACCCCTCAAGTACTTATATCTGTTACTTTTTAACTTCGTTGACTAGTCATATTGAGAGTATTTACTTTAACGTTATCCGTAAAAATGTGTGAATCTTTTTGGCTGCATACAGTACAGAAAGTTTCAAAAGACTTTAAATGTAAAAAAGATGTACATTAGCGCATAATAACAGCAATGGTAAAAATTGTAAACTTAATTTGCAATATTTTTTACATGTTTCCAGGGCTTTACCGATCGAGTACATAGGACAGACACAACTGTTCAAAACAATTTGTAATGGCAGGATAACAAACATAATTTTAAATTCACAAACATAATGGAAATATCTTACTATACTATGTTCAAAATTTAAGCTGTGCCTTCTTATAAAATAAAAATAAAAAATAAAAAGTACTAAGTATTCCAAAGTTTATGACACCACTAGGGTATTATACATTTTCTATCATGAAATGTTAAAGTCAAACCTGATGAGTCCATTAGGTCCATTGCAATTTTCATTCAGCTTGTGGCGACCAGTATGTCCCATGGCTGAGACATCTGTATAAGAAGCTAGAACAGGGGGATATACTTTCTTCAATCCCAGCAATTGGCTGCTGACTTATGTAACATTCTGCAAACTGAAAAAAGAGTTAAAAATGTATATGTTGTACAAATGTCCAAGCTTAATTTTAATGTACATAAAAACAGTTGTTCTCAATAGGATTGGGGTTGAAAAGCAACCACCAGAGGTTTCAAACCAACTGCATTAGGACCATACTAGTGGTGAGACAAAATCATATGCGAATACCGATATGCTTCCAATGGGCACTATGGACGCGTTTGGTAGGCGTTCACAAGTGTCATTCCTAAAAGCCCTCTTTCCTGTTTACAACTATTCTAACGGAAAAAGTTATTAACATAAAGTAACATAAAGTAATGTATATTCAACACATTAATGTTTAAAAAAAACATAATGGAAGTATCATTACCAGCATGCAGAAAACACCTCAATTGTAGCTGTCCTGTTGTTTTTGGTTAGATTCTATCACTAACTGCCATTGGTCATATTCGGGACGCTTCAATATCTGTAGGAAAACCTTTTAGAGACATATGAATGGTTATGTTAACTATTTCGCTTTCATTCATTTCATAAAGAGAAACCATACTGACATTTTTATTTTTGCAATATAAGAAATAATAAAGAGATATTGGAAAGTTTCATAGGAAAAGGTTACCTCCAATTTAGTAAAAAGTCTTTTTTTTCATTTTATTTTTTTTATTGGATTTTTTACAGAAAAAAGACAATACAACACATAAGACAACACCCCCCCCCCCTCCGATCGGGCAGATTAGATATGAAACAAAAAGAATTTCAAAAGCATATACATATTATGAAAGAAAAAAGTAAGTATATGAATTAACACATGATTATTCACGGACAAATAAACATTGGATGAGATAGGTACACATTGAAACTAGACAATTGTAGCCAGGTTATTGTTATAAAATAACTAGGATTCAGACCATTCTATTAAGGGTGACCAAATTTTAAACCTTTAATTCTACGTTTCCTACCTTTAGTTTTATATATTGCCATTTCTAGATTAAAAATTGCTAACAATCTTGAAAACCACTGTTGGTACGAGGGGGCAATAGGATCTAACCAAGCTGATGCTATACAAATTCTTAATACGGCCATCGAAATAAAAATCAATTCATGACCAATATTCGGATTAGTACAATTTGTTAGGCCCAGGACAACTGTTTGATCAGATAGAGTAACAGCGGTTTTGAGAATTGATGAGAGAAAATGTTCAATTTTTGATTTGAGAGAGATTAAGGATGGACAGGATGAAAAAATGTGTATACAGTCCGCATCTTGTAAGTTACTTCGAAAGCAGCATGTTCCTCTGCCACTACCCCGTTTGGCGTTTCTATCTGGAGTATAGTACATAAAAAAACATATTTTATAAAATTGTGTTTGCAGTTTGGTTGACAATAGTGTAGTTAGTGTTAGGCCATACACATACTCAAATTCTTCTGTAGAGATTATACATTTATTTTGCCATTTCTGAATAATCTTCTGCCTATCATCCAATAAATGTATCAGTAGTAACTGGTACAACCCCCCGATCCGTATTTTTTCCTGATAGTGGCTAAGAATTTCAGCTAAAGTATTTTTAATCATAGAGTTCTCTCCTCTCACACGTCATGATAGATAGTCTCTTATTTGGAGATATTTAAAGAAATCTCTCCATTCCAAATGATACTTGTCTTTCAAAAATTCAAAAGAGTATAGCCCTTCTGAGGAGAAAAAACACCCTATATGAGTAATTCCGGCTGTGAACCATCTATCGATATAGGAATCTTTGAATATATCTGGTAAGAGAGGATTATTTTGTATGGGTGAATAGAAAGATAATCGTCCCAGACCAATCATTTTCCTTACGGATTTCCAAACTTTAAACGCTGCGATGAGTGTTTTTAATCTTACTTTTTTATGGTAACTATCGAAGAGATATCTCCAAAGATAACCGGTACTTCTGTCACCTAATATTATTTGATGAATTGTAGGAGCGTCTTTATCCGCAGTTGTCCCTATTCCATCGAGAAGAAACAGCTCATGGTTATATAACAAGACTGTTGCGCAATAATATAGCCTGAGGTTCCAAAGGCATAATCCTCCTCTTTCTTTGGGAAGTGTCAGTAGTTTATAGGCGCGACGGGGATGTGTGTATGACCAGATAAAATCCGTGAAGATATGTTCCATTCTTTTAAACCACTGGTCTGAGATTTCTAGATTAATGGCTCTAAATATATACAAGAGTTTTGGAAAGTAGACCATTTTTAAAGCATTGACCCGTCCGATCAAAGTGAGATGTAGATTATTGATACGGCGAAGATCTTTTTGCGTTTTATTTAATATAGGTTTTAGGTTCAGGTCAACTAAATTCTCTAGTTCAGGTGTTATTATAACCCCTAGATAAGTGGCTGAACTTGTTATGCGTGGATCTGTCATGACACATTTGTTGTTGATGATTATTTGGGTTTTCCCTCGATTCAGATCATATCCTGAAATGTTGCCAAATCTTGAAGCCTCCTGCTCAATAATTGGCATAGCTAGGTTTGGATTAGCAGTGACAATGGCTATATCATCTGCATAAGCGAGAATTTTTGTTGAGTGTTTATTTGAAAAAATGGCAGTTACATTCCTATTATTTTGTAGTCTCCTAATGAATGGATCAATATAAAGAGCGAACAACAGCGGGGAGCAGGGGCATCCCTGCCTAGTTCCTCTAGAGATTTTTAGTTCCTTTGAATTACCTCCATTAACCATCACCATAGCATGAGGATTGATGTAGAGTTTTTGTATTGCCTGTATGAAAGCCAGGTTGAAACCAACCCTGGGCATTGCCTGCCATAAGAATGACTAGGAGACCCGATCAAAAGCTTTCTCGGCGGGGAAGGAGCTACGCTATGAATCAAGATGGCCACGTAAGCTCCCGGCTCCGCTGACCTCCGCCAGCAGCTCGCTTATCCTGTCTTTAATCCTGACCTTACACCTGATTTTCTTGTTTATAAAGGTCTACTGCTTCTAAAGGTGCAATCCCGAGATTTCTACCTCATCGGCTGACGAAGATACGCCGTGTTTTCATTCTCGGCCTAATAACGTGTGGAAGCCGGGGCTTCGATTTCTAGACTATCCGGGTCAGAGTTGAACAACATCGGCCGTGAGACCTGGACTGAGCCCGGTCTCCCGAAGAGTGCCTGAATTGTTGACTTTTTGTGACGATCCTTTGAACGATCTACACCGAGGACACACCAGCGTGACACGCCGGCTGCTGTGGTGGGGGTCTGGTGCCCGGGGACCTTGCTGCCCTCCCGGGATCGACGGGCTGGGGCCCTCTCTGACGGCGAAGGTGTGTTCTGTAAGATGAGGAGCGCCCATTACTTGATATCAGTTTGCGTGGCCTGCGACTCCGGAGTAGCCGGCCTCCGGGGTTCAAGTCCGGCTCTGTCGCCTATTGAGAGGGGATGGAGCGGACGGAAGGCGCGCCATCGCTGCAGGCCGTTGTGGCCGCCATTGGGGCGCTCCATTCGCACACAGTCGCTGTGTTCCGGACATTGATGGTGAAAGTGGACGGTATCCTGGAACCTGAGGACGACACCTCGATTGGTTTCCGGCTAGAGATGGTACCAGCGGTGCATTGCACATCAGAGGTCGAGGTCCCCGTGCATAACCCGGAGTACATGTACCTTGACGGTCCCCTATTACAGACAAGCCAGCCCGTGCTTCTCGCTAGCGTCTCTTGCCTGATCCTGCTGCCGCCTAACGCCTCTATAGACGGTCTTCCATGTGGCTACGAGTTCCTTGGTGATGGTTTGGGATACTCGCTGTTTTTGGACACCTTTCCTCGTTAGAGCCGTGAACTTTTATCCTGTATTCGATCCTCCTGTGCTGACAAGAACTTTTGTGGACGCTTTGCCTTTTCCTTCAAAATGGCGGCTCGAGTGGCAAAGACTCTTATGACGGACCGTACTGGCCAGGGCTGAACTTTATCGCTGGGTTCCGATAACATAGCTTTTAGCAATGCCGGGGTTGTGCCTATATCGTGACGAGAATTGGGTGGTTGTTGTTTATCCTCCCCTGACTGGTTTGTATAATTGCTAAATATTGATTTTACCATGTCTCGGGGTGGTCGCTGTTGGCGGGGGGTACGGGAGACCGGGAGTGTGTTTGCTTTCTCCTCCTCCGCTTTCTCTTCTCCCTTCCTTTAGGGTAGTTCTTGGGCAATAGGCACGCTGCTAGTGGGGTTAGGCCGTAGCCATTGCAGGGGTGCAGGGTGGGGGGTTAGGGGTGGGGTTTTTTTTGGTTTTTTTTGCCTTCTTTTGCCCTATGGCCCCTTTTGTCTTTTCTTTTTCCTCCTACGAGAGATGGGCTGTTTATTTTTCACGAATCCTTTATTGTCCGGGTGTCTTCGCTGGCTTAATTATCCTGTAACATTGTGGATGAGGTCACGCGGGTGGGATTGCTTTGATTGCTTAATAGGTTGCTTATTTCCTATTTCCGTTATGTGTACCCGCGATGGGCCTTTTACTTCTTACAGTGAATATTGATTGTATATTTCCCCCGCCTGGCCCTGTTCTGTATTTTACTGCGAAACACCTGATATCTGTATTGCCTGCTCTTGTCTTATTGTTAAAATAAAAAAATATATATAAAAAAAAAAACCTTTCTCGGCATCGAGTAGTATTAATGCCATCGGGTCTCCTGCCCCCTGGGTATAGTCAAATAGGCTGATTACCCTTCGTGTGTGATTGGTAGTGTCTCTCCCGGGGATAAAGCCATGCTGGAATTTGGATGTAACTTTATGGATTATTGATGAGATACGGTTGGCGAGTAGTTTGGAGTAAATTTTAGAATCTGCATTTATTAATGTGATGGGTCGATACGAGCCCATCTGATCAGAGGGTTTATTTTTCTTAGGGAATATCACGATTTTTGCCATAGACCATGAGTTGGGGGGTTACCCTCGTCTAAATAAATGTAAGCATAGGTTCAACAGAATTTCTTGAAGTTGATCCAGAAATGCTACGTAAAATTCAAGGGGAATAGCATCTACTCCAGTTGCCTTCCCGCGGGGGAGATCTTTTACCGTTTTTCTTATTTCCTCAATGTCGGGGGCCTTTTCCAAAGTTAACTGGTCTTCAGTATTGAGTTTGTCACAGGTATCTATATCTAAATATTCAGTAATTTTCTCTTGGTCTATTTCTCCCTCTTCTTTCTAGAGAACACTGTAAAAATGCCAGAATGCTTCTCTGATCTTCTCTGAGTCGGATACTCTGCCAATTATAGGGTCTTGGATTTCCTGTATTACATTTTGTGTAGTCTGCTGTCTCATGCGGATTGCTAATTGCTGACCGACTGACTCACTAACCTCATATATTTTTTCCCAGTGAACAGTAGAATTTTTTAACTGCTTTATTGATATATATATTGGTAATTACCGCCTTAGCTATTGCAACCTGAGTTTGTGCATTAGTTATCTCTTCTGTGGTAAAAGAGCTTCTTGTTACCCTTATAAGATCTTCCTCCACCCTCTTTAAGGTTTCTTGTAAGAGTCTTAATGTTTCTCTTGCAGATTTGTTCTTCCTGAATGAGTATTGTATAGTTTCACCCCTAATGCCTGCTTTTAGGGCGTCCCAGACAAAATCTATCGTTGTGCTGCCAATATTGACCAGTAAAAAGTTTGGAATCCAGCTTCTCATGTGTTTACAATATTCACTCTCGAGGAGCAAAGACATCTCAAATGTCCAGGCTTGTGATGTCTGTGTAAAAAATGTTGTCTCGACTGTAAGTATCAGAGGATTATGATCAGACATAATACGGGGTAGCTTTTCTACTTTGGACGAAGTTTTAATTGAGCTAGAAATCAAGAAGTAATCAAGTCTTGCGTGTGTATGATGTGGATTTGAATAATATGTATACCCTGGATCATCGGAATTGTTGTTTGTAATCTGCCACGCATCAATTAACCCATGGGTAATACATAGTTCCTTGATTGCTTTAAAGACTTTTGACTTTTGACTTTTCGTCCACGGTAATTCCAGTCATCATTTGTTGACCAGTCATAAGGGAGATTTATATTGAGATCACCACAGAATATAAGAGGTAGCGGCCAATTAGTAAATTCGAATTTTGCTACTCAGTGAATCATAAACTATTATTGTCTTTGTTGAAGGTTTCAAAATCTGGAAAAAAATATTAAAGAAAGAAGTTTTAATATGGAGAGTTTACATTTTATGGTAGAGATGTCTGCTCTTGATACATTTCAAAACAAAATCATTTAAAAAAATGACCATTACATTTATTTTAAAATATTTATTTTAAAAATATTTAGTCACTTTAAACTATTACAACTCATATTTTTCAACAAAAACAATAATAACTTTCAAAAAACCTAATTACTTCTCACCTATTAAGGAGATATTTACACCAGCCATTGGAACATCATTACAACACACATACAAATGATGTACCCTTACTTAAAAAAAGGTACCCTTTAATAGATTACCTAGGACGCTCGAATTAAAAGGCCTCAACATGTCAAGATTATAAATTGTACGTAAAGGCATCTTGCTAGCATTATTGACTAATTTTACAAGCTTTTCTTGATTATTGGCAATACGGTACGGTCCAGTAAACTAATGCTCCAAAATGCCTCCTTTTCTTGTTGTTCGCTTGCAATTTGTCAGAAGCACTAACTCTCCTTCTCTGAAAGTGCACAGCTTATATATTAGTAAAGCAATAATGGTAACAGTTAATACGAAGCGCACGGCGTGTATAAGCAGGTAAACACAGTTTCAAGTCCAATTGGTGCTCTAAGTGGAAAGAGTAGGTTACCACTACCCAATAAATGTCACGAATGACTAAACATAGGCAATAATCCACCAAGCACTCGTCTTCAAATATAGTCTGTATGATCCAATTGTTCAAATTCGTTTATTCCATCAATTCTTCATCAGATTTCTTCATCCAATAACTGACACAATAATAGCCAACACGTGTTTCGTCTGATCAGTATATGATATAGACTTCTTCAGGGCTGTAATTAATATAATAACCAAAATTACACCAAATAGTATTGGACTCAATATTCACAATAGAATACACCAAATCCGTGTAATAAAGAAAGGTAAATCAAAGAAGTACCCGTCACCAAGAGTAAAGCTTGAAAACCCAAAGTGTGTCAATTCATATCTAGTACCCGAGTCTGAGTACCTTACAACAGAAAGTTTAAATCGTATAATTATAGGTAACATGAAATACCAGATAGGACCCAATCACCAATCACAACAGCAGATTGGTCAACATGCTGGATTTATTACATCCTCAGTAACTCACCATAGCTCCTAATGCGAACAATTATATTTCGTGATCCTCACAGTAAATCAAATACTTCAGTCCAAACCAATCGTGGTAATAATCTGTAAGTAAAGCTAGCACCTATTAGTATACACTATATTTGTATTATAACAGTCATACGCCAAACTGTAACTGAGCACACTCTACAATCTTCCTGCCCAATTACTATATACTCCGAATTGGCCAGCATATCGCATAGGTATTGGCTACTGATAAGTATACCCTTCTCTCTCAATACATTTTCTGCTCACAAAAAGTATACAAGCTGTAGTTAACTAATATACAGTTGTATTAGTATCCTGTAAATACCTTAATGTATGAATAGAGTCGCCTTCCAATAGTTTACTTCGTCTCAAAATTAAGGAGATATTTACACCAGCCATTGGAACATCATTACAACACACATACAAATGATGTACCCTTACTTAAAAAAAGGTACCCTTTAATAGATTACCTAGGACGCTCGAATTAAAAGGCCTCAACATGTCAAGATTATAAATTGTACGTAAAGGCATCTTGCTAGCATTATTGACTAATTTTACAAGCTTTTCTTGATTATTGGCAATACGGTACGGTCCAGTAAACTAATGCTCCAAAATGCCTCCTTTTCTTGTTGTTCGCTTGCAATTTGTCAGAAGCACTAACTCTCCTTCTCTGAAAGTGCACAGCTTATATATTAGTATGCTCATCTACACCATTTGTCTGTGGGTGATAGGTTGCACTTACAGAATGTTCTATTTGTAAAAGCTTAGATAAAGATAACTCTGAATTAACCTAAAAAAATAGGTATCATTATATTCAGCAAGCAAAATAGGAAATAGCATTGCATTATACAAATGTTAGGCCGAGATTGGTCACTCACTTCATTCACAAACTCCTGGCCTTGATCTGATAGAAGCCTTTTTGGACTTCCATGATCTAAAAATTGAGAAATAAACATCAAGGAAAGTTGAAATACATGTCTTCAAATAAAAAATTCAAAACAACATTTTCACTTTGTATTTCAAGTGCAGGTGCAAAACGTGTAATTTAAATGAGAAATATATGGGTTTCAGAAACAAACGTCTATAAGACTATCACAATGGAGATTTATATTAAAAATATATATTTATAGAAGCAAGAAAAATTATAACTCACCCATTGTTCAATTTCAATTGACATATTTGGCAAATAAAATCGGGAGGACAGCCTTTTTTTCATTTTGTTGATACCAGAATGCCCATTAATAAGAGACAAATGGAATTCAGAAAAAACTTTTTGGGCTGCTTCAGCACCAATGACAATTTTAGTGTTCTTTTCTTTACCAGTGTAGAACAAGTTACCATCTATTGAAAAAAGAGAAAAGAAAAATGTTACAGTAACTATACATGTCAAAAAGAAATACATGAAATGAGACCATGCCTTTTTCTCAACCAGCCTTAAAAAATTACAATGAAAAAGCAAACATGAATTAAAAAACTTATAGTACCGTCAATGGTGAATTTTTTAGACAGTCTACGCAATCCATGCTACTGGACTTTAGTGAAACCTTCAGGATACACATTATGTCTCACATAATCAAAAAGCTCTTGGTACTTAGTGGCATCCATTTCTATTTAAAATGAGGATAAACATAAAAACAAGGTTAAGAGAATATCATCACATGCTCACAGTACATTACAATACCATAAATAACTAAATATGTGAGTGAATACCCCAATAATATAAAACTGCCCCCCCCACCTCTGACCCCTCACTCTGCTCACAAACTTTAAAGAAGGGACAGCCACGTGGTGCAGCACTTCACAATCATGTCGCCTCACATTCAGGGCCGGGGAGAATAAGTGGTTGCTGTAAATGCCCAGAAACAGAGGCCACAAGAAAGACCCAAAGGAAAGGGCACTTTGATGAAGATGCCAAGTTGTAACTTAGGGAAAACAAGCTGCTTCAGCAACGAGGCCTGTGCATGGGATGGCCACGTGGTGCAGTGCTTCACAATCAGCGTGGGAGAGATTAAGTGCCACTGGGAGATTAAGTGATTTGCAAACACACAGAGGTTGGGCTCTGTTTGTAAAATGGTCGCCCTACGCACTGTGGTTATCTCAAGTTGGTGGTACCATAAAGTGCTGACTAGCTTGTCACTTGTATATCAATGATTACCACTAGTACTCTAAGCCTTGAATAAAACCTGCCCTACAAATGAGGACCACAAAACCTTGTCACTCTGGTGCAGCACTTACCAATAAGCCACAGGGAACAGGAGGAGTGCCTCTCACCCCTCTTGTCGAAGTTTCAGAACATTCGACTACTTACCAAGCTTTATTTCCTAGGAGAGATGTTTCTACAGAAATACTACACCACCTTTCCAACTTCAAAATATGAAATACCTTTCAAGCTACCTTTCTTCCCAAATGCAGCACAGAACATAGCCCCTTCAAATACTCAATGAAGTTCCATATATTTAAGATGAAGGCAGCACCGGTTATCTTGAGATTCTAAACCAAGACAAGTTAAAGAAGCAGGAAACCATGCTAAAATACACTGCTTCGAGAACGGCCATGTGGCGCTTGGCAAATTAAAGAAAAGCGGCAGGATTAAGTGATTTGCACAGAACAAAGAATAACAAATGAAGTTTAATGTTATTACAAAACATGGAGAGCATGCTAAAATACAACATTGGCCAATCGATTACATGTGCAGTGCAGGGGGAGGAAGCAACATGTGGTGCACTACTTAAATATTGAAAGGCAGCAGGATTAACTGATTTGCCCAGAAACAACGGCTATCAAGGCAAGTTATTCGACATACAAAAGCTGGAAACCGTACTAAAATACAGCATTGCCGAAAACATTACTTTTGCAATGCAGGGAGCATGTGATGCACTACTTACATGAAAAAAAACGACATCGCATTAACTTGAACAGCACGTAGCACACTGCTACGGGAACGGTCACGTGGCGCTTGGCAAATTAAAGAAACGCAGCAAGATTAAGTGATTTGCACAGAAACAAAGGTTACGAAGTCAACTTTAATGACATAAAAAAGCAGGAAACCGACCGAAAATTTGCATTTATGTGGTACTTAAAGATCGTTCACATTAATTAACTTAATTACCCTTAAAAAAAGTGCTCAACTACGGAGAAGTGGATACGAACACTTTCAATGGCTGTGACTGCGGAACAGGAAATGTTCCAGTTTAGCGACGCGATGCAAGGAGTGAACACTATCGGGAGGGCTGTGACTGCGGAATAGGAAAAGTTTGAGAAGGTTGGAAGGTTATAAATGCTTTGCAGAACGATGATTGGTTGAGCATGATGTCACTGGGTGTGAGAGCTGTGATTGTGCATGTTGTAATTGAGCATGCGCAAATAAAATGCAATACGTTAGGGCTACACGGCCAGATGGTGGGATGTATTGTGCGCATGCGCAAAGTGAAGGCAATGCCTAGGGGGTAAAAACACAGATGGGGTTCAGATATCAATAGAACACCGGCTCCTGCAGGAGGCGGGGAGCCAGCGGGACCGTGGGGGGATTGGAGACCCCCACAGTCCCCAACGGTGAGGGCCAGCCCTGGGGATGGGCTCCCTGGCGCTACCAGTGGCACGGGAGGGGGCCACACGGCCCCCTCCCCATTAACAAAATGTTTTTAAAAGGCCGGACCCGGGGAATGGGGTCCCCGGGGCCTTGAAGTGGCCTCAGGAGGGGGGCTATGCAGCCCTCCTCAATAAAAAACAAACAAATAATTGCCCATGCCCCGGGGGATGGGGTCCCCAGTGCCAGGAATTGGCCACAGGAGGGGTGCCACGCAGCCCCCTTCCCATAAAAAAATAATACGGATACTGCGCGCATTGTCATCGTACCATTTGCGCACCCTTCCGATCGCGCGCTGAAAGCTAACTGGCTGTCAAGTGGTTGTCAACAATAAAACTAGAAACTGTTAGCAGCCATTTTATGCCTCGGTAGAAGGGAGGCTGAAGAAGCCAGTGAAATGTGTGTTTAAAACGTGTAAAAGGGGGCAGGGTAGACACACCCTGACCCTCTAGGTCTGCTCAGGTGGTCCCACAAGGACCCTCAGGGCCCAAACAAATGTACTTTTTTTGGGGGGGGAATCGCGGCGTGCGCGTATGATCCGCACATTCTAGCTAAATTTTTAAAAAAAGAAACGTGGGCTTCCACGCGTCTTTGGTAATTTGCATTCTTTCAACTGTTTAGAGGAGAGGCAGCAGTGCTGGATACAGGATCCACCACTGAGTAAGAAAAGTTAACGATAACACTACTTACCTGCTAAGTGAATTTCTTCCATAGGCTAATATTGACTGGTTTCACTTGGAAATTCTCCTAAGTGTGGAGTTTTGGAACTTTAAAATATTCACCTAAAATCATCCGAACAACGACTTCCAATTTAATCACCTGTTATCAGGAGAGAACCCAGTGCTGCATCTTTTAGCCCAGCACTGACCCTAAAAAGTCATTCTAAGCATACTTACAAGTAACTTGTATTTCCTTCCTCAGGAATCCATTGTCTGGTTTTCACCAGAAAAGTTTCTAAGTGTCTATTTTCACAAACTAAAAATATTTCTAAAAAATTGCCTATATTACTTAAACGCATTATTTAAACTGTTTACAGGAGATGCACCAGTGCTGGATCCAGGGTCCACCACTAAGTTAGAAAAAGTGACAATAGCACTACTTACCTGCTAAGTGAATTTCCTGCCATAGGATAACATTGGTGATTCTATATGAAAAAATGTCTGTCAACTTTTAAAATACAATAATTTCCTTAAAAATCACTACTGTAACTAAAACGCGTTTACTCAACTGTTTACAGGAGATGTCCAAGGACGGAATCTAGGATCCAGTCCCGTGGTTAGAAAAGTAATCTATAAAGTAACTAATTGCATTTAACTAGAAATTTACATTGAGGTCAATGGTCAATTGTGATTGAAATTGTGTTTCCCATTGCAACAACTGTAGCTACTGTACTTAAAAGTCTATTGCCTATTTGCAAAGTATTTAAACTAAAGTAATTCATTCTGATAAAGTATATTTTGTAATGTAATGTATAATGTAATTATATTGTAATTTAAAAAATAAAATATCTAAAAATAAATAGTTAAAACATTTTTATAAATCAGTGTCAAAAAAATAAATATAACAGTTAATACATCTAAAAATTGTAATTTACAAAACCTTCGAAATTCACTGAAAAGACCATAGGATTCAAGCCTGATATAGTTAGGAATTAGCATTTAAAAAACCTTAGAAATTCACTGAAAAAACCATAGGTTTTAGGGGTGTTATAGTTAGGAATTAGCATTTATAAAAACCTTTGAAATTCACTGAAAAAAACATAGGTTTGAGGCTTGTTATAGTTAGGGATTATCATTTAAAAAACAATAGAAATTCACTGACAAAAGCATAGGTTTCAGGGGTGTTATAGTTAGCTGGACATTTCACTCATACAAAACCATTGTAATTCCTTTGGTATAGTTAGTTCTACTAACTGTAACTCTCGCGCCCGCAATCCATTGGTGATGATGTCACATATTACATCATTCATGACATGGTCAGTGACATCACTGATGACATCACTGATGACATCTCAAATGACATCACTGGTGACATCATCCACATGACAATCAAATACACTTCATCATACACTACTATAATCTTTCATCACTCACTGTACCATATTTGAATCCATTGACACAGCAATACAAGTATCTAAAAACCTACTCAGTGATTCCTATATCTACACATACATCTAATCACTTACCTATAGATTCACTCATGCATGATGTCAATATTCAATAGAACACTATCAAAAATACTTATACATTTATATTGACATTACACACCAGCACATATCCTATTCGGCTGCCCCGCCGACCCCAAATGGAAAGATTGGTGGCCGGCAGCCATGTTTCCTCCTACTGGCGACTCAGGGGCTGCAAAAAACCTGGGTATTCCGCTTGACAACTGTCTCTCCTTTGGGGCCCAAGTGTCGGGATTAGTTGGCAAATGCTTTGCCACTTTAAAGATGCTGAGGAAGTTCCTACCGTTTCTGTCCCTGGAACACAGGAAGATCACCGTTCAGGCCCTGATTGGCTCCAGGCTGGATTATTCTAATGTTCTCTATCTTGGTCTGCCTGTCTACCTCCTATCGCGTCTTCAGGTGGTACAGAACTCTGCGGCTCGTACCATTTTTGGCCTCCCCAGGAGAGCAAGGGCCAGTGAGCTTCTCAAGACTCTTCACTGGCTCCCCATGAAGAAGCGTATCATCTTTAAGGCCCTAACCATTGCATTTAAAGCTTTGCATGGTACGGGTGCCCGCTATCTTGAGAAATGGGTCTGCTTCTACTCTCCTGCCAGATCCTTGCGCTCTTCCTCTCAAGCCAAAGCAGTTACTCCCATGATCCGCAGTGCCCGCTGTGGTGGGCGCTCCTTTAAATTTCTCGCCCCGCAGCTATGGAATGATCTCCCTTTCTCTCTGAGATCCAGCCCTAATCTTCTGGCCTTCAGGAAAGACCTGAAGACCTTCCTCTTTCTGCAATAACACCGCATGCGGAGCTATGCTTCTGTCACTCATCCGTCTGTCTTTCTTTTGGACTTGCTGAGGCTCTTACAGCGCCGGGACACTCTTCGGTGTAGCCGTGCGCTATAGAAGCACCCCTTAACATAACATAACATAACATTCGGTTATGCAGTCATCCTACTCACTTTTGCAAACAATGTATCATATTTACATTTACTCAGCTACACACTTATAGAAATAGCACTTCATCTATTCATGTAGATAGTAACTCAAATTTAGTGTGTTATGAAATCACTACTATAAGTATACAGTTATCTGTACAGTCACTCATGCAATCAATGAGTATTATGTATACCTATTTATATACAACTGTCACATACACTATCTTTTATTTTTGTACTTTGTTGAACATGTACAATTGAGGAATATATTTACTCATTATCACACCCATAAAGATATTCACTAATTTAAACAACTAATATAACACGTAGTCTTAATGTCATATACCTACTGAATTAATTACTCACATATCTTTGGGCAGTCAGAGATCTCCCACTGAACCACACACATTCACTCTCCCATATAAATAGTCGGTTAACTAATCAATAACTAATATAGACTTTCACGTACCTAGTAACCAACTTATGCAGTAGTTTACACAACAACTGACGAAGTAATACAGATATTCATACAGTATAGTCAGTATCCAATATATTTAGTGAGACACTATACATTAGTCAAGTAAACAATCAATTACACTGCTACTGAATCCTGTATCCAGATATTTATATATCCACTCATTCTTCAATGTAGATTTCTATATATATTGAACATATTTAAATAACAAACCAAACCACATTCACAGGATGATGTCATAAGTGATGTCACCAGTGATGTCATTTGAGATGTAATCAGTGATGTCATCAGTGATGTCACTGACCATGTCATGAATGATGTAATATGTGACATCATCAACAGTGGATTGCGGGCGCGAGAGTTACAGTTAGTACAACTAACTATAACACAGGAATTTCTATGGTTTTGTATGAGTGAAATGTCCAGCTAACTATAACTTCCCTGAAACATATTGTTTTTTCAGTGAATTTCTATGGTTTTTTAAATGATAATCCCTAACTATAACAAGCCTCAAACCTACGTTTTTTTCAGTGAAAAAAATATTATACAAAACTTATAAAATATTAGAAAAGAAAAACAATTTAATTTAAAATAAATATTAAACAACATACATTTTTTAGAATATACAAAAAAATCACAAACAAAATAGATTGAAAATGTAAATATTATTTTGTAATTCATAATACCTTACACAACACAACAATAACAATTTGTTATACATCACACTAAAAAATGCACTACCCTAACTACAATAAATACACAATTACATAAAATATAACATTGAAAACTACTACAATTTACTATTCCTATTGCAAATAATACAACAACAAAAATGATCAATTATAAAAAAAAATACATATATTTCAACTCCAGTCAATGCAATAGTACAGAAAGTGTTGGATTGCAGAGGGGTAAAATGTATTATTACCACTTGAATCAGTACAACTGTAGGGAAAATGTTGGATTCTGGAAGGGTAAAATTAACTATTCCCACTTGAGTCAGTACAACAGTAGGGAAAATTAACTATTACCACTCCAATAAGTGTAACAGTAAGGAAAGTTTTGGATTACAAAAGGGTACATTTTACTTTTCCTACTCCAATCAGTGCAAGAGTAAGGAAAGTGTGGGACAGCAGATGGGTAAACTTCACTATTCCAACTCCAGTCAGTACAAAAGTAGGGAAAGTGTTGGATTGTGTAGGGGGTAACATTTATTATTCCCACTCCAGTCAGTGGAACAGTAAGAAAAGTGTCAGATTGCGGAGGGGGAAAATATACTATTGCCACTCCAGTCAATACAACAGTAGAAAAAGTGTTGGATTTAAAAAAAAAAATATATATATATATAGTAAGGGAAGAGAGGAAGCGGCACACCAAGTCATCAACAAGTGAGTTAATAGTGAATAAACACAACACGTTTCAGCCAGGGCGGCCTTTGTCAAGTTTACCAACCAACTCTAGGAGAGCTGTTATATGTAAGTGACTTCATGATAAACATAGAAGAATTCCTACATGGTACAGCCTTCCTCTATCATGTGGCATATTGTGGACAGTTGCAATTATTTGCGATTTTGAATATCACTTAAATCAAAAACTGTGTATAAATTCAAACAGAATAAAACATATTTGCGAAAGAAGCAATCACTTCAGTGTTAGGCATCAGATCTTACCATAATACACATTTTGTAATGAATCCTGGCCATGCTCGATAATAAACATAGTAAAAATTCATCATGTTGAGTAATTTTTAGCCATCTGATAATAATATTATTACTTCAATGCAGAAATATTGTGCATACTAAACCGCAGTTATACATTCAAAGCGATCATGGTCACATCGCCTCATAGACATAACAAAATATCTCTAAATAGAACAAATTCATTGCTTTCATGCAGATTGAGAGAAGTGATATTGTTTCATGGTTGCAAAAAATTCTACATTATATAGTGTTAATGCATAAAATCAATTTGTCTTGATAAACATCAACCAAAAAAGAAAATGGCATAAAAATGGCGGATATATGACGTTAAAACGCATGTTTTTACAACGCATACCGTTACAACGGGACTTTTACAACGCCAATACTATTACCACGCATGTATTTACAACGCATTTTTTTACAACGCAGGTACCTTTACAACGCATACCATTACAACGTAAGTATTGGTAAGTATATATATTTTTTTTAATTGTATATTATTTAAAATTAATATAATGTAATGTAATTGTATTTAATTTAATTTAATTTAATTTAATTTAATTTAATTTAATTTAATTAATTTAATTTAAATTTAATTTTATTTTATTTTTACCCTGTACCCCTTTACCCAAAAACCCAAAACTGACCCTGAACCCTAAAAATACCCCTTTACCCAAAAACCCAAAACTGACCCTGAACCCTAAAAATACCCCTTTACCCAAAAACCCCAAACTGACCCTAAACCCTAAAAATACCCCTTTACCCAAAAACTGAAAACTGACCCTAAACCCTAAAAATACCCCTTTACCCAAAAACTGAAAACTGACCCTGAACCCTAAAAATACCCCTTTACCCAAAAACTGAAAACTGACCCTGAACCCTAAAAATACCCCTTTACCCAAAAACCCAAAACTGACCCTGAACCCTAAAAATACCCCTTTACCCAAAAACCCAAAACTGACCCTGAACCCTAAAAATACCCCTTTACCCAAAAACCCAAAACTGACCCTGAACCCTAAAAATACCCCTTTACCCAAAACTGAAAACTGACCCTGAACCCTAAAAATACCCCTTTACCCAAAAACCCAAAACTGACCCTGAACCCTAAAAATACCCCATTACCCAAAAACACAAAACTGACCCTGAACCCTAAAAATATCCCTTTACCCAAAAACCTAAAACTGACCCTGAACCCTAAAAATACCCCTTTACCCAAAAACCCAAAACTGACCCTAAACCCTAAAAATACCCCTTTAAAAAAAACCTAACATATAACATTTTAAATATAATTATATACTTACCAATACTTACGTTGTAATGGTATGCGTTGTAAAAGTACCTGCGTTGTAAAAACATGCGTTGTAAATAAATGCGTTGTAATGGTATTTGCGTTGTAAAAGTTCCGTTGTAATGGTAGTGCGTTGTAAAAAATGCGTTGTAATGTGTGTTTACCAAAAATGGCATATAAGTAAATCCCACTTCGGAACTGTCCATATTTTGCATTGCTGACAATGCAAAATAGTACCACAAATTCCATAGTGTATGAGTATTGTGGTTACTATTTGGTTTTGTTGTAGGAAGATGCGGATTTATATACCTGACCTCTAATGAGGGAGAAACGGTACCAATAGCTTACAAATCACACTTGCACACACAAGCTGAAATGAAATTCAGTTCTACTGAAAAAATTCTAACTGCGGTACAAACTGCTGTAGCAAAAGAAAGAGCCCTCGTACAAGGTAAACGTATAATAATCATTACACCAGTACCTGCACTAGAAACAGTACCAAGAGCAAGCATTCCGAATGCTAAAGCCTTACATCCAAGATGGATACAATGGGTTAATTCTCTTGCTGCATCAGACGTAGTATACAAATTTGATCCTAACTTAAAAATGCAAGAATGTCTCCAATACAAATACGAATGTCCTCTGCCGACTGAGATTCTGCCTCTGGAACAGTACACCTGTGTAATCTACACAGACAGATTTGCACAACACTACGTTGTGGATAAAAAAGTTTACAATGCTGCGTGCGTGATTATTAAAGGTCGCTGGCGCATAGGTAAATTCAGACCAATGGTCACTAAAACTGAATCACTTAAAACTGTACAGCTCAGCGAGCTGAACTACGAACTTTGAAGTTGGCGCCTGAAAATACAGATCGCGAATTCCCCACACTAATAGTGTGCGATTCACATTACTGTGTCGAATCTTACAATATTTGCATGCAGACCTGGATTGAAAAAGGTTAAAAAGATGAGGCAGGTGGCACAATAAAACATAAAAAACTATGGGAACAGGTAGTTCTTTTGCAGAAAGAACTACAAAAGACTCACGTGATACATACGCAGAGTCTTCAACGTGATGGCGTTCACGTTGCAGGGAATTCATTGGCTAATAAAGCCACAGCGGCAGCTGGTCAACTGGCTTCCATAGCTACAAAAAAGCGTTCTAAAAAACAAATAGATGGAGAAACGATACTAGCAGTAAATGCCTCAATAGAAGGCAATTATGCTACGTTACCTCTAAATTATCCACTCGGAAATACATACATAATTGATGCGAACTCCGTTCCTTTTGCGCAAATCCCTGGAGTGGGGCATAGAGTAATTCCAAACACGAACCGGACGGCTTACTTGATTCAAGAAGCACACATGGGAATGGGTCTGAGGCACCAAGAGATCCTGAAATCTTTAATAGAATTACAATCAAAATACTGGTGGCCGGGAATGAGCGTGCAAGTTTATAACTTTGCAATGGATTGTCAAGACTGCAATAGAGATCGCAGTTATGAACCGGACCAGAAATCTGACTCTAGCACAATAGGACCAGCCCAGACACCTCTATTAGACAGCATTTGACTATCTATACGCAGGCGTCCGACCAGACAAATGCGATCCCATAAATATTAAGACGAGATTCATTTGGATGTGGCCCCAGCACTCGGCTGGCGCCAGAACTGATTTGCGAGTCTTTATCGGCACATACGCAATTGGCATGCTGCATTCTGACCAGGGTCCTGTGTTTAGCTCTCGAGCTTACAAGGAGGCCATGACCAGCTTGGGCATTGCATTGCGGTACTCTAGTCCATTCCATCCTGAGGGAAATGCGGTAGTGGAGAGAAAAAACCGTGACATAAAGCAATCTATAACATCTAATAAGTGTCCAACGTAGTCTTAATAATCTGCCAAGACATTCTCTGGGCGGAATCACTCCATATGAACTTTTGTTTGGTACAAGAATGATAATCGAAGATCTCGATTGTCAGACTTCAGTGGTGGAACAAAAAGCTTTTGATATCAAAGATCGTTTGGCTGTTTTACAGGACTTAAATGAAACAAGAAGAAGTCTAAGTAACACAAAGCTAGAGCCAACGGCCACTGAAGAAAAACCACCTGTCCCAGCAAGATCTGTCTGGATTCCAAAGATTGGGGATCTGGTCAGAGAAAAGATCACGGTGAGGAAGGAATTTGGGCCTTCTTACAGAAAAGCAGTACCTGTCTTAGCTATCAGCGGAACAAGATCAGTAGTACTACCGCCCCTTGCTGGTAAACAGGAGAACAGAGTTGTATCAATCAACCTGGTAAAACCACAACCATGTGGCCAATAATAAGTAGTAGGCCCAGTGGACTCCCAAGAAGTAGCAGAAGACCAAACCTTGTTACAATCCAAGAGGTTCAAACCGAAAGACTAATCACATTTGATAAACCTGCAGTGAATAAAAAAGGACTATGCAAAAAAGCCATGGAACTTGTGCCTCTTGAAACCCAAATTGCAACAGTTCGTCAAGAAACACCTTTCTACAATGAAGTAGCCTCTGACCATACAAATCCAAAGATTAATGAAAATCTGGAAGCAATTCCAACAATTGACAGAACTGCATCTGGCTATTTTATCAACTTCGATGACTTTTCTGATGATCCAAGTGAACATGAAGATAAGCCAGCAAAAAAAACTTACAAAGACAAAATTACAGAACTCTTTCATCAACTTGGAGAAACATATCTGATTTCACCATGGATTGAATTGTGGATTGTGTTAGGTGTACTTTTTCCTCCTGCTCTGGCGCATTTTGGTTTTAAGCTTGGGAAGAATGATTGATGGAAAATACAGTAAAATGGACACAGCAAGTCAGAACATCAACTTGGTTCTGAAACCTCACAGATCTTCTCACATTGAAAAAAGAGAACTATCGTCAGTAAACATCACAGCCATTCCTATACCTGGTGGTGTAGCATGGGACACTACTGATTACGAAATCTATGGCCCGGTTGAACTCTTGAAATATCCACATCAGTTCAAGGTTTCTTCAAGTGACTTTGTATCACCTAGTACTTTTTCTGATGATTGGGACTTTGAAAATATTAACAATATGATGTCATATTTAAAAATGTCAGCAAAATGTACAGATCATGATTATTTAGAAGGTTCATCTGATTATGAAGAAATGTATTGCTTTAATCAAGTTCAAGTTCAAAAAGCTTTATTCGAAATGTAAAAACAATTCATAAAAGCATACAGTACAATCACAATCATAAAGATTCATTCTGGTTACATTGTAAAAAAAGAAGAAACAATATTAATTGCTTTAAACATTTTGGGCACCACTATTTGCATAAATCTGCAAAACCTAGAAATGTTTTTACTTATAATCAATGGGAACATTGTCCAACACCGCCAAAAGGCAGCTCGAAAACATTTTATGAGAAATGTCCATACTTCTCAGGGTTTAATATCACAGATCCAGAAACTTTTTATTCAAAAAATGTGAATAAGACAGGAATTAAAAATATGTTGACCAATACAAAACTGATTTATTCTGCAAAATTTTATGAACAATTGTCCACGTTTGGTTTTGAATTCTTGAAAGATAACATTGAAACAAAAACAATCTGGGGTTCAAAAGATTGGCAAGTACAGGGATTAGAATCATTATTCAGAGCATGCATGATCCCAGAACAAATAATGTTCCTAAATGACACCATTCAACAAAAACCTGTCTTGGCCTAGCCAAGATAAAAGATTAAAACAACCCGTCTATTCCAAAGCCTATGCCTGATAGAAATAACACTACAGATGAGGGGTTAGACGTGTCCCATATTTTACGCCAAAACAGAACTAATCCTGATTGGAACAAATGGTTCATCTGGCCCATAGACACAAATAACTGTCAAGATAGATTCCTGAACAAAATACAGGGGTTCAAACAGAACAGGCCAGACCCAAGATGTTCCCAGAGAGAACATCCAGGGATAATAACAACATACAATGTAGGAAAACTATGCCTCGAATGGCTACAGAAATCCACACTACCTGAAATTAAGCAACACTTGACTTTACTTAAAGAAGGTGCTGACTTGCCAGATTTCTTACTGGGACCTCGCAAACAGCGTAAAAAACGTTTCATATACGCCGGTATATACGCAGCTTACAACGAAGCTTGGAAAGTAATGCAAATTGAAACTGCAGAAAAAATGCGAGAAATTGATCATATTAATTTGGAAAAATCATGTCTGTGGTGGACAATGGGTTAACGACTCTGTCCTTCAGAATTTATTCACTGAACAGCATTGTATCATCTGCTATTGATATAATAGAACAGGATATGCTAATGTTACAACATGGCCAGTCCCAATTACGTTCTATTGTACAGTTAGGCTGGACGTTACAAAACCTGCATTCAGGCTACGTGCCATGGCGTCTGATCAACACAACGTCATTATTTTCTATCTTTAACCTTACTGATAAACAAATCTCTTTGGCACAAAGAGGGGCAGACTATACGGTGCTGAGCATTGAAAAACTAGAAAGATTGCCATTGACAGTCTCCGAAAAACCTGTAATTGAATGGATAATACATGGCACCATTACAATTCCGATAACGACTTTTCAGTTTCAATATTGTCAAAAGCATATACCAGAAGGCCTGTATGAAAGGTATGAAAGGTTGGGTAAAGGGTACATCAAGTCTACCTGGAATTTGCACACATAGATGTTGGAGTGGGGGCAAGAAAGAGGTATTTCTTAGTGGTAACAACTGTAAAAATTCACTAAGTGGTACACTTCTGTGTCAAGGAATTAACTTGCATGGAGCCTGCGAAGGTTCATTAAATAACCTTTCATGCCACCTGCACGGCACCCCTGCTACACAGATAGAGCATTTTTTTCAGACAGCTTTCCAACGGCAGCTATGTTATAATAAGTGACCACAGCTGTTGTGGCATGGTGCCAGGAACGGCCTATCTCGTGAGCGTTACTTCCAGGGTCACTTGCTGTATGCAAGTATTGTATCCAAACAGCAAACCAGACATGGAGGCAGCATTATGGCCTTCTTATCTCTTCTATCCAAATTGATACTTTAAGCAGAAAGAAGTCTATTCTTTTACAAACAACTGTGCCTTTAACCTCATCTAGAGAAACGTATGATCTGCAAGTTGCGAGGATAGGCGCAGAGATACATGCATTATTATCAACAAATTGCCCCATACATTTCGTAGAAATGTTAAGTCAAATCTTAAACATGTCAGATACCAGTAGCATCGCACATGTATTCAAGACAATTGTTTCGGGACTGTTATCACCCTTTGAAGCAGTCCTGAGCATCTTCCCGAATTTTGTGCACTCTCTTTTCGGCGGCCTGCCTCTCATCTTGGGACTCGTAGCAGGAATCTTATTTTTGTTCCTTCTGCTCCGAAATGGCAAGTCAAGTCACAGACAAAACTCAGGCTACAATGGAAGACACAATCCTAGAAATGTAATACCGAGAGCGGATTACTAAAGTCCTCGGCCTGGCTCGGCTAAGAAATCTGAATACTACCTGGTTTCTTTCATTCAGACCAATCTGGCAAGATTGCATCTTACCTGTTCTACGATGCCTGCTTTGTGGAGAAGAATGCATGTTAGACGTCTGTCTCACACTCCCATCAGCAGTACCTATGGATATCGATACTTTGCTTGGTTCGGTAACGGCTCATGCAACGTGTTGTCCCCAGCGGCTACCCATTCTGATGACAGCATTCGTTGAGACCTCACCATTACGATTAGGTGGTGGTGAGGTACGAGATGAAAGGGGCACACAGGTACAACCTTCCGTGACCATTGCTGATCTAGACACGGATGATGGCAATGCTTCGCACGTATGCACTCTTTCTACCTTTTCGGACCTGGTCCAACTTTCACCTACTGTTGTAGACAAATTTTTTGCCAGCCTATCTGAGTTAATGTTCTCTCCTAACAACGAGAATAACCTTTGAAAAAGCAAGCACACAGCATTTTCCTGAACTCTGAATTCGGCCTTCAGTTTTGATAAACAGAACCTAAAAAACTTTGGAACTATTTTTTCCCCTGAGAGCGAAATTAATTTTTTCTCCAGTACCCAAAATATTTACCTTTTGGCACATGATACTCTGCTTAAAGTAGAACTATTCATAGAGAACAAGATTTCTAAAAAAAAAAAACTCTAGAGACAATATTTTGACTTAGCCTCTAGCATGAGTACAATCTTGTATATATATGTGATGAAATGGTCTCGACCTTCTCTTCTGTATTAGGAGCCATTTCATAAATGTAAATTTCATGATTCATTCAGTCAATATTCTAAATGTACAAAATATGCATTATCTGAATGACACCACTGCTTACAAAAAAAGTACAGTGTTATACTCATTTTTCGTGTACATACCATTTCAAATGCTTATTATGTATTTTGGGGTGGGCTGGAAAAAACATGCATCGTTATATGTTTAATATTGCTTAGTATTTAGTGTTGATGGACATTATACGTGGAGTGGGTGTTGTGAACGTATCTAGGACCCTATTTAAAACATTCCTGATTCATGCCTTTGTGTGGTTATATCAAATCATATCCTTATAAAGGCATAAGAATCATATCCATATTAAGTCATAGCCAATGCAGTCCAAATATGGCAAGGCTACTCCAATAGACTCCTAGAAAGCACAACGCGTTCTTAAACAAACCAAGCCTCCAGCAGCCCGGGAATTCCCCCTGCTTTGGTATTGATTTGTCCTAGAACTCCGGGAGTCCTGAAAGAACTGCGAGTTCTTAGTGATGTCTTATGTCCAACCTTACGTCAAATCAGCACCTTCCAGGTATAAATATACCAACATCTGCCTTAAGCAACACAAGGTGGTTTGGAGCAGATCAGCTATCTACTTGCCCGACGCCCTGCTGATGCGAGTGTCGAAGGAAGCTGACCCTCCCTGCTGATGTACTGAGAGAGACGCTGTCTTTTCTCCTGCAGAGAAATCCAGCTCCAGTGTTTCCCTGTCACCCTTGCGGGTTGCTGGGAGATCGAGTCCTGAGAGAGAGATACAAGACCTCCTTCATTCTATACCCAAGGTACGGAGCTGATTAGACCCTTAGAGAATTCTTGATTCAGATTCTTGGCAAAAACGATAACTCATCTACTCCTTCCCACATACTAGGCTTAGGTTAGGTACATCGGGGTAGGCATATCTTAGAAACACCAGTTGAGTACGTTTAGTCATTATTTTATCATTGTATGTATTTTATCCATTTTAAGTATCTTATGGCTTAGAAACCATATAAATGCTTTTACAGTATTATTTCATAATACTCATTTTACTGTACGCACTTTAGTTTATGACAAGTATTGCAATTGTGGCAATTCACTTCTCTTGCATGAGAAAGAAGACTGCTCAATAAATAATCACTTTTATTGAAAACACCCGTCTCTCTAGTTCTCTGCACTCCTGGTGAAACTAAGCATGCACGATTGACTGAGTGAAATAGCTATCTATTGTTTCCGCGACTCTGGAGATATTCCTTATTTCAGGGGGAACAAAGTTGTCATGTTATATGGTTGTCAGAAGCTAATCCCTTCTTGTGTATTCGAGAAAGTGTATAGTGACCTCTGAGCTAGCTGGCACACACAATTAAGTCTAACATATTCAATAGAGACCTAGTCGACCTCAGTCCTACGTGTAGACTATCGTTTATGTTATTCCAATGCGCAGAGGCTATTGGGAATATAGGAACTACACTACAGTTTAGCTTGTTGTATTACATGATTATTACAGGCTTCCACAGCTCCAGTTTTTTGCGACAATGCAAAATAGTACCACATGTTCCATAGTGTATAAGTATTGTGGTTACTATTTGGTTTAGCTGGTTGTATTACATGATTATTGCAAGCTTCCACAGCTCCAGTTTTTTGCCTGTAACTTGTTTTGTTTACCCTTTCAGTGTTGGTTTCATTTTCACCCTGTTCTCTATATCGGGTGCAGGATTGCGTCTAGTTTGTTTGTATATTACTTGCCACCTCTAAATACATTGTCTTATGTCCGGTGTACATAGGACATATATAGTAGCCATTTAGGTCTATATCTTATTTTTTCCTCTATATTGTCTTTCTAAGGACCATTGTTTACGAAAATAATTGATTCCTGGTGTCCTTAGTTACTCATCGGGCCCCTTGTCTGTCTATAGAAAGGCTGTGCATAGCAGGCACCACTGGTGTGAATATGATGCTGGATCCCCACCATCCTTTCCATGGTCGTTCATCTGTCATGAAAAGGCTGGTGGGGATGGACTTTGGGGACCCGTTATGGGCCCCCCTTGACCAGGGACAATTGTTTTTGCACTTGGAGGGCACCTATAGTGCCCCCCTACATTTCCCTGCATCATGTTGCAGGCACCACGTGGAAAATGTAAACAGTGCATTTTTAAAATTGCGGCAGGGCTGCAGCTAGCAGCAACCGACGCAATGTGAAACATAGCAGATGCGACAACCACTGTGGCAGTCGCATCGTAATATCCCCTGTGGGACCGCCACCTCGTAGGCGGACGGTCCCACTCCCTGACACGATGGCGGATGGACTGAAGTCTGTCTGCCATCATAATGACACCCATGATTATTTTTCAATTAAATAGTTATCATTAATTAACAATTAATTAGTAATTAAATTACTTCCCAACCACTACCCTTATAACCCCCACAATCCACATATAATAATTAAATTTAAAAAACATTACTTACAATATTAACATAATTAATTACCAATTACATAATTAATATTAATTACAAATTTAATAAGAACATATTTTCATTATTAACAACATTAATTACTAATTAAATGAATAATATTAAAACATACACAAAAATATAAAACAATATTATCAACAACTATGTTATTGAAAACAATATTAATAACCTACATATTTTTAAAATTGATAATATTTACCTTATAATCGATATTCTTCACAACATTATTCTTGCAGTTGATTCCCATTCAACATTATTTTTCTCTCAATATTGGTGTCAGTCGACAAAGAAATCTTGACATTCTGTCTCACCACCCGTATCTTTATTCAGGAAAACAAGGATAATTAAATCACTCTATTAAAGACCATCCATTCTTTAATCATCATATCTGTTTTCTTAGATTTTTCTTATTTTTCAAATACAGATACATCAAACAACTGACATGAACAGCACAAAAATAAAAATAAAAATAATAATCTGTGTACACAGTAAGTGTAACAGGATAATGATCCAGTACAATAGTTGATGATCTACAGTACCGTTCCTAAACATTACAAACTTGTCTGCTCAAATTAGTTCCTCCCCGATATGTTGCGCCACAATATCTTACACCTTTCCAGACTAATACACACCATGGAGAAATAAAACAACAGTTTTATACCCTGCATTGCAACACAACACTCAACACAAACTCATTCCAACCCAGACTTCAACCTGCAATCATAATTAGGGCTCCCCGTTTTATGGTATTTATTTTCTTGACATTTCAGTCTATATTTATCCATATTTATTTTTTGCTAATTTTATCTGTATTATATAAATTTATTTTGGGTTTTGTGAAAAAATAAAGCTGTAATTAGTATATTCCACATTCATTTAATCAGTAAATATGCATCATGCTTGAATCCCTACCAGGTTTCAATGCTGTGAACAACCGCAGAAGATCAATCAATGCACTTATATGAAAATATGCAAATTTCATTCTCAACCGTGTGCATATCTACTGCTGTTCAAGTCTCTTGACTAAGATTCCTTTCTTTTTTAATCCCCTTAACTATCAATCCACAAACCTATTGGCCTGGCAGTCATGGCAGACAGTGTTGAGAATTACTCAAAAGCAATCCAATTTCCGTTTATATCCACATTTAAAAATAAATACAGACAAGAAAATAAATGTTTTCTGTCTGTATTTATCTGCAAAAATAAGTAAAACTGAAAACAGGGAGCCTTGATCATAATATTGTTGCACTAACATCTGAATTCATATTTATGGTAACATTCCAACATTCCATTCATTCAAGGGGGTCTAGCATTAGGGCGGTCAGACAGTGCTTGAAACATGGCCGCTCACACCATAATGTCTTTAGGCAGCTGCTCGTCTGATCATACCTTCTTCATTACTCTTCTTCCGCCATAGCCTATTCCACCATATCCTTGATTCAGCATGTAGTGGACAGAAGGCAAAGTACCAAGTCATCTAATTGCTATCTTCCTTTTAGCCCAAACCAGTCCAGTAAAATTAATGTTATGGCTCAGCCATTTCTCTTATTTGTCCATTTCAAGGCCTAGCAGGTAAGGGGCACACTCCAACGAGTTGCCTTATTTATTCCACCTACCACCTCCAACCAGAAGCTTTGTATCATAGGGCAACTCAATAAAATACACAAATGTCAGTATCATCTCTAACACATCTAAGGCATCTAGAGTTGTGCCTTGGATACATGTTATTCTGTGTTTTTAGTCATATGGATGTGAGCATATTGTCTAAACTTAAAGCGGGCATTATTTGACACCTGTATAACTCCTAAGGGGCTCATTACGATGTCGGGTGGAAAGCCTCTGCCCGACACCGACTTGGAAAACGGACTGACCAACTTGCGATCGGTGGTTCCGAATGACGGATTACGATGTGAGCGAACACTTTCAGTCGGATTCCCATTATTTCCAATGGGAGCTTGTGTTATGCCCGACAACTGGTCATAACAAAGGATCCTATGGGAAAATGGGGAGGGTGCGGAAAACCCTGCACCTTGTCGCAGGCACCCCATAGTGCCTACCACACTGTGCAGGGTTTTACAGGGTGTACCTTAGGTACCCCCTTGACAATCAACTGTAGGCTGCGGGCCTATGGGGGCCTTGAAAGTCACCTCCCAACAGCCTTTCCGTGACGGACAGGCTGACGTGAAAAGGCTGTTGGAAATCGACATCGGAATCCCGAGGACAGAAACGCAGCCCATAGGGGTGTATGATGCGGTTCTGGCAGACATGAATACTCCACGAGTCGGTCGAAAGCGATTCGGAATGACCGCACAGTTTACATTCCGACCACGAACATTGTAATTGGGCGTTCGGAATGTAAGCCAACCGAGTCAGTCAGACGGGCTCCGACATGGTCGAGGAGATTCTGACTGTCGGGAGGAGGCTTTCCGCCCAACATTGTAATGGGCCCCTAAGTGTATTTCATGCCTGTTTTTACTTGTAAGAGGTTCCCCCAGTGCTTCCTGCCACCACTCTCGCACCATTAATAACCCCACTGTTTTATCAGAGCAAAGCACTCTTTCTAAATCAGTAATCAATTTCCTTCTGCCAGCCAGCAATATTTGTCATCACCAAAGTCTGCATGGGGTATTGGGCATGCAGAAATGTAAGTCACATTTCTCTAGTTGTAGCTGATATCTTTGCGTACTGTAGAGATTGTCCAATTCCAACTCCTTAGGCCTCACTTGCATAAACTATATTTAACAGTATACCATTTGCAAAGAAGTCTGACAGGAATTCACAACAGCCTGTCTGCCACTTATCTATGGCTAGTGTTGAGCTATTTTTGCAAACTGTTGTAAGGACCAGATACACATGTCAGGTGTGTTTGCTGCTTTAGGTACGATGTATCTCACCACCTGATCCCAAAGATAGCAAACTCACTACACTAGTAAAAGATATAGCAGGTGTATCACCCTACCCCTCATAAAAAGTGTGTCTTGTGGAATGTTCATATGCATTCCCTTGAGCAAATGCTGTTCCATTTCTCACCACTATCCAGCCTGGGCACTGCAAGATGCAGTTGGGCAGTCAAATATATTACATTTCCAGATGATGGACCTCCACCCCACCCCTCTCCCATTCCCGCTTCAATATGGAGGTTGACCCCACTCCTCTTGTCCACTCATAACAGCTCCACCAATAGCGTATCTATTTCGGCAAAGACCTTTCTAGGATACTCAAACAAAGTGCCCTGCAGCACATAGAGGCATTGCAGCAGGAATACTTTTTTGCCAACCCAATCTTTCCCATCAGGGAGATGATCCGAGACTATTTATTACTCAACTTATATACAGTTTTGAAGCTGCCAGCCATGGCTGATGCCGGTAAGAGCTGTGGGGTTGGGAGTTGACAGACAATGACGAGGGATATTAAAATTAAAAAAAAGAAAAACACTCACTTTGCGCTTGCAGCCTCAGCGATGATGCGAGCGCAAGGTAAGTGTTTTCTTTTTTCTTAATTGTATTCTCCCTCGTCATCATCTGTCGACTCCCCCAACCCTACGCTCTTACCTGCACCTATTGTGGCTGGAAGCGAAGCTGCTGCCTCATCATGTGTGATGCACACCAAGATACTTGGGCCTGTCCACCACCCAGGGCGAACCCACCACAGGTAATTATTGAACTATTATTTCCCTAAGGCATTGGAAATAAGTTAGACTTTAAGCGATTAACATAGAGATCAGAAATTCCCCCAAGTTCAGTGAGGGCATGCAGCAATATTGGTGCCAAATATATTGGCTGTATAAGGTATGTCAGAGCAGTCTGCATGATATTGATTTAATGGCATATGCAAACACCAATGTGGAGAGCAGACACCCCCGTCTAGTGCCTCTATTTTGCATGATGACGTTGGTTTGGTACATGAAAATTTGACCCATTGAATGTAGGTTCGGCCCAAGCCCAATGATTCAGCACTGCCCATAGATAGTTTCAACTCACCAAATCAAAACCTTGCTCCATATCTAATTGAATCAGGGCATAATCGTTATTAACCAATTGTAGGGCATGAAACACATATGAGGATCCCATATGTTGCACAGCGTGTTTCAGCTGTGAATACATCAACATAGGTTTTTATGTGTCATAAGCATCATATTTGTAATGACATGGTGTATTGGAAGGAAGAACACAATAATGGGGGGACTGGGAGCATGCCTAGATCCATCATATAAGCTCCATAAATGTACACAGATCGCCGCGGGAAGAAACGTGAGGAAGACGCCGGTAGCCCTGCAACTCTGCCGCTGACCGCGCGACACGCAGGGGAGCATGGGCGGGACAGCGCCCTAGTCCCACACGACGGGCGAGCAGAGCTTGTAGCGCGTCAACCCCTCTGAGCCGCCCTCCTCACCAACAGCCAATAGGGAGGGCTCACCTGGGGAAAGGGGCGGGCGTTCCTTGGAGTATAAAGCAGGCCCAGCAACTATGCTCGGCCTCTCTTTCCCGCGCCTGGTTCCCTAGGCTCTGCGCTGATCATGCGTCGTGTTTTCTCGTCGGGTGATTGCAAGGTATGTCGCTGCTGCTTGGCCTCCCCCCGGCCCCGTCCCTGGGCATGACCAGGTCGATGGGGCCCAGTGGTGTCGACCACGGGGGGGGGGGTTGGTGGTGGCGGTGCATGGGTAGATTTAGTCCAAGGTCGGGGTAATGAGCCATTGGGAGGTGTAGACCGGGCGGGTTGGGAGCGCGGGGTGGTTAGAAAGGTTTAGAAGGGGTTGGCGACATGGTGGCCGCGGTGCGCCTCGCCAGCCCTTACTCGGAAACTCGAGCGTACAGTAAAGCCACAGTATGCATCATAACAATGGGGATTTGTGGTTTTAAAGCAGCATAGAGTGTGCCTACTGCAGCAAATCGGCAGGTACAGTGACACTTTCACTCACGGGCTTTTGCAGTAACGAACCGTGTACTGTTGCAAGTCACCGAGTGATAGCGATCGCGCAGTGGCCCACAATTCCCGACCTCGCGCCCCTTTCACAAATGGGTTCTAGTTTAGGGGCCGAGGGATAGCGATTGCGTTTCGAAGAAAGGGCTTTTCCAGTTGCGTATGGGTAGAGGGCGTTGCACCCTGCGTTCGTTGAGCGATTGCTAAAAAGGGCGCCTCACTTATGACAATTGTAGTCCGGCTATTTGTGCAGCCCCCACCAACAGGTACGCGCCATTGCCGCGGCCATTTGTAATACGGCGCCATACTTGAAGGGCGCCACGATTAGATGCCGCCACTCTTAAGAGGGCGCCACACTTACCCTGGCAAGTGTAGTGCGGCCATTGCCTTGCTTTGGACTAAGAACTTGTTTGGGTAGCCCACAATCCTGGCAAGTGTAGTCCAGCTATTTGTGCAGCCCCCACCGAAAGGTACGCGCCACTGCCGCGGCCATTTCGAATTCGGGCCCATACGTGAAGGGCACCACGATTAGTTGCCGGCTCACTTAAGAGGGCGCCACACTTACCCTGGCAAGTGTAGTGCGGCCATTGCCTTATGTTGGACTAAGAACTCGTGTGTGTAGCACACAACGAAGGTACGCGCCATTGCCGCGGGTATTTTGTTATACGGCGCCATACTTAAAAGGGCGACACCGCGCCATTGCACGGCCATTTGTAATACGGCGCCTCATTTACCCTGGCAAGTGTAGGCGGCCATTGCCTTGCGTCAGACTAGGAGCTTGTTGTGTAGCCCACAATGAAGGTACGCGCCATTGCCGGCAGGCAGGTGGGGCGACATTGCGCCCAGTCGCGAGGGATTACGGCAACGTTTTGTCAGAAAGTAAAGTCGCAGGTCGACTGATGTTAGAGTCCCCCTGGCTTGTTTGTCCCTTGTTTCAGCTATCAATTAGCTAATACACCGCCCATTCCTCCCGTCTTACACACCCTCTCGGTGCAACAAGTACATGTTTAATGGCAGAGTCACGCAGCTTAATGGGTTTGGGTGGCAGTGCAGGCCGCCATTATCGCAGTAGTCCGGCCTACAGTTTTAAGGTGGGGGGTAGCGCGTACATGGCAGTGCTTCGGCTTTCTGCTCAGTATTATACACCACACATTCCGCCCGTATTACACCCCTCCCGTGGCAACAAGCACATGTTTGATGGCAGGGTTCATGCAGCTTAAGGGGGGGGTGGCAGTACAGGCCGCCATTATCTCATGGGTCCGGGCCACATTTTTTTAGGGTTGGGGGTAGCGCGTACATGGCGGTGCTTCTGCTTTCTGCTCAGTATTCCGGTACCGGCCGGCTTGTAGCACGACCTGACGTCTCTGCGGGGTCAACTCAGGGAGAGGAGATGGCCTAACGGTTAGGCCGGCTGACCTCGAATCTGGGGAACTGGGTTCGAGTCTCGGTAATGACTCTGAACAGTGAAAATCGGGTTCGCGCTTCATACAACTCAATGGAACGTATATATATATATATATATATATGATATATATAGATATATTGGTGCATGTATATATATATATATATATATATATATATATATATATATATATATATATATATATATATATATATATATATATATATAGATGAATATTTTAACTGTACACTGACAAATGTAATGTTCTCCCAGGCGTCCGATCTGCATTAAACAAGAAAGGAGTGCTGCAATAAGGACTGCTTTCACGGAGGCAATCCGATACTAAATTTCAGAACACTTGTGCTTTTATTGCCGAATTAATAGCGTGTTTCATTACTCGTGCATAATTTGGGATTTTGCCAAGAGCGAATATGCTTGTCCATCCGACGCCTGGCGGTGTATCCGACGCCCGGCGGTCGATAACGGAGTAAGGTGGCGGTTAGAGTCGGCTTTACGCGTCTCCCACTTGACTAGAGAGTGTAGTTGCTAACGGACAATTTATAAGCAAACATTGGCCATGCAATAGGTCCGATCCCACTTGGAAGGGGATCGTTAAGGTACCTTGCGCTTGTAGTTGCTGACACCAGGCGCGCGCACACAGTTTCAGTATGAACGATTTAGAAACAAGCATTGGCCATGCCATAGGTCCGAGCCCGCTGTGCGAAAGGGATCAACAATGCAACTTGCGCTTGTAGAATTCCAGCATGTGGATGCCATCAGATGAGAGCAGGCGTCGAGAGCAATGCGGTTAGCTACTCCAGATTTCAGTCTGGTACTTAGCAGTCCCCGGCAGCCCCTCCTCTTACATCCTGTAGAGGGCCCCATGTTTTACCCAGCACTACTGGTTTCAGTGCACTACACTACCAGCAGATACTTTCTGCTGATTCCTGCTGCTGGCAAAGGATGTTTACGCAGCATGAACAGCAAAGCATGGGTATTGGTGTCAACTGTTTCATTTTCCGTGTAAGTTAATGTAACAAGTAGGACATTCCCCCTTGTCGCGTTCGCCATGAAGCACATTGCCCAAAGAACAGGAAAATGTGCAGCAGCCGAATATATGGCGCTGCGCGTGACATCTGCGGGATGTAAACATTCGGCTATTTCCAACCAGGGTGACGTGCCCGTGTTCGAAGTCCAGTTTCTCGGCACATAAATCACTTGTGGGAAAAGAAAGGGTTTTAAACTGCCATCCTTTCTGTCCTCTAGGGGAGGTTGAGTCGGAGGATGGTGATTCACTCCTTCGCAGCAATCTTCAGGCAAGGATGGCTGATCAGGGGGGATTTACCCAACAGTTACAGTTTTGATTTCCTCCAAGTATGAGAAGAGATAACACGCATTTACAATGCAACGGTCTCGCCTTTGCAAAATTTAGAGCTATTGGCATTGTAAATGAAACAATTTTATGTATGTGTTGGTTTTTGAAAACAGACGAATAGAAAACAGCATTGGCAGTTGGAGGAACGTGCGAGGCAGTTGGAACACAAACCAAAGTGTACACAACGAGTAAAATGTATGTTGTTCTTTCGGATCACACCTGGAACACGTCGCAAGGATTAGCAGCTGCACCTCTGGAGCAGGGACGCGAAGGTCCTCCCGTAAGCGTAAACACACCCGCCAACTATGATAGTTAGTTTAGGTCCTGAACACTAAGGGCTCTAGCAGGAGTCACAGCCACTTGCGCGCATGGTCGGCAAACACGTCATCCTGAGTGGGGCAGTCTTTCAATTGCTTGAGGTCACCTGCGTTCATTTATTTATTTAGGCGTTTTTATATAGCGCAGACTTTACCCGAAGGCGTGAGAGCGCTTCACAATAGGAACAGTAAATGACAGGTAAAAAACTGATAAAAGCAGACGTTAAGTTCATGAGGTGAAAGCCACAATTGTGAACAAACAAAATAGGCACTTGTGCAAGTAGCAAAGGCAAACAGCATTTGAGAAGTAGCATACAGTGTTACAATTGAAAAGTGACATGGGCAAATACAAAAGATTACCACACACAGGTGCAAGGATAATACTGCAATAAATGGCAAATACTTCACAGGGACTGCACTACTCTTTCCAAGGCAGGATGGGGAGCGCTTGGAGGTAACATGCACACGATACATGGACATACATTGCGTAAGTGGGTAATTACAGCAGTATACATGATGGGTTACATGAGACGGCGAGGGTTACAAGGGATAGGAGTACCACCAACTGTTAGGTGTATCTGCCAGGCCATGCTATAACCATTCCAGGTAATGACCTTGCAGTGATTAGCCAGGACATGCACAGACATGACCACAGGGTGACTTCCATAATGCCTTCCCTTTGCTTGGTCACATATCACGGGTTTTTCAGCACCAGATACAGTAATGCAAATAGTCTCTGGCCGAAAACAGCATACGCTTGCTCATTAAGCAGATAGTAAGAAAGGTGTACTAATATGACATTTTGAAATAACACCCTTAAGTTCACTGAGGGGAAGGATAGAGCCTGAAAGCGATGTCATGGCACTTGAAAGGCCTCTAGCAATTATACCATATTTACAACATTAAACGGGAATGACGATTTGACGGTAAATCCATTGTCATAATGACTACTATGCCGTGCCCGCATTACGTATATTGGCTCGTACGGCTTCAAGCCCAAACACGCTAAGCACGCAAACCTTATCCCTGAATCACTGTACAGCCAAGCCAGCCTAACAGATGTGCAATCACACACACAAATGCATTGGTCATTATCAGGCTTAAGCATCTGAATAATGGGCATAATTTACATGGTTACAACGGTAACGCTGGGTTCAAGGTGAATGGTGCCTCTGTAATAGATCCCGAATGTGATGTGCAGGGGTAAGTAACGCACTAGGTAAACAAAATACATGAGGTATCCAACAGTGCATTACAGAAGGGAAAAGTGACAAGGGTGCAGGGCAGGTTACAAGAGAAACAAAGTACAATTGGAGGCAAAACACCGCAATTTATGCTAGACACTCGGGCACTAGAGCAAACGTAACATAGGCGATGGTGGCACTTACGCAAGCAGAAAAGGCAAACAACATGTAAGAAGTAGCAAACAGTGTGTTACAAGGAAAATTGGTGGGTGCGTGTTACGAAATAGTACCAAACCCAGGTACAGGGACAATGCAGCAATAATGGCAAATGCTTCACAGGGACTTAAGAGAGGCTTCCCTGTGACTTGTCACTCTATCTATAAGCGGAGGCACTGTAAGATTCCAGTGTCTGTCCCCTGTCCTACCCAATTAACGGGCATATTCAGCGGAACAAGGAATAGTGAACAAATATGTTAAGTCAGTAACCTCCTTCCAAGTACAGAATGTGGAAGATTTAAGTAATGAGACTTCGGCGAGCAAAGACATAACTTCTGAGAAGTACCAGAGAGCGAAGTTCTGAGGGTTAAATTCGAACTGGGGGAATCATAAATGTTCAGAACCCCTGGAGTTGACAGTACCTTTATATTTTGGGCAGGCGTAGGGAGTGCAGGTAGAGCCACCCAAATACGCAGTGGGGATATGAGGAATGTTGCAATTGTCTAACCACTGGCAGTGCTCTGGTTAGTAGTTGGAGCCATAGGCTTTTTGCCACCATGCCACTTTTAGATTGGGTGGGTCAACGGATCCAGGCAAAACAATCCCGCATGAGGCTATATGCATTTCTATCAGACATTACGAGGGAATATCTCGATTATGGTACATGTAATTCTCACTTCTGTGGTATATAATGGAAGTATAGCAGAAACGCGACATTTGCTTATGCGCATAATGCCAGGTAACTTCGGAGCATCTAGCTAACACGATGCCACTTAACCCGAGCCCTTTTCTTTTCTGTAAGTTCTCATACAAGGGGAGTAGGCTCTCGTGGAGGACGCACGCCCTATAAATAAATATCAGATGCAACCCCACGATTCATAGTAAGGGAGTAGTGTAGCAGCATTTGTGGAACGAACTTGGTCCATCTAATCTTGGAACATATTCAGAAACATGTAGCACGGGTTGCAGAATTGCATTAATTTTCCACATATCAACTTAAATTATGATAGGCAGACCCCCGAAAACTGATGGGTCAGTGGGTCAGATGTGATAGTTTTGCAACAGGTGAAAGTTAAATTATTGAGCCGAGAAGAGGGTTTCATATTGGGCGGGTACAGTTGGCTGCTCTGCCTGACCTGCAAACAATGGGCATCAACCTTTCAAAGCAAATTGCTGGGCAGCCACCATTGGCGGAAGGCCACCACCGCGCGAACCATCTCATTCGCAGCTGGGCCTGGTCAAAACAACCATGAGGCACGTGAGGCTCCAGCCTCTGCCGACGAAATTATGGAATACTGAAATAATGCGGATGCGAAGGGCATCCCACCCTCGATAAAATAGAACTAACAAAACGTATAGTCTGCAATTATGGTCCAGTCGGCACCGTTCAAGGATATAGTCCGGAACTGACCAAGTGTCAAATGCAATGGCCAAATAATGTTGGAAATAAGCATACCAAGCGGCGTTTTAAACCACTGAGATGGCACCACATGACTAGTGTTGCTTCCAAGAAAGCTCACCACAGGGACCAGGTTAAATGAGAATGTTTACTATAGCAGGATGCATCATTATCCAGACTAACGCTAGAGGCGCAGGACAGCCCCTTTCAGAGAAGGAATTTGTTTTAGCACACAATATTTCAACTATGAGTTGCGATTCTGAACACCTAGTACACTAGCAGGAGCACAGCCATCGTCCTGGCCCTCACGGCATAATCAATTATGCCATGCATGGCGGCAAAACACGTCACCCTGAGTGGGGCTCAATAGGTACGGAAAATGACAGGCGAGAAACTTTACAGAAAATGACAGGTGGAAAACTTACAAAGCAGACAAGTTACATGAGGCAAGAGTGACAATTGTGTGCAAACCAAATACAGGAGGTATCAAACAGTACAACAGGGTGCAGGTTACAAGGGAAAATACAGTATAATTAGAGGTAAAATACTGCAATACATGCTAGACACCCAGGCACAAGAACGAACACTACGTAGGCAATGGTGGCACTGGTGCAAGTGCAAAGGCAAGCAACACGTGATAAATAGCAAACAGTGTGTTATAGAGAGTAGTGGTGTGGCATGTAACACAGAGTACCAAACACAGGTACAAGGAGAGCACTGCAATAATGGCAAACACTTTAAACAGAGAACTGGGTATGACATTTGATGGTTACGGGCATCGGCTAGTCTGTGCTCTAGCCAATCTCACGTAATGATCTTGCAGTGATTTGCCAGGACAGTCACTGTCAGGATATGAGGCAAATAGTCACTTGCCGATCCCCCGCATAATATGTCCAAATAAAGACAACTAACCGTTCTAAGAAATCTCCATAAGTGGTGTGGCATATGTAATTGAGAGCATGACCTGAGAACCATATCGAAGTAATCTTCATTGGGCAGGTACCAATACGAAGAGAAAACGGAAGGGTATTATGATAAAGGTGCACTAAACAGCGACCGAAAGTAGCTAGGTGGGTGGGGGGCTCTGTCATCGACGTAGGCCTCCTCCAGAGCTGTGGCGGAGTACAGGGCGATCTGGAAGCAGATGGACAGTAGGGGTACCTCTGCGGCAGAAGGATACAGTCTAAATACCTCTGCCTGGCACAGTAAGGGTGCCTGAGCCAAGAACCTGGAGCCGAGGGGGTTCCAGGAAACAGCGTCGGCGCCCCGTTAGTCCTTCGGCCGGTCGGGGGGCCTGAACCGACCGGGGGTGTGCCTCATCGCTCCGCCCTGACAGGGGGGGCGGGAGTATAACGAAATAAAATGGTAATTTACTGCACCGTCAGAGCATCGACTCGCCGTGCAACATGGCTCCTTAGGCATGCGGGTCAGCGAGGGGCTGCCGCATTCGATCGCCTGTAAGATGACCCACCTTATCAGCTACCTGTTGTACGAAATAAACCTGCGGCACTGCTTTCCCACAAATATGTCTCATGAGTTTTCCTTGGTATATAAGTGTTAATGTGCGCAGTGCGGAGCGAGCGCTGGCGGTGTGGGCACTATGCCGCTGACCGCGCGACATGCAGGGGAGCATGGGCGGGACAGCGCCCTAGTCCCACACGACGGGCGAGCAGAGCTTGTAGCGCGTCAACCCCTCTGAGCCGCCCTCCTCCCCAACAGCCAATAGGGAGGGCTCACCTGGGGAAAGGGGCGGGCATTCCTTGGAGTATAAAGCAGGCCCAGCAACTATGCTCGGCCTCTCTTTCCCGCGCCTGGTTCCCTAGGCTCTGCGCTGATCCCACCCTGAACCCTGACCCAGCTGCAGAGCGGCGGGCGTATGTTGTAAATTTGTTAATGGTCATGTTTTGTGTTGCAGGCGGAGTCACAGGGCGATCTGGAAGCAGATGGACAGTAGGGGTACCTCTGCGGCAGAAGGATACAGTCTAAATACCTCTGCCTGGCACAGTAAGGGTGCCTGAGCCAAGAACCTGGAGCCGAGGGGGTTCCAGGAAACAGCGTCGGCGCCCCGTTAGTCCTTCGGGCGGTCGGGGGGCCTGAACCGACCGGGGGTGTGCCTCATCGCTCCGCCCTGACAGGGGGGGCGGGAGTATAACGAAATAAAATGGTAATTTACTGCACCGTCAGAGCATCGACTCACCCTGCAAGATGGCTCCTTAGGCATGCGGGTCAGCGAGGGGCTGCCGCATTCGATCGCCTGTAAGATGACCCACCTTATCAGCTACCTGTTGTACGAAATAAACCTGCGGCACTGCTTTCCCACAAATATGTCTCATGAGTTTTCCTTGGTATATAAGTGTTAATGTGCGCAGTGCGGAGCGAGCGCTGGCGGTGTGGGCACTATGAGCCCGCAGCCCTGCTGACTTCTACACAGTGGGGGGCCTAACAACGAGCGAACAACGGAGCAAGGGACTGAGGAAGATGCTGCCAGCCCTCAGCTCTCAGCCCGCGACCCCACTGATTTCCACACAGCGGGAAGCTCAATTACGACGGAGCTGAGCGGAACGGGCAAGGAAGACGTCGGCAGTCCCGCAATATTCAACCAGTGCCCCAGCTGGCTTCCACGATGCGGGGAGCCCAACAAATGCCCCACTAGAGCCACGGGCTGCAGGCATGGGGTGCCAGGAGTAGCACAGCTGAGCGTTCCCCCCCCTCATTGCCCCCATCGAAAGCAGAACACGGATTTTGCTAGGCGTTTCAGCCTCCAACTGTAGAGTTAAGCACGAGTTTGGAGTCCTCGCGATTACATACGGGGACGCCCTGGAACTGAAGTGGGCATCTTGGCCGCTTGCTCCTGTCTTTTAGCTGCACATTCTGGTGGGAGCCTAAGCCCAGAGTGACCCTCTCTATTTCAAGGGAAACTACCTTTACAATGGAACTTTTACAACGCACTACCATTATACCCTAACTTTTACAACGCAACATCCATTACAACGCATGTCATTACAACGCAACCATTACAACGCATGACACTACAACGCATACCACTACAACGCATGTCATTACAACGCAGTCATTACAACGCATACCATTACAACGCATAGCATTACAACACATAGTACCCTTACACTATCCAACACTTACCCTACTGTTGAACCCCTGGAGTTAGAATAGTACTTTTTACCCCTACACTATCCAACACTTACCCTACTGTTGCACCCCCCTGGAGTTAGAATAGTAATTTTTACCCCTACACTATCCAACACGTACCATACTATTGCACCCCCTGTAGTTAGAATAGTAATTTTTACCCCTACACTATCCAACACTTACCCTACTGTTGCACCCCCCTGGAGTTAGAATAGTAATTTCTACCCCTACACTATCCAATACTTACCTTACATACAATGTAATGTTATGCGTTGCAATGGTATGCGTTGTAAAGGTAGTATGCGATGTAATGGAATGCGTTGTAAAGGTAGTTTTTTAAAATTCGTTGTAATGGCATGCGTTGTAATGGAATGCCTTGTAATGGATGTTGCATTGTAAAAAATGCGTTGTAAAGGTATGCGTTGTAAAAGTATACGTTGTAACGTCATACATCCCTATTTCAAACGCCGCAACGTTTCTTTTAGATTCTTTTGGGGCCACCATCCACCCTGGTCCCACCCGAGTCCCAGGGTGCAACAAGGGATACAGCACTGCCACTTCCACTACCGCAGGTGAGGGGGAGGTGCTTCCATCGCCCTACAAAGCGCAGCCTCTCCCCCCGCGGCATGAAGTCCAACATCGCCCGTAGGAGGCTGGGCTGGGCCAACCCCCTGACAACGAGCCTTTGGAGCTGTCGAGTGTCTCTCCAAACAACGTTTTCAGAAGGTAATGGCGACACCACTATTGGGGATTTTTAATACTCCCTAACATTGCAATTTCTGCAAAAATCAAAAGAGGAACTTTGAGAACGTATAGCTACATTGACATTGACATTTTCTGGATCTTGTGTCTATAGTCTCTGGTGCTACAGTATAGTGTTGTGCTATGTTGCAGACTTAGTTGCCTTGTAGAAAATATATAGAGCTGATTAATAGTTGCAGCAATGGGGAAACGGAAAGAGATCGAAGCTGGGCAGGCAGTTGTTTGAAAAAAGCGATAAAAAAAGCCCACAGGCAAATTCAAAAGGTGTTGGGAGTGAAGGGGGGACTGGCGAGGAAATTTTAGATCGTATAGAGAATATTGTCACTGACTGTGAGGAATTGCTGACATCACCCTTTCCAGCCCCTATTCCCTGGACAGTTGGCAATCCCCATATCAAATCCCTCCCTGCCACTACTGGATATAGAAACATCCCAAATCTATTCAAACTTGCTTCTAAGAAAACCAAATCATCTGCAGTTGAGCATAACATAGGGGTATATTATCAAGGGGTTTATCTCCGCTTTTTTGGCTTTAAAAGCCAAGAAAGCGGAGATAAAATTATCTCCCTATTACCAAGCTGTCGCTAACACCAGTTAGTGACAGCTAATAGGAGATAGCGACCATCTTGGGCCCCGCTTTGCATGTCAGTGATATTTATCACTAATGACATGCAAAGTGGGCGTGCCAAGATGTTAGCGACTGGAAACAGTCGCTAACATCGCTATCTCCTATTACCAACTTTTGGAGATATTCGCGCTAAGCGCGAATATCTCCAAAAGCTAACACCTGCCCTGAGCAGTTCTTCACCATGTTATCCAATGGGAGGTGGATAACATGGCTAAGAGCATTTGCTCGATAATGCATGAATATCGCTGACTTTTCAGCGATATTCATGCATTGCGGCCGTTTTTTATCGCATTTGCGATAAACCTTGCTAATAGCAAGGTTTATCTGCGATAAAAATCGCCGATGTGCGGCGATAATTTTTGTCTCTAAACAAGTTAGAGACAAAAATTATCGCTAGTTGTTGGTAATATGCCCCATAGTTTTATCTAGTGGCTGGATATGGATGGACAGCCCTGCCCAGCAGAAAATAGCGGATTAGAAGAGTTCCCACTGCACAATCGCTTTGCTGCCCTTGTTGCGCCTGCTGAGGATACGCCCATAGATATGCATTGTGTTGTTCCCATTCACGCACCCATATTGCCCATTACCCCAAACCCAGATATTGTGCAGGAAGTAGGAGATGATAGTAGTGGTAGTACACCTTTGCCAAAGAATAGACGGAACCAATAGACTACATCCAATGCCAGCAGTTTTATCAAGTGCTCTTCTACCCCAGGCTGGTCCCGTTGAGAGGCAGAAAGTTTTAAATGAGAACCAAAATGGCCGAAACACACTGCTTACGGATTTAGACCTACACCGTTTTCAGACTACTAAGGTAACCACTGTGCCCCATTTGGGCAATGCAGACCTTTTGAAGTGCAAGGTAAGGGAAATGTGGTTGCAACACGGGACAAGGTAGCACCAGGCACATTACCAAGATTAGCTTCCCAGGCCCCTAATAGGGCATTTGTATATCATAAAGCCCCTGAGGTATTCCATGCTTTCCAGGTATTCAACCACAAGCAAGATACTTCTCCACCAATTCCAATTTTTCCGACTGATGTCCCTAAAGTCGACTCTAATTGCCTTAGACATGAGAGTGGGGGCGTCCTAAAAAATAAAGCTTTACATTGGCTCAGATATGTCAGGGGGTGCAGATCTATAATAAGGGAGGACATCATCCATGCTAAGAGGTGCATCTTCTCTCATAGCCCAGTGGATGCAATTGAATTAACATTAACTACAAACCAACTAGTGCACAATCTAATTGCCTTGGAAGTAAAATCTCATTCCAATGCATCAACAAAGATTAGGCTGAGACTGACTGTCAGTCCCTGGTCCAAATGCAAGGGCGAGTAAAGCACCCCTGGCCTCCCCTACTGCACCTCTCTTGCAGATTGATTGACTCATTCCTATTCCTCCCAGTACACCAATGAATATCCTTAGTATGGTTCAGACGATCGCTATAGTCCCTTCTCATTTACACTCTGAGGGTTGCCCGGCTGAGCAAGAGCTTAGGAGTTGTATTTCAGTAGAGCCTGATCTTTCCAACCTATCATTGGCAGTGAATACTTTCTCTCAGGTTAGTGATCCAGCTAGAAGGTCTGACAGCTGAGTTGTGCCCATGTTGCTAGCTTTACCCTCTCCCCAGGTCAGTGCAGAATTAGTTCATGGAGATATGATGAACATCCTCTCATGGAACCAGGCAGGTATTAGTCAAAAGTGTAACTTCCCGTATTGGTTGGATCTGGTTTGTCGCCAGGAAATATGCTTATTTCAGGAAACCTGGTCCCAGATTCCTATACATATTTCTGGGTTTAAGTCCTTTTTCAAACCAGCAGTCTCTGCCAAAGCAGGGGGCTACATATCTTGGTAAATCTTACCCTGAATTGTGAAACAAAAGCACTGGTTACCAATAATCCGGACATTTTGGGGATTAGGCTAGCAAACGGGAATGGACCAACTATCAATATGTATAACGTATATGTTACAAGCACCAGAGGTGGCAGTTCGCCGACCCTTCTTGCTTTGGATAATTTATTGGGAGACAGGAATATCAGTTACCCGCTGATAATTGGTGGCAATTTTAATATTACATTTGAACCCCTTGATTGGTTTGAGTCTTTTGACATGTCCGAAGAGGATAAAGCTTGGAGGGTACCCCTGTTGGAATTACCCCCAATCAAAAAATGGACACATGCTGCCCTCAAATTGAATGCAATATCTCTAGAATATAGGCTAAGGGCCACTAATGGTCGAACTAATTCCGACAGAAGTGGTGGTATGACCTTCATAGGAAAAATGGGTCAAGTCGGATTGACTATATATTAGTGAATCTGACCCTGTGGCCCCAAGTACAGGACATGCTTATACATCATGCCTGTAACAGCAACCATAACTCCCTACACTTATCCATTAGTCATTTACAGGGGAGTATTCAGCTGGATTTCACTGCCCCATTATGCACAAGGGAGTTGAGTGCCACAAATGATAAGCATCAGCTTAAATGGCCCACGGTTTTGGCAGATGAATCTAAAATGCTAAATATTAATGAAGTTCTAGCTGAGCATTTGGTGATATTAGAATCAGTAAGTAATGATCTACACTCTATGAATATCTGTAGTGTTCTCCACAGAGCCTTTTTGAGCAACTGGCCACCTTCTTTTACATCCCCTCTAAAAAGATTAGAGCCTAGTGGGGTAGTCACTATGGAGTAAATCCTTGGTATAACAAAGACTGTAGGTCAGCGAGAGCAAGATTGACCAGAGCTATCAAAAACAGGGACCAAGCACACATTTGTGATTGCAGAAGGGTCTACAAACAGGCACAGGGTAAAGCCAAAAAACAATGGGATGAAGGGAGATGGGAATAACTATAGGAGGCTATTGGTCATCCTGATCCTCGACAATTTTGGTTGTTAGTGGCCAAAACAAATTTTGACCACTCCCCTCCCCTGGCCAACAACATCCCACCAATAGAATGGTACAATCATTTTAGTGAGCTATATTCCACAGGTAACACTACCGATAGCTTTCGGATGCCCCCCAGCTTGGATGCCCAACAAAGCATCATTGTATTTACTAGGAAAGAGATTATGAGTTCCTTAGATGCCATTTTACCCGGCAAACCTTCAGGCCCAGATGGCATCCCCGGGGACCTCCTTCGCGCTGACAGGGCAAATTGGGCTACGTATTATATGAACTTGGCCAACGATATTGCCCGAGGAGGAAGGATTCCGGATTCGTGGAAGGGGGCTGAAGTGATCCCAATTTTCAAAAAAGGGACAGGTCTAAGCCCTCCAACTAACGCCCAATTAGCCTGATAGATTGGGTCCAAAAGGTCTTCTGTCGCTTGCTCTTAACTTAAAATCCAAACCTGGATGGAGGAAAAGAACATTCTCTCTCCATTACAGGCGGGCTTTTGACGGAAGACCAGCACTATTGATCAGGCTTTTCACCTTCTCTTGCTATATTGGAAGGTGGTTGTGTTGGGGAAAGGCAGCCCATATCTTGCCTTCATAGATCTTAAAACCGCTTTCGACCTTGTCCCCAGAGATCTACTTTGGCAAACCCTCATGAATATGGGAATGCCCCTTGAAATCTTACAACCTTTGGTCAGGCTGCATGACAATAATTTTGCACGTGTGAGGTGGGGTAACCAGGGGCAACTTACCAACCTAATTAAGATCCGGTGTGGGATACGCCAAGGGTGTGTTTTGGCACCTACCTTTTTTTCCCTTTATGTCAACCAGATTGTCGACCTTTTATGTTCAACTCCGGCTGATGCCGCTTCATTGGCAAACCAGAAAATAGCTACTTTGCTGTTCGCTGATGATATCGCTTTTGGTATCCAAAACTCCTATGGGTCTCCAGAAGCTCCTGGAACAATTTAAGGCCATCTGCGATATGAGGGGCTTGGTTATCAACACTACTAAAACCAAGTTGATGATAATGAACCCTCATAAAACTTTTAAATAAACCCTGGTCTTAGACAATGTCCTATTAGAGAGGGTTAGCTCCTTCGAGTATCGGGGCATAACGTTGTCTGATAGCATGTCTTGGAATAATCATCTGAACAAGGCATCCCTAAAATTCTCTCAACTATCAGGGGCCTTGTGGCGCGAGATTTGCTTATCATATACTAAGCCCGTAGCCCCAGCCCTCAAACTTTATAGCTGAAAGGTTGTGAGCAGTGTGCTCTATGGGGCAGAACTGAGGGGTTTAGTGGATGCAATGAGATTAACAACAGTTGAAAATAAGTTTCTTAGGAGTCTTGTATCTCTGCCTCAAAGCACCCCCCTCCTTCCATTGAAATTGGACCTGGGAGTTAGGTCTATAAACGATCAAGCGAGGTTGCGCCCCCTGCTTTTTTGGTATAGGTTGGTCGCTACCCCTGACCTGCCCCTTATGTTGCTGCTTTTAACAAAGTTTATGCTCTAGACAGAAACAAAAAATTGGGTGGATAAAATATGTAAACACTGTCCGGGCAGCAATTGGCCTCCCAAATGAGTCTGTTAGCTCCCCACCACTGCATTCAAAGGACCTAATAAAGCGTCAATATTGGCTATGGGTAGAGCAGACCAACTACTCAAGGATTCGTCATGGCTATTTAACCGATTTTTTTTAGACATAAAATCCTCTAAACATCTTGAGAAATATTTTGATATCATTAAAGTGCCTTTGGACAGGAAATTGTATACGCAGTTTAGGTTTGCCTGTTTACTTATTAATGCTTTTATCAATCTTTGGCTAAACAAAAACAGCCAGACTAAGGGATGCTCGTCCTACCCAGACCCAAATGAAACTGTGGGCCACATTTTTTTTGCATGTCCAGCATATGCTAGACCAAGAAGGAATTGGTTGGTTCTATTATGTAGACAGTTGGAGACTCATAGCCACCTTGATGCCCTACGGATTTTAAGATCAGATACGAGACCATCCCTTGTATGTGCAGTTGCAAACTTTCTTGGCCAGTTTTGGGCCATTAGGTGAAGGCTACTTTCTACTCTTCCTTGTCCTAGGGACTAGTTGCAGTAAAAATCCTATGACTTGAGGGCGCTTTGATTCTCAGGATCCTGTTTTTAATTTCCCTTTTTAAAGTTTGTTATCAACATTTTATCGTTTTTATCTAAACTTAAAAAAGGCAAAAGAGCCTCTATTGAAAGCACCTGAAAGCAACCTGTGGATATTGTTAGGCATTAATGCACTTGCACTTTATTCTTGCCTTATCTATCTTACTTGGTTCTAATAGAATCAACATATAGCAAATTATGTATTTTAGTGTTCTTTTCTGGGTTTACAACTTACATTATGAGATACTTGTCTTTTAAAACCTGGTATATTAAATATATTTTTTGTTTGTGAAAACTGTATCCCGGTTTCCACTGTAAAGGAAGAATATGTGTGTATATTTTATGGTTTTTATAACCGAAATAAAGATTTAGACTGGTGAATGTACATGTATACAAGTAGAGCAGGCAGGTCTTATACACCTTATCTACACTATCCTAAACATAGATGACAACCTGGGACTCAGCTGCGGTGATGATATCATAGCAGAAATGTTTAGAACACCATCACTATTGGAAGCTGATTGAATCACCCCATTAGGCAGCCCTAATGAGAATTGGTAGCCTCTTACTGCTATCAAACAACAATATCTATAAATAGCTCTACACGTAGCAATTATGACTGAATACCTCAGTGCCATCATCTCTCCCAATGGCTTGTTAGTGACAAATGCCACACGTATCTTTTTAGAAGACGCCATCTTTAGATGTGAGCGATCCCAGATCAGCTAGAAGTGTATACCAGAGACTGGGTGAGCCTCCTAATCAATACGGCAAAAGGCCTCTCTGAGGCTGTGATAATCAAGATCAAGATCACTGAATATGTCCCGCTCTCAGCCTACAAGTCCAAACTGTCTGATATCAACACTGAAATCAATGAACATAAAGACCTTTTGGTGCTACAAAAATATCAAGTCTCCGAAAGTACATAAAATAAAACTTGATAGGGAGAAGGTCTACTCATATATTAAAGGAGAATTTCTCAGTAGGAGAGAGTGATACCCCCTCAGACAAGAGTAACAACTACCAACGTAAGAAGAACACTTTGATCAGCAGCAGTTCTAGCACAGAAAGTTGTGCAAGCAATGAAGGCCGACAGGGACCTCATCCACCACCTCTATATGGCTACCCAATGGTCCCATATCAGGGATCTCAACCAAATGTTGCACCCCCAACCATCGTATGTTCCCCCAAGGCCCCGTACTCTCTTCCCTCAGCCCTTTAACTAAATTTTTTAAGACAGAGGCCGGGGCAGAAGCAGAAGAAGTGGAGGGCAAATATGGGGTTGGTGGCAAAAACCAGAACCCCAGAGGTAGATGAGGAGTCAAACAAGAAGAAATTGATTGTGAACCTATCCACCAAGACGCTCACAACAGAGGAGGTTACTGTTCTCCAAATGAGTTTATGATTTGCTCCCCCACCCAAAAAGGATAAATCCTGACTGAATTCTGAGCTCCAAATATTTTTCTTACAAAAATTTGGCTTTTTGTCTTTTTTCATGACAAACCCATACCTGAAGTGACAGATACCAGGTTAAAAAACCTGTCCAGATTTACTCCCTCAGCAAAGATGAGTACACAAATTCTTACTTTCGAGTAAGCAGTCCTCAAATACATAGGTGTATTAATCTCTAGGCATCCATTCCACGACATGTAAAATTATAAAATGGCAGCAGTAAATTCATTGGCTAATGACACTTCAATCACAATCAAACCAGACAATTCTTATCATGCCTATTCCAGACTACAATAAAGAATGTCCCTGACAACTGGCTGACTGGAGATAATATATATAGACCCATCAGCCAGGAGCCCACCACTCTACCTACTTTTCAGATCAGTTCCTTAATGCTGACGGCTGAAACCCAGGGCTGGATAAACAAAAATGAGGTGGAATTCTTGGTGAATACCCACCCTAAGATCCTATATATCTATGTCCTGCCCAAAATACATAAGAAGTTAACTCCTTCCTCCATGTAGAGCAATTGTATCAAGCATAGTTTCTCTTCTGGAACCACTGTCTAAGTTCTGCGATCATGTTTCACAACCAATGTTTATGAAAACACCATATTTTCCGAAGGACACTAGTGATGTCCTTAATCTTATTGATTAATCAAACAACATCAATAATTTTGATCTCTTCATGACCCTTGACTTAAGGCTCTCTACATGAATGTACCCCAAGATGTAAAATGCGAAGTGTTCGAGAACACACTCCTGTCAAAAACCTGGTTCTCATCCGCTCCAATAAGCTTTGTTACAGAATGTGTTGCCACAGCACTTAAGGAAAAATTCTTCCGATTAATTTGGAAACCAGCTCTATCACCAAACACAAGATACTTCCATTGGAAGTACCTTTGCACCAAGTCTGGCATGTCTCTACATGTCGTCTAACTTTGAAAAGGAAAACATTTTTTGCAAAACAAACCATACACCAACAATATACCCCTCTAGCATTGCTATATTGATGACATTTCGATTTTCTGGCAAGGAGGTATTGATGAATGCCACAATTTCCATACATGAATTAATTCCCTCCATCCATTCTTAAGGTTTACAAAAATTTTCTCTGACAAAGGTCTCCCCTTTCTTGATTTACTAATCAGCATCAAGAATGGAAAACTCATGACCAACACATGCAAAAAATCGACGTACTGCAACAGCTTACTACTTAATGACAGCCACCATTTTAAAGCCTTCTGAAACAGTTTCTCCTACTGCCAGTTCCTGCAACTACGTTGCAACTGCAGCAACAATTGCTTTCTTTGACCTACAGGCACAACAACTGGCTATCAGCTTGACAACATGCCACTACCCACCACATTCCATCTGTATAGTACAGAAAGGGGCCTGGAACAACAATCCGGCAGCACTATTAGAATTGCACATCAGAACACAGGACAATACCACCACCTGTGCTACTAATTTTAATCCTAATTCAGACCAGATACCGAAAATCATACGTAAGCACTGGTACATCCTGCAAACAGGCTCTCTCGAGCTTTCCACTCCAAGTTTGGATTCAAACGAACACATAACCTGAGAGACATGATCGTTCATACCAGACCACCAAGGACACCTAGTTATGAACAACGTTCTCTCCGGGACCTACCACCGTCACAGGACATTTCCCATGCAGCTCCTGTGGGGTTTGTGATCTGACTGAGTCTACCAAGGAAATTGTCCTCGACTAGACCCACACATGCACAAAGAAAAATCACACAAATTGTAATACCAGGAACTGTGTTTACATGATCACTTGCCCTTGGACCAAAAGAAATATTGGCATGACGGTATGCAGACAAAATATCGATATTTAAATATCGATATACAATAATATCAAAGTTTAAATATCGAAGGGACATAAAATAGAAGGTAAGTAATATCGATATACTTAATATCGATATTAGTAATATCGAAGTGTTAAATATCGATGTTAGTAATATCGGTGTTAATAATTTCGATGTTACTAATATCGATTTTTATATTATTTTTGTGTATATTATTATGTATTTATAATGTTTTTAATTTATTTTTATGTAATTTTGTATTTTAGTACTGTAGCGGATTGTGGCTTTATAGGGGAATAGGGTGGGAAGTAATTTAATTATGTCAAATTAATTATTAATTAGTAGGAATTATAAATTAATTTTAATGAATTGGTAAAAAAATTTAATTAATTGGTAATTAATTTTAATTAATTGATTAATTGATAATTATGTTCTGTAGCGGGTTGTGAGTTTATAGGGGAATAGGGTGGGAAGTAATTTAATGATGTTAAATTAATTATTCGTTATTAGGAATTATAAATTAATTTTAATTAATTGGTAATAATTTGTAATTAATTGGTAATTAATTGTAATTAATTGATTCATTGATAATTATGTTCTGTAGCTGGTTGTGAGTTTATAGGGGAATAGGGTGGGAAGTAATTTAATGATGTTAAATGAATTATTAATTAGTAGTAATTATAAATTAATTTTAATTAATTGATAATTATTTATAATTAATTGGTAATTAATTTTAAGTAATTGATTAATTGATCATTATGTAGCGGGTTGTGGGTTCATAGGGGAATAGGGTGGGAAGTAATTTAAATGTAATTAAGGAAAAATGTTTTTTAATTAATTGTTTTGTAAATTATATAATAGTTAATTAATTATTAATTGGTAATTAAATATTATTAAATGGCATTTCCTAAAAAATGTTAATTTACATATATTTTGCTAATCATGTTTTTAATAATTATGTATTGGTATTTGTAAATGGTTTATATTTATTTAATAGTTAAATTTTTTATTATTTAAAAAAATACATTTATTTATAAGAATGTTATTTTAACCCCTACGCTATCCAACACTATCTCTACTGTTGCACTCTCTGGGGAGGGAATAGTAATTTTTACTCCTACGCTATCCAACACTTTCCTTACTGTTGCACTCTCTGGAGTTGGAATAGTAATTTTTACCCCAACGCTATCCAACACTTTCCCTACTGTTGCACTCTCTGGAGGTGGAAAACTAATTTTTACCCCCACGCTATCCAACACTTTCCCTACTGTTGCACTCTCTGGGGTGTGAATAGTAATTTTTACCCCTACGCTATCCAACACTTTCCCTACTGCTGCACTCTCTGGAGTTGAAATAGTAATTTTTACCCCTACGCTATCCAACACTTTCCCTACTGTTGCACTCTCTGGAGTTGGAATAGTAATTTTTACCCCTATGCTATCCAACACTTTCCCTACTGTTGCACTCTCTGGAGTGGGAATAGTAATTTTTACCCCTACGATATCCAACACTTTCCCTACTGTTGCACTCTCTTGAGTTGGAATAGTAATTTTTACCCCTACGCTATCCAACACTTTCCCTACTGTTGCACTCTCTGGAGTGGGAATAGTAATTGTTACCCCTCCGCTATCCAACACTTTCCCTACTGTTGCACTCTCTGGAGTGGAAATAGTAATTTTTACCCCTACGCTATCCAACACTTTCCCTACTGTTGCACTTTCTGGAGTTGGAATAGTATTTGTTACCCCTAGGCTATCCAACACTTTCCCTACTGTTGCACTCTCTGGAGTGGGAATAGTAATTTGTACCCGTACGCTATCCAAAATGTATTTAATTTTTTTTATTTGTTTTACATTTTTATTAATTGTTATTTATATTATTACTTGATGTATATACATTTATTTGTAATTTATTATATTTACATTTATTTATAAGTTATTAAAATATTTTATTAGAGGTATTATTAATGAAGTATATACTATGTATTATATCTTTATTATTATTCGTTTTTATTACATTATTTATTAATTTTAAATATTATAATATAAACTATGTTTATTACATTTATAAGTATTAATTTGTTAATATTCCATGTTAATAAAAAAAACAAAATTCTTTTAAAAACAATATTTTTGACATCAATATTTTTTTCTCGATATTTTTGTACTTACCTTGTTAGAGATAGGATCTCGATATTTATGTAATCAATATTTTTGTTGCGATATTTTGGTAGGTAGATATTTTTGTAGTCGATATTTTGTCATAGATTCGGCATGACCACCAGACTAATCAAGGTCAGGATTGCTGATCATCAGAGTGGTATCCAATGAAACAAAGCTACCACCAACATGGGTCTCCCTTCCCCATTGTCCAGTCCTGAAGAAGACCCACAGCAGAGGTGTCAATTTACCCCGTATTGCGCCAGGGTCAAAACGTCGACGGTTTTTCCCCGCCATACTGAGGCCTGCACCTTGTTCCCATGTTCCCTTGTCCTTGTCACCTTCCAGATTCTGCCCCTGTTTAATTGGCCTTTGTACATTGTTTGGGCAAGCCTCCTTTGTAGTTCAACTAGAAGAATAACATTTTAGTTGAGCTCAAATTATCTGAATTTTCCCTTCTAATCCTTTTCTTTTCAATTCACTTGAGCACCTTCTTTTCACAAACTTTCTGCATCTGGCAGTTTCCTTCATTGTATTCAATTGTAATTGTGTACATATGTTTTATATATAATGTAAATAAATTGAACTAATGTGAATGGTGAAAATATTTACTCCTTAATAAGGATGTTGGGTACTATGAATGATTAATACATGTATCTGGCTGTTTATTGACTTTCTATCTCCCCTTATTTTCCAACAGGATTTGTTCCTTTAAGTGTAAATAACAATTCATACATTGATTTGTGTTTTTTGAAATATGTCTAGGACCACTTTGTTTTCCTATACCTCTCCAAGATGGCAGCACAATTGGAATATCGAGCTCCAGGTTTACAGTCTAACTTAACACTGAAGGTGACTACCCACATCTGTACCTCTTCATCACACCTGCGAGTGTAGCATATATACCACCTCTTATGCCCCCTCATTGCCTCCAGGGTGGCAGAGAGGGGTGGGCCACAGCTTTCCCAGCATGCTGGAACCATGAGTATTTTGAATAATTCTTAATTTATGTACCTTTCTTTACTATACCAGTGCTGACTGTTGCTTCTCTCTACTAGTTTCACTCCCCAGCTAGCGCAGTCTCTGCCATCACCTAAGGGGTCATTTACTTACTCAAACTGGGAGAGCCTTACCACTCATATGGGGCTGCACTGCATTATATCCACACACATTTGTGGGCATGATGGTGCTTATATCTGTGTGTTTGTGAAACATCACGTGTATCACCTGCTTGTTTACTTATTTGTTGGTTTGATCTTACATGTATTTGCATGCTCACTGATAGTCATGATTATACCTACGGTAAAAATGTTTCTACAATTTCCTAATATGTTGCTGTGTGACAAGGGGGGTATGACCTACTAATTGCCCCCCATGTTTTTAACTCTCACTCTCTATATGTCTCTCGTCACTGCAGGTCAGATTTCAGATATCATATGAGATACCCTACACTTTAAGGGTGACTTTTTGTGTTAGGGTATTGTTGTCAACTACAATTACTATAACCCCAATCAATCACTCAATCAATCCGGGTCTTGTATAGTGTGACTACTCATCTGTGAGGGTCTCAAGGCACTGCCAATCATTGGTAAATTAGGTTACATGGTTATGACAAAGTGTTCCGTTTCAAAGGGACTTTAAATTGCACAAAACACTTTCCTGGGATCTGTACCAGATCATTGCCTCCAACACAGTCACCCTTTGTTGTATTTAAAACAAGAAGACCCATGTTGTAAAATCTTTCAGGGTCTTTCTTAGTTATTTTTGTAAGATGCTTACACCAATCTAGATACACGTCACCTCCACTTACACTTCATTGTGGCATCTTATTTTAAAAGACCTCTGACAAAGAGCCTCCTTGAGGGGCCTGCTGGGCATTGCAGCACCAACCCAAGGAGGAACTGGTCAATGTTGAAGCGTGAGACCCATCTGGGTGTGTGAGGACTTTTGCTTCTGAGCAATCAGATCTTCCGGATCTAATTGCTCAGACCTCTCCTGGCCTGTTACCTTTTCGGTTTCATTTTCTGATTCTTTCAGGAGCTGCATACTCTACTTGTATACATAACTAGTTTTGGAAAATCATCAGGAGGTGAAGAGTTGTATTTGGTAAAACATGTATCTTGTGCAATGATTTTTTCTTGGATACCCAACATTTCTCATATGTGCTTCAATAATTTCTGCAACTGAGCCCCTGGCGCTTATTTTCATTCGGTTGTCACCTCTTGATCATCATCATCATCCTGAATTTTTGCTATTTGGGAGGTGTCTCTGACAATGCAACATAATAATCATATTCTGGTGATCTGACCTTGTGAGCAATGAGAACCTAGTCCTTTTCTAGGGCCTCACTCTCCAAATTATTCATTGCTTTGGCACTCACCTTCCTTGGCTCAATTTTGACTACCCAGCACAGAACTTTGGCGCTGTAGTGGCCAATTGACTTTACCCAATTTACAACCACCTACTGTAAATAAATGTTTGTTTATTGACCACAATTTGCTATACTTTATCACCGTTCACACTGTTTTTCTCACCTTGTGTCACTGCGCCGGCCATCACTTGTCACTAGCACGCACAGTGCTGACTTGTGTGTTATGGTCACCATACACTTTAATTGTACAGTAGTGCTGTTATACCTACCTACCATGACAACAACTTTACCCCAATTCTCCCGTTGTGGTCTCCTTTTTCCATTTTGTCCCAGTTCTTACGATGTGTACTACTTATTTAAATGCCCTTGCTAAATGATCACCAGTTGAGACATTGTTGCATTGTTATTCCACTTTGTAGTATAGCAGCCCTAAAACAGCAGCTTCCTGTCTATATAGGTTTCCTAAGCAACAGAATCTCATATCACACAATGAGATCCAATGTTTAACAAATCTTGTGCCTGCCTATCATCACTTGTTGTTGACTAAAGGCACCAGGTGATAGTGAAGTAGCCTCCATGTCATCTTCTCACCCTGCTCGCAGGAGAACAATAAGTGATGGGTACAGCATGAGCTGAAGTTGTTGTGAGCAGCACTAAGATACCCACGAGGATAGTGGGGTGGAGCAGAAACCGGGATCACAGACTTTCTTGTTTTGACTTGAACTATTTTTCCTGTCCTTCTCTCTTCTGGGTGTGTAATGCAGAAGTAGATAGTAAGCAGACAGTAAGTAAGCAAAATGTTGTCACACACACTGCGTGACAAGCTGAATACCAAATGGATGCCCTGTGGGCTTATCCAAAATGTGTCTGATCTTGCCTTCAAAGCTTTAAAACCAAAAACCTGAAGAGGGTTGACTCATTGATTCGTTACAATGAAGTATCAAAAAATAATCAATTTATTGATAAATTGTGATATTGTCTGCTTTGAATTGTCAGGGGACAATTAGCAATGGAATGTTTCCCCTTGTGTGAATTATGACATCCTGCTAGTACACAAATATGGAACATAACTAATATTGCTCTGATACAATTATAGAAGGCTGTGCCTTAAAGTGAGGTGACGATACATAGCTTGTAAATAATGGTTTAAAATATTCGCTATGTTGAGATTTTAGATTATTTTGTGATACATCATTGTCATGAGCATATTTTTATGAATTGAGGATTCATTTAATGTAATAAAAAGAGACGTTGTTCACCAAGCAGGATTCAGTATGTAGACAGGGTAATGGATGATAAAAGTATTAATGTTTCCCTATAAAAAGATGAGTATATTGATGTGACAATATGTGAGTGTTTTCACAAGAGAGACTTATTATTGTTTATGTACCTCTGAGGCTGGCACAATCTGCATTGCAGGCCCACTGGTAGCATTTAATGTACGTGCCCTGGGTATACAGGTACAACTGTACAAGGGACTAACAGGTAAATTAAATATGTCAAACAGGTTTTAAAGGAGGGAGCACATTCACTTGAGCACTTATCAGCAGTGGTAAACTGTCCAGAGTCCTAAAGCCAAAAAAAGAGGTTAGGAAAAATGGCAAAAAGTTGGAGGAAAACCTTTCAAACACGGACCAGGTCAACACTAAGAAAGAGCGCTTAATGCAGAAATAGTCTTCAAGCATCATCTCTCGGAATTCTTAGGTAATTCAACGTAATTACGCTACATGGAATTAAGTGAGCTCACCCCTATTTAAGATCTATGAAATTAAAATGCGGAATTGCCTGACAACCATCTTCCTGCCTGCTTGTGGTGACATGATAACCTGTTTGTATGCATAATGAACTGCAGCCAAGTTACTCCCAGGGCACAAGTCGTAATAAAAGACGTGGGGGGGACGCTGTCACCGGAAGTGATGTCACGACCGGAAGTGACGTCACGAAAGGTGCCGAGCTCCTCGACCCAGAGAGGCCAAAAAGTGAAGTCCAGCTGTTTGGCAGGGGGGATGGCATCCCCCCCGTAAAATAAGTGGGGGGTGCCGTCCACCCGCGTGGTACCCCGACTCGAGCCCTGGTTACTCCACAACATGCGTTTTGTGTCTGACAGTCTTTGATGGCCCGAAGGTGGGGTTTTTGGCCGAGTAGCCCTATTGCCCAGGTTTCTCTCACCCCTCAATGGCCCACTAGCTTTAGGAGGTAGTCCAATGCCTTTGATGAAGTTTGGCTGTGCCTCAGATAGTATGGTCTGGAACATGAAAGAAAAATTCATAGAACACGGGAGTAAGCATGGCCACTAGAATTATGCAATTATGCTGCAGCAGAATTTTTCTTGTAAATTGACACACAATCAATCATTTGCTGCATAATCTGAAGATGTTTACAACAAAATCATATCTAGCTCAAACGGATCAAACGTTTCTAAAAACATGGCAAAGCGTATTCCTGCACACTGGAAGGCCTTACATAATAGGCGTCGATTCCGATACGGTAAAATATTCCGTCGTACGATTCGTATCCGAATCCGTACGATTGGGAAATTACCGTCTGACCTGCGAATTCCGATCCATTTCCGTCGATTGCCTTACGAATATAAGAGAACCGTACGAACCACAGCCGATGACCCGTACGAATACGCATCGTGAATCCTACCGTACGATTTGTAACCAGGCCATACAAACACACTAGTACGATCCTGTACGAAAAGCCTGTCCGCGATTCATACGGCCCAAAGTATTCCCGCATGAAGATTGATTCGTACGGGATTATTCGCCTCACAGCAAGCGGCATCAACACATACCACACGTGTACACCTCGATCAAGCCCACGCGAACCCCCCCACCCGCCAACGGCCCGTACAAGTCAACCGCACGCACAAGTATGACACGCACCCCCCCATCAAGCCTACACGAACCCCCCCCCGCCAACGGCATGTACAACACACCCGCACGCACAATTACGACATACACACCCCCCATCAAGCCTACGCGAAGCCCCCCACCCGCCAACGGCCCGTACAAGTCAACCGCACGCACAAGTATGACACGCACACCCCCCATCAAGCCTACGCGAAGCCCCCCACCCGCCAACGGCCCGTACAAGTCAACCACATGCACAAGTACGACACGCACCCCCCTTCAAGCCTACACAAACCCCCCCGCCAACAGCACATACAACACACCCGCACGCACAAGTACGACACACACACCCCCCATCAAGCCTACGCGAAGCCCCCCACCCGCCAACGGCCCGTATAAGTCAACTGCACGCACAAGTACGACACGCACACCTCCCCCATCAAGCCTACGCGAAGCCCCCTACCCGCCAACGGCCCGTACAAGTCAACCGCACGCACAAGTACGACACGCACCCCCCCATCAAGCCTATGCGAACCCCCGCCAACGGCACGTACAACACACCCGCACGCACAAGTACGACACGCACACCCCCCCATCAAGCCTATGCGACGCCCCCCACCTGCCAACGGCCCGTACAAGTCAACCGCACGCACAAGTACGACACGCACACCCCCCCATCAAGCCTACATGAAGCCCCCACCCGCCAACGGCCCGTACAAGTCAACCGCACGCACAAGTACGACACGCACCCCCCCATCAAGCCTACGCGAACCCCCCCAACAACGGCACGTACAACATACCCACAAGCACAAGTACGACACGCACACCCCCCATCAAGCCTGCGCGAAGCCCCCCACCCGCCGACGGCCCGTACAAGTCAACCGCACGCACAAGTACGACACGCACCCCTCCATCAAGCCTACGCGAACCCCCCCCCACCAACGGCACGTACAACACACCCGCATGCACAAGTACGACACCCATCCCCCCATCAAGCCTATGCGACCCCCCCTGCCAACGGCATGTATAACACACCCGCACGCACAAGTATGACATGCACACCCCCCCATCAAGCCTACGCAAAGCCCCCCACCCGCCAACGGCCCGTACAAGTCAACCGCACGCACAAGTACGACACGCACACATAACGCCAACACCTAAACCAGCACAAGGACTTTGCTAACGAGTCGCACAACAACACTGAACATGTCTCCTGTCTACACACCATTGTGAAACAATATCCTGGTCACAGCCAAACAGGCAAACAGAGGTCAACACTAACACCCACCCCATATAACACACACACCACCAATTCATATTAAGCCACACCCACTAATTGACCAATAAAAGGGTCCACACATACAACCCATCATCCTTTGCAACATACCCATTCTTGCGAAGACACAGACATTTCACCAACAATTGCAGCCACACACCTTCACACATACACCCTATCTCATCTACATCCACACCACCCCCTTCACAATCAAACCCACACACCCTCATCCATACACACCATCACCCCCTCAATCACATACACCCCACACCATGACCACACCCAAGAATGCAAAGTTCACTAACCCGGAGAATGAGATACTTACAGATAAAGTCATCAGAGTCGAGCCACAGCTGTTTGGCGCATTGGTCAGACAGACCAGCATGGCTGAAAAAACACGCCTGTGGGAGAGGATCGTAGACAAGGTCAATGCTGTTGCACCCATCAGGCGCACCAGGGGGAATGCCAGTCCAGGTGGTATGATCTGCGGAGGATGGTGAAGAAGAAAATGGACCAGGACTACGCCAATGCACACTACACTGGAGGCGGGTGGTCCCGGCAGACCTCCTGTATACCAGCCCTGGGAGGAGAAAGTCATGGCCCTGCTGCCACCGGTGGGAGTACACGGAATTGAAGGAGCCGTTGAGTCTGGTGAGTGTACAAAAAACACATGTTACATGGGTGGACTTACAACAGTGCCCAGCAGCATGGGGTGGGTGGCCATGAGTCCTAGCAGTACACAACCGAATGGGGGTAGTTGCAAGGGGGAGGCACAAAGGGTGGAAGGTGTAGGGTAAGAGGCTGCTCCCATCCCATATGTCCCAGGGACACACCCAAGCACCATGCCCAATGCATAGGGATAGGGAGATATCACACAAGATAGTAGACCACAGCTCATAAACTATTTCATGTTGCTGACACACCTTTCGGCGATGCATCATTTTGTGACACAATAAGGCAGTGTAGCAAGCGAGCGAGCACAAACAACCTGTCTCCATCCCTCTGTTGCCCTCCTCCCTCTGTCTGTCTCCCTCTGTCTGTCTCCCTCCCTCTGTCTCCCTCCCTCCCTCTGACTCCCTCCATCCCTGTCGCCCTCTCTCTCTGTCTCCCTCTCCCTATGTCTCCCTCCCTCTGTCTCCCTCCCTCCCTCTGTCTCCCTCCCTCCCTCTGTCTCCCTCCATCCCTCTGACTCCCTCCATCCCTATCGCCCTCTCTCTCTGTCTCCCTCTCCCTATGTCTCCCTCCCTCTGTCTCCCTCCATCCCTCTGACTCCCTCCATCCCTCCGACTCCCTCCATCCCTGTCGCCCTCTCTCTCTGTCTCCCTCTCCCTATGTCTCCCTCCCTTTGTCTCCCTCCATCCATCTGACTCCCTCCATCCCTGTCTCCATCCCTCTGTTGCCCTCCTCCCTCTGTCTGTCTGTCTCCCTCTGTCTCCCTCTCCCTCTGTCTCCTTCCCTCTGTCTCCCTCCCTCCCTCTGTGTCCCTCCCTCCGTCTGTATCCATCCCTCAGTGTTCCTCCCTCTGTCACCTCAGCCCAGCTCAATGGGCACACACACAGTTGCACCCAAGCACTGCACAGGCCTTATAAAGACCATAGAGCAGAGTGTTTAGGGATGTCTCCTAATCACCAGCAGTCATGTACTAAGTGCCTGCAACACACCCACCATTTGCATGCGACAATGTACTGTGTCAGGACACACAGTTTGGAAAGCTCTGTAGTACACAATGGGCACAGGTGTAGGCAGCACAAGTCCCTCCTGTGATCATTGCAAACACAAACACCAGGACATGGTCAGACATCCTGTGCAGGAACCCACAACCACGATTATGCCAGCATGCTACATGAGGGGACAGCCAAATCATTAAGGATGGACGCTTGCAAATCACACGCAAACTACTAGCATGGCCTGTCTTACACCCTCTTACAGAAACTCATCCCCTGGGGACAGACAATGGAGTGCAACACTGTCCCAATTGTCATGTACCACAACTAAACACTCACTCATATGAATACGCATACAACTTTTACATGCACATTGCAGATGCTCCAGTCCAATGTGCTTCTCACACAATGCACGTGCCCCATCTCATGAACAATGTGGATGCACTTAAGTACAAACATGGACATGGGTATTGACAAGGTGATGCGTCTTGGAGAAGTGCTACGTTCTAAAGCCATGATCTAGAAGTGGGTGTACAGGTCCAGGGGTGTTGGCATTGTTTGGCCATCACAGAACAGCAACACCTATCCAAAGTAGAAGATTATATGCAAATAAATAATGCTCTGTCTCTTACATGAACATGCTGCATCTAAACTCTGTGCATGCTTGACGCAGACATAAGGATTAAGACTGTATCCTGGATGTTGCGTGAACCTGAGCACGGCTGTATATGTGTTGTGCCGGCAAGACAAGACACAGCAATGGCTGTGTCAGTCATTGTCAAGAGAATGGAAGAAGGAAAATACACCAGAGCATACACAAGTGAACAATGACAACAATGTAAAGCTTGTGGAACTGTGATGCTGATAATGGCTAACTAATTGAGATGTCACTTGATAGTGCATTAACAGTGTCTGTCTCTCCCACACACAGGGTAACGTGTGGAGACCCCCCCAACCAGGTGGGAGAAGGATCCCAGTCCCAGGCTCAGCAGGACCCTGACCCCACTGACACCGACGCCACTCAATGCACTGTGGATGACCCCAACCAACCTGGCTCCTCTGGATCCCAAACCCCTGCAGCAACTGTACCAGCGACATCTGTGCCAACCACCGGAACCATTCCCACCACATCCCAACAGACAGGTCAGAGCCCTGCCCATGATCCACCAGAGAGCCAGTCTGAAAATGAGGGACACCCTTTGTCCGGCACCCCTGAGGTGGCAGACAACCTCCACCCTGCCAGCATTCGGGGGGCCCGTGGATCGGATGTGCCCACAAGCGCAGGCTGTGCTCGTGTGGGTCAGGGTGGTGGGAGTGGGGCAAGGCGGAGACGAGATTCTGGCCAGTCAGCTGCAGGGCCTGGTATGCCTGAACTGACTAACATCCTGGAGGCATACCGGTGGGACACCAGGGAGGTAAGCCAGCTAGCGGAGGCCCTCAACCAGGTGAAACAACAGCAGGCTGAGCAAAATGCCAGGCAAGACCAACATTATGGACGGGTGGAGGCAAGTCTGGCTGAGCTCTTGGTGGTGCATCGGGAAATGAGCCAATCACTACGTCAGATTGCTGCCAACATACAGCACCCTCCCTGTGTCACCAGGCCAGCTACATCAAGGCAAAGTGCAACACCAGCCACAGGGAGGGAGGAGGAGGAGGAGGAACTGTCTGACGTAGCGTCCCATGCATCGTCCATGCCTGCACATGAGGGTCCCCCAAGGAAGGTGGGTCGTCCACGGCTAAGACGTTGAGAGGCAGTGGGCCATGCACAACTCCCAGGACACCTAACCTGGCATATTGCCCTTGGATGCAACAGCATCACCTATGAGACTCTCCCACATGGACTTGCTGGTCAAAGTCTGCCCAATGATGCCAAGCACTGTGGCCTGGACTCTGTTGACTCAAACTGTAAGGCATCTCATCTCCAGCAGTGAACTTTGGATTCCCCCCCTTTCTGTACAGCACCTATTCACGTTTCCTGCACAAGATCACCCAATAAATTTTCTAAACATCATACGCATTTGGTGAGTTATCTTGTACCCACAGTATAAAATGATATGTGTGTGCAAATGTATGAAATGCAAGGGTATTCAACAAACTGCAGCCATCCACACACTTGGATCAGATTCCGGGTGAGGACACACATCGTTCACAAATTCCTAACAACTAGATACATGGGTGGAAAGACACACGTGTGAGGGATAGTAAATGCTGGAGGGGGGTTTGGATCACAAAACTGCAATAACAGCCAGGCCCAGGAGAGTCACTTTGAGGTGTACAGATCAGTGTGACAAAACTAGTTGTCCACGTAGGGAGTACCTAAATCTGTGTCCTCAGGTATGTGAACTATCATCAGCAGGATGCTGTACTGTGGATGTGATGAATGGCGCACAGGACAAGGGTGGCAGAACAGACTGTGGGCAATGGGCTGTAGCACTCTACCCAAGCACACCTGATTAGGCAGACCCCCCAGGATATTGCGGCATGGATTCGCAAATTTAGCGGCACAAATATGGAAATTTAGCGGCACAAATATGAAAATATAGCGGCATTTTTGCGGCACTTTATTTTCCTCATAATCATTAATTTTCAGCCTTAATCGATGGAAACTGTTTTAGCAGAGTTCTCCACTTTGAAATAGGCATGTTTAAAGTGTCTTCAGCTCATTGGAAGCACAGCTACAATCCTAACCTCATGAGAGGGGCTCCCATTTCTCCCTGGGTTGTTCTAGCACCCATGTGCGCACCCCTGCAGGGCACCACTGCCTCCTGGACCCATGAGGCATGATACCTCTTCCTCAGGTGCCCTAGGGCACAGGATCGTAGTGGGTGGAAGAGCATGTTAAATATTGCTCTACGCAGAACTAGTCTAATGAAACCAGAGGGGGCCCCCCTGCAAGGTACGTGGAGGAACCCCTCTGGACACAATCGGGAGCCCTCCAGCCAGAGTATTGTGCTATGGGGGCACCATGGAGCTCAGGGGCCCCATCGAACTGCGTGGGGTGCTGGGGCCTGTGTTGCACCACTGCTACGCCGATCAGTGGCATGGGGTGGGTGTAAGCCCTTTCATAGTACAGCCCCACCTCAATTTGACTTACAGGTGCTGTGCGTGCAGTCTACATCCCAAATACAAGACTATTCCCACCACAACACCTCTACGAGCAACCCTCCCTCCCCAGGCTTTTGGCACAGAGATCATTTTGCCACTTGTAGTTCTTACCTTGTAATCTTTCTAATACAGCCTAATGCCTTGAAGTATAGGTGATAGGGGACTCTTACACCTTGTAACCCTTTTTTATATGTAATGTCATATACATTTAATTCACAAGTGTATGATGTATTGTCTCTGTTTAATATGTGGGTGTGATGCAAAGCACTCTAACATCCTGCATTAGAAAGAATAGCGCTATAAAAGAATTGCATAAAAAAAATTATAAGTGCTTTTTAAAATGTTGTGTAATTAGTCCTACTGATCCCCCTCATTTTGTGTACGGAGGTAACTAGTCCAGTACTACATATGACGGTACCCAAGAGCATATGTTAGAAACCGGTGGCCTGACCTACCGGAACATAGTGGGCAGAAGCCACAAGAAAGTTTGGCTTGTTTCGGGCTTGATGGTCTAGGAGAGCCGCAAAGGGAGTCTGCGCCAGGTATAAGCTTGGGTTTTCAGTGGCTATCACACTTCAGAGTATTGTTTACTTCAGGGATGAAGAAAATAGGGCCCAGTATAATTATCAGAGAATTGATAAATTCAGGTTTGTTCCCCTGATTTTGGTCACACTTTCACCTAAAGACTTCAAATGTTTTCAGAAGCCAACATTAACCAATCTGAAGAGTTCCATTGGCTCTTTTAATCCTGTTTGGGCTGGTAGCTGCTCTTACCGGCTCCCTGGAAAATAAGAAATCTAAACTGTTTTTTTCCCCATCGGAGAAGGCACCATGAGGTCCGCTTCACGGGCCGCCATGCATATAACTTGAATATGCACTGGCACTGCGCTTTATATTTAGTCACAGTGCCCTTTTTTTTAATTTTTATTTTTCCTGCCTCCTGTTGTTTGATGGGTAAGGGAGGAATGGGCTTGGGGGAAATGTGTTTTATATTACGATCACAGGTAGCCCAGAGACTCCTGGGTAAAGCTGAAGTATTTCAGTGTGTCTCCTTTAAAATTCCTCCATTGTCATCCAAGCCCCGGACCATAATCCATGCAGGCAGATTCTGAACGGAGGTGTGGGGCTGTGGCAGGGCACAAGTGCTGAACATCAGGAGTTGTGCCAGGTGGTCCCAGGGTGCCAGTGTCGCTCTAACGCTGCCTCTTCCTTCTCCATTAGACGAAGCTGTGGTGTTCTTAGCTCTGCTTTCTGAACAATAAACCCTCTGATAGGCGTCAATGGCAGACGTACTCACTCCATCTAACAGGGGACCAGTGCTTTTTCAGTTCATACATTGCAATTTTAGGTACTGCAAAATACAATTGTTTGCCCATGATCAGATGATTTGCGGTTTAGCACTGAAGGCAAAATTCGAGTCATGGTGCAATGGCCAGCTACAATCCCACTTTATGGTGCAGCTGTAAATAAATCTTCATTATTATTGTGATGTATTTCACGAAAGCTCTCGGGGGCAAGATAAACATATTTGAGGCAGCCTCGTTTGGGCATTTTGAAAATCTCTTCTCGAGCCAGTTGAAAAATGTTAGACCACACGAACGCCCGCACCCAATGTAACCTGCTTTTCTCCTGTCCCCTTGGACATGTGGTTCTTCTATTCACTGCAGCACGTACCATTTAGCGCCTTCTGGAGCAAGAAACAGGCACATCTCCTTCAAACTGAACCGGGGCATGCAGCGCCCTTGGAAAAACAATGAACAGATTGGCGGCATCACAACCCAGACAAATTGTGTGAGGCCCTCACTTTCCTGTCTTTGAGGGAGAGGCAGTGAAGCAGGGACAGAATATCTGGATGTTTGCACTGCTTGGGTGCAGTGAAGGCGGGGTCTCGGCAGGAGGCAGCACCCACTCGGTGTCCCATGTACATTATTACTTTGATCCTAAGGTTCTCTAATGAAGTCGCAGTCATTTCAAAAGTAAAAAGGCGATGCAAATGCAGTTTTGACAGCATGAAACGGAAGATGTGCAGTGGCTTTCGGTGATATGTTAGAGGAATGAAAGGCGGAGTGTTCAGTACACATGGAATGTTGTGGGAGTACTGGATACATTACTACGTGAGAATGTTGGTACCTTGCTTCATAAAGAAGAAAGAATCCTCTCTGTTCTTGACGGAATCTTGAGGAGTTTTCATTCAAATGAAGAAATGGCTATTTGGGCCGTGAAGCCAAAAGGAAAACATTGCTCGGCTTTCTCGGAGACTTTCAATCCAAAGCGCACGCAGCCACGCACATAAATGCCTTAATGCCGAAGTAAGCAGGCAGCTATTAGGGCTGTATGCTCCCACGTGATCACGTAGGCGCATACAGCCAATAAGATGTCACCACCTTTTTTGCTGCCTGCTGAAGTCCTTTTTCGCGGCCAAAAAGGTCAATATCGCGGCCATCGCGCCCTTCAGATGATTTCGTGATTATTTTGCAAATCGCGAAATCGCGAAAAACTGGAGGGTCTGATTAGGTGACCTCCCCCTATGGCGCTACAAGTACCATACTCCTGTGATGGGTGCAACGCTTCCAGAACAACTACCCACGTCTGACAATTATCTACACCAGAACGGCCAAATCGCACCACACCCAAGAGACGTGCTCATGGTGTGTGTCCCCTGTGGCTACTTGACTGACTGTGACGGCTATGTTGAAGTGGTGTGACCAGGTCGTGTACTGCCACGTGAATGTAAGGAAGCCGATTTTTTCTGCTGTGGTGTTGACAAGGTAACACTGTACAATATTGTGGCTATGGAAGGTGTGTGTGTGCTGTACAAGGCACATGACCTGGTGGTACGTAGACACAATGTCATGTGGCTCAGCATAGTCTGGCCAGTATGTGTTGCACACACAGGCATAGAAGCTGTAATGGCTGAGTTTGAGGCATTGTGATACCAGGAGGATCATTGTCTGGTGTTCTCTGTGTGTAGGGTGGCTGGAGCATGCTCTACAAATGGATGGAAGGAGGGGTATCCTGTAGGCGTGTGTGGTCCTGGATAGTGTGCGCTGCATTGTGGCTGTGTATGCAGCAGCAGGAATGAGTGAAGGCATGAAGGCAGGAGGGGTGTGACAACTTGCAAAACAAGCACACACCACAAGGGCATTGGCAAGCCACAAAGTGTTATGTGTATGTGAATGCAGGAGTGTCTGCTTCACTCAGGGTCACTGCAAATAAAATGGCACAGTAATCACCAAACATCAAGGTCACTGGATCAGGCCCCTTAGGGACAAGTGGGGCACAGGACACACAGCGTCAGCAGGTGTAGACTACATCTAGTGTGTTCCAAGCTAAACAGCAGCTACACAGCCATCTACCTCACACACAATATAGTAATTCTAGCCTTACCCAACACCATGCATGTAGTCACTGTACACGTACACACATAAAAAGCATAAGCCCACTTCATGCCATATAGTATACATGCACATTAGAAGGACATGTGCGTTGACATCAAGGAGGCACAATATTCATTTGAAATCACACGTCATGCACAACATGATGATTTACATTGTGAGCCCATGGAGCATTACCAAACATACATGGGCATTGGCATTGGCAAAAAGACAAAAAAAAGTCTATGAATGATGTCACCTGTAATGCAGCAGAACTATTCGCTACAAGCCTGTCAGGGACTGGCCGTACCTTTCTTCATCAGAGTGGAGTGATACTCAAAGGGATCCACCTCCAAATAGCCCCTTGGTCTGAGTACAAATGACAGACACAAAAGGGTGATCAGGCGAGGGAAGGAGAGGATGGGAACTGCAGGGAGGGAGACCTGAAACAGAGGCAAATAACCATTAGGAGTAGTTTCTCATGTCACTGACACTAAAAATACCTCATGAGATACACTGTACCAGTCACACCTGTGAAGTGTAACGACTGGAGCCAATTAGAGATCACTCATCATCCTATCACATGACATCCGATGCTGTAACATGGACACATAAAACCTAGGACAGTCTGTCATCTATTTGAGTCTTGTGTAATGCTCACAAGTCAGCTACCATGCAATGAGATCTATGTGGACAAAAACTAACTCACTGTCTCTGATGATGTGGCCCCCACAAACAAATTAAAACATATGGCAATGCTACTTACGCAAAGTGTAAGATCTGTATTTGATTATGTGTACCCGTAAGGGCCATGTAGGTAAACTTGACATCACCCACAACAGCTGTAAGAATCACATATGATGAGGAAGCTAATGACCTACATGCAATGAAGGCACTCTGTAGCCAGTCTTTTGATCTATCAACTTTGCATCACTATGCTAAACATGACAAGCAGGTTGAAAATAACTCAACGGCAAGTGATGTTGATCCAAGCCATATAATGATACCCTACCATCGCACAGAAATGCTGCACGGGACAAGAGAATCATGTGAATGACCGTTCTCCACTGGTGCAACACAATAATTCACATATGTATCATCCCAACATTGTCATGTCTAATGCTAAACATACATGGCATAATGTGAATAAAAACAGAACTGCTACTCACTGTGAAGGCTGGCGTAGCAGTATTTTCAACCTGCACTGAGGTAACGACATGACAGTGACATGACATGCTGCAACAAGTGGCAATGCATCCATGCGAACAGAATCACAGGACAGTTGTCTTAACATGTGGAACATACACTGGGCCACACCTACACAACATCAATTAGTGGTAAACAAACTGGACTGGTCCACAAGGTGGAGGTGAGGAACCAGACACATTCTAATGCACACAGTGAGGCTGCAATCCCCCACAGAGTCCGTGGTTGTGACCTCTAACACAATGTCAAACCATGGTATATGCAATGTTGCAGTGTCAATGTCTCCACACATTGATGCATTCACCCGAGTCTAAAACTACTACAGATGACTGTCAGATGGGGTGACTATCCTGTCATGGGAGTGGGCATACATGTAATAAGAAACATGATATTGTTGCATGTATGCATGGTCTAACAACATGCGCATGAACATGTACCACACATTTGAAACCATACCAACGCTAAACAGCCTCATATGAGTCCTTACCCAAATTGACTTCTCCACATGTCCATGTATGCTCCGTTGATTCGGCTGATGTTGCAATCATAATGAGCAATAGCAGGCTGACCACGATGACACCAACGGACAACAGGCAGGGCGAGCTGGGGATGAGAGTCACACAAGGGGTCAAGGTCCGTATAATGTCATTCTGACATTGTCCTGTTGAATAGCCTGATGTTGTAGTACACCTGTACATTCCAAGTACACACATAGCACGTATGTGTGTTGCATTACATCTGCACCTGTGTGACACTGCACAACAAACATCCAAGTGACATTGCATACAGTCAGTTGCATACACAGCATGCAACTCTATAGTACATGTTTTACCAAAAAGCACCTATGACTCACCATTATGAAAAGAAGTTGCGGATGAGGTGACTCCGGATATCATCTTCATCCTCCTCATCACTGGCATCCTGGGCAAGGCCTTCATCCTCAACGGGCGGATGTTCCAGCTCATCAGGATCAAGGTAGAGTGGCACGGCCTTCTCCACTGCCATGTTGTGTAGCATGCAGCACACGGTGAAGATGTCACACACCTTGCGTGGGGTGTGTTGGAGGGCTCCACCTGTCTTGTCCAGGCACCTGAACCGGCTCTTCAGTAGTCCAAATGTTCGCTCGATCACCCGCCTGGTCTTCCTATGAGCATTGTTGTACCGCTGGTCTGCAGCTGTCCTGGGGTTGCGTAGCGGAGTCATTAGCCACGGCATGTTTGGATATCCTGCGTCTCCTGCAAATTGACATCATGGAAATGAGTGTGTAATATGATGCTGTCCATGCAGTTTTGACATACTGACATACATAGCTGACAGAGTTTACCCACCAACAAAACATGCCCGGTGGTTGTGCAGCTGCAGCATCATCTGTGGTACCCTGCTACGCCTCAAGAAGAAAGCATCGTGGCACGATCCTGGAAAACGTGCAGAAACATGTGAGTTAAGCATGTTGGCAAGACACACCACCAGGGCATTTATCGAGTGGTAGTGTTTCCTGTTGCGGTACGCTTGCTCTTGAGCCTGTGGTGGCACCAGAGTAACATGTGTACCATCAATTGCACCAATTACATGTGGCATGCGTCCCAGGGCATAGAATTCCCCCTTGACATGTGTCAACTGTTCTGGGGTATGGAATGTAATGAATTCATCAATGTGCAGCAACATAGCTGCCAATACATTGGTCAATACACGGCTAAACATTGTCTGAGACATCCCTTCCACATCAGCTATGGTAAATTGGAACGTACCGGTGGCAAAGAAATGTAGGGCTGTCATCACCTTTACCTTGGGTGTCAGAGCAGTTAGATACCTGTGTCGTGGTTGCAGGTGATCTTCCAGCCTGTCCGTCAGGTCCTTGATCAACTGTCTGCCGAAGCGGTAACGCCGTGTGCAATTACGTTCCCTCATGGCTTCCAAGTCAGGCAACGGCCTTTCCAGAGGGGGTGCCAAGCAAATCATATTTAGTAGAAAATGTGTACAACTGTCAGACTAAGACAATAACAATGTACATGGCACAAGCAACACTGCTTCAACAAATCTAGACAATTTTGAGTGTGGCGTGGGCTACAAACTGAGGAAACATGTGCCAGCTGCCAGCCACTCCTCCGTGAAAAGTAAAAGACCTGTGGTCTGTGGAATGGATATGACATGCATACAAATGATCTGATGGGAAGGTCTGAGTGAGCATGACAATGTATCAAGTCAGTGACACACGTCACATGAATTGCATTAGGAGGTTGTCTGCACATCCAGACAGCTGACAGCAATACACACACCAACATCACATGTGCCATCATTTGCACAGATCTGACATATTCCTATTGCGGTGTGATATTTGGTCCTGGGGGACTGTTGCCGGTGAGGTTGTGAGGTGAACCAGCGAGGACCAGGATCACCAATTGGATCCTGTCTGTCCCAGCGGGTCCGGGACGAAGGCGCCGCCAGCATCAGAGCCAAAGCGAGTGACGACGTTGGGGGCTAAGCACCGGACCCGCCAGTGCCCCCAGACGGGTCCTCTGGGCCCTCAGCTGCGGCGTAGGCCGTCGGTGGAGTGAGGGACATCATGGCCATGAGGAAGCGCACTTACTCCTCCTGCGTCGCATGCTGGCCAGGGACCGGAGGTCGTGGTGCAGGCAACAACGGCTGCAAATCTGACGGAGCCGCGTGGGCGGTGTCACCCGAATCCCATGCAGCATTGCACGTGCATTGTGTTGAGTTTGAAATGCGATGACGTCTCTTTGACTTCTTGTGGTTACCTGACGACTTTGCCCTGGAGGACTGATGTCAAATTCCGGGGCTCTGATGTCTCAACACCCACGCCCAGGCACTCGACCTACGTCCAGACCATGAGCTATTGCGGTGCAGGGCCAACTGCTGGAGTCCGAGCCGCTTGTGGGACCACTCACACCTAGCTTCATATGTCTGGTCCCAGCAGTCGGACCAGCTCTTGTTGTCGTGCTTGACGTCAAAACAGTGGAGACACCGACAGTGAGGGTCAGTCACCAACATGAGTCGGTCGCAATCCTCACAGGCTTGGAAATGGCCATCCCTATTGGCACCGTCCTGAGTTGGACAATCCAAGTTAAATGGTCAGAAGTGATCGTACTATGATTTGAAAAAGAAAAATGAGTAAGGTTACACTTATACGGGCACAGCGCTGGTGGTGTTAAAAAAGAGGACCTGACGTGAGCACGCTGAGGCGACGTATGAGTACTCAGACTACGTCATGACGGCGCACACAATGCCAACGACACACGCAGAGCCACAGGAGATGCCTACCGACACACAAGTGTACTGCTAAGCGGAAATTGCCATTTCCAGTATGACACTTGGGGATATTCTAAGGTGAGGAATATAATACTGACCCGTTTATTTCATATGCAAACAGCATGCACAATGTAGCACATGGCACACACATGACGTGGTCACACAGGGTCATGCTGTGCGTCAATTCGAACTCTGTGACAGTGGCCATGTTGCTGTCATCATGTGACAGTTCCCTGTACTGAATGGTGTGCCATTCCAGTGTTGATGTGCATCACAATATGTTGCAGACGCTACTCAGGTGCAAAGTTTTGAATGTATGTGATACACATGTGCTAAATGATTAATGACATATCTCAACAGCTCTTCATATATCAACTGAGCCACAAGGGCACAGTCCCTATGCTTCTTCAATGTCTGCCACACCTGGGGCATGCTGATGTAAGGATGCCATGCTGATGTATGCATCCACATCGTCAACATGAGTGTAGACTACATCCCAGCAATGTGATTTTCTGGAGTCACGCTCCCATTGGTGACATGAAGGAGGTAAGGAATGCAGCCTACACAAGCGTTCACTTGAGCATGTCTGACGCACTGTACCCCAATGGTACGTGCGTGTGTACGCCTTGTTTCCCTATTGCATTTTGGCCATACGCGAGCACAGCGTACCCCAATGGTATGTACGTGTGTAGGTCTCGTTTCCCTATTGCATTTTAGCCATACGCGAGCACAGCGTACCCCAATGGTACGTGCGTGTGTACGCCTCATTTCCCTATTGCAATGTAGACATACGCAAGCACAGCGTACCCCAATGGTACGTGCGTGTGTAAGCCTCGATTCCCTATTGCATTTTGGCCATACGCGAGCACAGCGTACCCCCAATGGTACTTGCGTGTGTAGGCCTCGTTTCTCTATTGCATTTTAGCCATACGCGAGCACAGCGTACCCCAATGGTACGTGCGTGTGTACGCCTCGTTTCCCTATTGCAATTTAGCCGTACGCGAGCACAGCATACCCCAATGGTACGTGCGTGTGTACGCCTCTTTTCCCTATTGCATTTTAGACATACACGAGCACAGCGTATCCCAATGGTGCGTGTGTACGCCTCGTTTCCCTATTGCATTTTAGCCATACGCGAGCACAGCGTACCCCAATGGTGCGTGTGTGTGTACGCCTCGTTTCCCTATTGCATTTTAACCATACGCGAGCACAGTGTACCCCAATGGTACGTGCGTGTGTAGGCCTCGTTTCCCTATTGCATTTTAGCCATACGCGAGCACAGTGTACCCCAATGGTACGTGTATGTGTACGCCTCGTTTCCCTATTGCAATGAAGACATACGCGAGCACAGCGTACCCCAATGGTACGTGCGTGTGTATGCCTCGTTTCCCTATTTCATTTTGGCCATACGCAAGCACAGCATACCCCAATGGTACGTGCATGTGTAGGCCTCGTTTCCCTATTGCATTTTAGCCATACGTGAGCACAGCGTACCCCAATGGTATGTGCGTGTGTACGCCTCGTTTCCCTATTGCAATGTAGACATACGCGAGCACAGCGTACTCCAATGGTACTTGCGTGTGTACGCCTCGTTTCCCTATTGCATTTTGGCCATACGCGAGCACAGCGTACCCCAATGGTACATGCGTGTGTACGCCTCGTTTCCCTATTGCAATGTAGACATACGCGAGCACAGCGTACCCCAATGGTACGTGCGTGTGTACGCCTCGTTTCACCATTGAATGGGTTGCATTTGCAGCGGCAATGGCACCGTACTTGTGTGTGTATTCAAATAAATACATAGGGAACATCTAGGGGAACAGTGGAATGATAAGAATGCAACCAGATTGTCATGGATACAGAGAGTTTTGAGCCTCCTACAGGTGTTCTAGAAAATTCAGTTGGGCTAAAGTATATAATGCTGCAAAAGTTGTTGTTCAGCTCAGGCTCAGTTTTCAAACCATGCATATGTGTGTCATGGCCTTATGTGTGATGGGATTGGATGAAACATAGGATGCTAACTATGGTGGCCTATCACACACTACTCCTTGGACTCATAGACCCTCTGCAGCACAAATATAATGCAGCATGTGGCTGTGGGAGGGCACTGGCCTGCACAACATTGGAGTGGTAAACACAGCTGCTGTCTCTGTATCCTCTGGACCCTGATTAGCTGAGCATGGAGAGGGCACCTGCATTCAGTGATGGAGAGAACAAGGCCCTGCTGGATGCCCTCCTGCGTAACTACAGCAAGCTGTATGGGAGACCAGAGGATCAGGTGAGTGATGTGTGCAATACCTTGGAGTGTGCACCTGTTGTGTGTGTGAGATTATAGCCACTGTGTATGTATAGTGGATAGATGCTATGTTGTTGGGAGTGAGTGCCAGGGTGTACAGTGTTGTTTCAAGAGGGTTCTTTGTTGTAGTGGGGTGTGTGACAGCATGTCACGTGCTGCAGTGCACCCAGATGTAGCTTATATTGCTCAGTGAGTGCCATGCTCAAAGAGTGGTTTGCACCCCTCATGTCATCTGTAGCCTTTAAATGGCATGTAATGGAGTTGTGTTTGCTCACAGGCCACATACTCCTGGACAATGATGCAAATGTGTGGAGCATCCAATGCCCTGTTGTCCTCAAGCATTTTGTGCACATATGTGTGTCATTGAAACATGGACCAGGTGTACTGATGTTCTTTTACTTTACATTCGTGACAGGTATCTGCCTATGAGAAGGGGGAAATCTGGGTGGCCATCGCCAGGGGTGTCAGGAGTGTGGGGGGCCTCGCAGGAGGCTCAGAAACATCAAGAAGAAGTGGCAGGACATCCGGTGCTGGACCCGCCGCATCGCCAGAGTACAGCTGAAGCTGGAAGCTCCACGCCGGCATGGCGGCACCCGCCACCTCACCCCCACATGTTCCGGGTCCTGGAAGTGGTGTTCCCTGACCTCCATAGGCAGTTGCAGGAGGGACAGCAGCAAGAAGGGGGTAGGTACATGTCTGTTTGTTGTCATGTGTGTCACATGCTACCTGCAGTGCTCCGAGGCATGGTAACACTCCCATAGTTGGAGTCGTGTGGTCAGACAGGCACTTTATGCATTGGCATAAGAATGTCCCAGTTTCATCAGCTGCTTCTTTACATGCCTTGCCCTACTCCCCATTTGACCAGCGCTTTGGCTAATGATTGTTTTTCACATGTACTCATATGGTGCAAGATCTTAGTATGCATCTTCCTTTGCACATCATCATGTTGGAGGGGGGTCTGTGACACCTGTTGGTACCTTACATGTAGCACCACATGTGCACTGCGTCTGGCCTTCTTCATATTTTGCCACTGATCTTGAGTCTCAACATGTGTTTTCTGCACGAGTCAGCCTCAGTGGCCTTTCTCCATGGTACACTTTCTAATTGTCATGTGTTAGCTACAGGTGCACACTGTACAAGTGCATTATTTTTGCCTTGTGCATACTCACACTGAGCAGTGCGTGTGTGCATATTCTCTAAATATGTTGCATGTTGTTTGTAAATAATATTGATGGTCAGCCACACAATGTGGCTTTGGGTGTAGACAGCTGTGATGCCAGTGTGAGGTGATGGGACACTTGGTTCAGGTCCCAGGATGGCATCACATGGCAGTTCAGGCAGGAGTTTTCCCATGTGGCACAAGGTCAAAGCAAATCAAACATGACCAGGTCTGGATTTGGGTGGCAGGGTGGGCAAATGAACTGTGATGCATCATCAGCTATTCTGTTGTCAGGCAGTGGCTCATCATTGTGTCTCTCATACAAGTTTTTGCCTTGCCTGTTGCTTGTATCCTACTATACATTGAGCGTTGTCTCTCTTACAATGCCCAAAAGTAGACTTAGCATTGTGCAGAGTTCAGTGGCATGTGACTCATGATGCATGCCATGTTTATAAATGTGCCCAAATGATTTTTAGCTGATATGTCTGATGTGTACAGGTGACTGATATATTTTTCTTATTCTCCTTGCCAACAGCATCATCATCAGAATCTGGAGGAGACACAGGCGCGGACCAGGCAGAGGGACCCAGAGACAGCGCCACCTGCTTTGAGGAGTCAGAGGGAGGCAGTGGCACGGAGGGTGAGGAGAGTCTGCAGGCCGGACCACATGTGACTGACACATCCTACCATGCGGACGGTTCCGAATCAAACTCTCAGGAGGAGGGGGAATATGCAGCAATGGTCACTTCTTCATCTTTGGCTGGCCTCCCCTCCTCCAGTACCATCTCCAGCCTCCCAGTTGTTAGTGTCCCTAGGGTCCGTGCCAGCCCCCGAGTCTCCTTTGTTCCCGGCACCGCAGCCCCTGCCCCTGTGTCCCCTGCTGCCCTCAGTGCTGAGTCTGTGGACCTACTCCGGCAGATTGTAGTAGGTCAGACATCCATGTTGACTGTCCTCCATGGACATACACGACTCATTACACAGTTGTTGTCGTTCATGGAGGGCATGTCATCTGCCATGTCTGATCTACGTCGGAGTGTGGCTGCCATAGAGTCAACACTGTGTAGTAATTAGGTCCACGCTTGAAGGTAGTTTTCATGTAGTTTTATTGAGCAGATAGGTTAAGTCAGGTACAAGCTCAATAGGAGACTTAAGGGACCTAGGGGAGACCCCACCAGGAGCATCCTTCCAGGTGCACAGCCCATTCAACTGTCACTATCTTGGTAGAGTACCAACATTCTGACAGCTGCACTTATGAACATTCCATAGATGGTAGAAATGCATCACATTGGGAATAACAGGATATTACATATCCCCTTTTCTTATACAGGAAACAAAAGTTAGAAACAGCATATAAGAAACAGAGAAATGAAAACAAGAAAAGTGAGTACAAGAAGGAAAGAACTAGCGAAAGAGGAACACCCGTCAGAAGTAAAACATCAAGAAGAAAGCAACAAGAGAAATAAAGAAATACACAAGAAATAAGAATTAAATAAAGGAACTAAAGAGAGATTTAGAAATAGTAATAGAAGAATAGTACTAACCATACAAACCATCCTCTCTTCTTACACAGCAGAAAAGAAAAGAATAGAAGAAATATGAAAAATAACTCCAACGCACACCTACTGGCCAGAACAGGAATGAATGGAGAATGAAAGAAAATTGAAATTACAGGACACAGAAAAGTAAAAATTATTTATAGTAGAAAAGAATATGAGGAACAAATAGGTAGAAGCCTCATTAGAACACTATTGACCTTAAACAAAATACTAATTAGTAATGTAAAGGTAATAGCGTGAGAAAAAATTAATTAAAATACGATAAAACGGAATATATTTAGCAATAAGTGTATGAAAGCACTTAAATAGAACCAAATTCAAGCTAAATATAATAATAACACAAAATCTCATTTGCAAAGTGCATGAGAATATGAACAGATCTTACAAGCGTTGTAAGTATCAAGACACAAAACTGTGAAAATACTTAGCAGAAATGAGTAGATCTTAAGACAAGAAAAAGTAATGAACTTTAAACTTTTCAATAAACTCCTTCAAACTGGACTGAAAAGAGATATTATGGGTGGGAACCCATAATACACAAGAGAATTGTAAAGAACTTTAAACTTTTCAATAAATTCCTTCTATTTGGATTGAAAAGACATAGTATGGGTGGGAACCCATATCTCACAAGAGAGTTACAGACTAATACAATTCCTAAAATTTTGAAATACAATATTATGTATGAGAAGGAACTCACTATGATAATATCAAGGGACAGTATCTCAAGCATAACTCCTTGGAAGGAAACGAAAATAGCACTTACAACATTTATGTGGGGTCCATGTGAGGACACCTATTGTGGAGCTGTTAGAAACCAAAAGGACCAAAGTTTTTAGCAAAACACAGAGAAATAAACTTTGTGAGATCTGTGTATAGACATTAGATGTGTACGGTAAAATCTAAAGGGCGTAAAATCCTAAACGAATTACAGACAACTTAAAACAAGAGAGATCTGTGTAAGGATATCTGACGTGCACAACAGAAAACTAAAGGGACTAAAACCCTACACAACACTGAAATTTGACATGTTGTAATATTTAAACAAAAGTTGGGTATCTAATCAAGTTACACTAATAAAAGTGTATTGAAAATAAGGTCACTGCAATGACAGAACAACTGCCTAGAAGAACAAAAGCCACACTGTGAAAAGTATAAACAAGGAAGACCAGGCACATAAAGAGGGGAACAAGCGAAGTGTGCGCACCACCCAACACTGAGGATAAACTAGGAAAAGGAGACCAGCTCCATACACCACTACTCACCCAATAAATGTGCCCAAACAATACCAAAATATGACATCTCACATAACTACCATAAACACAGGCAGATAATAGCAGTGAACATTATAAATAGATACATCACCAACCCAGAATGTTAGAAAAATATTTTCAAGCTAAAATGATGTCAATTGGAACAAGAATGATAATTATACATGCAAAAGAAAACAGAAAAGTACGCCGGTGAGCGAACTCTGTCACCCGAGAATAATGTTGCACATGTCCCACACCAATCAGCAACTGGTTCAAGTTGAACATGTTCCACGCCGATCAGAAAATCCTTTAGGTACTTCGAGTGGAGATAGAAAAACTTGTACTCTGTGGTCAATGAGGCCAATGACAACAACGATGTCGACAGTTTCATACAGACGCTTCAACATTTTGCCAGGTACAGATGAGCAAAGATGATTGGAAGAAGCTGAAGTTTGCGTGACTAAAATGCAGATCACCACTGTGGAAATCAATATGGCGGCACGTTACGTTACTAGATGTGAACTGGGTGGCTCACGTCCGCTAGTGCACACTGACGATTATAAGCAGTTCCGGTCGTCATGGAAGCGTGTCGCACGAGGAGATGTAGGTGAGCTCGTGATCAGGTGAGCTCGTGTTTAAAATCAAACTGTCAGTAGATAAACTGCTATCGGTTGTTTCAAGTGAAGTTTAAAGATAAAATGAAGCAATTAAAATTAAAATAAACATCACACATTCCGATGACATGCTCACCCTGGTGCGGTGAATGATCTTCACAGCAAACAAAATTCCGTAGATTTTCTTCTTGAATAATAAAGTACGAACCAAACTCGTATTTAGGATACAATTCTAATTTAAATAAAAGTTCCTTTTATATCCAGAAGGTGGTGGCAACTATTCATTCAGATTTCTTCATGGTTTCCATTTTCAGGTCGCTTCGCCGATTTCTTTACCTCACGTTAGAGTTCTGTACCGAATTTCCTAATAGTTAGACTTGCTTCAGGTAGATTTATACAATCTCGGCTTGACAGGAGAGCGACCGGAAACTGAGGAACTGATAGAACAGGATCGGTGTAGAAATGGATCTTAAACTGTAAACTGTAAACTGGATGATAACTGTAGGAACTGATTCACGAAGAGTCCTGACACATACAGCGGGCGACGGTGACGGTCACTGGTGGGGTTCCTGGTGTCAGGCTCTTAAATATGTAGGTTACTAATTAAAGAAAGTTGCTTTACCTTAGTCCACTTTAATTTCTGTTTCCATAAGGCAGCACAGGCAGGTTCCTCCGGATCGTCGCCAAAATAATGTAGTAATTAGGTCCACGCTTGAAGGTAGTTTTCATGCAGTTTTATTGAGCAGATAGGTTAAGTCAGGTACAAGCTCAATAGGAGACTTAAGGGACCTAGGGGAGACCCCACCAGGAGCATCCTTCCAGGTGCTCAGCCCATCCAACTGTCACTATCTTGGTAGAGTACCAACATTCTGACAGCTGCACTTATGAACATTCCATAGATGGTAGAAATGCATCACATTGGGAATAACAGGATATTACACACTGACGGCAGCTCTGTACACCCAGCAGCATCTGTCTCCCCCATCCTTCAGACCCATCCACCTCAGCCTCTCCCATACCTACCCAACATACACGCAGACGCCACAGGTCAGACACAACAGCAGACACACCCAGCACACCCAAACGGCAGAAGAAGCTCAAATCTCCACGCACACAATCTCAAGGGGATGTAGGCACACCCACAGGGAGAGGGGACACACCTCACACACGCATCCACAGACCCAGGAGAACAGACTCACAGCCCTCTACCTCCACCCCCAATGTGTCCCCGGGTTCAGGTGGTAGTTTTTCTGAACTGGCTGAAGTGTGCAGCCAAGTTTATCTTTTTACTTTCAGCGATGCACCGGCCAGTGTGGATGAATCCACAACACCTGCACCCACTCCACCTGTCCTTCCCTCTCCTGTCCATGCGGTGCCGGAGGATTCCACAGATGATGTCCCCAAAGTTACCACAGCGGATTGAACTCCATGTGCAGGCAAGTTTGGGTGTGAGCACATCCATGAAGGCACAAACTGTTATTCTGACTTGTTTGGACTGGCCATTGGCCTTTTATGAGCAAGGACTCGTATTTGCGTTTTCAATTTTGAACCAGCTGAATAAAGCTATTTGTTTCAGTTTCTGAACTTTAGTTTGTCTGATAATATCTGTGACTGCTGTGTGCCTGGGAGCTGGTGTGATGTTCAAATTTGGGTATGTTAACATGTGTGTATCTCCTGATGGTAATGAGGTTAACAATGGTATGTATTTTGATTTAACGGCTGGGCACTGCTTGGCACTGATGGGGTCTTAGCCACACACACACTCTGATGCTGGGCACTGGTGGGCACTGGTGGGGGTCTTACCACACACACACTCTGATGCTGGGCACTGGTGGGGGTCTTAGCCACACACACACTCTGATGCTGGGCACTGGTGGGCACTGGTGGGGGTCTTAGCCACACACACACTCTGATGCTGGGCACTGGTGGGGGTCTTAGCCACACACACACTCTGATGCTGGGCACTGGTGGGCACGGGTGGGGGTCTTAGACACACACACACTCTGATGCTGGGCACTGGTGGGGCTCTTAGCCACACACACACTCTGATGCTGGGCACTGGTGGGCACTGGTGGGGGTCTTAGCCACACACTCACTCTGATGCTGGGCACCGGTGGGGGTCTTAGCCACACACACACTCTGATGCTGGGCACTGGTGGGGGTCTTAGGCAAACACACACTCTGATGCTGGGCACTGGTGGCACTGGTGTGCACTGGTGGGGGTCTTAGCCACACACACACTCTGATGCTGGGCACTGGTGGGGGTCTTAGCCACACACACACTCTGATGCTGGGCACTGGTGGGGCTCTTAGCCACACACACACTCTGATGCTGGGCACTGGTGGGCACGGGTGGGGGGTCTTAGCCACACACACACTCTGATGCTGGGCACTGGTGGGGTCTTAGCCACACACACACTCTGATGCTGGGCACTGGTGGGCACTGGTGGGGGTCTTAGCCACACACACACTCTGATGCTGGGCACTGGTGGGCACTGGTGGGGGTCTTAGCCACACACACACTCTGATGTTGGGCACTGGTGGGCACTGGTGGGGGTCTTAGCCACACACACACTCTGATGCTGGGCACTGGTGGGCACTGGAGGGGGTCTTAGCCACACATGCACTCTGATGCTGGGCACTGGTGGGGGTCTTAGTCACACACACACTCTGATGCTGGGCACTGGTGGGCACTGGTGGGGGTCTTAGCCACACACACACTCTGATGCTGGGCACTAGTGGACACTGGTGGGGGTCTTAGCCACACACACCCTCTGAGGCTGGGCACTGGTGGGCACTGCTGGGGTCTTAGCCACACACACACTCTAATGCTGGGCACTGGTGGGGGTCTTAGCCACACACACACTCTAATGCTGGGCACTGCTGGGTGTGCTTTCTACACACCTCTTACACTCACACTGACATGGCAGACGTATGTCCCACACGTCTCCGTGTTACACTGGTGATGTGCGGTGACGCACCGTACCCCAAGGTTGATGACGTACGTGCGGCATGTCTCTGTATTGCACTGGTGATGTGTGGTGGCGTACCGTACCCCGAGGTCGATGACGTAGGTGCGGCACGTCTCCGTGTTACACAGGTGATGTGCGGTGACGTACCGTACCCCGAGGTCGATGACGTAGGTGCGGCACGTCTCCGTATTGCACTGTTGATCGGCGGTGGCGTACCGTACTCAGAGGTCGATGACGTAGGTGCGGCACATCTCCGTATTACACTGGTGATGTGCGGGAGTGTGTGGCGCAACGTACCCAGACATTACAGTCATGCAATGGAGATGTGCGCGTGTGGCACCACGTACAGGTATGTTGGACTTCGTTGTACTCACCTTCGGCACCGTCGTCGGTTCCCATGTACGAGGTGGTGGCCGTACAGGATTGGGATGACACGGCCGATGGCGTTCATGTCCTGCTTGTCGCATACCGGGGTGCGGTTCGTGGCGGAGTCTGGTTTTACGGTAGTTTTCAGCTCTCATAGAAAAAGAGCCGTACGGAGTGTGTTCAACACGGATCATGCTTCCTGGTTCGGAAGACGCGGTCTATTTACGTTCGGACGTAGCATGGAGCGTCAGCCGACTGCAATTCGTATGGACTTTCGATTTGTACGGCGTTTTTTACGAGGCGTACGGAGTGACGCTTTTGGTTGGGATCGTACTTGCTGAATCGTACGGGGACGCTTACGGGTACGATTCGTACGGGGAAAAACGCTCCGAACGGCAATTCGGAGCGCTTTTTACCGGATCGGAATCAACCCCCTTGTGATTGGTCATCTTGAAATTGCTTATTGATGCATTTGAGTGTTAAATTCGTATTAACGAGATGAAATCTTGTCCCAGACAGTGTTAACTAAATGTAACAAGCATTTACAATGCAACGGTTTCGCCGTTGGAAAAGTTTGAGCTATTGGCATTGTAAATGACAAAATTTGTATTTATGTGTTGGTTTTGAAAACAGATAAATAAATGGCATTGTCATTTACATTGCCAATAGCTCTAAATTTTCCAAAGGCGAAACCGTTGCATTGTAAATGCTTGTTTAATCCTTGTCTTTTCTTTCTCCCCCTTAAAAATGCATCCTCTTAAGAAAAATCCCTAAGCACTTCTCAGCATTTGAGTTGCCTCTGAAGTGAAACAGTGTTCAAGAATGAGTACTAGAACTGGCATGGTTGAGCTTCGTGCAGAAATGTTATGGAGAGAGCAGCTGCCTAGTCCCTAACAGAGACATAACCCCACTTACAAAAGTAAGGCGACAGCTGCTCTTAAAATATGGCCATCCTTGTAAAAGCTGATCCCAGAGAAGAAATGCACAGGGTCCTTGAACATTTGCTGCTGCTCTTATTGCAGTGGAACTTGACGTCACTCTATGCAGGAGGTCAAATGGATATTAGGTTCTGGTGTGAAACATTACAGGAATTCTGGGAACGGACATGAGGCCGCCTGTGGAAAGCACAGTGGGAGTCTTAGAACTGTGGGGCCATTATTGGAGTTTGGGCAACAGAATATTACTGGAACACAAACATGCCTCGTAAAAGGAGCCCTATCATTTTGCATTAGCTTCACTGGAGAAAGCATAAAGATGTGCATTTTTTACCGCTTTTTTCTGTTTAAACTTGTGGCCTACTAACTCAATGGGAGGGAGCGGAGCTTGTGGGCATGAAATGCTTGACACATACGATTCTCACCAGCAGGCATCTGCAGATTCCTCAAAGCCTGTTTGTTTCGACAACAAAAGCACAAACAGGCTCCCACTTCTGGCAGGGGCCAGGCTTTCCCCATATTTGAGAAGTAGGTCAGGCTTGATGTACTGTTGGGCATCACTGGCACTTATGTTTCTCCTCTCGAATGCCCTCTTCTGAGTAATACTGTACGGTACCCAGGGCTTTAAGTAGGAATCAAAAAACTAGGGGGGTCTCTCAAAGGGGAGTGACAAATGCAATCAAGGGCGTGACTTAAAAGCACATAAGCTGAACATCTATGCTTCGCTTACTGTGCCACCCGACTGGTATTTTGCTACTTCTGTCATTACACCCAGATATAAAATGCAGCAAGTAACATAACACTTACAGCAAGCCTGCACTATTGGCTTTGGCAAAAGTGGTTAGTTGCATAACATAAATAAGCCACAAACATGGTTTCATAGTATACCACATTGAAAATGCTTTAGTTCTGAAATGGTGAGACTGTGGAAGTCCCATATCGAGTCTCTGTGAAGTTACATCAAAGGCAGTAGATTGAAATACTGCTGCAGAGTTGAGATTCATATTTTTTTCATCCTGAGGGTGAGGGGAAATATTGGGAGCCTGATAAGGACCCATCTCAGTGCCTGCTTTTTGGAACTGCCTGTGCTGCGCAAGACCCGGCCCACTTAAAGCCCTGACTGTACCCTCTGGGGAGGGAGGGGTCACATCCTCGACTCCAGTGCAACGGCTACTCCAATTGCTGCTGCAACAGCTGACCAACGGAATGAGGCCAGGCTCGACCCAATACCACGATAATATCTGCAAATCCTGCAGCGCCCTGAAACAGAAGCCTTACAGAACAGTATAGCGCCGGGTTGACCTACCGGCGGCAGGCACTGACCTGCTGCCACGCGCCACTCCACAGACACACACGCATTCTAAAGCAGCCAACGGCTTCACGCACCTACGAAGGAACGTCATCGCAGAACGTGTGAGCGCGCAAACTGTCATCAGGGAGTACGCGCCTCGCATTGTGAGGGACTCCAGGGGAATCATAAAACCCGGGGATCTTTATATGCAACGCGATTCCCCTCACCCAGTTCCTGCCGCCCAAACAGGTTCTTTTTTGGAGAACTTTCATGGAAGCCGAGGCTTTTCTGTCGCCATTCCCAGAGGTGGGATTTCACGGGCAGGCGGAGTGTAAGGTCGGTGCGGGCGGAGTGTAAGGTCGGTGCGGGCGGAGTGTAGGGTCAGTGCGGGCGGAGTGTAAGGTCAGTCAGTATGAAGAGTGTGCGGTCGGTGCGCGCGGGGTGTGGCCACGGCGGATCCCATAAACCAACTGTTGACTTTTTTTTTGGGAGCGGGGGCCGAGACACACACGGCCAGAAGCGGCTTCAAAGGCCGCAGGCCACAGATAGGGCGTTGCGCATTCCAGGTTTTACAAGGCACGGCAGGCAGGCACGGCTTGGTGTCACGCCGGCTATGCGCGCAGCCCCGGGGCCCAGAGCTCACTTTCAAGGCAGGAGATACAGATGGCTGTGGGGGAGCCCCAAATGGATGTGCCGGGGTATTTTTAAACATGCTCGTTGACCCCGAAAAGAGGGACAATATATACTAGCTTTGTGTGTGTGTGTGTGGGGGGGGAGATGCTGCTGTACAACCAACACAAATTAACCTCATGTAAACTAGGTTTACTCAACCCTGACCGGATCCAAAGGACAGACGCACTCGTACTACGGCAGCAAGTCAAAACACAATTCCATGCATTTTGAAACAAGCATTTACAAAATGGAACGGGCATACGGACGGGAGGGGGGGCGGGCAGGAACGTTCGGGGGGGGCGGGAAAGGAACGGACAGCGGGAGGGGGGACAGGAAAGGAACCACTCACCTGGACTTTCTCGGCCGGCGGTCGGCCGCCAAATGGCCCAAACAACCTCGACGAGCAAAAAAAAAAGCCCCGCCCACCGCCGCATGACGTGGCCAAAAGAGAAAAATTCTCGGGAATGCCCCCGAATCTGGTCCGGCCTTGACGGACAGATCCGGCACCCAATGGCTAGCCTCCATTTAAGGAGCTAGCCAATGGGAGCCGGGGGACGTTCCCGTAGTCCTTATTGTAAACAAAGGATTTCGCCTGCGCCGAAAAGCTGCGCAGAGCGCAGCCTTCGGCAGGCGAAACCCAAAAATGACAAAATAATGAATTAATGCGATCACAAAATGTGCCGCAGTAAGAAGCAAAATGTGCCTTTTCGTGGCACATACTTTACTTAACAATGTCGCGTACTACTTTGCACATAATTCCAGTGGTCCCGCCAATTGGGAATCTAAGCAAACGATCTTGCAGCATTTTGTACAAGGGTAGAGTAGAGCCGGGTCTAAGGTATGATACTGTGCTAAAACGTTTGGCTGTTAAGCAAATGAAAGTTAATTTTCTAAAAACTTTGAGTTAGAAAACGGGTTTTACTGTACACAATACAATTTTAGTACTTGAAGAATGAATTATGCGAAGTTTTGCAAATATTTTTAAAATGTAATTTCCCAAGAATTCCCAAATGTGGTCCCACTATTTCTGAAGTAATGTTCGTGACGTGTAAGACTTTCGTGTTATTCCGTTTAAATGAGGAGGCTTGAATTGATTCTCTACAACCACGCTCTTTCGGCTCAATTTAACTGGTTCTACGACAATAAACCAGCTCCTCCCTTTTTGTTGCCTTGACAAACACGACTCGCTCTCTAGTCCACCGACGGGTCGTGTTTCAGGCGCACAACCAGTGTTTTGGGAGCAGCACAGCAGAGGTGAGCACTTCCATCTTCCAAAGAGGCCCCGTGATGGTTGCGCGAACGCACAGCACCTAGGTGCTCTTTTCTCTTGTACCCCCAATTGGTCAAGTTGTTTGCTTAATGTAAAGTTCGTAGGAGCATCTGCAGCAAACGTATCCGGCGGGGTGAGTAGTATTGTTCCTTTTGGCTGTGCTAAATGTGCCCTGTCCTGGTATCTGGCCGTAAATCTCTTAAACTGACGCGCCCTGTGTAAGAAGAGGGTGTTAATGTTCACTCATCTGGGAGGGGTATGTGAAATATCCACAGTTGTGCACTTCAATCTCACTCTTAGGCCCACTACTGCATGTTCAAACTGGATTGGTACATAAATCCTATTATAATCAATTGAATATTTTCGTGGCTACTTTGTCAGCGAGTGTGATCTTGGGCATACAGGATAACATTCTAGGGCGGAAATGTATACATAACTCATGTTACATGGTAACTTATGTACATCTGACTAAATCATTGAGCAGGCCAAAATCTCTTAGAAGTGATGTGGGGTCCAGATATTAATAAATCTGAAATCTGTGTTGCAGTTTGAAATCGGTATTGCACGTTAGCAATTGCATTTATTACCAGACGTTCTGAGTCTGAGCGAGTGAGGGGGCGGCATACACAGAGAGAGTTTAATGAGGATATCAGGACGATGAGTGGGTAAAGGGAGCAACAAGGGTTACAGTGAAAGGGCAGATTTAGGAGGGTCAGAGTGGTTGTGTCCATTGTTTTGTTTTTACCCATATCATGAAAGCGAAAAGCACTGGGCCATGTTTATCAGCATTTCACACAAGGCAGACACCACCTTGATGTGCAGCATGAAAGGGAGAGGGCAGGAATACCCAATAGCTCCTGCTCTCTGCATGCGGTGGCGCCTAGTGCTAATGCAGGCTCCCTTGCACCATGGTACAAGAGTGCCTGTGTTACAGGAAGGAGTTGTTTTGTGCTAGGACACCTTCCTGCACAAAACAATCCTTTGGGGCCTTTTCCTCTTTCTACATGGCCTGCAGAATGCAGCACACTTAGAAAGAGGACAAAATAACAAGAAATGCATATCGTTTTTTCTTGTTATGCCTCCACTGGGGAGTGGAAGCATTCTGGCACTTACCCAGATCTACCAGTGTAGGTAAATCTGGGAATGCATCAAATCCATGGGTGAATATGCGGGTACACTCGCACTCCACCCATGGAATACCTCGCTGGGGAAAAGTAACGCAAGGTAGCGACTTGTACTGTCTTATTTTACTTCAGATTTACCAAGCCACACAGGGTCACGGTAAATATCATCTAGGTTTTGCATCGCCCTTGAGCTACCTTGCATGGTGCAAGGTAGAAGCAAAACATTGATGAAAATGCCCCCAATTCATACCAGTGACTACCAATTTGTGAACCTAAAACATCTTTATTTTAGGTGCTTCCCACCTCTGCTGCAATAGAAACCATTGGGGAAGAACCAACCCACGATTTTTTTGATAATCTCCCAGTTTGAAAATGTTGGCATTTCTGAGTAATGTCTTTAATACTTCTGAAAATCATTTGAGGCAATGCAGTTTTTAAGGCTAATATAGCCACCCAGAGTGTCTGAAGTGATTCCCTCTCTTTATAATGTTAACCAAGTGCTTCAGTGCCCCCACACATAGGGGTCTTTAAGTACTATAAATATTGGTTTCACTCTTTTCTGTTGTAGATAATTATCACACAGAAGAAGAGACATACTTATTAAAATACAATGGCAGGCGTGACCAACCGCGATGATCCAAGGGGTAACCTTAACTACAATGTGAGTGTATTCACTTTCATTTGTTTGACAGCTTTTCAACTTATGGTAAGACTGTTGTATTAAGCTTGTTGTTATTGTTGGTCTAGGCTGACTAAATAATGGTGTCAATTTCTTTGTGAGTATGCTGGTAGCAGCCCCTTTGAACTGTAAGTGAGGCAGGAAACAGCTTCGCCTCTCCTATTGTAGCATGATAGCCCATCTTTCCAACATCTAGTCCCCCGTGTCTCACTACCTGAATACCGAAGGTCCAACTGCCAACTACACTTATTGTCAGGAGTCAGGCTTCATGTGCGATACTTAAACTACATCACACACAAAGAATAGAAGTAAAGGGGCGTTGTGCACTCACCCATACTGCTGTGGTCAGGTGATGGGGGGGATTTAAGCCAGCAGCTGCAGTGACTCATTGCTTGGCTTTCTGCGTTTGCTATGTTCTGCCTGGCTATCCTTGTTTTGGATTCCTGTGACTTCCTGTTACTACCTTCGGAGGATCTTGGATTCGCTGATGTAGTGTACTCTGCTGTCACTACACTACTTGTTAATTGGAACTTTATTGACCTATCGGCTCGTGAAGTATGTCTCGGCGTTGGAAATCGTGTCCCTGCCATTTTCCTGTCAAGCGCGAGGACGTGCTTTCTTCCCCAGCCCTTATTCTGCCTCATTTCCCCGTCATCGTCCCTCGTAACGTGTGTAGCTCACACAGCTGTATAAATCCAGTACTTGTATAGCGCACAAATCCCCCCGAAGGGGTCTCAAGGCGCTGGGGGCCGTTGGGAAGATTAAGCAAGCTATTGCCCAGAGTCACATGGGACTGGGCAGACCCCTGCCGCCGGAGGCAGGGATCGAACCGCGATCCCCAGCGTTCAGCATCAGTCGCCCTAGCCGTGGCGTCACAACGCTATATCCTGCTTCATACTTGCCGTTTTGTTGTAGCAAGGTTGCGCATTTGAAGTGCGCGTGTTTTTGTTTTTGTACGCGGCTGCAAGCTGTTTTAGCGGTTCTGCATCTGCTTTTTCCTGAGACGGTAGCCTACGTTCAGCGGGGAACACCCCCGCCTTCCGTGTTTAAACTCTGCGTTTTGGAGTATTCCAGGCTATCTTTTTCTTAAGCCAAGTTGTGGCTTTATTTTTTTGGTTAATTCAAACATGGGTCTGCGCGTAGGCTTGGGCTACCGGATCTGTGTTGGTATATTATCTCGCCAGTATTCCTCTTCCCACGTGTTAAGCGCAGGAGCGCAAGAACTTTCTTTGTTTGCCTGGACATTGGGTGTCTCTACAGAAGATGAACTGCAATTATCAGAGTTCATTCTAACTTTGGCTTTCTTCGATACTCAAAGAGGGTTGCTTCAACCTTTAATTTCAAGAGACCATTCATACAAAGACCTACCAGTACTATACAACAAGTAAGTGTGGAAGAGTGCACAAGTGGTAGAACTAAGTATAGTTGTATATGTTCACTATTGATCATTGTTATCTCTGATATCTATTTTGTTGTTCCTTTTATTTTTTAGCTTTCAGAGTCATCTGGAATTTACCTTCTCCTTGGTGGCTGTGATTGGGACTTCTCTGATGGTTCTTCTTGGTCCCTTCATTTTTTAGAGATATTAGCTCCCTGTTGTGTATTCTGAACATAACACTGGGAGACTGTATTTCTGAGAAAGGAGGGGATAATCTCTTCGCTCCTGGAGAATGGTCTAGTGGTGCAGACCTTGGTATTTGCCAAACAGAAGCCAACACTTATTCACATAACCCAGGAATTGGCTGTGTGCAGCAAATGGTTAGGACAAGGCAATGGCAACTTTCTAAAAGTGGCATTTTCAAAATTAGAACTTAAAATCCGACTTTACCTTAAAAGATGATTTAAAATTACAATTCTTTTGTAACCACAAATTACTTCTCTGTCTGTTTCCAATCGCAAGCAGGCACTTATTAGGTGTAATCAGGTAACCCAATGTTATCCTATGGGAGAGGTAGGTCTTGCAGTAGTGAAAACCTAATCTAAGAGCTTTTCACTACCATAACATGTTAAACATGTCCTACCTCTTAAATATAATATTCTCTGTCCCATGGTCTGTTTAGGGCCTACCTTGCGGGTCACTTATTTGTATTAAAAAGGGAGTTTAAAGTCTGGAAATAGGTTTTTTGCCAGGTTGAATGACTGCTTAAAACTGCACAGAGGTTGCACTTACAGGCCTGAGACATGTTTTAAAGGAGTCAACAGAAGATCTCTGGGGAACAGAAATCAAAAGCCTAGCCACTAACTATAGTACCATTCACAATATTCATTGGCGTTGGACTGGTGGGTATAGTAAATGGAAAAAGAGAATTACTCTTTTTCTTGGTGTCCCCTCACTCACCAGGGTTGCCCCATGGTGACATGCTTCATCATAGGGGCCATCCCAGTCCACTGCGGACTGGGGCGTGCTGCGACTGACGAATTACGTAGGAGCACTTTTAATTTGACTATGTGTGGTGCGAGTGTGGTGATGGAGTGGTATAAGTGAATGGTTAAAAATACCTGCCTAGTAAGCTTTTAATACATTTTATTCTTGCTTCCAGGTGGTAACATTAAAAGTAGGGGTGGAAAAATCAGGATACCTAAAAGCAATGTATTTAGGTGTACCTATCAACTCCTGTCACATGTTTCGTGCGTACCCCAAGCACTTCCTCAGGACTACACAGGGACCAGCCCTGTGTTCGCCACTCCTTAAAAAACGCTACAATGAGCTAATAAGTGAAATGCTGCAATCGAAATTAGTGCATGCATGTAATACCTACGTATTCAATTGAATCACGTGGTTCCTGTAAAACAAAAAACAACTTAAATAGTCAAGGGGTATGACCCCCAATACATACACACATAAATCACATATGTTGGAAAACACGAGAAAAACGTAATTTCATTTCCCGTGGTCCTCAACAGGACGTCTTTATACATAAAAAAAGCGATTGTTTTCATGCATAAAACGTGGTTGTTCTCATGCATAAAAACGTGGTGGGCACCTTGCTGTGAGAAAACAGTCACTCATCTTGCTTACACACTCGTACATATTTACATACATGTAGTGGGACCTAACTGCGCCCCATGGACTCGAAGAGGTTCAGTATCCCAGCAATCTAAAAGAGATGGAAGTAAAAGGCGGATAATTCATCTGCTTATCTTGTTTGTTAAGACCCACAAGATCATGTGTCACGCGCTTGTAGATCAGCCCGCGAAGGGGGATAGGAAAAGGCACTTCGTCTGCCACATACTCGTCTACTTGCACTTACTTGCTAACAGGATACCTCCCACATTTGGCACCTAATCGCGCCTCTTCGGTCCGTATGCTGTTGGACCGGGAGCGCCGGGTTAGTTTTAAGCTCTTTGCTCGTCTCGTACTTCCCTGTTGGGTGCTAGAACGCGCCAAGAGATAGCGCGATCGGTACTGGCAGCCATCTTAGGTGTATTGGATTGAATTTGACAATTTTAAACAGCAGATTATTCTAGAAAGGGGCATCCATTGCTGTATTTAAATAATTTTGGGCATAGCACAGCTATTCTTTATTATTATCAAACAGTTAGCGAACACATTTTTGAATTTTTGAAAAATACAAGATATCAGGATTCGTGGTTCAATATATACCACAATATCCCAAAAAACTTCCAGACATTGGAGCTGAGTTTCTATTCCATTCATTTCTGGTTTTTTGCTAACATATCGATGGAGTTAGTATTTAGTATTTAGCTCACTCGGTTAAGTCACCTTTAATTTCAGTTACGTGAATTGTCCCCAAGGGATTTCATCGTTCAAACCCACAATATGAGAACGGAGTTTAAAAACCCAACGCTGTTCTTTCTCTAGTATTTTTTTCTCCATGTCTGTGTGTGGCTGTTGTGTTTCAAGGACGACCCAACGCATGTCATTGGGGGTGTGTCCCTTTTCCAGAAAATGTGTGGTCATTTTAGTGTTCGAGTGTTTACACCTAAAATTACTACGGTGTTCCACCATCCGTGTATTGACCTTCCTGGTGGTCATGCCTATGTAGTATAGATCACATATACATGTAATCATATAAACCACCCCAGCTGTGTTGAATTTGGAGAAGGATCTCAAGTCCCATGTCAAGCCATTGTTGAATGTGATTTGTTTTGTTGCACTGGTTAGATGACAGACACTACAATTTGAACATGGGTAGTGTCCCATTGGTAGTGGGTGTAAACGACGAACAGGGCCTTCTGTGACTTTGGGGCGTGTATGGACTACTAAGTCCTTTAGATTTTTACCTTTGCGGTGGCTGAACATAGGTTGGGTCAGATTAAGGCCACCACTATTGAGTGTCCTCCAGAGAAGAGGCGCGATTAGGTGCCAAATGTGGGAGGCATCCTATTAGCAAGTAAGTGCAAGTAGACGAGTATGTGGCAGACGAAGTGCCTTTTCCTATCCCGCTTCGCGGGCTGATCTACAAGCGCGTGACACATGATCTTGTGGGTCTTAACAAACAAGATAAACAGATGAATTATCCGCCTTTTACTTCCATCTCTTTTAGATTGCTGGGATACTGAACCCCTTCGAGTCCATGGGGCGCAGTTAGGTCCCACTACATGTATGTAAATATGTACGAGTGTGTAAGCAAGATGAGTGACTGTTTTCTCACAGCAAGGTGCCCACCACGTTTTTATGCATGAGAACAACCACGTTTTATGCATGAAAACAATCACGTTTTTTTATGTATAAAGACGTCCTGTTGAGGACCACGGGAAATGAAATTACGTTTTTCTCGTGTTTTCCAACATATGTGATTTATGTGTGTATGTATTGGGGGTCATACCCCTTGACTATTTAAGTTGTTTTTTGTTTTACAGGAACCACGTGATTCAATTGAATACGTAGGTATTACAAGTATGCACTAATTTCGATTGCAGCATTTCACTTATTAGCTCATTGTAGCGTTTTTTAAGGAGTGGCGAACACAGGGCTGGTCCCTGTGTAGTCCTGAGGAAGTGCTTGGGGTACACACGAAACATGTTGACAGGAGTTGATAGGTACACCTAAATACATTGCTTTTAGGTATCCTTATTTTTCCACCCCTACTTTTAATGTTACCACCTGGAAGCAAGAATACAATTTATTAAAAGCTTACTAGGAAGGTATTTTTAACCATTCACTTATACCACTCCATCACCACACTCGCACCACACATAGTCAAATTATAAGTGCTCCTACGTAATTCGTCAGTCGCAGCACGCCCCAGTCCGCAACGGACTGGGATGGCCCCTATTATGAAGCATGTCACCATGGGGCAACCCTGGTGAGGGAGGGGACACCAAGAAAAAGAGCAATTCTCTTTTTCCATTTACTATACCCACCAGTTCAACTCCAATGAATGTTGTGAATGGTACTATAGTTAGTGGCTAGGCTTTTGATTTCTGTTCCCCAGAGATCTTCTGTTGACTAAAGTATTTGGAGGGTGAGCCTATGCCTTTCCTTCCCTCTACCTCCCTCTCCTTTTGTGCTAACATGTTTTAAAGGCCCATTTAACTGGGGCCAATGTTTTACCATGATTTAAGGAGTGAGCACAAGCACCTTAGCACTGGTTAGCAGTGCTAAAAAGCACAGAGCCCTAGGCCAGCAAAAACACATTTGTAGCAACAGGTGAGGTGAAGGCAAACATTTGGGTGGAAGACCACAACAAAGGCTATCAAGTTTAACACTTCAGCATTACATGATGGTTACATGACATGTCGTGAGGTTGAATCCATTAAAAACGCACACAACAGAAACTGGTCTGGGCATCCATGTGTTCTCATTCAGAGGGGACATGACCTGGAAGTTCAGGCTGGACTGTTGCTTATGGAATAGGGCCAAGGATAATAAGCATATGGACGCTTCAGGTCTGAAGTTGCGTAGTAAGCAAAGGATGGATGGACTAGAATGCACTTCAGAGTAATTAACAGTGAAAGATATAAATTCAAGCATTATACCCATTTATTATTTCTCAAAATATGTTACCCTAAGTGGAACGTGTATGCCCAGATTTGCGTCGGCTACCTCACTGTTTCATGAGACTCAAGATGCACTTCAGTAATGTGCTTCAACAAGTTTGAAACCGGCCTGGGAGTCATTGTGTTCACATGAACAGGGGAAATGGCCTGTTTTTTCCGGCTGGATGGTTCCTATTCAAGCAGGACGAAGGCTGTTTTGTATGTGTTTGCTCCCAGACACAAGTGCTGCAGTGAGCATAATGTTTGATTGGAATACCACTCAGACTAATTATCAATTGCTGGAATTAATTCAGGCATTCCAACCTTGACTTTTTTGTTTCCGTAGGTTTCACTCTCAGCATACAACTGCAGCAACAAGACCCCAAAACATATGATAAGAAGTTCCAGTATAATATTCCTTATTGAAGAAAAACCACACTGAAAACCACATTATATACAACAATAATCAATTTTCTGATATAATGTTAAAATCTATTCAAGATCATAGCTCTGGTAATAATGTGGGGTGAGAACTGCAAAAACCTCAAACACACTGAAGGATAACTGTTCCTATGGAGGTACAAGAATAAACTACCTTTTGGGGTATTGGCACCGTATTTTTAGCTCACTCTTGCACTTACCAAGCACACTTAACATTATGGCGTACTCCCTTTAAAAGATCTCTGCTAAAGAGCCCCCTTGCGGGGCCAAGGGGGGACTGCACAGCCAACCCCATGAGGAGCAAAAGGGCCCTAGGATGAATCTTGACACGTTAACGGGTGTGTGAGGGCAGCTCTTCAAATTTGTTGACTTTCCCCACTATTTATTATATCATACCTGAGACCTATCTATCTTAGATAAGTCATCTTCACTTCTCTATCTCTTCTGCAATACAATCTGTAGCCTAGTGGGCCAGTGTACCTCCATAGAAACAATTACCCTTCAGTGTGTTTGAATGTGTTCTTGGGAGCACGGGTACTGGATCTCCTTTTTCTGCTCCCTGTCTCTCTCTTTGTTAATTATTACTGCAAAAACTTCACATTAAACAAGCGCAGCCTCTTCCAATATATAGACTTGGAACACAGCCCTTTACTCTGCCTAGCTACACTTTCTAAGCCCCAAATAGGACTAGGCTGAAAGACGTAGGTTGAGCACAACACCATAATATAATTTCAATTTCTCATCTGAATATAATTGTAGGGATCTTTGCTTCATGCCAAGCCCTTGCATCCAACCTGTTCTTCATACAGTCACTTGTGATATGTTGAAGGAATGTGTAGTAGATTGAGCATGTTGTGGTTTGAATGCAGGTTCTTAGTGGAGGTCACGCCCTGCCCTGTAATTTTTCAATTGGGTTGGACAGTGAGCTCCGCCGGCAGAGTTATTGAAGTTTTTGCACTCGGTGCTCTGCTTGAGGCACAGAGTTGGGGAAAAACCCTACAAACTACTGTGCGGTAAAGTTTAGCTGTACCAACCTACTACACACTTCAATTAATATGGCTTAATCCGTCACATTGTGTTACCCATCTCCACCTTTGCATGGGTTGTCCTCAGTTCAGACAATTTTTTTCACATTTTGCCTTTTTTTCTATCCACTATGTTACTCCTGGGCACTGCGTGGGTCTTTTAATAAAGCTTGAGACAAAAACATTTTGATACCCTCATGGACGCATAGTTCAGCTGCGCCTCACCAACAGCAATATTCTTGTGTGCTACTGACAGCAGAAGCGGGATTGATGCAGCACACTTGGACATCCAGGCTAGGTCTGAGAGAGTGATAGCACCTGGTGAGATACTGCAGGCCAGATCTCGAAAGGTCATCATTCTTCTGGGGTAGCACTCTGTGGGTGAGAGTGGCGGCTCCCCCATTTGGGCGTGGGAGTGTTGCCTCACTGCTTTCTCGCAGTGAGAGAAGGCAGAAACAAAAATGGTAATAACTACCATTTATGTTTCTGCTTCTCGCACTGCAAGAAAGCAGAAGTGTGTAGTTGGGGTTGGACGGTCCTGCTCGAGGGCAGGGGGGAATGGCTTGCCCACTCTTGTGCATACGGGCTGTTTGGGCAGCCTGAGGCTGCCCAAACAGTCAGTATGCACAACAGTGGGCAAGCCACTCCCACCTGCCCTTGAGCAGGACCGCCCACTCTCCCTTTTCTCTATGTAAGCTGCTGCATGAAGCAGCATACATAGCGAAAATGACCCGGGTGAGGTGCGGCCGCACCAATCACGATGCTGTCATCATTGCAGCGTTGTGATTGGCAGACGGGAGGGAGGGGGCAGCCTTTCATGATGACGAGTAGAGCTACAGCCGGAACTCGAAAAGGCAGGACCGGACGGCGGGAAGCTGATGTGGCGCAGGAAGGTACGTTTTTAAAACATTTTAAAAATGAAACCCCTCCTGCCTCCCCTCCCCCCACGACGACCCCATTTCCACCCACCTACCCTTTGCTTTCCGAAGCCCTATCCTCACAGCCTAACCTAACGTCTCTTCCCATTCCCTCTCCTATCTTCCGCGCAGAGACAGGGCGATCTGCACCAGTGGTAAGTGTACCCAAGTGCGGCTGCTTCAGCAATAAGTGCAAACTAAGATGCAGACCTCAGACAGCACAGAACAGACCTCATTCTTGTAGCGCTACCGTAATTGGTTAAATATACTCTGCCACCCCTGGCCTTGGATAACAGGTGCGCATTACAAGCCAGGGCCATGGCTCCTTTCTGTCGGAGGCTGCTTCCAGGGACTGACTGTGCACAATATAATTGCAACAGGCTTCTGATAGCACTATCATAGCAGAGATGTCACTCACGGACTGCCTGCATGCGCAGTGTGCACGAAAATATGAAATCACGGGCCTTGGATAGGAGTCTATTTGCAGGTGCTGTGTACAAAATCATTAAACTTGTGCGGGAGAGGTCACCCTCCCCACCTCCTCATCCCCCTCACGAGGCCTGCTCGATAATTGGATACAGGGTTGAGGAGGAGGGCCAAGGCTCCTTCCACAGGCGCTGTAGAGAAAGTAAAGAAAAAACCTGGCCTGTGACATCTAGTCATGCATGGGCATTAGAAACATGGCATTACTGTGAAATATCTAAACTTGTGTTTCTGAATGCTTGGTGTACTGTTTGACAATACTTCTATGCTGCTCCATCAGCAGTTGTTAGTTCTGTACTTTATTTCTAGCACTTGGACAATCATTCCTCCAGCTGCTGCTGTCCATGCGGCATCCTTGTGCACGTGCACTTCGAGCAACCAAAGTCGTGGCCAGTGCAACTAAGGCGATTGTGTGGTTAAACAGAATCTCTCCAGTCGGTTGGTGCATCCGTTTATGTAGAATAAACTCATTAAAAGTGTCCCCATATACAGTCAATGGGGTTCTAGGTTTTTAGAGTATGCATGACGGTCAGTTTGAGTCAACGTGTGCTTTGAAAGGAGAGTAATCCGGCATTATGATGTCATGGGATTTTGTGAATTTGTGAGTAGAGTTATGGATAAAGTGAATAGAACATTGCGATGTCAGAGTGAGAGAAAACCAGACAGGTCATTGCTTTGTCAGAGGGTCATGGAAAAGAACATTGGGATGTCAGGGTTAGAGCAAATGGCACGGGGCATTGTGATGTCAGAGGGTGGAGAGACATGTGATGTGACGAGAACATTGTGCTGTCCAAGCGTGATGGGTCATGGAACAGGACATTGTGCTGTCCGGGTTATAGAAACGAGACAAGGCATTGTAATGTCAGAGGGTGATAGGTTATGGAGACAGGGCATTCTGAATAGGTCATGGAACAGAACATTGCGATGTCAGAGGGTTATGGGTCGTGGAACAGACCATTGTGGTGTCGAAGTTATAGTAAACGAAACACAGCATTGTGATATCAGAGGGTTATGGTCATGTGAACAGAACATTGGGATGCCAGGGTTATAGCAAATGACAAAGGGCATTGTGTTGTTACAGGGTCGTGAGTCATGATGTGAAGAGAACATTGTGATGTCCAAGGATGATGGGTCATGTAACAGAACATTGTGGTGTCAGGGTTATAGGAAACAAGACAGATATTGTGATGTCAGAGGGTTATGAGTCATGTGAAAATAACATTGTGTTTTTGGGGTTATGGGAAACAAGACAATGCCTTGTGATGTTAGTTAGATGGTGTACTGTGGCTCACTTTATCAATCTTGTTTAGGAATGAGCATCGTTTTTATTCTGCAATTAAGATTTTGCTAAACCTTTAATTTTCGGAAGTGCAGTGTGTGCCTGTGGTGTTGTGTGTTTGCATGTGTGTGTGTGAGAGGAGAGTGTGGAGAAAGAAAAATTATAATTTTTCAGCGATATCTATGCTCCATTATGGTAGGGGTTCTGGTGACAAAGTACACAAAGACGGCTTTTTGTATTTGTTATACTGCATGTTTATTTCAGGTGCTATTAGCTTTAATAATGTACTTGTCTTCCGCAGAATAATGTTTATTGAAAACAGTATGTGAAACTCTGGACAATGCGGTTTGGTTGCAATTAGTAAGAATACCAACATGTTCAGTTATATTAGTTACAAGGTGGAGTTTTTCTGAATACTTTGAGAAATTCATCTTTAGAAGATGGAGCATTTCTGGCAGGCCTTTGTCACTGAGCACTTGAAATGTTGTTCTTATGGGGGCAGTAAAACCACAGAAGACAGGATGCCTGGTCTGACACCGTCATTGTGCAGGTCAGGCCCAGCACTTTGTTCAGCCACTCATTGGTATTAACATTGGCGAGGTGAAAGTGGACATTTGCAAATTAGTCAAGAGGGGTTTATGTGTCTTCAAATTTGCTTGAAAATGCACCATTTGTCCACTCTTTTATCATACTTTTCTCGGATGATGTTCGGGCTCACTCGCTACGCTCGCTCGCTACGTGCAGTACGACAATTATTTATGCCGCACCACTTTCAAATGTCACCAGTTGCCACTGGTGGGTGAGTGCAGTGTCCATGTGGCCACAGCACAGGAGGGAATGTTGGTTGGAGTCAGCTTGTGAAGCAAGACGTGGCTGTGACGTGGATTGTGATAGACATAAGGAGGTGACAGTGAAGCAGCTTTTGACACGGAGTGTCCAAAGAGCCAATTGTAGGGCAGTTGGGTGCACATGCGTCACTTTCTGGCACACAGTGAAGCCTTCTCTAGTGTATATTATTTTGCAAGTGCAAGTGGCAGTCGTATATTGTAGCCAACAATTCGTTTTCACCAAAAAGCAATTCCATCGCATCGTAGTATGTCTGTTGCACAAGACCTAAATGTCCCTTCACATAGATTGCTGGCCATCAGTGAGGTGAGGTAAATAGGTGTGGGACTGCGTGTTCACCACACTCTAAAGCTTGGAGATGTCAGCCCACGGTAGTATGCAGCTTCTGACTGATTTCTTTGTGTACCACTCATCTCTCCTAAATTTCAACCGCCACCATGGATCCTCCAATTTGCTTATTTCTTCAAAAGGAACAGTGCTAGAGCATATCATACAACAATGAATGTTATAATATGTTTTTTCAACTGTATGTGGAACGTATTGAAACAACAACCAAATAAAGCATGCACTGCATACTCTGCACACTTGCGGAAGTCTGCGGAATCTCGCCAAGTTTTTTGGTAACTTCCTGGAATTCCACTGAGTGAAACTCCACCAGCTCTGCCCAGGCCTACTATTCACCACTGTGCATGGTAGGTTTGGAACAAGGCCTGGACACTGTGCAGGCCTTGCAGCAAATTACGAATCCACCCAGGTGTAGGCTATACTCAGAAGGGGTTCACCATAAAGAAGGCAGGTCATACGGCATGGTCGTAAGACACATCTTGCTGTACATCACTGAGTTCCAAGATTATTGACAATTGGTAGGTTAGCTATAGGGCCTAGCCGACGGCCAGAACTTGTACTCCTCCTTGGCAAGGCATGGCCAAAGGCAATACATTATATTAAACAGAAACAAGAGCTAGACAGGTTGAATTATAGTTTTTTATCACACCTAGTCAAAGAATTCTAGGTGGTTCGACTGTTTAATTTTAGTATTTTTTTCTCTTTTTTGAATAAACTTTATACAACGGTTTACATATGTCAACAAAGAAACAGTCATCAAACAATGATAAACATATAAAGACAATAAAACATGAATGTATACACAAAACTAATACTGTGCTTTACACTATACACCAAATACACATCTATGCAATGCCTCCAATTATTTCATTACTAAGGCACCAGTCCTTCAAATTAAATAAACAAAGACAGGCGGACAATACAGTTAATTAACAATGCCTGCCTGTCTAACTAAGCTAGGGACTAGATTACTGCCAGGGGTCACACAACTAGGGGTAGAGATGTAACAAATTGTTTTATAGCCCTAGAGGCACCCTTCTTATCTTTCCCCAGCTAGGGGTCAACGCGTTTCGAACCGCCGTGCAGTTTAGGGGTTCTCCTCAGGACACGGACTGGAGGTGGCCATAACTGTAAAGGATAATAATGGGATTTGGTGTCAAGATTAACAGTCTTATTTACAATTTTGCAAAAAACTCTCAGACTGATCTATAAGTGCTAAAAGGTACCTGTGTGTTGAAATCACAGACCACTGTTGTGCAGATTTGCCAACGGAATTTAAAGATTTCTGTGAACAGACAGATAAAAAGGCACAATCTGTCACCAGAGTTTCTACAACGCTGTGCCTCAGTTATTCGATTAAATCGCCTACTTCATAAAGGCTACCTTCGAAGCTTGTAGAAGTGAAGACATGCGGGGTAGAGAGGGGCGGGGGCGCCGGCCGCTTCTCGGCACCGGTGCCGTTCTTCAAACTCGTGCGTCTCAGTGAAATTAATTCTCTGTTACAAAGGGGGAAAGCCAGGGGTTAAGTGACTGCCTGATCTCCCGTAGCTTATTTAACGCGCATATCCCGCTCGTAGCTCCCTGCTTACTTGTTTAACGCAGCTGCTCTCTCTGTCCTCACTTGGCATCTGGCATGGAGACGCCGCAAGCCTAGTTCAATCTTTTAAAGGGGCCGCACATGATTAAGAGATGCACGAGGCACAGCGATGCACTCTGGTATTCGTAGTGCCAATTTTCACAGAGCCGCCTCAGATCGGCACAGCCATCACAACTAGCAGTCACAGACATATCCATGCATGGAATCGCATGGGCCCAGTTAATTATTCAGTTCAGAAAGTTCAATCTGCCCAGACATGTCCGTACATCGGGTCACTTGAACCTATTGGAGGTTACTTAGTTCTGACAGTTTGTTCAGCCCGGACAAGGCTGTATCGAATTTCAGAATCAAATACGCTTCTTTTTGTGACAAGCGTATATCTGGGTCGCCACCACCGGATGTTTTTATCGCGGCCAGCACAGTCCATTACAGATCATTCACTGAATGACGTTGTTGTAGAAAATGAGACACCAGAGGAGCTGTAAAAACGTTGTTATTGATCCGTGAGCGATGCTGGATGATCCTCTGCCGCACCTCCTGTGTCGTCTTGCCAATGTAGACCTTTTTGCACAGACATTCAATAGCGTAAACTGCATATTTTGTCTTGCAGTTGGAAAAATCATCATGGCGCCAGAATTTCTTCCATCCGGGAACAAAGAGCCTTCCAAGGTGAGGATGCACACGGAACACGTACCACATTTGTGGTGTCCTTTCACCGGGCCCAATTTGAAGAGGGTGCCCTGAATGTCTCTTTTCTTCGCAGGGCGTGTTGATGTAATTTGCTGCCCAATACTGCGATTTTTTTTTTGAGTGCAAACAGGGGAGTACCTACGTCGGGCATGACTTCCTCCACTAGGTGCCAACAGTTTCAGATAATTTTCTGCATGGGATGTGTGTGTGGTCCGAATGTTGACACACATACCATCCGCTGTGTTGGTGTCTTTGAGCTCTTCTGCGGTAGATGCTCTCTCGGGGTCCATCTGGCTCTTTTCATAGAGTGTCTCAAGAGCTTGCGAGGGTAGCCTCTTTCTTGAAGTTTTGTAACCAACGCTTGTCCATGAATCTCAAAATCTTGGAGTCTCGAACAGTTCCGTCTCACCCTAAGGAATTGTCCATAGGGGAGGTTATTTTAGAGACTTCTTGGTTGGTAGCTCTTAAAATGTAAAGCATTGTTTTTGTCGGTTTTCGTCTGAAACAGAGAAGACATCAATCCATCCGGTGTTGCTTTAATTTTTACGTCCAAGAATGAAAGAGACTTGTCATTATAGGTTAAGTTGAACTTAATGTCCGGGCTCCGATTATTTAGCCAAACATGGAATTCTTCCAGCAGCTGTGAGGTTCCATTCCAGATGCACCACACATCGTCTATATATCTCAGCCACTGCTGGATATATACTTGATATGGATTGTTATTGTATACACATTTTTCCTCATATTGTGCCATATACAGGATTGCCATTTCGGGCGCGAAGGGACAGCCCATCGCTGAGCCTTTCACCTGTAGGAACAATTCATCTTCAAACGTGAAGAAATTCCTTTTTAATGCCAATGATGCAAAAGCGACAATCAAGTCAGTTGGTACTCGGTGAGGGCGGGGCCTTTTTTCCAAGTAAATCTCCAGTACATCCACTCTATCTTGTTGGAGAATCTGGGTGTATAATGACGCGACGTCCATCGTCACCATCAGTTGCATCGTTGAGTCAAATTGGAGTCCCTCGAATTTGTTGATAAAATCCATCGTGTCACGTAAGTATGAGGGAACCTCCACCACCAACGGTTTCAAAAAGACATCCACGAACTTGGATACTGACTCGAGGACTGAGTCGCACCCTGACACGATGGGCCTGCTAGTTGTGATGGCTGTGCCGATCTGAGGCGGCTCTGTGAAAATTGGCACTACGAATACCAGAGTGCATCGCTGTGCCTCGTGCATCTCTTAATCATGTGCGGCCCCTTTAAAAGATTGAACTAGGCTCGCGGCGTCTCCATGCCGGACGCCGAGTGAGGACAGAGAGAGCAGCTGCATTAAACAAGTAAGCAGGGAGCTACGAGCGGGATATGCGCGTTAAATAAGCTACGGGAGATCAGGCAGTCACTTAACCCCTGGCTTTCCCCCTTTGTGCCAGAGAATTAATTTCACTGAGACGCACAAGTTTGAAGAACGGCACCGGTGCCGAGAAGTGCCCGGCACCCCCCGCCCCTCTCTACCCCGCATGTCTTCACTTCTACAAGCTTCGAAGGTAGGCTTTATGAAGTAGGCGATTGAATCGAATAACTGAGGCACAGCGTTGTAGAAACTCTGGTGACAGATTGTGCCTTTTTATCTGTCTGTTCACAGAAATCTTTAAATTCCGTTGGCAAATCTGCAGAACAGTGGTCTGTGATTTCAACACACAGGTACCATTTAGCACTTATAGATGAGTCTGAGAGTTTTTAGCAAAATTGTAAATAAGACTGTTAATCTTGACACCAAATCCCATTATTATCCTTTACAGTTATGGCCACCTCCAGTCCGTGTCCTGAGGAGAACCCCTAAACTGCACGGCGGTTCGAAACGCATTGACCCTAGCTGGGGAAAGATAAGAAGGGTGCCTCTAGGGCCATAAAACAATTTTTTACATCTCTACCCCTAGTTGTGTGACCCCTGGCAGTAATCTAGTCCCTGGCTTAGTTAGACAGGCAGGCATTGTTAACCCCTTCCATGCTCATGACGAGCTCAGCTCGTCATGCAGTGCACTGCTCCTGTGCTGATGACGAGCTGAGCTTGTCATGAATAATGGAGTAAATGAAAAGTCAGCACAGAGGGGGAATTGCCTTAGCACTAATGTGGTTAATGAACTGTATTGTCCGCCTGTCTTTCTGTATTTAATTTGAAGGACTGGTGCCTTAGTAATGAAATAATTGGAGGCATTGCATAGATGTGTATTTGGTGTATAGTGTAAAGCACAGTATTAGTTTTGTGTATACATTCATGTTTTATTGTCTTTATATGTTTATCATTGTTTGATGACTGTTTCTTTGTTGACATATGTAAACCATTGTATAAAGTTTATTCAAAAAAGAGAAAAAAAGACTAAAATAAAACAGTCGAACCACCTACAATTCTTTGACTAGGTGTGATAAAAAACTATATTTCAACCTGTCTAGCTCTTGTTTCTGTTTAATATATTGGAGTGGTCCAGGCTAGTCAGTGACAGGACCCGAACCTTTCTGTTTCCCAAAGGCAATACACACCATTGAGTGGTAGCAACATTGAAAAAGTGCATTGTGGGTCTGATGCTAGGTCTGTCCACAGCCCAGTTCCCACTTCACATAGCTGAAAACTTTACACAAAGTGGGTTGGCTACGACCATGTTGATCCTATTAGAAGCTATGCGCAGGGTCTAGTCACATATCAGGTTCAACAGACAGTCTCTTTTGTGTATGTCACACAGTGGGTTTGGCAGGTAGTAACTTGGATGCAGACACTATCACAATGAATATCATGAGGCCAATCCTAACTGGAGTTGGGCACATGGTCCATTCGGGATGGGTATACTGTGTTTTGTGTTTGAGTTATTTTGTTGAATTACCCTGCCTAGATCACCCATGTCATCAATGATGTCAAAGGTGAGGTGATTTGTATTGCCACATATGATTTAATCTATGATGTATGTTTTCATCTGCAGTGCATGTAGGGGTTATTTGTGGTTGCACTAGCAACCGTTACCTGTGAATTTCAACTGAAAACTATATCCACAATTTCACTTAAATTATGTTTCTTAGCACTACTTTTTTGAAAGATTTCTTAAACATACATGAATGTCATACAAGCAGAAACAAATATAACTGATCCATAACAGTTTGTTCAGAAGGTTCTTCATTTATTTGTTGAATGTTTACGGTATCCCACTCTGATATTTTTGCTTTCCATTATGCCGAATCCTAAGTGCAGCAAAACCCTCTGACCACAGCCTCTGGCCATGTGCTGTGGGAATTTCTCAAAGGATCTGTACCCACCCTCCCACGTGGCCAGTCCCTTGCTGCACATGAGTTTAGGTATTTGTAGCTGGAGTTAGTGTGTGGAACTGGCCTCTGGTCAGGTACCTACTCGTCCCCTAATGGTTACAGCCTTTGTCCTTGAACTCTAGTGATTGTAGTGCTTTGCATGAGACAGGTCCTACATCCAGCCATCTATGCAGCCAACTCCCACTGATCAACGCTCTACCATCACACAGGAGGTCCAACTCTCTGCCGAACCCAGGGGCAGATTTACAAGCCCCGTTCAACACATTTACGCCACCGTTGCATCACTTTTGTGATGCAGCATTGGCATAAACAATGCGCCACTATGCAACATATTTACAACGTGATGTATCTAGTGAGATGCGTCATGTTATAAAGCCCTGCGCTACATTATACCTGCCTCAGGCATATTGTATGCAGGGTGGGCATTCTGTCGCAAGAAAGCCCCATAAAAGTGATGCAGTGAAATCTGCAAGACTTCACTGTGTCACTTTTAAGTCCCACTGCATCAAATCCTTACGCCTGCTGTATCTATTTTTTTTGTGTGTTTTATAAAGCGCGAACTTGGCCCGTGAGGGTATCAGAGCGCTTTACAAGATATACAAAGGAGTACAAACAACGTTCAGGTGCAGAAATATACATACAAAAACTGTACAATGGGATGGCGATGGGCCGGGGTGTAGGGAACATAGGGATACTGGTGATACACAAGACGATTGCAATCATATTTACAGTCGGTAAAAAATAGTAATAAAATAATAAAACAATAAAAGTAAAAATAAGGGCCCCGAAAAGTCTCTGGGGGGAGAGTTGGTGATCAGAGGGAGAAGCACTAGTCTTAGAAACATCAGACTTGTGGTCAGGCATGGCAGGCTTTAGACTAGGAATTTACCCATGAGGAAGGCTTTGGCCTGCTTCTTGAAAAGTGCTAGAGGGGATTCTTCTGATGGTGGGTGGGAAGGAGTTCCAGATTCTAGGAGCTGCCCCGGTGAATGCCCTATTATAGGTTCTTTTTTTCTGGAAGAAGGCGGGTTGGAGTAAGAGGTTTCTGGCGGACCAGTAGTTCCTGCTTCCTCCAGATAGCACTAGTTTTTGTGCCAGAAAAGCAGGGGAGTTTGAGTAAAGAGCCTTGTGTGTGATGCATGCCAGTTGCAGCTGATTTCTGGCCTCTAGGGGAAGCCAGTTCAGTGCTTTCATATGTGGAGAGATGTAGTTGAATTTCCTGGTGCCGGTGAGTAGTCTGGTGGCCGTGTTGAGGCAAGCTTTTAAGGGTACAAGGGAGATCTTGGGTAGACCAGTGAGGGTGGAGCAACCATATTCCAGTCTGGAGATGACTAGTGCTTGCACTGCCATTTTTAAGTCAGCAGCCTCAATGAAAGGTTTCAGCTTCCAAAGATAGCTCAAGTGGAATCTAGCTGCTTTAGCCATTGAGTTGATGTGGTCCCACATGTTCAAATTACAGTCTAGGATTATGCCCAGGGATTTGGCAGAGTCCACAATGGTTGGCGGGCAGTTTAGGGCTGTGATGGCCTTGATCCACGTCTGAATCTCAGTGTTGGCTTTAGAAGGGGAGATTAGGAGAAATTTGGTTTTCTTTGCGTTGAGTTTTAGTTAGTTAGCGGCTAGCCACTGGACAGTCCGTTTTAAGGTCTCGTTCAGGGAGAGGATCTCCTCCAGCGAAGAGATATTGATGTATATTTGGGTGCAGTCATAAGGATGTTAGGTATTGGGCAACCCTGAGCAGTGCTGGAGTTGTGTCGCGCTTGCGACATGACTCAAGCACTGCGTCACCCTTATGCTGACAGATGTGTCACGCATCTGTCTATCCTTACGCCACTGTGCACCGCATTGTAAATGTGGCGCATCCATGGTGGCGCAAGGTTTTTTTTTAAGTCATGCAAAATAGCTGGCACATCCCTGCCAATTTGCAGGGATGCACCAGTTATTGTAAGTCTGCCCGGAGTTTGTAGTCAACTCCTGCTATATATAGTTATGGCCTGTGCACAGCAGGTTTTAACTACTATACCACATTCAGCCACCTTGTTTTTCAATTATGGGTCCACTTGCTGGATATGCATGATATGTGAGATAATGCACTGGATTTACCTTCCTAACTGTCTGCAGAATTTCATGCAGACTGAGCAAATATTGCTAAAGTTATTTTTGAATGTCGATTTTTTACACTGCTTTAACTTTGCACCCCAATCGATCTCTAGAAAACTTGTCATGCCAACAGAAAAATAAATATATAAATGTAAACTTTGTTTGTGTTTGTCAATGGCTGCAAATGTATAAAGAAATCAATACCATTTTGCACCTCAACCACAAGTCCCTTGACAGATCTGCATAAAATATACCAAGATCGAACTAAAAATGCTTATGGTCTGTCAAATTCCATTCTGTTCCAACAAATGTTGCCAAAGTTATTAGGATCAATTAAAAGAGTAACTGCTTATTAGAAACCACATATCTTGGGTTATAGAAAGCATATACAAATCAAACTTGTTCAGAAATTTAATAACTGACTTGACACTGATGCTTCGCTCAGCACCGATTAATGAATACATTAAATGTCTATGTAAAATCTTTGCTACATCATACTTCCTGCCCGAAGCTCAATGAAATGTACATCTCCTGGCCTGGTTTTTACATGCTGTAATACATGCAGGATCTCAGGCATAATATCGTTCCATAAAATATTGAAGCACAAAAATATTGCAAATTAACTATTGCTGACAACAATAGTGACTCTATACACTCAACTATAAAAACTGCAAACATTGAGAGCACAAATATAATTGTTAAAATATTGATTTTCACATATATCCAAAAATAAATATTGCAAACAAAAATAGTGTTACCTTTAAATAAACATTATTCCAAAAATATTGATTCACACAATATCAGCTAGAATATTTTAGCCAAAAAAATGAATCATTAATAAAAAGATTTTAAAAACATTCACATAAAACAATTGCTTCAAATAAAACCAAAACCTATTATACATATATTTAAATCAAATAAAAAAATATTACATCAACAAAATATTTACTATTCGTCCCAAAAATATAATATATCTAAAATATATAGGAAAAGCACCAAATAAGAAGCATTAACTACAAACATTGACACACCAACCTAAATATCAATTAATATATGTACATAGATGTATTTCAATAGACGCAAGTCCACAAATATCAAATTATTTATCATTCGTCAAAAATGAAACCTAAATTAGCATTTCACATTGAAGGGCTCAACTGATAAAAAAAAAGATTCAAACTATACTAAACCAATAAATTAAAACTATAGACAGCTTTAACCAATACAATCAAACAAACAATTAAATCATCAATATAAAAGGCAATCTAATTTAAGCAACTAAATGCTTAAAAATGGCCAGCACTGCAATAGGCGGTAACTCTGCTGGATTCTTTCAACAAACTATTAAAGAAGAAATGTATAAATTTCAGCAATTACATAAACAAGTAAGCAATATGTATGTATATATATATATTCACTGAAAAAACCATAGGTTTCAGGGGTGTTATAATTTTTAGCAGGACATTTCACTTGTACAAAACCATTGAAATTTCTCCGTTGTAGTTAGTCCCCGGTAGCTTGTCTCCTTTCTGGTGAAGAATTGGCTTGGTAGTTTGGTCTGCCCTGTTCCCATGATGCACTGGGCCAGGGACAGACTAATTTGCATATAGCCAGGTTCTGAGCTGGGATGGGGCAGTGAGATAAATAACGGTGATGGATCAAGCCCTGATCTTTGGACTGGGTAAGAGTGGTCTGCTTAATTCAGACACTCTATTCATCACCACCCCCTTTTCTGTATCGTTTTTGGCCACTATAGGTGTGGCAGGGTATACTCAGACATGAGTCCCTTTCTCACTGCTCCATCAGGATTCAAGCAAGCCGGGCCGAAGAGGCTGAAATGCCAGAAACCGGTCCCCGGTAGCTTGTCTCCTTTCTGGTGAAGAATTGGCTTGGTAGTTTGGTCTGCCCTGTTCCCATGATGCACTGGGCCAGGGACAGACTAATTTGCATATAGCCAGGTTCTGAGCTGGGATGGGGCAGTGAGATAAATAACGGTGATGGATCAAGCCCTGATCTTTGGACTGGGTAAGAGTGGTCTGCTTAATTCAGACACTCTGTTCATCACCACCCCCTTTTCTGTATCGTTTTTGGCCACTATAGGTGTGGCAGGGTATACTCAGACATGAGTCCCTTTCTCACTGCTCCATCAGGATTCAAGCAAGCCGGGCCGAAGAGGCTGAAATGCCAGAAACCGGTCCCCGGTAGCTTGTCTCCTTTCTGGTGAAGAATTGGCTTGGTAGTTTGGTCTGCCCTGTTCCCATGATGCACTGGGCCAGGGACAGACTAATTTGCATATAGCCAGGTTCTGAGCTGGGATGGGGCAGTGAGATAAATAACGGTGATGGATCAAGCCCTGATCTTTGGACTGGGTAAGAGTGGTCTGCTTAATTCAGACACTCTGTTCATCACCACCCCCTTTTCTGTATCGTTTTTGGCCACTATAGGTGTGGCAGGGTATACTCAGACATGAGTCCCTTTCTCACTGCTCCATCAGGATTCAAGCAAGCCGGGCCGAAGAGGCTGAAATGCCAGAAACCGGTCCCCGGTAGCTTGTCTCCTTTCTGGTGAAGAATTGGCTTGGTAGTTTGGTCTGCCCTGTTCCCATGATGCACTGGGCCAGGGACAGACTAATTTGCATATAGCCAGGTTCTGAGCTGGGATGGGGCAGTGAGATAAATAACGGTGATGGATCAAGCCCTGATCTTTGGACTGGGTAAGAGTGGTCTGCTTAATTCAGACACTCTGTTCATCACCACCCCCTTTTCTGTATCGTTTTTGGCCACTATAGGTGTGCAGGGTATACTCAGACATGAGTCCCTTTCTCACTGCTCCATCAGGATTCAAGCAAGCCGGGCCGAAGAGGCTGAAATGCCAGAAACCGGTCCCCGGTAGCTTGTCTCCTTTCTGGTGAAGAATTGGCTTGGTAGTTTGGTCTGCCCTGTTCCCATGATGCACTGGGCCAGGGACAGACTAATTTGCATATAGCCAGGTTCTGAGCTGGGATGGGGCAGTGAGATAAATAACGGTGATGGATCAAGCCCTGATCTTTGGACTGGGTAAGAGTGGTCTGCTTAATTCAGACACTCTGTTCATCACCACCCCCTTTTCTGTATCGTTTTTGGCCACTATAGGTGTGGCAGGGTATACTCAGACATGAGTCCCTTTCTCACTGCTCCATCAGGATTCAAGCAAGCCGGGCCGAAGAGGCTGAAATGCCAGAAACCGGTCCCCGGTAGCTTGTCTCCTTTCTGGTGAAGAATTGGCTTGGTAGTTTGGTCTGCCCTGTTCCCATGATGCACTGGGCCAGGGACAGACTAATTTGCATATAGCCAGGTTCTGAGCTGGGATGGGGCAGTGAGATAAATAACGGTGATGGATCAAGCCCTGATCTTTGGACTGGGTAAGAGTGGTCTGCTTAATTCAGACACTCTGTTCATCACCACCCCCTTTTCTGTATCATAATTTTTAGCAGGACATTTCACTTGTACAAAACCATTGAAATTTCTCCGTTGTAGTTAGTTCTACTAACTATAACTCAGGCGCCCGCAATCCACTGCTGATGATGTCACATATTACATCATTCATGACATGGTCAGTGACATCACTGATGACATCTCAAATGACATCACTGATTACATCATCCAGTGAATGTGGTTTGGTTCAATATTTAAATAAGTATTATATATATAGCAATCTGCATTGAAGACTGAGTGGATGTATAAGTGTCTGGATGGAGGAATTAGTACCACTTTGATTGACTATCTAAGTGACTAATTTAAAGTGTCTCACATAATATATGGGATATTGATTAACTTGTGTGAATATCTGTTTCACTGTATCTCTTGTTGTGTAAACTACTACATAAGATGGGTACTAGCTATGTGAAAGTCTATATTAATATTAATTAGTTAAGTGAGTATTTGTATAGGAAAGTGAATGTGTGTGTGGTTGGGTGGGTGGTATCTGACTGTCCAAAGATGTGTTAGTAGGTATATGAGGTTAAGACTGCACATGGAAACACTTGTTTGGGTGTGTGAATCTCTTTATGGGTGTGGTGATGAGTAAATATATTTCTCAATGATACATGTCCAACAAAGTAGAAGTATAAAAGGCAGTGTATGTGACAGTTATTGTTTATAAATAAGTATACATAAGACTCAGTGATTGTATGAGTGACTATCGAAAACTTTATACTCATAATAGTGATTTTATAACACACTAAGTAGGAGTTACTATCTACATGAATAAATGAAGTGGTGTTTGTATAAGTGTGTAGCTTAGTAAATGTAAGTATTATCAATTGTTTTCATAAGTGAGTAGGATGACTGCATAAGTGAATAGGATGTGTGCTGGTGTGTAATGTCAACTTAGGTGTATAAGTATATTTAATAATATTCTATTGATATTTGTTAGCATGTATGAATCAATCTATAGGTAAGTGTTTAGATGTGTGTGTAGATGAGGGAATCACTGAGTGGGTTTTTAGAAACTTGTATTGGTGTGTCAATGGTTTCAATTATGGTTCTCCATATTTTATAATGAGTGTTGAAAGGTTATACTAGTGTATGATGAAGTGTATCAGATTGTCACATGGATGATGTCATCAGTGATGTCATTTGAGATGTCATTTGAGATGTCATCAGTGATGTCATGAGTGATGTCACTGACCATGTCATCAGTGATGTAATATGTGACATCATCAGCAGTGGATTGCGGGTGCGCGAGTTATAGTTAGCTGAACTAACTATAACGGGGGAATTTCAATGGTTTTGTATGAGTGAACTGTCCAGCTAACTATAACATGTGTGAAACCTATGGTTTTTTCAGTGAATTTGCAAGGTTTTTTAAATGCTAATTCCTAACTATAACGTGCCTAAAACATATGGTTTTTTCAGTGAATATATATATATATTATATATATTTGAACTAAGACATACCTGTTATTAAACTTAAAAATGTAAAAGAGCAAATGCATATTAGCATACTCCCCAACTTTTCTCATTTTACGTAGTCTTCCTAAAGGAATAAATCTACAACTTGAGAACAAATAAACTGTCAGAAAATAACAACTACCACAAACCAGCAAAAAGATGTAAGAAAGTAAGTATGCTTAAATAAAGAACACATTATAAACTCTCACAAAGAACGAGCAAAAATAAGACTAACAAATTCAACCTCTATAAACTCCCAGCAAAGTACCATTTAAAATTAAACATATGTTTTTTTGTTCATTCAACAGCAAAAAAAGCACCTGCTCCACATTACTCCCAGATTTCCCTTGTTCTTGTTCCAATTGTCACTAATGAGGTATTTCTACCTCACAAGACAGAAAAAAACAAGAGGAATGCTACATATAGGCCCCTTCCACAAGGCGGAAGCCTGTAAGGCTATACTTGCCAAGCATTCTTCCTGTTTTTTTCTGTCTTGCAGACAGGGATGAGGAGAAAGCGGGTAAACTCTGCGGGGCTTTGGCAGCCAACGTGTTCAGCGGGTCATCTTGGCGGATTTGATGATTGCTGGCGTCTACTCTGAGCTGCCAGGTTTCGGCAGGAGAGACGCATTGCTTTGGTGACATTGGTGAGCAGTGAGACACTCTCCTTTATATCCTTTTGAACATTATGGGAAGAAAGAGCCCACCATGAGTGCAGAGATCCCATCACAAGTGCAGAGATCCCACCATGAATGCAGAGATCCCATCACAAGTGCAGAGATCCCATCACAAGTGCAGAGATACCACAATGAGTGCAGAGATCCCACCATGAGTGCAGAGATCCTATCACAAGTGCCGCGATCCCACCAAAAGTGCATAGATCCTACCACAGGTGCAGAGATCCCACCATGAATGCAAAGATCCCAACACAAGTGCAGAGATCCCATCACAAGTGCAGAGATCCCTCCATAAGTGCAGATATCCTATCACAAGTACAGAGATTCTATCACAAGTGCAGAGATCCCACCACAAGTGCAGAGATCCCACCACAAGTAAATAGATCACACCATGAATGCAAAGATCCCAACACAAGTGCAGAGATCCTATCACAAGTGCAGAGATCCCACCACAAGTACAGAGATCACATCACAAGTGCAGAGATCCTATCATGAGTACAGAGATTCTATCACAATGTAGAGAGATCCCAGTATGAGTGCAGAGATCCCACAACAAGTACAAAGATCCCACCATGAATGCATATATCCCACCATAAGTGCAGAGTTCCCACCATGACTGCAGAGATCCCACCACAAGTGCAGAGATCCCAACACAAGTGCAGAGATCCCACCACAGGTGCAGAGATCCCACCATAAATACAGAGATCCCATCACAAGTGCAGACATCCCACCACAAGTGCAGAGATACAATCACATTTGCAGAGATCCCACCATGAGTGCAGAGATCCCATCACAAGTAGAGAGATCTTACCATGAGTGCAGCGATCCTACCACAAGGGCATGGATCCCATCAAGAGAGGAGAGATCCGATCACAAGTGCAGAGATCCCTCCACAAGTGCAGAGATCCCATCACAAGTGCAGAGATCCACCATGAGTGCAGAGATCCCATCACAAGTGCAGAGATCCCACCACAAGTGCAGAGATCCCATCACAAGTAGAGAGATCCCACTATGAGTGCAGAGATCCCACCATGAGTGCAGATACATCATCACAAATACAAAGATCCCACCATGAGTGCAGAGATCCCACCATAAGCGCAGAGATCCTATCACAAGTGCAGATATCCCTCCATGAGTGCAGAGATCCCACCACAAGTGCAGAGATCCCACCACAAGTGCAGAGATCCCATCACAAGTGCAGAGATCCCTCCATAAGAGCAGAGATCCCATCACAAGTGCAGAGATCCCACCACAAGTAGAGAAATCCCACTATGAGTGCAGAGATCCTACCATCAGTGCAGAGATCCCATCACAAGTAGAGAGATCCCACTATGACTACAGAGATCCCACCACAAATGCAGAGATCCCACCATGAGTGCAGAGATCCCATCACAAGTGCATAAATCCCACCATGAGTATAGAGATTGCACCACAAGTGCAGATATCCCACCACAAGTGCAGAGATCCCATCACAAGTGCAGAGATCCCACCACAAGTAGAGAAATCCCACTATGAGTGCAGAGATCCTACCATTAGTGCAGAGATCCCATCTCAAGTAGAGAGATCCCACTATGACTACAGAGATCCCACCACAAATGCAGAGATCCCACCATGAGTGCAGAGATCCCATCACAAGTGCAGAAATCCCACCATGAGTATAGAGATTGCACCACAAGTGCAGATATCCCACCACAAGTGAAGAGATCTTATCATAAGTGCAGAGATCCCACCATAAGTACAGAGATCCCACCATAAGTGCAGAGATCCCATCACAAGTAGAGAGATCCCACCACAAGTGCAGAGATCCCACCACAAGTGCAGAGATCCCATCATGAGTACAGAGATCCTATCTCAAGTGCAGAGATCCCATCATGAATGCAGAGATCCCACCACATGTGCAAAGATCCCATCACAAGTGCAAAGATCCCACCACCTATGCAGAGATCCCACCATGAATGCAGAGATCCTATCACAAGTGCAGAGATCCCACCAAAAGTGCAAAGATCCCACCATAAGTGCAGAGATCTCACCACACATGCAGAGATCCCACCATGAATGCAGAGATCCTATCACAAGTGTAGAGATCCCACCACAAGTGCAAAGATCCCATCATAAGTGCAGAGATCCCATCACAAGTGCAAAGATCTCACCATAAGTGCATAGATCCCATCACAAGTACAGAGATCCCACCACAAGTGCAGAGATCCCACCACAAGTGCAGAGATCCCACCACAAGTGAAGAGATCCCACCAAAAGTGCAAAGATCCCACCATAAGTGCAGAGATCTCACCACACATGCAGAGATCCCACCATGAATGCAGAGATCCTATCACAAGTCCAGAGATCCCACCAAAAGTTCAGAGATCCCACCACAAGTGCAGAGATCCCACCATGAATGCACAGATCCCACCATGAGTGCAGAGATCCCATCACAAGTGCAAGGATCCCACCATAAGTGCAGAGATCCCATCACAAGTAGAGAGATCCCACTATGAGTGCAGAGATCCCACCACAAGTGCAGAGATCCCATCATGAGTATAGAGATCCTATCTATAGTGCAGAGATCCCACCATGAGTGCAGAGATCCCATCACATGTGCAGAGATCCCATCATAAGTGCAGAGATCCCACCACACGTGCAGAGATCCCACCATCAATGCAGAGATCCTATCACAAGTGAAGAGATCCCACCACAAGTGCAAAGATCCCAGCATCAGTGCAGAGATCTCACCATAGATGCAGAGATCCCACCATGAATGCAGAGATCCTATCACAAGTGCAGAGATCCCATCGCAAGTGCAAAGATCCCACCATAAGTGCAGATATCCCATCACAAGTGCAAAGATCCCACCATAAGTGCATAGATCCCATCACAAGTGCAGAGATCCCACCATGAGTATAGAGATCCCACCACATGTGCAGAGATCCCACCACAAGTGCAGAGATCCCACCACAAGTGAAGAGATCCCACTATGAGTGCAGAGATCCCACCACAAGTGCAGAGATCCCACCATGAGTGCATAGATCCCACCACATGTGCAGAGATCCCATCACTAGTGCAGAGATCCCACCACAAGTGCAGAGATCCCACCATGAATGCAAATATCCCAACACCAGTGCAGAGATCCCATCACAAGTGCAGAGATCCCACCACAAGTATAGAGATCCCATCACAAGTGCAGAGATCCTACCATGAGTGCAGAGATCCCATCACAAAAGCAGAGATCCCACCACAAGTGTAGATATCCCATCACAAGTAGTGAGATCCCACTATGAGTGCAGAGATCCCACCATGAGTGCAGATACACCATTACAAGTACAAAGATCCCACCATGAGTACAGAGATCCTACCACAAGTGCAGAGATCCCATCACAAGCGCAGATATCCCACTATGAGTGCAGAGATCCCACCACAAGTGCAGAGATCCCACCACAAGTGCAGAGATCCCATCACAAGTGCGGATATCCCTCCATAGGAGCAGAGATCGCATCACAAGTGCAGAGATCCCACCATAAGTAGAGAGATCCCACTATGAGAGCAGAAATCCCACCACAAGTGCAGAGATCCCACCATGAGTGCAGAGATCCCACTATGAGTACAGAGATCCCACCATGAGTACAGAGATCCCACCACAAGTACAGAGATCCCATCATAAGTAGAGAGATCCCACTATGAGTACACAGATCCCAACATGAGTGCAGATATCCCATCACAAGTGCAGAGATCCCACCACAAATGTAGATATCTCATCACAAGTAGAGAGATCCCACTATGAGTATAGAGATCCCACCATAAGTGCAGAGAACCCACCATAAGTACAGAGATCCCACCACAAGTGCAGAGATCCCATCACAAGTAGAGAGATTCCACTATGAGTACACAGATCCCACCATGAGTGAAGAGATCCCATCACGAGTGCAGAGATCCCATCACAAGTGCAGAGATCCCACCACAAGTGCAGAGATCCCACCATGAGTGCAGGGATCCCATCACAAGTGCAGAGATCCCACCATGAGTGCAGAGATCCCATCACAAGTAGAAAGAGCCCACCATGAGTACAGAGATCCCATCACAAGTGCAGAGATCCCACCATGAATGTAGAGATCCCATCACAAGTGCAGAGATCCCATCACAAGTGCAGAGATCCCACCACAAGTACAAAGATCCCATCACAAGTAGAGAGATCCCACTATGAGTGCAGAGATCCCACCACAAGTGCAGAGATCCCACCATGAGTGCATAGATCCCACCACATGTGCAGAGATCCCATCACTAGTGCAGAGATCCCACCACAAGTGCATAGATCCCACCATGAATGCAAATATCCCAACACCAGTGCAGAGATCCCATCACAAGTGCAGAGATCCCACCACAAGTATAGAGATCCCATCACAAGTGCAGAGATCCTACCATGAGTGCAGAGATCCCATCACAAAAACAGAGATCCCACCACAAGTGCAGATATCCCATCACAAGTAGTGAGATCCCATCATAAGTAGAGAGATCCCACTATGAGTACACAGATCCCAACATGAGTGCAGAGAACCCACCATAAGTATGGAGATCCCACCACAAGTGCAGAGATCCCATCACAAGTAGAGAGATTCCACTATGAGTACACAGATCCCACCATGAGTGCAGAGATCCTATCATGAGTGCAGAGATCCCATCACAAGTGCAGAGATCCCACCACAAGTGCAGAGATCCCACCATGAGTGCAGGGATCCCATCACAAGTGCAGAGATCCCACCATGAGTGCAGAGATCCCATCACAAGTAGAAAGAGCCCACCATGAGTGCAGAGATCCCATCACAAGTGCAGAGATCCCACCATGAATGTAGAGATCCCATCACAAGTGCAGAGATTATATCACAAGTGCAGAGATCCCACCACAAGTACAAAGATCCCATCACAAGTAGAGAGATCCCACTATGAGTGCAGAGATACCACCACAAGTGCAGAGATCCCATCATGAATGCACAGATCCCACCATGAGTGCAGAGATCCCATCACAAGTGCAGGGATCCCACCATGAGTGCAGAGATCCCATCAAAAGTAGAGAGATCTCACTATGAGTGCATAGAACCCACCACAAGTGCAGTGATCCCACCATGAGTGCAGAGATCCCATCACAAAAGCAGAGATCACATCACAAGTATAGAGATCCCACCACAAGTGCAAAGATCCCATCACAAGTGCAGAGATCCCATCACAAGTGCAGAGATCCCACCATGAGTGCAGAGATCCCATCACAAGTGCAGAGATCCCACCATGAGTACGGAGATCCCATCACAAGTGCGGATATCCCTCCATAGGAGCAGAGATCGCATCACAAGTGCAGAGATCCCACCATAAGTAGAGAGATCCCACTATGAGAGCAGAAATCCCACCACAAGTGCAGAGATCCCACCATGAGTGCAGAGATCCCACTATGAGTACAGAGATCCCACCATGAGTACAGAGATCCCACCACAAGTACAGAGATCCCATCATAAGTAGAGAGATCCCACTATGAGTACACAGATCCCAACATGAGTGCAGATATCCCATCACAAGTGCAGAGATCCCACCACAAATGTAGATATCTCATCACAAGTAGAGAGATCCCACTATGAGTATAGAGATCCCACCATAAGTGCAGAGAACCCACCATAAGTACAGAGATCCCACCACAAGTGCAGAGATCCCATCACAAGTAGAGAGATTCCACTATGAGTACACAGATCCCACCATGAGTGAAGAGATCCCATCACGAGTGCAGAGATCCCATCACAAGTGCAGAGATCCCACCACAAGTGCAGAGATCCCACCATGAGTGCAGGGATCCCATCACAAGTGCAGAGATCCCACCATGAGTGCAGAGATCCCATCACAAGTAGAAAGAGCCCACCATGAGTGCAGAGATCCCATCACAAGTGCAGAGATCCCACCATGAATGTAGAGATCCCATCACAAGTGCAGAGATCCCATCACAAGTGCAGAGATCCCACCACAAGTACAAAGATCCCATCACAAGTAGAGAGATCCCACTATGAGTGCAGAGATCCCACCACAAGTGCAGAGATCCCACCATGAGTGCATAGATCCCACCACATGTGCAGAGATCCCATCACTAGTGCAGAGATCCCACCACAAGTGCATAGATCCCACCATGAATGCAAATATCCCAACACCAGTGCAGAGATCCCATCACAAGTGCAGAGATCCCACCACAAGTATAGAGATCCCATCACAAGTGCAGAGATCCTACCATGAGTGCAGAGATCCCATCACAAAAACAGAGATCCCACCACAAGTGCAGATATCCCATCACAAGTAGTGAGATCCCATCATAAGTAGAGAGATCCCACTATGAGTACACAGATCCCAACATGAGTGCAGAGAACCCACCATAAGTATGGAGATCCCACCACAAGTGCAGAGATCCCATCACAAGTAGAGAGATTCCACTATGAGTACACAGATCCCACCATGAGTGCAGAGATCCTATCATGAGTGCAGAGATCCCATCACAAGTGCAGAGATCCCACCACAAGTGCAGAGATCCCACCATGAGTGCAGGGATCCCATCACAAGTGCAGAGATCCCACCATGAGTGCAGAGATCCCATCACAAGTAGAAAGAGCCCACCATGAGTGCAGAGATCCCATCACAAGTGCAGAGATCCCACCATGAATGTAGAGATCCCATCACAAGTGCAGAGATTATATCACAAGTGCAGAGATCCCACCACAAGTACAAAGATCCCATCACAAGTAGAGAGATCCCACTATGAGTGCAGAGATACCACCACAAGTGCAGAGATCCCATCATGAATGCACAGATCCCACCATGAGTGCAGAGATCCCATCACAAGTGCAGGGATCCCACCATGAGTGCAGAGATCCCATCAAAAGTAGAGAGATCTCACTATGAGTGCATAGAACCCACCACAAGTGCAGTGATCCCACCATGAGTGCAGAGATCCCATCACAAAAGCAGAGATCACATCACAAGTATAGAGATCCCACCACAAGTGCAAAGATCCCATCACAAGTGCAGAGATCCCATCACAAGTGCAGAGATCCCACCATGAGTGCAGAGATCCCATCACAAGTGCAGAGATCCCACCATGAGTACGGAGATCCTATCACAAGTGCAGGGATCCCACCATGAGTGCAGAGATCCCATCAAAAGTAGAGAGATCTCACTATTAGTGCAGAGATCCCACCACAAGTGCAGTGATCCCACCATGAGTGCAGAGATCCCATCACAAATGCAGAGATCCCACCATGAGTACAGAGATCCAATTACAAGTGCAGAGATCCCACCATGAGTGCAGAGATCCCATCACAAGTGGAGACATTCCACTATGAGTGCAGAGATCCCACCACAAGTGCAGAGATCCCACCATGAGTACAAAGATCCCATCACAAGTGCAGAGATCCCACTGAGTGCAGAGATCCCACCATGAGAGCAGAGATCCCATCACAAGTAGAGAGATCCCACTATGAGTGCAGAGATCCCACCACAAGTGCAGAGATCCCATCACAAGTTGGGAGATCTAACTTTGAATGCAGAGATCCCACCATGAGCGCAGAGATCCTATCACAAGTGCAGAGATCCCACCATGAGTGCAAAGATCCTATCACAAGTAGAGAGATCCCACCACAAGTGCAGAGATCAAATCATGAATACAGAGATCCCACCACAAGTGCAGAGATCCCACGAGTGCAGAGATTCCACCATGAATGCAGAAATCCTATCACAAGGGCAGGGATCCCATCATGAGATCAGAGATCCCATCACAAGTGCAGAGATCCCACCATAGGTGCAGAGATCCCATCATAAGTGCAGAGATCCCACCACAAATGCAGAGATCCCATCACTAGTAGAGAGATCCCACTATGAGGGCAGAGATCCCACCATGAGCGCAGATACACCATCACAAGTACAAAGATCCCAACATGAGTGCAGGGATCCCACCATAAGTGCAGAGATCCCACCACAAGTGCAGAGATCCCGCCACAAGTGCAGAGATCATATCACAAGTGCAGAGATCCCTCCATAAGAGCAGAGGTCACAAGTGCAGAGATCCCACCATAAGTAGAGAGATCCCACTATGAGTACAGAGATCCTACCATAAGTATAGAGATCCCACAATGAGTGCAGAGATCCCATCACAAGTGCAGAGATCCCACCATGAGTATAGAGATCCCACCACAAGTGCAGAGATCCCACCACAAGTGCAGAGATCCCACCACAAGTACAGAGATCCCACCACAAGTGAAGAGATCCCATCATAAGTGCAGAGATCCCACCATAAGAGCAGTGATCCTATCACAAGGGCAGGATCCCACCATAAGTGCAAAGATCCCACCATAAGTGCAGAGATCTCATCACACATGCAGAGATACCACCATGAATGCAGAGATCCTATCACAAGTGCAGAGATCCCACCACAAGTGCAAATATCCCACTGTAAGTGCAAAGATCCCACCATAAGTGCAGAGATCCCATCACAAGTGCAGAGATCCCACCATGAGTATAGAAATCCCACCACATGTGCAGAGATCACACCACAAGTGCAGAGATCCCACCACAAGTGCAGAGATCCCACCACGAGTGCAGAGATCCCATCACAAGTGCAGAGATCCCACCACAAGTGCAGAGATCCCACCATGAGTGCAGGGATCCCATCACAAGTGCAGAGATCCCACCATGAGTGCAGAGATCCCATCACAAGTAGAAAGAGCCCACCATGAGTGCAGAGATCCCATCACAAGTGCAGAGATCCCACCATGAATGTAGAGATCCCATCACAAGTGCAGAGATTATATCACAAGTGCAGAGATCCCACCACAAGTACAAAGATCCCATCACAAGTAGAGAGATCCCACTATGAGTGCAGAGATACCACCACAAGTGCAGAGATCCCATCATGAATGCACAGATCCCACCATGAGTGCAGAGATCCCATCACAAGTGCAGGGATCCCACCATGAGTGCAGAGATCCCATCAAAAGTAGAGAGATCTCACTATGAGTGCATAGAACCCACCACAAGTGCAGTGATCCCACCATGAGTGCAGAGATCCCATCACAAAAGCAGAGATCACATCACAAGTATAGAGATCCCACCACAAGTGCAAAGATCTCATCACAAGTGCAGAGATCCCATCACAAGTGCAGAGATCCCACCATGAGTGCAGAGATCCCATCACAAGTGCAGAGATCCCACCATGAGTACGGAGATCCTATCACAAGTGCAGGGATACCACCATGAGTGCAGAGATCCCATCAAAAGTAGAGAGATCTCACTATTAGTGCAGAGATCCCACCACAAGTGCAGTGATCCCACCATGAGTGCAGAGATCCCATCACAAATGCAGAGATCCCACCATGAGTACAGAGATCCAATTACAAGTGCAGAGATCCCACCATGAGTGCAGAGATCCCATCACAAGTGGAGACATTCCACTATGAGTGCAGAGATCCCACCACAAGTGCAGAGATCCCACCATGAGTACAAAGATCCCATCACAAGTGCAGAGATCCCACTGAGTGCAGAGATCCCACCATGAGAGCAGAGATCCCATCACAAGTAGAGAGATCCCACTATGAGTGCAGAGATCCCACCACAAGTGCAGAGATCCCATCACAAGTTGGGAGATCTAACTTTGAATGCAGAGATCCCACCATGAGCGCAGAGATCCTATCACAAGTGCAGAGATCCCACCATGAGTGCAAAGATCCTATCACAAGTAGAGAGATCCCACCACAAGTGCAGAGATCAAATCATGAATACAGAGATCCCACCACAAGTGCAGAGATCCCACGAGTGCAGAGATTCCACCATGAATGCAGAAATCCTATCACAAGGGCAGGGATCCCATCATGAGATCAGAGATCCCATCACAAGTGCAGAGATCCCACCATAGGTGCAGAGATCCCATCATAAGTGCAGAGATCCCACCACAAATGCAGAGATCCCATCACTAGTAGAGAGATCCCACTATGAGGGCAGAGATCCCACCATGAGCGCAGATACACCATCACAAGTACAAAGATCCCAACATGAGTGCAGGGATCCCACCACAAGTGCAGAGATCCCACCACAAGTGCAGAGATCCCGCCACAAGTGCAGAGATCATATCACAAGTGCAGAGATCCCTCCATAAGAGCAGAGATCACAAGTGCAGAGATCCCACCATAAGTAGAGAGATCCCACTATGAGTACAGAGATCCTACCATAAGTATAGAGATCCCACAATGAGTGCAGAGATCCCATCACAAGTGCAGAGATCCCACCATGAGTATAGAGATCCCACCACAAGTGCAGAGATCCCACCACAAGTGCAGAGATCCCACCACAAGTACAGAGATCCCACCACAAGTGAAGAGATCCCATCATAAGTGCAGAGATCCCACCATAAGAGCAGTGATCCTATCACAAGGGCAGGATCCCACCATAAGTGCAAAGATCCCACCATAAGTGCAGAGATCTCATCACACATGCAGAGATACCACCATAAATGCAGAGATCCTATCACAAGTGCAGAGATCCCACCACAAGTGCAAATATCCCACTGTAAGTGCAAAGATCCCACCATAAGTGCAGAGATCCCATCACAAGTGCAGAGATCCCACCATGAGTATAGAAATCCCACCACATGTGCAGAGATCACACCACAAGTGCAGAGATCCCACCACAAGTGCAGAGATCCCACCATGAGTGCAGGGATCCCATCACAAGTGCAGAGATCCCACCATGAGTGCAGAGATTCCATCACAAGTAGAAAGAGCCCACCATGAGTGCAGAGATCCCATCACAAGTGCAGAGATGCCACCATGAATGTAGAGATCCCAACACAAGTGCAGAGATCCCATCACAAGTGCAGAGATCCCACCACAAGTACAAAGATCCAATCACAAGTAGAGAGATCCCACTATGAGTGCAGAGATCCCACCACAAGTGCAGAGATCCCACCATGAGTGCATAGATCCCACCACATGTGCAGAGATCCCATCACTAGTGCAGAGATCCCACCACAAGTGCATAGATCCCACCATGAATGCAAATATCCCAACACCAGTGCAGAGATCCCACCACAAGTATAGAGATCCCATCACAAGTGCAGAGATCCTACCATGAGTGCAGAGATCCCATCACAAAAACAGAGATCCCACCACAAGTGCAGATATCCCATCACAAGTAGTGAGATCCCACTATGAGTGCAGAGATCCCACCATGAGTGCAGATACACCATCACAAGTACAAAGATCCCACCATGAGTACAGAGATCCTACCACAAGTGCAGAGATCCCATCACGAGTGCAGATATCCCACCATGAGTGCAGAGATCCCACCACAAGTGCAAAGATCCCACTACAAGTGCAGAGATCCCACCACAAGTGCGGAGATCCCTCCATAGGAGCAGAGATCCCATCACAAGTGCAGAGATCCCACCATAAGTAGAGAGATCCCACTATGAGAGCAGAAATCCCACCATAAGTGCAGAGATCCCACCATGAGTGCAGAGATCCCACTATGAGTACAGAGATCCCACCATGAGTACAGAGATCCCACCACAAGTACAGAGATCCCATCATAAGTAGAGAGATTCCCACTATGAGTACACAGATCCCAACATGAGTGCAGATATCCCATCACAAATGCAGAGATCCCACCACAAATGTAGATATCTCATCACAAGTAGAGAGATCCCACTATGAGTATAGAGATCCCACCATAAGTGCAGAGAACCCACCATAAGTACAGAGATCCCACCACAAGTGCAGAGATCCCATCACAAGTAGAGAGATTCCACTATGAGTACACAGATCCCACCATGAGTGCAGAGATCCCATCACGAGTGCAGAGATCCCATCACAAGTGCAGAGATCCCACCACAAGTGCAGAGATCCCACCATGAGTGCAGGGATCCCATCACAAGTGCAGAGATCCCACCATGAGTGCAGAGATCCCATCACAAGTAGAAAGAGCCCACCATGAGTGCAGAGATCCCATCACAAGTGCAGAGATCCCACCATGAATGTAGAGATCCCATCACAAGTGCAGAGATTACATCACAAGTGCAGAGATCCCACCACAAGTACAAAGATCCCATCACAAGTAGAGAGATCCCACTATGAGTGCAGAGATACCACCACAAGTGCAGAGATCCCACCATGAATGCACAGATCCCACCATGAGTGCAGAGATCCCATCACAAGTGCAGGGATCCCACCATGAGTACAGAGATCCCATCAAAAGTAGAGAGATCTCACTATGAGTGCAGAGAACCCACCACAAGTGCAGTGATCCCACCATGAGTGCAGAGATCCCATCACAAAAGCAGAGATCCCATCACAAGTATAGAGATCCCATCACAAGTGCAGAGATCCCATCACAAGTGCAGAGATCCCATCACAAGTGCAGAGATCCCACCATGAGTGCAGAGATCCCATCACAAGTGCAGAGATCCCACCATGAGTACGGAGATCCTATCACAAGTGCAGGGATCCCACCATGAGTGCAGAGATCCCATCAAAAGTAGAGAGATCTCACTATTAGTGCAGAGATCCCACCACAAGTGCAGTGATCCCACCATGAGTGCAGAGATCCCATCACAAATGCAGAGATCCCACGATGAGTACAGAGATCCAATTACAAGTGCAGAGATCCCACCATGAGTGCAGAGATCCCATCACAAGTGGAGACATTCCACTATGAGTGCAGAGATCCCACCACAAGTGCAGAGATCCCACTATGAGTGCAAAGATCCCATCACAAGTGCAGAGATCCCACTGAGTGCAGAGATCCCACCATGAGAGCAGAGATCCCATCACAAGTAGAGAGATCCCACTATGAGTGCAGAGATCCCACCACAAGTGCAGAGATCCCATCACAAGTTGGGAGATCTAACTTTGAATGCAGAGATCCCACCATGAGTGCAGAGATCCTATCACAAGTGCAGAGATCCCACCATGAGTGCAAAGATCCTATCACAAGTAGAGAGATCCCACCACAAGTGCAGAGATCAAATCATGAATACAGAGATCCCACCACAAGTGCAGAGATCCCACGAGTGCAGAGATTCCACCATGAATGCAGAAATCCTATCACAAGGGCAGGGATCCCATCATGAGATCAGAGATCCCATCACAAGTGCAGAGATCCCACCATAAGTAAAGAGATCCCATCACAAGTGCAGAGATCCCACCACAAATGCAGAGATCCCATCACTAGTAGAGAGATCCCACTATGAGGGCAGAGATCCTACCATGATTGCAGATACATCATCACAAGTACAAAGATCCCAACATGAGTGCAGAGATCCCACCATAAGTGCAGAGATCCCACCACAAGTGCAGAGATCCCGCCACAAGTGCAGAGATCATATCACAAGTGCAGAGATCCCTCCATAAGAGCAGAGATCACAAGTGCAGAGATCCCACCATAAGTAGAGAGATCCCACTATGAGTACAGAGATCCTACCATAAGTATAGAGATCCCACAATGAGTGCAGAGATCCCATCACAAGTGCAGAGATCCCACCATGAGTATAGAGATCCCACCAAAAGGCAGAGATCCCACCACAAGTACAGAGATCCCACCACAAGTGAAGAGATCCCATCATAAGTGCAGAGATCCCATCACAAGTGCGGAGATCCCTCCATAGGAGCAGAGATCCCATCACAAGTGCAGAGATCCCACCATAAGTAGAGAGATCCCACTATGAGAGCAGAAATCCCACCACAAGTGCAGAGATCCCACCATGAGTGCAGAGATCCCACCATGAGTGCAGAGATCCCACTATGAGTACAGAGATCCCACCATGAGTACAGAGATCCCACCACAAGTACAGAGATCCCATCATAAGTAGAGAGATCCCACTATGAGTACACAGATCCCAACATGAGTGCAGATATCTCATCACAAGTGCAGAGATCCCACCACAAATGTAGATATCTCATCACAAGTAGAGAGATCCCACTATGAGTATAGAGATCCCACCATAAGTGCAGAGAACCCACCATAAGTACGGAGATCCCACCACAAGTGCAGAGATCCCATCACAAGTAGAGAGATTCAACTATGAGTACACAGATCCCACCATGAGTGCAGAGATTCCATCACGAGTGCAGAGATCCCATCACAAGTGCAGAGATCCCACCACAAGTGCAGAGATCCCACCATGAGTGCAGGGATCCCATCACAAGTGCAGAGATCCCACCATGAGTGCAGAGATCCCATCACAAGTAGAAAGAGCCCACCATGAGTGCAGAGATCCCATCACAAGTGCAGAGATCCCACCATGAATGTAGAGATCCCATCACAAGTGCAGAGATTTTCATCACAAGTGCAGAGATCCCACCACAAGTACAAAGATCCCATCACAAGTAGAGAGATCCCACTATGAGTGCAGAGATACCACCACAAGTGCAGAGATCCCACCATGAATGCACAGATCCCACCATGAGTGCAGAGATCCCATCACAAGTGCAGGGATCCCACCATGAGTGCAGAGATCCCATCAAAAGTAGAGAGATCTCACTATGAGTGCAGAGAACCCACCACAAGTGCAGTGATCCCACCATGAGTGCAGAGATCCCATCACAAAAGCAGAGATCCCATCACAAGTATAGAGATCCCACCACAAGTGCAGAGATCCCATCACAAGTGCAGAGATCCCATCACAAGTGCAGAGATCCCACCATGAGTGCAGAGATCCCATCACAATTGCAGAGATCCCACCATGAGTACGGAGATCCCACCACAAGTGCAGTGATCCCACCATGAGTGCAGAGATCCCATCACAAATGTAGAGATCCCAACATGAGTACAGAGATCCAATTACAAGTGCAGAGATCCCACCATGAGTGCAGAGATCCCATCACAAGTGGAGACATTCCACTATGAGTGCAGAGATCCCACCACAAGTACAGAGATCCCACTGAGTGCAGAGATCCCACCATGAGAGCAGAGATCCCATCACAAGTAGAGAGATCCCACTATGAGTGCAGAGATCCCACCACAAGTGCAGAGATCCCATCACAAGTTGGGAGATCTAACTTTGAATGCAGAGATCCAACCATGAGCGCAGAGATCCTATCACAAGTGCAGAGATCCCACCATGAGTGCAAAGATCCTATCACAAGTAGAGAGATCCCACCACAAGTGCAGAGATCAAATCATGAATACAGAGATCCCACCACAAGTGCAGAGATCCCATCACTAGTAGAGAGATCCCACTATGAGGGCAGAGATCCCACCATGAGCGCAGATACATCATCACAAGTACAAAGATCCCAACATGAGTGCAGAGATCCCACCATAAGTGCAGAGATCCCACCACAAGTGCAGAGATCCCGCCACAAGTGCAGAGATCATATCACAAGTGCAGAGATCCCTCCATAAGAGCAGAGATCACAAGTGCAGAGATCCCATCACAAGTGCAGAGATCCCACCATGAGTATAGAGATCCCACCACAAGTGCAGAGATCCCACCACAAGTACAGAGATCCCACCACAAGTGAAGAGATCCCATCATAAGTGCAGAGATCCCATCACAAGTGCGGAGATCCCTCCATAGGAGCAGAGATCCCATCACAAGTGCAGAGATCCCACCATAAGTAGAGAGATCCCACTATGAGAGCAGAAATCCCACCACAAGTGCAGAGATCCCACCATGAGTGCAGAGATCCCACTATGAGTACAGAGATCCCACCATGAGTACAGAGATCCCACTATGAGTACACAGATCCCAACATGAGTGCAGATATCCCATCACAAGTGCAGAGATCCCACCACAAATGTAGATATCTCATCACAAGTAGAGAGATCCCACTATGAGTATAGAGATCCCACCATAAGTGCAGAGAACCCACCATAAGTACGGAGATCCCACCACAAGTGCAGAGATCCCATCACAAGTAGAGAGATTCAACTATGAGTACACAGATCCCACCATGAGTGCAGAGATTCCATCACGAGTGCAGGGATCCCATCACAAGTGCAGAGATCCCACCACAAGTGCAGAGATCCCACCATGAGTGCAGGGATCCCATCACAAGTGCAGAGATCCCACCATGAGTGCAGAGATCCCATCACAAGTAGAAAGAGCCCACCATGAGTGCAGAGATCCCATCACAAGTGCAGAGATCCCACCATGAATTTAGAGATCCCATCACAAGTGCAGAGATTACATCACAAGTGCAGAGATCCCACCACAAGTACAAAGATCCCATCACAAGTAGAGAGATCCCACTATGAGTGCAGAGATACCACCACAAGTGCAGAGATCCCACCATGAATGCACAGATCCCACCATGAGTGCAGAGATCCCATCACAAGTGCAGGGATCCCACCATGAGTGCAGAGATCCCATCAAAAGTAGAGAGATCTCACTATGAGTGCAGAGAACCCACCACAAGTGCAGTGATCCCACCATGAGTGCAGAGATCCCATCACAAAAGCAGAGATCCCATCACAAGTATAGAGATCCCACCACAAGTGCAGAGATCCCATCACAAGTGCAGAGATCCCATCACAAGTGCAGAGATCCCACCATGAGTGCAGAGATCCCATCACAATTGCAGAGATCCCACCATGAGTACGGAGATCCCACCACAAGTGCAGTGATCCCACCATGAGTGCAGAGATCCCATCACAAATGCAGAGATCCCACCATGAGTGCAGAGATCCCATCACAAGTGGAGACATTCCACTATGAGTGCAGAAATCCCACCACAAGTACAGAGATCCCACTGAGTGCAGAGATCCCACCATGAGAGCAGAGATCCCATCACAAGTAGAGAGATCCCACTATGAGTGCAGAGATCCCACCACAAGTGCAGAGATCCCATCACAAGTTGGGAGATCTAACTTTGAATGCAGAGATCCCACCATGAGCGCAGAGATCCTATCACAAGTGCAGAGATCCCACCATGAGTGCAAAGATCCTATCACAAGTAGAGAGATCCCACCACAAGTGCAGAGATCAAATCATGAATACAGAGATCCCACCACAAGTGCAGAGATCCCACGAGTGCAGAGATTCCACCATGAATGCAGAAATCCTATCACAAGGGCAGGGATCCCATCATGAGATCAGAGATCCCATCACAAGTGCAGAGATCCCACCATAAGTGCAGAGATCCCATCACAAGTGCAGAGATCCCACCACAAATGCAGAGATCCCATCACTAGTAGAGAGATCCCACTATGAGGGCAGAGATCCCACCATGAGCTCAGATACACCATCACAAGTACAAAGATCCCAACATGAGTGCAGAGATCCCACCATAAGTGCAGAGATCCCACCACAAGTGCAGAGATCCTGCCACAAGTGCAGAGATCCTGCCACAAGTGCAGAGATCCCACCACAAGTGCAGAGATCCCACCACAAGTGCAGAGATCCTGCCACAAGTGCAGAGATCATATCACAAGTGCAGAGATCCCTCCATAAGAGCAGAGATCACAAGTGCAGAGATCCCACCATAAGTAGAGAGATCCCACTATGAGTACAGAGATCCTACCATAAGTATAGAGATCCCACAATGAGTGCAGAGATCCCATCACAAGTGCAGAGATCCCACCATGAGTATAGAGATCCCACCACAAGTGCAGAGATCCCACCACAAGTACAGAGATCCCCCACAAGTGAAGAGATCCCATCATAAGTGCAGAGATCCCACCATAAGTGCAGTGATCCTATCACAAGGGCATTATCCCACCATAAGTGCAAAGATCCCACCATAAGTGCAGAGATCTCATCACACATGCAGAGATACCACCATGAATGCAGAGATCCTATCACAAGTGCAGAGATCCCACCACAAGTGCAAATATCCCACCGTAAGTGCAAAGATCCCACCATAAGTACAGAGATCCCATCACAAGTGCAGAGATCCCACCATGAGTATAGAAATCCTACCACATGTGCAGAGATCGCACCACAAGTGCAGAGATCCCACCACAAGTGCAGAGATCCCACCATGAGTGCAGGGATCCCATCACAAGTGCAGAGATCCCACCATGAGTGCAGAGATCCCATCACAAGTAGAAAGAGCCCACCATGAGTGCAGAGATCCCATCACAAGTGCAGAGATCCCACCATGAATGTAGAGATCCCATCACAAGTGCAGAGATCCCATCACAAGTGCAGAGATTCCATCACAAGTGCAGAGATCCCACCACAAGTACAAAGATCCCATCACAAGTAGAGAGATCCCACTATGAGTGCAGAGATCCCACCACAAGTGCAGAGATCCCACCATGAGTGCATAGATCCCACCACATGTGCAGAGATCCCATCACTAGTGCAGAGATCCCACCACAAGTGCATAGATCCCACCATGAATGCAAATATCCCAACACCAGTGCAGAGATCCCATCACAAGTGCAGAGATCCCACCACAAGTATAGAGATCCCATCACAAATGCAGAGATCCTACCATGAGTGCAGAGATCCCATCACAAAAACAGATCCCACCACAAGTGCAGATATCCCATCACAAGTAGTGAGATCCCACTATGAGTGCAGAGATCCCACCATGAGTGCAGATACACCATCACAAGTACAAAGATCCCACCATGAGTACAGAGATCCTACCACAAGTGCAGAGATCCCATCACGAGCACAGATATCCCACCATGAGTGCAGAGATCCCACCACAAGTGCAGAGATCCCACCACAAGTGCAGAGATCCCATCACAAGTGCGGAGATCCCTCCATAGGAGCAGAGATCCCATCACAAGTGCAGAGATCCCACTATAAGTAGAGAGATCCCACTATGAGAGCAGAAATCCCACCACAAGTGCAGAGATCCCACCATGAGTGCAGAGATCCCATCACAAGTGCAGGGATCCCACCATGAGTGCAGAGATCCCATCAAAAGTAGAGAGATCTCACTATGAGTGCAGAGAACCCACCACAAGTGCAGTGATCCCACCATGAGTGCAGAGATCCCATCACAAAAGCAGAGATCCCATCACAAGTATAGAGATCCCACCACAAGTGCAGAGATCCCATCACAAGTGCAGAGATCCCATCACAAGTGCAGAGATCCCACCATGAGTGCAGAGATCCCATCACAATTGCAGAGATCCCACCATGAGTACGGAGATCCCACCACAAGTGCAGTGATCCCACCATGAGTGCAGAGATCCCATCACAAATGCAGAGATCCCACCATGAGTGCAGAGATCCCATCACAAGTGGAGACATTCCACTATGAGTGCAGAAATCCCACCACAAGTACAGAGATCCCACTGAGTGCAGAGATCCCACCATGAGAGCAGAGATCCCATCACAAGTAGAGAGATCCCACTATGAGTGCAGAGATCCCACCACAAGTGCAGAGATCCCATCACAAGTTGGGAGATCTAACTTTGAATGCAGAGATCCCACCATGAGCGCAGAGATCCTATCACAAGTGCAGAGATCCCACCATGAGTGCAAAGATCCTATCACAAGTAGAGAGATCCCACCACAAGTGCAGAGATCAAATCATGAATACAGAGATCCCACCACAAGTGCAGAGATCCCACGAGTGCAGAGATTCCACCATGAATGCAGAAATCCTATCACAAGGGCAGGGATCCCATCATGAGATCAGAGATCCCATCACAAGTGCAGAGATCCCACCATAAGTGCAGAGATCCCATCACAAGTGCAGAGATCCCACCACAAATGCAGAGATCCCATCACTAGTAGAGAGATCCCACTATGAGGGCAGAGATCCCACCATGAGCTCAGATACACCATCACAAGTACAAAGATCCCAACATGAGTGCAGAGATCCCACCATAAGTGCAGAGATCCCACCACAAGTGCAGAGATCCTGCCACAAGTGCAGAGATCCTGCCACAAGTGCAGAGATCCCACCACAAGTGCAGAGATCCCACCACAAGTGCAGAGATCCTGCCACAAGTGCAGAGATCATATCACAAGTGCAGAGATCCCTCCATAAGAGCAGAGATCACAAGTGCAGAGATCCCACCATAAGTAGAGAGATCCCACTATGAGTACAGAGATCCTACCATAAGTATAGAGATCCCACAATGAGTGCAGAGATCCCATCACAAGTGCAGAGATCCCACCATGAGTATAGAGATCCCACCACAAGTGCAGAGATCCCACCACAAGTACAGAGATCCCCCACAAGTGAAGAGATCCCATCATAAGTGCAGAGATCCCACCATAAGTGCAGTGATCCTATCACAAGGGCATTATCCCACCATAAGTGCAAAGATCCCACCATAAGTGCAGAGATCTCATCACACATGCAGAGATACCACCATGAATGCAGAGATCCTATCACAAGTGCAGAGATCCCACCACAAGTGCAAATATCCCACCGTAAGTGCAAAGATCCCACCATAAGTACAGAGATCCCATCACAAGTGCAGAGATCCCACCATGAGTATAGAAATCCTACCACATGTGCAGAGATCGCACCACAAGTGCAGAGATCCCACCACAAGTGCAGAGATCCCACCATGAGTGCAGGGATCCCATCACAAGTGCAGAGATCCCACCATGAGTGCAGAGATCCCATCACAAGTAGAAAGAGCCCACCATGAGTGCAGAGATCCCATCACAAGTGCAGAGATCCCACCATGAATGTAGAGATCCCATCACAAGTGCAGAGATCCCATCACAAGTGCAGAGATTCCATCACAAGTGCAGAGATCCCACCACAAGTACAAAGATCCCATCACAAGTAGAGAGATCCCACTATGAGTGCAGAGATCCCACCACAAGTGCAGAGATCCCACCATGAGTGCATAGATCCCACCACATGTGCAGAGATCCCATCACTAGTGCAGAGATCCCACCACAAGTGCATAGATCCCACCATGAATGCAAATATCCCAACACCAGTGCAGAGATCCCATCACAAGTGCAGAGATCCCACCACAAGTATAGAGATCCCATCACAAATGCAGAGATCCTACCATGAGTGCAGAGATCCCATCACAAAAACAGATCCCACCACAAGTGCAGATATCCCATCACAAGTAGTGAGATCCCACTATGAGTGCAGAGATCCCACCATGAGTGCAGATACACCATCACAAGTACAAAGATCCCACCATGAGTACAGAGATCCTACCACAAGTGCAGAGATCCCATCACGAGCACAGATATCCCACCATGAGTGCAGAGATCCCACCACAAGTGCAGAGATCCCACCACAAGTGCAGAGATCCCATCACAAGTGCGGAGATCCCTCCATAGGAGCAGAGATCCCATCACAAGTGCAGAGATCCCACTATAAGTAGAGAGATCCCACTATGAGAGCAGAAATCCCACCACAAGTGCAGAGATCCCACCATGAGTGCAGAGATCCCATCACAAGTGCAGGGATCCCACCATGAGTGCAGAGATCCCATCAAAAGTAGAGAGATCTCACTATGAGTGCAGAGAACCCACCACAAGTGCAGTGATCCCACCATGAGTGCAGAGATCCCATCACAAAAGCAGAGATCCCATCACAAGTATAGAGATCCCACCACAAGTGCAGAGATCCCATCACAAGTGCAGAGATCCCATCACAAGTGCAGAGATCCCACCATGAGTGCAGAGATCCCATCACAATTGCAGAGATCCCACCATGAGTACGGAGATCCCACCACAAGTGCAGTGATCCCACCATGAGTGCAGAGATCCCATCACAAATGCAGAGATCCCACCATGAGTGCAGAGATCCCATCACAAGTGGAGACATTCCACTATGAGTGCAGAAATCCCACCACAAGTACAGAGATCCCACTGAGTGCAGAGATCCCACCATGAGAGCAGAGATCCCATCACAAGTAGAGAGATCCCACTATGAGTGCAGAGATCCCACCACAAGTGCAGAGATCCCATCACAAGTTGGGAGATCTAACTTTGAATGCAGAGATCCCACCATGAGCGCAGAGATCCTATCACAAGTGCAGAGATCCCACCATGAGTGCAAAGATCCTATCACAAGTAGAGAGATCCCACCACAAGTGCAGAGATCAAATCATGAATACAGAGATCCCACCACAAGTGCAGAGATCCCACGAGTGCAGAGATTCCACCATGAATGCAGAAATCCTATCACAAGGGCAGGGATCCCATCATGAGATCAGAGATCCCATCACAAGTGCAGAGATCCCACCATAAGTGCAGAGATCCCATCACAAGTGCAGAGATCCCACCACAAATGCAGAGATCCCATCACTAGTAGAGAGATCCCACTATGAGGGCAGAGATCCCACCATGAGCTCAGATACACCATCACAAGTACAAAGATCCCAACATGAGTGCAGAGATCCCACCATAAGTGCAGAGATCCCACCACAAGTGCAGAGATCCTGCCACAAGTGCAGAGATCCTGCCACAAGTGCAGAGATCCCACCACAAGTGCAGAGATCCCACCACAAGTGCAGAGATCCTGCCACAAGTGCAGAGATCATATCACAAGTGCAGAGATCCCTCCATAAGAGCAGAGATCACAAGTGCAGAGATCCCACCATAAGTAGAGAGATCCCACTATGAGTACAGAGATCCTACCATAAGTATAGAGATCCCACAATGAGTGCAGAGATCCCATCACAAGTGCAGAGATCCCACCATGAGTATAGAGATCCCACCACAAGTGCAGAGATCCCACCACAAGTACAGAGATCCCCCACAAGTGAAGAGATCCCATCATAAGTGCAGAGATCCCACCATAAGTGCAGTGATCCTATCACAAGGGCATTATCCCACCATAAGTGCAAAGATCCCACCATAAGTGCAGAGATCTCATCACACATGCAGAGATACCACCATGAATGCAGAGATCCTATCACAAGTGCAGAGATCCCACCACAAGTGCAAATATCCCACCGTAAGTGCAAAGATCCCACCATAAGTACAGAGATCCCATCACAAGTGCAGAGATCCCACCATGAGTATAGAAATCCTACCACATGTGCAGAGATCGCACCACAAGTGCAGAGATCCCACCACAAGTGCAGAGATCCCACCATGAGTGCAGGGATCCCATCACAAGTGCAGAGATCCCACCATGAGTGCAGAGATCCCATCACAAGTAGAAAGAGCCCACCATGAGTGCAGAGATCCCATTACAAGTGCAGAGATCCCACCATGAATGTAGAGATCCCATCACAAGTGCAGAGATCCCATCACAAGTGCAGAGATTCCATCACAAGTGCAGAGATCCCACCACAAGTACAAAGATCCCATCACAAGTAGAGAGATCCCACTATGAGTGCAGAGATCCCACCACAAGTGCAGAGATCCCACCATGAGTGCATAGATCCCACCACATGTGCAGAGATCCCATCACTAGTGCAGAGATCCCACCACAAGTGCATAGATCCCACCATGAATGCAAATATCCCAACACCAGTGCAGAGATCCCATCACAAGTGCAGAGATCCCACCACAAGTATAGAGATCCCATCACAAATGCAGAGATCCTACCATGAGTGCAGAGATCCCATCACAAAAACAGATCCCACCACAAGTGCAGATATCCCATCACAAGTAGTGAGATCCCACTATGAGTGCAGAGATCCCACCATGAGTGCAGATACACCATCACAAGTACAAAGATCCCACCATGAGTACAGAGATCCTACCACAAGTGCAGAGATCCCATCACGAGCACAGATATCCCACCATGAGTGCAGAGATCCCACCACAAGTGCAGAGATCCCACCACAAGTGCAGAGATCCCATCACAAGTGCGGAGATCCCTCCATAGGAGCAGAGATCCCATCACAAGTGCAGAGATCCCACTATAAGTAGAGAGATCCCACTATGAGAGCAGAAATCCCACCACAAGTGCAGAGATCCCACCATGAGTGCAGAGATCCCACTATGAGTACAGAGATCCCACCATGAGTACAGAGATCCCACCACAAGTACAGAGATCCTATCATAAGTAGAGAGATCCCACTATGAGTACACAGATCCCAACATGAGTGCAGATATCCCATCACAAGTGCAGAGATCCCACCACAAATGTAGATATCTCATCACAAGTAGAGAGATCCCACTATGAGTATAGAGATCCCACCATAAGTGCAGAGAACCCACCATAAGTACGGAGATCCCACCACAAGTGCAGAGATCCCATCACAAGTAGAGAGATTCCACTATGAGTACACAGATCCCATCACGAGTGCAGAGATCCCATCACGAGTGCAGAGATCCCATCACAAGTGCAGAGATCCCACCACAAGTGCAGAGATCCCACCATGAGTGCAGGGATCCCATCACAAGTGCAGAGATCCCACCATGAGTGCAGAGATCCCATCACAAGTAGAAAGAGCCCACCATGAGTGCAGAGATCCCATCACAAGTGCAGAGATCCCACCATGAATGTAGAGATCCCATCACAAGTGCAGAGATTACATCACAAGTGCAGAGATCCCACCACAAGTACAAAGATCCCATCACAAGTAGAGAGATCCCACTATGAGTGCAGAGATACCACCACAAGTGCAGAGATCCCACCATGAATGCACAGATCCCACCATGAGTGCAGAGATCCCATCACAAGTGCAGGGATCCCACCATGAGTGCAGAGATCCCATCAAAAGTAGAGAGATCTCACTATGAGTGCAGAGAACCCACCACAAGTGCAGTGATCCCACCATGAGTGCAGAGATCCCATCACAAAAGCAGAGATCCCATCACAAGTATAAAGATCCCACCACAAGTGCAGAGATCCCATCACAAGTGCAGAGATCCCATCACAAGTGCAGAGATCCCACCACAAGTGCAGAGATCCCACCATGAGTGCAGGGATCCCATCACAAGTGCAGAGATCCCACCATGAGTGCAGAGATCCCATCACAAGTAGAAAGAGCCCACCATGAGTGCAGAGATCCCATCACAAGTGCAGAGATCCCACCATGAATGTAGAGATCCCATCACAAGTGCAGAGATTACATCACAAGTGCAGAGATCCCACCACAAGTACAAAGATCCCATCACAAGTAGAGAGATCCCACTATGAGTGCAGAGATACCACCACAAGTGCAGAGATCCCACCATGAATGCACAGATCCCACCATGAGTGCAGAGATCCCATCACAAGTGCAGGGATCCCACCATGAGTGCAGAGATCCCATCAAAAGTAGAGAGATCTCACTATGAGTGCAGAGAACCCACCACAAGTGCAGTGATCCCACCATGAGTGCAGAGATCCCATCACAAAAGCAGAGATCCCATCACAAGTATAGAGATCCCACCACAAGTGCAGAGATCCCATCACAAGTGCAGAGATCCCATCACAAGTGCAGAGATTCCACCATGAGTGCAGAGATCCCATCACAAGTGCAGAGATCCCACCATGAGTACGGAGATCCTATCACAAGTGCAGGGATCCCACCATGAGTGCAGAGATCCCATCAAAAGTAGAGAGATCTCACTATTAGTGCAGAGATCCCACCACAAGTGCAGTGATCCCACCATGAGTGCAGAGATCCCATCACAAATGCAGAGATCCCACCATGAGTACAGAGATCCAATTACAAGTACAGAGATCCCACCATGAGTGCAGAGATCCCATCACAAGTGGAGACATTCCACTATGAGTGCAGAGATCCCACCACAAGTGCAGAGATCCCACCATGAGTGCAAAGATCCCATCACAAGTGCAGAGATCCTACTGAGTGCAGAGATCCCACCATGAGAGCAGAGATCCCATCACAAGTAGAGAGATCCCACTATGAGTGCAGAGATCCCACCACAAGTGCAGAGATCCCATCACAAGTTGGGAGATCTAACTTTGAATGCAGAGATCCCACCATGAGCGCAGAGATCCTATCACAAGTGCAGAGATCCCACCATGAGTGCAAAGATCCTATCACAAGTAGAGAGATCCCACCACAAGTGCAGTGATCAAATCATGAATACAGAGATCCCACCACAAGTGCAGAGATCCCACGAGTGCAGAGATTCCACCATGAATGCAGAAATCCTATCACAAGGGCAGGGATCCCATCATGAGATCAGAGATCCCATCACAAGTGCAGAGATCCCACCATAAGTGCAGAGATCCCATCACAAGTGCAGAGATCCCACCACAAATGCAGAGATCCCATCACTAGTAGAGAGATCCCACTATGAGGGCAGAGATCCCACCATGAGCGCAGATACACCATCACAAGTACAAAGATCCCAACATGAGTGCAGAGATCCCACCATAAGTGCAGAGATCCCACCACAAGTGCAGAGATCCCGCCACAAGTGCAGAGATCATATCACAAGTGCAGAGATCCCTCCATAAGAGCAGAGATCACAAGTGCAGAGATCCCACCATAAGTAGAGAGATCCCACTATGAGTACAGAGATCCTACCATAAGTATTGAGATCCCACAATGAGTGCAGAGATCCCATCACAAGTGCAGAGATCCCACCATGAGTATAGAGATCCCACCACAAGTGCAGAGATCCCACCACAAGTACAGAGATCCCACCACAAGTGAAGAGATCCCATCATAAGTGCAGAGATCCCACCATAAGTGCAGTGATCCTATCACAAGGGCAGGATCCCACCATAAGTGCAAAGATCCCACCATAAGTGCAGAGATCTCATCACACATGCAGAGATACCACCATGAATGCAGAGATCCTATCACAAGTGCAGAGATCCCACCACAAGTGCAAATATCCCACCGTAAGTGCAAAGATCCCACCATAAGTGCAGAGATCCCATCACAAGTGCAGAGATCCCACCATGAGTATAGAAATCCCACCACATGTGCAGAGATTGCACCACAAGTGCAGAGATCCCACCACAAGTGAAGAGATCCCATCATAGGTGCAGAGATCCCACCATAAGTGCAGAGATCCCATCAAAAGTAGAGAGATCCCACTATGAGTGCAGAGATCCCACCACAAGTGCAGAGATCCCACCATGAGTACAGAGATCCCATCTCAAGTGGAGAGATCCCACAATAAGTGCAGAAAACCCACCATAAGTGCAGAGATCCCACCACAAGTGCAGCGATCCCATCACAAGTAAAGAGATTCCACTATGAGTACACAGATCCCACCATGAGTGCAGAGATCCCACCATGAGTACAGAGATCCCATCACATGTGCAGAGATCCCACCAGGAGTGCAGAGATCCCATCACAAGTAGAGAGACCCCACCATGAGTAGAGGGATCCTACCACAAGGGCAGGGATCCCTTCATGAGAGCAGAGATCCCACAAGTGCAGAGATCCCACTTTGAATGCAGAGATCCTATCACAAGTGTAGAGATCCCACCACAAGTGCAGAGATCCCACCATAAGTGCAGTGATCCCATCACCAGTGCAGAGATCCCACCATGAAAGCAGAGATCCCATCACAAGTGACAAATTGAACTCTTACTCGCACTCACCAGGGACTTTTATCATCCATCTGAGGGCTGTTTTTGCTCTGTGTAAAGGCAACCGGCACTCCAGCCAATCGCGGTTGTGAAGGGCGGGACAGGGGCGGCACCTCACGGAGCGTCGAGCGGTTAGCGCTCTAGACCTCCGCTTCCTGGAGGGTATTTAGGCTGCAAGGAGGCGGACGCGTTTGCGGTAAGAGTTGGTGGCAGCTACTCCCCGCTGGGCGCCGAGCCTTATAACATTCAGAAAGCATTTCGTTTTCAGAGGCATTTTAATCAGTTCTGGCGAGCTTTATTTTGTGCACTCGAGCTGTAGCTCGAATTTAAATAGTTTTTAATTAATGCAGTGACTGTATTTGTTTTTAGTATTCACCCTGACAAATTGAACTCTTATTCGCACTCACCAGGGACTTTTATCATCCATCTGAGGGCTGTTTTCGCTCTGTGTAAAGGCAACCGGCACTCCAGCCAATCGCGGTTGTGAAGGGCGGGACAGGGGCGGCACCTCACGGAGCGTCGAGCGGTTAGCGCTCTAGACCTCCGCTTCCTGGAGGGTATTTAGGCTGCGAGGAGGCGGACGCGTTTGCGGTAAGAGTTGGTGGCAGCTACTCCCCGCTGGGCGCCGAGCCTTATAACATTCAGAAAGCGTTTCGTTTTCAGAGGCATTTTAATCAGTTCTGGCGAGCTTTATTTTGTGTACTCGAGCTGTAGCTCGAATTTAAATAGTTTTTAATTAATGCAGTGACTGTATTTGTTTTTAGTATTCACCCTGACAAATTGAACTCTTACTCGCACTCACCAGGGACTTTTATCATCCATCTGAGGGCTGTTTTCGCTCTGTGTAAAGGCAACCGGCACTCCAGCCAATCGCGGTTGTGAAGGGCGGGACAGGGGCGGCACCTCACGGAGCGTCAGAGCGGTTAGCGCTCTAGACCTCCGCTTCCTGGAGGGTATTTAGCCACTCGTCGGCCCTAGCGCGCAGCGATGGCGCGCAGGGTAGGCGCCTTTGACTGTGCCGAAGACGAGCCTAAGACCAGCCCGTCTGTGCCCGTCCGGGCCAGGCCGGGTCACGGGGCAGGAATCGCTGCTACAGGTATGATCTCTGTGGATCAGCTAAGGGCGCTGCGCCCTAGTAGTAACGCGGAATGTACTGTCCTAAAACCTTCCCTAACGGGTACACAAGCATGTCCCCATTGTGCTTTTGCCCTATCTAATGTCCAGCCCTATCCAGAGGTCACACATACTCGTAAGTTATCTACTCAATCCCCTGACTATAACCCCTGTGTCTTCACTTTTTATACCGTTAATTGTAGATCCTTGCCCCAACATAAACTAGATATTTACCATCTGTTAGTTGAAGAAAAACCATGCGCGGTGTTTTTAACGGAGACCTGGCTGCATGAAAGTGCAGGTCCCGATGTAGCCGCTGCCTTACCCTCTACCTATGCTATTGCTAGAGTAGATAGAGTGAAACATGTTGGAGGCGGTATTGCTGTGATTTTCAACAGGGAGTTTAAATGTGACCTTGAATTGGTTAATATTCCTGGATGCGAAGCAGCATTTTTTAAAATTTCACTAAATCCAAACTTTATGTTCTCTGGTTTTTTAATTTACCGCCCACCTGGCAATAGTAATGCCTGGGCTGCAAATTTGGCTAATTTCATTTCGCCTTACTTTCTCAATGCCCAAAACCTAACTATATTGGGTGATTTAAATCTCCATTTGGAGGACAAGTCAAATAGTATTGCTGTGAACCTCTTGGAGTATTTTACTGCTCTGAATATGACACTGCGTAATGAGGGCCCCACTCACAAAGCAGGACATTTGTTGGACCCCATCATATCAAATATACAGGAGTTAAAATGGCTCAAAACTGACCCCATTTGTTGGTCTGACCATTTTTTAACTCTCTTTAGTATCACCCTTAGAGAACCCATGCAACCTTGTTCTACCCGGCCTCCGACCCTTATGAGAAATTGGAAAAGGCTGGACTTGACTGAGTTGCAGAACGCACTAAAGAAATCCCCCCCTGTCCTGGGCTGTGATATGGATAAAAATGCGCTGGAAACCCACACATGGTTGGAGAGGGCAGTTGACACTTGTCTACCTATTGCCAGGTGTAGAGGGAATGTACATCGCCCACCGGCTCCCTGGTACACTGAAGATCTCAAATTAGAAAAATCTAAGTGTAAGGCACTCGAACGGAAATGGCGCAAACATTATGATCCTCTAAAAAAAGAGATCTACCGTAAGGCCAGAAACCTCTATCATTCGGCCTGTACGAGAGCCAAAGCCGTTTATGTAACAGAGACTATTAACACTGCTGCTAACAAAGCAAGGACTCTTTTTAATACAGTCAAGGAACTAGCTGGAGCAAATTCTATGGCTGCTGCACGCCCCCTTACCACTCAAAAATGTCAAGATCTGGCCACCTATTTTGTGGAAAAGATTGAGAACATTATTGCCAACATCAACCCCCCATTGAAGGAGGGCAGAGAAGTCCCGCCTCTAGTTAGATCAGCAGGATGCCGACTTGACTCCTGGCCACTTATTACTTTGGAAACCTTGAAATCCTTAGTTATCTCCATTAAGTCAGGCTCTCCCTGTGACCCTCTCCCTATTAGCTTTTTAAGCCAACTTGATGACTCTGCTTTGAAGATCATTTCTGAGACATTAAATGCCTCTATTCATCTGGCAAAAGTCCCGGCGTCCTGGAAGCACGCCATGGTCAGCCCTCTGCTGAAGAAGCCTTCTGCTGATCCTGAGGTGCTGGCCAACTATCGTCCTATCTCCCTGCTGCCTGCTTTCTCAAAAATTTTGGAGAAACACATTCACGGTGTACTTACTACATTTACGGAGAATAACAACCTACTCCATTTCTCCCAGTCAGGTTTCAGGGCCGGACATTCCACTGAGTCCGCCCTCCTGGGAGTCACCGAGAAGATCAGGGGGCTTTTGGACGAGGGGCAAACGGTTGCACTTGTCCTGCTTGATCTAAGTGCAGCCTTCGACACCATCTCACACGACAGACTGCTTACCAGGCTGAGTGAGGATGGTGTCGGAGGGGCAGCACTGGACTGGATTAAATCCTATCTGTGCAACCGAACGTTTCAGATATCATCTTCGCAGGCTCAGTCAGACACCTTTGCTTCACCCCATGGTGTGCCCCAAGGCTCAATCCTGAGTCTGCTATTTTTTATTTTGTATCTCCGCCCTCTCGCTGATCTAGCAGAGCGAGTTGGTCTGCAACTCATGACCTATGCGGATGATTCGCAGATTATCTTTTCTCTCACCAATTCGGACTCTTCATCCCCCTCTGTGTTGAAACTAGGTCTTCATGAAGTCTTCAGCTGGATGTCAACGAACCAGCTGAAGCTCAACGGGGAGAAGATGGAGATTCTTCTCTTAGGCAAAAACAGAGACCTTTGGCAGGACACCCATTGGCCGCCATCCCTGGGCGCTTTTCCTATCCCAGCTACCCTTGTCAGAAATTTAGGCGTGCACATCGATGACACATTATCGATGAAACAGCAGGTCAACAAAGTGGCTGGTACTTGCTTCACTATCCTCAAATGGCTGCGGAAGATTATCTGGATGCTGCCTGTTTATACCCAGAAGACCGTAGTCAATGCCCTTATTACATCTCGGCTGGACTACGGTAACATCCTTTACCTGGGCTCCAACTTAGCCGTGATCAGGCGGCTTCAGCTAGTCCAGAACTCCGCAGCCAGGCTGTTGTGTAAAATCCCCAGGACAGCAAGGATTTCTAAGCACCTTAAGGACCTGCACTGGCTCAGGGTGGAGAACCGGGCTCGGTTCAAAGCCCTGAGCTATATGTTTAAAATAAAGGCAGGAACCGCACCAAAGTATTTGCAAAAATTAGTGAGGCCCTACTCTCCTGCACGTAATCTCCGTTCTTCTAATGGAGCAACTTTTGTGGTACCCAGATTTAAACTGGCCAGAGTGGGAGGGAGATCCTTTTCCTATCTGGGATCAGTTCTCTGGAACTCCCTTCCCCCAGCTCTACGAAAGGAAGGAAATGTTGCCAGTTTTAAGAAAAACGTTAAAACCTGGCTTTTCAACCAATAAATAATTGTGGTCTCTGGCCGTTTTGCTTTCTGTGTTGTTGGTTTCGTAGTCCTGGCGCCGGGAAACCCTTTGTGGGTATCTGTGCGCATTACAAATGCAAAAAATAAATAAATAAATAAATAAGTGCAGAGATCCCACCATGAGTATAGAGATCCCACCATGAGTGCAAAGATCCCACCACAAGTGCAGAGATCCCATCACCAGTGCAGAGATACCACCATGAGTGCAGAGATCCCACCATGAATGCAGAGATTCTATCACAAGTGCAGAGATCCCACCAAAAGTGCATAGATCCCACCACAGGTGCAGAGATGCCACCATGAATGCAAAGATCCCAACACAAGTGCAGAGATCCCATCACAAGTGCAGAGATACCTCCATGAGTGCAGATATCCCATCACAAGTACAGAGATTCTATCACAAGTGCAGAGATCCCACCACAAGTGCAGAGATCCCACCACAAGTACAGAGATCACACCATGAATGCAAAGATCCCAACACAAGTGCAGAGATCCCATCACAAGTGCAGAGATCCCACCACAAGTACAGAGATCACATCACAAAAGCAGAGATCCCATCACAAGTATAGAGATCCCACCACAAGTGCAGAGATCCCATCACAAGTGCAGAGATCCCACCATGAGTGCAGAGATCCCATCACAAGTGCAGAGATCCCACCATGAGTACGGAGATCCTATCACAAGTGCAGGGATCCCACCATGAGTGCAGAGATCCCATCAAAAGTAGAGAGATCTCACTATGAGTGCAGAGATCCCACCACAAGTGCAGTGATCCCACCATGAGTGCAGAGATCCCATCACAAGTAGAAAGAGCCCACCATGAGTGCAGAGATCCCATCACAAGTGCAGAGATCCCACCATGAATGCAGAGATCCCATCACAAGTGCAGAGATCCCGTCACAAGTGCAGAGATCCCACCACAAGTACAAAGATAGCATCACAAGTAGAGATCCCACTATGAGTGCAGAGATACCACCACAAGTGCAGAGATCCCACCATGAATGCACAGATCCCACCATGAGTGCAGAGATCCCATCACAAGTGCAGGGATCCCACCATGAGTGCAGAGATCCCATCAAAAGTAGAGAGATCTCACTATGAGTGCAGAGATCCCACCACATGTGCAGTGATCCCACCATGAGTGCAGAGATCCCATCACAAAAGCAGAGATCCCATCACAAGTATAGCGATCCCACCACAAGTGCAGAGATCCCATCACAAGTGTAGAGATCCCACCATGAGTGCAGAGATCCCATCACAAGTGCAGGGATCCCACCATGAGTGCAGAGATCCCATCAAAAGTAGAGAGATCTCACTATGAGTGCAGAGATCCCACCACAAGTGCAGTGATCCCACCATGAGTGCAGAGATCCCATCACAAATGCAGAGATCCCACCATGAATGCAGAGATCCCATCACAAGTGCAGAGATCCCATCACAAGTGCAGAGATCCCACCATAAGTACAAAGATCCCATCATAAGTAGAGAGATCCCACTATGAGTGCAGAGATACCACCACAAGTGCAGAGATCCCACCATGAATGCACAGATCCCACCATGATTGCAGAGATCCCATCACAATTCAAGGATCCCACCATAAGTGCAGAGATCCCATCACAAGTAGAGAGATCCCACTATGAGTGCAGAGACCCCACCACAAGTGCAGAGATCCCATCATGAGTATAGAGATCATATCTCAAGTGCAGAGACCCCACCATGAGTGCAGAGATCCCATTACATGTGCAGAGATCCCATCATAAGTGCAGAGATCCCACCACACGTGCAACGATCCCACTATCAATGCAGAGATCCTATCACAAGTGAAGAGATCCCACCACAAGTGCAAAGATCCCAGCATCAGTGCAGAGATCTCACCACACAAGCAGAGATCCCACCATGAATGCAGAGATCCTATCACAAGTGCAGAGATCCCATCACAAGTGCAAAGATCCCACCATAAGTGCAGAGATCCCACCATGAATGCAAAGATCCCAACACCAGTGCAGAGATCCCATCACAAGTGCAGAGATCCCACCACAAGTAAAGAGATCCCATCACAAGTACAGAGATCCTACCATGAGTGCAGAGATCCCATCACAAGTGCAGAGATCCCACCACAAGTGCAGATATCCCATCACAAGTAGTGAGATCCCACTATGAGTGCAGAGATCCCATCACAAGTGCAGAGATCCCACCATAAGTAGAGAGATCCCACTATGAGAGCAGAAATCCCACCACAAGTGCAGAGATCCTACCATGAGTGCAGAGATCCCACTATGAGTACAGAGATCCCACCATGAGTACAGAGATCCCACCACAAGTACATAGATCCCATCTTAAGTAGGGAGATCCCACTATGAATACACAGATCCCAACATGAGTGTAGATATCCCACCACAAATGTAGAGATCTCATCACAAGTAGAGAGATCCCACTATGAGTATAGAGATCCCACCATAAGTCCAGAGAACCCACCATAAGTGCTGAGATCCCACCATGAGTGCAGAGATCCCATCACGAGTGCAGAGATCCCATCACAAGTGCAGAGATCCCACCACAAGTGCAGAGATCTCACCATGAGTGCAGGGATCCCATCACAAGTGCAGAGATCCCATCATGGGTACAGAGTTCCCATCACAAGTAGAAAGAGCCCACCATGAGTGCAGAGATCCCATCACAAGTGCAGAGATCCCACCATGAATGCAGAGATCCCATCACAAGTGCAGAGATCTCACTATGAGTGCAGAGATCCCACCACAAGTGCAGTGATCCCACCATGAGTGCAGAGATCCCATCACAAAAGCAGGGATCCCATCACAAGTATAGAGATCCCACCACAAGTGCAGAGATCCCATCACAAGTGCAGAGCTCCCACCATGAGTGCAGAGATCCCATCACAAGTACAGAGATCCCACCATGAGTATAGAGATCCTATCACAAGTGCAGGGATCCCACCATGAGTGCAGAGATCCCATCAAAAGTAGAGAGATCTCACTATGAGTGCAGAGATCCCACCACAAGTGCAGTGATCCCACCATGAGTGCAGAGATCCCATCACAAATGCAGAGATCCCACCATGAATGCAGAGATCCCATCACAAGTGCAGAGATCCCATCACAAGTGCAGAGATCCCACCACAAGTACAAAGATCCCATCACAAGTAGAGAGATCCTACTGTGAGTGCAGAGATACCACCACAAGTGCAGAAATCCCACCATGAATGCACAGAACCCACCATGAGTGCAGAGATCCCATCACAAGTGCAAGGATCCCACCATAAGTGCAGAGATCCCATCACAAGTAGAGAGATCCCACTATGAGTGCAGAGATCCCACCACAAGTGCAGAGATCCCATCATGAGTACAGAGATCCTATCTCAAGTGCAGAGATCCCACCATGAGTGCAGAGATCCCATCACATGTGCAGAGATCCCATCATAAGTGCAGAGATCCCACCACATGTGCAGAGATCCCACCATCAATGCAGAGATCCTATCACAAGTGAAGAGATCCCACCACAAGTGCAAATATCCCAGCATCAGTGCAGAGATCTCACCACACATGCAGAGATCCCACCATGAATGCAGAGATCCTATCACAAGTGCAGAGATCCCATCACAAGTGCAAAGATCCCACCATAAGTGCAGAGATCCCATCACAAGTGCAAAGATCCCACCGTAAGTGCATAGATCCCATCACAAGTGCAGAGATCCCACCATGAGTATAGAGATCCTACCACATGTGCAGAGATCCCACCACAAGTGCAGAGATCCCACAACAAGTGAAGAGATCCCACTATGAGTGCAGAGATCCCACCACAAGTGCAGAGATCCCACCATGAGTGCATAGATCCCACCACATGTGCAGAGATCCCATCACAAGTGCAGAGATCCCATCACAAGTGCAGAGATCCCACCATGAATGCAAAGATCCCAACACCAGTGCAGAGATCCCATCACAAGTGCAGAGATCCCACCACAAGTACAGAGATCCCATCACAAGTGCAGAGATCCTACCATGAGTGCAGAGATCCCATCACAAGTGCAGAGATCCCATCACAAGTGCAGATATCCCATCACAAGTAGTGAGATCCCACTATGAGTGCAGAGATCCCACCATGAGTGCAGATACACCATCACAAGTACAAAGATCCCACCATGAGTATAGAGATCCTACCACAAGTGCAGAGATCCCAACATGAGTGCAGATATCCCATCACAAGTGCAGAGATCCCACCACAAATGTAGAGATCTCATCACAAGTAGAGAGATCCCACTATGAGTATAGAGATCCCACCATAAGTGCAGAGAACCCACCATAAGTGCAGAGATCCCACCACAAGTGCAGAGATCCCATCACAAGTAGAGAGATTCCACTATGAGTACACAGATCCCATCATGAGTGCAGAGATCCCATCATGAGTGCAGAGATCCCATCACAAGTGCAGGGATCCCACCATAAGTGCAGAGATCCCATCAAAAGTAGAGAGATCTCACTATGAGTGCAGAGATCCCACCACAAGTGCAGTGATCCCACCATGAGTGCAGAGATCCCATCACAAAAGCAGAGATCCCATCACAAGTATAGAGATCCCACCACAAGTGCAGAGATCCCATCACAAGTGCAGAGATCCCACCATGAGTGCAGAGATCCCATCACAAGTGCAGAGATCCCACCATGAGTACGGAGATCCTATCACAAGTGCAGGGATCCCACCATGAGTGCAGAGATCCCATCAAAAGTAGAGAGATCTCACTATGAGTGCAGAGATCCCACCACAAGTGCAGTGATCCCACCATGAGTGCAGAGATCCCATCACAAATACAGAGATCCCACCATGAATGCAGAGATCCCATCACAAGTGCAGAGATCCCATCACAAGTGCAGAGATCCCACCACAAGTACAAACATCCCATCACAAGTAGAGAGATCCCACTATGAGTGCAGAGATACCACCACAAGTGCAGAGATCCCACCATGAATGCACAGATGCCACCATGAGTGCAGAGATCCCATCACAAGTGCAAGGATCCCACCACAAGTGCAGAGATCCCACCACAAGTGAAGAGATCCCACTATGAGTGCATAGATCCCACCACATGTGCAGAGATCCCATCACAAGTGCAGAGATCCCACCACAAGTGCAGAGATCCCACCATGAATGCAAAGATCCCAACACCAGTGCAGAGATCCCATCACAAGTGCAGAGATCCCACCACAAGTACAGAGATCCCATCACAAGTGCAGAGATCCTACCATGAGTGCAGAGATCCCATCACAAGTGCAGAGATCCCATCACAAGTGCAGATATCCCATCACAAGTAGTGAGATCCCACTATGAGTGCAGAGATCCCACCATGAGTGAAGATACACCATCACAAGTACAAAGATCCCACTATGAGTACAGAGATCCTACCACAAGTGCAGAGATCCCAACATGAGTGCAGATATCCCATCACAAGTGCAGAGATCCCACCACAAATGTAGAGATCTCATCACAAGTAGAGAGATCCCACTATGAGTATAGAGATCCCACCATAAGTGCAGAGAACCCACCATAGGTGCAGAGATCCCACCACAAGTGCAGAGATCCCATCACAAGTAGAGAGATTCCACTATGAGTACACAGATCCCACCAAGAGTGCAGAGATCCCATCATGAGTGCAGAGATCCCATCACAAGTGCAGGGATCCCACCATAAGTGCAGAGATCCCATCAAAAGTAGAGAGATCTCACTATGAGTGCAGAGATCCCACCACAAGTGCAGTGATCCCACCATGAGTGCAGAGATCCCATCACAAAAGCAGAGATCCCATCACAAGTATAGAGATCCCACCACAAGTGCAGAGATCCCATCACAAGTGCAGAGATCCCACCATAAGTAGAGAGATCCCACTATGAGAGCAGAAATCCCACCACAAGTGCAGAGATCCCACCATGAGTGCAGAGATCCCACTAAGAGTACAGAGATCCCACCATGAGTACAGAGATCCCACCACAAGTACAGAGATCCCATCATAAGTAGAGAGATCCCACTATGAGTACACAGATCCCAACATGAGAGCAGATATCCCATCACAAGTGCAGAGATCCCACCACAAATGTAGATATCTCATCACAAGTAGAGAGATCCCACTATGAGTATAGAGATCCCACCATAAGTGCAGAGAACCCACCATAAGTACAGAGATCCCACCACAAGTGCAGAGATCCCATCACAAGTAGAGAGATTCCACTATGAGTACACAGATCCCACCATGAGTGCAGAGATCCCATCACGAGTGCAGAGATCCCATCACAAGTGCAGAGATCCCACCACAAGTGCAGAGATCCCACCATGAGTGCAGGGATCCCATCACAAGTGCAGAGATCCCACCATGAGTGCAGAGATCCCATCACAAGTAGAAAGAGCCCACCATGAGTACAGAGATCCCATCACAAGTGCAGAGATCCCACCATGAATGTAGAGATCCCATCACAAGTGCAGAGATCCCATCACAAGTGCAGAGATCCCACCACAAGTACAAAGATCCCATCACAAGTAGAGAGATCCCACTATGAGTGCAGAGATCCCACCACAAGTGCAGAGATCCCACCATGAGTGCATAGATCCCACCACATGTGCAGAGATCCCATCACTAGTGCAGAGATCCCACCACAAGTGCATAGATCCCACCATGAATGCAAATATCCCAACACCAGTGCAGAGATCCCATCACAAGTGCAGAGATCCCACCACAAGTATAGAGATCCCATCACAAGTGCAGAGATCCTACCATGAGTGCAGAGATCCCATCACAAAAACAGAGATCCCACCACAAGTGCAGATATCCCATCACAAGTAGTGAGATCCCATCATAAGTAGAGAGATCCCACTATGAGTACACAGATCCCAACATGAGTGCAGAGAACCCACCATAAGTATGGAGATCCCACCACAAGTGCAGAGATCCCATCACAAGTAGAGAGATTCCACTATGAGTACACAGATCCCACCATGAGTGCAGAGATCCTATCACGAGTGCAGAGATCCCATCACAAGTGCAGAGATCCCACCACAAGTGCAGAGATCCCACCATGAGTGCAGGGATCCCATCACAAGTGCAGAGATCCCACCATGAGTGCAGAGATCCCATCACAAGTAGAAAGAGCCCACCATGAGTGCAGAGATCCCATCACAAGTGCAGAGATCCTACCATGAATGTAGAGATCCCATCACAAGTGCAGAGATTATATCACAAGTGCAGAGATCCCACCACAAGTACAAAGATCCCATCACAAGTAGAGAGATCCCACTATGAGTGCAGAGATACCACCACAAGTGCAGAGATCCCATCGTGAATGCACAGATCCCACCATGAGTGCAGAGATCCCATCACAAGTGCAGGGATCCCACCATGAGTGCAGAGATCCCATCAAAAGTAGAGAGATCTCACTATGAGTGCATAGAACCCACCACAAGTGCAGTGATCCCACCATGAGTGCAGAGATCCCATCACAAAAGCAGAGATCACATCACAAGTATAGAGATCCCACCACAAGTGCAAAGATCCCATCACAAGTGCAGAGATCCCATCACAAGTGCAGAGATCCCACCATGAGTGCAGAGATCCCATCACAAGTGCAGAGATCCCACCATGAGTACGGAGATCCTATCACAAGTGCAGGGATCCCACCATGAGTGCAGAGATCCCATCAAAAGTAGAGAGATCTCACTATTAGTGCAGAGATCCCACCACAAGTGCAGTGATCCCACCATGAGTGCAGAGATCCCATCACAAATGCAGAGATCCCACCATGAGTACAGAGATCCAATTACAAGTGCAGAGATCCCACCATGAGTGCAGAGATCCCATCACAAGTGGAGACATTCCACTATGAGTGCAGAGATCCCACCACAAGTGCAGAGATCCCACCATGAGTACAAAGATCCCATCACAAGTGCAGAGATCCCACTGAGTGCAGAGATCCCACCATGAGAGCAGAGATCCCATCACAAGTAGAGAGATCCCACTATGAGTGCAGAGATCCCACCACAAGTGCAGAGATCCCATCACAAGTTGGGAGATCTAACTTTGAATGCAGAGATCCCACCATGAGCGCAGAGATCCTATCACAAGTGCAGAGATCCCACCATGAGTGCAAAGATCCTATCACAAGTAGAGAGATCCCACCACAAGTGCAGAGATCAAATCATGAATACAGAGATCCCACCACAAGTGCAGAGATCCCACGAGTGCAGAGATTCCACCATGAATGCAGAAATCCTATCACAAGGGCAGGGATCCCATCATGAGATCAGAGATCCCATCACAAGTGCAGAGATCCCACCATAGGTGCAGAGATCCCATCATAAGTGCAGAGATCCCACCACAAATGCAGAGATCCCATCACTAGTAGAGAGATCCCACTATGAGGGCAGAGATCCCACCATGAGCGCAGATACACCATCACAAGTACAAAGATCCCAACATGAGTGCAGGGATCCCACCATAAGTGCAGAGATCCCACCACAAGTGCAGAGATCCCGCCTCAAGTGCAGAGATCATATCACAAGTGCAGAGATCCCTCCATAAGAGCAGAGATCACAAGTGCAGAGATCCCACCATAAGTAGAGAGATCCCACTATGAGTATAGAGATCCTACCATAAGTATAGAGATCCCACAATGAGTGCAGAGATCCCATCACAAGTGCAGAGATCCCACCATGAGTATAGAGATCCCACCACAAGTGCAGAGATCCCACCACAAGTGCAGAGATCCCACCACAAGTACAGAGATCCCACCACAAGTGAAGAGATCCCATCATAAGTGCAGAGATCCCACCATAAGAGCAGTGATCCTATCACAAGGGCAGGATCCCACCATAAGTGCAAAGATCCCACCATAAGTGCAGAGATCTCATCACACATGCAGAGATACCACCATGAATGCAGAGATCCTATCACAAGTGCAGAGATCCCACCACAAGTGCAAATATCCCACTGTAAGTGCAAAGATCCCACCATAAGTGCAGAGATCCCATCACAAGTGCAGAGATCCCACCATGAGTATAGAAATCCCACCACATGTGCAGAGATCACACCACAAGTGCAGAGATCCCACCACAAGTGCAGAGATCCCACCACGAGTGCAGAGATCCCATCACAAGTGCAGAGATCCCACCACAAGTGCAGAGATCCCACCATGAGTGCAGGGATCCCATCACAAGTGCAGAGATCCCACCATGAGTGCAGAGATCCCATCACAAGTAGAAAGAGCCCACCATGAGTGCAGAGATCCCATCACAAGTGCAGAGATCCCACCATGAATGTAGAGATCCCATCACAAGTGCAGAGATTATATCACAAGTGCAGAGATCCCACCACAAGTACAAAGATCCCATCACAAGTAGAGAGATCCCATCATGAATGCACAGATCCCACCATGAGTGCAGAGATCCCATCACAAGTGCAGGGATCCCACCATGAGTGCAGAGATCCCATCAAAAGTAGAGAGATCTCACTATGAGTGCATAGAACCCACCACAAGTGCAGTGATCCCACCATGAGTGCAGAGATCCCATCACAAAAGCAGAGATCACATCACAAGTATAGAGATCCCACCACAAGTGCAAAGATCCCATCACAAGTGCAGAGATCCCATCACAAGTGCAGAGATCCCACCATGAGTGCAGAGATCCCATCACAAGTGCAGAGATCCCACCATGAGTACGGAGATCCAATCAAAAGTGCAGGGATACCACCATGAGTGCAGAGATCCCATCAAAAGTAGAGAGATCTCACTATTAGTGCAGAGATCCCACCACAAATGCAGAGATCCCACCATGAGTACAGAGATCCAATTACAAGTGCAGAGATCCCACCATGAGTGCAGAGATCCCATCACAAGTGGAGACATTCCACTATGAGTGCAGAGATCCCACCACAAGTGCAGAGATCCCACCATGAGTACAAAGATCCCATCACAAGTGCAGAGATCCCACTGAGTGCAGAGATCCCACCATGAGAGCAGAGATCCCATCACAAGTAGAGAGATCCCACTATGAGTGCAGAGATCCCACCACAAGTGCAGAGATCCCATCACAAGTTGGGAGATCTAACTTTGAATGCAGAGATCCCACCATGAGCGCAGAGATCCTATCACAAGTGCAGAGATCCCACCATGAGTGCAAAGATCCTATCACAAGTAGAGAGATCCCACCACAAGTGCAGAGATCAAATCATGAATACAGAGATCCCACCACAAGTGCAGAGATCCCACGAGTGCAGAGATTCCACCATGAATGCAGAAATCCTATCACAAGGGCAGGGATCCCATCATGAGATCAGAGATCCCATCACAAGTGCAGAGATCCCACCATAGGTGCAGAGATCCCATCATAAGTGCAGAGATCCCACCACAAATGCAGAGATCCCATCACTAGTAGAGAGATCCCACTATGAGGGCAGAGATCCCACCATGAGCGCAGATACACCATCACAAGTACAAAGATCCCAACATGAGTGCAGGGATCCCACCACAAGTGCAGAGATCCCACCACAAGTGCAGAGATCCCGCCACAAGTGCAGAGATCATATCACAAGTGCAGAGATCCCTCCATAAGAGCAGAGATCACAAGTGCAGAGATCCCACCATAAGTAGAGAGATCCCACTATGAGTACAGAGATCCTACCATAAGTATAGAGATCCCACAATGAGTGCAGACATCACATCACAAGTGCAGAGATCCCACCATGAGTATAGAGATCCCACCACAAGTGCAGAGATCCCACCACAAGTGCAGATATCCCACCACAAGTACAGAGATCCCACCACAAGTGAAGAGATCCCATCATAAGTGCAGAGATCCCACCATAAGAGCAGTGATCCTATCACAAGGGCAGGATCCCACCATAAGTGCAAAGATCCCACCATAAGTGCAGAGATCTCATCACACATGCAGAGATACCACCATGAATGCAGAGATCCTATCACAAGTGCAGAGATCCCACCACAAGTGCAAATATCCCACTGTAAGTGCAAAGATCCCACCATAAGTGCAGAGATCCCATCACAAGTGCAGAGATCCCACCATGAGTATAGAAATCCCACCACATGTGCAGAGATCACACCACAAGTGCAGAGATCCCACCACAAGTGCAGAGATCCCACCATGAGTGCAGGGATCCCATCACAAGTGCAGAGATCCCACCATGAGTGCAGAGATTCCATCACAAGTAGAAAGAGCCCGCCATGAGTGCAGAGATCCCATCACAAGTGCAGAGATACCACCATGAATGTAGAGATCCCAACACAAGTGCAGAGATCCCATCACAAGTGCAGAGATCCCACCACAAGTACAAAGATCCCATCACAAGTAGAGAGATCCCACTATGAGTGCAGAGATCCCACCACAAGTGCAGAGATCCCACCATGAGTGCATAGATCCCACCACATGTGCAGAGATCCCATCACTAGTGCAGAGATCCCACCACAAGTGCATAGATCCCACCATGAATGCAAATATCCCAACACCAGTGCAGAGATCCCACCACAAGTATAGAGATCCCATCACAAGTGCAGAGATCCTACCATGAGTGCAGAGATCCCATCACAAAAACAGAGATCCCACCACAAGTGCAGATATCCCATCACAAGTAGTGAGATCCCACTATGAGTGCAGAGATCCCACCATGAGTGCAGATACACCATCACAAGTACAAAGATCCCACCATGAGTACAGAGATCCTACCACAAGTGCAGAGATCCCATCACGAGTGCAGATATCCCACCATGAGTGCAGAGATCCCACCACAAGTGCAGAGATCCCACCACAAGTGCAGAGATCCCACCACAAGTGCGGAGATCCCTCCATAGGAGCAGAGATCCCATCACAAGTGCAGAGATCCCACCATAAGTAGAGAGATCCCACTATGAGAGCAGAAATCCCACCATAAGTGCAGAGATCCCACCATGAGTGCAGAGATCCCACTATGAGTACAGAGATCCCACCATGAGTACAGAGATCCCACCACAAGTACAGAGATCCCATCATAAGTAGAGAGATTCCCACTATGAGTACACAGATCCCAACATGAGTGCAGATATCCCATCACAAATGCAGAGATCCCACCACAAATGTAGATATCTCATCACAAGTAGAGAGATCCCACTATGAGTATAGAGATCCCACCATAAGTGCAGAGAACCCACCATAAGTACAGAGATCCCACCACAAGTGCAGAGATCCCATCACAAGTAGAGAGATTCTACTATGAGTACACAGATCCCACCATGAGTGCAGAGATCCCATCACAAGTGCAGAGATCCCATCACAAGTGCAGAGATCCCACCACAAGTGCAGAGATCCCACCATGAGTGCAGGGATCCCATCACAAGTGCAGAGATCCCACCATGAGTGCAGAGATCCCATCACAAGTAGAAAGAGCCCACCATGAGTGCAGAGATCCCATCACAAGTGCAGAGATCCCACCATGAATGTAGAGATCCCATCACAAGTGCAGAGATTACATCACAAGTGCAGAGATCCCACCACAAGTACAAAGATCCCATCACAAGTAGAGAGATCCCACTATGAGTGCAGAGATACCACCACAAGTGCAGAGATCCCACCATGAATGCACAGATCCCACCATGAGTGCAGAGATCCCATCACAAGTGCAGGGATCCCACCATGAGTACAGAGATCCCATCAAAAGTAGAGAGATCTCACTATGAGTGCAGAGAACCCACCACAAGTGCAGTGATCCCACCATGAGTGCAGAGATCCCATCACAAAAGCAGAGATCCCATCACAAGTATAGAGATCCCATCACAAGTGCAGAGATCCCATCACAAGTGCAGAGATCCCATCACAAGTGCAGAGATCCCACCATGAGTGCAGAGATCCCATCACAAGTGCAGAGATCCCACCATGAGTACGGAGATCCTATCACAAGTGCAGGGATCCCACCATGAGTGCAGAGATCCCATCAAAAGTAGAGAGATCTCACTATTAGTGCAGAGATCCCACCACAAGTGCAGTGATCCCACCATGAGTGCAGAGATCCCATCACAAATGCAGAGATCCCACCATGAGTACAGAGATCCAATTACAAGTGCAGAGATCCCACCATGAGTGCAGAGATCCCATCACAAGTGGAGACATTCCACTATGAGTGCAGAGATCCCACCACAAGTGCAGAGATCCCACTATGAGTGCAAAGATCCCATCACAAGTGCAGAGATCCCACTGAGTGCAGAGATCCCACCATGAGAGCAGAGATCCCATCACAAGTAGAGAGATCCCACTATGAGTGCAGAGATCCCACCACAAGTGCAGAGATCCCATCACAAGTTGGGAGATCTAACTTTGAATGCAGAGATCCCACCATGAGTGCAGAGATCCTATCACAAGTGCAGAGATCCCACCATGAGTGCAAAGATCCTATCACAAGTAGAGAGATCCCACCACAAGTGCAGAGATCAAATCATGAATACAGAGATCCCACCACAAGTGCAGAGATCCCACGAGTGCAGAGATTCCACCATGAATGCAGAAATCCTATCACAAGGGCAGGGATCCCATCATGAGATCAGAGATCCCATCACAAGTGCAGAGATCCCACCATAAGTGAAGAGATCCCATCACAAGTGCAGAGATCCCACCACAAATGCAGAGATCCCATCACTAGTAGAGAGATCCCACTATGAGGGCAGAGATCCTACCATGATTGCAGATACATCATCACAAGTACAAAGATCCCAACATGAGTGCAGAGATCCCACCATAAGTGCAGAGATCCCACCACAAGTGCAGAGATCCCGCCACAAGTGCAGAGATCATATCACAAGTGCAGAGATCCCTCCATAAGAGCAGAGATCACAAGTGCAGAGATCCCACCATAAGTAGAGAGATCCCACTATGAGTACAGAGATCCTACCATAAGTATAGAGATCCCACAATGAGTGCAGAGATCCCATCACAAGTGCAGAGATCCCACCATGAGTATAGAGATCCCACCAAAAGGCAGAGATCCCACCACAAGTACAGAGATCCCACCACAAGTGAAGAGATCCCATCATAAGTGCAGAGATCCCATCACAAGTGCGGAGATCCCTCCATAGGAGCAGAGATCCCATCACAAGTGCAGAGATCCCACCATAAGTAGAGAGATCCCACTATGAGAGCAGAAATCCCACCACAAGTGCAGAGATCCCACCATGAGTGCAGAGATCCCACCATGAGTGCAGAGATCCCACTATGAGTACAGAGATCCCACCATGAGTACAGAGATCCCACCACAAGTACAGAGATCCCATCATAAGTAGAGAGATCCCACTATGAGTACACAGATCCCAACATGAGTGCAGATATCTCATCACAAGTGCAGAGATCCCACCACAAATGTAGATATCTCATCACAAGTAGAGAGATCCCACTATGAGTATAGAGATCCCACCATAAGTGCAGAGAACCCACCATAAGTACGGAGATCCCACCACAAGTGCAGAGATCCCATCACAAGTAGAGAGATTCAACTATGAGTACACAGATCCCACCATGAGTGCAGAGATTCCATCACGAGTGCAGAGATCCCATCACAAGTGCAGAGATCCCACCACAAGTGCAGAGATCCCACCATGAGTGCAGGGATCCCATCACAAGTGCAGAGATCCCACCATGAGTGCAGAGATCCCATCACAAGTAGAGAGATCCCACTATGAGTGCAGAGATCCCACCACAAGTGCAGAGATCCCATCACAAGTTGGGAGATCTAACTTTGAATGCAGAGATCCCACCATGAGCGCAGAGATCCTATCACAAGTGCAGAGATCCCACCATGAGTGCAAAGATCCTATCACAAGTAGAGAGATCCCACCACAAGTGCAGAGATCAAATCATGAATACAGAGATCCCACCACAAGTGCAGAGATCCCACGAGTGCAGAGATTCCACCATGAATGCAGAAATCCTATCACAAGGGCAGGGATCCCATCATGAGATCAGAGATCCCATCACAAGTGCAGAGATCCCACCATAGGTGCAGAGATCCCATCATAAGTGCAGAGATCCCACCACAAATGCAGAGATCCCATCACTAGTAGAGAGATCCCACTATGAGGGCAGAGATCCCACCATGAGCGCAGATACACCATCACAAGTACAAAGATCCCAACATGAGTGCAGGGATCCCACCATAAGTGCAGAGATCCCACCACAAGTGCAGAGATCCCGCCTCAAGTGCAGAGATCATATCACAAGTGCAGAGATCCCTCCATAAGAGCAGAGATCACAAGTGCAGAGATCCCACCATAAGTAGAGAGATCCCACTATGAGTACAGAGATCCTACCATAAGTATAGAGATCCCACAATGAGTGCAGAGATCCCATCACAAGTGCAGAGATCCCACCATGAGTATAGAGATCCCACCACAAGTGCAGAGATCCCACCACAAGTGCAGAGATCCCACCACAAGTACAGAGATCCCACCACAAGTGAAGAGATCCCATCATAAGTGCAGAGATCCCACCATAAGAGCAGTGATCCTATCACAAGGGCAGGATCCCACCATAAGTGCAAAGATCCCACCATAAGTGCAGAGATCTCATCACACATGCAGAGATACCACCATGAATGCAGAGATCCTATCACAAGTGCAGAGATCCCACCACAAGTGCAAATATCCCACTGTAAGTGCAAAGATCCCACCATAAGTGCAGAGATCCCATCACAAGTGCAGAGATCCCACCATGAGTATAGAAATCCCACCACATGTGCAGAGATCACACCACAAGTGCAGAGATCCCACCACAAGTGCAGAGATCCCACCACGAGTGCAGAGATCCCATCACAAGTGCAGAGATCCCACCACAAGTGCAGAGATCCCACCATGAGTGCAGGGATCCCATCACAAGTGCAGAGATCCCACCATGAGTGCAGAGATCCCATCACAAGTAGAAAGAGCCCACCATGAGTGCAGAGATCCCATCACAAGTGCAGAGATCCCACCATGAATGTAGAGATCCCATCACAAGTGCAGAGATTATATCACAAGTGCAGAGATCCCACCACAAGTACAAAGATCCCATCACAAGTAGAGAGATCCCACTATGAGTGCAGAGATACCACCACAAGTGCAGAGATCCCATCATGAATGCACAGATCCCACCATGAGTGCAGAGATCCCATCACAAGTGCAGGGATCCCACCATGAGTGCAGAGATCCCATCAAAAGTAGAGAGATCTCACTATGAGTGCATAGAACCCACCACAAGTGCAGTGATCCCACCATGAGTGCAGAGATCCCATCACAAAAGCAGAGATCACATCACAAGTATAGAGATCCCACCACAAGTGCAAAGATCCCATCACAAGTGCAGAGATCCCATCACAAGTGCAGAGATCCCACCATGAGTGCAGAGATCCCATCACAAGTGCAGAGATCCCACCATGAGTACGGAGATCCAATCAAAAGTGCAGGGATACCACCATGAGTGCAGAGATCCCATCAAAAGTAGAGAGATCTCACTATTAGTGCAGAGATCCCACCACAAGTGCAGTGATCCCACCATGAGTGCAGAGATCCCATCACAAATGCAGAGATCCCACCATGAGTACAGAGATCCAATTACAAGTGCAGAGATCCCACCATGAGTGCAGAGATCCCATCACAAGTGGAGACATTCCACTATGAGTGCAGAGATCCCACCACAAGTGCAGAGATCCCACCATGAGTACAAAGATCCCATCACAAGTGCAGAGATCCCACTGAGTGCAGAGATCCCACCATGAGAGCAGAGATCCCATCACAAGTAGAGAGATCCCACTATGAGTGCAGAGATCCCACCACAAGTGCAGAGATCCCATCACAAGTTGGGAGATCTAACTTTGAATGCAGAGATCCCACCATGAGCGCAGAGATCCTATCACAAGTGCAGAGATCCCACCATGAGTGCAAAGATCCTATCACAAGTAGAGAGATCCCACCACAAGTGCAGAGATCAAATCATGAATACAGAGATCCCACCACAAGTGCAGAGATCCCACGAGTGCAGAGATTCCACCATGAATGCAGAAATCCTATCACAAGGGCAGGGATCCCATCATGAGATCAGAGATCCCATCACAAGTGCAGAGATCCCACCATAGGTGCAGAGATCCCATCATAAGTGCAGAGATCCCACCACAAATGCAGAGATCCCATCACTAGTAGAGAGATCCCACTATGAGGGCAGAGATCCCACCATGAGCGCAGATACACCATCACAAGTACAAAGATCCCAACATGAGTGCAGGGATCCCACCACAAGTGCAGAGATCCCACCACAAGTGCAGAGATCCCGCCACAAGTGCAGAGATCATATCACAAGTGCAGAGATCCCTCCATAAGAGCAGAGATCACAAGTGCAGAGATCCCACCATAAGTAGAGAGATCCCACTATGAGTACAGAGATCCTACCATAAGTATAGAGATCCCACAATGAGTGCAGACATCACATCACAAGTGCAGAGATCCCACCATGAGTATAGAGATCCCACCACAAGTGCAGAGATCCCACCACAAGTGCAGATATCCCACCACAAGTACAGAGATCCCACCACAAGTGAAGAGATCCCATCATAAGTGCAGAGATCCCACCATAAGAGCAGTGATCCTATCACAAGGGCAGGATCCCACCATAAGTGCAAAGATCCCACCATAAGTGCAGAGATCTCATCACACATGCAGAGATACCACCATGAATGCAGAGATCCTATCACAAGTGCAGAGATCCCACCACAAGTGCAAATATCCCACTGTAAGTGCAAAGATCCCACCATAAGTGCAGAGATCCCATCACAAGTGCAGAGATCCCACCATGAGTATAGAAATCCCACCACATGTGCAGAGATCACACCACAAGTGCAGAGATCCCACCACAAGTGCAGAGATCCCACCATGAGTGCAGGGATCCCATCACAAGTGCAGAGATCCCACCATGAGTGCAGAGATTCCATCACAAGTAGAAAGAGCCCACCATGAGTGCAGAGATCCCATCACAAGTGCAGAGATACCACCATGAATGTAGAGATCCCAACACAAGTGCAGAGATCCCATCACAAGTGCAGAGATCCCACCACAAGTACAAAGATCCCATCACAAGTAGAGAGATCCCACTATGAGTGCAGAGATCCCACCACAAGTGCAGAGATCCCACCATGAGTGCATAGATCCCACCACATGTGCAGAGATCCCATCACTAGTGCAGAGATCCCACCACAAGTGCATAGATCCCACCATGAATGCAAATATCCCAACACCAGTGCAGAGATCCCACCACAAGTATAGAGATCCCATCACAAGTGCAGAGATCCTACCATGAGTGCAGAGATCCCATCACAAAAACAGAGATCCCACCACAAGTGCAGATATCCCATCACAAGTAGTGAGATCCCACTATGAGTGCAGAGATCCCACCATGAGTGCAGATACACCATCACAAGTACAAAGATCCCACCATGAGTACAGAGATCCTACCACAAGTGCAGAGATCCCATCACGAGTGCAGATATCCCACCATGAGTGCAGAGATCCCACCACAAGTGCAGAGATCCCACCACAAGTGCAGAGATCCCACCACAAGTGCGGAGATCCCTCCATAGGAGCAGAGATCCCATCACAAGTGCAGAGATCCCACCATAAGTAGAGAGATCCCACTATGAGAGCAGAAATCCCACCATAAGTGCAGAGATCCCACCATGAGTGCAGAGATCCCACTATGAGTACAGAGATCCCACCATGAGTACAGAGATCCCACCACAAGTACAGAGATCCCATCATAAGTAGAGAGATTCCCACTATGAGTACACAGATCCCAACATGAGTGCAGATATCCCATCACAAATGCAGAGATCCCACCACAAATGTAGATATCTCATCACAAGTAGAGAGATCCCACTATGAGTATAGAGATCCCACCATAAGTGCAGAGAACCCACCATAAGTACAGAGATCCCACCACAAGTGCAGAGATCCCATCACAAGTAGAGAGATTCTACTATGAGTACACAGATCCCACCATGAGTGCAGAGATCCCATCACGAGTGCAGAGATCCCATCACAAGTGCAGAGATCCCACCACAAGTGCAGAGATCCCACCATGAGTGCAGGGATCCCATCACAAGTGCAGAGATCCCACCATGAGTGCAGAGATCCCATCACAAGTAGAAAGAGCCCACCATGAGTGCAGAGATCCCATCACAAGTGCAGAGATCCCACCAAGAATGTAGAGATCCCATCACAAGTGCAGAGATTACATCACAAGTGCAGAGATCCCACCACAAGTACAAAGATCCCATCACAAGTAGAGAGATCCCACTATGAGTGCAGAGATACCACCACAAGTGCAGAGATCCCACCATGAATGCACAGATCCCACCATGAGTGCAGAGATCCCATCACAAGTGCAGGGATCCCACCATGAGTACAGAGATCCCATCAAAAGTAGAGAGATCTCACTATGAGTGCAGAGAACCCACCACAAGTGCAGTGATCCCACCATGAGTGCAGAGATCCCATCACAAAAGCAGAGATCCCATCACAAGTATAGAGATCCCATCACAAGTGCAGAGATCCCATCACAAGTGCAGAGATCCCATCACAAGTGCAGAGATCCCACCATGAGTGCAGAGATCCCATCACAAGTGCAGAGATCCCACCATGAGTACGGAGATCCTATCACAAGTGCAGGGATCCCACCATGAGTGCAGAGATCCCATCAAAAGTAGAGAGATCTCACTATTAGTGCAGAGATCCCACCACAAGTGCAGTGATCCCACCATGAGTGCAGAGATCCCATCACAAATGCAGAGATCCCACCATGAGTACAGAGATCCAATTACAAGTGCAGAGATCCCACCATGAGTGCAGAGATCCCATCACAAGTGGAGACATTCCACTATGAGTGCAGAGATCCCACCACAAGTGCAGAGATCCCACTATGAGTGCAAAGATCCCATCACAAGTGCAGAGATCCCACTGAGTGCAGAGATCCCACCATGAGAGCAGAGATCCCATCACAAGTAGAGAGATCCCACTATGAGTGCAGAGATCCCACCACAAGTGCAGAGATCCCATCACAAGTTGGGAGATCTAACTTTGAATGCAGAGATCCCACCATGAGTGCAGAGATCCTATCACAAGTGCAGAGATCCCACCATGAGTGCAAAGATCCTATCACAAGTAGAGAGATCCCACCACAAGTGCAGAGATCAAATCATGAATACAGAGATCCCACCACAAGTGCAGAGATCCCACGAGTGCAGAGATTCCACCATGAATGCAGAAATCCTATCACAAGGGCAGGGATCCCATCATGAGATCAGAGATCCCATCACAAGTGCAGAGATCCCACCATAAGTGAAGAGATCCCATCACAAGTGCAGAGATCCCACCACAAATGCAGAGATCCCATCACTAGTAGAGAGATCCCACTATGAGGGCAGAGATCCTACCATGATTGCAGATACATCATCACAAGTACAAAGATCCCAACATGAGTGCAGAGATCCCACCATAAGTGCAGAGATCCCACCACAAGTGCAGAGATCCCGCCACAAGTGCAGAGATCATATCACAAGTGCAGAGATCCCTCCATAAGAGCAGAGATCACAAGTGCAGAGATCCCACCATAAGTAGAGAGATCCCACTATGAGTACAGAGATCCTACCATAAGTATAGAGATCCCACAATGAGTGCAGAGATCCCATCACAAGTGCAGAGATCCCACCATGAGTATAGAGATCCCACCAAAAGGCAGAGATCCCACCACAAGTACAGAGATCCCACCACAAGTGAAGAGATCCCATCATAAGTGCAGAGATCCCATCACAAGTGCGGAGATCCCTCCATAGGAGCAGAGATCCCATCACAAGTGCAGAGATCCCACCATAAGTAGAGAGATCCCACTATGAGAGCAGAAATCCCACCACAAGTGCAGAGATCCCACCATGAGTGCAGAGATCCCACCATGAGTGCAGAGATCCCACTATGAGTACAGAGATCCCACCATGAGTACAGAGATCCCACCACAAGTACAGAGATCCCATCATAAGTAGAGAGATCCCACTATGAGTACACAGATCCCAACATGAGTGCAGATATCTCATCACAAGTGCAGAGATCCCACCACAAATGTAGATATCTCATCACAAGTAGAGAGATCCCACTATGAGTATAGAGATCCCACCATAAGTGCAGAGAACCCACCATAAGTACGGAGATCCCACCACAAGTGCAGAGATCCCATCACAAGTAGAGAGATTCAACTATGAGTACACAGATCCCACCATGAGTGCAGAGATTCCATCACGAGTGCAGAGATCCCATCACAAGTGCAGAGATCCCACCACAAGTGCAGAGATCCCACCATGAGTGCAGGGATCCCATCACAAGTGCAGAGATCCCACCATGAGTGCAGAGATCCCATCACAAGTAGAGAGATCCCACTATGAGTGCAGAGATCCCACCACAAGTGCAGAGATCCCATCACAAGTTGGGAGATCTAACTTTGAATGCAGAGATCCCACCATGAGCGCAGAGATCCTATCACAAGTGCAGAGATCCCACCATGAGTGCAAAGATCCTATCACAAGTAGAGAGATCCCACCACAAGTGCAGAGATCAAATCATGAATACAGAGATCCCACCACAAGTGCAGAGATCCCACGAGTGCAGAGATTCCACCATGAATGCAGAAATCCTATCACAAGGGCAGGGATCCCATCATGAGATCAGAGATCCCATCACAAGTGCAGAGATCCCACCATAGGTGCAGAGATCCCATCATAAGTGCAGAGATCCCACCACAAATGCAGAGATCCCATCACTAGTAGAGAGATCCCACTATGAGGGCAGAGATCCCACCATGAGCGCAGATACACCATCACAAGTACAAAGATCCCAACATGAGTGCAGGGATCCCACCATAAGTGCAGAGATCCCACCACAAGTGCAGAGATCCCGCCTCAAGTGCAGAGATCATATCACAAGTGCAGAGATCCCTCCATAAGAGCAGAGATCACAAGTGCAGAGATCCCACCATAAGTAGAGAGATCCCACTATGAGTACAGAGATCCTACCATAAGTATAGAGATCCCACAATGAGTGCAGAGATCCCATCACAAGTGCAGAGATCCCACCATGAGTATAGAGATCCCACCACAAGTGCAGAGATCCCACCACAAGTGCAGAGATCCCACCACAAGTACAGAGATCCCACCACAAGTGAAGAGATCCCATCATAAGTGCAGAGATCCCACCATAAGAGCAGTGATCCTATCACAAGGGCAGGATCCCACCATAAGTGCAAAGATCCCACCATAAGTGCAGAGATCTCATCACACATGCAGAGATACCACCATGAATGCAGAGATCCTATCACAAGTGCAGAGATCCCACCACAAGTGCAAATATCCCACTGTAAGTGCAAAGATCCCACCATAAGTGCAGAGATCCCATCACAAGTGCAGAGATCCCACCATGAGTATAGAAATCCCACCACATGTGCAGAGATCACACCACAAGTGCAGAGATCCCACCACAAGTGCAGAGATCCCACCACGAGTGCAGAGATCCCATCACAAGTGCAGAGATCCCACCACAAGTGCAGAGATCCCACCATGAGTGCAGGGATCCCATCACAAGTGCAGAGATCCCACCATGAGTGCAGAGATCCCATCACAAGTAGAAAGAGCCCACCATGAGTGCAGAGATCCCATCACAAGTGCAGAGATCCCACCATGAATGTAGAGATCCCATCACAAGTGCAGAGATTATATCACAAGTGCAGAGATCCCACCACAAGTACAAAGATCCCATCACAAGTAGAGAGATCCCACTATGAGTGCAGAGATACCACCACAAGTGCAGAGATCCCATCATGAATGCACAGATCCCACCATGAGTGCAGAGATCCCATCACAAGTGCAGGGATCCCACCATGAGTGCAGAGATCCCATCAAAAGTAGAGAGATCTCACTATGAGTGCATAGAACCCACCACAAGTGCAGTGATCCCACCATGAGTGCAGAGATCCCATCACAAAAGCAGAGATCACATCACAAGTATAGAGATCCCACCACAAGTGCAAAGATCCCATCACAAGTGCAGAGATCCCATCACAAGTGCAGAGATCCCACCATGAGTGCAGAGATCCCATCACAAGTGCAGAGATCCCACCATGAGTACGGAGATCCAATCAAAAGTGCAGGGATACCACCATGAGTGCAGAGATCCCATCAAAAGTAGAGAGATCTCACTATTAGTGCAGAGATCCCACCACAAGTGCAGTGATCCCACCATGAGTGCAGAGATCCCATCACAAATGCAGAGATCCCACCATGAGTACAGAGATCCAATTACAAGTGCAGAGATCCCACCATGAGTGCAGAGATCCCATCACAAGTGGAGACATTCCACTATGAGTGCAGAGATCCCACCACAAGTGCAGAGATCCCACCATGAGTACAAAGATCCCATCACAAGTGCAGAGATCCCACTGAGTGCAGAGATCCCACCATGAGAGCAGAGATCCCATCACAAGTAGAGAGATCCCACTATGAGTGCAGAGATCCCACCACAAGTGCAGAGATCCCATCACAAGTTGGGAGATCTAACTTTGAATGCAGAGATCCCACCATGAGCGCAGAGATCCTATCACAAGTGCAGAGATCCCACCATGAGTGCAAAGATCCTATCACAAGTAGAGAGATCCCACCACAAGTGCAGAGATCAAATCATGAATACAGAGATCCCACCACAAGTGCAGAGATCCCACGAGTGCAGAGATTCCACCATGAATGCAGAAATCCTATCACAAGGGCAGGGATCCCATCATGAGATCAGAGATCCCATCACAAGTGCAGAGATCCCACCATAGGTGCAGAGATCCCATCATAAGTGCAGAGATCCCACCACAAATGCAGAGATCCCATCACTAGTAGAGAGATCCCACTATGAGGGCAGAGATCCCACCATGAGCGCAGATACACCATCACAAGTACAAAGATCCCAACATGAGTGCAGGGATCCCACCACAAGTGCAGAGATCCCACCACAAGTGCAGAGATCCCGCCACAAGTGCAGAGATCATATCACAAGTGCAGAGATCCCTCCATAAGAGCAGAGATCACAAGTGCAGAGATCCCACCATAAGTAGAGAGATCCCACTATGAGTACAGAGATCCTACCATAAGTATAGAGATCCCACAATGAGTGCAGACATCACATCACAAGTGCAGAGATCCCACCATGAGTATAGAGATCCCACCACAAGTGCAGAGATCCCACCACAAGTGCAGATATCCCACCACAAGTACAGAGATCCCACCACAAGTGAAGAGATCCCATCATAAGTGCAGAGATCCCACCATAAGAGCAGTGATCCTATCACAAGGGCAGGATCCCACCATAAGTGCAAAGATCCCACCATAAGTGCAGAGATCTCATCACACATGCAGAGATACCACCATGAATGCAGAGATCCTATCACAAGTGCAGAGATCCCACCACAAGTGCAAATATCCCACTGTAAGTGCAAAGATCCCACCATAAGTGCAGAGATCCCATCACAAGTGCAGAGATCCCACCATGAGTATAGAAATCCCACCACATGTGCAGAGATCACACCACAAGTGCAGAGATCCCACCACAAGTGCAGAGATCCCACCATGAGTGCAGGGATCCCATCACAAGTGCAGAGATCCCACCATGAGTGCAGAGATTCCATCACAAGTAGAAAGAGCCCACCATGAGTGCAGAGATCCCATCACAAGTGCAGAGATACCACCATGAATGTAGAGATCCCAACACAAGTGCAGAGATCCCATCACAAGTGCAGAGATCCCACCACAAGTACAAAGATCCCATCACAAGTAGAGAGATCCCACTATGAGTGCAGAGATCCCACCACAAGTGCAGAGATCCCACCATGAGTGCATAGATCCCACCACATGTGCAGAGATCCCATCACTAGTGCAGAGATCCCACCACAAGTGCATAGATCCCACCATGAATGCAAATATCCCAACACCAGTGCAGAGATCCCACCACAAGTATAGAGATCCCATCACAAGTGCAGAGATCCTACCATGAGTGCAGAGATCCCATCACAAAAACAGAGATCCCACCACAAGTGCAGATATCCCATCACAAGTAGTGAGATCCCACTATGAGTGCAGAGATCCCACCATGAGTGCAGATACACCATCACAAGTACAAAGATCCCACCATGAGTACAGAGATCCTACCACAAGTGCAGAGATCCCATCACGAGTGCAGATATCCCACCATGAGTGCAGAGATCCCACCACAAGTGCAGAGATCCCACCACAAGTGCAGAGATCCCACCACAAGTGCGGAGATCCCTCCATAGGAGCAGAGATCCCATCACAAGTGCAGAGATCCCACCATAAGTAGAGAGATCCCACTATGAGAGCAGAAATCCCACCATAAGTGCAGAGATCCCACCATGAGTGCAGAGATCCCACTATGAGTACAGAGATCCCACCATGAGTACAGAGATCCCACCACAAGTACAGAGATCCCATCATAAGTAGAGAGATTCCCACTATGAGTACACAGATCCCAACATGAGTGCAGATATCCCATCACAAATGCAGAGATCCCACCACAAATGTAGATATCTCATCACAAGTAGAGAGATCCCACTATGAGTATAGAGATCCCACCATAAGTGCAGAGAACCCACCATAAGTACAGAGATCCCACCACAAGTGCAGAGATCCCATCACAAGTAGAGAGATTCTACTATGAGTACACAGATCCCACCATGAGTGCAGAGATCCCATCACGAGTGCAGAGATCCCATCACAAGTGCAGAGATCCCACCACAAGTGCAGAGATCCCACCATGAGTGCAGGGATCCCATCACAAGTGCAGAGATCCCACCATGAGTGCAGAGATCCCATCACAAGTAGAAAGAGCCCACCATGAGTGCAGAGATCCCATCACAAGTGCAGAGATCCCACCAAGAATGTAGAGATCCCATCACAAGTGCAGAGATTACATCACAAGTGCAGAGATCCCACCACAAGTACAAAGATCCCATCACAAGTAGAGAGATCCCACTATGAGTGCAGAGATACCACCACAAGTGCAGAGATCCCACCATGAATGCACAGATCCCACCATGAGTGCAGAGATCCCATCACAAGTGCAGGGATCCCACCATGAGTACAGAGATCCCATCAAAAGTAGAGAGATCTCACTATGAGTGCAGAGAACCCACCACAAGTGCAGTGATCCCACCATGAGTGCAGAGATCCCATCACAAAAGCAGAGATCCCATCACAAGTATAGAGATCCCATCACAAGTGCAGAGATCCCATCACAAGTGCAGAGATCCCATCACAAGTGCAGAGATCCCACCATGAGTGCAGAGATCCCATCACAAGTGCAGAGATCCCACCATGAGTACGGAGATCCTATCACAAGTGCAGGGATCCCACCATGAGTGCAGAGATCCCATCAAAAGTAGAGAGATCTCACTATTAGTGCAGAGATCCCACCACAAGTGCAGTGATCCCACCATGAGTGCAGAGATCCCATCACAAATGCAGAGATCCCACCATGAGTACAGAGATCCAATTACAAGTGCAGAGATCCCACCATGAGTGCAGAGATCCCATCACAAGTGGAGACATTCCACTATGAGTGCAGAGATCCCACCACAAGTGCAGAGATCCCACTATGAGTGCAAAGATCCCATCACAAGTGCAGAGATCCCACTGAGTGCAGAGATCCCACCATGAGAGCAGAGATCCCATCACAAGTAGAGAGATCCCACTATGAGTGCAGAGATCCCACCACAAGTGCAGAGATCCCATCACAAGTTGGGAGATCTAACTTTGAATGCAGAGATCCCACCATGAGTGCAGAGATCCTATCACAAGTGCAGAGATCCCACCATGAGTGCAAAGATCCTATCACAAGTAGAGAGATCCCACCACAAGTGCAGAGATCAAATCATGAATACAGAGATCCCACCACAAGTGCAGAGATCCCACGAGTGCAGAGATTCCACCATGAATGCAGAAATCCTATCACAAGGGCAGGGATCCCATCATGAGATCAGAGATCCCATCACAAGTGCAGAGATCCCACCATAAGTGAAGAGATCCCATCACAAGTGCAGAGATCCCACCACAAATGCAGAGATCCCATCACTAGTAGAGAGATCCCACTATGAGGGCAGAGATCCTACCATGATTGCAGATACATCATCACAAGTACAAAGATCCCAACATGAGTGCAGAGATCCCACCATAAGTGCAGAGATCCCACCACAAGTGCAGTGATCCCGCCACAAGTGCAGAGATCATATCACAAGTGCAGAGATCCCTCCATAAGAGCAGAGATCACAAGTGCAGAGATCCCACCATAAGTAGAGAGATCCCACTATGAGTACAGAGATCCTACCATAAGTATAGAGATCCCACAATGAGTGCAGAGATCCCATCACAAGTGCAGAGATCCCACCATGAGTATAGAGATCCCACCAAAAGGCAGAGATCCCACCACAAGTACAGAGATCCCACCACAAGTGAAGAGATCCCATCATAAGTGCAGAGATCCCATCACAAGTGCGGAGATCCCTCCATAGGAGCAGAGATCCCATCACAAGTGCAGAGATCCCACCATAAGTAGAGAGATCCCACTATGAGAGCAGAAATCCCACCACAAGTGCAGAGATCCCACCATGAGTGCAGAGATCCCACCATGAGTGCAGAGATCCCACTATGAGTACAGAGATCCCACCATGAGTACAGAGATCCCACCACAAGTACAGAGATCCCATCATAAGTAGAGAGATCCCACTATGAGTACACAGATCCCAACATGAGTGCAGATATCTCATCACAAGTGCAGAGATCCCACCACAAATGTAGATATCTCATCACAAGTAGAGAGATCCCACTATGAGTATAGAGATCCCACCATAAGTGCAGAGAACCCACCATAAGTACGGAGATCCCACCACAAGTGCAGAGATCCCATCACAAGTAGAGAGATTCAACTATGAGTACACAGATCCCACCATGAGTGCAGAGATTCCATCACGAGTGCAGAGATCCCATCACAAGTGCAGAGATCCCACCACAAGTGCAGAGATCCCACCATGAGTGCAGGGATCCCATCACAAGTGCAGAGATCCCACCATGAGTGCAGAGATCCCATCACAAGTAGAAAGAGCCCACCATGAGTGCAGAGATCCCATCACAAGTGCAGAGATCCCACCATGAATGTAGAGATCCCATCACAAGTGCAGAGATTACATCACAAGTGCAGAGATCCCACCACAAGTACAAAGATCCCATCACAAGTAGAGAGATCCCACTATGAGTGCAGAGATACCACCACAAGTGCAGAGATCCCACCATGAATGCACAGATCCCACCATGAGTGCAGAGATCCCATCACAAGTGCAGGGATCCCACCATGAGTGCAGAGATCCCATCAAAAGTAGAGAGATCTCACTATGAGTGCAGAGAACCCACCACAAGTGCAGTGATCCCACCATGAGTGCAGAGATCCCATCACAAAAGCAGAGATCCCATCACAAGTATAGAGATCCCACCACAAGTGCAGAGATCCCATCACAAGTGCAGAGATCCCATCACAAGTGCAGAGATCCCACCATGAGTGCAGAGATCCCATCACAATTGCAGAGATCCCACCATGAGTACGGAGATCCCACCACAAGTGCAGTGATCCCACCATGAGTGCAGAGATCCCATCACAAATGTAGAGATCCCACCATGAGTACAGAGATCCAATTACAAGTGCAGAGATCCCACCATGAGTGCAGAGATCCCATCACAAGTGGAGACATTCCACTATGAGTGCAGAGATCCCACCACAAGTACAGAGATCCCACTGAGTGCAGAGATCCCACCATGAGAGCAGAGATCCCATCACAAGTAGAGAGATCCCACTATGAGTGCAGAGATCCCACCACAAGTGCAGAGATCCCATCACAAGTTGGGAGATCTAACTTTGAATGCAGAGATCCAACCATGAGCGCAGAGATCCTATCACAAGTGCAGAGATCCTACCATGAGTGCAAAGATCCTATCACAAGTAGAGAGATCCCACCACAAGTGCAGAGATCAAATCATGAATACAGAGATCCCACCACAAGTGCAGAGATCCCATCACTAGTAGAGAGATCCCACTATGAGGGCAGAGATCCCACCATGAGCGCAGATACATCATCACAAGTACAAAGATCCCAACATGAGTGCAGAGATCCCACCATAAGTGCAGAGATCCCACCACAAGTGCAGAGATCCCACCACAAGTGCAGAGATCATATCACAAGTGCAGAGATCCCTCCATAAGAGCAGAGATCACAAGTGCAGAGATCCCACCATAAGTAGAGAGATCCCACTATGAGTACAGAGATCCTACCATAAGTATAGAGATCCCACAATGAGTGCAGAGATCCCATCACAAGTGCAGAGATCCCACCATGAGTATAGAGATCCCACCACAAGTGCAGAGATCCCACCACAAGTACAGAGATCCCACCACAAGTGAAGAGATCCCATCATAAGTGCAGAGATCCCATCACAAGTGCGGAGATCCCTCCATAGGAGCAGAGATCCCATCACAAGTGCAGAGATCCCACCATAAGTAGAGAGATCCCACTATGAGAGCAGAAATCCCACCACAAGTGCAGAGATCCCACCATGAGTGCAGAGATCCCACTATGAGTACAGAGATCCCACCATGAGTACAGAGATCCCACTATGAGTACACAGATCCCAACATGAGTGCAGATATCCCATCACAAGTGCAAAGATCCCACCACAAATGTAGATATCTCATCACAAGTAGAGAGATCCCACTATGAGTATAGAGATCCCACCATAAGTGCAGAGAACCCACCATAAGTACGGAGATCCCACCACAAGTGCAGAGATCCCATCACAAGTAGAGAGATTCAACTATGAGTACACAGATCCCACCATGAGTGCAGAGATTCCATCACGAGTGCAGGGATCCCATCACAAGTGCAGAGATCCCACCACAAGTGCAGAGATCCCACCATGAGTGCAGGGATCCCATCACAAGTGCAGAGATCCCACCATGAGTGCAGAGATCAAATCATGAATACAGAGATCCCACCACAAGTGCAGAGATCCCACGAGTGCAGAGATTCCACCATGAATGCAGAAATCCTATCACAAGGGCAGGGATCCCATCATGAGATCAGAGATCCCATCACAAGTGCAGAGATCCCACCATAAGTGAAGAGATCCCATCACAAGTGCAGAGATCCCACCACAAATGCAGAGATCCCATCACTAGTAGAGAGATCCCACTATGAGGGCAGAGATCCTACCATGATTGCAGATACATCATCACAAGTACAAAGATCCCAACATGAGTGCAGAGATCCCACCATAAGTGCAGAGATCCCACCACAAGTGCAGAGATCCCGCCACAAGTGCAGAGATCATATCACAAGTGCAGAGATCCCTCCATAAGAGCAGAGATCACAAGTGCAGAGATCCCACCATAAGTAGAGAGATCCCACTATGAGTACAGAGATCCTACCATAAGTATAGAGATCCCACAATGAGTGCAGAGATCCCATCACAAGTGCAGAGATCCCACCATGAGTATAGAGATCCCACCAAAAGGCAGAGATCCCACCACAAGTACAGAGATCCCACCACAAGTGAAGAGATCCCATCATAAGTGCAGAGATCCCATCACAAGTGCGGAGATCCCTCCATAGGAGCAGAGATCCCATCACAAGTGCAGAGATCCCACCATAAGTAGAGAGATCCCACTATGAGAGCAGAAATCCCACCACAAGTGCAGAGATCCCACCATGAGTGCAGAGATCCCACCATGAGTGCAGAGATCCCACTATGAGTATAGAGATCCCACCATGAGTACAGAGATCCCACCACAAGTACAGAGATCCCATCATAAGTAGAGAGATCCCACTATGAGTACACAGATCCCAACATGAGTGCAGATATCTCATCACAAGTGCAGAGATCCCACCACAAATGTAGATATCTCATCACAAGTAGAGAGATCCCACTATGAGTATAGAGATCCCACCATAAGTGCAGAGAACCCACCATAAGTACGGAGATCCCACCACAAGTGCAGAGATCCCATCACAAGTAGAGAGATTCAACTATGAGTACACAGATCCCACCATGAGTGCAGAGATTCCATCACGAGTGCAGAGATCCCATCACAAGTGCAGAGATCCCACCACAAGTGCAGAGATCCCACCATGAGTGCAGGGATCCCATCACAAGTGCAGAGATCCCACCATGAGTGCAGAGATCCCATCACAAGTAGAAAGAGCCCACCATGAGTGCAGAGATCCCATCACAAGTGCAGAGATCCCACCATGAATGTAGAGATCCCATCACAAGTGCAGAGATTACATCACAAGTGCAGAGATCCCACCACAAGTACAAAGATCCCATCACAAGTAGAGAGATCCCACTATGAGTGCAGAGATACCACCACAAGTGCAGAGATCCCACCATGAATGCACAGATCCCACCATGAGTGCAGAGATCCCATCACAAGTGCAGGGATCCCACCATGAGTGCAGAGATCCCATCAAAAGTAGAGAGATCTCACTATGAGTGCAGAGAACCCACCACAAGTGCAGTGATCCCACCATGAGTGCAGAGATCCCATCACAAAAGCAGAGATCCCATCACAAGTATAGAGATCCCACCACAAGTGCAGAGATCCCATCACAAGTGCAGAGATCCCATCACAAGTGCAGAGATCCCACCATGAGTGCAGAGATCCCATCACAATTGCAGAGATCCCACCATGAGTACGGAGATCCCACCACAAGTGCAGTGATCCCACCATGAGTGCAGAGATCCCATCACAAATGTAGAGATCCCACCATGAGTACAGAGATCCAATTACAAGTGCAGAGATCCCACCATGAGTGCAGAGATCCCATCACAAGTGGAGACATTCCACTATGAGTGCAGAGATCCCACCACAAGTACAGAGATCCCACTGAGTGCAGAGATCCCACCATGAGAGCAGAGATCCCATCACAAGTAGAGAGATTCCACTATGAGTGCAGAGATCCCACCACAAGTGCAGAGATCCCATCACAAGTTGGGAGATCTAACTTTGAATGCAGAGATCCAACCATGAGTGCAGAGATCCTATCACAAGTGCAGAGATCCCACCATGAGTGCAAAGATCCTATCACAAGTAGAGAGATCCCACCACAAGTGCAGAGATCAAATCATGAATACAGAGATCCCACCACAAGTGCAGAGATCCCATCACTAGTAGAGAGATCCCACTATGAGGGCAGAGATCCCACCATGAGCGCAGATACATCATCACAAGTACAAAGATCCCAACATGAGTGCAGAGATCCCACCATAAGTGCAGAGATCCCACCACAAGTGCAGAGATCCCACCACAAGTGCAGAGATCATATCACAAGTGCAGAGATCCCTCCATAAGAGCAGAGATCACAAGTGCAGAGATCCCACCATAAGTAGAGAGATCCCACTATGAGTACAGAGATCCTACCATAAGTATAGAGATCCCACAATGAGTGCAGAGATCCCATCACAAGTGCAGAGATCCCACCATGAGTATAGAGATCCCACCACAAGTGCAGAGATCCCACCACAAGTACAGAGATCCCACCACAAGTGAAGAGATCCCATCATAAGTGCAGAGATCCCATCACAAGTGCGGAGATCCCTCCATAGGAGCAGAGATCCCATCACAAGTGCAGAGATCCCACCATAAGTAGAGAGATCCCACTATGAGAGCAGAAATCCCACCACAAGTGCAGAGATCCCACCATGAGTGCAGAGATCCCACTATGAGTACAGAGATCCCACCATGAGTACAGAGATCCCACTATGAGTACACAGATCCCAACATGAGTGCAGATATCCCATCACAAGTGCAGAGATCCCACCACAAATGTAGATATCTCATCACAAGTAGAGAGATCCCACTATGAGTATAGAGATCCCACCATAAGTGCAGAGAACCCACCATAAGTACGGAGATCCCACCACAAGTGCAGAGATCCCATCACAAGTAGAGAGATTCAACTATGAGTACACAGATCCCACCATGAGTGCAGAGATTCCATCACGAGTGCAGGGATCCCATCACAAGTGCAGAGATCCCACCACAAGTGCAGAGATCCCACCATGAGTGCAGGGATCCCATCACAAGTGCAGAGATCCCACCATGAGTGCAGAGATCCCATCACAAGTAGAAAGAGCCCACCATGAGTGCAGAGATCCCATCACAAGTGCAGAGATCCCACCATGAATATAGAGATCCCATCACAAGTGCAGAGATTACATCACAAGTGCAGAGATCCCACCACAAGTACAAAGATCCCATCACAAGTAGAGAGATCCCACTATGAGTGCAGAGATACCACCACAAGTGCAGAGATCCCACCATGAATGCACAGATCCCACCATGAGTGCAGAGATCCCATCACAAGTGCAGGGATCCCACCATGAGAGCAGAGATCCCATCAAAAGTAGAGAGATTTCACTATGAGTGCAGAGAACCCACCACAAGTGCAGTGATCCCACCATGAGTGCAGAGATCCCATCACAAAAGCAGAGATCCCATCACAAGTATAGAGATCCCACCACAAGTGCAGAGATCCCATCACAAGTGCAGAGATCCCATCACAAGTGCAGAGATCCCACCATGAGTGCAGAGATCCCATCACAATTGCAGAGATCCCACCATGAGTACGGAGATCCCACCACAAGTGCAGTGATCCCACCATGAGTGCAGAGATCCCATCACAAATGCAGAGATCCCACCATGAGTGCAGAGATCCCATCACAAGTGGAGACATTCCACTATGAGTGCAGAAATCCCACCACAAGTACAGAGATCCCACTGAGTGCAGAGATCCCACCATGAGAGCAGAGATCCCATCACAAGTAGAGAGATCCCACTATGAGTGCAGAGATCCCACCACAAGTGCAGAGATCCCATCACAAGTTGGGAGATCTAACTTTGAATGCAGAGATCCCACCATGAGCGCAGAGATCCTATCACAAGTGCAGAGATCCCACCATGAGTGCAAAGATCCTATCACAAGTAGAGAGATTCCACCACAAGTGCAGAGATCAAATCATGAATACAGAGATCCCACCACAAGTGCAGAGATCCCACGAGTGCAGAGATTCCACCATGAATGCAGAAATCCTATCACAAGGGCAGGGATCCCATCATGAGATCAGAGATCCCATCACAAGTGCAGAGATCCCACCATAAGTGCAGAGATCCCATCACAAGTGCAGAGATCCCACCACAAATGCAGAGATCCCATCACTAGTAGAGAGATCCCACTATGAGGGCAGAGATCCCACCATGAGCTCAGATACACCATCACAAGTACAAAGATCCCAACATGAGTGCAGAGATCCCACCATAAGTGCAGAGATCCCACCACAAGTGCAGAGATCCTGCCACAAGTGCAGAGATCCTGCCACAAGTGCAGAGATCCCACCACAAGTGCAGAGATCCCACCACAAGTGCAGAGATCCTGCCACAAGTGCAGAGATCATATCACAAGTGCAGAGATCCCTCCATAAGAGCAGAGATCACAAGTGCAGAGATCCCACCATAAGTAGAGAGATCCCACTATGAGTACAGAGATCCTACCATAAGTATAGAGATCCCACAATGAGTGCAGAGATCCCATCACAAGTGCAGAGATCCCACCATGAGTATAGAGATCCCACCACAAGTGCAGAGATCCCACCACAAGTACAGAGATCCCCCACAAGTGAAGAGATCCCATCATAAGTGCAGAGATCCCACCATAAGTGCAGTGATCCTATCACAAGGGCATTATCCCACCATAAGTGCAAAGATCCCACCATAAGTGCAGAGATCTCATCACACATGCAGAGATACCACCATGAATGCAGAGATCCTATCACAAGTGCAGAGATCCCACCACAAGTGCAAATATCCCACCGTAAGTGCAAAGATCCCACCATAAGTACAGAGATCCCATCACAAGTGCAGAGATCCCACCATGAGTATAGAAATCCTACCACATGTGCAGAGATCGCACCACAAGTGCAGAGATCCCACCACAAGTGCAGAGATCCCACCATGAGTGCAGGGATCCCATCACAAGTGCAGAGATCCCACCATGAGTGCAGAGATCCCATCACAAGTAGAAAGAGCCCACCATGAGTGCAGAGATCCCATCACAAGTGCAGAGATCCCACCATGAATGTAGAGATCCCATCACAAGTGCAGAGATCCCATCACAAGTGCAGAGATTCCATCACAAGTGCAGAGATCCCACCACAAGTACAAAGATCCCATCACAAGTAGAGAGATCCCACTATGAGTGCAGAGATCCCACCACAAGTGCAGAGATCCCACCATGAGTGCATAGATCCCACCACATGTGCAGAGATCCCATCACTAGTGCAGAGATCCCACCACAAGTGCATAGATCCCACCATGAATGCAAATATCCCAACACCAGTGCAGAGATCCCATCACAAGTGCAGAGATCCCACCACAAGTATAGAGATCCCATCACAAATGCAGAGATCCTACAATGAGTGCAGAGATCCCATCACAAAAACAGATCCCACCACAAGTGCAGATATCCCATCACAAGTAGTGAGATCCCACTATGAGTGCAGAGATCCCACCATGAGTGCAGATACACCATCACAAGTACAAAGATCCCACCATGAGTACAGAGATCCTACCACAAGTGCAGAGATCCCATCACGAGCACAGATATCCCACCATGAGTGCAGAGATCCCACCACAAGTGCAGAGATCCCACCACAAGTGCAGAGATCCCATCACAAGTGCGGAGATCCCTCCATAGGAGCAGAGATCCCATCACAAGTGCAGAGATCCCACTATAAGTAGAGAGATCCCACTATGAGAGCAGAAATCCCACCACAAGTGCAGAGATCCCACCATGAGTGCAGAGATCCCATCACAAGTGCAGGGATCCCACCATGAGTGCAGAGATCCCATCAAAAGTAGAGAGATCTCACTATGAGTGCAGAGAACCCACCACAAGTGCAGTGATCCCACCATGAGTGCAGAGATCCCATCACAAAAGCAGAGATCCCATCACAAGTATAGAGATCCCACCACAAGTGCAGAGATCCCATCACAAGTGCAGAGATCCCATCACAAGTGCAGAGATCCCACCATGAGTGCAGAGATCCCATCACAATTGCAGAGATCCCACCATGAGTACGGAGATCCCACCACAAGTGCAGTGATCCCACCATGAGTGCAGAGATCCCATCACAAATGCAGAGATCCCACCATGAGTGCAGAGATCCCATCACAAGTGGAGACATTCCACTATGAGTGCAGAAATCCCACCACAAGTACAGAGATCCCACTGAGTGCAGAGATCCCACCATGAGAGCAGAGATCCCATCACAAGTAGAGAGATCCCACTATGAGTGCAGAGATCCCACCACAAGTGCAGAGATCCCATCACAAGTTGGGAGATCTAACTTTGAATGCAGAGATCCCACCATGAGCGCAGAGATCCTATCACAAGTGCAGAGATCCCACCATGAGTGCAAAGATCCTATCACAAGTAGAGAGATCCCACCACAAGTGCAGAGATCAAATCATGAATACAGAGATCCCACCACAAGTGCAGAGATCCCACGAGTGCAGAGATTCCACCATGAATGCAGAAATCCTATCACAAGGGCAGGGATCCCATCATGAGATCAGAGATCCCATCACAAGTGCAGAGATCCCACCATAAGTGCAGAGATCCCATCACAAGTGCAGAGATCCCACCACAAATGCAGAGATCCCATCACTAGTAGAGAGATCCCACTATGAGGGCAGAGATCCCACCATGAGCTCAGATACACCATCACAAGTACAAAGATCCCAACATGAGTGCAGAGATCCCACCATAAGTGCAGAGATCCCACCACAAGTGCAGAGATCCCACCACAAGTGCAGAGATCCTGCCACAAGTGCAGAGATCCCACCACAAGTGCAGAGATCCCACCACAAGTGCAGAGATCCTGCCACAAGTGCAGAGATCATATCACAAGTGCAGAGATCCCTCCATAAGAGCAGAGATCACAAGTGCAGAGATCCCACCATAAGTATAGAGATCCCACTATGAGTACAGAGATCCTACCATAAGTATAGAGATCCCACAATGAGTGCAGAGATCCCATCACAAGTGCAGAGATCCCACCATGAGTATAGAGATCCCACCACAAGTGCAGAGATCCCACCACAAGTACAGAGATCCCCCACAAGTGAAGAGATCCCATCATAAGTGCAGAGATCCCACCATAAGTGCAGTGATCCTATCACAAGGGCATTATCCCACCATAAGTGCAAAGATCCCACCATAAGTGCAGAGATCTCATCACACATGCAGAGATACCACCATGAATGCAGAGATCCTATCACAAGTGCAGAGATCCCACCACAAGTGCAGAGATCCCACCATGAGTGCAGGGATCCCATCACAAGTGCAGAGATCCCACCATGAGTGCAGAGATCCCATCACAAGTAGAAAGAGCCCACCATGAGTGCAGAGATCCCATCACAAGTGCAGAGATCCCACCATGAATGTAGAGATCCCATCACAAGTGCAGAGATCCCATCACAAGTGCAGAGATTCCATCACAAGTGCAGAGATCCCACCACAAGTACAAAGATCCCATCACAAGTAGAGAGATCCCACTATGAGTGCAGAGATCCCACCACAAGTGCAGAGATCCCACCATGAGTGCATAGATCCCACCACATGTGCAGAGATCCCATCACTAGTGCAGAGATCCCACCACAAGTGCATAGATCCCACCATGAATGCAAATATCCCAACACCAGTGCAGAGATCCCATCACAAGTGCAGAGATCCCACCACAAGTATAGAGATCCCATCACAAATGCAGAGATCCTACCATGAGTGCAGAGATCCCATCACAAAAACAGATCCCACCACAAGTGCAGATATCCCATCACAAGTAGTGAGATCCCACTATGAGTGCAGAGATCCCACCATGAGTGCAGATACACCATCACAAGTACAAAGATCCCACCATGAGTACAGAGATCCTACCACAAGTGCAGAGATCCAATCACGAGCACAGATATCCCACCATGAGTGCAGAGATCCCACCACAAGTGCAGAGATCCCACCACAAGTGCAGAGATCCCATCACAAGTGCGGAGATCCCTCCATAGGAGCAGAGATCCCATCACAAGTGCAGAGATCCCACTATAAGTAGAGAGATCCCACTATGAGAGCAGAAATCCCACCACAAGTGCAGAGATCCCACCATGAGTGCAGAGATCCCACTATGAGTACAGAGATCCCACCATGAGTACAGAGATCCCACCACAAGTACAGAGATCCTATCATAAGTAGAGAGATCCCACTATGAGTACACAGATCCCAACATGAGTGCAGATATCCCATCACAAGTGCAGAGATCCCACCACAAATGTAGATATCTCATCACAAGTAGAGAGATCCCACTATGAGTATAGAGATCCCACCATAAGTGCAGAGAACCCACCATAAGTACGGAGATCCCACCACAAGTGCAGAGATCCCATCACAAGTAGAGAGATTCCACTATGAGTACACAGATCCCATCACGAGTGCAGAGATCCCATCACGAGTGCAGAGATCCCATCACAAGTGCAGAGATCCCACCACAAGTGCAGAGATCCCACCATGAGTGCAGGGATCCCATCACAAGTGCAGAGATCCCACCATGAGTGCAGAGATCCCATCACAAGTAGAAAGAGCCCACCATGAGTGCAGAGATCCCATCACAAGTGCAGAGATCCCACCATGAATGTAGAGATCCCATCACAAGTGCAGAGATTACATCACAAGTGCAGAGATCCCACCACAAGTACAAAGATCCCATCACAAGTAGAGAGATCCCACTATGAGTGCAGAGATACCACCACAAGTGCAGAGATCCCACCATGAATGCACAGATCCCACCATGAGTGCAGAGATCCCATCACAAGTGCAGGGATCCCACCATGAGTGCAGAGATCCCATCAAAAGTAGAGAGATCTCACTATGAGTGCAGAGAACCCATCACAAGTGCAGTGATCCCACCATGAGTGCAGAGATCCCATCACAAAAGCAGAGATCCCATCACAAGTATAGAGATCCCACCACAAGTGCAGAGATCCCATCACAAGTGCAGAGATCCCATCACAAGTGCAGAGATCCCACCACAAGTGCAGAGATCCCACCATGAGTGCAGGGATCCCATCACAAGTGCAGAGATCCCACCATGAGTGCAGAGATCCCATCACAAGTAGAAAGAGCCCACCATGAGTGCAGAGATCCCATCACAAGTGCAGAGATCCCACCATGAATGTAGAGATCCCATCACAAGTGCAGAGATTACATCACAAGTGCAGAGATCCCACCACAAGTACAAAGATCCCATCACAAGTAGAGAGATCCCACTATGAGTGCAGAGATACCACCACAAGTGCAGAGATCCCACCATGAATGCACAGATCCCACCATGAGTGCAGAGATCCCATCACAAGTGCAGGGATCCCACCATGAGTGCAGAGATCCCATCAAAAGTAGAGAGATCTCACTATGAGTGCAGAGAACCCACCACAAGTGCAGTGATCCCACCATGAGTGCAGAGATCCCATCACAAAAGCAGAGATCCCATCACAAGTATAGAGATCCCACCACAAGTGCAGAGATCCCATCACAAGTGCAGAGATCCCATCACAAGTGCAGAGATTCCACCATGAGTGCAGAGATCCCATCACAAGTGCAGAGATCCCACCATGAGTACGGAGATCCTATCACAAGTGCAGGGATCCCACCATGAGTGCAGAGATCCCATCAAAAGTAGAGAGATCTCACTATTAGTGCAGAGATCCCACCACAAGTGCAGTGATCCCACCATGAGTGCAGAGATCCCATCACAAATGCAGAGATCCCACCATGAGTACAGAGATCCAATTACAAGTACAGAGATCCCACCATGAGTGCAGAGATCCCATCACAAGTGGAGACATTCCACTATGAGTGCAGAGATCCCACCACAAGTGCAGAGATCCCACCATGAGTGCAAAGATCCCATCACAAGTGCAGAGATCCTACTGAGTGCAGAGATCCCACCATGAGAGCAGAGATCCCATCACAAGTAGAGAGATCCCACTATGAGTGCAGAGATCCCACCACAAGTGCAGAGATCCCATCACAAGTTGGGAGATCTAACTTTGAATGCAGAGATCCCACCATGAGCGCAGAGATCCTATCACAAGTGCAGAGATCCCACCATGAGTGCAAAGATCCTATCACAAGTAGAGAGATCCCACCACAAGTGCAGTGATCAAATCATGAATACAGAGATCCCACCACAAGTGCAGAGATCCCACGAGTGCAGAGATTCCACCATGAATGCAGAAATCCTATCACAAGGGCAGGGATCCCATCATGAGATCAGAGATCCCATCACAAGTGCAGAGATCCCACCATAAGTGCAGAGATCCCATCACAAGTGCAGAGATCCCACCACAAATGCAGAGATCCCATCACTAGTAGAGAGATCCCACTATGAGGGCAGAGATCCCACCATGAGCGCAGATACACCATCACAAGTACAAAGATCCCAACATGAGTGCAGAGATCCCACCATAAGTGCAGAGATCCCACCACAAGTGCAGAGATCCCGCCACAAGTGCAGAGATCATATCACAAGTGCAGAGATCCCTCCATAAGAGCAGAGATCACAAGTGCAGAGATCCCACCATAAGTAGAGAGATCCCACTATGAGTACAGAGATCCTACCATAAGTATTGAGATCCCACAATGAGTGCAGAGATCCCATCACAAGTGCAGAGATCCCACCATGAGTATAGAGATCCCACCACAAGTGCAGAGATCCCACCACAAGTACAGAGATCCCACCACAAGTGAAGAGATCCCATCATAAGTGCAGAGATCCCACCATAAGTGCAGTGATCCTATCACAAGGGCAGGATCCCACCATAAGTGCAAAGATCCCACCATAAGTGCAGAGATCTCATCACACATGCAGAGATACCACCATGAATGCAGAGATCCTATCACAAGTGCAGAGATCCCACCACAAGTGCAAATATCCCACCGTAAGTGCAAAGATCCCACCATAAGTGCAGAGATCCCATCACAAGTGCAGAGATCCCACCATGAGTATAGAAATCCCACCACATGTGCAGAGATTGCACCACAAGTGCAGAGATCCCACCACAAGTGAAGAGATCCCATCATAGGTGCAGAGATCCCACCATAAGTGCAGAGATCCCATCAAAAGTAGAGAGATCCCACTATGAGTGCAGAGATCCCACCACAAGTGCAGAGATCCCACCATGAGTACAGAGATCCCATCTCAAGTGGAGAGATCCCACAATAAGTGCAGAAAACCCACCATAAGTGCAGAGATCCCACCACAAATGCAGCGATCCCATCACAAGTAAAGAGATTCCACTATGAGTACACAGATCCCACCATGAGTGCAGAGATCCCACCATGAGTACAGAGATCCCATCACATGTGCAGAGATCCCACCAGGAGTGCAGAGATCCCATCACAAGTAGAGAGACCCCACCATGAGTAGAGGGATCCTACCACAAGGGCAGGGATCCCTTCATGAGAGCAGAGATCCCACAAGTGCAGAGATCCCACTTTGAATGCAGAGATCCTATCACAAGTGTAGAGATCCCACCACAAGTGCAGAGATCCCACCATAAGTGCAGTGATCCCATCACCAGTGCAGAGATCCCACCATGAAAGCAGAGATCCCATCACAAGTGACAAATTGAACTCTTACTCGCACTCACCAGGGACTTTTATCATCCATCTGAGGGCTGTTTTTGCTCTGTGTAAAGGCAACCGGCACTCCAGCCAATCGCGGTTGTGAAGGGCGGGACAGGGGCGGCACCTCACGGAGCGTCGAGCGGTTAGCGCTCTAGACCTCCGCTTCCTGGAGGGTATTTAGGCTGCAAGGAGGCGGACGCGTTTGCGGTAAGAGTTGGTGGCAGCTACTCCCCGCTGGGCGCCGAGCCTTATAACATTCAGAAAGCGTTTCGTTTTCAGAGGCATTTTAATCAGTTCTGGCGAGCTTTATTTTGTGCACTCGAGCTGTAGCTCGAATTTAAATAGTTTTTAATTAATGCAGTGACTGTATTTGTTTTTAGTATTCACCCTGACAAATTGAACTCTTATTCGCACTCACCAGGGACTTTTATCATCCATCTGAGGGCTGTTTTCGCTCTGTGTAAAGGCAACCGGCACTCCAGCCAATCGCGGTTGTGAAGGGCGGGACAGGGGCGGCACCTCACGGAGCGTCGAGCGGTTAGCGCTCTAGACCTCCGCTTCCTGGAGGGTATTTAGGCTGCGAGGAGGCGGACGCGTTTGCGGTAAGAGTTGGTGGCAGCTACTCCCCGCTGGGCGCCGAGCCTTATAACATTCAGAAAGCGTTTCGTTTTCAGAGGCATTTTAATCAGTTCTGGCGAGCTTTATTTTGTGTACTCGAGCTGTAGCTCGAATTTAAATAGTTTTTAATTAATGCAGTGACTGTATTTGTTTTTAGTATTCACCCTGACAAATTGAACTCTTACTCGCACTCACCAGGGACTTTTATCATCCATCTGAGGGCTGTTTTCGCTCTGTGTAAAGGCAACCGGCACTCCAGCCAATCGCGGTTGTGAAGGGCGGGACAGGGGCGGCACCTCACGGAGCGTCAGAGCGGTTAGCGCTCTAGACCTCCGCTTCCTGGAGGGTATTTAGCCACTCGTCGGCCCTAGCGCGCAGCGATGGCGCGCAGGGTAGGCGCCTTTGACTGTGCCGAAGACGAGCCTAAGACCAGCCCGTCTGTGCCCGTCCGGGCCAGGCCGGGTCACGGGGCAGGAATCGCTGCTACAGGTATGATCTCTGCGAATCAGCTAAGGGCGCTGCGCCCTAGTAGTAACGCGGAATGTACTGTCCTAAAACCTTCCCTAACGGGTACACAAGCATGTCCCCATTGTGCTTTTGCCCTATCTAATGTCCAGCCCTATCCAGAGGTCACACATACTCGTAAGTTATCTACTCAATCCCCTGACTATAACCCCTGTGTCTTCACTTTTTATACCGTTAATTGTAGATCCTTGCCCCAACATAAACTAGATATTTACCATCTGTTAGTTGAAGAAAAACCATGCGCGGTGTTTTTAACGGAGACCTGGCTGCATGAAAGCGCAGGTCCCGATGTAGCCGCTGCCTTACCCTCTACCTATGCTATTGCTAGAGTAGATAGAGTGAAACATGTTGGAGGCGGTATTGCTGTGATTTTCAACAGGGAGTTTAAATGTGACCTTGAATTGGTTAATATTCCTGGATGCGAAGCAGCATTTTTTAAAATTTCACTAAATCCAAACTTTATGTTCTCTGGTTTTTTAATTTACCGCCCACCTGGTAATAGTAATGCCTGGGCTGCAAATTTGGCTAATTTCATTTCGCCTTACTTTCTCAATGCCCAAAACCTAACTATATTGGGTGATTTAAATCTCCATTTGGAGGACAAGTCAAATAGTATTGCTGTGAACCTCTTGGAGTATTTTACTGCTCTGAATATGACACTGCGTAATGAGGGCCCCACTCACAAAGCAGGACATTTGTTGGACCCCATCATATCAAATATACAGGAGTTAAAATGGCTCAAAACTGACCCCATTTGTTGGTCTGACCATTTTTTAACTCTCTTTAGTATCACCCTTAGAGAACCCATGCAACCTTGTTCTACCCGGCCTCCGACCCTTATGAGAAATTGGAAAAGGCTGGACTTGACTGAGTTGCAGAACGCACTAAAGAAATCCCCCCCTGTCCTGGGCTGTGATATGGATAAAAATGCGCTGGAAACCCACACATGGTTGGAGAGGGCAGTTGACACTTGTCTACCTATTGCCAGGTGTAGAGGGAATGTACATCGCCCACCGGCTCCCTGGTACACTGAAGATCTCAAATTAGAAAAATCTAAGTGTAAGGCACTCGAACGGAAATGGCGCAAACATTATGATCCTCTAAAAAAAGAGATCTACCGTAAGGCCAGAAACCTCTATCATTCGGCCTGTACGAGAGCCAAAGCCGTTTATGTAACAGAGACTATTAACACTGCTGCTAACAAAGCAAGGACTCTTTTTAATACAGTCAAGGAACTAGCTGGAGCAAATTCTATGGCTGCTGCACGCCCCCTTACCACTCAAAAATGTCAAGATCTGGCCACCTATTTTGTGGAAAAGATTGAGAACATTATTGCCAACATCAACCCCCCATTGAAGGAGGGCAGAGAAGTCCCGCCTCTAGTTAGATCAGCAGGATGCCGACTTGACTCCTGGCCACTTATTACTTTGGAAACCTTGAAATCCTTAGTTATCTCCATTAAGTCAGGCTCTCCCTGTGACCCTCTCCCTATTAGCTTTTTAAGCCAACTTGATGACTCTGCTTTGAAGATCATTTCTGAGACATTAAATGCCTCTATTCATCTGGCAAAAGTCCCGGCGTCCTGGAAGCACGCCATGGTCAGCCCTCTGCTGAAGAAGCCTTCTGCTGATCCTGAGGTGCTGGCCAACTATCGTCCTATCTCCCTGCTGCCTGCTTTCTCAAAAATTTTGGAGAAACACATTCACGGTGTACTTACTACATTTACGGAGAATAACAACCTACTCCATTTCTCCCAGTCAGGTTTCAGGGCCGGACATTCCACTGAGTCCGCCCTCCTGGGAGTCACCGAGAAGATCAGGGGGCTTTTGGACGAGGGGCAAACGGTTGCACTTGTCCTGCTTGATCTAAGTGCAGCCTTCGACACCATCTCACACGACAGACTGCTTACCAGGCTGAGTGAGGATGGTGTCGGAGGGGCAGCACTGGACTGGATTAAATCCTATCTGTGCAACCGGACGTTTCAGATATCATCTTCGCAGGCTCAGTCAGACACCTTTGCTTCACCCCATGGTGTGCCCCAAGGCTCAATCCTGAGTCTGCTATTTTTTATTTTGTATCTCCGCCCTCTCGCTGATCTAGCAGAGCGAGTTGGTCTGCAACTCATGACCTATGCGGATGATTCGCAGATTATCTTTTCTCTCACCAATTCGGACTCTTCATCCCCCTCTGTGTTGAAACTAGGTCTTCATGAAGTCTTCAGCTGGATGTCAACGAACCAGCTGAAGCTCAACGGGGAGAAGATGGAGATTCTTCTCTTAGGCAAAAACAGAGACCTTTGGCAGGACACCCATTGGCCGCCATCCCTGGGCGCTTTTCCTATCCCAGCTACCCTTGTCAGAAATTTAGGCGTGCACATCGATGACACATTATCGATGAAACAGCAGGTCAACAAAGTGGCTGGTACTTGCTTCACTATCCTCAAATGGCTGCGGAAGATTATCTGGATGCTGCCTGTTTATACCCAGAAGACCGTAGTCAATGCCCTTATTACATCTCGGCTGGACTACGGTAACATCCTTTACCTGGGCTCCAACTTAGCCGTGATCAGGCGGCTTCAGCTAGTCCAGAACTCCGCAGCCAGGCTGTTGTGTAAAATCCCCAGGACAGCAAGGATTTCTAAGCACCTTAAGGACCTGCACTGGCTCAGGGTGGAGAACCGGGCTCGGTTCAAAGCCCTGAGCTATATGTTTAAAATAAAGGCAGGAACCGCACCAAAGTATTTGCAAAAATTAGTGAGGCCCTACTCTCCTGCACGTAATCTCCGTTCTTCTAATGGAGCAACTTTTGTGGTACCCAGATTTAAACTGGCCAGAGTGGGAGGGAGATCCTTTTCCTATCTGGGATCAGTTCTCTGGAACTCCCTTCCCCCAGCTCTACGAAAGGAAGGAAATGTTGCCAGTTTTAAGAAAAACGTTAAAACCTGGCTTTTCAACCAATAAATAATTGTGGTCTCTGGCCGTTTTGCTTTCTGTGTTGTTGGTTTCGTAGTCCTGGCGCCGGGAAACCCTTTGTGGGTATCTGTGCGCATTACAAATGCAAAAAATAAATAAATAAATAAATAAGTGCAGAGATCCCACCATGAGTATAGAGATCCCACCATGAGTGCAAAGATCCCACCACAAGTGCAGAGATCCCATCACCAGTGCAGAGATACCACCATGAGTGCAGAGATCCCACCATGAATGCAGAGATTCTATCACAAGTGCAGAGATCCCACCAAAAGTGCATAGATCCCACCACAGGTGCAGAGATGCCACCATGAATGCAAAGATCCCAACATAAGTGCAGAGATCCCATCACAAGTGCAGAGATACCTCCATGAGTGCAGATATCCCATCACAAGTACAGAGATTCTATCACAAGTGCAGAGATCCCACCACAAGTGCAGAGATCCCACCACAAGTACAGAGATCACACCATGAATGCAAAGATCCCAACACAAGTGCAGAGATCCCATCACAAGTGCAGAGATCCCACCACAAGTACAGAGATCACATCACAAAAGCAGAGATCCCATCACAAGTATAGAGATCCCACCACAAGTGCAGAGATCCCATCACAAGTGCAGAGATCCCACCATGAGTGCAGAGATCCCATCACAAGTGCAGAGATCCCACCATGAGTACGGAGATCCTATCACAAGTGCAGGGATCCCACCATGAGTGCAGAGATCCCATCAAAAGTAGAGAGATCTCACTATGAGTGCAGAGATCCCACCACAAGTGCAGTGATCCCACCATGAGTGCAGAGATCCCATCACAAGTAGAAAGAGCCCACCATGAGTGCAGAGATCCCATCACAAGTGCAGAGATCCCACCATGAATGCAGAGATCCCATCACAAGTGCAGAGATCCCGTCACAAGTGCAGAGATCCCACCACAAGTACAAAGATAGCATCACAAGTAGAGATCCCACTATGAGTGCAGAGATACCACCACAAGTGCAGAGATCCCACCATGAATGCACAGATCCCACCATGAGTGCAGAGATCCCATCACAAGTGCAGGGATCCCACCATGAGTGCAGAGATCCCATCAAAAGTAGAGAGATCTCACTATGAGTGCAGAGATCCCACCACATGTGCAGTGATCCCACCATGAGTGCAGAGATCCCATCACAAAAGCAGAGATCCCATCACAAGTATAGCGATCCCACCACAAGTGCAGAGATCCCATCACAAGTGTAGAGATCCCACCATGAGTGCAGAGATCCCATCACAAGTGCAGGGATCCCACCATGAGTGCAGAGATCCCATCAAAAGTAGAGAGATCTCACTATGAGTGCAGAGATCCCACCACAAGTGCAGTGATCCCACCATGAGTGCAGAGATCCCATCACAAATGCAGAGATCCCACCATGAATGCAGAGATCCCATCACAAGTGCAGAGATCCCATCACAAGTGCAGAGATCCCACCATAAGTACAAAGATCCCATCACAAGTAGAGAGATCCCACTATGAGTGCAGAGATACCACCACAAGTGCAGAGATCCCACCATGAATGCACAGATCCCACCATGATTGCAGAGATCCCATCACAATTCAAGGATCCCACCATAAGTGCAGAGATCCCATCACAAGTAGAGAGATCCCACTATGAGTGCAGAGACCCCACCACAAGTGCAGAGATCCCATCATGAGTATAGAGATCATATCTCAAGTGCAGAGACCCCACCATGAGTGCAGAGATCCCATTACATGTGCAGAGATCCCATCATAAGTGCAGAGATCCCACCACACGTGCAACGATCCCACTATCAATGCAGAGATCCTATCACAAGTGAAGAGATCCCACCACAAGTGCAAAGATCCCAGCATCAGTGCAGAGATCTCACCACACAAGCAGAGATCCCACCATGAATGCAGAGATCCTATCACAAGTGCAGAGATCCCATCACAAGTGCAAAGATCCCACCATAAGTGCAGAGATCCCACCATGAATGCAAAGATCCCAACACCAGTGCAGAGATCCCATCACAAGTGCAGAGATCCCACCACAAGTAAAGAGATCCCATCACAAGTACAGAGATCCTACCATGAGTGCAGAGATCCCATCACAAGTGCAGAGATCCCACCACAAGTGCAGATATCCCATCACAAGTAATGAGATCCCACTATGAGTGCAGAGATCCCATCACAAGTGCAGAGATCCCACCATAAGTAGAGAGATCCCACTATGAGAGCAGAAATCCCACCACAAGTGCAGAGATCCTACCATGAGTGCAGAGATCCCACTATGAGTACAGAGATCCCACCATGAGTACAGAGATCCCACCACAAGTACATAGATCCCATCTTAAGTAGAGAGATCCCACTATGAATACACAGATCCCAACATGAGTGTAGATATCCCACCACAAATGTAGAGATCTCATCACAAGTAGAGAGATCCCACTATGAGTATAGAGATCCCACCATAAGTCCAGAGAACCCACCATAAGTGCTGAGATCCCACCATGAGTGCAGAGATCCCATCACGAGTGCAGAGATCCCATCACAAGTGCAGAGATCCCACCACAAGTGCAGAGATCTCACCATGAGTGCAGGGATCCCATCACAAGTGCAGAGATCCCATCATGGGTACAGAGTTTCCATCACAAGTAGAAAGAGCCCACCATGAGTGCAGAGATCCCATCACAAGTGCAGAGATCCCACCATGAATGCAGAGATCCCATCACAAGTGCAGAGATCTCACTATGAGTGCAGAGATCCCACCACAAGTGCAGTGATCCCACCATGAGTGCAGAGATCCCATCACAAAAGCAGGGATCCCATCACAAGTATAGAGATCCCACCACAAGTGCAGAGATCCCATCACAAGTGCAGAGCTCCCACCATGAGTGCAGAGATCCCATCACAAGTACAGAGATCCCACCATGAGTATAGAGATCCTATCACAAGTGCAGGGATCCCACCATGAGTGCAGAGATCCCATCAAAAGTAGAGAGATCTCACTATGAGTGCAGAGATCCCACCACAAGTGCAGTGATCCCACCATGAGTGCAGAGATCCCATCACAAATGCAGAGATCCCACCATGAATGCAGAGATCCCATCACAAGTGCAGAGATCCCATCACAAGTGCAGAGATCCCACCACAAGTACAAAGATCCCATCACAAGTAGAGAGATCCTACTGTGAGTGCAGAGATACCACCACAAGTGCAGAAATCCCACCATGAATGCACAGAACCCACCATGAGTGCAGAGATCCCATCACAAGTGCAAGGATCCCACCATAAGTGCAGAGATCCCATCACAAGTAGAGAGATCCCACTATGAGTGCAGAGATCCCACCACAAGTGCAGAGATCCCATCATGAGTACAGAGATCCTATCTCAAGTGCAGAGATCCCACCATGAGTGCAGAGATCCCATCACATGTGCAGAGATCCCATCATAAGTGCAGAGATCCCACCACATGTGCAGAGATCCCACCATCAATGCAGAGATCCTATCACAAGTGAAGAGATCCCACCACAAGTGCAAATATCCCAGCATCAGTGCAGAGATCTCACCACACATGCAGAGATCCCACCATGAATGCAGAGATCCTATCACAAGTGCAGAGATCCCATCACAAGTGCAAAGATCCCACCATAAGTGCAGAGATCCCATCACAAGTGCAAAGATCCCACCGTAAGTGCATAGATCCCATCACAAGTGCAGAGATCCCACCATGAGTATAGAGATCCTACCACATGTGCAGAGATCCCACCACAAGTGCAGAGATCCCACCACAAGTGAAGAGATCCCACTATGAGTGCAGAGATCCCACCACAAGTGCAGAGATCCCACCATGAGTGCATAGATCCCACCACATGTGCAGAGATCCCATCACAAGTGCAGAGATCCCATCACAAGTGCAGAGATCCCACCATGAATGCAAAGATCCCAACACCAGTGCAGAGATCCCATCACAAGTGCAGAGATCCCACCACAAGTACAGAGATCCCATCACAAGTGCAGAGATCCTACCATGAGTGCAGAGATCCCATCACAAGTGCAGAGATCCCATCACAAGTGCAGATATCCCATCACAAGTAGTGAGATCCCACTATGAGTGCAGAGATCCCACCATGAGTGCAGATACACCATCACAAGTACAAAGATCCCACCATGAGTATAGAGATCCTACCACAAGTGCAGAGATCCCAACATGAGTGCAGATATCCCATCACAAGTGCAGAGATCCCACCATAAATGTAGAGATCTCATCACAAGTAGAGAGATCCCACTATGAGTATAGAGATCCCACCATAAGTGCAGAGAACCCACCATAAGTGCAGAGATCCCACCACAAGTGCAGAGATCCCATCACAAGTAGAGAGATTCCACTATGAGTACACAGATCCCATCATGAGTGCAGAGATCCCATCATGAGTGCAGAGATCCCATCACAAGTGCAGGGATCCCACCATAAGTGCAGAGATCCCATCAAAAGTAGAGAGATCTCACTATGAGTGCAGAGATCCCACCACAAGTGCAGTGATCCCACCATGAGTGCAGAGATCCCATCACAAAAGCAGAGATCCCATCACAAGTATAGAGATCCCACCACAAGTGCAGAGATCCCATCACAAGTGCAGAGATCCCACCATGAGTGCAGAGATCCCATCACAAGTGCAGAGATCCCACCATGAGTATGGAGATCCTATCACAAGTGCAGGGATCCCACCATGAGTGCAAAGATCCCATCAAAAGTAGAGAGATCTCACTATGAGTGCAGAGATCCCACCACAAGTGCAGTGATCCCACCATGAGTGCAGAGATCCCATCACAAATACAGAGATCCCACCATGAATGCAGAGATCCCATCAGAAGTGCAGAGATCCCATCACAAGTGCAGAGATCCCACCACAAGTACAAACATCCCATCACAAGTAGAGAGATCCCACTATGAGTGCGTAGATACCACCACAAGTGCAGAGATCCCACCATGAATGCACAGATCCCACCATGAGTGCAGAGATCCCATCACAAGTGCAAGGATCCCACCATAAGTGCAGAGATCCCATCACAAGTAGAGAGATCCCACTATGAGTGCAGAGATCCTATCTCAAGTGCAGAGATCCCACCATGAGTGCAGAGATCCCATCACATGTGCAGAGATCCCATCATAAGTGCAGAGATCCCATCACATGTGCAGAGATCCCACCATCAATGCAGAGATCCTATCACAAGTGAAGAGATCCCACCACAAGTGTAAAGATCACAGCATCAGTGCAGAGATCATACCACACATGCAGAGATCCCACCATGAATGCAGAGATCCTATCACAAGTGCAGAGATCCCATCACAAGTGCAAAGATCCCACCATAAGTGCAGAGATCCCATCACAAATGCAAAGATCCCACCATAAGTGCATAGATCCCACCATGAGTATAGAGATCCCACCATGAGTATAGAGATCCCACCACATGTGCAGAGATCCCACCACAAGTGCAGAGATCCCACCACAAGTGAAGAGATCCCACCACAAGTGCAGAGATCCCACCACAAGTGCAGAGATCCCACCACGAGTGCATAGATCCCACCACATGTGCAGAGATCCCACCACAAGTGCAGAGATCCCACCACAAGTGCAGAGATCCCACCATGAATGCAAATATCCCAACACCAGTGCAGAGATCCCATTACAAGTGCAGAGATCCCATCACAAGTACAGAGATCCTATCACAAGTGCAGAGATCCTACCATGAGTGCAGAGATCCCATCACAAGTGCAGAGATCCCACCACAAGTGCAGATATCCCATCACAAGTAGTGAGATACCACTATGAGTGCAGAGATCCCACCATGAGTGCAGATACACCATCACAAGTACAAAGATCCCACCATGAGTACAGAGATCCTACTACAAGTGCAGAGATCCCATCACGAGTGTAGATATCCCATCATGAGTGCAGAGATCCCACCACAAGTGCAGAGATCCCACCACAAGTGCAGAGATCCCATCACAAGTGCGGAGATCCCTCCATAGGAGCAGAGATCCCATCACAAGTGCAGAGATCCCACCATAAGTAGAGAGATCCCACTATGAGAGCAGAAATCCCACCACAAGTGCAGAGATCCCACCATGAGTGCAGAGATCCCACTATGAGTACAGAGATCCCACCATGAGTACAGAGATCCCACCACAAGTACAGAGATCCCATCATAAGTAGAGAGATCCCACTATGAGTATACAGATCCCAACATGAGTGCAGATATCCCATCACAAGTGCAGAGATCCCACCACAAATGTAGAGATCTCATCACAAGTAGAGAGATCCCACTATGAGTATAGAGATCCCACCATAAGTGCAGAGAACCCACCATAAGTGCAGAGATCCCACCACAAGTGCAGAGATCCCATCACAAGTAGAGAGATTCCACTATGAGTACACAGATCCCACCATGAGTGCAGAGATCCCATCACAAGTGCAGAGATCCCATCACAAGAGCAGAGATCCCACCATGAGTGCAGGGATCCCATCACAAGTGCAGAGATCCCACCATGAGTGCAGAGATCCCATCACAAGTAGAAAGAGCCCACCATGAGTGCAGAGATCCCATCACAAGTGCAGAGATCCCACCATGAATGCAGATATCCCATCACAAGTGCAGAGATCCCATCACAAGTGCAGAGATCCCACCACAAGTACAAAGATCCCATCACAAGTAGAGAGATCTCACTATGAGTGCAGAGATACCACCACAAGTGCAGAGATCCCACCATGAATGCACAGATCCCACCATGAGTGCAGAGATCCCATCACAAGTGCAAGGATCCCACCATAAGTGCAGAGATCCCATCACAAGTAGAGAGATCCCACTATGAGTGCAGAGATCCCACCACAAGTGCAGAGATCCCATCATGAGTACAGAGATCCTATCTCAAGTGCAGAGATCCCACCATGAGTGCAGAGATCCCATCACATGTGCAGAGATCCCACCATTAATGCACAGATCCCACCATGAGTGCAGAGATCCCATCACAAGGGCAAGGATCCCACCATAAGTGCAGAGATCCCATCACAAGTAGAGAGATCCCACTATGAGTGCAGAGATCCCACCACAAGTGCAGAGATCCCATCATGAGTACAGAGATCCTATCTCAAGTGCAGAGATCCCACCATGAGTGCAGAGATCCCATCACATGTGCAGAGATCCCATCATAAGTGCAGAGATCCCACCACACATGCAGAGTTCCCACCATCAATGCAGAGATCCTATCACAAGTGAAGAGATCCCACCACAAGTGCAAAGATCCCAGCATCAGTGCAGAGATCTCACCATATATGCAGAGATCCCACCATGAATGCAGAGATCCTATCACAAGTGCAGAGATCCCATCACAAGTGCAAAGATCCCACCATAAGTGCAGAGATCCCATCACAAGTGCAAAGATCCCACCATAAGTGCATAGATCCCATCACAAGTGCAAAGATCCCACCATAAGTGCAGAGATCCCATCACAAGTGCAGAGATCCACCATGAGTACAGAGATCCCATCACAAGTGCAGAGATCCCATCACAAGTAGAGAGATCCCACTATGAGTGCAGAGATCCCACTATGAGTGCAGATACATCATCACAAATACAAAGATCCCACCATGAGTGCAGAGATCCCACCATAAGTGCAGAGATCCTACCACAAGTGCAGAGATCCCTCCATGAGTGCAGAGATCCCACCACAAGTGCAGGGATCCTGCCACAAGTGCAGAGATCCCATCACAAGTGCAGAGATCCCTCCATAAGAGCAGAGATCCCATCACAAGTGCAAAGATCCTACCACAAGTAGTGAGATCCCACTATGAGTGCAGAGATCCCACCATGAGTGCAGATACACCATCACAAGTACAAAGATCCCACCATGAGTACGAAGATCCTACCACAAGTGCAGAGATCCCAACATGAGTGCAGATATCCCATCACAAGTGCAGAGATCCCACCACAAATGTAGAGATCTCATCACAAGTAGAGAGATCCCACTATGAGTATAGAGATCCCACCATAAGTGCAGAGAACCCACCATAAGTGCAGAGATCCCACCACAAGTGCAGAGATCCCATCACAAGTAGAGAGATTCCACTATGAGTACACAGATCCCACCAAGAGTGCAGAGATCCCATCATGAGTGCAGAGATCCCATCACAAGTGCAGGGATCCCACCATAAGTGCAGAGATCCCATCAAAAGTAGAGAGATCTCACTATGAGTGCAGAGATCCCACCACAAGTGCAGTGATCCCACCATGAGTGCAGAGATCCCATCACAAAAGCAGAGATCCCATCACAAGTATAGAGATCCCACCACAAGTACAAACATCCCATCACAAGTAGAGAGATCCCACTATGAGTGCAGAGATACCACCACAAGTGCAGAGATCCCACCATGAATGCACAGATCCCACCATGAGTGCAGAGATCCCATCACAAGTGCAAGGATCCCACCACAAGTGCAGAGATCCCACTATGAGTGCAGAGATCCCACCACAAGTGCAGAGATCCCACCATGAGTGCATAGATCCCACCACATGTGCAGAGATCCCATCACAAGTGCAGAGATCCCACCACAAGTGCAGAGATCCCACCATGAATGCAAAGATCCCAACACCAGTGTAGAGATCCCATCACAAGTGCAGAGATCCCACCACAAGTACAGAGATCCCATCACAAGTGCAGAGATCCTACCATGAGTGCAGAGATCCCATCACAAGTGCAGAGATCCCATCACAAGTGCAGATATCCCATCACAAGTAGTGAGATCCCACTATGAGTGCAGAGATCCCACCATGAGTGCAGATACACCATCACAAGTACAAAGATCCCACCATGAGTACAGAGATCCTACCACAAGTGCAGAGATCCCAACATGAGTGCAGATATCCCATCACAAGTGCAGAGATCCCACCACAAATGTAGAGATCTCATCACAAGTAGAGAGATCCCACTATGAGTATAGAGATCCCACCATAAGTGCAGAGAACCCACCATAGGTGCAGAGATCCCACCACAAGTGCAGAGATCCCATCACAAGTAGAGAGATTCCACTATGAGTACACAGATCCCACCAAGAGTGCAGAGATCCCATCATGAGTGCAGAGATCCCATCACAAGTGCAGGGATCCCACCATAAGTGCAGAGATCCCATCAAAAGTAGAGAGATCTCACTATGAGTGCAGAGATCCCACCACAAGTGCAGTGATCCCACCATGAGTGCAGAGATCCCATCACAAAAGCAGAGATCCCATCACAAGTATAGAGATCCCACCACAAGTGCAGAGATCCCATCACAAGTGCAGAGATCCCACCATGAGTGCAGAGATCCCATCACAAGTGCAGAGATCCCACCATGAGTACGGAGATCCTATCACAAATGCAGGGATCCCACCATGAGTGCAGAGATCCCATCAAAAGTAGAGAGATCTCACTATGAGTGCAGGGATCCCACCACAAGTGCAGTGATCCCACCATGAGTGCAGAGATCCCATCACAAATACAGAGATCCCACCATGAATGCAGAGATCCCATCACAAGTGCAGAGATCCCATCACAAGTGCAGAGATCCCACCACAAGTACAAACATCCCATCACAAGTAGAGAGATCCCACTATGAGTGCAGAGATACCACCACAAGTGCAGAGATCCCACCATGAATGCACAGATCCCACCATGAGTGCAGAGATCCCATCACAAGTGCAAGGATCCCACCATAAGTGCAGAGATCCCATCACAAGTAGAGAGATCCCACTATGAGTGCAGAGATCCTATCTCAAGTGCAGAGATCCCACCATGAGTGCAGAGATCCCATCACATGTGCAGAGATCCCATCATAAGTGCAGAGATCCCATCACATGTGCAGAGATCCCACCATCAATGCCGAGATCCTATCACAAGTGAAGAGATCCCACCACAAGTGCAAAGATCACAGCATCAGTGCAGAGATCATACCACACATGCAGAGATCCCACCATGAATGCAGAGATCCTATCACAAGTGCAGAGATCCCATCACAAGTGCAAAGATCCCACCATAAGTGCAGAGATCCCATCACAAATGCAAAGATCCCACCATAAGTGCATAGATCCCATCATGAGTATAGAGATCCCACCATGAGTATAGAGATCCCACCACATATGCAGAGATCCCACCACAAGTGCAGAGATCCCACCACAAGTGCAGAGATCCCACCACAAGTGAAGAGATCCCACCACAAGTGCAGAGATCCCACCACAAGTGCATAGATCCCACCACATGTGCAGAGATCCCACCACAAGTGCAGAGATCCCACCATAAGTGCAGAGATCCCACCATGAATGCAAATATCCCAACACCAGTGCAGAGATCCCATTACAAGTGCAGAGATCCCATCACAAGTACAGAGATCCTATCACAAGTGCAGAGATCCTACCATGAGTGCAGAGATCCCATCACAAGTGCAGAGATCCCACCACAAGTGCAGATATCCCATCACAAGTAGTGAGATACCACTATGAGTGCAGAGATCCCACCATGAGTGCAGATACACCATCACAAGTACAAAGATCCCACCATGAGTTCAGAGATCCTACTACAAGTGCAGAGATCCCATCACGAGTGTAGATATCCCATCATGAGTGCAGAGATCCCACCACAAGTGCAGAGATCCCACCACAAGTGCAGAGATCCCATCACAAGTGTGGAGATCCCTCCATAGGAGCAGAGATCCCATCACAAGTGCAGAGATCCCACCATAAGTAGAGAGATCCCACTATGAGAGCAGAAATCCCACCACAAGTGCAGAGATCCCACCATGAGTGCAGAGATCCCACTATGAGTACAGAGATCCCACCATGAGTACAGAGATCCCACCACAAGTACAGAGATCCCATCATAAGTAGAGAGATCCCACTATGAGTATACAGATCCCAACATGAGTGCAGATATCCCATCACAAGTGCAGAGATCCCACCACAAATGTAGAGATCTCATCACAAGTAGAGAGATCCCACTATGAGTATAGAGATCCCACCATAAGTGCAGAGAACCCACCATAAGTGCAGAGATCCCACCACAAGTGCAGAGATCCCATCACAAGTAGAGAGATTCCACTATGAGTACACAGATCCCACCATGAGTGCAGAGATCCCATCACAAGTGCAGAGATCCCATCACAAGAGCAGAGAGCCCACCATGAGTGCAGGGATCCCATCACAAGTGCAGAGATCCCACCATCAGTGCAGAGATCCCATCACAAGTAGAAAGAGCCCACCATGAGTGCAGAGATCCCATCACAAGTGCAGAGATCCCACCATGAATGCAGAGATCCCATCACAAGTGCAGAGATCCCATCACAAGTGCAGAGATCCCACCACAAGTACAAAGATCCCATCACAAGTAGAGAGATCCCACTATGAGTGCAGAGATACCACCACAAGTGCAGAGATCCCACCATGAATGCACAGATCCCACCATGAGTGCAGAGATCCCATCACAAGTGCAAAGATCCCACCATAAGTGCAGAGATCCCATCACAAGTAGAGAGATCCCACTATGAGTGCAGAGATCCCACCACAAGTGCAGAGATCCCATCATGAGTACAGAGATCCTATCTCAAGTGCAGAGATCCCACCATGAGTGCAGAGATCCCATCACATGTGCAGAGATCCCACCATGAATGCACAGATCCCACCATGAGTGCAGAGATCCCATCACAAGGGCAAGGATCCCACCATAAGTGCAGAGATCCCATCACAAGTAGAGAGATCCCACTATGAGTGCAGAGATCCCACCACATGTGCAGAGATCCCATCATGAGTACAGAGATCCTATCTCAAGTGCAGAGATCCCACCATGAGTGCAGAGATCCCATCACATGTGCAGAGATCCCATCATAAGTGCAGAGATCCCACCACACATGCAGAGTTCCCACCATCAATGCAGAGATCCTATCACAAGTGAAGAGATCCCACCACAAGTGCAAAGATCCCAGCATCAGTGCAGAGATCTCACCATATATGCAGAGATCCCACCATAAATGCAGAGATCTTATCACAAGTGCAGAGATCCCATCACAAGTGCAAAGATCCCACCATAAGTGCAGAGATCCCATCACAAGTGCAAAGATCCCACCATAAGTGCATAGATCCCATCACAAGTGCAAAGATCCCACCATAAGTGCAGAGATCCCATCACAAGTGCAGAGATCCACCATGAGTGCAGAGATCCCATCACAAGTGCAGAGATCCCATCACAAGTAGAGAGATCCCACTATGAGTGCAGAGATCCCACTATGAGTGCAGATACATCATCACAAATACAAAGATCCCACCATGAGTGCAGAGATCCCACCATATGTGCAGAGATCCTACCACAAGTGCAGAGATCCCTCCATGAGTGCAGAGATCCCACCACAAGTGCAGAGATCCTGCCACAAGTGCAGAGATCCCATCACAAGTGCAGAGATCCCTCCATAAGAGCAGAGATCCCATCACAAGTGCAGAGATCCTACCACAAGTAGTGAGATCCCACTATGAGTGCAGAGATCCCACCATGAGTGCAGATGCACCATCACAAGTACAAACATCCCACCATGAGTACGAAGATCCTACCACAAGTGCAGAGATCCCAACATGAGTGCAGATATCCCATCACAAGTGCAGAGATCCCACCACAAATGTAGAGATCTCATCACAAGTAGAGAGATCCCACTATGAGTATAGAGATCCCACCATAAGTGCAGAGAACCCACCATAAGTGCAGAGATCCCACCACAAGTGCAGAGATCCCATCACAAGTAGAGAGATTCCACTATGAGTACACAGATCCCACCAAGAGTGCAGAGATCCCATCATGAGTGCAGAGATCCCATCACAAGTGCAGGGATCCCACCATAAGTGCAGAGATCCCATCAAAAGTAGAGAGATCTCACTATGAGTGCAGAGATCCCACCACAAGTGCAGTGATCCCACCATGAGTGCAGAGATCCCATCACAAAAGCAGAGATCCCATCACAAGTATAGAGATCCCACCACAAGTGCAGAGATCCCATCACAAGTGCAGAGATCGCACCATGAGTGCAGAGATCCCATCACAAGTGCAGAGATCCCACCATGAGTACGGAGATCCTATCACAAGTGCAGGGATCCCACCATGAGTGCAGAGATCCCATCAAAAGTAGAGAGATCTCACTATGAGTGCAGAGATCCCACCACAAGTGCAGTGATCCCACCATGAGTGCAGAGATCCCATCACAAATACAGAGATCCCACCATGAATGCAGAGATCCCATCACAAGTGCAGAGATCCCATCACAAGTGCAGAGATCCCACCACAAGTACAAACATCCCATCACAAGTAGAGAGATCCCACTATGAGTGCAGAGATACCACCACAAGTGCAGAGATCCCACCATGAATGCACAGATCCCACCATGAGTGCAGAGATCCCATCACAAGTGCAAGGATCCCACCATAAGTGCAGAGATCCCATCACAAGTAGAGAGATCCCACTATGAGTGCAGAGATCCTATCTCAAGTGCAGAGATCCCACCATGAGTGCAGAGATCCCATCACATGTGCAGAGATCCCATCATAAGTGCAGAGATCCCATCACATGTGCAGAGATCCCACCATCAATGCAGAGATCCTATCACAAGTGAAGAGATCCCACCACAAGTGCAAAGATCACAGCATCAGTGCAGAGATCTTACCACACATGCAGAGATCCCACCATGAATGCAGAGATCCTATCACAAGTGCAGAGATCCCATCACAAGTGCAAAGATCCCACCATAAGTGCAGAGATCCCATCACAAATGCAAAGATCCCACCATAAGTGCATAGATCCCACCATGAGTATAGAGATCCCACCATGAGTATAGAGATCCCACCACATGTGCAGAGATCCCACCACAAGTGCAGAGATCCCACCACAAGTGAAGAGATCCCACTATGAGTGCAGAGATCCCACCACAAGTGCAGAGATCCCACCATGAGTGCATAGATCCCACCACATGTGCAGAGATCCCACCACAAGTGCAGAGATCCCACCACAAGTGCAGAGATCCCACCATGAATGCAAATATCCCAACACCAGTGCAGAGATCCCATCACAAGTGCAGAGATCCCATCACAAGTACAGAGATCCTATCACAAGTGCAGAGATCCTACCATGAGTGCAGATATCCCATCACAAGTGCAGAGATCCCACCACAAGTGCAGATATCCCATCACAAGTAGTGAGATACCACTATGAGTGCAGAGATCCCACCATGAGTGCAGATACACCATCACAAGTACAAAGATCCCACCATGAGTACAGAGATCCTACTACAAGTGCAGAGATCCCATCACGAGTGTAGATATCCCATCATGAGTGCAGAGATCCCACCACAAGTGCAGAGATCCCACCACAAGTGCAGAGATCCCATCACAAGTGCGGAGATCCCTCCATAGGAGCAGAGATCCCATCACAAGTGCAGAGATCCCACCATAAGTAGAGAGATCCCACTATGAGAGCAGAAATCCCACCACAAGTGCAGAGATCCCACCATGAGTGCAGAGATCCCACTATGAGTACAGAGATCCCACCATGAGTACAGAGATCCCACCACAAGTACAGAGATCCCATCATGAGTAGAGAGATCCTACTATGAGTACACAGATCCCAACATGAGTGCAGATATCCCATCACAAGTGCAGAGATCCCACCACAAATGTAGAGATCTCATCACAAGTAGAGAGATCCCACTATGAGTATAGAGATCCCACCATAAGTGCAGAGAACCCACCATAAGTGCAGAGATCCCACCACAAGTGCAGAGATCCCATCACAAGTAGAGAGATTCCACTATGAGTACACAGATCCCACCATGAGTGCAGAGATCCCATCACGAGTGCAGAGATCCCATCACGAGTGCAGATATCCCATCACAAGTGCAGAGATCCCATCACAAGTGCAGAGATCCCACCATGAGTGCAGGGATCCCATCACAAGTGCAGAGATCCCACCATGAGTGCAGAGATCCTATCACAAGTAGAAAGAGCCCACCATGAGTGCAGAGATCCCATCACAAGTGCAGAGATCGCATCACAAGTGCAGAGATCCCATCACAAGTGCAGAGATCCCATCACAAGTGCAGAGATCCCACCACAAGTACAAAGATCCCATCACAAGTAGAGAGATCCCACTATGAGTGCAGAGATACCACCACAAGTGCAGAGATCCCACCATGAATGCATAGATCCCACCATGAGTGCAGAGATCCCATCACAAGTGCAAGGATCCCACCATAAGTGCAGAGATCCCATCACAAGTAGAGAGATCCCACTATGAGTGCAGAGATCCCACCACAAGTGCAGAGATCCCATCATGAGTACAGAGATCCTATCTCAAGTGCAGAGATCCCACCATGAGTGCAGAGATCCCATCACATGTGCAGAGATCCCACCATGAATGCACAGATCCCACCATGATTGCAGAGATCCCATCACAAGTGCAAGGATCCCACCATAAGTGCAGAGATCCCATCACAAGTAGAGAGATCCCACTATGAGTGCAGAGATCCCACCACAAGTGCAGAGATCCCATCATGAGTACAGAGATCCTATCTCAAGTGCAGAGATCCCACCATGAGTGCAAAGATCCCATCACATGTGCAGAGATCCCATCATAAGTGCAGAGATCCCACCACACATGCAGAGTTCCCACCATCAATGCAGAGATCCTATCACAAGTGAAGAGATCCCACCACAAGTGCAAAGATCCCAGCATCAGTGCAGAGATCTCACCACACATGCAGAGATCCCACCATGAATGCAGAGATCCCACCATAAGTGCAAAGATCCCACCATAAGTGCAAAGATCCCACCATAAGTGCAGAGATCCCATCACAAGTGCAAAGATCCCACCATAAGTGCATAGATCCCATCACAAGTGCAAAGATCTCACCATAAGTGCAGAGATCCCATCACAAGCACAGAGATCCACCATGAGTGCAGAGATCCCATCACAAGTGCAGAGATCCCATCACAAGTAGAGAGATCCCACTATGAGTGCAAAGATCCCACTATGAGTGCAGATACATCATCACAAACACAAAGATCCCACTATGAGTGCAGAGATCCCACCATAAGTGCAGAGATCCTACCACAAGTGCAGAGATAACTCCATGAGTGCAGAGATCCCACCACAAGTGCAGAGATCCTGCCACAAGTGCAGAGATCCCATCACAAGTGCAGAGATCCCACCAAAAGTGCAAAGATCCCACCATAAGTGCAGAGATCTCACCACACTTGCAGAGATCCCACCATGAATGCAGAGATCCTATCACAAGTATAGAGATCCCACCACAAGTGCAAAGATCCCATCATAAGTGCAGAGATCCCATCACAAGTGCAAAGATCCCACCATAAGTGCATAGATCCCATCACAAGTACAGAGATCCCATCACAAGTGCAGAGATCCCACCACAAGTGCAGAAATCCCACCACAAGTGAAGAGATCCCACTATGAGTGCAGAGGTTCCACCACAATTGCAGAGATCCCACAGTGAGTGCATAGATCCCACCACATGTGCAGAGATCCCATCACAAGTGCAGAGATCCCACCACACGTGCAGAGATCCCACCATGAATGCAAAGATCCCAACACAAGTGCAGAGATCCCATCACAAGTGCAGAGATCCCACCACAAGTACAGAGATCCCATCACAAGTAGAGAGATCCCACTATGAGTGCAGAGATCCCACCATGAGTGCAGATATACCATCACAAGTACAAAGATCCCACCATGAGTGCAGAGATCCTACCACAAGTGCAGAGATCCCATCATGAGTGCAGATATCCCACCATGAGTGCAGAGATCCCACCACAAGTGCAGAGATCCCATCACAAGTGCAGAGATCCCTCCATAGGAGCAGAGATCCCATCACAAGTGCAGAGATCCCACCATAAGTAGAGAGATCCCACTATGAGAGCAGAAATCCCACCACAAGTGCAGAGGTCCCACCATGAGTGCAGAGATCCCACTATGAGTACAGAGATCCCACCATGAGTACAAAGATCCCACCACAAGTACAGAGATCCCATCATAAGTAGAGAGATCCCACTATGAGTATAGAGATCCCACCATAAGTGCAGAGAACCCACCATAAGTGCAGAGATCCCACCACAAGTGCAGAGATCCCATCACAAGTAGAGAGATTCCACTATGAGTACACAGATCCTACCTTGAGTGGAGAGATCCCATCATGAGTGCAGAGATCCCATCACAAGTGCAGAGATCCCATCACAAGTGCAGAGATCCCACCATGAGTGCAGGGATCCCATCACAAGTGCAGAGATCCCACCATGAGTGCAGAGATCCCATCACAAGTAGAAAGAGACCACCGTGAGTACAGAGATCCTGTCACAAGTGCAGAGATCCCACCATGAATACAGAGATCCCATCACAAGTGCAGAGATCCCATCACAAGTGCAGAGATCCCACCACAAGTACAAAGATCCCATCACAAGTAGAGAGATCCCACTATGAGTGCAGAGATACCACCACAAGTGTAGAGATCCCACCATGAATGCACAGATCCCACCATGAGTGCAGAGATCCCATCACAAGTGCAAGGATCCCACCATAAGTGCAGAGATCCCATCACAAGTAGAGAGATCTCACTATGAGTGCAGACATCCTATCACAAGTATAGAGATCCCACCACAAGTGCAAAGAACCCATCATAAGTGCAGAGATCCCATCACAAGTGCAAAGATCCCACCATAAGTGCATAGATCCCATCACAAGTACAGAGATCCCATCACAAGTGCAGAGATCCCACCACAAGTGCAGAGATCCCACCACAAGTGAAGAGATCCCACTATGAGTGCAGAGATCCCACCACAAGTGCAGAGATCCCATCATGAGTGCATAGATCCCACCACATGTGCAGAGATCCCATCACAAGTGCAGAGATATCACCACAAGTGCAGAGATCCCACCATGAATGCAAAGATCCCAACACAAGTGCAGAGATCCCATCACAAGTGCAGAGATCCCACCACAAGTGCAGAGATCCCATCACAAGTAGAGAGATCCCACTATGAGTGCAGAGATCCCACCATGAGTGCAGATATACCATCACAAGTACAAAGATCCCACCATGAGTGCAGAGATCCTACCACAAGTGCAGAGATCCCATCATGAGTGCAGATATCCCACCATGAGTGCAGAGATCCCACCACAAGTGCAGAGATCCCACCACAAGTGCAGAGATCCCATCACAAGTGTGGAGATCCCTCCATAGGAGCAGAGATCCCATCACAAGTGCAGAGATCCCACCATAAGTAGAGAGATCCCACTATGAGAGCAGAAATCCCACCACTAGTGCAGAGATCCCACCATGAGTGCAGAGATCCCACTATGAGTACAGAGATCCCACCATGAGTACAAAGATCCCACCACAAGTACAGAGATCCCATCATAAGTAGAGAGATCCCACTATGAGTACACAGATCCCAACATGAGTGCAGAGATCCCATCACAAGTGCAAAGATCCCACCACAAATGTAGATATCTCATCACAAGTAGAGAGATCCCACTATGAGTATAGAGATCCCATCATAAGTGCAGAGAACCCACCATAAGTGCAGAGATCCCATCACAAGTAGAGAGATTCCACTATGAGTACACAGATCCTACCTTGAGTGCAGAGATCCCATCACGAGTGCAGAGATCCCATCACAAGTGCAGAGATCCCATCACAAGTGCAGAGATCCCACCATGAGTGCAGGGATCCCATCACAAGTGCAGAGATCCCACCATGAGTGCAGAGATCCCATCACAAGAAGAAAGAGCCCACCATGAGTACCGAGATGCCATCACAAGTGCAGAGATCCCACCATGAATACAGAGATCCCATCACAAGTGCAGAGATCCCATCACAAGTGCAGAGATCCCACCACAAGTACAAAGATCTCATCACAAGTAGATAGATCCCACTATGAGTGCAGAGATACCACCACAAGTGTAGAGATCCCACCATGAATGCACAGATCCCACCATGAGTGCAGAGATCCCATCACAAGTGCAAGGATCCCACCATAAGTGAAGAGATCCCATCACAAGTAGAGAGATCCCACTATGAGTGCAGAGATCCCACCATGAGTGCAGATATACCATCACAAGTACAAAGATCCCACCACAAGTGCAGAGATCCCACCACAAGTGCAGAGATCCCACCACAAGTGCAGAGATCCCACCATGAATGCAAAGATCCCAACACAAGTGTAGAGATCCCATCACAAGTGCAGAGATCCCACCACAAGTACAGAGATCCCACCACAAGTGCAGAGATCCCATCACAAGTGTGGAGATCCCTCCATAGGAGCAGAGATCCCATCACAAGTGCAGAGATCCTACCATAAGGAGAGAGATCCCACTATGAGAGCAGAAATCCCACCACAAGTGCAGAGTTCCCACCATGAGTGCAGAGATCCCACTATGAGTACAGAGATCCCACCATGAGTACAAAGATCCCACCACAAGTACAGAGATCCCATCATAAGTAGAGAGATCCCACTATGAGTACACAGATCCCAACATGAGTGCAGAGATCCCATCACAAGTGCAGAGATCCCACCACAAATGTAGATATCTCATCACAAGTAGAGAGATCCCACTATGAGTATAGGGATCCCACCATAAGTGCAGAGAACCCACCATAAGTGCAGAGATCCCACCACAAGTGCAGAGATCCCATCACAAGTAGAGAGATTCCACTATGAGTACACAGATCCTACCTTGAGTGCAGAGATCCCATCACAAGTGCAGAGATCCCATCACAAGTGCAGAGATCCCACCAGGAGTGCAGGGATCCCATCACAAGTGCAGAGATCCCACCATGAGTGCAGAGATCCCATCACAAGTAGAAAGAGCCCACTATGAGTACAGAGATCCCATCACAAGTGCAGAGATCCCACCATGAATGCAGAGATCCCATCACAAGTGCAGAGATCCCATCACAAGTGCAGCGATCCCATCACAAGTACAAATATCCCATCACAAGTAGAGAGATCCCACTATGAGTTCAGAGATACCACCACAAGTGCAGAGATTCCACCATGAATGCACAGATCCCACCATGAGTGCAGAGATCCCATCACAAGTGCAGGGATCCCACCATGAGTGCAGAGATCCCATCAAAAGTAGAGAGATCTCACTATGAGTGCAGAGATCCCACCACAAGTGCAGTGATCCACCATGAGTGCAGAGATCCCATCACAAAAGCAGATATCCCATCACAAGTATAGAGATCCCACCACAAGTGCAGAGATCCCATCACAAGTGCAGAGATCCCACCATGAGTGCAGAGATCCCATCACAAGTGCAGAGATCCCACCATGAGTACGGATATCCTATCACAAGTGCAGGGATCCCACCATGAGTGCAGAGATCCCATCAAAAGTAAAGAGATCTCACTATTAGTGCAGAGATCCCACCACAAGTGCAGTGATCCCGCCATGAGTGCAGAGATCCCATCACAAATGCAGAGATCCCACCATGAGTACAGAGATTCCATCACAAGTGCAGAGATCCTACCATGAGTGCAGAGATCCCATCACAAGTGGAGACATGCCACTATAAGTGCAGAGATCCTACCACAAGTGCAGAGATCCCACCATGAGTGCAAATATCCCATCACAAGTGCAGAGATCCCACTGAAAGGAGAGATCCCATCACAAGTACAGAGATCCCACCATGAGAGCAAAGATCCCATCATAAGTAGAGAGATCCCACTATGAGTGCAGAGATCCCACCACAAGTGCAGAGATCCCATCACAAGTTGGGAGATCTAACTTTGAATGCAGAGATCCCACCATGAGTGCAGAGATCCTATCACAAGTGCAGAGATCCCACCATGAGTGCAAAGATCCTATCACAAGTAGAGAGATCCCACCACAAGTGCAGAGATCCCATCACAAGTGCAGAGATCCCACCATAAGTGCAGAGATCCCATCACGAGTGCAGATATCCCACCATGAGTGCAGAGATCCCACCACTAGTGCAGAGATCCCACCACAACTGCAGAGATCCCATCACAAGTGCAGAAATCCCTCCATAGGAGCAGAGATATCATCACAAGTGCAGAGATCCCACCATAAGTAGAGAGATCCCACTATGAGAGCAGAAATTCCACCACAAGTGCAGCGATCCCACCATGAGTGCAGAGATCCCACTATGAGTACAGAGATCCCACCATGAGTACAGAGATCCCACCACAAGTACAGAGATCCCATCATAAGTAGAGAGATCCCACTATGAATACACAGATCCCAACATGAGTGCAGATATCCCATCACAAGTGCAGAGATCCCACCACAAATGTAGAGATCTCATCACAAGTAGAGAGATCCCACTATGAGTATAGAGAACCCACCAAAAGTGCAGAGAACCCACCATAAGTGCAGAGATCCCACCACAAGTGCAGAGATCCCATCACAAGTAGAGAGATTCCACTATGAGTACACAGCTCCCACAATGAGTGCAGAGATCCCATCACAAGTGCAGAGATCCCACCACAAGTGCAGAGATCCCACCATGAGTGCAGGAATCCCATCACAAGTAGAAAGAGCCCACCATGAGTGCAGAGATCCCATCACAAGTGCAGAGATCCCACCATGAATGCAGAGATCCCATCACAAGTGCAGAGATCCCACCACAAGTGCAGAGATCCCACCATGAGTGCAGAGATCCCATCACAAGTAGAAAGAGCCCACCATGAGTGCATAGATCCCATCACAAGTGCAGAGATCCCACCATGAATGCAGAGATCCCATCACAAGTGCAGAGATCCCATCACAAGTGCAGAGATCCCACCACAAGTACAAAGATAGCATCACAAGTAGGGAGTAACCACTATGAGTGCAGAGATACCACCACAAGTGCAGAGATCCCACCATGAATGCACAGATCCCACCATGAGTGCAGAGATCCCATCACAAGTGCAGGGATCCCACCATGAGTGCAGAGATCCCATCAAAAGTAGAAAGATCTCACTATGAGTGCAGAGATCCCACCACAAGTGCAGTGATCCCATAATGAGTGCAGAGATCCCATCACAAAAGCAGATATCCCATCACAAGTATAGAGATCCCACCACAAGTGCAGAGATCCCATCACAAGTGCAGAGATCCCACCATGAGTGCAGAGATCTCATCACAAGTGCAGAGATCCCACCAAGAGTATGGAGATCCTATCACAAGTGCAGGGATCCCACCATGAGTGCAGAGATCCCACCACAAGTGCAGTGATCCCACCATGAGTGCAGAGATCCCATCACAAATGCAGAGATCCCACCATGAATGCAGAGATCCCATCACAAGTGCAGAGATCCCATCACAAGTGCAGAGATCCCACCACAAGTACAAAGATCCCATCACAAGTAGAGAGATCCCACTATGAGTGCAGAGATACCACCACAAGTGGAGAGATCCCACCATGAATGCAGAGATCCCACCATGAATGCAGAGATCCCATCAAAAGTGCAAGGATCCCACCATAAGTGCAGAGATCCCATCACAAGTAGAGAGATCCCACTATGAGTGCAGAGATCCCACCACAAGTGCAGAGATCCCATCATGAGTACAGAGATCCTATCTCAAGTGCAGAGATCCCACCATGAGTGCAGAGATCCCATCACATGTGCAGAGATCCCATCATAAGTGCAGAGATCCCACCACACGTGCAGAGATCCCACCATCAATGCAGAGATCCTATCACAAGTGAAGAGATCCCACCCCAAGTGCAAAGATCCCAGCATTAGTGCAGAGATCTCACCACACATGCAGAGATCCCACCATGAATGCAGAGATCCTATCACAAGTGCAGAGATCCCATCACAAGTGCAAAGATCCCACCATAAGTGCAGAGATCCCATCACAAGTGCAAAGATCCCACCGTAAGTGCATAGTTCCCATCACAAGTGCAGAGATCCCACCACATGTGCAGAGATCCCACCACATGTGCAGAGATCCCACCACAAGTGAAGAGATCCCACTATGAGTTCAGAGATCCCACCACAAGTGCAGAGATCCCACCATGAATGCATAGATCCCATCACATGTGCAAAGATCCCATCACAAGTGCAGAGATCCCACCACAAGTGCAGAGATCCCACCATGAATGCAAAGATCCCAACACCAGTGCAGAGATCCCATCACAAGTGCAGAGATCCCACCACAAGTACAGAGATCACATCACAAGTGCAGAGATCCTACCATGAGTGCAGAGATCCCACCACAAGTGCAGAGATCCCATCACAAGTGCGGAGATCCCTCCATAGGAGCAGAGATCCTATCACAAGTGCAGAGATCCCACCATAAGTAGAGAGATCCCACTATGAGAGCAGAAATCCCACCACAAGTGCAGAGATCCCACCATGAGTGCAGAGATCCCACTATGAGTACAGAGATCCCACCATGAGTACAGAGATCCCACCACAAGTACAGAGATCCCATCATAAGTAGAGAGATCCCACTATGAGTACACAGATCCCAACATGAGTGCAGATATCCCATCACAAGTGCAGAGATCCCACCACAAATGTAGAGATCTCATCACAAGTAGAGAGATCCCACTATGAGTGCAGAGATCCCACCACACGTGCAGAGATCCCACCATCAATGCAGAGATCCTATCACAAGTGAAGAGATCCCACCACAAGTCCAAAGATCCCAGCATCAGTGCAGAGATCTCACCACACATGCAGAGATCCTACCATGAATGCAGAGATCCCATCACAAGTGCAGAGATCCCATCACAAGTGCAGAGATCCCACCACAAGTACAAAGATCCCATCACAAGTAGAGAGATCCCACTATGAGTGCAGAGATACCACCACAAGTGCAGAGATCCCACCATGAATGCACAGATCCCACCATGAGTGCAGAGATCCCATCACAAGTGCAAGGATCCCACAATAAGTGCAGAGATCCCATCACAAGTAGAGAGATCCCACTATGAGTGCAGAGATCCCACCATAAGTGCAGACATCCCATCATGAGTACAGAGATCCCATCTCAAGTGCATAGATCCCATCATGAGTGCAGAGATTCCATCACATGTGCAGAGATCCCATCATAAGTGCAGAGATCCCATCATAAGTGCATAGATCCCATCATGAGTGCAGAGATTCCATCACATGTGCAGAGATCCCATCATAAGTGCAGAGATCCCACCACACATGCAGGGATCCCACCATCAATACAGAGATCCTATCACAAGTGCAGAGATCCCATCACAAGTGCAAAGATCCCACCATAAGTGCAGAGATCCCATCACAAGTGCAAAGATCCCACCGTAAGCGCATAGATCCCATCACAAGTGCAGAGATCCCATCATGAGTATAGAGATCCCACCACATGTGCAGAGATCCCACCACAAGTGCAGAGATCCCACCACAAGTGAAGAGATCCCACTATGAGTGCAGAGATCCCACCACAAGTGCAGAGATCCCACCATGAATGCATAGATCCCACCACATGTACAGAGATCCCATCACAAGTGCAGAGATCCCACCACAAGTGCAGAGATCCCACCATGAATACAAAGATCCCAACAAAAGTGCAGAGATCCCATCACAAGTGCAGAGATCCCACCACAAGTACAGAGATCCCATCACAAGTGCAGAGATCCTACCATGAGTGCAGAGATCCCACCATAAGTGCAGAGATCCCATCACAAGTGTGGAGATCCCTCCATAGGAGCAGAGATCCCATCACAAGTGCAGAGATCCCACCATGAGTGCAGAGATCCCACCATGAGTACAGAGATGCCACCACAAGTACAGAGATCCCATCATAAGTAGAGAGATCCCACTATGAGTACACAGATCCCAACATGAGTGCAGATATCCCATCACATGAGCAGAGATCCCACCGCAAATGTAGAGATCTCATCACAAGTAGAGAGATCCCACTATGAGTATAGAGATCCCACCATAAGTGCAGAGAACCCACCATAAGTGCAGAGATCCCACCACAAGTGCAGAGTTCCCACCACAAGTAGAGAGATTCTACTATGAGTACACAGATCCCACCATGAGTGCAGAGATCCCATCATGAGTGCAGAGATCCCATCACAAGTGCAGGGATCCCACCATGAGTACAGAGATCCCATCAAAAGTAGAGAGATCTCACTATGAGTGCAGAGATCCCACCACAAGTGCAGTGATCCCACCATGAGTGCAGAGATCCCATCACAAAAGCAGAGATCCCATCACAAGTATAGAGATCCCACCACAAGTGCAGAGATCCCATCACAAGTGCAGAGATCCCACCACCTATGCAGAGATTCCACCATGAATGCAGAGATCCTATCACAAGTGCAGAGATCCCACCAAAAGTGCAAAGATCCCACCATAAGTGCAGAGATCTCACCACACATGCAGATATCCCACCATTAATGCAGAGATCCTATCACAAGTATAGAGATCCCACCACAAGTGCAAAGATCCCATCATAAGTGCAGAGATCCCATCACAAGTGCAAAGATCCCACCATAAGTGCACAGATCCCATCACAAGTACAGAGATCCCATCACAAGTGCAGAGATCCCACCACAAGTGTAGAAACCCCACCACAAGTGAAGAGATCCCACTATGAGTGCAGAGATCCCACCACAATTGCAGAGATCCCACCGTGAGTGCATAGATCCCACCACATGTGCAGAGATCCCATCACAAGTGCAGAGATCCCACCACAAGTGCAGAGATCCCACCATGAATGCAAAGATCCCAACACAAGTGCAGAGATCCCATCACAAGTGCAGAGATCCCACCACAAGTACAGAGATCCCATCACAAGTAGAGAGATCCCACTATGAGTACAGAGATCCCACCATGAGTGCAGATATACCATCACAAGTACAAAGATCCCATCATGAGTGCAGAGATCCTACCACAAGTGCAGAGATCCCATCATGAGTGCAGATATCCCACCATGAGTGCAGAGATCCCACCACAAGTGCAGAGATCCCACCACAAGTGCAGAGATCCCATCACAAGTGTGGAGATCCCTCCATAGGAGCAGAGATCCCATCACAAGTGCAGAGATCCCACCATAAGTAGAGAGATCCCACTATGAGAGCAGAAATCCCACCACAAGTGCAGAGGTCCCACCATGAGTGCAGAGATCCCACTATGAGTACAGAGATCCCACCATGAGTACAAAGATCCCACCACAAGTACAGAGATCCCATCATAAGTAGAGAGATCCCACTATGAGTATAGAGATCCCACCATAAGTGCAGATAACCCACCATAGGTGCAGAGATCCCACCACAAGTGCAGAGATCCCATCACAAGTAGAGAGATTCCACTATGAGTACACAGATCCCATCACAAGTGCAGAGATCCCATCACAAGTGCAGAGATCCCATCACAAGTGCAGAGATCCCATCACAAGTGCAGAGATCCCACCATGAGTGCAGAGATCCCACCATGAGTGCAGAGATCCCATCACAAGTAGAAAGAGCCCACCATGAGTACAGAGATCCTGTCACAAGTGCAGAGATCCCACCATGAATACAGAGATCCCATCACAAGTGCAGAGATCCCATCACAAGTGCAGAGATCCCACCACAAGTACAAAGATCCCATCACAAGTAGAGAGATCCCACTATGAGTGCAGAGATACCACCACAAGTGTAGAGATCCCACCATGAATGCACAGATCCCACCATGAGTGCAGAGATCCCATCACAAGTGCAAGGATCTCACCATAAGTGCAGAGATCCCATCACAAGTAGAGAGATCCCACTATGAGTGCAGACATCCTATCACAAATATAGAGATCCCACCACAAGTGCAAAGAACCCATCATAAGTGCAGAGATCCCATCACAAGTGCAAAGATCCCACCATAAGTGCATAGATCCCATCACACGTACAGAGATCCCATCACAAGTACAGAGATCCCACCACAAGTGCAGAGATCCCACCACAAGTGAAGAGATCCCACTATGAGTGCAGAGATCCCACCACAAGTGCAGAGATCCCACCATGAGTGCATAGATCCCACCACATGTGCAGAGATCCCATCACAAGTGCAGAGATCCCACCACAAGTGCAGATATCCCACCATGAATGCAAAGATCCCAACACAAGTGCAGAGATCCCATCACAAGTGCAGAGATCCCACCACAAGTACAGAGATCCCATCACAAGTGCAGAGATCCCAACACAAGTGCAGAGATCCCCTCACAAGTAGAGAGATCCCACTATGAGTGCAGAGATCCCACCATGAGTGCAGATATACCATCACAAGTACAAAGATCCCACCATGAGTGCAGAGATCCTACCACAAGTGCAGACATCCCATCATGAGTGCAGATATCCCACCATGAGTGCAGAGATCCCACCACAAGTGCAGAGATCCCACCACAAGTGCAGAGATCCCATCACAAGTGCCGAGATCCCTCCATAGGAGCAGAGATCCCATCACAAGTGCAGAGATCCCACCATAAGTAGAGAGATCCCACTATGAGAGCAGAAATCCCACCACAAGTGCAGAGATCCCACCATGAGTGCAGAGATCCCACTATGAGTACAGAGATCCCACCATGAGTACAAAGATCCCACCACAAGTACAGAGATCCCATCATAAGTAGAGAGATCCCACTATGAGTATAGAGATCCCACCATAAGTGCAGATAACCCACCATAGGTGCAGAGATCCCACCACAAGTGCAGAGATCCCATCACAAGTAGAGAGATTCCACTATGAGTACACAGATCCCATCACAAGTGCAGAGATCCCATCACAAGTGCAGAGATCCCATCACAAGTGCAGAGATCCCATCACAAGTGCAGAGATCCCACCATGAGTGCAGAGATCCCACCATGAGTGCAGAGATCCCATCACAAGTAGAAAGAGCCCACCATGAGTACAGAGATCCTGTCACAAGTGCAGAGATCCCACCATGAATACAGAGATCCCATCACAAGTGCAGAGATCCCATCACAAGTGCAGAGATCCCACCACAAGTACAAAGATCCCATCACAAGTAGAGAGATCCCACTATGAGTGCAGAGATACCACCACAAGTGTAGAGATCCCACCATGAATGCACAGATCCCACCATGAGTGCAGAGATCCCATCACAAGTGCAAGGATCTCACCATAAGTGCAGAGATCCCATCACAAGTAGAGAGATCCCACTATGAGTGCAGACATCCTATCACAAATATAGAGATCCCACCACAAGTGCAAAGAACCCATCATAAGTGCAGAGATCCCATCACAAGTGCAAAGATCCCACCATAAGTGCATAGATCCCATCACACGTACAGAGATCCCATCACAAGTACAGAGATCCCACCACAAGTGCAGAGATCCCACCACAAGTGAAGAGATCCCACTATGAGTGCAGAGATCCCACCACAAGTGCAGAGATCCCACCATGAGTGCATAGATCCCACCACATGTGCAGAGATCCCATCACAAGTGCAGAGATCCCACCACAAGTGCAGATATCCCACCATGAATGCAAAGATCCCAACACAAGTGCAGAGATCCCATCACAAGTGCAGAGATCCCACCACAAGTACAGAGATCCCATCACAAGTGCAGAGATCCCAACACAAGTGCAGAGATCCCCTCACAAGTAGAGAGATCCCACTATGAGTGCAGAGATCCCACCATGAGTGCAGATATACCATCACAAGTACAAAGATCCCACCATGAGTGCAGAGATCCTACCACAAGTGCAGAGATCCCATCATGAGTGCAGATATCCCACCATGAGTGCAGAGATCCCACCACAAGTGCAGAGATCCCACCACAAGTGCAGAGATCCCATCACAAGTGCGGAGATCCCTCCATAGGAGCAGAGATCCCATCACAAGTGCAGAGATCCCACCATAAGTAGAGAGATCCCACTATGAGAGCAGAAATCCCACCACAAGTGCAGAGATCCCACCATGAGTGCAGAGATCCCACTATGAGTACAGAGATCCCACCATGAGTACAAAGATCCCACCACAAGTACAGAGATCCCTTCATAAGTAGAGAGATCCCACTATGAGTACACAGATCCCAACATGAGTGCAGAGATCCCACCACATGTGCAGAGATCCCATCACAAGTGCAGAGATCCCACCACAAGTGCAGAGATCCCACCATGAATGCAAAGATCCCAACACAAGTGCAGAGATCCCATCACAAGTGCAGAGATCCCACCACAAGTACAGAGATCCCATCACAAGTAGAGAGATCCCACTATGAGTACAGAGATCCCACCATGAGTGCAGATATACCATCACAAGTACAAAGATCCCATCATGAGTGCAGAGATCCTATCACAAGTGCAGAGATCCCATCACAAGTGCAAAGATCCCACCATAAGTGCAGAGATCCCATCACAAGTGCAAAGATCCCACCGTAAGCACATAGATCCCATCACAAGTGCAGAGATCCCACCATGAGTATAGAGATCCCACCACATGTGCAGAGATCCCACCACAAGTGCAGAGATCCCACCACAAGTGAAGAGATCCCACTATGAGTGCAGAGATCCCACCACAAGTGCAGAGATCCCACCATGAATGCATAGATCCCACCACATGTACAGAGATCCCATCACAAGTGCAGAGATCCCACCACAAGTGCAGAGATCCCACCATGAATACAAAGATCCCAACAAAAGTGCAGAGATCCCATCACAAGTGCAGAGATCCCACCACAAGTACAGAGATCCCATCACAAGTGCAGAGATCCTACCATGAGTGCAGAGATCCCACCATAAGTGCAGAGATCCCATCACAAGTGTGGAGATCCCTCCATAGGAGCAGAGATCCCATCACAAGTGCAGAGATCCCACCATGAGTGCAGAGATCCCACCATGAGTACAGAGATGCCACCACAAGTACAGAGATCCCATCATAAGTAGAGAGATCCCACTATGAGTACACAGATCCCAACATGAGTGCAGATATCCCATCACATGAGCAGAGATCCCACCGCAAATGTAGAGATCTCATCACAAGTAGAGAGATCCCACTATGAGTATAGAGATCCCACCATAAGTGCAGAGAACCCACCATAAGTGCAGAGATCCCACCACAAGTGCAGAGATCCCATCACAAGTAGAGAGATTCCACTATGAGTACACAGATCCCACCATGAGTGCAGAGATCCCATCATGAGTGCAGAGATCCCATCACAAGTGCAGGGATCCCACCATGAGTGCAGAGATCCCATCAAAAGTAGAGAGATCTCACTATGAGTGCAGAGATCCCACCACAAGTGCAGTGATCCCACCATGAGTGCAGAGATCCCATCACAAAAGCAGAGATCCCATCACAAGTATAGAGATCCCACCACAAGTGCAGAGATCCCATCACAAGTGCAGAGATCCCACCACCTATGCAGAGATTCCACCATGAATGCAGAGATCCTATCACAAGTGCAGAGATCCCACCAAAAGTGCAAAGATCCCACCATAAGTGCAGAGATCTCACCACACATGCAGAGATCCCACCATTAATGCAGAGATCCTATCACAAGTATAGAGATCCCACCACAAGTGCAAAGATCCCATCATAAGTGCAGAGATCCCATCACAAGTGCAAAGATCCCACCATAAGTGCACAGATCCCATCACAAGTACAGAGATCCCATCACAAGTGCAGAGATCCCACCGCAAGTGTAGAAACCCCACCACAAGTGAAGAGATCCCACTATGAGTGCAGAGATCCCACCACAATTGCAGAGATCCCACCGTGAGTGCATAGATCCCACCACATGTGCAGAGATCCCATCGCAAGTGCAGAGATCCCACCACAAGTGCAGAGATCCCACCATGAATGCAAAGATCCCAACACAAGTGCAGAGATCCCATCACAAGTGCAGAGATCCCACCACAAGTACAGAGATCCCATCACAAGTAAAGAGATCCCACTATGAGTACAGAGATCCCACCATGAGTGCAGATATACCATCATAAGTACAAAGATCCCATCATGAGTGCAGAGATCCTACCACAAGTGCAGAGATCCCATCATGAGTGCAGATATCCCACCATGAGTGCAGAGATCCCACCACAAGTGCAGAGATCCCACCACAAGTGCAGAGATCCCATCACAAGTGCGGAGATCCCTCCATAGGAGCAGAGATCCCATCACAAGTGCAGAGATCCCACCATAAGTAGAGAGATCCCACTATGAGAGCAGAAATCCCACCACAAGTGCAGAGGTCCCACCATGAGTGCAGAGATCCCACTATGAGTACAGAGATCCCACCATGAGTACAAAGATCCCACCACAAGTACAGAGATCCCATCATAAGTAGAGAGATCCCACTATGAGTATAGAGATCCCACCATAAGTGCAGATAACCCACCATAGGTGCAGAGATCCCACCACAAGTGCAGAGATCCCATCACAAGTAGAGAGATTCCACTATGAGTACACAGATCCCATCACAAGTGCAGAGATCCCATCACAAGTGCAGAGATCCCATCACAAGTGCAGAGATCCCATCACAAGTGCAGAGATCCCACCATGAGTGCAGAGATCCCACCATGAGTGCAGAGATCCCATCACAAGTAGAAAGAGCCCACCATGAGTACAGAGATCCTGTCACAAGTGCAGAGATCCCACCATGAATACAGAGATCCCATCACAAGTGCAGAGATCCCATCACAAGTGCAGAGATCCCACCACAAGTACAAAGATCCCATCACAAGTAGAGAGATCCCACTATGAGTGCAGAGATACCACCACAAGTATAGAGATCCCACCATGAATGCACAGATCCCACCATTAGTGCAGAGATCCCATCACAAGTGCAAGGATCTCACCATAAGTGCAGAGATCCCATCACAAGTAGAGAGATCCCACTATGAGTGCAGACATCCTATCACAAATATAGAGATCCCACCACAAGTGCAAATAACCCATCATAAGTGCAGAGATCCCATCACAACTGCAAAGATCCCACCATAAGTGCATAGATCCCATCACACGTACAGAGATCCCATCACAAGTACAGAGATCCCACCACAAGTGCAGAGATCCCACCACAAGTGAAGAGATCCCACTATGAGTGCAGAGATCCCACCACAAGTGCAGAGATCCCACCATGAGTGCATAGATCCCACCACATGTGCAGAGATCCCATCACAAGTGCAGAGATCCCACCACAAGTGCAGATATCCCACCATGAATGCAAAGATCCCAACACAAGTGCAGAGATCCCATCACAAGTGCAGAGATCCCACCACAAGTACAGAGATCCCATCACAAGTGCAGAGATCCCAACACAAGTGCAGAGATCCCCTCACAAGTAGAGAGATCCCACTATGAGTGCAGAGATCCCACCATGAGTGCAGATATACCATCACAAGTACAAAGATCCCACCATGAGTGCAGAGATCCTACCACAAGTGCAGACATCCCATCATGAGTGCAGATATCCCACCATGAGTGCAGAGATCCCACCACAAGTGCAGAGATCCCACCACAAGTGCAGAGATCCCATCACAAGTGTGGAGATCCCTCCATAGGAGCAGAGATCCCATCACAAGTGCAGAGATCCCACCATAAGTAGAGAGATCCCACTATGAGAGCAGAAATCCCACCACAAGTGCAGAGATCCCACCATGAGTGCAGAGATCCCACTATGAGTACAGAGATCCCACCATGAGTACAAAGATCCCACCACAAGTACAGAGATCCCATCATAAGTAGAGAGATCCCACTATGAGTACACAGATCCCAACATGAGTGCAGAGATCCCATCACAAGTGCAGAGATCCCACCACAAATGTAGATATCTCATCACAAGTAGAGAGATCCCACTATGAATATAGAGATCCCACCATAAGTGCAGAGAACCCACCATAAGTGCAGAGATCCCATCACAAGTAGAGAGATTCCACTATGAGTACACAGATCCTACCTTGAGTGCAGAGATCCCATCACGAGTGCAGAGATCCCATCACAAGTGCAGAGATCCCATCACAAGTGCAGAGATCCCACCATGAGTGCAGGGATCCCATCACAAGTGCAGAGATCCCACCATGAGTGCATAGATCCCATCACAAGTAGAAAGAGCCCACCATGAGTACAGAGATCCCATCACAAGTGCAGAGATCCCACCATGAATACAGAGATCCCATCACAAGTGCAGAGATCCCATCACAAGTGCAGAGATCCCACCACAAGTACAAAGATCCCATCACAAGTAGATAGATCCCACTATGAGTGCAGAGATACCACCACAAGTGTAGAGATCCCACCATGAATGCACAGATCCCACCATGAGTGCAGAGATCCCATCACAAGTGCAAGGATCCCACCATAAGTGCAGAGATCCCATCACAAGTAGAGAGATCCCACTATGAGTGCAGAGATCCCACCATGAGTGCAGATATACCATCACAAGTACAAAGATCCCACCATGAGTGCAGAGATCCTACCACAAGTACAGAGATCCCATCATGAGTGCAGATATCCCACCATGAGTGCAGAGATCCCACCACAAGTGCAGAGATCCCACCACAAGTGCAGAGATCCCACCATGAATGCAAAGATCCCAACACAAGTGCAGAGATCCCATCACAAGTGCAGAGATCCCACCACAAGTACAGAGATCCCATCACAAGTGCAGAGATCCCACCACAAGTGCAGAGATCCCATCATAAGTAGAGAGATCCCACTATGAGTGCAGAGATCCCACCATGAGTGCAGATATACCATCACAAGTACAAAGATCCCACCATGAGTGCAGAGATCCTACCACAAGTGCAGAGATCCCATCATGAGTGCAGATATCCCACCATGAGTGCAGAGATCCCACCACAAGTGCAGAGATCCCACCACAAGTGCAGAGATCCCATCACAAGTGCGGAGATCCCTCCATAGGAGCAGAGATCCCATCACAAGTGCAGAGATCCCACCATAAGTAGAGAGATCCCACTATGAGAGCAGAAATCCCACCACAAGTGCAGAGATCCCACCATGAGTGCAGAGATCCCACTATGAGTACAGAGATCCCACCATGAGTACAAAGATCCCACCACAAGTACAGAGATCCCTTCATAAGTAGAGAGATCCCACTATGAGTACACAGATCCCAACATGAGTGCAGAGATCCCACCACATGTGCAGAGATCCCATCACAAGTGCAGAGATCCCACCACAAGTGCAGAGATCCCACCATGAATGCAAAGATCCCAACACAAGTGCAGAGATCCCATCACAAGTGCAGAGATCCCACCACAAGTACAGAGATCCCATCACAAGTAGAGAGATCCCACTATGAGTACAGAGATCCCACCATGAGTGCAGATATACCATCACAAGTACAAAGATCCCATCATGAGTGCAGAGATCCTATCACAAGTGCAGAGATCCCATCACAAGTGCAAAGATCCCACCATAAGTGCAGAGATCCCATCACAAGTGCAAAGATCCCACCGTAAGCGCATAGATCCCATCACAAGTGCAGAGATCCCACCATGAGTATAGAGATCCCACCACATGTGCAGAGATCCCACCACAAGTGCAGAGATCCCACCACAAGTGAAGAGATCCCACTATGAGTGCAGAGATCCCACCACAAGTGCAGAGATCCCACCATGAATGCATAGATCCCACCACATGTACAGAGATCCCATCACAAGTGCAGAGATCCCACCACAAGTGCAGAGATCCCACCATGAATACAAAGATCCCAACAAAAGTGCAGAGATCCCATCACAAGTGCAGAGATCCCACCACAAGTACAGAGATCCCATCACAAGTGCAGAGATCCTACCATGAGTGCAGAGATCCCACCATAAGTGCAGAGATCCCATCACAAGTGTGGAGATCCCTCCATAGGAGCAGAGATCCCATCACAAGTGCAGAGATCCCACCATGAGTGCAGAGATCCCACCATGAGTACAGAGATGCCACCACAAGTACAGAGATCCCATCATAAGTAGAGAGATCCCACTATGAGTACACAGATCCCAACATGAGTGCAGATATCCCATCACATGAGCAGAGATCCCACCGCAAATGTAGAGATCTCATCACAAGTAGAGAGATCCCACTATGAGTATAGAGATCCCACCATAAGTGCAGAGAACCCACCATAAGTGCAGAGATCCCACCACAAGTGCAGAGATCCCATCACAAGTAGAGAGATTCCACTATGAGTACACAGATCCCACCATGAGTGCAGAGATCCCATCATGAGTGCAGAGATCCCATCACAAGTGCAGGGATCCCACCATGAGTGCAGAGATCCCATCAAAAGTAGAGAGATCTCACTATGAGTGCAGAGATCCCACCACAAGTGCAGTGATCCCACCATGAGTGCAAAGATCCCATCACAAAAGCAGAGATCCCATCACAAGTATAGAGATCCCACCACAAGTGCAGAGATCCCATCACAAGTGCAGAGATCCCACCACCTATGCAGAGATTCCACCATGAATGCAGAGATCCTATCACAAGTGCAGAGATCCCACCAAAAGTGCAAAGATCCCACCATAAGTGCAGAGATCTCACCACACATGCAGAGATCCCACCATTAATGCAGAGATCCTATCACAAGTATAGAGATCCCACCACAAGTGCAAAGATCCCATCATAAGTGCAGAGATCCCATCACAAGTGCAAAGATCCCACCATAAGTGCACAGATCCCATCACAAGTACAGAGATCCCATCACAAGTGCAGAGATCCCACCACAAGTGTAGAAACCCCACCACAAGTGAAGAGATCCCACTATGAGTGCAGAGATCCCACCACAATTGCAGAGATCCCACCGTGAGTGCATAGATCCCACCACATGTGCAGAGATCCCATCACAAGTGCAGAGATCCCACCACAAGTGCAGAGATCCCACCATGAATGCAAAGATCCCAACACAAGTGCAGAGATCCCATCACAAGTGCAGAGATCCCACCACAAGTACAGAGATCCCATCACAAGTAGAGAGATCCCACTATGAGTACAGAGATCCCACCATGAGTGCAGATATACCATCACAAGTACAAAGATCCCATCATGAGTGCAGAGATCCTACCACAAGTGCAGAGATCCCATCATGAGTGCAGATATCCCACCATGAGTGCAGAGATCCCACCACAAGTGCAGAGATCCCACCACAAGTGCAGAGATCCCATCACAAGTGTGGAGATCCCTCCATAGGAGCAGAGATCCCATCACAAGTGCAGAGATCCCACCATAAGTAGAGAGATCCCACTATGAGAGCAGAAATCCCACCACAAGTGCAGAGGTCCCACCATGAGTGCAGAGATCCCACTATGAGTACAGAGATCCCACCATGAGTACAAAGATCCCACCACAAGTACAGAGATCCCATCATAAGTAGAGAGATCCCACTATGAGTATAGAGATCCCACCATAAGTGCAGATAACCCACCATAGGTGCAGAGATCCCACCACAAGTGCAGAGATCCCATCACAAGTAGAGAGATTCCACTATGAGTACACAGATCCCATCACAAGTGCAGAGATCCCATCACAAGTGCAGAGATCCCATCACAAGTGCAGAGATCCCATCACAAGTGCAGAGATCCCACCATGAGTGCAGAGATCCCACCATGAGTGCAGAGATCCCATCACAAGTAGAAAGAGCCCACCATGAGTACAGAGATCCTGTCACAAGTGCAGAGATCCCACCATGAATACAGAGATCCCATCACAAGTGCAGAGATCCCATCACAAGTGCAGAGATCCCACCACAAGTACAAATATCCCATCACAAGTAGAGAGATCCCACTATGAGTGCAGAGATACCACCACAAGTGTAGAGATCCCACCATGAATGCACAGATCCCACCATGAGTGCAGAGATCCCATCACAAGTGCAAGGATCTCACCATAAGTGCAGAGATCCCATCACAAGTAGAGAGATCCCACTATGAGTGCAGACATCCTATCACAAATATAGCGATCCCACCACAAGTGCAAATAACCCATCATAAGTGCAGAGATCCCATCACAAGTGCAAAGATCCCACCATAAGTGCATAGATCCCATCACACGTACAGAGATCCCATCACAAGTACAGAGATCCCACCACAAGTGCAGAGATCCCACCACAAGTGAAGAGATCCCACTATGAGTGCAGAGATCCCACCACAAGTGCAGAGATCCCACCATGAGTGCATAGATCCCACCACATGTGCAGAGATCCCATCACAAGTGCAGAGATCCCACCACAAGTGCAGATATCCCACCATGAATGCAAAGATCCCAACACAAGTGCGGAGATCCCATCACAAGTGCAGAGATCCCACCACAAGTACAGAGATCCCATCACAAGTGCAGAGATCCCAACACAAGTGCAGAGATCCCCTCACAAGTAGAGAGATCCCACTATGAGTGCAGAGATCCCACCATGAGTGCAGATATACCATCACAAGTACAAAGATCCCATCATGAGTGCAGAGATCCTATCACAAGTGCAGAGATCCCATCACAAGTGCAAAGATCCCACCATAAGTGCAGAGATCCCATCACAAGTGCAAAGATCCCACCGTAAGCACATAGATCCCATCACAAGTGCAGAGATCCCACCATGAGTGCATAGATCCCACCACATGTGCAGAGATCCCATCACAAGTGCAGAGATCCCACCACAAGTGAAGAGATCCCACTATGAGTGCAGAGATCCCACCACAAGTGCAGAGATCCCACCATGAATGCATAGATCCCACCACATGTACAGAGATCCCATCACAAGTGCAGAGATCCCACCACAAGTGCAGAGATCCCACCATGAATACAAAGATCCCAACAAAAGTGCAGAGATCCCATCACAAGTGCAGAGATCCCACCACAAGTACAGAGATCCCATCACAAGTGCAGAGATCCTACCATGAGTGCAGAGATCCCACCATAAGTGCAGAGATCCCATCACAAGTGTGGAGATCCCTCCATAGGAGCAGAGATCCCATCACAAGTGCAGAGATCCCACCATGAGTGCAGAGATCCCACCATGAGTACAGAGATGCCACCACAAGTACAGAGATCCCATCATAAGTAGAGAGATCCCACTATGAGTACACAGATCCCAACATGAGTGCAGATATCCCATCACATGAGCAGAGATCCCACCGCAAATGTAGAGATCTCATCACAAGTAGAGAGATCCCACTATGAGTATAGAGATCCCACCATAAGTGCAGAGAACCCACCATAAGTGCAGAGATCCCACCACAAGTGCAGAGATCCCATCACAAGTAGAGAGATTCCACTATGAGTACACAGATCCCACCATGAGTGCAGAGATCCCATCATGAGTGCAGAGATCCCATCACAAGTGCAGGGATCCCACCATGAGTGCAGAGATCCCATCAAAAGTAGAGAGATCTCACTATGAGTGCAGAGATCCCACCACAAGTGCAGTGATCCCACCATGAGTGCAGAGATCCCATCACAAAAGCAGAGATCCCATCACAAGTATAGAGATCCCACCACAAGTGCAGAGATCCCATCACAAGTGCAGAGATCCCACCACCTATGCAGAGATTCCACCATGAATGCAGAGATCCTATCACAAGTGCAGAGATCCCACCAAAAGTGCAAAGATCCCACCATAAGTGCAGAGATCTCACCACACATGCAGAGATCCCACCATTAATGCAGAGATCCTATCACAAGTATAGAGATCCCACCACAAGTGCAAAGATCCCATCATAAGTGCAGAGATCCCATCACAAGTGCAAAGATCCCACCATAAGTGCACAGATCCCATCACAAGTACAGAGATCCCATCACAAGTGCAGAGATCCCACCACAAGTGTAGAAACCCCACCACAAGTGAAGAGATCCCACTATGAGTGCAGAGATCCCACCACAATTGCAGAGATCCCACCGTGAGTGCATAGATCCCACCACATGTGCAGAGATCCCATCGCAAGTGCAGAGATCCCACCACAAGTGCAGAGATCCCACCATGAATGCAAAGATCCCAACACAAGTGCAGAGATCCCATCACAAGTGCAGAGATCCCACCACAAGTACAGAGATCCCATCACAAGTAAAGAGATCCCACTATGAGTACAGAGATCCCACCATGAGTGCAGATATACCATCATAAGTACAAAGATCCCATCATGAGTGCAGAGATCCTACCACAAGTGCAGAGATCCCATCATGAGTGCAGATATCCCACCATGAGTGCAGAGATCCCACCACAAGTGCAGAGATCCCACCACAAGTGCAGAGATCCCATCACAAGTGCGGAGATCCCTCCATAGGAGCAGAGATCCCATCACAAGTGCAGAGATCCCACCATAAGTAGAGAGATCCCACTATGAGAGCAGAAATCCCACCACAAGTGCAGAGGTCCCACCATGAGTGCAGAGATCCCACTATGAGTACAGAGATCCCACCATGAGTACAAAGATCCCACCACAAGTACAGAGATCCCATCATAAGTAGAGAGATCCCACTATGAGTATAGAGATCCCACCATAAGTGCAGATAACCCACCATAGGTGCAGAGATCCCACCACAAGTGCAGAGATCCCATCACAAGTAGAGAGATTCCACTATGAGTACACAGATCCCATCACAAGTGCAGAGATCCCATCACAAGTGCAGAGATCCCATCACAAGTGCAGAGATCCCATCACAAGTGCAGAGATCCCACCATGAGTGCAGAGATCCCACCATGAGTGCAGAGATCCCATCACAAGTAGAAAGAGCCCACCATGAGTACAGAGATCCTGTCACAAGTGCAGAGATCCCACCATGAATACAGAGATCCCATCACAAGTGCAGAGATCCCATCACAAGTGCAGAGATCCCACCACAAGTACAAAGATCCCATCACAAGTAGAGAGATCCCACTATGAGTGCAGAGATACCACCACAAGTATAGAGATCCCACCATGAATGCACAGATCCCACCATTAGTGCAGAGATCCCATCACAAGTGCAAGGATCTCACCATAAGTGCAGAGATCCCATCACAAGTAGAGAGATCCCACTATGAGTGCAGACATCCTATCACAAATATAGAGATCCCACCACAAGTGCAAATAACCCATCATAAGTGCAGAGATCCCATCACAACTGCAAAGATCCCACCATAAGTGCATAGATCCCATCACACGTACAGAGATCCCATCACAAGTACAGAGATCCCACCACAAGTGCAGAGATCCCACCACAAGTGAAGAGATCCCACTATGAGTGCAGAGATCCCACCACAAGTGCAGAGATCCCACCATGAGTGCATAGATCCCACCACATGTGCAGAGATCCCATCACAAGTGCAGAGATCCCACCACAAGTGCAGATATCCCACCATGAATGCAAAGATCCCAACACAAGTGCAGAGATCCCATCACAAGTGCAGAGATCCCACCACAAGTACAGAGATCCCATCACAAGTGCAGAGATCCCAACACAAGTGCAGAGATCCCCTCACAAGTAGAGAGATCCCACTATGAGTGCAGAGATCCCACCATGAGTGCAGATATACCATCACAAGTACAAAGATCCCACCATGAGTGCAGAGATCCTACCACAAGTGCAGACATCCCATCATGAGTGCAGATATCCCACCATGAGTGCAGAGATCCCACCACAAGTGCAGAGATCCCACCACAAGTGCAGAGATCCCATCACAAGTGTGGAGATCCCTCCATAGGAGCAGAGATCCCATCACAAGTGCAGAGATCCCACCATAAGTAGAGAGATCCCACTATGAGAGCAGAAATCCCACCACAAGTGCAGAGATCCCACCATGAGTGCAGAGATCCCACTATGAGTACAGAGATCCCACCATGAGTACAAAGATCCCACCACAAGTACAGAGATCCCATCATAAGTAGAGAGATCCCACTATGAGTACACAGATCCCAACATGAGTGCAGAGATCCCATCACAAGTGCAGAGATCCCACCACAAATGTAGATATCTCATCACAAGTAGAGAGATCCCACTATGAATATAGAGATCCCACCATAAGTGCAGAGAACCCACCATAAGTGCAGAGATCCCATCACAAGTAGAGAGATTCCACTATGAGTACACAGATCCTACCTTGAGTGCAGAGATCCCATCACGAGTGCAGAGATCCCATCACAAGTGCAGAGATCCCATCACAAGTGCAGAGATCCCACCATGAGTGCAGGGATCCCATCACAAGTGCAGAGATCCCACCATGAGTGCATAGATCCCATCACAAGTAGAAAGAGCCCACCATGAGTACAGAGATCCCATCACAAGTGCAGAGATCCCACCATGAATACAGAGATCCCATCACAAGTGCAGAGATCCCATCACAAGTGCAGAGATCCCACCACAAGTACAAAGATCCCATCACAAGTAGATAGATCCCACTATGAGTGCAGAGATACCACCACAAGTGTAGAGATCCCACCATGAATGCACAGATCCCACCATGAGTGCAGAGATCCCATCACAAGTGCAAGGATCCCACCATAAGTGCAGAGATCCCATCACAAGTAGAGAGATCCCACTATGAGTGCAGAGATCCCACCATGAGTGCAGATATACCATCACAAGTACAAAGATCCCACCATGAGTGCAGAGATCCTACCACAAGTACAGAGATCCCATCATGAGTGCAGATATCCCACCATGAGTGCAGAGATCCCACCACAAGTGCAGAGATCCCACCACAAGTGCAGAGATCCCACCATGAATGCAAAGATCCCAACACAAGTGCAGAGATCCCATCACAAGTGCAGAGATCCCACCACAAGTACAGAGATCCCATCACAAGTGCAGAGATCCCACCACAAGTGCAGAGATCCCATCATAAGTAGAGAGATCCCACTATGAGTGCAGAGATCCCACCATGAGTGCAGATATACCATCACAAGTACAAAGATCCCACCATGAGTGCAGAGATCCTACCACAAGTGCAGAGATCCCATCATGAGTGCAGATATCCCACCATGAGTGCAGAGATCCCACCACAAGTGCAGAGATCCCACCACAAGTGCAGAGATCCCATCACAAGTGCGGAGATCCCTCCATAGGAGCAGAGATCCCATCACAAGTGCAGAGATCCCACCATAAGTAGAGAGATCCCACTATGAGAGCAGAAATCCCACCACAAGTGCAGAGATCCCACCATGAGTGCAGAGATCCCACTATGAGTACAGAGATCCCACCATGAGTACAAAGATCCCACCACAAGTACAGAGATCCCTTCATAAGTAGAGAGATCCCACTATGAGTACACAGATCCCAACATGAGTGCAGAGATCCCACCACATGTGCAGAGATCCCATCACAAGTGCAGAGATCCCACCACAAGTGCAGAGATCCCACCATGAATGCAAAGATCCCAACACAAGTGCAGAGATCCCATCACAAGTGCAGAGATCCCACCACAAGTACAGAGATCCCATCACAAGTAGAGAGATCCCACTATGAGTACAGAGATCCCACCATGAGTGCAGATATACCATCACAAGTACAAAGATCCCATCATGAGTGCAGAGATCCTATCACAAGTGCAGAGATCCCATCACAAGTGCAAAGATCCCACCATAAGTGCAGAGATCCCATCACAAGTGCAAAGATCCCACCGTAAGCGCATAGATCCCATCACAAGTGCAGAGATCCCACCATGAGTATAGAGATCCCACCACATGTGCAGAGATCCCACCACAAGTGCAGAGATCCCACCACAAGTGAAGAGATCCCACTATGAGTGCAGAGATCCCACCACAAGTGCAGAGATCCCACCATGAATGCATAGATCCCACCACATGTACAGAGATCCCATCACAAGTGCAGAGATCCCACCACAAGTGCAGAGATCCCACCATGAATACAAAGATCCCAACAAAAGTGCAGAGATCCCATCACAAGTGCAGAGATCCCACCACAAGTACAGAGATCCCATCACAAGTGCAGAGATCCTACCATGAGTGCAGAGATCCCACCATAAGTGCAGAGATCCCATCACAAGTGTGGAGATCCCTCCATAGGAGCAGAGATCCCATCACAAGTGCAGAGATCCTACCATGAGTGCAGAGATCCCACCATGAGTACAGAGATGCCACCACAAGTACAGAGATCCCATCATAAGTAGAGAGATCCCACTATGAGTACACAGATCCCAACATGAGTGCAGATATCCCATCACATGAGCAGAGATCCCACCGCAAATGTAGAGATCTCATCACAAGTAGAGAGATCCCACTATGAGTATAGAGATCCCACCATAAGTGCAGAGAACCCACCATAAGTGCAGAGATCCCACCACAAGTGCAGAGATCCCATCACAAGTAGAGAGATTCCACTATGAGTACACAGATCCCACCATGAGTGCAGAGATCCCATCATGAGTGCAGAGATCCCATCACAAGTGCAGGGATCCCACCATGAGTGCAGAGATCCCATCAAAAGTAGAGAGATCTCACTATGAGTGCAGAGATCCCACCACAAGTGCAGTGATCCCACCATGAGTGCAAAGATCCCATCACAAAAGCAGAGATCCCATCACAAGTATAGAGATCCCACCACAAGTGCAGAGATCCCATCACAAGTGCAGAGATCCCACCACCTATGCAGAGATTCCACCATGAATGCAGAGATCCTATCACAAGTGCAGAGATCCCACCAAAAGTGCAAAGATCCCACCATAAGTGCAGAGATCTCACCACACATGCAGAGATCCCACCATTAATGCAGAGATCCTATCACAAGTATAGAGATCCCACCACAAGTGCAAAGATCCCATCATAAGTGCAGAGATCCCATCACAAGTGCAAAGATCCCACCATAAGTGCACAGATCCCATCACAAGTACAGAGATCCCATCACAAGTGCAGAGATCCCACCACAAGTGTAGAAACCCCACCACAAGTGAAGAGATCCCACTATGAGTGCAGAGATCCCACCACAATTGCAGAGATCCCACCGTGAGTGCATAGATCCCACCACATGTGCAGAGATCCCATCACAAGTGCAGAGATCCCACCACAAGTGCAGAGATCCCACCATGAATGCAAAGATCCCAACACAAGTGCAGAGATCCCATCACAAGTGCAGAGATCCCACCACAAGTACAGAGATCCCATCACAAGTAGAGAGATCCCACTATGAGTACAGAGATCCCACCATGAGTGCAGATATACCATCACAAGTACAAAGATCCCATCATGAGTGCAGAGATCCTACCACAAGTGCAGAGATCCCATCATGAGTGCAGATATCCCACCATGAGTGCAGAGATCCCACCACAAGTGCAGAGATCCCACCACAAGTGCAGAGATCCCATCACAAGTGTAGATCCCTCCATAGGAGCAGAGATCCCATCACAAGTGCAGAGATCCCACCATAAGTAGAGAGATCCCACTATGAGAGCAGAAATCCCACCACAAGTGCAGAGGTCCCACCATGAGTGCAGAGATCCCACTATGAGTACAGAGATCCCACCATGAGTACAAAGATCCCACCACAAGTACAGAGATCCCATCATAAGTAGAGAGATCCCACTATGAGTATAGAGATCCCACCATAAGTGCAGATAACCCACCATAGGTGCAGAGATCCCACCACAAGTGCAGAGATCCCATCACAAGTAGAGAGATTCCACTATGAGTACACAGATCCCATCACAAGTGCAGAGATCCCATCACAAGTGCAGAGATCCCATCACAAGTGCAGAGATCCCATCACAAGTGCAGAGATCCCACCATGAGTGCAGAGATCCCACCATGAGTGCAGAGATCCCATCACAAGTAGAAAGAGCCCACCATGAGTACAGAGATCCTGTCACAAGTGCAGAGATCCCACCATGAATACAGAGATCCCATCACAAGTGCAGAGATCCCATCACAAGTGCAGAGATCCCACCACAAGTACAAATATCCCATCACAAGTAGAGAGATCCCACTATGAGTGCAGAGATACCACCACAAGTGTAGAGATCCCACCATGAATGCACAGATCCCACCATGAGTGCAGAGATCCCATCACAAGTGCAAGGATCTCACCATAAGTGCAGAGATCCCATCACAAGTAGAGAGATCCCACTATGAGTGCAGACATCCTATCACAAATATAGCGATCCCACCACAAGTGCAAAGAACCCATCATAAGTGCAGAGATCCCATCACAAGTGCAAAGATCCCACCATAAGTGCATAGATCCCATCACACGTACAGAGATCCCATCACAAGTACAGAGATCCCACCACAAGTGCAGAGATCCCACCACAAGTGAAGAGATCCCACTATGAGTGCAGAGATCCCACCACAAGTGCAGAGATCCCACCATGAGTGCATAGATCCCACCACATGTGCAGAGATCCCATCACAAGTGCAGAGATCCCACCACAAGTGCAGATATCCCACCATGAATGCAAAGATCCCAACACAAGTGCGGAGATCCCATCACAAGTGCAGAGATCCCACCACAAGTACAGAGATCCCATCACAAGTGCAGAGATCCCAACACAAGTGCAGAGATCCCCTCACAAGTAGAGAGATCCCACTATGAGTGCAGAGATCCCACCATGAGTGCAGATATACCATCACAAGTACAAAGATCCCACCATGAGTGCAGAGATCCTACCACAAGTGCAGACATCCCATCATGAGTGCAGATATCCCACCATGAGTGCAGAGATCCCACCACAAGTGCAGAGATCCCACCACAAGTGCAGGGATCCCATCACAAGTGCGGAGATCCCTCCATAAGAGCAGAGATCCCATCACAAGTGCAGAGATCCCACCATAAGTAGAGAGATCCCACTATGAGAGCAGAAATCCCACCACAAGTGCAGAGATCCCACCATGAGTGCAGAGATCCCACTATGAGTACAGAGATCCCACCATGAGTACAAAGATCCCACCACAAGTACAGAGATCCCATCATAAGTAGAGAGATCCCACTATGAGTACACAGATCCCAACATGAGTGCAGAGATCCCATCACAAGTGCAGAGATCCCACCACAAATGTAGATATCTCATCACAAGTAGAGAGATCCCACTATGAATATAGAGATCCCACCATAAGTGCAGAGAACCCACCATAAGTGCAGAGATCCCATCACAAGTAGAGAGATTCCACTATGAGTACACAGATCCTACCTTGAGTGCAGAGATCCCATCACGAGTGTAGAGATCCCATCACAAGTGCAGAGATCCCATCACAAGTGCAGAGATCCCACCATGAGTGCAGGGATCCCATCACAAGTGCAGAGATCCCACCATGAGTGCATAGATCCCATCACAAGTAGAAAGAGCCCACCATAAGTACAGAGATCCCATCACAAGTGCAGAGATCCCACCATGAATACAGAGATCCCATCACAAGTGCAGAGATCCCATCACAAGTGCAGAGATCCCACCACAAGTACAAAGATCCCATCACAAGTAGATAGATCCCACTATGAGTGCAGAGATACCACCACAAGTGTAGAGATCCCACCATGAATGCACAGATCCCACCATGAGTGCAGAGATCCCATCACAAGTGCAAGGATCCCACCATAAGTGCAGAGATCCCATCACAAGTAGAGAGATCCCACTATGAGTGCAGAGATCCCACCATGAGTGCAGATATACCATCACAAGTACAAAGATCCCACCATGAGTGCAGAGATCCTACCACAAGTACAGAGATCCCATCATGAGTGCAGATATCCCACCATGAGTGCAGAGATCCCACCACAAGTACAGAGATCCCACCACAAGTGCAGAGATCCCACCATGAATGCAAAGATCCCAACACAAGTGCAGAGATCCCATCACAAGTGCAGAGATCCCACCACAAGTACAGAGATCCCATCACAAGTGCAGAGATCCCACCACAAGTGCAGAGATCCCATCATAAGTAGAGAGATCCCACTATGAGTGCAGAGATCCCACCATGAGTGCAGATATACCATCACAAGTACAAAGATCCCACCATGAGTGCAGAGATCCTACCACAAGTGCAGAGATCCCATCATGAGTGCAGATATCCCACCATGAGTGCAGAGATCCCACCACAAGTGCAGAGATCCCACCACAAGTGCAGAGATCCCATCACAAGTGCGGAGATCCATCCATAGGAGCAGAGATCCCATCACAAGTGCAGAGATCCCACCATAAGTAGAGAGATCCCACTATGAGAGCAGAAATCCCACCACAAGTGCAGAGATCCCACCATGAGTGCAGAGATCCCACTATGAGTACAGAGATCCCACCATGAGTACAAAGATCCCACCACAAGTACAGAGATCCCTTCATAAGTAGAGAGATCCCACTATGAGTACACAGATCCCAACATGAGTGCAGAGATCCCACCACATGTGCAGAGATCCCATCACAAGTGCAGAGATCCCACCACAAGTGCAGAGATCCCACCATGAATGCAAAGATCCCAACACAAGTGCAGAGATCCCATCACAAGTGCAGAAATCCCACCACAAGTACAGAGATCCCATCACAAGTAAAGAGATCCCACTATGAGTACAGAGATCCCACCATGAGTGCAGATATACCATCACAAGTACAAAGATCCCATCATGAGTGCAGAGATCCTATCACAAGTGCAGAGATCCCATCACAAGTGCAAAGATCCCACCATAAGTGCAGAGATCCCATCACAAGTGCAAAGATCCCACCGTAAGCGCATAGATCCCATCACAAGTGCAGAGATCCCACCATGAGTATAGAGATCCCACCACATGTGCAGAGATCCCACCACAAGTGCAGAGATCCCACCACAAGTGAAGAGATCCCACTATGAGTGCAGAGATCCCACCACAAGTGCAGAGATCCCACCATGAATGCATAGATCCCACCACATGTACAGAGATCCCATCACAAGTGCAGAGATCCCACCACAAGTGCAGAGATCCCACCATGAATACAAAGATCCCAACAAAAGTGCAGAGATCCCATCACAAGTGCAGAGATCCCACCACAAGTACAGAGATCCCATCACAAGTGCAGAGATCCTACCATGAGTGCAGAGATCCCACCATAAGTGCAGAGATCCCATCACAAGTGTGGAGATCCCTCCATAGGAGCAGAGATCCCATCACAAGTGCAGAGATCCCACCATGAGTGCAGAGATCCCACCATGAGTACAGAGATGCCACCACAAGTACAGAGATCCCATCATAAGTAGAGAGATCCCACTATGAGTACACAGATCCCAACATGAGTGCAGATATCCCATCACATGAGCAGAGATCCCACCGCAAATGTAGAGATCTCATCACAAGTAGAGAGATCCCACTATGAGTATAGAGATCCCACCATAAGTGCAGAGAACCCACCATAAGTGCAGAGATCCCACCACAAGTGCAGAGATCCCATCACAAGTAGAGAGATTCCACTATGAGTACACAGATCCCACCATGAGTGCAGAGATCCCATCATGAGTGCAGAGATCCCATCACAAGTGCAGGGATCCCACCATGAGTGCAGAGATCCCATCAAAAGTAGAGAGATCTCACTATGAGTGCAGAGATCCCACCAAAAGTGCAGTGATCCCACCATGAGTGCAGAGATCCCATCACAAAAGCAGAGATCCCATCACAAGTATAGAGATCCCACCACAAGTGCAGAGATCCCATCACAAGTGCAGAGATCCCACCACCTATGCAGAGATTCCACCATGAATGCAGAGATCCTATCACAAGTGCAGAGATCCCACCAAAAGTGCAAAGATCCCACCATAAGTGCAGAGATCTCACCACACATGCAGAGATCCCACCATGAATGCAGAGATCCTATCACAAGTATAGAGATCCCACCACAAGTGCAAAGATCCCATCATAAGTGCAGAGATCCCATCACAAGTGCAAAGATCCCACCATAAGTGCACAGATCCCATCACAAGTACAGAGATCCCATCACAAGTGCAGAGATCCCACCACAAGTGTAGAAACCCCACCACAAGTGAAGAGATCCCACCATGAGTGCAGAGATCCCACCACAAGTGCAGAGATCCCACCACAAGTGCAGAGATCCCATCACAAGTGCGGAGATCCCTCCATAGGAGCAGAGATCCCATCACAAGTGCAGAGATCCCACCATAAGTAGAGAGATCCCACTATGAGAGCAGAAATCCCACCACAAGTGCAGAGGTCCCACCATGAGTGCAGAGATCCCACTATGAGTACAGAGATCCCACCATGAGTACAAAGATCCCACCACAAGTACAGAGATCCCATCATAAGTAGAGAGATCCCACTATGAGTATAGAGATCCCACCATAAGTGCAGATAACCCACCATAGGTGCAGAGATCCCACCACAAGTGCAGAGATCCCATCACAAGTAGAGAGATTCCACTATGAGTACACAGATCCCATCACAAGTGCAGAGATCCCATCACAAGTGCAGAGATCCCATCACAAGTGCAGAGATCCCATCACAAGTGCAGAGATCCCACCATGAGTGCAGAGATCCCACCATGAGTGCAGAGATCCCATCACAAGTAGAAAGAGCCCACCATGAGTACAGAGATCCTGTCACAAGTGCAGAGATCCCACCATGAATACAGAGATCCCATCACAAGTGCAGAGATCCCATCACAAGTGCAGAGATCCCACCACAAGTACAAAGATCCCATCACAAGTAGAGAGATCCCACTATGAGTGCAGAGATACCACCACAAGTGTAGAGATCCCACCATGAATGCACAGATCCCACCATGAGTGCAGAGATCCCATCACAAGTGCAAGGATCTCACCATAAGTGCAGAGATCCCATCACAAGTAGAGAGATCCCACTATGAGTGCAGACATCCTATCACAAATATAGAGATCCCACCACAAGTGCAAAGAACCCATCATAAGTGCAGAGATCCCATCACAAGTGCAAAGATCCCACCATAAGTGCATAGATCCCATCACACGTACAGAGATCCCATCACAAGTACAGAGATCCCACCACAAGTGCAGAGATCCCACCACAAGTGAAGAGATCCCACTATGAGTGCAGCGATCCCACCACAAGTGCAGAGATCCCACCATGAGTGCATAGATCCCACCACATGTGCAGAGATCCCATCACAAGTGCAGAGATCCCACCACAAGTGCAGATATCCCACCATGAATGCAAAGATCCCAACACAAGTGCGGAGATCCCATCACAAGTGCAGAGATCCCACCACAAGTACAGAGATCCCATCACAAGTGCAGAGATCCCAACACAAGTGCAGAGATCCCCTCACAAGTAGAGAGACCCCACTATGAGTGCAGAGATCCCACCATGAGTGCAGATATACCATCACAAGTACAAAGATCCCACCATGAGTGCAGAGATCCTACCACAAGTGCAGACATCCCATCATGAGTGCAGATATCCCACCATGAGTGCAGAGATCCCACCACAAGTGCAGAGATCCCACCACAAGTGCAGAGATCCCATCACAAGTGCGGAGATCCCTCCATAGGAGCAGAGATCCCATCACAAGTGCAGAGATCCCACCATAAGTAGAGAGATCCCACTATGAGAGCAGAAATCCCACCACAAGTGCAGAGATCCCACCATGAGTGCAGAGATCCCACTATGAGTACAGAGATCCCACCATGAGTACAAAGATCCCACCACAAGTACAGAGATCCCATCATAAGTAGAGAGATCCCACTATGAGTACACAGATCCCAACATGAGTGCAGAGATCCCATCACAAGTGCAGAGATCCCACCACAAATGTAGATATCTCATCACAAGTAGAGAGATCCCACTATGAATATAGAGATCCCACCATAAGTGTAGAGAACCCACCATAAGTGCAGAGATCCCATCACAAGTAGAGAGATTCCACTATGAGTACACAGATCCTACCTTGAGTGCAGAGATCCCATCACGAGTGCAGAGATCCCATCACAAGTGCAGAGATCCCATCACAAGTGCAGAGATCCCACCATGAGTGCAGGGATCCCATCACAAGTGCAGAGATCCCACCATGAGTGCATAGATCCCATCACAAGTAGATAGAGCCCACCATGAGTACAGAGATCCCATCACAAGTGCAGAGATCCCACCATGAATACAGAGATCCCATCACAAGTGCAGAGATCCCATCACAAGTGCAGAGATCCCACCACAAGTACAAAGATCCCATCACAAGTAGATAGATCCCACTATGAGTGCAGAGATACCACCACAAGTGTAGAGATCCCACCATGAATGCACAGATCCCACCATGAGTGCAGAGATCCCATCACAAGTGCAAGGATCCCACCATATGTGCAGAGATCCCATCACAAGTAGAGAGATCCCACTATGAGTGCAGAGATCCCACCATGAGTGCAGATATACCATCACAAGTACAAAGATCCCACCATGAGTGCAGAGATCCTACCACAAGTACAGAGATCCCATCATGAGTGCAGATATCCCACCATGAGTGCAGAGATCCCACCACAAGTGCAGAGATCCCACCACAAGTGCAGAGATCCCACCATGAATGCAAAGATCCCAACACAAGTGCAGAGATCCCATCACAAGTGCAGAGATCCCACCACAAGTACAGAGATCCCATCACAAGTGCAGAGATCCCACCACAAGTGCAGAGATCCCATCATAAGTAGAGAGATCCCACTATGAGTGCAGAGATCCCACCATGAGTGCAGATATACCATCACAAGTACAAAGATCCCACCATGAGTGCAGAGATCCTACCACAAGTGCAGAGATCCCATCATGAGTGCAGATATCCCACCATGAGTGCAGAGATCCCACCACAAGTGCAGAGATCCCATCACAAGTGCGGAGATCCCTCCATAGGAGCAGAGATCCCATCACAAGTGCAGAGATCCCACCATAAGTAGAGAGATCCCACTATGAGAGCAGAAATCCCACCACAAGTGCAGAGATCCCACCATGAGTGCAGAGATCCCACTATGAGTACAGAGATCCCACCATGAGTACAAAGATCCCACCACAAGTACAGAGATCCCTTCATAAGTAGAGAGATCCCACTATGAGTACACAGATCCCAACATGAGTGCAGAGATCCCATCGCAAGTGCAGAGATCCCACCACAAATGTAGATATCTCATCACAAGTAGAGAGATCCCACTATGAGTATAGAGATCCCACCATAAGTACAGAGAACCCACCATTAGTGCAGAGATCCCACCACAAGTGCAGAGATCCCATCACAAGTAGAGAGATTCCACTATGAGTACACAGATCCTACCTTGAGTGCAGAGATCCCATAACGAGTGCAGAGATCCCATCACAAGTGCAGAGATCCCATCACAAGTGCAGAGATCCCACCATGAGTGCAGGGATCCCATCAAAAGTGCAGAGATCCCACCATGAGTGCAGAGATCCCATCACAAGTAGAAAGAGCCCACCATGAGTACAGAGATCCCATCACAAGTGCAGAGATCCCACCATGAATACAGAGATCCCATCACAAGTGCAGAGATCCCATCACAAGTGCAGAGATCCCACCACAAGTACAAAGATCCCATCACAAGTAGAGAGATCCCACTATGAGTACAGAGATACCACCACAAGTGTAGAGATCCCACCATGAATGCACAGATCCCACCATGAGTGCAGAGATCCCATCACAAGTGCAAGGATCCCACCATAAGTGCAGAGATCCCATCACAAGTAGAGAGATCCCACTATGAGTGCAGACATCCTATCACAAGTGTAGAGATCCCACCACAAGTGCAAAGATCCCATCATAAGTGCAGAGATCCCATCACAAGTGCAACGATCCCACCATAAGTGCATAGATCCCATCACAAGTACAGAGATCCCATCACAAGTGCAGAGATCCCACCACAAGTGCAGAGATCCCACCACAAGTGAAGAGATCCCACTATGAGTGCAGAGATCCCACCACAAGTGCAGAGATCCCACCATGAGTGCATAGATCCCACCACATGTGCAGAGATCCCATCACAAGTGCAGGGATCCCACCACAAGTGCAGAGATCCCACCATGAATGCAAAGATCCCAACACAAGTGCAGAGATCCCATCACAAGTGCAGAGATCCCACCACAAGTACAGAGATCCCACAACAAGTGCAGAGATCCCACCACAAGTGCAGAGATCCCATCACAAGTAGAGAGATCCCACTATGAGTGCAGATATCCCACCATGAGTGCAGATATACCATCACAAGTACAAAGATCCCACCATGAGTGCAGAGATCCTACCACAAGTGCAGAGATCCCATCATGAGTGCAGATATCCCACCATGAGTGCAGAGATCCCACCACAAGTGCAGAGATCCCATCACAAGTGCGGAGATCCCTCCATAGGAGCAGAGATCCCATCACAAGTGCAGAGATCCCACCATAAGTAGAGAGATCCCACTATGAGAGCAGAAATCCCACCACAAGTGCAGAGATCCCACCATGAGTGCAGAGATCCCACTATGAGTACAGAGATCCCACCATGAGTACAAAGATCCCACCACAAGTACAGAGATCCCATCATTAGTAGAGAGATCCCACTATGAGTACACAGATCCCAACATGAGTGCAGAGATCCCATCACAAGTGCAGAGATCCCACCACAAATGTAGATATCTCATCACAAGTAGAGATATCCCACTATGAGTATAGAGATCCCACCATAAGTGCAGATAACCCACCATAAGTGCAGAGATCCCATCACAAGTAGAGAGATTCCACTATGAGTACACAGATCCTACCTTGAGTGCAGAGATCCCATCACGAGTGCAGAGATCCCATCACAAGTGCAGAGATCCCATCACAAGTGCAGAGATCCCACCATGAGTGCAGGGATCCCATCACAAGTGCAGAGATCCCACCATGAGTGCAGAGATCCCATCACAAGTAGAAAGAGCCCACCATGAGTATAAAAATCCCATCACAAGTGCAGAGATCCCACCATGAATACAGAGATCCCATCACAAGTGCAGAGATCCTATCACAAGTGCAGAGATCCCACCATGAATGCACAGATCCCACCATGAGTGCAGAGATCCCATCACAAGTGCAAGGATCCCACCATAAGTGCAGAGATCCCATCACAAGTAGAGAGATCCCACTATGAGTGCAAAGATCCCACCACAAGTGCAGAGATCCCACCATGAGTACAGAGATCCTATCTCAAGTGCATAGATCCCACCATGAGTGCAGAGATCCCATCACATGTGCAGAGATCCCATCATAAGTGCAGAGATCCCACCAAACATGCAGAGATCCCACCATGAATGCAGAGATCCTATCACAAGTGCAGAGATCCCATCACAAGTGCAAAGATCCCACCACAAGTGCAGAGATCCCACCACAAGTGCAGAGATCCCATCACAAGTGCGGAGATCCCTCCATAGGAGCAGAGATCCCATCACAAGTGCAGAGATCCCACCATAAGTAGAGAGATCCCACTATGAGAGCAGAAATCCCACCACAAGTGCAGAGATCCCACCATGAGTGCAGAGATCCCACTATGAGTACAGAGATCCCACCATGAGTACAAAGATCCCACCACAAGTACAGAGATCCCATCATAAGTAGAGAGATCCCACTATGAGTACACAGATCCCAACATGAGTGCAGAGATCCCATCACAAGTGCAGAGATCCCACCACAAATGTAGATATCTCATCACAAGTAGAGAGATCCCACTATGAATATAGAGATCCCACCATAAGTGCAGAGAACCCACCATAAGTGCAGAGATCCCATCACAAGTAGAGAGATTCCACTATGAGTACACAGATCCTACCTTGAGTGCAGAGATCCCATCACGAGTGCAGAGATCCCATCACAAGTGCAGAGATCCCATCACAAGTGCAGAGATCCCACCATGAGTGCAGGGATCCCATCACAAGTGCAGAGATCCCACCATGAGTGCATAGATCCCATCACAAGTAGATAGAGCCCACCATGAGTACAGAGATCCCATCACAAGTGCAGAGATCCCACCATGAATACAGAGATCCCATCACAAGTGCAGAGATCCCATCACAAGTGCAGAGATCCCACCACAAGTACAAAGATCCCATCACAAGTAGATAGATCCCACTATGAGTGCAGAGATACCACCACAAGTGTAGAGATCCCACCATGAATGCACAGATCCCACCATGAGTGCAGAGATCCCATCACAAGTGCAAGGATCCCACCATAAGTGCAGAGATCCCATCACAAGTAGAGAGATCCCACTATGAGTGCAGAGATCCCACCATGAGTGCAGATATACCATCACAAGTACAAAGATCCCACCATGAGTGCAGAGATCCTACCACAAGTACAGAGATCCCATCATGAGTGCAGATATCCCACCATGAGTGCAGAGATCCCACCACAAGTGCAGAGATCCCACCACAAGTGCAGAGATCCCACCATGAATGCAAAGATCCCAACACAAGTGCAGAGATCCCATCACAAGTGCAGAGATCCCACCACAAGTACAGAGATCCCATCACAAGTGCAGAGATCCCACCACAAGTGCAGAGATCCCATCATAAGTAGAGAGATCCCACTATGAGTGCAGAGATCCCACCATGAGTGCAGATATACCATCACAAGTACAAAGATCCCACCATGAGTGCAGAGATCCTACCACAAGTGCAGAGATCCCATCATGAGTGCAGATATCCCACCATGAGTGCAGAGATCCCACCACAAGTGCAGAGATCCCATCACAAGTGCGGAGATCCCTCCATAGGAGCAGAGATCCCATCACAAGTGCAGAGATCCCACCATAAGTAGAGAGATCCCACTATGAGAGCAGAAATCCCACCACAAGTGCAGAGATCCCACCATGAGTGCAGAGATCCCACTATGAGTACAGAGATCCCACCATGAGTACAAAGATCCCACCACAAGTACAGAGATCCCTTCATAAGTAGAGAGATCCCACTATGAGTACACAGATCCCAACATGAGTGCAGAGATCCCATCGCAAGTGCAGAGATCCCACCACAAATGTAGATATCTCATCACAAGTAGAGAGATCCCACTATGAGTATAGAGATCCCACCATAAGTACAGAGAACCCACCATTAGTGCAGAGATCCCACCACAAGTGCAGAGATCCCATCACAAGTAGAGAGATTCCACTATGAGTACACAGATCCTTCCTTGAGTGCAGAGATCCCATAACGAGTGCAGAGATCCCATCACAAGTGCAGAGATCCCATCACAAGTGCAGAGATCCCACCATGAGTGCAGGGATCCCATCAAAAGTGCAGAGATCCCACCATGAGTGCAGAGATCCCATCACAAGTAGAAAGAGCCCACCATGAGTACAGAGATCCCATCACAAGTGCAGAGATCCCACCATGAATACAGAGATCCCATCACAAGTGCAGAGATCCCATCACAAGTGCAGAGATCCCACCACAAGTACAAAGATCCCATCACAAGTAGAGAGATCCCACTATGAGTACAGAGATACCACCACAAGTGTAGAGATCCCACCATGAATGCACAGATCCCACCATGAGTGCAGAGATCCCATCACAAGTGCAAGGATCCCACCATAAGTGCAGAGATCCCATCACAAGTAGAGAGATCCCACTATGAGTGCAGACATCCTATCACAAGTGTAGAGATCCCACCACAAGTGCAAAGATCCCATCATAAGTGCAGAGATCCCATCACAAGTGCAACGATCCCACCATAAGTGCATAGATCCCATCACAAGTACAGAGATCCCATCACAAGTGCAGAGATCCCACCACAAGTGCAGAGATCCCACCACAAGTGAAGAGATCCCACTATGAGTGCAGAGATCCCACCACAAGTGCAGAGATCCCACCATGAGTGCATAGATCCCACCACATGTGCAGAGATCCCATCACAAGTGCAGGGATCCCACCACAAGTGCAGAGATCCCACCATGAATGCAAAGATCCCAACACAAGTGCAGAGATCCCATCACAAGTGCAGAGATCCCACCACAAGTACAGAGATCCCACAACAAGTGCAGAGATCCCACCACAAGTGCAGAGATCCCATCACAAGTAGAGAGATCCCACTATGAGTGCAGATATCCCACCATGAGTGCAGATATACCATCACAAGTACAAAGATCCCACCATGAGTGCAGAGATCCTACCACAAGTGCAGAGATCCCATCATGAGTGCAGATATCCCACCATGAGTGCAGAGATCCCACCACAAGTGCAGAGATCCCATCACAAGTGCGGAGATCCCTCCATAGGAGCAGAGATCCCATCACAAGTGCAGAGATCCCACCATAAGTAGAGAGATCCCACTATGAGAGCAGAAATCCCACCACAAGTGCAGAGATCCCACCATGAGTGCAGAGATCCCACTATGAGTACAGAGATCCCACCATGAGTACAAAGATCCCACCACAAGTACAGAGATCCCATCATTAGTAGAGAGATCCCACTATGAGTACACAGATCCCAACATGAGTGCAGAGATCCCATCACAAGTGCAGAGATCCCACCACAAATGTAGATATCTCATCACAAGTAGAGATATCCCACTATGAGTATAGAGATCCCACCATAAGTGCAGATAACCCACCATAAGTGTAGAGATCCCATCACAAGTAGAGAGATTCCACTATGAGTACACAGATCCTACCTTGAGTGCAGAGATCCCATCACGAGTGCAGAGATCCCATCACAAGTACAGAGATCCCATCACAAGTGCAGAGATCCCACCATGAGTGCAGGGATCCCATCACAAGTGCAGAGATCCCACCATGAGTGCAGAGATCCCATCACAAGTAGAAAGAGCCCACCATGAGTACAAAAATCCCATCACAAGTGCAGAGATCCCACCATGAATACAGAGATCCCATCACAAGTGCAGAGATCCTATCACAAGTGCAGAGATCCCACCATGAATGCACAGATCCCACCATGAGTGCAGAGATCCCATCACAAGTGCAAGGATCCCACCATAAGTGCAGAGATCCCATCACAAGTAGAGAGATCCCACTATGAGTGCAGAGATCCCACCACAAGTGCAGAGATCCCACCATGAGTACAGAGATCCTATCTCAAGTGCATAGATCCCACCATGAGTGCAGAGATCCCATCACATGTGCAGAGATCCCATCATAAGTGCAGAGATCCCACCAAACATGCAGAGATCCCACCATGAATGCAGAGATCCTATCACAAGTGCAGAGATCCCATCACAAGTGCAAAGATCCCACCATAAGTGCAGAGATCCCATCACAAGTGCAAAGATTCCACCATAAGTGCATAGATCCCATCACAAGTGCAGAGATCCCACCATGAGGATAGAGATCCCACCATATGTGCAGAGATCCCACCCCAAGTACAGAGATCCCACCACAAGTGCAGAGATCCCACCATGAATGCAAAGATCCCAACACCAGTGCAGAAATCCCATCACCAGTGCAAAGATCCCACCACAAGTGCAGAGATCCCATCACAAGTGCGGAGATCCCTCCATAGGAGCAGAGATCCCATCACAAGTGCAGAGATCCCACCATAAGTAGAGAGATCCAACTATGAGAGCAGAAATCCCACCACAAGTGCAGAGGTCCCACCATGAGTGCAGAGATCCCACTATGAGTACAGAGATCCCACCATGAGTACAAAGATCCCACCACAAGTACAGAGATCCCATCATAAGTAGAGAGATCCCACTATGAGTATAGAGATCCCACCATAAGTGCAGATAACCCACCATAGGTGCAGAGATCCCACCACAAGTGCAGAGATCCCATCACAAGTAGAGAGATTCCACTATGAGTACACAGATCCCATCACAAGTGCAGAGATCCCATCACGAGTGCAGAGATCCCATCACAAGTGCAGAGATCCCATCACAAGTGCAGAGATCCCACCATGAGTGCAGAGATCCCACCATGAGTGCAGAGATCCCATCACAAGTAGAAAGAGCCCACCATGAGTACAGAGATCCTGTCACAAGTGCAGAGATCCCACAATGAATACAGAGATCCCATCACAAGTGCAGAGATCCCATCACAAGTGCAGAGATCCCACCACAAGTACAAAGATCCCATCACAAGTAGAGAGATCCCACTATGAGTGCAGAGATACCACCACAAGTGTAGAGATCCCACCATGAATGCACAGATCCCACCATGAGTGCAGAGATCCCATCACAAGTGCAAGGATCTCACCATAAGTGCAGAGATCCCATCACAAGTAGAGAGATCCCACTATGAGTGCAGACATCCTATCACAAGTATAGAGATCCCACCACAAGTGCAAAGAACCCATCATAAGTGCAGAGATCCCATCACAAGTGCAAAGATCCCACCATAAGTGCATAGATCCCATCACACGTACAGAGATCCCATCACAAGTACAGAGATCCCACCACAAGTGCAGAGATCCCACCACAAGTGAAGAGATCCCACTATGAGTGCAGAGATCCCACCACAAGTGCAGAGATCCCACCATGAGTGCATAGATCCCACTACATGTGCAGAGATCCCATCACAAGTGCAGAGATCCCACCACAAGTGCAGATATCCCACCATGAATGCAAAGATCCCAACACAAGTGCAGAGATCCCATCACAAGTGCAGAGATCCCACCACAAGTACAGAGATCCCATCACAAGTGCAGAGATCCCAACACAAGTGCAGAGATCCCCTCACAAGTAGAGAGATCCCACTATGAGTGCAGAGATCCCACCATGAGTGCAGATATACCATCACAAGTACAAAGATCCCACCATGAGTGCAGAGATCCTACCACAAGTGCAGAGATCCCATCATGAGTGCAGATATCCCACCATGAGTGCAGAGATCCCACCACAAGTGCAGAGATCCCACCACAAGTGCAGAGATCCCATCACAAGTGCGGAGATCCCTCCATAGGAGCAGAGATCCCATCACAAGTGCAGAGATCCCACCATAAGTAGAGAGATCCCACTATGAGAGCAGAAATCCCACCACAAGTGCAGAGATCCCACCATGAGTGCAGAGATCCCACTATGAGTACAGAGATCCCACCATGAGTACAAAGATCCCACCACAAGTACAGAGATCCCATCATAAGTAGAGAGATCCCACTATGAGTACACAGATCCCAACATGAGTGCAGAGATCCCATCACAAGTGCAGAGATCCCACCACAAATGTAGATATCTCATCACAAGTAGAGAGATCCCACTATGAATATAGAGATCCCACCATAAGTGCAGAGAACCCACCATAAGTGCAGAGATCCCATCACAAGTAGAGAGATTCCACTATGAGTACACAGATCCTACCTTGAGTGCAGAGATCCCATCACGAGTGCAGAGATCCCATCACAAGTGCAGAGATCCCATCACAAGTGCAGAGATCCCACCATGAGTGCAGGGATCCCATCACAAGTGCAGAGATCCCACCATGAGTGCATAGATCCCATCACAAGTAGAAAGAGCCCACCATGAGTACAGAGATCCCATCACAAGTGCAGAGATCCCACCATGAATGCAAAGATCCCAACACAAGTGCAGAGATCCCATCACAAGTGCAGAGATCCCACCACAAGTACAGAGATCCCATCACAAGTGCAGAGATCCCAACACAAGTGCAGAGATCCCCTCACAAGTAGAGAGATCCCACTATGAGTGCAGAGATCCCACCATGAATGCAGATATACCATCACAAGTACAAAGATCCCACCATGAGTGCAGAGATCCCACCACAAGTGAAGAGATCCCACTATGAGTGCAGAGATCCCACCACAAGTGCAGAGATCCCACCATGAGTGCATAGATCCCACTACATGTGCAGAGATCCCATCACAAGTGCAGAGATCCCACCACAAGTGCAGATATCCCACCATGAATGCAAAGATCCCAACACAAGTGCAGAGATCCCATCACAAGTGCAGAGATCCCACCACAAGTACAGAGATCCCATCACAAGTGCAGAGATCCCAACACAAGTGCAGAGATCCCCTCACAACTAGAGAGATCCCACTATGAGTGCAGAGATCCCACCATGAGTGCAGATATACCATCACAAGTACAAAGATCCCACCATGAGTGCAGAGATCCTACCACAAGTGCAGAGATCCCATCATGAGTGCAGATATCCCACCATGAGTGCAGAGATCCCACCACAAGTGCAGAGATCCCACCACAAGTGCAGAGATCCCATCACAAGTGCAGAGATCCCTCCATAGGAGCAGAGATCCCATCACAAGTGCAGAGATCCCACCATAAGTAGAGAGATCCCACTATGAGAGCAGAAATCCCACCACAAGTGCAGAGATCCCACCATGAGTGCAGAGATCCCACTATGAGTACAGAGATCCCACCATGAGTACAAAGATCCCACCACAAGTACAGAGATCCCATCATAAGTAGAGAGATCCCACTATGAGTACACAGATCCCAACATGAGTGCAGAGATCCCATCACAAGTGCAGAGATCCCACCACAAATGTAGATATCTCATTACAAGTAGAGAGATCCCACTATGAATATAGAGATCCCACCATAAGTGCAGAGAACCCACCATAAGTGCAGAGATCCCATCACAAGTAGAGAGATTCCACTATGAGTACACAGATCCTACCTTGAGTGCAGAGATCCCATCACGAGTGCAGAGATCCCATCACAAGTGCAGAGATCCCATCACAAGTGCAGAGATCCCACCATGAGTGCAGGGATCCCATCACAAGTGCAGAGATCCCACCATGAGTGCATAGATCCCATCACAAGTAGAAAGAGCCCACCATGAGTACAGAGATCCCATCACAAGTGCAGAGATCCCACCATGAATGCAAAGATCCCAACACAAGTGCAGAGATCCCATCACAAGTGCAGAGATCCCACCACAAGTACAGAGATCCCATCACAAGTGCAGAGATCCCAACACAAGTGCAGAGATCCCCTCACAAGTAGAGAGATCCCACTATGAGTGCAGAGATCCCACCATGAGTGCAGATATACCATCACAAGTACAAAGATCCCACCATGAGTGCAGAGATCCCACCACAAGTGCAGAGATCCCACCACAAGTGCAGAGATCCCACCATGAATGCAAAGATCCCAACACAAGTGCAGAGATCCCATCACAAGTGCAGAGATCCCATCACAAGTGCAGAGATCCCAACACAAGTGCAGAGATCCCCTCACAAGTAGAGAGATCCCACTATGAGTGCAGAGATCCCACCATGAGTGCAGAGATCCTACCACAAGTGCAGAGATCCCATCATGAGTGCAGATATCCCACCATGAGTGCAGAGATCCCACCACAAGTGCAGAGATCCCACCACAAGTGCAGAGATCCCATCACAAGTGCGGAGATCCCTCCATAGGAGCAGAGATCCCATCACAAGTGCAGAGATCCCACCATAAGTAGAGAGATCCCACTATGAGAGCAGAAATCCCACCACAAGTGCAGAGATCCCACCATGAGTGCAGAGATCCCACTATGAGTACAGAGATCCCACCATGAGTACAAAGATCCCACCACAAGTACAGAGATCCCATCATAAGTAGAGAGATCCCACTATGAGTACACAGATCCCAACATGAGTGCAGAGATCCCATCACAAGTGCAGAGATCCCACCACAAATGTAGATATCTCATCACAAGTAGAGAGATCCCACTATGAATATAGAGATCCCACCATAAGTGCAGAGAACCCACCATAAGTGCAGAGATCCCATCACAAGCAGAGAGATTCCACTATGAGTACACAGATCCTACCTTGAGTGCAGAGATCCCATCACGAGTGCAGAGATCCCATCACAAGTGCAGAGATCCCATCACAAGTGCAGAGATCCCACCATGAGTGCAGGGATCCCATCACAAGTGCAGAGATCCCACCATGAGTGCATAGATCCCATCACAAGTAGAAAGAGCCCACCATGAGTACAGAGATCCCATCACAAGTGCAGAGATCCCACCATGAATACAGAGATCCCATCACAAGTGCAGAGATCCCATCACAAGTGCAGAGATCCCACCACAAGTACAAAGATCCCATCACAAGTAGATAGATCACACTATGAGTGCAGAGATACCACCACAAGTGTAGAGATCCCACCATGAATGCACAGATCCCACCATGAGTGCAGAGATCCCATCACAAGTGCAAGGATCCCACCATAAGTGCAGAGATCCCATCACAAGTAGAGAGATCCCACTATGAGTGCAGAGATCCCACCATGAGTGCAGATATACCATCACAAGTACAAAGATCCCACCATGAGTGCAGAGATCCTACCACAAGTACAGAGATCCCACCATGAGTGCAGATATCCCACCATGAGTGCAGAGATCCCACCACAAGTGCAGAGATCCCACCACAAGTGCAGAGATCCCACCAAGAATGCAAAGATCCCAACACAAGTGCAGAGATCCCATCACAAGTGCAGAGATCCCACCACAAGTACAGAGATCCCATCACAAGTGCAGAGATCCCACCACAAGTGCAGAGATCCCATCATAAGTAGAGAGATCCCACTATGAGTGCAGAGATCCCACCATGAGTGCAGATATACCATCACAAGTACAAAGATCCCACCATGAGTGCAGAGATCCTACCACAAGTGCAGAGATCCCATCATGAGTGCAGATATCCCACCATGAGTGCAGAGATCCCACCACAAGTGCAGAGATCCCACCACAAGTGCAGAGATCCCATCACAAGTGCGGAGATCCCTCCATAGGAGCAGAGAGCCCATCACAAGTGCAGAGATCCCACCATAAGTAGAGAGATCCCACTATGAGAGCAGAAATCCCACCACAAGTGCAGAGATCCCACCATGAGTGCAGAGATCCCACTATGAGTACAGAGATCCCACCATGAGTACAAAGATCCCACCACAAGTACAGAGATCCCTTCATAAGTAGAGAGATCCCACTATGAGTACACAGATCCCAACATGAGTGCAGAGATCCCATCGCAAGTGCAGAGATCCCACCACAAATGTAGATATCTCATCACAAGTAGAGAGATCCCACTATGAGTATAGAGATCCCACCATAAGTGCAGAGAACCCACCATTAGTGCAGAGATCCCACCACAAGTGCAGAGATCCCATCACAAGTAGAGAGATTCCACTATGAGTACACAGATCCTACCTTGAGTGCAGAGATCCCATAACGAGTGCAGAGATCCCATCACAAGTGCAGAGATCCCATCACAAGTGCAGAGATCCCACCATGAGTGCAGGGATCCCATCAAAAGTGCAGAGATCCCACCATGAGTGCAGAGATCCCATCACAAGTAGAAAGAGCCCACCATGAGTACAGAGATCCCCTCACAAGTGCAGAGATCCCACCATGAATACAGAGATCGCATCACAAGTGCAGAGATCCCATCACAAGTGCAGAGATCCCACCACAAGTACAAAGATCCCATCACAAGTAGAGAGATCCCACTATGAGTACAGAGATACCACCACAAGTGTAGAGATCTCACCATGAATGCACAGATCCCACCATGAGTGCAGAGATCCCATCACAAGTGCAAGGATCCCACCATAAGTGCAGAGATCCCATCACAAGTAGAGAGATCCCACTATGAGTGCAGACATCCTATCACAAGTATAGAGATCCCACCACAAGTGCAAAGATCCCATCATAAGTGCAGAGATCCCATCACAAGTGCAACGATCCCACCATAAGTGCATAGATCCCATCACAAGTACAGAGATCCCATCACAAGTGCAGAGATCCCACCACAAGTGCAGAGATCCCACCACAAGTGAAGAGATCCCACTATGAGTGCAGAGATCCCACCACAAGTGCAGAGATCCCACCATGAGTGCATAGATCCCACCACATGTGCAGAGATCCCATCACAAGTGCAGGGATCCCACCACAAGTGCAGAGATCCCACCATGAATGCAAAGATCCCAACACAAGTGCAGAGATCCCATCACAAGTGCAGAGATCCCACCACAAGTACAGAGATCCCACAACAAGTGCAGAGATCCCACCACAAGTACAGAGATCCCATCATAAGTAGAGAGATCCCACTATGAGTATAGAGATCCCACCATAAGTGCAGATAACCCACCATAGGTGCAGAGATCCTACCACAAGTGCAGAGATCCCATCACAAGTAGAGAGATTTCACTATGAGTACACAGATCCCATCACAAGTGCAGAGATCCCATCACGAGTGCAGAGATCCCATCACAAGTGCAGAGATCCCATCACAAGTGCAGAGATCCCACCATGAGTGCAGAGATCCCACCATGAGTGCAGAGATCCCATCACAAGTAGAAAGAGCCCACCATGAGTACAGAGATCCTGTCACAAGTGCAGAGATCCCACCATGAATACAGAGATCCCATCACAAGTGCAGAGATCCCATCACAAGTGCAGAGATCCCACCACAAGTACAAAGATCCCATCACAAGTAGAGAGATCCCACTATGAGTGCAGAGATACCACCACAAGTGTAGAGATCCCACCATGAATGCACAGATCCCACCATGAGTGCAGAGATCCCATCACAAGTGCAAGGATCTCACCATAAGTGCAGAGATCCCATCACAAGTAGAGAGATCCCACTATGAGTGCAGACATCCTATCACAAGTATAGAGATCCCACCACAAGTGCAAAGAACCCATCATAAGTGCAGAGATCCCATCACAAGTGCAAAGATCCCACCATAAGTGCATAGATCCCATCACACGTACAGAGATCCCATCACAAGTACAGAGATCCCACCACAAGTGCAGAGATCCCACCACAAGTGAAGAGATCCCACTATGAGTGCAGAGATCCCACCACAAGTGCAGAGATCCCACCATGAGTGCATAGATCCCACCACATGTGCAGAGATCCCATCACAAGTGCAGAGATCCCACCACAAGTGCAGATATCCCACCATGAATGCAAAGATCCCAACACAAGTGCAGAGATCCCATCACAAGTGCAGAGATCCCACCACAAGTACAGAGATCCCATCACAAGTGCAGAGATCCCAACACAAGTGCAGAGATCCCCTCACAAGTAGAGAGATCCCACTATGAGTGCAGAGATCCCACCATGAGTGCAGATATACCATCACAAGTACAAAGATCCCACCATGAGTGCAGAGATCCTACCACAAGTGCAGAGATCCCATCATGAGTGCAGATATCCCACCATGAGTGCAGAGATCCCACCACAAGTGCAGAGATCCCACCACAAGTGCAGAGATCCCATCACAAGTGCGGAGATCCCTCCATAGGAGCAGAGATCCCATCACAAGTGCAGAGATCCCACCATAAGTAGAGAGATCCCACTATGAGAGCAGAAATCCCACCACAAGTGCAGAGATCCCACCATGAGTGCAGAGATCCCACTATGAGTACAGAGATCCCACCATGAGTACAAAGATCCCACCACAAGTACAGAGATCCCATCATAAGTAGAGAGATCCCACTATGAGTACACAGATCCCAACATGAGTGCAGAGATCCCATCACAAGTGCAGAGATCCCACCACAAATGTAGATATCTCATCACAAGTAGAGAGATCCCACTATGAATATAGAGATCCCACCATAAGTGCAGAGAACCCACCATAAGTGCAGAGATCCCATCACAAGTAGAGAGATTCCACTATGAGTACACAGATCCTACCTTGAGTGCAGAGATCCCATCACGAGTGCAGAGATCCCATCACAAGTGCAGAGATCCCATCACAAGTGCAGAGATCCCACCATGAGTGCAGGGATCCCATCACAAGTGCAGAGATCCCACCATGAGTGCATAGATCCCATCACAAGTAGAAAGAGCCCACCATGAGTACAGAGATCCCATCACAAGTGCAGAGATCCCACCATGAATGCAAAGATCCCAACACAAGTGCAGAGATCCCATCACAAGTGCAGAGATCCCACCACAAGTACAGAGATCCCATCACAAGTGCAGAGATCCCAACACAAGTGCAGAGATCCCCTCACAAGTAGAGAGATCCCACTATGAGTGCAGAGATCCCACCATGAATGCAGATATACCATCACAAGTACAAAGATCCCACCATGAGTGCAGAGATCCCACCACAAGTGAAGAGATCCCACTATGAGTGCAGAGATCCCACCACAAGTGCAGAGATCCCACCATGAGTGCATAGATCCCACTACATGTGCAGAGATCCCATCACAAGTGCAGAGATCCCACCACAAGTGCAGATATCCCACCATGAATGCAAAGATCCCAACACAAGTGCAGAGATCCCATCACAAGTGCAGAGATCCCACCACAAGTACAGAGATCCCATCACAAGTGCAGAGATCCCAACACAAGTGCAGAGATCCCCTCACAACTAGAGAGATCCCACTATGAGTGCAGAGATCCCACCATGAGTGCAGATATACCATCACAAGTACAAAGATCCCACCATGAGTGCAGAGATCCTACCACAAGTGCAGAGATCCCATCATGAGTGCAGATATCCCACCATGAGTGCAGAGATCCCACCACAAGTGCAGAGATCCCACCACAAGTGCAGAGATCCCATCACAAGTGCGGAGATCCCTCCATAGGAGCAGAGATCCCATCACAAGTGCAGAGATCCCACCATAAGTAGAGAGATCCCACTATGAGAGCAGAAATCCCACCACAAGTGCAGAGATCCCACCATGAGTGCAGAGATCCCACTATGAGTACAGAGATCCCACCATGAGTACAAAGATCCCACCACAAGTACAGAGATCCCATCATAAGTAGAGAGATCCCACTATGAGTACACAGATCCCAACATGAGTGCAGAGATCCCATCACAAGTGCAGAGATCCCACCACAAATGTAGATATCTCATTACAAGTAGAGAGATCCCACTATGAATATAGAGATCCCACCATAAGTGCAGAGAACCCACCATAAGTGCAGAGATCCCATCACAAGTAGAGAGATTCCACTATGAGTACACAGATCCTACCTTGAGTGCAGAGATCCCATCACGAGTGCAGAGATCCCATCACAAGTGCAGAGATCCCATCACAAGTGCAGAGATCCCACCATGAGTGCAGGGATCCCATCACAAGTGCAGAGATCCCACCATGAGTGCATAGATCCCATCACAAGTAGAAAGAGCCCACCATGAGTACAGAGATCCCATCACAAGTGCAGAGATCCCACCATGAATGCAAAGATCCCAACACAAGTGCAGAGATCCCATCACAAGTGCAGAGATCCCACCACAAGTACAGAGATCCCATCACAAGTGCAGAGATCCCAACACAAGTGCAGAGATCCCCTCACAAGTAGAGAGATCCCACTATGAGTGCAGAGATCCCACCATGAGTGCAGATATACCATCACAAGTACAAAGATCCCACCATGAGTGCAGAGATCCTACCACAAGTGCAGAGATCCCATCATGAGTGCAGATATCCCACCATGAGTGCAGAGATCCCACCACAAGTGCAGAGATCCCACCACAAGTGCAGAGATCCCATCACAAGTGCGGAGATCCCTCCATAGGAGCAGAGATCCCATCACAAGTGCAGAGATCCCACCATAAGTAGAGAGATCCCACTATGAGAGCAGAAATCCCACCACAAGTGCAGAGATCCCACCATGAGTGCAGAGATCCCACTATGAGTACAGAGATCCCACCATGAGTACAAAGATCCCACCACAAGTACAGAGATCCCATCATAAGTAGAGAGATCCCACTATGAGTACACAGATCCCAACATGAGTGCAGAGATCCCATCACAAGTGCAGAGATCCCACCACAAATGTAGATATCTCATCACAAGTAGAGAGATCCCACTATGAATATAGAGATCCCACCATAAGTGCAGAGAACCCACCATAAGTGCAGAGATCCCATCACAAGTAGAGAGATTCCACTATGAGTACACAGATCCTACCTTGAGTGCAGAGATCCCATCACGAGTGCAGAGATCCCATCACAAGTGCAGAGATCCCATCACAAGTGCAGAGATCCCACCATGAGTGCAGGGATCCCATCACAAGTGCAGAGATCCCACCATGAGTGCATAGATCCCATCACAAGTAGAAAGAGCCCACCATGAGTACAGAGATCCCATCACAAGTGCAGAGATCCCACCATGAATACAGAGATCCCATCACAAGTGCAGAGATCCCATCACAAGTGCAGAGATCCCACCACAAGTACAAAGATCCCATCACAAGTAGATAGATCACACTATGAGTGCAGAGATACCACCACAAGTGTAGAGATCCCACCATGAATGCACAGATCCCACCATGAGTGCAGAGATCCCATCACAAGTGCAAGGATCCCACCATAAGTGCAGAGATCCCATCACAAGTAGAGAGATCCCACTATGAGTGCAGAGATCCCACCATGAGTGCAGATATACCATCACAAGTACAAAGATCCCACCATGAGTGCAGAGATCCTACCACAAGTACAGAGATCCCACCATGAGTGCAGATATCCCACCATGAGTGCAGAGATCCCACCACAAGTGCAGAGATCCCACCACAAGTGCAGAGATCCCACCATGAATGCAAAGATCCCAACACAAGTGCAGAGATCCCATCACAAGTGCAGAGATCCCACCACAAGTACAGAGATCCCATCACAAGTGCAGAGATCCCACCACAAGTGCAGAGATCCCATCATAAGTAGAGAGATCCCACTATGAGTGCAGAGATCCCACCATGAGTGCAGATATACCATCACAAGTACAAAGATCCCACCATGAGTGCAGAGATCCTACCACAAGTGCAGAGATCCCATCATGAGTGCAGATATCCCACCATGAGTGCAGAGATCCCACCACAAGTGCAGAGATCCCACCACAAGTGCAGAGATCCCATCACAAGTGCGGAGATCCCTCCATAGGAGCAGAGAGCCCATCACAAGTGCAGAGATCCCACCATAAGTAGAGAGATCCCACTATGAGAGCAGAAATCCCACCACAAGTGCAGAGATCCCACCATGAGTGCAGAGATCCCACTATGAGTACAGAGATCCCACCATGAGTACAAAGATCCCACCACAAGTACAGAGATCCCTTCATAAGTAGAGAGATCCCACTATGAGTACACAGATCCCAACATGAGTGCAGAGATCCCATCGCAAGTGCAGAGATCCCACCACAAATGTAGATATCTCATCACAAGTAGAGAGATCCCACTATGAGTATAGAGATCCCACCATAAGTGCAGAGAACCCACCATTAGTGCAGAGATCCCACCACAAGTGCAGAGATCCCATCACAAGTAGAGAGATTCCACTATGAGTACACAGATCCTACCTTGAGTGCAGAGATCCCATAACGAGTGCAGAGATCCCATCACAAGTGCAGAGATCCCATCACAAGTGCAGAGATCCCACCATGAGTGCAGGGATCCCATCAAAAGTGCAGAGATCCCACCATGAGTGCAGAGATCCCATCACAAGTAGAAAGAGCCCACCATGAGTACAGAGATCCCCTCACAAGTGCAGAGATCCCACCATGAATACAGAGATCGCATCACAAGTGCAGAGATCCCATCACAAGTGCAGAGATCCCACCACAAGTACAAAGATCCCATCACAAGTAGAGAGATCCCACTATGAGTACAGAGATACCACCACAAGTGTAGAGATCTCACCATGAATGCACAGATCCCACCATGAGTGCAGAGATCCCATCACAAGTGCAAGGATCCCACCATAAGTGCAGAGATCCCATCACAAGTAGAGAGATCCCACTATGAGTGCAGACATCCTATCACAAGTATAGAGATCCCACCACAAGTGCAAAGATCCCATCATAAGTGCAGAGATCCCATCACAAGTGCAACGATCCCACCATAAGTGCATAGATCCCATCACAAGTACAGAGATCCCATCACAAGTGCAGAGATCCCACCACAAGTGCAGAGATCCCACCACAAGTGAAGAGATCCCACTATGAGTGCAGAGATCCCACCACAAGTGCAGAGATCCCACCATGAGTGCATAGATCCCACCACATGTGCAGAGATCCCATCACAAGTGCAGGGATCCCACCACAAGTGCAGAGATCCCACCATGAATGCAAAGATCCCAACACAAGTGCAGAGATCCCATCACAAGTGCAGAGATCCCACCACAAGTACAGAGATCCCACAACAAGTGCAGAGATCCCACCACAAGTACAGAGATCCCATCATAAGTAGAGAGATCCCACTATGAGTATAGAGATCCCACCATAAGTGCAGATAACCCACCATAGGTGCAGAGATCCTACCACAAGTGCAGAGATCCCATCACAAGTAGATAGATTCCACTATGAGTACACAGATCCCATCACAAGTGCAGAGATCCCATCACGAGTGCAGAGATCCCATCACAAGTGCAGAGATCCCATCACAAGTGCAGAGATCCCATCATGAGTGCAGAGATCCCACCATGAGTGCAGAGATCCCATCACAAGTAGAAAGAGCCCACCATGAGTACAGAGATCCTGTCACAAGTGCAGAGATCCCACCATGAATACAGAGATCCCATCACAAGTGCAGAGATCCCATCACAAGTGCAGAGATCCCACCACAAGTACAAAGATCCCATCACAAGTAGAGAGATCCCACTATGAGTGCAGAGATACCACCACAAGTGTAGAGATCCCACCATGAATGCACAGATCCCACCATGAGTGCAGAGATCCCATCACAAGTGCAAGGATCTCACCATAAGTGCAGAGATCCCATCACAAGTAGAGAGATCCCACTATGAGTGGAGACATCCTATCACAAGTATAGAGATCCCACCACAAGTGCAAAGAACCCATCATAAGTGCAGTGATCCCATCACAAGTGCAAAGATCCCACCATAAGTGCATAGATCCCATCACACGTACAGAGATCCCATCACAAGTACAGAGATCCCACCACAAGTGCAGAGATCCCACCACAAGTGAAGAGATCCCACTATGAGTGCAGAGATCCCACCACAAGTGCAGAGATCCCACCATGAGTGCATAGATCCCACCACATGTGCAGAGATCCCATCACAAGTGCAGAGATCCCACCACAAGTGCAGATATCCCACCATGAATGCAAAGATCCCAACACAAGTGCAGAGATCCCATCACAAGTGCAGAGATCCCACCACAAGTACAGAGATCCCATCACAAGTGCAGAGATCCCAACACAAGTGCAGAGATCCCCTCACAAGTAGAGAGATCCCACTATGAGTGCAGAGATCCCACCATGAGTGCAGATATACCATCACAAGTACAAAGATCCCACCATGAGTGCAGAGATCCTACCACAAGTGCAGAGATCCCATCATGAGTGCAGATATCCCACCATGAGTGCAGAGATCCCACCACAAGTGCAGAGATCCCACCACAAGTGCAGAGATCCCATCACAAGTGCGGAGATCCCTCCATAGGAGCAGAGATCCCATCACAAGTGCAGAGATCCCACCATAAGTAGAGAGATCCCACTATGAGAGCAGAAATCCCACCACAAGTGCAGAGATCCCACCATGAGTGCAGAGATCCCACTATGAGTACAGAGATCCCACCATGAGTACAAAGATCCCACCACAAGTACAGAGATCCCATCATAAGTAGAGAGATCCCACTATGAGTACACAGATCCCAACATGAGTGCAGAGATCCCATCACAAGTGCAGAGATCCCACCACAAATGTAGATATCTCATCACAAGTAGAGAGATCCCACTATGAATATAGAGATCCCACCATAAGTGCAGAGAACCCACCATAAGTGCAGAGATCCCATCACAAGTAGAGAGATTCCACTATGAGTACACAGATCCTACCTTGAGTGCAGAGATCCCATCACGAGTGCAGAGATCCCATCACAAGTGCAGAGATCCCATCACAAGTGCAGAGATCCCACCATGAGTGCAGGGATCCCATCACAAGTGCAGAGATCCCACCATGAGTGCATAGATCCCATCACAAGTAGAAAGAGCCCACCATGAGTACAGAGATCCCATCACAAGTGCAGAGATCCCACCATGAATGCAAAGATCCCAACACAAGTGCAGAGATCCCATCACTAGTGCAGAGATCCCACCACAAGTACAGAGATCCCATCACAAGTGCAGAGATCCCAACACAAGTGCAGAGATCCCCTCACAAGTAGAGAGATCCCACTATGAGTGCAGAGATCCCACCATGAGTGCAGATATACCATCACAAGTACAAAGATCCCACCATGAGTGCAGAGATCCTACCACAAGTGCAAAGATCCCATCATGAGTGCAGATATCCCACCATGAGTGCAGAGATCCCACCACAAGTGCAGAGATCCCACCACAAGTGCAGAGATCCCATCACAAGTGCGGAGATCCCTCCATAGGAGCAGAGATCCCATCACAAGTGCAGAGATCCCACCATAAGTAGAGAGATCCCACTATGAGAGCAGAAATCCCACCACAAGTGCAGAGATCCCACCATGAGTGCAGAGATCCCACTATGAGTACAGAGATCCCACCATGAGTACAAAGATCCCACCACAAGTACAGAGATCCCATCATAAGTAGAGAGATCCCACTATGAGTACACAGATCCCAACATGAGTGCAGAGATCCCATCACAAGTGCAAAGATCCCACCACAAATGTAGATATCTCATCACAAGTAGAGAGATCCCACTATGAATATAGAGATCCCACCATAAGTGCAGAGAACCCACCATAAGTGCAGAGATCCCATCACAAGTAGAGAGATTCCACTATGAGTACACAGATCCTACCTTGAGTGCAGAGATCCCATCACGAGTGCAGAGATCCCATCACAAGTGCAGAGATCCCATCACAAGTGCAGAGATCCCACCATGAGTGCAGGGATCCCATCACAAGTGCAGAGATCCCACCATGAGTGCATAGATCCCATCACAAGTAGAAAGAGCCCACCATGAGTACAGAGATCCCATCACAAGTGCAGAGATCCCACCATGAATACAGAGATCCCATCACAAGTGCAGAGATCCCATCACAAGTGCAGAGATCCCACCACAAGTACAAAGATCCCATCACAAGTAGATAGATCCCACTATGAGTGCAGAGATACCACCACAAGTGTAGAGATCCCACCATGAATGAACAGATCCCACCATGAGTGCAGAGATCCCATCACAAGTGCAAGGATCCCACCATAAGTGCATAGATCCCATCACACGTACAGAGATCCCATCACAAGTACAGAGATCCCACCACAAGTGCAGAGATCCCACCACAAGTGAAGAGATCCCACTATGAGTGCAGAGATCCCACCACAAGTGCAGAGATCCCACCATGAGTGCATAGATCCCGCCACATGTGCAGAGATCCCATCACAAGTGCAGAGATCCCACCACAAGTGCAGATATCCCACCATGAATGCAAAGATCCCAACACAAGTGCAGAGATCCCATCACAAGTGCAGAGATCCCACCACAAGTACAGAGATCCCATCACAAGTGCAGAGATCCCAACACAAGTGCAGAGATCCCCTCACAAGTAGAGAGATCCCACTATGAGTGCAGAGATCCCACCATGAGTGCAGATATACCATCACAAGTACAAAGATCCCACCATGAGTGCAGAGATCCTACCACAAGTGCAGAGATCCCATCATGAGTGCAGATATCCCACCATGAGTGCAGAGATCCCACCACAAGTGCAGAGATCCCACCACAAGTGCAGAGATCCCATCACAAGTGCGGAGATCCCTCCATAGGAGCAGAGATCCCATCACAAGTGCAGAGATCCCACCATAAGTAGAGAGATCCCACTATGAGAGCAGAAATCCCACCACAAGTGCAGAGATCCCACCATGAGTGCAGAGATCCCACTATGAGTACAGAGATCCCACCATGAGTACAAAGATCCCACCACAAGTACAGAGATCCCATCATAAGTAGAGAGATCCCACTATGAGTACACAGATCCCAACATGAGTGCAGAGATCCCATCACAAGTGCAGAGATCCCACCACAAATGTAGATATCTCATCACAAGTAGAGAGATCCCACTATGAATATAGAGATCCCACCATAAGTGCAGAGAACCCACCATAAGTGCAGAGATCCCATCACAAGTAGAGAGATTCCACTATGAGTACACAGATCCTACCTTGAGTGCAGAGATCCCATCACGAGTGCAGAGATCCCATCACAAGTGCAGAGATCCCATCACAAGTGCAGAGATCCCACCATGAGTGCAGGGATCCCATCACAAGTGCAGAGATCCCACCATGAGTGCATAGATCCCATCACAAGTAGAAAGAGCCCACCATGAGTACAGAGATCCCATCACAAGTGCAGAGATCCCACCATGAATGCAAAGATCCCAACACAAGTGCAGAGATCCCATCACAAGTGCAGAGATCCCACCACAAGTACAGAGATCCCATCACAAGTGCAGAGATCCCAACACAAGTGCAGAGATCCCCTCACAAGTAGAGAGATCCCACTATGAGTGCAGAGATCCCACCATGAGTGCAGATATACCATCACAAGTACAAAGATCCCACCATGAGTGCAGAGATCCTACCACAAGTGCAAAGATCCCATCATGAGTGCAGATATCCCACCATGAGTGCAGAGATCCCACCACAAGTGCAGAGATCCCACCACAAGTGCAGAGATCCCATCACAAGTGCAGAGATCCCTCCATAGGAGCAGAGATCCCATCACAAGTGCAGAGATCCCACCATAAGTAGAGAGATCCCACTATGAGAGCAGAAATCCCACCACAAGTGCAGAGATCCCACCATGAGTGCAGAGATCCCACTATGAGTACAGAGATCCCACCATGAGTACAAAGATCCCACCACAAGTACAGAGATCCCATCATAAGTAGAGAGATCCCACTATGAGTACACAGATCCCAACATGAGTGCAGAGATCCCATCACAAGTGCAGAGATCCCATCACAAATGTAGATATCTCATCACAAGTAGAGAGATCCCACTATGAATATAGAGATCCCACCATAAGTGCAGAGAACCCACCATAAGTGCAGAGATCCCATCACAAGTAGAGAGATTCCACTATGAGTACACAGATCCTACCTTGAGTGCAGAGATCCCATCACGAGTGCAGAGATCCCATCACAAGTGCAGAGATCCCATCACAAGTGCAGAGATCCCACCATGAGTGCAGGGATCCCATCACAAGTGCAGAGATCCCACCATGAGTGCATAGATCCCATCACAAGTAGAAAGAGCCCACCATGAGTACAGAGATCCCATCACAAGTGCAGAGATCCCACCATGAATACAGAGATCCCATCACAAGTGCAGAGATCCCATCACAAGTGCAGAGATCCCACCACAAGTACAAAGATCCCATCACAAGTAGATAGATCCCACTATGAGTGCAGAGATACCACCACAAGTGTAGAGATCCCACCATGAATGCACAGATCCCACCATGAGTGCAGAGATCCCATCACAAGTGCAAGGATCCCACCATAAGTGCAGAGATCCCATCACAAGTAGAGAGATCCCACTATGAGTGCAGAGATCCCACCATGAGTGCAGATATACCATCACAAGTACAAAGATCCCACCATGAGTGCAGAGATCCTACCACAAGTACAGAGATCCCACCATGAGTGCAGATATCCCACCATGAGTGCAGAGATCCCACCACAAGTGCAGAGATCCCACCACAAGTGCAGAGATCCCACCATGAATGCAAAGATCCCAACACAAGTGCAGAGATCCCATCACAAGTGCAGAGATCCCACCACAAGTACAGAGGTCCCATCACAAGTGCAGAGATCCCACCACAAGTGCAGAGATCCCATCATAAGTAGAGAGATCCCACTATGAGTGCAGAGATCCCACCATGAGTGCAGATATACCATCACAAGTACAAAGATCCCACCATGAGTGCAGAGATCCTACCACAAGTGCAGAGATCCCATCATGAGTGCAGATATCCCACCATGAGTGCAGAGATCCCACCACAAGTGCAGAGATCCCACCACAAGTGCAGAGATCCCATCACAAGTGCGGAGATCCCTCCATAGGAGCAGAGAGCCCATCACAAGTGCAGAGATCCCACCATAAGTAGAGAGATCCCACTATGAGAGCAGAAATCCCACCACAAGTGCAGAGATCCCACCATGAGTGCAGAGATCCCACTATGAGTACAGAGATCCCACCATGAGTACAAAGATCCCACCACAAGTACAGAGATCCCTTCATAAGTAGAGAGATCCCACTATGAGTACACAGATCCCAACATGAGTGCAGAGATCCCATCGCAAGTGCAGAGATCCCACCACAAATGTAGATATCTCATCACAAGTAGAGAGATCCCACTATGAGTATAGAGATCCCACCATAAGTGCAGAGAACCCACCATTAGTGCAGAGATCCCACCACAAGTGCAGAGATCCCATCACAAGTAGAGAGATTCCACTATGAGTACACAGATCCTACCTTGAGTGCAGAGATCCCATAACGAGTGCAGAGATCCCATCACAAGTGCAGAGATCCCATCACAAGTGCAGAGATCCCACCATGAGTGCAGGGATCCCATCAAAAGTGCAGAGATCCCACCATGAGTGCAGAGATCCCATCACAAGTAGAAAGAGCCCACCATGAGTACAGAGATCCCCTCACAAGTGCAGAGATCCCACCATGAATACAGAGATCCCATCACAAGTGCAGAGATCCCATCACAAGTGCAGAGATCCCACCACAAGTACAAAGATCCCATCACAAGTAGAGAGATCCCACTATGAGTACAGAGATACCACCACAAGTGTAGAGATCTCACCATGAATGCACAGATCCCACCATGAGTGCAGAGATCCCATCACAAGTGCAAGGATCCCACCATAAGTGCAGAGATCCCATCACAAGTAGAGAGATCCCACTATGAGTGCAGACATCCTATCACAAGTATAGAGATCCCACCACAAGTGCAAAGATCCCATCATAAGTGCAGAGATCCCATCACAAGTGCAACGATCCCACCATAAGTGCATAGATCCCATCACAAGTACAGAGATCCCATCACAAGTGCAGAGATCCCACCACAAGTGCAGAGATCCCACCACAAGTGAAGAGATCCCACTATGAGTGCAGAGATCCCACCACAAGTGCAGAGATCCCACCATGAGTGCATAGATCCCACCACATGTGCAGAGATCCCACCACAAGTGCAGGGATCCCACCACAAGTGCAGAGATCCCACCATGAATGCAAAGATCCCAACACAAGTGCAGAGATCCCATCACAAGTGCAGAGATCCCACCACAAGTACAGAGATCCCACAACAAGTGCAGAGATCCCACCACAAGTGCAGAGATCCCATCACAAGTAGAGAGATCCCACTATGAGTGCAGAGATCCCACCATGAGTGCAGATATACCATCACAAGTACAAAGATCCCACCATGAGTGCAGAGATCCTACCACAAGTGCAGAGATCCCATCATGAGTGCAGATATCCCACCATGAGTGCAGAGATCCCACCACAAGTGCAGAGATCCCATCACAAGTGCGGAGATCCCTCCATAGGAGCAGAGATCCCATCACAAGTGCAGAGATCCCACCATAAGTAGAGAGATCCCACTATGAGAGCAGAAATCCCACCACAAGTGCAGAGATCCCACCATGAGTGCAGAGATCCCACTATGAGTACAGAGATCCCACCATGAGTACAAAGATCCCACCACAAGTACAGAGATCCCATCATTAGTAGAGAGATCCCACTATGAGTACACAGATCCCAACATGAGTGCAGAGATCCCATCACAAGTGCAGAGATCCCACCACAAATGTAGATATCTCATCACAAGTAGAGATATCCCACTATGAGTATAGAGATCCCACCATAAGTGCAGATAACCCACCATAAGTGCAGAGATCCCATCACAAGTAGAGAGATTCCACTATGAGTACACAGATCCTACCTTGAGTGCAGAGATCCCATCATGAGTCCAGAGATCCCATCACAAGTGCAGAGATCCCATCACAAGTGCAGAGATCCCACCATGAGTGCAGGGATCCCATCACAAGTGCAGAGATCCCACCATGAGTGCAGAGATCCCATCACAAGTAGAAAGAGCCCACCATGAGTACAAAAATCCCATCACAAGTGCAGAGATCCCACCATGAATACAGAGATCCCATCACAAGTGCAGAGATCCTATCACAAGTGCAGAGATCCCACCATGAATGCACAGATCCCACCATGAGTGCAGAGATCCCATCACAAGTGCAAGGATCCCACCATAAGTGCAGAGATCCCATCACAAGTAGAGAGATCCCACTATGAGTGCAGAGATCCCACCACAAGTGCAGAGATCCCACCATGAGTACAGAGATCCTATCTCAAGTGCAGAGATCCCACCATGAGTGCAGAGATCCCATCACATGTGCAGAGATCCCATCTTAAGTGCAGAGATCCCACCAAACATGCAGAGATCCCACCATGAATGCAGAGATCCTATCACAAGTGCAGAGATCCCACCACAAGTGCAAAGATCCCAGCATCAGTGCAGAGATCTAACCACACATGCAGAGATCCCACCATGAATGCAGAGATCCTATCACAAGTGCAGAGATCCCATCACACGTGCAAAGATCCCACCATAAGTGCAGAGATCCCATCACAAGTGCAAAGATTCCACCATAAGTGCATAGATCCCATCACAAGTGCAGAGATCCCACCATGAGGATAGAGATCCCACCACATGTGCAGAGATCCCACCCCAAGTACAGAGATCCCACCACAAGTGCAGAGATCCCACCATGAATGCAAAGATCCCAACACCATTGCAGAGATCCCATCACAAGTGCAGAGATCCCACCACAAGTACAGAGATCCCATCACAAGTGCAGAGATCCTACCATGAGTGCAGAAATCCCATCACCAGTGCAAATATCCCACCACAAGTGCAGATATCCCATCACAAGTAGAGAGATCCCACCATGAGTGCAGAGATCCTACCACAAGTGCAGAGATCCCATCATGAGTGCAGATATCCCACCATGAGTGCAGAGATCCCACCACAAGTGCAGAGATCCCATCACAAGTGCGGAGATCCCTCCATAGGAGCAGAGATCCCATCACAAGTGCAGAGATCCCACCATAAGTAGAGAGATCCCACTATGAGAGCAGAAATCCCACCACAAGTGCAGAGATCCCACCATGAGTGCAGAGATCCCACTATGAGTACAGAGATCCCACCATGAGTACAAAGATCCCACCACAAGTACAGAGATCCCATCATTAGTAGAGAGATCCCACTATGAGTACACAGATCCCAACATGAGTGCAGAGATCCCATCACAAGTGCAGAGATCCCACCACAAATGTAGATATCTCATCACAAGTAGAGATATCCCACTATGAGTATAGAGATCCCACCATAAGTGCAGATAACCCACCATAAGTGCAGAGATCCCATCACAAGTAGAGAGATTCCACTATGAGTACACAGATCCTACCTTGAGTGCAGAGATCCCATCACGAGTCCAGAGATCCCATCACAAGTGCAGAGATCCCATCACAAGTGCAGAGATCCCACCATGAGTGCAGGGATCCCATCACAAGTGCAGAGATCCCACCATGAGTGCAGAGATCCCATCACAAGTAGAAAGAGCCCACCATGAGTACAAAAATCCCATCACAAGTGCAGAGATCCCACCATGAATACAGAGATCCCATCACAAGTGCAGAGATCCTATCACAAGTGCAGAGATCCCACCATGAATGCACAGATCCCACCATGAGTGCAGAGATCCCATCACAAGTGCAAGGATCCCACCATAAGTGCAGAGATCCCATCACAAGTAGAGAGATCCCACTATGAGTGCAGAGATCCCACCACAAGTGCAGAGATCCCACCATGAGTACAGAGATCCTATCTCAAGTGCAGAGATCCCACCATGAGTGCAGAGATCCCATCACATGTGCAGAGATCCCATCTTAAGTGCAGAGATCCCACCAAACATGCAGAGATCCCACCATGAATGCAGAGATCCTATCACAAGTGCAGAGATCCCACCACAAGTGCAAAGATCCCAGCATCAGTGCAGAGATCTAACCACACATGCAGAGATCCCACCATGAATGCAGAGATCCTATCACAAGTGCAGAGATCCCATCACAAGTGCAAAGATCACACCATAAGTGCAGAGATCCCATCACAAGTGCAAAGATTCCACCATAAGTGCATAGATCCCATCACAAGTGCAGAGATCCCACCATGAGGATAGAGATCCCACCACATGTGCAGAGATCCCACCCCAAGTACAGAGATCCCACCACAAGTGCAGAGATCCCACCATGAATGCAAAGATCCCAACACCATTGCAGAGATCCCATCACAAGTGCAGAGATCCCACCACAAGTACAGAGATCCCATCACAAGTGCAGAGATCCTACCATGAGTGCAGAAATCCCATCACCAGTGCAAATATCCCACCACAAGTGCAGATATCCCATCACAAGTAGAGAGATCCCACTATGAGTGCAGAGATCCCACCATGAGTGCAGATACACCATCACAAGTACAAAGATCCCACCATGAGTACAGAGATCCTACCACAAGTGCAGAGATCCCATCACGAGTGCAGATATCCCACCATGAGTGCAGAGATCCCACCACAAGTGCAGAGATCCCACCACAAGTGCAGAGATCCCATCACAAGTGCAGAGATCCCTCCATAGGAGCAGAGATCCCATCACAAGTGCATAGATCCCACCATAAGTAGAGAGATCCCACTATGAGAGCAGAAATCCCACCACAAGTGCAGAGATCCCACCATGAGTGCAGAGATCCCACTATGAATACAGAGATCCCACCATGAGTACAGCGATCCCACCACAAGTACAGAGATCCCATCATAAGTAGAGAGATCCCACTATGAATACACAGATCCCAACATGAGTGCAGATATCCCATCACAAGTACAGAGATCCCACCACAAATGTAGAGATCTCATCACAAGTAGAAAGATCCCACTATGAGTATAGAGATCCCACCATAAGTGCAGAGAACCCACCATAAGTGCAGAGATCCCACCACAAGTACAGAGATCCCATCACAAGTAGAGAGATTCCACTATGAGTACACAGATACCACCATGAGTGCAGAGATCCCATCATGAGTGCAGAGATCCCACCACAAGTGCAGAGATCCCACCACAAGTGCAGAGATCCCACCATGAGTGCAGGGATCCCATCACAAGTGCAGAGATCCCACCATGAATGCAGAGATCAAATCACAAGTGCAGAGATCCCATCACAAGTGCAGAGATCCCACCACAAGTACAAAGATAATATCACAAGTAGAGAGATCCCACTATGAGTGCAGAGATACTACCACAAGTGCAGAGATCCCACCATGAATGCACAGATCCCACCATGAGTGCAGAGATCCCATCACAAGTGCAGGGATCCCACCATGAGTGCAGAGATCCCATCACAAGTAGAAAGAGCCCACCATGAGTGCAGAGATCCCACCATGAATGCAGAGATCCCACCATGAATGCAGAGATCCCATCACAAGTGCAGAGATCCCATCACAAGTGCAGAGATCCCACCACAAGTACAAAGATAGCATCACAAGTAGAGAGATCCCACTATGAGTGCAGAGATACTACCACAAGTGCAGAGATCCCACCATGAATGCACAGATCCCACCATGAGTGCAGAGATCCCATCACAAGTGCAGGGATCCCACCATGAGTGCAGAGATCCCATCAAAAGTAGAGAGATCTCACTATGAGTGCAGAGTTCCCACCACAAGTGCAGTGATCCCACCATGAGTGCAGAGATCCCATCACAAAAGCAGAGATCCCACCACAAGTGCAGAGATCCCACCACAAGTGCAGAGATCCCATCACAAGTGCAGAGATTCCACCATGAGTGCAGAGATCCCATCACAAGTGCAGAGATCCCACCATGAGTATGGAGATCCTATCACAAGTGCAGGGATCCCACCATGAGTGCAGAGATCCCATCAAAAGTAGAGTGATCTCACTATGAGTGCAGAGATCCCACCACAAGTGCAGTGATCCCACCATGAGTGCAGAGATCCCATCACAAATGCAGATATCCCACCATGAATGCAGAGATCCCATCACAAGTGCAGAGATCCCATCACAAGTGCAGTGATCCCACCACAAGTACAAAGATCCCATCACAAGTAGAGAGATCCCACTATGAGTGCAGAGATATCACAACACGTGCAGAGATCCCACCATGAATGCACAGATCCCACCATGAGTGCAGAGATCCCATCACAAGTGCAAGGATCCCACCATAAGTGCAGAGATCCCATCACAAGTAGAGAGATCCCACCATAAGTGCAGAGATCCCATCATGAGTACAGAGATCCTATCTCAAGTGCAGAGATCCCATCAAGAGTGCAGAGATCCCATCAAGAGTGCAGAGATCCCATCACATGTGCAGAGATCCCATCATAAGTGCAGAGATCCCACCACACATGCAGAAATCCCACCATCAATGCAGAGATCCTATCACAAGTGAAGAGATCCACCACAAGTGCAAAGATCCCAGCATCAGTGCAGAGATCTCACCACACATGCAGAGATCCCACCATGAATGCAGAGATCCTATCACAAGTGCAGAGATCCCATCACAAGTGCAAAGATCCCACCATAAGTGCAGAGATCTCATCACAAGTGCAAAGATCCCACCATAAGTGCATAGATCCCATCACAAGTGCAGAGATCCCACCATGAGTATAGAGATCCCACCACATGTGCAGAGATCCCACCACAAGTGCAGAGATCCCACCACAAGTGAAGAGATCCCACTATGAGTGCAGAGATCCCACCACAAGTGCAGAGATCCCACCATGAGTGCATAGATCCCACCACATGTGCAGAGATCCCATCACAAGTGTAGAGATCCCACCACAAGTGCAGAGATCCCACCATGAATGCAAAGATCCCAACACCAGTGCAGAGATCCCATCACAAGTGTAGAGATTCCACCACAAGTAAAGAGATCCCATCACAAGTATAGAGATCCTACCATGAGTGCAGAGATCCCATCACAAGTGCAGAGATCCCACCACAAGTGCAGATATCCCATCACAAGTAGTGAGATCCCACTATGAGTGCAGAGATCCCACCATGAGTGCAGATACACCATCACAAGTACAAAGATCCCACCATGAGTACAGAGATCCTACCACAAGTGCAGAGATCCCATTACGAGTGCAGATATCCCACCATGAGTGCAGAGATCCCACCACAAGTGCAGAGATCCCACCACAAGTGCAGAGATCCCATCACAAGTGCGGAGATCCCTCCATAGGAGCAGAGATCCCATCACAAGTGCAGAGATCCCACCATAAGTATAGAGATCCCACTATGAGAGCAGAAATCCCACCACAAGTGCAGAGAACCCACCATGAGTGCAGGGATCCCACTATGAGTACAGAGATCCCACCATGAGTACAGAGATCCCACTACAAGTACAGAGATCCCATCATAAGTAGAGAGATCCCACTATGTTGTTATGTTATGTTATGTGACTTTTATATAGCGCACGGCTACTCGAGATGAGTGTCCCGGTGCTTTCCACCTGCAACTCAGAGTAAAAATAACACAACACAGCGAAAATGAGAAAAGAAACAAAAAAAGAAAACAGTAAGAACAGTAAACTATAAAGGCAGACTAAAGATTAAAAAGCCAGGTCTTCAGGCTCTTCCTGAACTGGAACAAATTGGCAGTGCTGCGAAGCGAAAGAGGAAGCGAATTCCACAACTGGGGAGCTCTGCAGCTGAAAGAACGCCCTCCCACGCGGGCCTTCCTCACCCGCGGGACCACCGCTTTATAGAGGGATTCCGAACGCAAAGAGCAGACTGGTCGATAGAAAGCCATTCTCCGCCGCAAATATCCAGCCCCTGATCCAAACAAGGCTTTATGCATCAGAGTCAGGGATTTGAACTGAATCCGCTTCCGGATAGGCAGCCAGTGAAGCGCCTGTAGCAGCCCGGAAGCTCGGGCTCGTTTGCGCAGGCCAAAAATAGCCCGGGCGGCGGAGTTCTTCACCACCTGTAGGTGCTGAACCAAATAATCAGGGAGGCCGAGAAAGAGGGCATTAGCATAGTCTAACCTTGAGCCGACAAGCGCCTGCACAGTAATCCGCCTGTGCTCCTCAGACAACAGGGGCAGGAATTTACGGAGCATTTTCAAGATTCCGTAGCAGGTGCCAGCCAGACCAAGAATATGAGTTCTCAGCGACAGCTGGTTGTCTAGCTTGACACCCAGATTTTTGGCCACCAAGGAGGACTGTGCCGGAGGGCTCATATCGGACGGCCACCATTGCTGCCACTCCGGCTCGGCGACGCAACCAAAAAATAGAACCTCAGACTTGCTTGAGTTGGCCCTCAGACTGTTCCGCTGGAACCAGTCGAAGACCAATGCAAGACAGTCCCGAATTCTCTCTCCATCAAACTCTTGATCTTTCCCGCATGTGAAGAGGAGTTGCGTATCGTCAGCATAAGAGACGATCTGGGCCCCGTATGCCTCCACCAAGGCCGCCAAAGGGGACATGAAGATGTTAAACAACGTGGGGCTCAACACAGAACCCTGTGGAACCCCAACTCCCAGTGGCGGCATCTCGGCAGAACTCTGGGAAACCCAGACCGTCTGGCGGCGGCCTTCAAGGAAAGATGTGAACCACCTGAGCACCGTCCCCCTAAGGCCGATTGTAGGAAGGTGGCTACCTGACTATGGTTACCCCAGATTTTTTGCCTGTGTTTAGCTGGTTTTTTTACTTAGTTGACCTGGTTCCCTGCTAATCAGGGCCCCAGGCCATCTGCTCTCTCTGTAAAATGGATTCCATGTACCCTAGGTACATACCACAATTGGAAATGGACTCCTTGTCAGCCCCTGTATAATGCACTAAAGGTGCCCAGGGCATAGGGGCCACCAAGGCCTACCAGGGGCTGCAGCATATCTTTTGCCACCCCTGGCTGGTTCTTAAATTGACACAACTGGCTGATCACTCAGCTGGGGTAAGGCGGTGTAATCACCCCTTACTTAGATATAGTATACCTATATCTAAACCTATATCTGGACACATATTAACCTGTGAGCCACTCCTATGGAAGGCCTCATCAATCCTGGAGGCAGAGTGCGTGGTTTAATGTGAGATGGAGCTCTAGCATGAGCTGAGCCTGTCTGCAGCCGTCGGGAACAACTCCCTAAGCTGTTTCAGGATAATGCCATACCATATACTCTTAAGTGCCTTATAATCCTCGCGGTTATATAGCAACTCTGGTTTGGCTTTATCAAAACATGTCGTGTAAGGTGTCATACGATTTGGAATACTATCCCCTCGCCAGTTCTGGCGAAGGGGATAGCATTCCACCCCTCTAGAGGGGTAAGACATGTTACTTTATTTAAATGCGGTTAATTTCTAAAAGGACCTTAGATCCACAAAATGGATGCCTCTGCCACAGACAGAAGTCTGACCCCCTGAAGCTGACCGAAACTCAGCCAAATGGGGCCTGGACAAAGGGTTTCCTGTCGCAGGGGGGTGTTACCACCCTCCAGACAGGAGATAGTGGATTGTAGCAGGGAGGTTTGAAAGAAACCAGACACTGCCTGGGGCGCACAAGGCTGCCCCTTGCATAATCCGGCCAAACTGGTTCTGGGGCACTCCAGCCCTCGTGCCAGGGCGGCCTGGATCAAAGGAAAGGCGTGTATCCACCCCCTTCCTGGGTCCCACCCCTAGGGGGGACCTAGCAGGTAATCCAGCCCCCAAAATTAGTATAAGACTGGGAGCAGTGCCAATGCACTTCAGATTATCCTGAAGAAACATAAGAAACGAAATTCTGGACCCTTCGACATCCTACTCGACGTAGAAGCCCGAAGAATCTCCCTTGTGGTCGAGGAGTGACCACCCTGTGCAAACAGGCACCATCCAGCCATCAACGTCTGCTTTGTCGCAGTTCCCGCCGGAACTCGAGCGACAGAGATCGACGAGATCAAGCTTGCCTGCCTCCCAACAGCCCGATCCACAGTCCCTGCAGAGCTGAGACCCGTGGAGGCGACCGGAAGCGTGGGGCATGCCATCTTGAATTGACCACGAGATGCTGACCGTGCAGCCCACGAGTGACCCTCAAAGCTGTACACCGGGGTTTGAGAAGCCCCAACCCTGAGCCACTCTTGCACCGAAGTTCAGCCCCCCACACTCGACGAGTGCTGCGTGGGGCCCTTCTGCTCCATTTGGCTCAATGCATTGGCCCGGTCACTTGCCAGCCAGCTAGTGGCCCCTGTATCGACGAACTTTGAAATTCGAACTGCAAATCTGGTTGCTCCAGATCTGCACCAGCTCCCCTGAAAAGGAGCCCCCACTCTGACCATCCTGGTTTGAGTGAGAAGCAATCTCCCGGTTCCACGTGGATTGCTCTTGCCAAGTGTTGTTTGCTCCAAACTTGAAGCCGACTGCGCCGATGGTGAGAGCCCTCGTGGGACAGATCGTGACCCGCTCCTGGACGTCGCAGATGCCCCAGAGCCCACGTGACAGCGGAGAGAAGCTCCTCGACGACCACCTGATTGCGCCCGACATTGCCTGGTTCCGTCCTGGTTCCACCCTGGTCACTGCTGAGTGACCCAGACTCTGTCCCCTCTGCTTTCAGGTATTTTTCGACTCGAGTCCACCCTTGGACTCCACCGGACACTTCTCTTTCACCCCGCCTGCAGCCCTTTCAGCTTCAAGCACCAAGAGCCTGCGTGACGAAACCCGACTCAACTTTGACCATGTGCACCCGCTTCCTGTGGGTGAGGTAACTTTGCTCCGCCGGTGTTCCCACACTGGTACACATCTCTAGGGTCTGTGTCTTAAGTTTTGTTCCTCTAGGTTCAGCGTAAGTGTCCTTAAACTTTAACTTTACAACTTTTACGCACCATTGGTTAACATTGGTGCATGCGTGCGCTTTCCGCACTGCTCCCGAATCCCTTGGGCCTCTCCCGACTTCAGCATTGCTTGTCCCGACTGCTCCCAGCGATTCCCTAGGCCCTAGGCCTAACCACTGTTCGATTGGTATCTCTTATACCACTTGTTTAGTATATGGTTTGAGTGGCCCCCCGCCCTCATCCATAATTGTGCAACTTTGTATGTTTAAACTGTGCTTTTGATTTAACGCTTGTGCCCCTTTATTCATAAAGAATACTGGGGATTGTTTTTAGTAATAAATACATATATTTTTATAATATATACTTGTGTGGTGTCCTTTCATTTGATATTACAGGATTGTATGTGGTAAAACAGCTCGCTTAACACGACCTCTTAAGTTAAGCCTTTAGGCTGCTTAGTCCATGCTACCCCTAGGATAGCTTGTCTAACAAGGTTGACTTACAACCTGACACCATAAGGGATTGTTTGGTCTGATAATAGGTGGTTCCAGAATTGGAAACATCACCTATCAGGCCAACTTCTCACATTGGTGGCAGCGGTGCGGATTTGAGCTTGCTGTTGTTTTACCATTGCAATCTTTTTATCAAATTGAAAGATCACATCAAGTACCTCTAGGTACATATAAATCAAAAGCTTAGCATATTAAGTTCTACTGAACTTAGTAGTTGTAGATTAAAGGGATTAGCACACCCTGACTACAACTCACTAGCAAGGTACAGTAGGAAAACACTTAGTGTAGGTAAGTGCACCACTTACACCTCACTAGCAGTCATGTCTGACACAGGAAAAGCCTCAGGGTCTGCTCCTGTGACAGTTGACCTTACCAAGGCAACTTCCAGCTATGACAAGTTAACCCGAAAGGACTTGATTGCCTTGTGCATATCAAGAGGGTTAAAAAGGGGCAGAAGTCCCACCTGTCCTATCCTGATAGCCATTCTAGAGCAGGATGACTTAGAGAAGGGAAATGAAGCTCCCTTAGAATCAGGAGATGGAGTGAACCCCCCTGTAACTGATACCCCTCAAGAGGAAGGAGAAGAGGAGGAAGAAGAGGAGGAGGAGGACTCAGATGTAGAGGACCCAGAAGATCAGGATCAGAGGGGTAGCCAGGTCCAAGTTGCCAGGCTTAACCAGGCCAACTTAAACCTACTTGGGAATGGAGAGGGCCAGCACCTCCCCAGACCCTATAACATTCTCCCAGGCAACAGAAGAGTGAGATCTCCCTCAGGGGACTCTCATATTTCTAGTGCCTCAAGAGAATCTCAGAGAGGCATGACTGCTTCTCAAAAGCTAGAGCATAAGGCCAGGATGAGAGCTGTCAAACTCCAGATAGAGAGGGAGGAGGTAGCCCTGGCCCAAGCTAGACTTGCCTTGGCAAGAGAGCAAAAATTGTGTGGCTTCAATGCCACTGGTGGCAGCAATATTCCTAAAGAGAAACCCAGGTCCTATGATAGTAGAAACCTGACAAAGATTGTGCCCCCCTACAAGGAAGGGGATGACATCCACAAGTGGATAACTGCTCTTGAGAGAGCCTGCATGGTACAGCAGGTTCCTGAGGAACAGTGGGCAGCAATCTTATGGTACTCCTTTTCAGAGAAAGGTAGAGATAAGCTCCTCACTGTCAGACATGAGGATGCAAACAATTACAAAGTCCTGAAGAGTGTCCTAATAGATGGGTTTGGCTTAACCACTGAACAGTACAGGTTAAAGTTCAGAGACACCCAGAAGACACAGACTCAGGACTGGACTGATTTTGTTGATTGTGCAACTAAGGCTCTGGAGGGTTGGCTACATGGCAGCAAAGTACATGACTTTACAGGATTGTATAATTTGATTATGAGGGAGCAGATCCTAAGTAATTGTCAGAACCAGCTCTTACACCAGCACCTGGTGGACTCTGATCTGACCTCTCCCCAAGAATTGGGAAAGAAGGCAGACAAGTGGGTCAGAACCAGGATTAGGCCTAAGAATCAGGACAGTAACCAGAAGAAGGAGTCTACCAAGCCTCAAGATAAGGGTGGGGATAAAAATAAAGAAAAGACTTCCCCAGGGCCCCAAAACTCCAAGAATGGGGGTGGGTCCCAAGACACTTCTTCAACTGAGAAAAAGCCTTATTGTTATGCCTGTAAACAGGTTGGGCATTACAAAACAGACAACTGTTGTCCCAAGAATAACAATAAAGAGAATATACCTCCAAAGCCAGCTCCAACACCTCCTGTTACTGTCAGCAGTAATCCCCCAGGAAGTGGGAGCACACCCAGGAATCTGGGTGGGTTTACTTTTGGAGCCCAGGAGGACCCTGGCCTATCCAGGCCCCCCTCCCCAAATAATCTTGTTTATGAGACTGGCATGGGGTTTGCCAACTTCTCTGATTGCCCAAATACTTTGAGCAAATATAGACAAGAACCCATCATCAATGGTTTGAAAGTTGAAGCTTTTAGAGACACAGGGGCTAGCATCACCATGGTGGCTGATGGCATAGTCCCCTCTAAGCAACTTTTACCTGGTGCCACATACCAGGTTACAAACATTGATGGAATCAAAACCAATCATCCCATGGCAGTAGTAAGTCTCAGCTGGGGAGGTGTCATTGGCCCAAAGAGAGTGGCAGTGTCATCAAACTTGCCTGTAGACTGCCTACTTGGTAATGATTTGGAAATCTCAGCCTGGGCTGAGGTTGAGCAGGAAACCCATTCTAGAATGGTAAATTCCAATGGAAAGGTTAGTGGGGCTGTAATGGCTACAGCCCCAATTCAAGATGTCCTTCCTGAAAAGGTTGGTAGGGCTGAGAAACTCTCTGCCCCATCTTTAGCAAAAGCTCTTCCTGAACAGAATAGCAAAGCTGTTATGATAACAGCAGAAACCCAAACTGAGTCTCCTCCTGAAAAGGTTGGTGGGGCTGTGATGGCCACAGCCCAAACTCAAACTGATATGTGTGTTGTGAAGCCTGAAATGATGGACAACTCCACACAAACTGAGAGCACAGAGGAGGACGAGAAATCTCCCCTTCACCAGACTTTAGGAAAGGATCAGCCTCCTCAGGGAACTGATCTTACCCCTGATGAAGGAACTGCCCCAGAGGTGGTTAGGCCTAGCCTGACAGAGCCTCTGATGTCAGTGGACGCTTCTCAGGTGGGACCCAGTCTGGAGCAGGTAACCTGCCCCTCTCTACCTTGCCTTACTCAGCCCAGGGCTGCAGAGGACAAGAAGGACAGTGAGACCCAGAGGGCCCCCTGTCAAATAAAGCACCCCATCAACAGATTAGGGGCACCAAAACTAGTAGCCCTAGTGAGGTGAAAACTTTAAAAACTCCTGAGGGAGCCCCCTTAAAAACAGTTAGGGACCTCCCACAGATGGATTCTGTTGGGCACAGCCAAACCTGGGACCCAAAGGGCCCAAACCTGAACTGTCCCTCCAGCAAGCCAAACAGAGGGACCCAGCCTCCAGCTTTAGATAGCCAGAGGTTGACCCTGAGAGCACAGTGCAACTCAGTTAAAGAAAGAAAGGCACCCATGGTGGAAGATAATTGGAGGAAGCTGAGCCCTAAATTAGGGGAGCCTCACTTCAATACTCCATATCCAAACCAGCCTTTAACTTTGCATAAACACACCCAAGGTAGTGATTCCCTATGGTGGAGACCCTCTAATAACCCAACGGTGAGGGACTGCTTAGTGGACCATGAGACAGGGGGTACCCATGCTAGTGCAGGTACTTCCTTATATGGCCACTCAGGCAATATAGGCTTACCTGGCCAAGGATAGCCTTATCTCCTTTCGTTTGGGGGGGGTTGTGTAGGAAGGTGGCTACCTGACTATGGTTACCCCAGATTTGTTGCCTGTGTTTAGTTGGTTTTTTTACTTAGTTGACCTGGTTCCCTGCTAATCAGGGCCCCAGGCCATCTGCTCTCTCTGTAAAATGGATTCCATGTACCCTAGGTACATACCACAATTGGAAATGGACTCCTTGTCAGCCCCTGTATAATGCACTAAAGGTGCCCAGGGCATAGGGGCCACCAAGCCTACCAGGGGCTGCAGCATATCTTTTGCCACCCCTGGCTGGTTCTTAAATTGACACAACTGGCTGATCACTCAGCTGGGGTAAGGCGGTGTAATCACCCCTTACTTAGATATAGTATACCTATATCTAAACCTATATCTGGACACATATTAACCTGTGAGCCACTCCTATGGAAGGCCTCATCAATCCTGGAGGCAGAGTGCGTGGTTTAATGTGAGATGGAGCTCTAGCATGAGCTGAGCCTGTCTGCAGCCGTCGGGAACAACTCCCTAAGCTGTTTCAGGATAATGCCATACCATATACTCTTAAGTGCCTTATAATCCTCGCGGTTATATAGCAACTCTGGTTTGGCTTTATCAAAACATGTCGTGTAAGGTGTCATACGATTTGGAATACTATCCCCTCGCCAGTTCTGGCGACGGGGATAGCATTCCACCCCTCTAGAGGGGTAAGACATGTTACTTTACTTAAATGCGGTTAATTTCTAAAAGGACCTTAGATCCACAAAATGGATGCCTCTGCCACAGACAGAAGTCTGACCCCCTGAAGCTGACCGAAACTCAGCCAAATGGGGCCTGGACAAAGGGTTTCCTGTCGCAGGGGGGTGTTACCACCCTCCAGACAGGAGATAGTGGATTGTAGCAGGGAGGTTTGAAAGAAACCAGACACTGCCTGGGGCGCACAAGGCTGCCCCTTGCATAATCCGGCCAAACCGGTTCTGGGGCACTCCAGCCCTCGTGCCAGGGCGGCCTGGATCAAAGGAAAGGGGTGTATCCACCCCCTTCCTGGGTCCCACCCCTAGGGGGGGACCTAGCAGGTAATCCAGCCCCCAAAATTAGTATAAGACTGGGAGCAGTGCCAATGCACTTCAGATTATCCTGAAGAAACATAAGAAACGAAATTCTGGACCCTTCGACATCCTACTCGACGTAGAAGCCCGAAGAATCTCCCTTGTGGTCGAGGAATGACCACCCTGTGCAAACAGGCACCATCCAGCCATCAACGTCTGCTTTGTCGCAGTTCCTGCCGGAACTCGAGCGACAGAGATCGACGAGATTAAGCTTGCCTCCCTCCCAACAGCCCGATCCACAGTCCCTGCAGAGCTGAGACCCATGGAGGCGACCAGAAGCGTGGGGCACGCCATCTTGAATTGACCACGAGACGCTGACCGTGCAGCCCACGAGTGACCCTCGAAGCTGTACACCGGGGTTTGAGAAGCCCCAACCCTGAGCCACTCTTGCACCGAAGTTCAGCCCCCCACACTCGACGAGTGCTGCGTGGGGCCCTTCTGCTCCATTTGGCTCAACGCATTGGCCCGGTCACTTGCCAGCCGGCTAGTGGCCCCTGTATCGACGAACTTTGAAATTCGACCTGCAAATCTGGTTGCTCCAGATCTGCACCAGCTCCCCTGAAAAGGAGCCCCCACTCTGACCCTCTTGGTTCGAGTGAGAAGCAATCTCCCGGTTCCGCGTGGATTGCTCTTGCCAAGTGTTGTTTGCTCCAAACTTGAAGCCGACTGCGCCAATGGTGAGAGCCCTCGTGGGACAGATCGTGACCCACTCCTGGATGTCGCAGATGCCCCAGAGCCCACGTGACAGCGGAGAGAAGCTCCTCGACGACCACCTGATTGCGCCCGACATTGCCTGGTTCCGTCCTGGTTCCACCCTGGTCACTGCTGAGTGACCCAGACTCTGTCCCCTCTGCTTTCAGGTACTTTTCGACTCGAGTCCACCCTTGGACTCCACCGGACACTTCTCTTTCACCCCGCCTGCAGCCCTTTCAGCTTCATGTGGAAAATTAGTACGGTCTGCTAAACATTATCTGCGCCATCTTGCCTTTTTCCCCTGATGCCACACTTTTTGTCGTGCGCACCCGCCATTTTAGGTGCCTCGATCAGAACAATCCCTTTTGCATGCCACTGGCCCCCAGCATAGCCCTCCTCCCTCACAAAGCCCACACTCTGACAACCCCCGCTCGCACATGCCTTGGGTCATAAACCCCTCTTCAGCGCAGCTCTGCCTCGGAACCCCATCCTGTTCCCAGCGTGACACTTCCCTTCATTCCTTTCATGGTCCCAGGCCATTTGATGCAAACCCCCTTTTTCCTGTGTGCCCGTTTGTCTTCCTCGTTCCCAGGCCACCACCTAAACTCTGCGGATACTGTTTATTGCCCCCCCGTACAGTAGGAAGCTTCCCTCATTGAAGGACCCTCGAGTTGATCAAAGCCCCCACCCTATGAGATCCGATCAAACCCCCCACATTCCGTGAATCGGCGGAATGTCCAGCTGCGCGATAATCATCACCTGTTGTGACCGGGGTGGGGACTTCTGCTGTATATGTGTGTGGGAACGGGCTGGGAGCGGGGGTTCCGAGAATGTCTTTCCGTATATCAAAGCCTTGCCAAGAATGTGTTGTATGTAATAAAGCAATAAACCTGTGTATAAGAGGCCAGGCCTCAGAGATGCGGTTAGGGCACCTCATGACGATACCTGCTGTCTGAACTGATGTGTTCTCCTCCGGAGAGAATAAACCTTGTTTCCTGCCTTCCCGTCTCCAGCGCCTGCCTCTTCATTGATTAATAATTCGTGGGTTAAAGAGGCGATACCGCCGGGCAAATATCGATTGTCCCTTGACCTTAGATTTAACAATTGGCGTCCCAAGCGTGGGGCCCATCAGCGACTCGTGGATCCAGTGGGAGAGGTCCTGACGACAGAGTGAACGACTGCAACGATCGGGAGAGCTCTTGCCCAATAGACCCTCTTCTGGCAGCCGATCATCCGAACTTCACTGGTTCCGAACAGACCTCTCCCGAGTGATCTACGGTCCTGACTGGGAACCATCAGGAGTGCTGCGAGGAATACAAAGAAAAGAGGACGATCGGGCGCTGGATTCGGAAGACAAGAAACTGTCCATACGGTCCGGGTAAGGTCGTGTAGACACGACGAAACACGAAATAATTGTTTAATTGTTCAGAAAATACTAGTATTACTCTTTGTTGACCTATTTGGAGATTCACTGTCTGCACACGAAGAAACAGTAGGCTCTTTCTCTTTGCAAACAGTGAAGGATAAGTAACGCAGCCAGCGTGCCTATCTTTCTCCCCCACTGATTGTTCATTTGTTCACGAATTATTTTCGGGAGATTTCCCCCTCCCACACTGATTAACGGTTTTTTTGACCTCGAACTACTGTTCGCGGATTGTTTTCTGGAGATTCTCTGTCTACAAACAGGAAAGAACAGGTTCCCCTTTGCAGATAGTGAAAGGGTAGAGGACGCAGACCTTTGCGGATCTACTTATTCTCCCCACTGGTCGTTTATTTATTGTTTTGATATTGGTTCATGAGGTATTCACTGCCTGCAAACAACGTAGAATAGAAATATTCTGTCTAGTCTTTGCACACAGTGATAAGATAGGCAGTGCTGACTTTTTGTCCCTCGTTGTGAGCTGTCATGTCTGTCTTCTCCCCACTGGTCGATAGCTGGTTCAGCCCGGACCGTTTATTAGAGGTGGATCATCTAGCTCCGCTGGAAGGCACCCCTAATAAAGACATGTTCATAAACTATGGATTAGTTACCATAGCCTATAGTAAACTGTGGCACAGGTATACCAAAGAAAATCAAGAGAAACAGTGGCCACTGATAGGATCCTTCGATCTTGATAAAATAGAAACGTTAGAAATGGCCCTTCGTGATAATAAGACAACGCCTATTATGCTCGACTGCCTCGGTATGTGGCGCAAAGAAGCAATGCAACGAAAGAAAAGAGACGAGGACAGAGCAGGTAAAGGAACATATCGACAGGACGACCCCAGGACACAACGTCCCGTAAGTAATCCCCCGACACTACGCACAGGATGGCCAGACTTAGGGCAAAACCAATGTGCTTTTTGTAGATATGCCGGGCACTGGAAAGCCCAATGCCCGACTCTACTGAACGTGAGTAGGAGCAGAGGACCGACAGGAATAACAGGCCGGCAGAAAGGGAAAAGGCGCGAGACAAAGATGAATCAGACTGACATGGACTGGCCAGATAGAACCACCACTTTCGATTATGCCCGATGGCACAGATTTCGCCAGGCCGATTTCAGCGACATGTTCGAGTCCTCATAGATCAAACAACGATAAGACGGGAAAACCCAGTCTAGCTCTAAATTGACAGACGACAAACCCCGAAGAAACCCGAAAGAATAATGTACACACATGATCAAGCATCCTTACGTTTAGCCAAGTAGGGAAAAGTTTAGGGTATTTCGAGGTAAGGGTTACACAAGTATCCTTCGCCGAGAGGACTAGGGATATTGCCAATGTCTGAAAACCTACTACCTCCTTTCTTCCGCATCCTTATAGGCATATAACTAAAGCCTGCCCCATTGCTCTAACAAAAAGTATGCGCAGCATATAGAAATAAGATAATTATGGCCAATAACTGTTTTATGTTTGTCTTGGGTCTTTTTATATAATATTTGTACTGTCTCCCCGTCTGAGTTTGTGTGTACGTGATGCATGAATCTGCGTCATCCCTCTGCCTGTGTTACCGTGTTACTTAAACTTCTGTTAACAGAAGCTTTAGCATGGAACAACCTGGAAAGAAAGGAATGGGAAAACGAAATCCGTAGGCCACTGATGAACTTGAACTTTTATTTAACATAACGAACAAGAAACAAATAACAGTACGTAATAATAACACCTATCAATGCCCTAACAACAGAAAACGTTTGAAACAAGAATGGTAAACTAGAAAATGAAAGTCAGCAGAACATTCGCCCCCCCCATTCTGGAACCTTCCAAAGTAGGGCAGGGTTACGGCTACGCCCAGCCGGCAGCAACCCATATAAGGCGGGTCCTGCTGCCAACAGTCGGCCAGGAAATCGTAACATAGGGTGGAGCCGGAGGAGAGACAAGGGCCAGCGGGACCCAGCCAGGGGATCACCTTGACCACACCGGAGAGTTGTAGGGGGGGGAATGTCTATGTCCTCGACCCCTCTCTCTCTCTCCCCCAGTCCGGCCACGGTGGCGCGTGGGAGTTTCAGGTAGTCCCGCCACATGTCTTCCCGGTCTGGCCACCAATGGCCGGGGACTGGGGCCAACTGGATCCGGCTGCAGCCGATGAGCCAAGGAACCCGTTCATGGGGCCAGAGCAAGGGGGCGTCCGGCCGACATCCACCGGAAGCCCGGCCCAGAGAAGGACGGGACACTTCTTTCTTTTCCCCTCCGTAATGGCCGCAGCAGCACGCCCGGCGCCACTTGAATAATGGCTGCGACAACTCTGGGGGGAGGGATGTCTTGTACATACCTCCGCGAAAATTAGTCCAGGTCGGGCTGGGAGGGAGAGGCGACGCGGACGAGCCTCTCCCACCTCCACGGATAGGAGGTTTCCCAGCCCCCGGCCCGGCGCCGAACTCCTCCAGCCAGGCGGTGGTGCCAATACCTGCGACAGCGCCCCCACAGCCTTGAAGATTCTACAAAGGTCCCAGGAGCCCTCGGCCCCTGCAGGCTTCCGGTGAGGAACAACTGCCTTGATCGCTAACGAAATAAGCATGACATAGCCACTCCTTCTGTTAGCATGAATTCTCGAACTGCCGAAAAGGACTCTGGTCCAACTGCCGGTTGTAGGAACCTTGATACTACTTCCGGACTAACCCGGCCCCGCCCAAAATGGCGCCGGTATCAATAGGAACTCACGAACACCTCGTGGTGTTTTTTTAGCTAAAAAGACTCGATGTTCTGAAAAATATATATGATCCTTTGTACACTTGACGAAAAAGAGGGAGGGTTCACTCGATGAACATGTAGAAGGGCCCCGTGAAAACTGTTTTTCAATGTACGATTCATTATGATATTATCATGTAACCTCGCTTATAACACACACCCATGGTATACCTATAGGAATTTGATTACAACTAGTCCAACTGTGTTTCCAATTATGAAATGAATGCCCCTTGGTCCCTCAACTATTCGATAGACGTTTTTAGTTACCTGCAAATGAATGAATGAACCTTTTTAAACATGTTTTTAATCATACAAGATAGCCCCCCCCCCCCCTCTACTGTACGCACTTTAGCCATTGCTGTATCCGGCCAACCCCGATCACATTGTCCTATCAACATGCTGAACGATTGTGCAAATAAAGGTTTTCGAAACTATGAACGGGTATTGCATGCTTTATTTAAAATGTGGGATCGGCGGGAGAGTTTTTCTTTTCTGTGCACCCTACTCTGCTCTCTCTTTAAGGTTAATAGAAGATGGTTGCCCAGCCCCGGATGGAGGATCGAATCTAAGACACGACACTCTGCCGTCAAATATGCGACTGACTCAGGGACTCGCGCATGGAGAAAGACCTCGATTTCTGGGGTTGGGTAAGGCGAAACGGTGTAAAAGATGGAATATAAAGGATGGGTAAAGTGAAACGATGTAAATGATAGAATATTATAAAGATACGACACTCAAAGGTACTAGGGAACAGAGTTGACCGAAGAGCTGATAAACCTTAGAACATCACAGCGTTGGAAGAGATTTAAGGACCCCGATAGCTAAATACACCTACCAACTAGAAACCTCGTGCTAAGTGCTCCTGATTCTCTAATGTTTTCCTACTCACAGCCTATAAGGACACACTGCCCCCCCCCCTTGGCTCCAGAAACCACAACCCCAGGGATTCTATCCCGAGGAGATAAGACGAGTATGAGGTAAGTAAAAGACCTTCGTACCCGTGCTTTTGATATGCTCGAATGTTGTCCCCCTCCCCTCTTTTTCCCCCCCCCTGCAGGCCACATCGGAATCACGACCAAGGTATGGTGAAGATCTGAAGCCTCGCCATGTCTGATACACGAAGCGGACTAACACTGCCTGGTGGCACCTAAACACACCCACAAACTGCTCTTGTACCAAAAGAGCCAATAAATTGTATGACATGATGAAAGCGATCACCCTTAATCCGTGTTGCGTGAATGGACACCTGTCACGTATGTCTGAAACTATGAGATGATGTTTGTGTATGACTGACGCGTTGACTTAACTGGTTAAAGGACCGAGAATGCAAGAAATGCGACACAATGGTGCCCTTTTTACTCGATGCATGTCCCCTGTACCCGGCCTAATGCTCGTCCATCCCAAACTGCATGCTTTCAACATTCTAACACAGACCCGTAATGTCTTATGTTGTATAATGCGCTGAATAGCCTATCTTAATGCACGGCCACTCCCCATGTCGCACGTGTACTATTTAGCCTGTTGTTGCACATCTCTCTCTCTCTCTCTCTCTCTCTCTCTCGCTCTTCCGAACGACTAGCACCTAAATTGGCAAACCGCCACCCCTAGTGCACCACCCAATTGGCTCCAAATACCACAAGTATTTGCTCAAAATTTATCCTAAATAAAAATCACCCTGACGCCGTGTCACTACCTCTCCTTTCTGCTAAAAATTGATGAAACCGAGATTTGGCCATTAGGGAAAGGACAGGTAAGACGACTGAGGTTCCCTAATCTGACCCGAAATAAGGGAACTACATGTCAGCGGCTCCTGTGTTATAAAAAGATGCCTCAGATAACGCGACCTTCCCCGTCCCGAATTGTCGCAATACCCAAACAGTAAAGGTGATCGAAACATCCTCATGTTCCCGGAACGCCCCCTGTTTCGTATCAGCTGCCCCAGACGAGGGTTATAAAACTGTCCCTCACCCCCGGTCGTAAGAGATGGGTCTATTTACGCCCTTACCACAGTTTTCTATGTCCCTAGTTGTTTCCCATAAGACCCCTGTCTTTTCTAATTAAGTAGTCAGGCCGTAAGAGGCTACGTAGGAACCAGAATGATGTTTTACAAAGTTAAAGATTAGACCGAAGCGAAGAAATCATTGCAATGAACCCTGTTGAAAGCAAAAATGTTTAGTTGAAAGGCAGGATGCATTGATAGAATGAAAAATGTTTAGCCTATGTTCGTCCCTCAGCAAGATACCTGTCAGACCATGGTGATAGCCCACAGCACCCTTTTTAAATATAAAGCCCTGGAGAACGGTATAGCTTTGTAAGGCTCGTATTAAGAAGGTGGGTCTCCGTCAGAAGAACTGACGTAACTGTAATGCAATAAAAGGTGCCAGATCTCGTCCTACGACCAACAAACACCAAAGAAATAGCTGTGAAGGAAAGTTATAGTAAATCCAGCAGGCCCTTCATCAATCATTTATATGTTAGTTGCGAACCCTAATATAACGGACGTTTCCATTTTTGCCTGGAGCTGGGAGAGAAATAGACTTATGTGATTACCTTCCTCTGCCAATTCTCTAAAGACTGTCTTTTCAAACTCATTTAAGGGTACGACTGTCGGAGGAAAGAAGGACCGGATGTGGGAGCACGTGGCCTGACTACAGATCGTGGAACATCTGCGACATTGGCCAAGGCGAGACCGCGACAGAAAGGAGTTGCAGGACGAGGCACTGTTTCCGTCAAAGTGAGAGGAAAGGGCTGACCTGATGCCCCTGCTCAATGTTCAACGTGTGCCGAAAAGTCCCCGCTCTCTGAATTCGGCCATGAGCCCGCCTACCTGAAATTTCCGCCCCCTGATCTGTTCCCGATTTGGCCCAGCTCCATCCCCCCTTTTTTCTCCGACCTACCCTATGGACTACACACTCTTCTTCCATCTGAACCTTTTTGACAATCAACTCAAAGGACACAGGGCGAAAAGGACCTCTTTGACCAGAAACGCGAGGAAAAGGTCGTGCCCTGCAACGCAGGACCTAGAATAGAGCTGGACCCGTAGCTCCACCGCCGGTGCTCCACAGCGCCAACAAAAGACGACAAAGAATGCTGAGAACTCATTAACTTCGAACATTGACACCCTCAATTATCGTTTCTACTACGTCTCATTTCTCTCCCAGCCACCATTGTATTAATTATGCTCCAACCAAACATGAACAGAACTCACATATGTAATGACCTATCAATTTACATTCCGAACGACTATAAGCAGCTATGAAATGTACCCAATGCTCTCACTACAGAATCATCTTTGTCTGTTATTGCATTACTATGGCTTTCCTGCAAACGAGTTTTTATCGATAGACCCGCCTCCTAAGATGAAAGATTTTAAAATGTAATGTTTATAACTCCTTCACCTGGGTACCTACTTCTTTTCCTATGACCACCACAGTCGACATGAATTGGAAATAGGCCAGCAAGATGTCTTGGATATGTTAAAGGGAGGACTGTGGAAAATTAGTACGGTCTGGTAAACATTATCTGCGCCATCTTGCCTTTTTCCCCTGATGCCACACTTTTTGTCGTCGCACCCGCCATTTTAGGTGCCTCGATCAGAACAAACCCTTTTGCATGCCACTGGCCCCCAGCATAGCCCTCCTCCCTCACAAAGCCCACACTCTGACAACCCCCGCTCGCACATGCCTTGGGTCATAAACCCCTCTTCAGCGCAGCTCTGCCTCGGAACCCCATTCTGTTCCCAGCGCGACACTTCCCTTCATTCCTTTCATGGTCCCAGGCCCTTTGATGCAAACCCCCTTTTTCCTGTGTGCCCGTTTGTCTTCCTCGTTCCCAGGCCACCACCTAAACTCTGCGGATACTGTTTATTGCCCCCCCGTACAGTAGGAAGCTTCCCTCATTGAAGGACCCTCGAGTTGATCAAAGCCCCCACCCTATGAGATCCGATCAAACCCCCCACATTCCGTGAATCGGCGGAATGTCCAGCTGCGCGATAATCATCACCTGTTGTGACCGGGGTGGGGACTTCTGCTGTATATGTGTGTGGGAACGGGCTGGGAGCGGGGGTTCCGAGAATGTCTTTCCGTATATCAAAGCCTTGCCAAGAATGTGTTGTATGTAATAAAGCAATAAACCTGTGTATAAGAGGCCAGGCCTCAGAGATGCGGTTAGGGCACCTCATGACGATACCTGCGGTCTGAACTGATGTGTTCTCCTCCGGAGAGAATAAACCTTGTTTCCTGCCTTCCCGTCTCCAGCGCCTGCCTCTTCATTGATTAATAATTCGTGGGTTAAAGAGGCGATACCGCCGGGCAAATATCGATTGTCCCTTGACCTTAGATTTAACAATCAAGCACCAAGAGCCTGCGTGACGAAACCCGACTCAACTTCGACCCTGTGCACCCGCTTCCTGTGGGTGAGGTAACTTTGCTCCGCCGGTGTTCCCACACTGGTACACATCTCTAGGGTCTGTGTCTTAAGTTTTGTTCCTCTAGGTTCAGCGGAAGTGTCCTTAAACTTTAACTTTACAACTTTTACGCACCATTGGTTAACATTGGTGCATGCGTGCGCTTTCCGCACTGCTCCAGAATCCCGTGGGCCTCTCCCAATTTCAGCATTGCTTGTCCCGACTGCTCCCAGCGATTCCCTAGGCCCTAGGCCTAACCACTGTTCGATTGGTATCTCTTACACCACTTGTTTAGTATATGGTTTGAGTGGCCCCCGCCCTCATCCATAATTGTGCAACTTTGTATGTTTAAACTGTGCTTTTGATTTAACGCTTGTGCCCCTTTATTCATAAAGAATACTGGGGATTGTTTTTAGTAATAAATACATATATTTTTATAATATATACTTGTGTGGTGTCCTTTCATTTGATATTACAGGATTGTATGTGGTAAAACAGCTCGCTTAACACGACCTCTTAAGTTAAGCCTTTAGGCTGCTTAGTCCATGCCACCCCTAGGATAGCTTGTCTAACAAGGTTGACTTACAACTTGACACCATAAGGGATTGTTTGGTCTGATAATAGGTGGTTCCAGAATTGGAAACATCACCTATCAGGCCAACTTCTCACACCGATGTCATACGGCCTAGCTAAAAGCGCCTTATGGGGGACGGTGTCGAAAGCCGTCGAAAGGTCTAACATGACCAACATGGCCCTGCCGCCGACATCCAAGGTTTCCCTGATGATCTCAGTAACCTCCAACAAAGCCGTTTCCGTACTAAAATTAGGACGGAAGCCGGATTGGGATGTGTGGAGCAGATTGTTAGCTTCCAAAAAGCTCGACAGGACACCGTGGACGTGTTTTTCCGTGATCTTCGCTAGAGCCAGAAGAAACGAGATTGGCCTATAGTTGGCCAAAGCCTCGGCGTCGAGACCCGGTTTTTTGAGGAGGGGGATCACCATCGCTCTTTTCCAAGAGCTAGGGACCCTCCCCTCCCTCACGGAGGCATTGAGGATGGGGTTGACCAATGGATTCACCACCGCCGCCATCCCGGCGAGGAATTTGGCGGGGCAGGAGTCAAGTGGCGAGCCAGATTTAAGATTGGCCAGCAGCGACTTGGACACATCGCTGGAAACAACAGGGAAATCGGACAGCACCGCCGCAGGAGAATGCGGAAGTCCACAACCCGCCCCGGTGACGCCACTTCCATCCGGTCCCTCCACGAAGGTGGCCTGAATCGCCTTGATCTTATTGGTGAAGAAACTGGCAAGATCACACGCCCATGCATCCGAAGAAGCTAGTGGGGGTGGATGGGAGCTGGGGGTCGTAAACTCCTTCACAATGGTAAAGATCTCCTTACAGGAGTTCTCAGATGCCTCGATCCTCCTAGCCAAATAGTCCCTCTTGGCACCCAGGATGTCCCGATGGTAGGCCTTCACCACCGCCTTATAGGCGAGTTTAGCCTCCCCATCATACAAAAGGCGCCAGGCCCTCTCGGCCACCTTGCATTGGCTACGAGCCACACGAAGCGCCTCCGTAAACCACGGTGCAGATTGCCGTGCCGCCGATGACCGGGGGGCTGCCTTAGGGGCAAGGTCGTCCAGCCTGTCAGTGAGCCATAGCTGCAAAGCCTCAGTGTCACTTTCCAGATCACCCGAGAGATGGCATGGGTGATCCAGCAGCGCCTGCTCTAGCATATCAGGTGTCACTCTGTGCAGCGCTCTCGAGGCCGGTCTAGACAGGGTAGGAGCTCTGTTATCTGGCCGCACGCACTCCAGCACCGAAAACCTGATCAACCTGTGATCGGTCCAGAGCACCGGCCGGGTATCAACCTCCATGAGTGGGACAGACGAAAACACCTGATCCAGGGTATGCCCCTTCTCATGTGTTGGCCCTGACACGAACGGTATGAGACCCAGCGGAGATGTAACATCCAACAGTTTGGCCGCGTCCGGGTCATCAGCCGCGTCAAGGTGAAAGTTGAAATCGCCGGCCGCGATGCAATGCTGTGTGGTCAGCACCAGCTCCGAGACGGCTGTCTGCAGATCTTCCAGGAAGGAACCCCCAGGGCCTGGTGGTCTATAAACCAGCAACCCCTTCAGAGCCTGCCCCGGGGACAGTCTGAGCGTGAAGGCGAGCGACTCAGCGCTCCCAATGGAGTTCAGGGGAAGCACTGAGCAGGAAACGCTCTTTTTCACCACTACCGCCACTCCCCCACCCCTCCCCTTCACTCTATCCTGCCAGAAGATATTATACGCCGGAGGAATAGCTGAGAAAACGTCCGGGTTGGAAGCTTCTCCCAACCAGGTTTCGGTCAACAACAGACACAGGGGGTTTTCCCTGACCAGAAGATTGTAAATATGCAGGGCATGGCGTCCTACCGACCTCGTATTCAGCAGCAGGCAAAGATGCTTCACGCTAGCTGTTGCTGGGCGAGGAGCAGTGACACGGGTCCAAAAAGGCGTCCAGCCACAGCCCGGGCAACGTCGTTTGCCCTTAAACCGCCCAGGGAAGATGGAGCGGCAGGAGCTAGAATGACCCCGCATATCCCGCAGCATCGTAGAGGAATAGCAAATCATCTCAGCCAGAGTATCGCCGGACCAGGGTCCCCCGCTGCCCCGTCGCCTCCGGGACGCAGACGGGCAGGACTCCGGCACGACTCAGGCTAAGCGAGGGCGTCACCTGCGCGTCATGCTGCGCGTGAGGGAGCGACTTTAAGTAGGCGCTCCAATCAGCCCTGAGCGTGCGAGTCCGCTCCAAGATGGCGGCCGCCGCTGGCTGAGGTATCCCAAAGGAAGATGGCGCCCAAAGTGACCCCCAGAACCCGGACCCACCAAAGTGGTGGTGCTTTACCGGCAGAGAATGCCGTTTTTTAAATGCAGGTGAGGGGAGAAAGGGGCGCTAACTGCAGACAAGCAGGCTAAAAGCAGGGGTAAATACAACACAAAAAACGAACCCAGATAGAAAACATGAAGCTTTAAAAATACTTCGCACTAGCAACAGCGCAAGCGCAGCGATGTGGTAGAAGGTCAGCTATGAGTACACAGATCCCAACATGAGTGCAGATATCCCATCACAAGTCCAGAGATCCCACCACAAATGTAGAGATCTCATCACAAGTAGAGAGATCCCACTATGAGTATAGAGATCCCACAATAAGTGCAAAGAACCCACCATAAGTGCAGAGATCCCACCACAAGTGCAGAGATCCCATCACAAGTAGAGAGATTCCACTATGAGTACACAGATCCCACCATGAGTGCAGAGATCCCATCATGAGTGCAGAGATCCCATCACAAGTACAGGGAGACCACCATGAGTGCAGAGATCCCATCAAAAGTAGAGAGATCTCACTATGAGTGCAGAGATCCCACCACAAGTGCAGTGATCCCACCATGAGTGCAGAGATCCCATCACAAAAGCAGAGATCCCATCACAAGTATAGTGATCCCACCACAAGTGCAGAGATCCCATCACAAGTGCAGAGATCCCACCATGAGTGCAGAGATCCCATCACAATTGCAGAGATCCCACCATGAGTATGGAGATCCTATCACAAGTGCAGGGATCCCACCATGAGTGCAGAGATCCCATCAAAAGTAGAGAGATCTCACTATGAGTGCAGAGATCCCACCACAAGTGCAGTGATCCTACCATGAGTGCAGAGATCCCATCACAAATGCAGACACCCCACCATGAATGCAGAGATCCCATCACAAGTGCAGAGATCCCATCACAAGTGCAGAGATCCCACCACAAGTACACAGATCCCATCATAAGTAGATAGACCCCACTATGAGTGCAGAGATACCACCACAAGTGCAGAGATCCCACCATGAATGCACAGATCCCACCATGAGAGCAGAGATCCCATCACAAGTGCAAGGATCCCACCATAAGTGCAGAGATCCCATAACAAGTAGAGAGATCCCACTATGAGTGCAGAGATCCCACCACAAGTGCAGAGATCCCATCATGAGTACAGAGATCCTATCTCAAGTGCAGATATCCCACCATGAGTGCAGAGATCCCATCACATGTGCAGAGATCCCACCATCAATGCAGAGATCCTATCACAAGTGAAGAGATCCCACCACAAGTGCAAAGATCCCAGCATCAGTGCAGAGATCTCACCACACATGCATATATCCCACCATGAATGCAGAGGTCCTATCACAAGTGCAGAGATCTCATCACAAGTGCAACAATCCCACCATAAGTGCAGAGATCCCATCACAAGTGCAAAGATCCCACCATAAGTGCATAGATCCCATCACATGTGCAGAGATCCCACCATGAGTATAGAGATCCCACCACATGTGCAGAGATCCCACCACAAGTGCAGAGATCCCACCACAAGTGAAGAGATCCCACTATGAGTGCAGAGATCCCACCACAAGTGCAGAGATCCCACCATGAGAGCATAGATCCCACCACATGTGCAGAGATCCCATCACAAGTACAGAGATCCTACCACAAGTGCAGAGATCCCACCATGAATGCAAAGATCCCAACACCAGTGTAGAGATCCCATCACAAGTGCAGAGATCCCACCACAAGTACAGAGATCCCATCACAAGTGCAGAGATCCTACCATGAGTGCAGAGATCCCATCACAAGTGCAGAGATCCCACCACAAGTGCAGATATCCCATCACAAGTAGTGAGAACCCACTATGAGTGCAGAGATCCCACCATGAGTGCAGATACACCATCATAAGTATAAAGATCCCACCATGAGTGCAGAGATCCCACCATAAGTGCAGAGATCCTACCACAAGTGCAGAGATCCCATCACGAGTGCAGAGATCCCACCATGAGTGCAAAGATTCCCATCACAAGTGCAGAGATCCCACCACAAGTGTAGAGATCCCATCACAAGTGCGGAGATCTCTCCATAGGAGCAGAGATCCCATCACAAGTGCAGAGATCCCACCATAAGTAGAGAGATCCCACTATGAGAGCAGAAATCCCACCATGAGTGGTTTATTATATGCATTAATTGTTTTCAGTATTTTGTATTCTGTGTTATGTGTGTGTCAGAAAAACCCCCAATAAAATTTAAAAAAAAAAAAAAAAAAAAAAAAAGATCCCACCATGAGTACAGAGATCCTACCACAAGTGCAGAGATCCCATCACGAGTGCAGATATCCCACCATGAGTGCAGAGATCCCACCACAAGTGCAGAGATCCCACCACAAGTGCAGAGATCCCATCACAAGTGCAGAGATCCCTCCATAGGAGCAGAGATCCCATCACAAGTGCAGAGATCCCACCATAAGTAGAGAGATCCCACTATGAGAGAAGAAATCCCACCACAAGTGCAGCGATTTCACCATGAGTGCAGAGATCCCACTATGAGTACAGAGATCCCACCATGAGTACAGAGATCCCACCACAAGTACAGAGATCCCATCATAAGTAGAGAGATCCCACTATGAATACACAGATCCCAACATGAGTGCATATATCCCATCACAAGTGCAGAGATCCCACCACAAATGTAGAGATCTCATCACAAGTAGAGAGATCCCACTATGAGTATAGAGATCCCACCATAAGTGCAGAGAACCCACCATGAGTGCAGAGATCCCACCACAAGTGCAGAGATCCCATCATAAGTAGAGAGATTCCACTATGAGTACACAAATCCCACCATGAGTGCAGAGATCCCATCATGAGTGCAGAGATCTAATCACAAGTGCAGAGATCCCACCACAAGTGCAGAGATCCCACCATGAGTGCAGGGATCCCATCACAAGTGCATAGATCCCACCATGAGTGCAGAGATCCCATCACAAGTAGAAAGAGCCCACCATGAGTGCAGAGATCCCATCACAAGTGCAGAGATCCCACCATGAATGCAGAGATCCCATCACAAGTGCAGAGATCCCATCACAAGTGCAGCGATCCCACCACAAGTACAACGATCCCATCACAAGTAGAGAGATCCCACTATGAGTTCAGAGATACCACCACAAGTGCAGAGATTCCACCATGAATGCACAGATCCCACCATGAGTGCAGAGATCTCATCACAAGTGCAGGAATCCCACCATGAGTGCAGAGATCCCATCAAAAGTAGAGAGATCTCACTATGAGTGCAGAGATCCCACCACAAGTGCAGTGATCCACTATGAGTGCAGAGATCCCATCACAAAAGCAGAGATCCCATCACAAGTATAGAGATCCCACCACAAGTGCAGAGATCCCATCACAAGTGCAGAGATCCCACCATGAGTGCAGAGATCCCATCACAAGTGCAGAGATCCCACCATGAGTACGGAGATCCTATCACAAGTGCAGGGATCCCACCATGAGTGCAGAGATCCCATCAAAAGTAGAGAGATCTCACTATTAGTGCAGAGATCCCACCACAAGTGCAGTGATCCCGCCATGAGTGCAGAGATCCCATCACAAATGCAGAGATCCCACCATGAGTACAGAGATCCCATCACAAGTGCAGAGATCCTACCGTGAGTGCAGAGATCCCATCACAAGTGGAGACATGTCACTATAAGTGCAGAGATCCTACCACAAGTGCAGAGATCCCACCATGAGTGCAAAGATCCCATCACAAGTGCAGAGATCCCACTGAAAGGAGAGATCCCATCACAAGTGCAGAGATCCCACCATGAGAGCAAAGATCCCATCACAAGTAGAGAGATCCCACTATGAGTGCAGAGATCCCACCACAAGTGCAGAGATCCCATCACAAGTTGGGAGATCTAACTTTGAATGCAGAGATCCCACCATGAGTGCAGAGATCCTATCACAAGTGCAGAGATCACACCATGAGTGCAAAGATCCTATCACAAGTAGAGAGATCCCACCACAAGTGCAGATATCAAATCATGAATACAGAGATCCCACCACAAGTGCAGAGATCCCTTCACAAGTGCAGAGATCCCACGAGTGCAGAGATTCCACCATGCATGCAGAGATCCTATCACAAGGGCAGGGATCCCATCATGAGAGCAGAGATCCCATCACAAGTGCAGAGATCCCACCATAAGTGCAGAGATCCCATCACAAGTGCAGGGATCCCACCACAAATGCAGAGATCCCATCACTAGTAGAGAGATCCCACTATGAGGGCAGAGATCCCACCATGAGCGCAGATACACCATCACAAGTAGACAAAGATCCCAACATGAGTGCAGAGATCCTACCACAAGTGCAGAGATCCCACCACAAGTGCAGAGATCCCATCACAAGTGCAGAAATCCCTCCATAGGCGCAGAGATCCCATCACAAGTGCAGAGATCCCACCATAAGTAGAGAGATCCCACTATGAGAGCAGAAATCCCACCACAAGTGCAGCGATCCCACCATGAGTGCAGAGATCCCACTATGAGTACAGAGATCCCACCATGAGTACAGAGATCCCACCACAAGTACAGAGATCCCATCATAAGTAGAGAGATCCCACTATGAATACACAGATCCCAACATGAGTGCAGATATCCCATCACAAGTGCAGAGATCCCACCACAAATGTAGAGATCTCATCACAAGTAGAGAGATTCCACTATGAGTACACAGATCCCACCATGAGTGCAGAGATCCCATCATGAGTGCAGAGATCCCATCACAAGTAAAGAGATCCCACCACAAGTGCAGAGATCCCACCATGAGTGCAGGGATCCTATCACAAGTGCATAGATCCCACCATGAGTGCAGAGATCCCATCACAAGTAGAAAGAGCCCACCATGAGTGCAGAGATCCCATCACAAGTGCAGAGATCCCACCATGAATACAGAGATCCCATCACAAGTGCAGAGATCCCATCACAAGTGCAGAGATCCCACCACAAGTACAAAGATAGCATCACAAGTAGGGAGTAACCACTATGAGTGCAGAGATATCACCACAAGTGCAGAGATCCCACCATGAATGCACAGATCCCACCATGAGTGCAGAGATCCCATCACAAGAGCAGGGATCCCACCATGAGTGCAGAGATCCTATCAAAAGTAGAGAGATCTCACTATGAGTGCAGAGATCCCACCACAAGTGCAGTGATCCCACCATGAGTGCAGAGATCCCATCACAAAAGCAGAGATCCCATCACAAGTATAGAGATCCCACCACAAGTGCAGAGATCCCATCACAAGTGCAGAGATCCCACCATGAGTGCAGAGATCCCATCACAAGTGCAGAGATCCCATCATGAGTATGGAGATCCTATCACAAGTGCAGGGATCCCACATGAGTGCAGAGATCCCATCAAAAGTAGAGAGATCTCACTATGAGTGCAGAGATCCCACCACAAGTGCAGTGATCCCACCATGAGTGCAGTGATCCCATCACAAATGCAGAGATCCCACCATGAATGCAGAGATCCCATCACAAGTGCAGAGATCCCATCACAAGTGCAGAGATCCCACCACAAGTACAAAGATCCCATCACAAGTAGAGAGATCCCACTATGAGTGCAGAGATACCACCACAAGTGCAGAGATCCCACCATGAATGCACAGATCCCACCATGAGTGCAGAGATCCCATCACAAGTGCAAGGATCCCACCATAAGTGCAGAGATCCCATCACATGTAGAGAGATCCCACTATGAGTGCAGAGATCCCACCACAAGTGCAGAGATCCCATCATGAGTACAGAGATCCTATCTCAAGTGCAGAGATCCCACCATGAGTGCAGAGATCCCATCACATGTGCAGAGATCCCATCATAAGTGCAGAGATCCCACCACACGTGCAGAGATCCCACCATGAATGCAGAGATCCTATCACAAGTGCAGAGATCCCATCACAAGTGCAAAGATCCCACTATAAGTGCAGAGATCCCATCACAAGTGCAAAGATCCCACCGTAAGTGCATATATCCCATCAATAGTGCAGAGATCCCACCATGAGTATAGAGATCCCACCACATGTGCAGAGATCCCACCACAAGTGCAGAGATCCCACCACAAGTAAAGAGATCCCACTATGAGTGCAGAAATCCCACCACAAGTGCAGAGATCCCACCATGAATGCATAGATCCCACCACATGTGCAAAGATCCCATCACAAGTGCAGAGATCCCACCACAAGCGCAGAGTTCCCACCATGAATGCAAAGATCCCAACACCAGTGCAGAGATCCCATCACAAGTGCAGAGATCCCACCACAAGTACAGAGATCCCATCACAAGTGCAGAGATCCTACCATGAGTGCAGAGATCCCACCACAAGTGCAGAGATCCCATCACAAGTGCGGAGATCCCTCCATAGGAGCAGAGATCCTATCACAAGTGCAGAGATCCCACCATAAGTAGAGAGATCCCACTATGAGAGCAGGAATCCCACCACAAGTGCAGAGATCCCACCATGAGTGCAGAGATCCCACTATGAGTACAGAGATCCCACCATGAGTACAGAGATCCCACCACAAGTACAGAGATCCCATCATAAGTAGAGAGATCCCACTATGAGTACACAGATCCCAACATGAGTGCAGATATCCCATCACAAGTACAGAGATCCCATCACAAATGTAGAGATCTCATCACAAGTAGAGAGATCCCACTATGAGTGCAGAGATCCCACCACATGTGCAGAGATCCCACCATCAATGCAGAGATCCTATCACAAGTGAAGAGATCCCACCACAAGTGCAAAGATCCCAGCATCAGTGCAGAGATCTCACCACACATGCAGAGATCCCACCATGAATGCAAAGATCCCATCACAAGTGCAGAGATCCCATCACAAGTGCAGAGATCCCACCACAAGTACAAAGATCCCATCACAAGTAGAGAGATCCCACTATGAGTGCAGAGATACCACCACAAGTGCAGAGATCCCACCATGAATGCACAGATCCCACCATGAGTGCAGAGATCCCATCACAAGTGCAAGGATCCCACCATAAGTGCAAGGATCCCATCACAAGTAGAGAGATCCCACTATGAGTGCAGAGATCCCACCACAAGTGCAGAGATCCCATCATGAGTACAGAGATCCTATCTCAAGTGCAGAGATCCCAACATGAGTGCAGATATCCCATCACAAGTCCAGAGATCCCACCACAAATGTAGAGATCTCATCACAAGTATTGAGATCCCACTATGAGTATAGAGATCCCACAATAAGTGCAAAGAACCCACCATAAGTGCAGAGATCCCACAACAAGTGCAGAGATCCCATCACAAGTAGAGAGATTACACTATGAGTACACAGATCCCACCATGAGTGCAGAGATCCCATCATGAGTGCAGAGATCCCATCACAAGTACAGGGATCCCACCATGAGTGCAGAGATCCCATCAAAAGTAGAGAGATCTCACTATGAGTGCAGAGATCCCACCACAAGTGCAGTGATCCCACCATGAGTGCAGAGATCCCATCACAAAAGCAGAGATCCCATCACAAGTATAGTGATCCCACCACAAGTGCAGAGATCCCATCACAAGTGCAGAGATCCCACCGTGAGTGCAGAGATCCCATCACAATTGCAGAGATCCCACCATGAGTATGGAGATCCTATCACAAGTGCAGGGATCCCACCATGAGTGCAGAGATCCCATCAAAAGTAGAGAGATCTCACTATGAGTGCAGAGATCCCACCACAAGTGCAGTGATCCTACCATGAGTGCAGAGATCCCATCACAAATGCAGAGATCCCACCATGAATGCAGAGATCCCATCACAAGTGCAGAGATCCCATCACAAGTGCAGAGATCCCACCACAAGTACACAGATCCCATCATAAGTAGATAGACCCCACTATGAGTGCAGAGATACCACCACAAGTGCAGAGATCCCACCATGAATGCACAGATCCCACCATGAGAGCAGAGATCCCATCACAAGTGCAAGGATCCCACCATAAGTGCAGAGATCCCATCACAAGTAGAGAGATCCCACTATGAGTGCAGAGATCCCACCACAAGTGCAGAGATCCCATCATGAGTACAGAGATCCTATCTCAAGTGCAGAGATCCCACCATGAGTGCAGAGATCCCATCACATGTGCAGAGATCCCACCATCAATGCAGAGATCCTATCACAAGTGAAGAGATCCCACCACAAGTGCAAAGATCCCAGCATCAGTGCAGAGATCTCACCACACATGCATAGATCCCACCATGAATGCAGAGGTCCTATCACAAGTGCAGAGATCTCATCACAAGTGCAACAATCCCACCATAAGTGCAGAGATCCCATCACAAGTGCAAATATCCCACCATAAGTGCATAGATCCCATCACATGTGCAGAGATCCCACCATGAGTATAGAGATCCCACCACATGTGCAGAGATCCCACCACAAGTGCAGAGATCCCACCACAAGTGAAGAGATCCCACTATGAGTGCAGAGATCCCACCACAAGTGCAGAGATCCCACCATGAGAGCATAGATCCCACCACATGTGCAGAGATCCCATCACAAGTACAGAGATCCTACCACAAGTGCAGAGATCCCACCATGAATGGAAAGATCCCAACACCAGTGTAGAGATCCCATCACAAGTGCAGAGATCCCACCACAAGTACAGAGATCCCATCACAAGTGCAGAGATCCTACCATGAGTGCAGAGATCCCATCACAAGTGCAGAGATCCCACCACAAGTGCAGATATCCCATCACAAGTAGTGAGAACCCACTATGAGTGCAGAGATCCCACCATGAGTGCAGATACACCATCATAAGTATAAAGATCCCACCATGAGTGCAGAGATCCCACCATAAGTGCAGAGATCCTACCACAAGTGCAGAGATCCCATCACGAGTGCAGAGATCCCACCATGAGTGCAAAGATTCCCATCACAAGTGCAGAGATCCCACCACAAGTGTAGAGATCCCATCACAAGTGCGGAGATCTCTCCATAGAAGCAGAGATCCCATCACAAGTGCAGAGATCCCACCATAAGTAGAGAGATCCCACTATGAGAGCAGAAATCCCACCATGAGTGGTTTATTATATGCATTAATTGTTTTCAGTATTTTGTATTCTGTGTTATGTGTGTGTCAGAAAAACCCCCAATAAAATTAAAAAAAAAAAAAAAAAAAAAAAAAAAGATCCCACCATGAGTACAGAGATCCTACCACAAGTGCAGAGATCCCATCACGAGTGCAGATATCCCACCATGAGTGCAGAGATCCCACCACAAGTGCAGAGATCCCACCACAAGTGCAGAGATCCCATCACAAGTGCAGAGATCCCTCCATAGGAGCAGAGATCCCATCACAAGTGCAGAGATCCCACCATAAGTAGAGAGATCCCACTATGAGAGCAGAAATCCCACCACAAGTGCAGCGATTTCACCATGAGTGCAGAGATCCCACTATGAGTACAGAGATCCCACCATGAGTACAGAGATCCCACCTCAAGTACAGAGATCCCATCATAAGCAGAGAGATCCCACTATGAATACACAGATCCCAACATGAGTGCATATATCCCATCACAAGTGCAGAGATCCCACCACAAATGTAGAGATCTCATCACAAGTAGAGAGATCCCACTATGAGTATAGAGATCCCACCATAAGTGCAGAGAACCCACCATGAGTGCAGAGATCCCACCACAAGTGCAGAGATCCCATCACAAGTAGAGAGATTCCACTATGAGTACACAAATCCCACCATGAGTGCAGAGATCCCATCACGAGTGCAGAGATCTAATCACAAGTGCAGAGATCCCACCACAAGTGCAGAGATCCCACCATGAGTGCAGGGATCCCATCACAAGTGCATAGATCCCACCATGAGTGCAGAGATCCCATCACAAGTAGAAAGAGCCCACCATGAGTGCAGAGATCCCATCACAAGTGCAGAGATCCCACCATGAATGCAGAGATCCCATCACAAGTGCAGAGATCCCATCATAAGTGCAGCGATCCCACCACAAGTACAACGATCCCATCACAAGTAGAGAGATCCCACTATGAGTTCAGAGATACCACCACAAGTGCAGAGATTCCACCATGAATGCACAGATCCCACCATGAGTGCAGAGATCTCATCACAAGTGCAGGAATCCCACCATGAGTGCAGAGATCCCATCAAAAGTAGAGAGATCTCACTATGAGTGCAGAGATCCCACCACAAGTGCAGTGATCCACTATGAGTGCAGAGATCCCATCACAAAAGCAGAGATCCCATCACAAGTATATAGATCCCACCACAAGTGCAGAGATCCCATCACAAGTGCAGAGATCCCACCATGAGTGCAGAGATCCCATCACAAGTGCAGAGATCCCACCATGAGTACAGAGATCCTATCACAAGTGCAGGGATCCCACCATGAGTGCAGAGATCCCATCAAAAGTAGAGAGATCTCACTATTAGTGCAGAGATCCCACCACAAGTGCAGTGATCCCGCCATGAGTGCAGAGATCCCATCACAAATGCAGAGATCCCACCATGTGTACATAGATCCCATCACAAGTGCAGAGATCCTACCGTGAGTGCAGAGATCCCATCACAAGTGGAGACATGTCACTATAAGTGCAGAGATCCTACCACAAGTGCAGAGATCCCACCATGAGTGCAAAGATCCCATCACAAGTGCAGAGATCCCACTGAAAGGAGAGATCCCATCACAAGTAAAGAGATCCCACCATGAGAGCAAAGATCCCATCACAAGTAGAGAGATCCCACTATGAGTGCAGAGATCCCACCACAAGTGCAGAGATCCCATCACAAGTTGGGAGATCTAACTTTGAATGCAGAGATCCCACCATGAGTGCAGAGATCCTATCACAAGTGCAGAGATCACACCATGAGTGCAAAGATCCTATCACAAGTAGAGAGATCCCACCACAAGTGCAGAGATCAAATCATGAATACAGAGATCCCACCACAAGTGCAGAGATCCCTTCACAAGTGCAGAGATCCCACGAGTGCAGAGATTCCACCATGCATGTAGAGATCCTATCACAAGGGCAGGGATCCCATCATGAGAGCAGAGATCCCATCACAAGTGCAGAGATCCCACCATAAGTGCAGACATCCCATCACAAGTGCAGGGATCCCACCACAAATGCAGAGATCCCATCACTAGTAGAGAGATCCCACTATGAGGGCAGAGATCCCACCATGAGCGCAGATACACCATCACAAGTAGACAAAGATCCCAACATGAGTGCAGAGATCCTACCACAAGTGCAGAGATCCCACCACAAGTGCAGAGATCCCATCACAAGTGCAGAAATCCCTCCATAGGCGCAGAGATCCCATCACAAGTGCAGAGATCCCACCATAAGTAGAGAGATCCCACTATGAGAGCAGAAATCCCACCACAAGTGCAGCAATCCCACCATGAGTGCAGAGATCCCACTATGAGTACAGAGATCCCACCATGAGTACAGAGATCCCACCACAAGTACAGAGATCCCATCATAAGTAGAGAGATCCCACTATGAATACACAGATCCCAACATGAGTGCAGATATCCCATCACAAGTGCAGAGATCCCACCACAAATGTAGAGATCTCATCACAAGTAGAGAGATTCCACTATGAGTACACAGATCCCACCATGAGTGCAGAGATCCCATCATGAGTGCAGAGATCCCATCACAAGTAAAGAGATCCCACCACAAGTGCAGAGATCCCACCATGAGTGCAGGGATCCTATCACAAGTGCATAGATCCCACCATGAGTGCAAAGATCCCATCACAAGTAGAAAGAGCCCACCATGAGTGCAGAGATCCCATCACAAGTGCAGAGATCCCACCATGAATACAGAGATCCCATCACAAGTGCAGAGATCCCATCACAAGTGCAGAGATCCCACCACAAGTACAAAGATAGCATCACAAGTAGGGAGTAACCACTATGAGTGCAGAGATATCACCACAAGTGCAGAGATCCCACCATGAATGCACAGATCCCACCATGAGTGCAGAGATCCCATCACAAGAGCAGGGATCCCACCATGAGTGCAGAGATCCTATCAAAAGTAGAGAGATCTCACTATGAGTGCAGAGATCCCACCACAAGTGCAGTGATCCCACCATGAGTGCAGAGATCCCATCACAAAAGCAGAGATCCCATCACAAGTATAGAGATCCCACCACAAGTGCAGAGATCCCATCACAAGTGCAGAGATCCCACCATGAGTGCAGAGATCCCATCACAAGTGCAGAGATCCCATCATGAGTATGGAGATCCTATCACAAGTGCAGGGATCCCACATGAGTGCAGAGATCCCATCAAAAGTAGAGAGATCTCACTATGAGTGCAGAGATCCCACCACAAGTGCAGTGATCCCACCATGAGTGCAGTGATCCCATCACAAATGCAGAGATCCCACCATGAATGCAGAGATCCCATCACAAGTGCAGAGATCCCATCACAAGTGCAGAGATCCCACCACAAGTACAAAGATCCCATCACAAGTAGAGAGATCCCACTATGAGTGCAGAGATACCACCACAAGTGCAGAGATCCCACCATGAATGCACAGATCCCACCATGAGTGCAGAGATCCCATCACAAGTGCAAGGATCCCACCATAAGTGCAGAGATCCCATCACATGTAGAGAGATCCCACTATGAGTGCAGAGATCCCACCACAAGTGCAGAGATCCCATCATGAGTACAGAGATCCTATCTCAAGTGCAGAGATCCCACCATGAGTGCAGAGATCCCATCACATGTGCAGAGATCCCATCATAAGTGCAGAGATCCCACCACACGTGCAGAGATCCCACCATGAATGCAGAGATCCTATCACAAGTGCAGAGATCCCATCACAAGTGCAAAGATCCCACTATAAGTGCAGAGATCCCATCACAAGTGCAAAGATCCCACCGTAAGTGCATATATCCCATCAATAGTGCAGAGATCCCACCATGAGTATAGAGATCCCACCACATGTGCAGAGATCCCACCACAAGTGCAGAGATCCAACCACAAGTAAAGAGATCCCACTATGAGTGCAGAAATCCCACCACAAGTGCAGAGATCCCACCATGAATGCATAGATCCCACCACATGTGCAAAGATCCCATCACAAGTGCAGAGATCCCACCACAAGCGCAGAGTTCCCACCATGAATGCAAAGATCCCAACACCAGTGCAGAGATCCCATCACAAGTGCAGAGATCCCACCACAAGTACAGAGATCCCATCACAAGTGCAGAGATCCTACCATGAGTGCAGAGATCCCACCACAAGTGCAGAGATCCCATCACAAGTGCTGAGATCCCTCCATAGGAGCAGAGATCCTATCACAAGTGCAGAGATCCCACCATAAGTAGAGAGATCCCACTATGAGAGCAGGAATCCCACCACAAGTGCAGAGATCCCACCATGAGTGCAGAGATCCCACTATGAGTACAGAGATCCCACCATGAGTACAGAGATCCCACCACAAGTACAGAGATCCCATCATAAGTAGAGAGATCCCACTATGAGTACACAGATCCCAACATGAGTGCAGATATCCCATCACAAGTACAGAGATCCCACCACAAATGTAGAGATCTCATCACAAGTAGAGAGATCCCACTATGAGTGCAGAGATCCCACCACACGTGCAGAGATCCCACCATCAATGCAGAGATCCTATCACAAGTGAAGAGATCCCACCACAAGTGCAAAGATCCCAGCATCAGTGCAGAGATCTCACCACACATGCAGAGATCCCACCATGAATGCAAAGATCCCATCACAAGTGCAGAGATCCCATCACAAGTGCAGAGATCCCACCACAAGTACAAAGATCCCATCACAAGTAGAGAGATCCCACTATGAGTGCAGAGATACCACCACAAGTGCAGAGATCCCACCATGAATGCACAGATCCCACCATGAGTGCAGAGATCCCATCACAAGTGCAAGGATCCCACCATAAGTGCAAGGATCCCATCACAAGTAGAGAGATCCCACTATGAGTGCAGAGATCCCACCACAAGTGCAGAGATCCCATCATGAGTACAGAGATCCTATCTCAAGTGCAGAGATCCCACCATGAGTGCAGAGATTCCATCACATGTGCAGAGATCCCATCATAAGTGCAGAGATCCCACCACACATGCAGAGATCCCACCATCAATGCAGAGATCCTATCACAAGTGAAGAGATCCCACCACAAGTGCAAAGATCCCAGCATCAGTGCAGAGATCTCACCATACATGCAGAGATCCCACCATGAATGCAGAGATCCTATCACAAGTACAGAGATCCCATCACAAGTGCAAAGATCCCACCATACTTGCAGAGATCCCATCACAAGTGCAAAGATCCCACCGTAAGTGCATAGATCCCATCACAAGTGCAGAGATCCCACCATGAGTATAGAGATCCCATCACATGTGCAGAGATCCCACCACAAGTGCAGAGATCCCACCACAAGTGAAGAGATCCCACTATGTGTGCAGAGATCCCACCACAAGTGTAGAGATCCCACCATGAATGCATAGATCCCACCACATGTGCAGAGATCTCATCACAAGTGCAGGAATCCCACCACAAGTGCAGAGATCCCACCATGAATGCAAAGATCCCAACACCAGTGCAGAGATCCCATCACAAGTGCAGAGATCCCACCACAAGTACAGAGATCCCATCACAAGTGCAGAGATCCTACCATGAGTGCAGAGATCCCATCAAAAGTGCAGAGATCCCGTCACAAGTGCGGAGATCCCTCCATAGGAGCAGAGATCCCATCACAAGTGCAGAGATCCCACAATAAGTAGAGAGATCCCACTATGAGAGCAGAAATCCCACCACACGTGCAGAGATCCCACCATGAGTGCAGAGATCCCACTATGAGTACAGAGATCCCACCATGAGTACAGAGATCCCACCACAAGTACAGAGATCCCATCATAAGTAGAGAGATCCCACTATGAGTACACAGATCCCAACATGAGTGCAGATATCCCATCACATGTGCAGAGATCCCACCACAAATGTAGAGATATCATCACAAGTAGAGAGATCCCACTATGAGTATAGAGATCCCACCATAAGTGCAGAGAACCCACCATAAGTGCAGAGATCCCACCACAAGTGCAGAGATCCCATCACAAGTAGAGAGATTCCACTATGAGTACACAGATCCCACCATGAGTGCAGAGATCCCATCATGAGTGCAGAGATCCCATCACAAGTGCAGGGATCCCACCATGAGTGCAGAGATCCCATCAAAAGTAGAGAGATCTCACTATGAGTGCAGAGATCCCACCACAAGTGCAGTGATCCCACCATGAGTGCAGAAATCCCATCACAAAAGCAGAGACCCCATAACAAGTATAGAGATCCCACCACAAGTGCAGAGATCCCGTCACAAGTGCAGAGATCCCACCATGAATGCACAGATCCCACCATGAGTGCAGAGATCCCATCACAAGTGCAGGGATCCCACCATAAGTGCAGAGATCCCATCACAAGTAGAGAGATCCCACTATGAGTGCAGAGATCCTATCTCAAGTGCAGAGATCCCACCATGAGTGCAGAGATCCCATCACATGTGCAGAGATCCCATCACATGTGCAGAGATCCCATCATAGGTGCAGAGATCCCACCACACGTGCAGAGATCCCACCATCAATGCAGAGATCCTATCACAAGTGAAGAGATCCCACCACAAGTGCAAAGATCACAGCATCAGTGCAGAGATCTTACCACACATGTAGAGATCCCACCATGAATGCAGAGATCCTATCACAAGTGCAGAGATCCCATCACAAGTACAAAGATCCCACCATAAGTGCAGAGATCCCATCACAAGTGCAAAGATCCCAACATAAGTGCATAGATCCCATCACAAGTGCAGAGATCCCACCATGAGTATAGAGATCCCACCACATGTGCAGAGATCCCACCACAAGTGCAGAGATCCCACCACAAGTGAAGAGATCCCACTATGAGTGCAGAGATCCCACCACAAGTGCAGAGATCCCACCATGAGTACATAGATCCCACCACATGTGCAGAGATCCCATCACAAGTGCAGAGATCCCACCACAAGTGCAGAGATCCCACCATGAATGCAAAGATGCCAACACCAGTGCATAGATCCCATCACAAGTGCAGAGATCCCACCACAAGTACAGAGATCCCATCACAAGTGCAGAGATCCTACCATGAGTGCAGATATCCCATCACAAGTGCAGAGATCCCACCACAAGTGCAGATATCCCATCACAAGTAGTCAGATCCCACTATGAGTGCAGAGATCCCACCATGAGTGCAGATACACCATCATAAGTACAAAGATCCCACCATGAGTACAGAGATCCTACTACAAGTGCAGAGATCCCATCACGAGTGTAGATATCCCACCATGAGTGCAAAGATCCTACCACAAGTGCAGAGATCCCATCACAAGTGCAGAGATCCCACCACAAGTAAAGAGATCCCATCACAAGTATAGAGATCCTACCATGAGTGCAGAGATCCCATCACAAGTGCAGAGATCCCACCACAAGTGCAGATATCCCATCACAAGTAGTGAGATCCCACTATGAATGCAGAGATCCCTCCATGAGTGCAGATACACCATCACAAGTACAAAGATCCCACCATGAGTACAGAGATCCCACCACAAGTGCAGAGATCCCGTCACAAGTGCAGAGATCCCACCATGAGTGCAGAGATCCCATCACAAGTGCAGAGATCCCACCATGAGTACGGAGATCCTATCACAAGTGCAGGGATCCCACCATGAGTGCAGAGATCCCATCAAAAGTAGAGAGATCTCACTATGAGTGCAGAGATCCCACAACAAGTGCAGTGATCCCACCATGAGTGCAGAGATCCCATCACAAATGCAGAGATCCCACCATGAATGCAGAGATCCCATCACAAGTGCAGAGATCCCATCACAAGTGCAGAGATCCCACCACAAGTACAAAGATCCCATCACAAGTAGAGAGATCCCACCACAAGTGCAGAGATACCACCACAAGTGCAGAGATCCCACCATGAATGCACAGATCCCACCATGAGTGCAGAGATCCCATCACAAGTGCAAAGATCCTACCATAAGTGCAGAGATCCCATCACAAGTAGAGAGATCCCACTATGAGTGCAGAGATCCTATCTCAAGTGCAGAGATCCCATCACATGTGCAGAGATCCCATCACATGTGCAGAGATCCCATCACATGTGCAGAGATCCCATCATAAGTGCAGAGATCCCACCACACATGCAGAGATCCCACCATCAATGCAGAGATCCTATCACAAGTGAAGAGATCCCACCACAAGTGCAAAGATCACAGCATCAGTGCAGAGATCTCACCACACATGTAGAGATCCCACCATGAATGCAGAGATCCTATCACAAGTGCAGAGATCCCATCACAAGTACAAAGATCCCACCATAAGTGCAGAGATCCCATCACAAGTGCAAAGATCCCAACATAAGTGCATAGATCCCATCACAAGTGCAGAGATCCCACCATGAGTATAGAGATCCCACCACATGTGCAGAGATCCCACCACAAGTGCAGAGATCCCACCACAAGTGAAGAGATCCCACTATGAGTGCAGAGATCCCACCACAAGTGCAGAGATCCCACCATGAGTGCATAGATCCCACCACATGTGCAGAGATCCCATCACAAGTGCAGAGATCCCACCACAAGTGCAGAGATCCCACCATGAATGCAAAGATGCCAACACCAGTGCATAGATCCCATCACAAGTGCAGAGATCCCACCACAAGTACAGAGATCCCATCACAAGTGCAGAGATCCTACCATGAGTACAGAGATCCCATCACAAGTGCAGAGATCCCACCACAAGTGCAGATATCCCATCACAAGTAGTGAGATCCCACTATGAGTGCAGAGATCCCACCATGAGTGCAGATACACCATCATAAGTACAAAGATCCCACCATGAGTACAGAGATCCTACTACAAGTGCAGAGATCCCATCACGAGTGCAGATATCCCACCATAAGTGCAGAGATCCTACCACAAGTGCAGAGATCCCACCACAAGTGCAGAGATCCCATCACAAGTGCGGAGATCCCTTCATAGGAGCAGAGATCCCATCACAAGTGCAGAGATCCCACCATAAGTAGAGAGATCCCACTATGAGAGCAGAAATCCCACCACAAGTGCAGAGATCCCACCATGAGTGCAGAGATCCCACTATGAGTACAGAGATCCCACCATGAGTACAGAGATCCCACCACAAGTACAGAGATCCCATCATAAGTAGAGAGACCCCACTATGAGTACACAGATCCCAACATGAGTGCAGATATCCCATCACAAGTGCAGAGATCCCACCACAAATGTAGAGATCTCATCACAAGTAGAGAGATCCCACTATGAGTATAGAGATCCCACCATAAGTGCAGAGAACCCACCATAAGTGCAGAGATCCCGCCACAAGTGCAGAGATCCCATCACAAGTAGAGAGATTCCACTATGAGTACACAGATCCCACCATGAGTGCAGATATCCCATCACGAGTGCAGAGATCCCATCACAAGTGCAGAGATCCCATCACAAGTGTAGAGATCCCACCATGAGTGCAGGGATCCCATCACAAGTGCAGAGATCCCACCATGAGTGCAGAGATCCCATCACAAGTAGAAAGAGCCCACCATAAGTGCAGAGATCCCATCACAAGTGCAGAGATCCCACCATGAATGCAGAGATCCCATCACAAGTGCAGAGATCCCATCACAAGTGCAGAGATCCCACCACAAGTACAAAGATCCCATCACAAGTAGAGAGATCCCACTATGAGTGCAGAGATACCACCACAAGTGCAGAGATCCTACCATGAATGCACAGATCCCACCATGAGTGCAGAGATCCCATCATAAGTGCAGGGATCCCACCATGAGTGCAGAGATTCCATCAAAAGTAGAGAGATCTCACTATGAGTGCAGAGATCCCACCACAAGTGCAGTGATCCCACCATGAGTGCAGAGATCCCATCACAAAAGCAGAGATCCCATCAAAAGTATAGAGATCCCACTACAAGTGCAGAGATCCCATCACAAGTGCAGAGATCCCACCATGAGTGCAGAGATCCCATCACAAGTGCAGAGATCCCATAATGAGTATGGGGATCCTATCACAAGTGCAGGGATCCCACCATGAGTGCAGAGATCCCATCAAAAGTAGAGATATCTCACTATGAGTGCAGAGATCCTACCACAAGTGCAGTGATCCCACCATGAGTGCAGAGATCCCATCACAAATGCAGAGATCCCACCATGAATGCAGATATCCCATCACAAGTGCAGATATCCCATCACAAGTGCAGAGATCCCACCACAAGTACAAAGATCCCATCACAAGTAGAGAGATCCCACTATGAGTGCAGAGATACCACCACAAGTGCAGAGATCCCACCATGAATGCACAGATCCCACCATGAGTGCAGAGATCCCATCACAAGTACAAGGATCCCACCATAAGTGCAGAGATCCCTTCACAAGTAGAGAGATCCCACTATGAGTGCAGAGATCCCACCACAAGTGCAGAGATCCCACCATGAGTGCAAAGATCCCATCACAAGTGCGGAGATCCCATCATAAGTAGAGAGATCCCACTATGAGTACACAGATCCCAACATGAGTGCAGATATCCCATCACAAGTGCAGAGATCCCACCACAAATGTAGAGATCTCATCACAAGTAGAGAGATCCCACTATGAGTATAGAGATCCCACTATAAGTGCAAATACCTCACCATAAGTGCAGATATCCCATCACAAGTGCAGAGATCCCATCACAAGTGCAGAGATCCCACCACAAGTGCAGAGATCCCACCATGAGTGCAGGGATCCCATCACAAGTGCAGGGATCCCACCATGAGTGCAGAGATCCCATCAAAAGTAGAGAGATCTCACTATGAGTGCAGAGATCCCACCACAAGTGCAGTGATCCCACCATGAGTGCAGAGATCCCATCACAAAAGCAGAGATCCCATCACAAGTATAGAGATCCCACCACAAGTGCAGAGATCCCATCACAAGTGCAGAGATCCCACCATGAGTGCAGAGATCCCATCATAAGTGCAGAGATCCCACCATGAGTATGGAGATCCTATCACAAGTGCAGGGATCCCACCATGAGTGCAGAGATCCCATCAAAAGTAGAGAGATCTCACTATGAGTGCAGAGATTCCACCACAAGTGCAGTGATCCCACCATGAGTGCAGAGATCCCATCACAAATGCAGAGATCCCACCATGAATGCAGAGATCCCATCACAAGTGCAGAGATCCCATCACAAGTGCAGAGATCCCACCGCAAGTACAAAGATCCCATCACAAGTAGAGAGATCCCACTATGAGTGCAGAGATACCACCACAAGTGCAGAGATCCCACCATGAATGCACAGATCCCACCATGAGTGCAGAGATCCCATCACAAGTGCAAGGATCCCACCATAAGTGCAGAGATCCCATCACAAGTAGAGAGATCCCACTATGAGTGCAGAGATCCCACCACTAGTGCAGAGATCCCATCATGAGTACAGAGATCCTATCTCAAATGCAGAGATCCCACCATGAGTGCAGAGATCCCATCACATGTGCAGAGATCCCATCATAAGTGCAGAGATCACACCACACATGCAGAGATCCCACCATCAATGCAGAGATCCTATCACAAGTAAAGAGATCCCACCACAAGTGCAAAGATCCCAGCATCAGTCCAGAGTTCTCACCACACATGCAGAGATCCCACCATGAATGCAGAGATCCTATCACAAGTGCAGAGATCCCATCCCAAGTGCAAAGATCCCACCATAAGTGCAGAGATCTCATCACAAGTGCAAAGATCCCACCATAATGCATAGATCCCATCACAAGTGCAGAGATCCCACCATGGGTATAGAGATCCCACCACATGTGCAGAGATCCCACCACAAGTGCAGAGATCCCACCACAAGTGAAGAGATCCCACTATGAGGACAGAGATCCACCACAAGTGCAAAGATCACAGCATCAGTGCAGAGATCTCACCACACATGTAGAGATCCCACCATGAATGCAGAGATCCTATCACAAGTGCAGAGATCCCATCACAAGTACAAAGATCCCACCATAAGTGCAGAGATCCCATCACAAGTGCAAAGATCCCAACATAAGTGCATAGATCCCATCACAAGTGCAGAGATCCCACCATGAGTATAGAGATCCCACCACATGTGCAGAGATCCCACCACAAGTGCAGAGATCCCACCACAAGTGAAGAGATCCCACTATGAGTGCAGAGATCCCACCACAAGTGCAGAGATCCCACCATGAGTGCATAGATCCCACCACATGTGCAGAGATCCCATCACAAGTGCAGAGATCCCACCACAAGTGCAGAGATCCCACCATGAATGCAAAGATGCCAACACCAGTGCATAGATCCCATCATAAGAGCAGAGATCCCACCACAAGTACAGAGATCCCATCACAAGTGCAGAGATCCTACCATGAGTGCAGAGATCCCATCACAAGTGCAGAGATCCCACCACAAGTGCAGATATCCCATCACAAGTAGTGAGATCCCACTATGAGTGCAGAGATCCCACCATGAGTGCAGATACACCATCATAAGTACAAAGATCCCACCATGAGTACAGAGATCCTACTACAAGTGCAGAGATCCCATCACGAGTGCAGATATCCCACCATGAGTGCAGAGATCCTACCACAAGTGCAGAGATCCCACCACAAGTGCAGAGATCCCATCACAAGTGCGGAGATCCCTTCATAGGAGCAGAGATCCCATCACAAGTGCAGAGATCCCACCATAAGTAGAGAGATCCCACTATGAGAGCAGAAATCCCACCACAAGTGCAGAGATCCCACCATGAGTGCAGAGATCCCACTATGAGTACAGAGATCCCACCATGAGTACAGAGATCCCACCACAAGTACAGAGATCCCATCATAAGTAGAGAGATCCCACTATGAGTACACAGATCCCAACATGAGTGCAGATATCCCATCACAAGTGCAGAGATCCCACCACAAATGTAGAGATCTCATCACAAGTAGAGAGATCCCACTATGAGTATAGAGATCCCACCATAAGTGCAGAGAACCTACCATAAGTGCAGAGATCCTGCTACAAGTGCAGAGATCCCATCACAAGTAGAGAGATTCCACTATGAGTACACAGATCCCACCATGAGTGCAGAGATCCCATCACGAGTGCAGAGATCCCATCACAAGTGCAGAGATCCCATCACAAGTGTAGAGATCCCACCATGAGTGCAGGGACCCCATCACAAGTGCAGAGATCCCACCATGAGTGCAGAGATCCCATCACAAGTAGAAAGAGCCCACCATAAGTGCAGAGATCCCATCACAAGTGCAGAGATCCCACCATGAATGCAGAGATCCCATCACAAGTGCAGAGGTCCCATTACAAGTGCAGAGATCCCACCACAAGTACAAAGATCCCATCACAAGTAGAGAGATCCCACTATGAGTGCAGAGATACCACCACAAGTGCAGAGATCCCACCATGAATGCACAGATCCCACCATGAGTGCAGAGATCCCATCACAAGTGCAGGGATCCCACCATGAGTGCAGAGATTCCATCAAAAGTAGAGAGATCTCACTATGAGTGCAGAGATCCCACCACAAGTGCAGTGATCCCACCATGAGTGCAGAGATCCCATCACAAAAGCAGAGATCCCATCAAAAGTATAGAGATCCCACCACAAGTGCAGAGATCCCATCACAAGTGCAGAGATCCCACCATGAGTGCAGAGATCCCATCACAAGTGCAGAGATCCCATAATGAGTATGGGGATCCTATCACAAGTGCAGGGATCCCACCATGAGTGCAGAGATCCCATCACAAATGCAGAGATCCCACCATGAATGCAGATATCCCATCACAAGTGCAGATATCCCATCACAAGTGCAGAGATCCCACCACAAGTACAAAGATCCCATCACAAGTAGAGAGATCCCACTATGAGTGCAGAGATACCACCACAAGTGCAGAGATCCCACCATGAATGCACAGATCCCACCATGAGTGCAGAGATCCCATCACAAGTACAAGGATCCCACCATAAGTGCAGAGATCCCATCACAAGTAGAGAGATCCCACTATGAGTGCAGAGATCCCACCACAAGTGCAGAGATCCCACCATGAGTGCAAAGATCCCATCACAAGTGCGGAGATCCCATCATAAGTAGAGAGATCCCACTATGAGTACACAGATCCCAACATGAGTGCAGATATCCCATCACAAGTGCAGAGATCCCACCACAAATGTAGAGATCTCATCACAAGTAGAGAGATCCCACTATGAGTATAGAGATCCCACTATAAGTGTAAATAACCCACCATAAGTGCAGATATACCATCACAAGTGCAGAGATCCCATCACGAGTGCAGAGATCCCACCACAAGTGCAGAGATCCCACCATGAGTGCAGAGATCCCATCACAAGTAGAGAGATCCCACTATGAGTGCAGAGATCCCACTATAAGTGCAAATAACCCACCATGAGTACAGAGATCCCACCACAAGTATAGAGATCCCATCATAAGTAGAGAGATCCCACTATGAGTACACAGATCCCAACATGAGTGCAGATATCCCATCACACGTGCAGAGATCCCACCACAAATGTAGAGATCTCATCACAAGTAGAGAGATCCCACTATGAGTATAGAGATCCCACCACACATGCAGAGATCCCACCATCAATGCAGAGATCCTATCACAAGTGAAGAGATCCCACCACAAGTGCAAAGATCCCAGCATCAGAGCAGAGTTCTCACCACACATGCAGAGATCCCACCATGAATGCAGAGATCCCATCACAAGTGCAGAGATCCCATCACAAGTGCAGAGATCCCACCACAAGTACAAAGATCCCATCACAAGTAGAGAGATCCCACTATGAGTGCAGAGATACCACCACAAGTGCAGAGATCCCACCATGAATGCACACAACCCACCATGAGTGCAGAGATCCCATCACAAGTGCAAGGATCCCACCATAAGTGCAGAGATCCCATCACAAGTAGAGAGATCCCACTATGAGTGCAGAGATCCCACCACAAGTGCAGAGATCCCATCATGAGTACAGAGATCCTATCTCAAGTGCAGAGATCCCACCATGAGTGCAGAGATTCCATCACATGTGCAGAGATCCCATCATAAGTGCAGAGATCCCACCACACATGCAGAGATCCCACCATCAATGCAGAGATCCTATCACAAGTGAAGAGATCCCACCACTAGTGCAAAGATCCCAGCATCAGTGCAGAGATCTCACCACACATGCAGAGATCCCACCATGAATGCAGAGATCCCATCACAAGTGCGGAGATCCCTCCATAGGAGCAGAGATCCTATCACATGTGCAGAGATCCCACCATAAGTAGAGAGATCCCACTATGAGAGCAGAAATCCCACCACAAGTGCAGAGATCCCACCACAAGTGCAGAGATCCCACCACAAGTGAAGAGATCCCACTATGAGTGCAGAGATCCCACCACAAGTGCCGAGATCCCATCATGAGTACAGAGATCCTATCTCAAGTGCAGAGATCCCACCATGAGTGCAGAGATTCCATCACATGTGCAGAGATCCCATCATAAGTGCAGAGATCCCACCATACATGCAGAGATCCCACCATCAATGCAGAGATCCTATCACAAGTGAAGAGATCCCACCACAAGTGCAAAGATCCCAGAATCAGTGCAGAGATCTCACCACATATGCAGAGATCCCACCATGAATGTAGACATCCTATCACAAGTACAGAGATCCCATCACAAGTACAAAGATCCCACCATACTTGCAGAGATCCCATCACAAGTGCAAAGATCCCACCATAAGTGCATAGATCCCATCACAAGTGCAGAGATCCCACCATGAGTATAGAGATCCCATCACATGTGCAGAGATCCCACCACAAGTGAAGAGATCCCACTATGAGTGCAGAGATCCCATCACAAGTGCAGAGATCCCACCATGAATGCATAGATCCCACCACATGTGCAGAGATCCCATCACAAGTGCAGAGATCCCACCACAAGTGCAGAGATCCCACCATGAATGCAAAGATCCCAACACCAGTGCAGAGATCCCATAACAAGTGCAGAGATCCCACCACAAGTACAGAGATCCCATCACAAGTGCAGAGATCCTACCATGAGTGCAGAGATCCCATCACAAGTGCAGAGATCCCACAATAAGTAGAGAGATCCCACTATGAGAGCAGAAATCCCACCACAAGTGCAGAGCTCCCACCATGAGTGCAGAGATCCCACTATGAGTACAGAGATCCCACCATGAGTACAGAGATCCCACCACAAGTGCAGAGCTCCCACCATGAGTGCAGAGATCCCACTATGAGTACAGAGATCCCACCATGAGTACAGAGATCCCACCACAAGTACAGAGATCCCATCATAAGTAGAGAGATCCCACTATGAGTACACAGATCCCAACATGAGTGCAGATATCCCATCACATGTGCAGAGATCCCACCACAAATGTAGAGATATCATCACAAGTAGAGAGATCCCACTATGAGTATAGAGATCCCACCATAAGTGCAGAGAACCCACCATAAGTGCAGAGATCCCACCACAAGTGCAGAGATCCCATCACAAGTGCAAAGATCCCACCATAATGCATAGATCCTATCACAAGTGCAGAGATCCCATCCCAAGTGCAAAGATCCCACCATAAGTGCAGAGATCTCATCACAAGTAGAGAGATCCCACTATGAGTGCAGAGATACCACCACAAGTGCAGAGATCCCACCATGAATGCACAGATCCCACTATGAGTGCAGAGATCCCATCACAAGTGCAAGGATCCCACCATAAGTGCAGAGATCCCATCACAAGTAGAGAGATCCCACTATGAGTGCAGAGATCCCACCACTAGTGCAGAGATCCCATCATGAGTACAGAGATCCTATCTCAAATGCAGAGATCCCACCATGAGTGCAGAGATCCCATCACATGTGCAGAGATCCCATCATAAGTGCAGAGATCACACCACACATGCAGAGATCCCACCATCAATGCAGAGATCCTATCACAAGTAAAGAGATCCCACCACAAGTGCAAAGATCCCAGCATCAGTCCAGAGTTCTCACCACACATGCAGAGATCCCACCATGAATGCAGAGATCCTATCACAAGTGCAGAGATCCCATCCCAAGTGCAAAGATCCCACCATAAGTGCAGAGATCTCATCACAAGTGCAAAGATCCCACCATAATGCATAGATCCCATCACAAGTGCAGAGATCCCACCATGGGTATAGAGATCCCACCACATGTGCAGAGATCCCACCACAAGTGCAGAGATCCCACCACAAGTGAAGAGATCCCACTATGAGGACAGAGATCCACCACAAGTGCAAAGATCACAGCATCAGTGCAGAGATCTCACCACACATGTAGAGATCCCACCATGAATGCAGAGATCCTATCACAAGTGCAGAGATCCCATCACAAGTACAAAGATCCCACCATAAGTGCAGAGATCCCATCACAAGTGCAAAGATCCCAACATAAGTGCATAGATCCCATCACAAGTGCAGAGATCCCACCATGAGTATAGAGATCCCACCACATGTGCAGAGATCCCACCACAAGTGCAGAGATCCCACCACAAGTGAAGAGATCCCACTATGAGTGCAGAGATCCCACCACAAGTGCAGAGATCCCACCATGAGTGCATAGATCCCACCACATGTGCAGAGATCCCATCACAAGTGCAGAGATCCCACCACAAGTGCAGAGATCCCACCATGAATGCAAAGATGCCAACACCAGTGCATAGATCCCATCATAAGAGCAGAGATCCCACCACAAGTACAGAGATCCCATCACAAGTGCAGAGATCCTACCATGAGTGCAGAGATCCCATCACAAGTGCAGAGATCCCACCACAAGTGCAGATATCCCATCACAAGTAGTGAGATCCCACTATGAGTGCAGAGATCCCACCATGAGTGCAGATACACCATCATAAGTACAAAGATCCCACCATGAGTACAGAGATCCTACTACAAGTGCAGAGATCCCATCACGAGTGCAGATATCCCACCATGAGTGCAGAGATCCTACCACAAGTGCAGAGATCCCACCACAAGTGCAGAGATCCCATCACAAGTGCAGAGATCCCTTCATAGGAGCAGAGATCCCATCACAAGTGCAGAGATCCCACCATAAGTAGAGAGATCCCACTATGAGAGCAGAAATCCCACCACAAGTGCAGAGATCCCACCATGAGTGCAGAGATCCCACTATGAGTACAGAGATCCCACCATGAGTACAGAGATCCCACCACAAGTACAGAGATCCCATCATAAGTAGAGAGATCCCACTATGAGTACACAGATCCCAACATGAGTGCAGATATCCCATCACAAGTGCAGAGATCCCACCACAAATGTAGAGATCTCATCACAAGTAGAGAGATCCCACTATGAGTATAGAGATCCCACCATAAGTGCAGAGAACCTACCATAAGTGCAGAGATCCTGCTACAAGTGCAGAGATCCCATCACAAGTAGAGAGATTCCACTATGAGTACACAGATCCCACCATGAGTGCAGAGATCCCATCACGAGTGCAGAGATCCCATCACAAGTGCAGAGATCCCATCACAAGTGTAGAGATCCCACCATGAGTGCAGGGACCCCATCACAAGTGCAGAGATCCCACCATGAGTGCAGAGATCCCATCACAAGTAGAAAGAGCCCACCATAAGTGCAGAGATCCCATCACAAGTGCAGAGATCCCACCATGAATGCAGAGATCCCATCACAAGTGCAGAGGTCCCATTACAAGTGCAGAGATCCCACCACAAGTACAAAGATCCCATCACAAGTAGAGAGATCCCACTATGAGTGCAGAGATACCACCACAAGTGCAGAGATCCCACCATGAATGCACAGATCCCACCATGAGTGCAGAGATCCCATCACAAGTGCAGGGATCCCACCATGAGTGCAGAGATTCCATCAAAAGTAGAGAGATCTCACTATGAGTGCAGAGATCCCACCACAAGTGCAGTGATCCCACCATGAGTGCAGAGATCCCATCACAAAAGCAGAGATCCCATCAAAAGTATAGAGATCCCACCACAAGTGCAGAGATCCCATCACAAGTGCAGAGATCCCACCATGAGTGCAGAGATCCCATCACAAGTGCAGAGATCCCATAATGAGTATGGGGATCCTATCACAAGTGCAGGGATCCCACCATGAGTGCAGAGATCCCATCACAAATGCAGAGATCCCACCATGAATGCAGATATCCCATCACAAGTGCAGATATCCCATCACAAGTGCAGAGATCCCACCACAAGTACAAAGATCCCATCACAAGTAGAGAGATCCCACTATGAGTGCAGAGATACCACCACAAGTGCAGAGATCCCACCATGAATGCACAGATCCCACCATGAGTGCAGAGATCCCATCACAAGTACAAGGATCCCACCATAAGTGCAGAGATCCCATCACAAGTAGAGAGATCCCACTATGAGTGCAGAGATCCCACCACAAGTGCAGAGATCCCACCATGAGTGCAAAGATCCCATCACAAGTGCGGAGATCCCATCATAAGTAGAGAGATCCCACTATGAGTACACAGATCCCAACATGAGTGCAGATATCCCATCACAAGTGCAGAGATCCCACCACAAATGTAGAGATCTCATCACAAGTAGAGAGATCCCACTATGAGTATAGAGATCCCACTATAAGTGCAAATAACCCACCATAAGTGCAGATATACCATCACAAGTGCAGAGATCCCATCACGAGTGCAGAGATCCCACCACAAGTGCAGAGATCCCACCATGAGTGCAGAGATCCCATCACAAGTAGAGAGATCCCACTATGAGTGCAGAGATCCCACTATAAGTGCAAATAACCCACCATGAGTACAGAGATCCCACCACAAGTATAGAGATCCCATCATAAGTAGAGAGATCCCACTATGAGTACACAGATCCCAACATGAGTGCAGATATCCCATCACAAGTGCAGAGATCCCACCACAAATGTAGAGATCTCATCACAAGTAGAGAGATCCCACTATGAGTATAGAGATCCCACCACACATGCAGAGATCCCACCATCAATGCAGAGATCCTATCACAAGTGAAGAGATCCCACCACAAGTGCAAAGATCCCAGCATCAGAGCAGAGTTCTCACCACACATGCAGAGATCCCACCATGAATGCAGAGATCCCATCACAAGTGCAGAGATCCCATCACAAGTGCAGAGATCCCACCACAAGTACAAAGATCCCATCACAAGTAGAGAGATCCCACTATGAGTGCAGAGATACCACCACAAGTGCAGAGATCCCACCATGAATGCACACAACCCACCATGAGTGCAGAGATCCCATCACAAGTGCAAGGATCCCACCATAAGTGCAGAGATCCCATCACAAGTAGAGAGATCCCACTATGAGTGCAGAGATCCCACCACAAGTGCAGAGATCCCATCATGAGTACAGAGATCCTATCTCAAGTGCAGAGATCCCACCATGAGTGCAGAGATTCCATCACATGTGCAGAGATCCCATCATAAGTGCACAGATCCCACCACACATGCAGAGATCCCACCATCAATGCAGAGATCCTATCACAAGTGAAGAGATCCCACCACTAGTGCAAAGATCCCAGCATCAGTGCAGAGATCTCACCACACATGCAGAGATCCCACCATGAATGCAGAGATCCCATCACAAGTGCGGAGATCCCTCCATAGGAGCAGAGATCCTATCACATGTGCAGAGATCCCACCATAAGTAGAGAGATCCCACTATGAGAGCAGAAATCCCACCACAAGTGCAGAGATCCCACCACAAGTGCAGAGATCCCACCACAAGTGAAGAGATCCCACTATGAGTGCAGAGATCCCACCACAAGTGCCGAGATCCCATCATGAGTACAGAGATCCTATCTCAAGTGCAGAGATCCCACCATGAGTGCAGAGATTCCATCACATGTGCAGAGATCCCATCATAAGTGCAGAGATCCCACCATACATGCAGAGATCCCACCATCAATGCAGAGATCCTATCACAAGTGAAGAGATCCCACCACAAGTGCAAAGATCCCAGAATCAGTGCAGAGATCTCACCACATATGCAGAGATCCCACCATGAATGTAGACATCCTATCACAAGTACAGAGATCCCATCACAAGTACAAAGATCCCACCATACTTGCAGAGATCCCATCACAAGTGCAAAGATCCCACCATAAGTGCATAGATCCCATCACAAGTGCAGAGATCCCACCATGAGTATAGAGATCCCATCACATGTGCAGAGATCCCACCACAAGTGAAGAGATCCCACTATGAGTGCAGAGATCCCATCACAAGTGCAGAGATCCCACCATGAATGCATAGATCCCACCACATGTGCAGAGATCCCATCACAAGTGCAGAGATCCCACCACAAGTGCAGAGATCCCACCATGAATGCAAAGATCCCAACACCAGTGCAGAGATCCCATAACAAGTGCAGAGATCCCACCACAAGTACAGAGATCCCATCACAAGTGCAGAGATCCTACCATGAGTGCAGAGATCCCATCACAAGTGCAGAGATCCCACAATAAGTAGAGAGATCCCACTATGAGAGCAGAAATCCCACCACAAGTGCAGAGCTCCCACCATGAGTGCAGAGATCCCACTATGAGTACAGAGATCCCACCATGAGTACAGAGATCCCACCACAAGTGCAGAGCTCCCACCATGAGTGCAGAGATCCCACTATGAGTACAGAGATCCCACCATGAGTACAGAGATCCCACCACAAGTACAGAGATCCCATCATAAGTAGAGAGATCCCACTATGAGTACACAGATCCCAACATGAGTGCAGATATCCCATCACATGTGCAGAGATCCCACCACAAATGTAGAGATATCATCACAAGTAGAGAGATCCCACTATGAGTATAGAGATCCCACCATAAGTGCAGAGAACCCACCATAAGTGCAGAGATCCCACCACAAGTGCAGAGATCCCATCACAAGTAGAGAGATTCCACTATGAGTACACAGATCCCACCATGAGTGCAGAGATCCCATCATGAGTGCAGAGATCCCATCACAAGTGCAGGGATCCCACCATGAGTGCAGAGATCCCATCAAAAGTAGAGAGATCTCACTATGAGTGCAGAGATCCCACCACAAGTGCAGTGATCCCACCATGAGTGCAGAGATCCCATCACAAAAGCAGAGACCCCATCACAAGTATAGAGATCCCACCACAAGTGCAGAGATCCCGTCACAAGTGCAGAGATCCCACCATGAGTGCAGAGATCCCATCACAAGTGCAGAGATCCCACCATGAGTACGGAGATCCTATCACAAGTGCAGGGATCCCACCATGAGTGCAGAGATCCCATCAAAAGTAGAGAGATCTCACTATGAGTGCAGAGATCCCACAACAAGTGCAGTGATCCCACCATGAGTGCAGAGATCCCATCACAAATGCAGAGATCCCACCATGAATGCAGAGATCCCATCACAAGTGCAGAGATCCCATCACAAGTGCAGAGATCCCACCACAAGTACAAAGATCCCATCACAAGTAGAGAGATCCCACTATGAGTGCAGAGATACCACCACAAGTGCAGAGATCCCACCATGAATGCACAGATCCCACCATGAGTGCAAAGATCCCATCACAAGTGCAAGGATCCCACCATAAGTGCAGATATCCCATCACAAGTAGAGAGATCCCACTATGAGTGCAGATATCCTATCTCAAGTGCAGAGATCCCACCATGAGTGCAGAGATCCCATCACATGTGCAGAGATCCCATCACATGTGCAGAGATCCCATCATAAGTGCAGAAATCCCACCACACATGCAGAGATCCCACCATCAATGCAGAGATCCTATCACAAGTGAAGAGATCCCACCACAAGTGAAGAGATCCCACCACAAGTGCAAAGATCATAGCATCAGTGCAAAGATCTCACCACACATGTAGAGATCCCACCATGAATGCAGAGATCCTATCACAAGTGCAGAGATCCCATCACAAGTACAAAGATCCCACCATAAGTGCAGAGATCCCATCACAAGTGCAAAGATCCCAACATAAGTGCATAGATCCCATCACAAGTGCAGAGATCCCACCATGAGTATAGAGATCCCACCATATGTGCAGAGATCCCACCACAAGTGCAGAGATCCCACCATGAGTGCATAGATCCCACCACATGTGCAGAGATCCTATCTCAAGTGCAGAGATCCCACCATGAGTGCAGAGATTCCATCACATGTGCAGAGATCCCATCATAAGTGCAGAGATCCCACCACACATGCAGAGATCCCACCATCAATGCAGAGATCCTATCACAAGTGAAGAGATCCCACCACTAATGCAAAGATCCCAGCATCAGTGCAGAGATCTCACCACACATGCAGAGATCCCACCATGAATGCAGAGATCCCATCACAAGTGCGGAGATCCCTCCATAGGAGCAGAGATCCTATCACAAGTGCAGAGATCCCACCATAAGTAGAGAGATCCCACTATGAGAGCAGAAATCCCACCACAAGTGCAGAGATCCCACCACAAGTGCAGAGATCCCACCACAAGTGAAGAGATCCCACTATGAGTGCAGAGATCCCACCACAAGTGCAGAGATCCCATCATGAGTACAGAGATCCTATCTCAAGTGCAGAGATCCCACCATGAGTGCAGAGATTCCATCACATGTGCAGAGATCCCATCATAGGTGCAGAGATCCCACCATACATGCAGAGATCCCACCATCAATGCAGAGATCCTATCACAAGTGAAGAGATCCCACCACAAGTGCAAAGATCCCAGAATCAGTGCAGAGATCTCACCACATATGCAGAGATCCCACCATGAATGCAGACATCCTATCACAAGTACAGAGATCCCATCACAAGTACAAAGATCCCACCATACTTGCAGAGATCCCATCACAAGTGCAAAGATCCCACCGTAAGTGCATAGATCCCATCACAAGTGCAGAGATCCCACCATGAGTATAGAGATCCCATCACATGTGCAGAGATCCCACCACAAGTGCAGAGATCCCACTACAAGTGAAGAGATCCCACTATGAGTGCAGAGATCCCATCACAAGTGCAGAGATCCCACCATGAATGCATAGATCCCACCACATGTGCAGAGATCCCATCACAAGTGCAGAGATCCCACCACAAGTGCAGAGATCCCACCATGAATGCAAAGATCCCAACACCAGTGCAGAGATCCCATCACAAGTGCAGAGATCCCACCACAAGTACAGAGATCCCATCACAAGTGCAGAGATCCTACCATGAGTGCAGAGATCCCATCACAAGTGCAGAGATCCCACAATAAGTAGAGAGATCCCACTATGAGAGCAGAAATCCCACCACAAGTGCAGAGCTCCCACCATGAGTGCAGAGATCCCACTATGAGTACAGAGATCCCACCATGAGTACAGAGATCCCACCACAAGTACAGAGATCCCATCATAAGTAGAGAGATCCCACTATGAGTACACAGATCCCAACATGAGTGCAGATATCCCATCACATGTGCAGAGATCCCACCACAAATGTAGAGATATCATCACAAGTAGAGAGATCCCACTATGAGTATAGAGATCCCACCATAAGTGCAGAGAACCCACCATAAGTGCAGAGATCCCACCACAAGTGCAGAGATCCCATCACAAGTAGAGAGATTCCACTATGAGTACACAGATCCCACCATGAGTGCAGAGATCCCATCATGAGTGCAGAGATCCCATCACAAGTGCAGGGATCCCACCATGAGTGCAGAGATCCCATCAAAAGTAGAGAGATCTCACTATGAGTGCAGAGATCCCACCACAAGTGCAGTGATCCCACCATGAGTGCAGAGATCCCATCACAAAAGCAGAGACCCCATCACAAGTATAGAGATCCCACCACAAGTGCAGAGATCCCGTCACAAGTGCAGAGATCCCACCATGAGTGCAGAGATCCCATCACAAGTGCAGAGATCCCACCATGAGTACGGAGATCCTATCACAAGTGCAGGGATCCCACCATGAGTGCAGAGATCCCATCGAAAGTAGAGAGATCTCACTATGAGTGCAGAGATCCCACAACAAGTGCAGTGATCCGACCATGAGTGCAGAGATCCCATCACAAATGCAGAGATCCCACCATGAATGCAGAGATCCCATCACAAGTGCAGAGATCCCATCACAAGTGCAGAGATCCCACCACAAGTACAAAGATCCCAACACAAGTAGAGAGATCCCACTATGAGTGCAGAGATACCACCACAAGTGCAGAGATCCCACCATGAATGCACAGATCCCACCATGAGTGCAGAGATCCCATCACAAGTGCAAGGATCCCACCATAAGTGCAGAGATCCCATCACAAGTAGAGAGATCCCACTATGAGTGCAGATATCCTATCTCAAGTGCAGAGATCCCACCATGAGTGCAGAGATCCCATCACATGTGCAGAGATCCCATCACATGTGCAGAGATCCCATCATAAGTGCAGAAATCCCACCACACATGCAGAGATCCCACCATCAATGCAGAGATCCTATCACAAGTGAAGAGATCCCACCACAAGTGAAGAGATCCCACCACAAGTGCAAAGATCATAGCATCAGTGCAAAGATCTCACCACACATGTAGAGATCCCACCATGAATGCAGAGATCCTATCACAAGTGCAGAGATCCCATCACAAGTACAAAGATCCCACCATAAGTGCAGAGATCCCATCACAAGTGCAAAGATCCCAACATAAGTGCATAGATCCCATCACAAGTGCAGAGATCCCACCATGAGTATAGAGATCCCACCATATGTGCAGAGATCCCACCACAAGTGCAGAGATCCCACCACAAGTGAAGAGATCCCACTATGAGTGCAGAGATCCCACCACAAGTGCAGAGATCCCCCCATGAGTGCATAGATCCCACCACATGTGCAGAGATCCCATCACAAGTGCAGAGATCCCACCACAAGTGCAGAGATCCCACCATGAATGCAAAGATGCCAACACCAGTGCATAGATCCCATCACAAGTGCAGAGATCCCACCACAAGTACAGAGATCCCATCACAAGTGCAGAGATCCTACCATGAGTGCAGAGATCCCATCACAAGTGCAGAGATCCCACCACAAGTGCAGATATCCCATCACAAGTAGTGAGATCCCACTATGAGTGCAGAGATCCCACCATGAGTGCAGATACACCATCATAAGTACAAAGATCCCACCATGAGTACAAAGATCCTACTACAAGTGCAGAGATCCCATCACGAGTGCAGATATCCCACCATGAGTGCAGAGATCCTATCACAAGTGCAGAGATCCCACCACAAGTGCAGAGATCCCATCACAAGTGCGGAGATCCCTTCATAGGAGCAGAGATCCCATCACAAGTGCAGAGATCCCACCATAAGTAGAGAGATCTCACTATGAGAGCAGAAATCCCACCACAAGTGCAGAGATCCCACCATGAGTGCAGAGATCCCACTATGAGTACAGAGATCCCACCATGAGTACAGAGATCCCACCACAAGTACTGAGATCCGATCATAAGTAGAGAGATCCCACTATGAGTACACAGATCCCAACATGAGTGCAGATATCCCATCACAAGTGCAGAGATCCCACCACAAATTAAGAGATCTCATCACAAGTAGAGAGATCCCACTATGAGTATAGAGATCCCACTATAAGTGCAAATAACCCACCATAAGTGCAGATATACCATCACAAGTGCAGAGATCCCATCACGAGTGCAGAGATCCCACCACAAGTGCAGAGATCCCACCATGAGTGCAGAGATCCCATCACAAGTAGAGAGATCCCACTATGAGTGCAGAGATCCCACTATAAGTGCAAATAACCCACCATGAGTACAGAGATCCCACCACAAGTATAGAGATCCCATCATAAGTAGAGAGATCCCACTATGAGTACACAGATCCCAACATGAGTGCAGATATCCCATCACAAGTGCAGAGATCCCACCACAAATGTAGAGATCTCATCACAAGTAGAGAGATCCCACTATGAGTATAGAGATCCCACCATAAGTGCAGAGAACCCACCATAAGTGCAGAGATCCCGCCACAAGTGCAGAGATCCCATCACAAGTAGAGAGATTCCACTATGAGTACACAGATCCCACCATGAGTGCAGAGATCCCATCACGAGTGCAGAGATCCCATCACAAGTGCAGAGATCCCATCACAAGTGTAGAGATCCCACCATGAGTGCAGGGATCCCATCACAAGTGCAGAGATCCCACCATGAGTGCAGAGATCCCATCACAAGTAGAAAGAGCCCACCATAAGTGCAGAGATCCCATCACAAGTGCAGAGATCCCACCATGAATGCAGAGATCCCATCACAAGTGCAGAGATCCCATCACAAGTGCAGAGATCCCACCACAAGTACAAAGATCCCATCACAAGTAGAGAGATCCCACTATGAGTGCAGAGATACCACCACAAGTGCAGAGATCCCACCATGAATGCACAGATCCCACCATGAGTGCAGAGATCCCATCACAAGTGCAGGGATCCCACCATGAGTGCAGAGATTCCATCAAAAGTAGAGAGATCTCACTATGAGTGCAGAGATCCCACCACAAGTGCAGTGATCCCACCATGAGTGCAGAGATCCCATCACAAAAGCAGAGATCCCATCACAAGTATAGAGATCCCACCACAAGTGCAGAGATCCCATCACAAGTGCAGAGATCCCACCATGAGTGCAGAGATCCCATCACAAGTGCAGAGATCCCATAATGAGTATGGGGATCCTATCACAAGTGCAGGGATCCCACCATGAGTGCAGAGATCCCATCAAAAGTAGAGATATCTCACTATGACTGTAGAGATCCTACCACAAATGCAGTGATCCCACCATGAGTGCAGAGATCCCATCACAAATGCAGAGATCCCACCATGAATGCAGATATCCCATCACAAGTGCAGATATCCCATCACAAGTGCAGAGATCCCACCACAAGTACAAAGATCCCATCACAAGTAGAGAGATCCCACTATGAGTGCAGAGATACCACCACAAGTGCAGAGATCCCACCATGAATGCACAGATCCTACCATGAGTGCAGAGATCCCATCACAAGTGCAAGGATCCCACCATAAGTGCAGAGATCCCATCACAAGTAGAGAGATCCCACTATGAGTGCAGAGATCCCACCACAAGTGCAGAGATCCCACCATGAGTGCAAAGATCCCATCACAAGTGCGGAGATCCCATCATAAGTAGAGAGATCCCACTATGAGTACACAGATCCCAACATGAGTGCAGATATCCCATCACAAGTGCAGAGATCCCACCACAAATGTAGATATCTCATCACAAGTAGAGAGATCCCACTATGAGTATAGAGATCCCACTATAAGTGCAAATAACCCACCATAAGTGCAGATATCCCACCACAAGTACAGAGATCCCATCACGAGTGCAGAGATCCCACCTCAAGTGCAGAGATCCCACCATGAGTGCAGGGATCCCATCACAAGTGCAGGGATCCCACCATGAGTGCAGAGATCCCATCAAAAGTAGAGAGATCTCACTATGAGTGCAGAGATCCCACCACAAGTGCAGTGATCCCACCATGAGTGCAGAGATCCCATCACAAAAGCAGAGATCCCATCACAAGTATAGAGATCCCACCACAAGTGCAGAGATCCCATCACAAGTGCAGAGATCCCACCATGAGTGCAGAGATCCCATCATAAGTGCAGGGATCCCACCATGAGTATGGAGATCCTATCACAAGTGCAGGAATCCCACCATGAGTGCAGAGATCCCATCAAAAGTAGAGAGATCTCACTATGAGTGCAGAGATCCCACCACAAGTGAAGAGATCCCACTATGAGGACAGAGATCCCACGACAAGTGCAGAGATCCCACCATGAGTGCATAGATCCCACCACATGTGCAGAGATCCCATCACAAGTGTAGAGATCCCACCACAAGTGCAGAGATCCCACCATGAATGCAAAGTTCCCAACACCAGTGCAGAAATCCCATCACAAGTGCAGAGATCCCACCACAAGTAAAGAGATCCCATCACAAGTACAGAGATCCTACCATGAGTGCAGAGATCCCATCATAAGTGCAGAGATCCCACCACAAGTGCAGATATCCCATCACAAGTAGTGAGATCCCACTATGAGTGCAGAGATCCCACCATGAGTGCAGATACACCATCACAAGTACAAAGATCCCACCATGAGTGCAGAGATCCCACCATAAGTGCAGAGATCCTACCACAAGTGCAGAGATCCCATCACGAGTGCAGAGATCCCACCATGAGTGCAAAGATTCCCATCACAAGTGCAGAGATCCCACCATGAGTGCAGGGATCCCATCACAAGTGCAGAAATCCCACCATGAGTGCAGAGATCCGATCACAAGTGCAGAGATCCCACCATGAGTGCAGAGATCCCATCAAAAGTAGAGAGATCTCACTATGAGTGCAGAGATCCCACCACAAGTGCAGTGATCCCACCATGAGTGCAGTGATCCCATCACAAATGCAGAGATCCCACCATGAATGCAGAGATCCCATCACAAGTGCAGAGATCCCATCACAAGTGCAGAGATCCCTCCACAAGTACAAAGATCCCATCATAAGTAGAGAGATCCCACTATGAGTGCAGGGATACCACCACAAGTGCAGAGATCCCACCATGAATGCACAGATCCCACCATGAGTGCAGAGATCCCATCACAAGTGCAAGGATCCCACCATAAGTGCAGAGATCCCATCACAAGTAGAGAGATCCCACTATGAGTGCAGAGATCCCACCACAAGTGCAGAGATCCCATCATAATTACAGAGATCCTATCTCAAGTGCAGAGATCCCACCATGAGTGCAGAGATCCCATCACATGTGCAGAGATCCCATCATAAGTGCAGAGATCCCACCACATGTGCAGAGATCCCACCATCAATGCAGAGATCCTATCACAAGTGAAGAGATCCCACCACAAGTGCAAAGATCCCAGCATCAGTGCAGAGATCTCACCACACATGCAGAGATCCCACCATGAATGCAGAGATCCTATCACAAGTGCAGAGATCCCATCACAAGTGCAAAGATCCCACCATAAGTGCAGAGATCCCATCACAAGTGCAAAGATCCCACCATAAGTGCATAGATCCCATCACAAGAGCAGAGATCCCACCATGAGTATAGAGATCCCACCACATGTGCAGAGATCCCACCACAAGTGCAGAGATCCCACCACAAGTGAAGAGATCCCACTATGAGTGCAGAGATCCCACCACAAGTGCAGAGATCCTACCATGAATGCATAGATCCCACCACATGTGCAAAGATCCCATCACAAGTGTAGAGATCCCACCACAAGTGCAGAGATCCCACCATGAATGCAGAGATCCCAACACCAGTGCAGAGATCCCATCACAAGTGCAGAGATCCCACCACAAGTATAGAGATCCCATCACAAGTGCAGAGATCCTACCATGAGTGCAGAGATCCCACCACAAGTGCAGAGATCCCATCACAAGTGCAGAGATCCCTCCATAGGAGCAGAGATCCTATCACAAGTGCAGAGATCCCACCATAAGTAGAGAGATCCCACTATGAGTGCAGAAATCCCACCACAAGTGCAGAGATCCCATCATAAGTGCAGAGATCCCACTATGAGTACAGAGATCCCACCATGAGTACAGAGATCCCACCACAAGTACAGAGATCCCATCATAAGTAGAGAGATCCCACTATGAGTACACAGATCCCAACATGAGTGCAGATATCCCATCACAAGTGCAGAGATCCCACCACAAATGTAGAGATCTCATCACAAGTAGAGAGATCCCACTATGAGTGCAGAGATCCCACCACACATGCAGAGATCCCACCATCAATGCAGAGATCCTATCACAAGTGAAGAGATCCCACCACAAGTGCAAAGATCCCAGCATCAGTGCAGAGTTCTCACCACACATGCAGAGATCCCACCATGAATGCAGAGATCCCATCACAGGTGCAGAGATCCCATCACAAGTGCAGAGATCCCACCACAAGTACAAAGATCCCATCACAAGTAGAGAGATCCCACTATGAGTGCAGAGATACCACCACAAGTGCAGAGATCCCACCATGAATGCACACAACCCACCATGAGTGCAGAGATCCCATCACAAGTGCAAGGATCCCACCATAAGTGCAGAGATCCCATCACAAGTAGAGAGATCCCACTATGAGTGCAGAGATCCCACCACAAGTGCAGAGATCCCATCATGAGTACAGAGATCCTATCTCAAGTGCAGAGATCCCACCATGAGTGCAGAGATTCCATCACATGTGCAGAGATCCCATCATAAGTGCAGAGATCCCACCACACATGCAGAGATCCCACCATCAATGCAGAGATCCTATCACAAGTGAAGAGATCCCACCACTAGTGCAAAGATCCCAGCATCAGTGCAGAGATCTCACCACACATGCAGAGATCCCACCATGAATGCAGAGATCCCATCACAAGTGCGGAGATCCCTCCATAGGAGCAGAGATCCTATCACAAGTGCAGAGATCCCACCATAAGTAGAGAGATCCCACTATGAGAGCAGAAATCCCACCACAAGTGCAGAGATCCCACCACAAGTGCAGAGATCCCACCACAAGTGAAGAGATCCCACTATGAGTGCAGAGATCCCACCACAAGTGCAGAGATCCCATCATGAGTACAGAGATCCTATCTCAAGTGCAGAGATCCCACCATGAGTGCAGAGATTCCATCACATGTGCAGAGATCCCATCATAAGTGCAGAGATCCCACCATACATGCAGAGATCCCACCATCAATGCAGAGATCCTATCACAAGTGAAGAGATCCCACCACAAGTGCAAAGATCCCAGAATCAGTGCAGAGATCTCACCACATATGCAGAGATCCCACCATGAATGCAGACATCCTATCACAAGTACAGAGATCCCATCACAAGTACAAAGATCCCACCATACTTGCAGAGATCCCATCACAAGCACAAAGATCCCACCGTAAGTGCATAGATCCCATCACAAGTGCAGAGATCCCACCATGAGTATAGAGATCCCATCACATGTGCAGAGATCCCACCACAAGTGCAGAGATCCCACTACAAGTGAAGAGATCCCACTATGAGTGCAGAGATCCCATCACAAGTGCAGAGATCCCACCATGAATGCATAGATCCCACCACATGTGCAGAGATCCCATCACAAGTGCAGAGATCCCACCACAAGTGCAGTGATCCCACCATGAGTGCAGAGATCCCATCACAAAAGCAGAGATCCCATCACAAGTATAGAGATCCCACCACAAGTGCAGAGATCCCATCACAAGTGCAGAGATCCCACCATGAGTGCAGAGATCCCATCACAAGTGCAGAGATCCCATAATGAGTATGGGGATCCTATCACAAGTGCAGGGATCCCACCATGAGTGCAGAGATCCCATCAAAAGTAGAGATATCTCACTATGACTGTAGAGATCCTACCACAAGTGCAGTGATCCCACCATGAGTGCAGAGATCCCATCACAAATGCAGAGATCCCACCATGAATGCAGATATCCCATCACAAGTGCAGATATCCCATCACAAGTGCAGAGATCCCACCACAAGTACAAAGATCCCATCACAAGTAGAGAGATCCCACTATGAGTGCAGAGATACCACCACAAGTGCAGAGATCCCACCATGAATGCACAGATCCTACCATGAGTGCAGAGATCCCATCACAAGTGCAAGGATCCCACCATAAGTGCAGAGATCCCATCACAAGTAGAGAGATCCCACTATGAGTGCAGAGATCCCACCACAAGTGCAGAGATCCCACCATGAGTGCAAAGATCCCATCACAAGTGCGGAGATCCCATCATAAGTAGAGAGATCCCACTATGAGTACACAGATCCCAACATGAGTGCAGATATCCCATCACAAGTGCAGAGATCCCACCACAAATGTAGATATCTCATCACAAGTAGAGAGATCCCACTATGAGTATAGAGATCCCACTATAAGTGCAAATAACCCACCATAAGTGCAGATATCCCACCACAAGTGCAGAGATCCCATCACGAGTGCAGAGATCCCACCTCAAGTGCAGAGATCCCACCATGAGTGCAGGGATCCCATCACAAGTGCAGGGATCCCACCATGAGTGCAGAGATCCCATCAAAAGTAGAGAGATCTCACTATGAGTGCAGAGATCCCACCACAAGTGCAGTGATCCCACCATGAGTGCAGAGATCCCATCACAAAAGCAGAGATCCCATCACAAGTATAGAGATCCCACCACAAGTGCAGAGATCCCATCACAAGTGCAGAGATCCCACCATGAGTGCAGAGATCCCATCATAAGTGCAGAGATCCCACCATGAGTATGGAGATCCTATCACAAGTGCAGGAATCCCACCATGAGTGCAGAGATCCCATCAAAAGTAGAGAGATCTCACTATGAGTGCAGAGATCCCACCACAAGTGAAGAGATCCCACTATGAGGACAGAGATCCCACGACAAGTGCAGAGATCCCACCATGAGTGCATAGATCCCACCACATGTGCAGAGATCCCATCACAAGTGTAGAGATCCCACCACAAGTGCAGAGATCCCACCATGAATGCAAAGTTCCCAACACCAGTGCAGAAATCCCATCACAAGTGCAGAGATCCCACCACAAGTAAAGAGATCCCATCACAAGTACAGAGATCCTACCATGAGTGCAGAGATCCCATCATAAGTGCAGAGATCCCACCACAAGTGCAGATATCCCATCACAAGTAGTGAGATCCCACTATGAGTGCAGAGATCCCACCATGAGTGCAGATACACCATCACAAGTACAAAGATCCCACCATGAGTGCAGAGATCCCACCATAAGTGCAGAGATCCTACCACAAGTGCAGAGATCCCATCATGAGTGCAGAGATCCCACCATGAGTGCAAAGATTCCCATCACAAGTGCAGAGATCCCACCATGAGTGCAGGGATCCCATCACAAGTGCAGAAATCCCACCATGAGTGCAGAGATCCGATCACAAGTGCAGAGATCCCACCATGAGTGCAGAGATCCCATCAAAAGTAGAGAGATCTCACTATGAGTGCAGAGATCCCACCACAAGTGCAGTGATCCCACCATGAGTGCAGTGATCCCATCACAAATGCAGAGATCCCACCATGAATGCAGAGATCCCATCACAAGTGCAGAGATCCCATCACAAGTGCAGAGATCCCTCCACAAGTACAAAGATCCCATCATAAGTAGAGAGATCCCACTATGAGTGCAGGGATACCACCACAAGTGCAGAGATCCCACCATGAATGCACAGATCCCACCATGAGTGCAGAGATCCCATCACAAGTGCAAGGATCCCACCATAAGTGCAGAGATCCCATCACAAGTAGAGAGATCCCACTATGAGTGCAGAGATCCCACCACAAGTGCAGAGATCCCATCATGATTACAGAGATCCTATCTCAAGTGCAGAGATCCCACCATGAGTGCAGAGATCCCATCACATGTGCAGAGATCCCATCATAAGTGCAGAGATCCCACCACATGTGCAGAGATCCCACCATCAATGCAGAGATCCTATCACAAGTGAAGAGATCCCACCACAAGTGCAAAGATCCCAGCATCAGTGCAGAGATCTCACCACACATGCAGAGATCCCACCATGAATGCAGAGATCCTATCACAAGTGCAGAGATCCCATCACAAGTGCAAAGATCCCACCATAAGTGCAGAGATCCCATCACAAGTGCAAAGATCCCACCATAAGTGCATAGATCCCATCACAAGAGCAGAGATCCCACCATGAGTATAGAGATCCCACCACATGTGCAGAGATCCCACCACAAGTGCAGAGATCCCACCACAAGTGAAGAGATCCCACTATGAGTGCAGAGATCCCACCACAAGTACAGAGATCCTACCATGAATGCATAGATCCCACCACATGTGCAAAGATCCCATCACAAGTGTAGAGATCCCACCACAAGTGCAGAGATCCCACCATGAATGCAGAGATCCCAACACCAGTGCAGAGATCCCATCACAAGTGCAGAGATCCCACCACAAGTATAGAGATCCCATCACAAGTGCAGAGATCCTACCATGAGTGCAGAGATCCCACCACAAGTGCAGAGATCCCATCACAAGTGCGGAGATCCCTCCATAGGAGCAGAGATCCTATCACAAGTGCAGAGATCCCACCATAAGTAGAGAGATCCCACTATGAGTGCAGAAATCCCACCACAAGTGCAGAGATCCCATCATAAGTGCAGAGATCCCACTATGAGTACAGAGATCCCACCATGAGTACAGAGATCCCACCACAAGTACAGAGATCCCATCATAAGTAGAGAGATCCCACTATGAGTACACAGATCCCAACATGAGTGCAGATATCCCATCACAAGTGCAGAGATCCCACCACAAATGTAGAGATCTCATCACAAGTAGAGAGATCCCACTATGAGTGCAGAGATCCCACCACACATGCAGAGATCCCACCATCAATGCAGAGATCCTATCACAAGTGAAGAGATCCCACCACAAGTGCAAAGATCCCAGCATCAGTGCAGAGTTCTCACCACACATGCAGAGATCCCACCATGAATGCAGAGATCCCATCACAGGTGCAGAGATCCCATCACAAGTGCAGAGATCCCACCACAAGTACAAAGATCCCATCACAAGTAGAGAGATCCCACTATGAGTGCAGAGATACCACCACAAGTGCAGAGATCCCACCATGAATGCACACAACCCACCATGAGTGCAGAGATCCCATCACAAGTGCAAGGATCCCACCATAAGTGCAGAGATCCCATCACAAGTAGAGAGATCCCACTATGAGTGCAGAGATCCCACCACAAGTGCAGAGATCCCATCATGAGTACAGAGATCCTATCTCAAGTGCAGAGATCCCACCATGAGTGCAGAGATTCCATCACATGTGCAGAGATCCCATCATAAGTGCAGAGATCCCACCACACATGCAGAGATCCCACCATCAATGCAGAGATCCTATCACAAGTGAAGAGATCCCACCACTAGTGCAAAGATCCCAGCATCAGTGCAGAGATCTCACCACACATGCAGAGATCCCACCATGAATGCAGAGATCCCATCACAAGTGCGGAGATCCCTCCATAGGAGCAGAGATCCTATCACAAGTGCAGAGATCCCACCATAAGTAGAGAGATCCCACTATGAGAGCAGAAATCCCACCACAAGTGCAGAGATTCCACCACAAGTGCAGAGATCCCACCACAAGTGAAGAGATCCCACTATGAGTGCAGAGATCCCACCACAAGTGCAGAGATCCCATCATGAGTACAGAGATCCTATCTCAAGTGCAGAGATCCCACCATGAGTGCAGAGATTCCATCACATGTGCAGAGATCCCATCATAAGTGCAGAGATCCCACCATACATGCAGAGATCCCACCATCAATGCAGAGATCCCAACACCAGTGCAGAGATCCCATCACAAGTGCAGAGATCCCACCACAAGTATAGAGATCCCATCACAAGTGCAGAGATCCTACCATGAGTGCAGAGATCCCACCACATGTGCAGAGATCCCACCATCAATGCAGAGATCCTATCACAAGTGAAGAGATCCCACCACAAGTGCAAAGATCCCAGCATCAGTGCAGAGATCTCACCACACATGCAGAGATCCCACCATGAATGCAGAGATCCTATCACAAGTGCAGAGATCCCATCACAAGTGCAAAGATCCCACCATAAGTGCAGAGATCCCATCACAAGTGCAAAGATCCCACCATAAGTGCATAGATCCCATCACAAGAGCAGAGATCCCACCATGAGTATAGAGATCCCACCACATGTGCAGAGATCCCACCACAAGTGCAGAGATCCCACCACAAGTGAAGAGATCCCACTATGAGTGCAGAGATCCCACCACAAGTACAGAGATCCTACCATGAATGCATAGATCCCACCACATGTGCAAAGATCCCATCACAAGTGTAGAGATCCCACCACAAGTGCAGAGATCCCACCATGAATGCAGAGATCCCAACACCAGTGCAGAGATCCCATCACAAGTGCAGAGATCCCACCACAAGTATAGAGATCCCATCACAAGTGCAGAGATCCTACCATGAGTGCAGAGATCCCACCACAAGTGCAGAGATCCCATCACAAGTGCGGAGATCCCTCCATAGGAGCAGAGATCCTATCACAAGTGCAGAGATCCCACCATAAGTAGAGAGATCCCACTATGAGTGCAGAAATCCCACCACAAGTGCAGAGATCCCATCATAAGTGCAGAGATCCCACTATGAGTACAGAGATCCCACCATGAGTACAGAGATCCCACCACAAGTACAGAGATCCCATCATAAGTAGAGAGATCCCACTATGAGTACACAGATCCCAACATGAGTGCAGATATCCCATCACAAGTGCAGAGATCCCACCACAAATGTAGAGATCTCATCACAAGTAGAGAGATCCCACTATGAGTGCAGAGATCCCACCACACATGCAGAGATCCCACCATCAATGCAGAGATCCTATCACAAGTGAAGAGATCCCACCACAAGTGCAAAGATCCCAGCATCAGTGCAGAGTTCTCACCACACATGCAGAGATCCCACCATGAATGCAGAGATCCCATCACAGGTGCAGAGATCCCATCACAAGTGCAGAGATCCCACCACAAGTACAAAGATCCCATCACAAGTAGAGAGATCCCACTATGAGTGCAGAGATACCACCACAAGTGCAGAGATCCCACCATGAATGCACACAACCCACCATGAGTGCAGAGATCCCATCACAAGTGCAAGGATCCCACCATAAGTGCAGAGATCCCATCACAAGTAGAGAGATCCCACTATGAGTGCAGAGATCCCACCACAAGTGCAGAGATCCCATCATGAGTACAGAGATCCTATCTCAAGTGCAGAGATCCCACCATGAGTGCAGAGATTCCATCACATGTGCAGAGATCCCATCATAAGTGCAGAGATCCCACCACACATGCAGAGATCCCACCATCAATGCAGAGATCCTATCACAAGTGAAGAGATCCCACCACTAGTGCAAAGATCCCAGCATCAGTGCAGAGATCTCACCACACATGCAGAGATCCCACCATGAATGCAGAGATCCCATCACAAGTGCGGAGATCCCTCCATAGGAGCAGAGATCCTATCACAAGTGCAGAGATCCCACCATAAGTAGAGAGATCCCACTATGAGAGCAGAAATCCCACCACAAGTGCAGAGATCCCACCACAAGTGCAAAGATCCCACCACAAGTGAAGAGATCCCACTATGAGTGCAGAGATCCCACCACAAGTGCAGAGATCCCATCATGAGTACAGAGATCCTATCTCAAGTGCAGAGATCCCACCATGAGTGCAGAGATTCCATCACATGTGCAGAGATCCCATCATAAGTGCAGAGATCCCACCATACATGCAGAGATCCCACCATCAATGCAGAGATCCTATCACAAGTGAAGAGATCCCACCACAAGTGCAAAGATCCCAGAATCAGTGCAGAGATCTCACCACATATGCAGAGATCCCACCATGAATGCAGACATCCTATCACAAGTACAGAGATCCCATCACAAGTACAAAGATCCCACCATACTTGCAGAGATCCCATCACAAGTGCAAAGATCCCACCGTAAGTGCATAGATCCCATCACAAGTGCAGAGATCCCACCATGAGTATAGAGATCCCATCACATGTGCAGAGATCCCACCACAAGTGCAGAGATCCCACTACAAGTGAAGAGATCCCACTATGAGTGCAGAGATCCCATCACAAGTGCAGAGATCCCACCATGAATGCATAGATCCCACCACATGTGCAGAGATCCCATCACAAGTGCAGAGATCCCACCACAAGTGCAGAGATCCCACCATGAATGCAAAGATCCCAACACCAGTGCAGAGATCCCACAATAAGTAGAGAGATCCCACTATGAGAGCAGAAATCCCACCACAAGTGCAGAGCTCCCACCATGAGTGCAGAGATCCCACTATGAGTACAGAGATCCCACCATGAGTACAGAGATCCCACCACAAGTACGGAGATCCCATCATAAGTAGAGAGATCCCACTATGAGTACACAGATCCCAACATGAGTGCAGATATCCCATCACATGTGCAGAGATCCCACCACAAATGTAGAGATATCATCACAAGTAGAGAGATCCCACTATGAGTATAGAGATCCCACCATAATTGCAGAGAACCCACCATAAGTGCAGAGATCCCACCACAAGTGCAAAGATCCCATCACAAGTAGAGAGATTCCACTATGAGTACACAGATCCCACCATGAGTGCAGAGATCCCATCATGAGTGCAGAGATCCCATCACAAGTGCAGGGATCCCACCATGAGTGCAGAGATCCCATCAAAAGTAGAGAGATCTCACTATGAGTGCAGAGATCCCACCACAAGTGCAGTGATCCCACCATGAGTGCAGAGATCCCATCACAAAAGCAGAGACCCCATCACAAGTATAGAGATCCCACCACAAGTGCAGAGATCCCGTCACAAGTGCAGAGATCCCACCATGAGTGCAGAGATCCCATCACAAGTGCAGAGATCCCACCATGAGTACGGAGATCCTATCACAAGTGCAGGGATCCCACCATGAGTGCAGAGATCCCATCAAAAGTAGAGAGATCTCACTATGAGTGCAGAGATCCCACAACAAGTGCAGTGATCCCACCATGAGTGCAGAGATCCCATCACAAATGCAGAGATCCCACCATGAATGCAGAGATCCCATCACAAGTGCAGAGATCCCATCACAAGTGCAGAGATCCCACCACAAGTACAAAGATCCCATCACAAGTAGAGAGATCCCACTATGAGTGCAGAGATACCACCACAAGTGCAGAGATCCCACCATGAATGCACAGATCCCACCATGAGTGCAGAGATCCCATCACAAGTGCAAGGATCCCACCATAAGTGCAGAGATCCCATCACAAGTAGAGAGATCCCACTATGAGTGCAGATATCCTATCTCAAGTGCAGAGATCCCACCATGAGTGCAGAGATCCCATCACATGTGCAGAGATCCCATCACATGTGCAGAGATCCCATCATAAGTGCAGAAATCCCACCACACATGCAGAGATCCCACCATCAATGCAGAGATCCTATCACAAGTGAAGAGATCCCACCACAAGTGAAGAGATCCCACCACAAGTGCAAAGATCATAGCATCAGTGCAAAGATCTCACCACACATGTAGAGATCCCACCATGAATGCAGAGATCCTATCACAAGTGCAGAGATCCCATCACAAGTACAAAGATCCCACCATAAGTGCAGAGATCCCATCACAAGTGCAAAGATCCCAACATAAGTGCATAGATCCCATCACAAGTGCAGAGATCCCACCATGAGTATAGAGATCCCATCATATGTGCAGAGATCCCACCACAAGTGCAGAGATCCCACCACAAGTGAAGAGATCCCACTATGAGTGCAGAGATCCCACCACAAGTGCAGAGATCCCACCATGAGTGCATAGATCCCACCACATGTGCAGAGATCCCATCACAAGTGCAGAGATCCCACCACAAGTGCAGAGATCCCACCATGAATGCAAAGATGCCAACACCAGTGCATAGATCCCATCACAAGTGCAGAGATCCCACCACAAGTACAGAGATCCCATCACAAGTGCAGAGATCCTACCATGAGTGCAGAGATCCCATCACAAGTGCAGAGATCCCACCACAAGTGCAAATATCCCATCACAAGTAGTGAGATCCCACTATGAGTGCAGAGATCCCACCATGAGTGCAGATACACCATCATAAGTACAAAGATCCCACCATGAGTACAGAGATCCTACTACAAGTGCAGAGATCCCATCACGAGTGCAGATATCCCACCATGAGTGCAGAGATCCTATCACAAGTGCAGAGATCCCACCACAAGTGCAGAGATCCCATCACAAGTGCGGAGATCCCTTCATAGGAGCAGAGATCCCATCACAAGTGCAGAGATCCCACCATAAGTAGAGAGATCTCACTATGAGAGCAGAAATCCCACCACAAGTGCAGAGATCCCACCATGAGTGCAGAGATCCCACTATGAGTACAGAGATCCCACCATGAGTACAGAGATCCCACCACAAGTACAGAGATCCCATCATAAGTAGAGAGATCCCACTATGAGTACACAGATCCCAACATGAGTGCAGATATCCCATCACAAGTGCAGAGATCCCACCACAAATGTAGAGATCTCATCATAAGTAGAGAAATCCCACTATGAGTATAGAGATCCCACCATAAGTGCAGAGAACCCACCATAAGTGCAGAGATCCCGCCACAAGTGCAGAGATCCCATCACAAGTAGAGAGATTCCACTATGAGTACACAGATCCCACCATGAGTGCAGAGATCCCATCACGAGTGCAGAGATCCCATCACAAGTGCAGAGATCCCATCACAAGTGTAGAGATCCCACCATGAGTGCAGGGATCCCATCACAAGTGCAGAGATCCCACCATGAGTGCAGAGATCCCATCACAAGTAGAAAGAGCCCACCATAAGTGCAGAGATCCCATCACAAGTGCAGAGATCCCACCATGAATGCAGAGATCCCATCACAAGTGCAGAGATCCCATCACAAGTGCAGAGATCCCACCACAAGTACAAAGATCCCATCACAAGTAGAGAGATCCCACTATGAGTGCAGAGATACCACCACAAGTGCAGAGATCCCACCATGAATGCACAGATCCCACCATGAGTGCAGAGATCCCATCACAAGTGCAGGGATCCCACCATGAGTGCAGAGATTCCATCAAAAGTAGAGAGATCTCACTATGAGTGCAGAGATCCCACCACAAGTGCAGTGATCCCACCATGAGTGCAGAGATCCCATCACAAAAGCAGAGATCCCATCACAAGTATAGAGATCCCACCACAAGTGCAGAGATCCCATCACAAGTGCAGAGATCCCACCATGAGTGCAGAGATCCCATCACAAGTGCAGAGATCCCATAATGAGTATGGGGATCCTATCACAAGTGCAGGGATCCCACCATGAGTGCAGAGATCCCATCAAAAGTAGAGATATCTCACTATGACTGTAGAGATCCTACCACAAGTACAGTGATCCCACCATGAGTGCAGAGATCCCATCACAAATGCAGAGATCCCACCATGAATGCAGATATCCCATCACAAGTGCAGATATCCCATCACAAGTGCAGAGATCCCACCACAAGTACAAAAATCCCATCACAAGTAGAGAGATCCCACTATGAGTGCAGAGATACCACCACAAGTGCAGAGATCCCACCATGAATGCACAGATCCCACCATGAGTGCAGAGATCCCATCACAAGTACAAGGATCCCACCATAAGTGCAGAGATCCTATCACAAGTAGAGAGATCCCACTATGAGTGCAGAGATCCCACCACAAGTGCAGAGATCCCACCATGAGTGCAAAGATCCCATCACAAGTGCGGAGATCCCATCATAAGTAGAGAGATCCCACTATGAGTACACAGATCCCAACATGAGTGCAGATATCCCATCACAAGTGCAGAGATCCCACCACAAATGTAGAGATCTCATCACAAGTAGAGAGATCCCACTATGAGTATAGAGATCCCACTATAAGTGCAAATAACCCACCATAAGTGCAGATATCCCATCACAAGTGCAGAGATCCCATCACGAGTGCAGAGATCCCACCACAAGTGCAGAGATCCCACCATGAGTGCAGGGATCCCATCACAAGCACAGGGATCCCACCATGAGTGCAGAGATCCCATCAAAAGTAGAGAGATCTCACTATGAGTGCAGAGATCCCACCACAAGTGCAGTGATCCCACCATGAGTGCAGAGATCCCATCACAAAAGCAGAGATCCCATCACAAGTATAGAGATCCCACCACAAGTGCAGAGATCCCATCACAAGTGCAGAGATCCCACCATGAGTGCAGAGATCCCATCATAAGTGCAGAGATCCCACCATGAGTATGGAGATCCTATCACAAGTGCATGGATCCCACCATGAGTGCAGAGATCCCATCAAAAGTAGAGAGATCTCACTATGAGTGCAGAGATCCCACCACAAGTGCAGTGATCCCACCATGAGTGCATAGATCCCATCACAAAAGCAGAGATCCCATCACAAGTATAGAGATCCCACCACAAGTGCAGAGATCCCATCACAAGTGCAGAGATCCCACCATGAGTGCAGAGATCCCATCATAAGTGCAGAGATCCCACCATGAGTATGGAGATCCTATCACAAGTGCAGGGATCCCACCATGAGTGCAGAGATCCCATCAAAAGTAGAGAGATCTCACTATGAGTGCAGAGATCCCACCACAAGTGCAGTGATCCCACCATGAGTGCAGAGATCCCATCACAAATGCAGAGATCCCACCATGAATGCAGAGATCCCATCACAAGTGCAGAGATCCCATCACAAGTGCAGAGATCCCACCGCAAGTACAAAGATCCCATCACAAGTATAGAGATCCCACTATGAGTGCAGAGATACCACCACAAGTGCAGAGATCCCACCATGAATGCACAGATCCCACCATGAGTGCAGAGATCCCATCACAAGTGCAAGGATCCCACCATAAGTGCAGAGATCCCATCACAAGTAGAGAGATCCCACTATGAGTGCAGAGATCCCACCACTAGTGCAGAGATCCCATCATGAGTACAGAGATCCTATCTCAAGTGCAGAGATCCCACCATGAGTGCAGAGATCCCATCACATGTGCAGAGATCCCATCATAAGTGCAGAGATCCCACCACACATGCAGAGATCCCACCATCAATGCAGAGATCCTATCACAAGTGAAGAGATCCCACCACAAGTGCAAAGATCCCAGCATCAGTCCAGAGTTCTCATCACACATGCAGAGATCCCACCATGAATGCAGAGATCCTATCACAAGTGCAGAGATCCCATCCCAAGTGCAAAGATCCCACCATAAGTGCAGAGATCTCATCACAAGTGCAAAGATCCCACCATAATGCATAGATCCCATCACAAGTGCAGAGATCCCACCATGAGTATAGAGATCCCACCACATGTGCAGAGATCCCACCACAAGTGCAGAGATCCCACCACAAGTGAAGAGATCCCACTATGAGGACAGAGATCCCACGACAAGTGCAGAGATCCCACCATGAGTGCATAGATCCCACCACATGTGCAGAGATCCCATCACAAGTGTAGAGATCCCACCACAAGTGCAGAGATCCCACCATGAATGCAAAGATCCCAACACCAGTGCAGAAATCCCATCACAAGTACAGAGATCCCACCACAAGTAAAGAGATCCCATCACAAGTACAGAGATCCTACCATGAGTGCAGAGATCCCATCATAAGTGCAGAGATCCCACCACAAGTGCAGATATCCCATCACAAGTAGTGAGATCCCACTATGAGTGCAGAGATCCCACCATGAGTGCAGATACACCATCACAAGTACAAAGATCCCACCATGAGTGCAGAGATCCCACCATAGGTGCAGAGATCCTACCACAAGTGCAGAGATCCCATCACGAGTGCAGAGATCCCACCATGAGTGCAAATATTCCCATCACAAGTGCAGAGATCCCACCATGAGTGCAGGGATCCCATCACAAGTGCAGAAATCCCACCATGAGTGCAGAGATCCGATCACAAGTGCAGAGATCCCACCATGAATGCAGATATCCCATCACAAGTGCAGATATCCCATCACAAGTGCAGAGATCCCACCACAAGTACAAAAATCCCATCACAAGTAGAGAGATCCCACTATGAGTGCAGAGATACCACCACAAGTGCAGAGATCCCACCATGAATGCACAGATCCCACCATGAGTGCAGAGATCCCATCACAAGTACAAGGATCCCACCATAAGTGCAGAGATCCTATCACAAGTAGAGAGATCCCACTATGAGTGCAGAGATCCCACCACAAGTGCAGAGATCCCACCATGAGTGCAAAGATCCCATCACAAGTGCGGAGATCCCATCATAAGTAGAGAGATCCCACTATGAGTACACAGATCCCAACATGAGTGCAGATATCCCATCACAAGTGCAGAGATCCCACCACAAATGTAGAGATCTCATCACAAGTAGAGAGATCCCACTATGAGTATAGAGATCCCACTATAAGTGCAAATAACCCACCATAAGTGCAGATATCCCATCACAAGTGCAGAGATCCCATCACGAGTGCAGAGATCCCACCACAAGTGCAGAGATCCCACCATGAGTGCAGGGATCCCATCACAAGCACAGGGATCCCACCATGAGTGCAGAGATCCCATCAAAAGTAGAGAGATCTCACTATGAGTGCAGAGATCCCACCACAAGTGCAGTGATCCCACCATGAGTGCAGAGATCCCATCACAAAAGCAGAGATCCCATCACAAGTATAGAGATCCCACCACAAGTGCAGAGATCCCATCACAAGTGCAGAGATCCCACCATGAGTGCAGAGATCCCATCATAAGTGCAGAGATCCCACCATGAGTATGGAGATCCTATCACAAGTGCATGGATCCCACCATGAGTGCAGAGATCCCATAAAAAGTAGAGAGATCTCACTATGAGTGCAGAGATCCCACCACAAGTGCAGTGATCCCACCATGAGTGCATAGATCCCATCACAAAAGCAGAGATCCCATCACAAGTATAGAGATCCCACCACAAGTGCAGAGATCCCATCACAAGTGCAGAGATCCCACCATGAGTGCAGAGATCCCATCATAAGTGCAGAGATCCCACCATGAGTATGGAGATCCTATCACAAGTGCAGGGATCCCACCATGAGTGCAGAGATCCCATCAAAAGTAGAGAGATCTCACTATGAGTGCAGAGATCCCACCACAAGTGCAGTGATCCCACCATGAGTGCAGAGATCCCATCACAAATGCAGAGATCCCACCATGAATGCAGAGATCCCATCACAAGTGCAGAGATCCCATCACAAGTGCAGAGATCCCACCGCAAGTACAAAGATCCCATCACAAGTATAGAGATCCCACTATGAGTGCAGAGATACCACCACAAGTGCAGAGATCCCACCATGAATGCACAGATCCCACCATGAGTGCAGAGATCCCATCACAAGTGCAAGGATCCCACCATAAGTGCAGAGATCCCATCACAAGTAGAGAGATCCCACTATGAGTGCAGAGATCCCACCACTAGTGCAGAGATCCCATCATGAGTACAGAGATCCTATCTCAAGTGCAGAGATCCCACCATGAGTGCAGAGATCCCATCACATGTGCAGAGATCCCATCATAAGTGCAGAGATCCCACCACACATGCAGAGATCCCACCATCAATGCAGAGATCCTATCACAAGTGAAGAGATCCCACCACAAGTGCAAAGATCCCAGCATCAGTCCAGAGTTCTCATCACACATGCAGAGATCCCACCATGAATGCAGAGATCCTATCACAAGTGCAGAGATCCCATCCCAAGTGCAAAGATCCCACCATAAGTGCAGAGATCTCATCACAAGTGCAAAGATCCCACCATAATGCATAGATCCCATCACAAGTGCAGAGATCCCACCATGAGTATAGAGATCCCACCACATGTGCAGAGATCCCACCACAAGTGCAGAGATCCCACCACAAGTGAAGAGATCCCACTATGAGGACAGAGATCCCACGACAAGTGCAGAGATCCCACCATGAGTGCATAGATCCCACCACATGTGCAGAGATCCCATCACAAGTGTAGAGATCCCACCACAAGTGCAGAGATCCCACCATGAATGCAAAGATCCCAACACCAGTGCAGAAATCCCATCACAAGTACAGAGATCCCACCACAAGTAAAGAGATCCCATCACAAGTACAGAGATCCTACCATGAGTGCAGAGATCCCATCATAAGTGCAGAGATCCCACCACAAGTGCAGATATCCCATCACAAGTAGTGAGATCCCACTATGAGTGCAGAGATCCCACCATGAGTGCAGATACACCATCACAAGTACAAAGATCCCACCATGAGTGCAGAGATCCCACCATAGGTGCAGAGATCCTACCACAAGTGCAGAGATCCCATCACGAGTGCAGAGATCCCACCATGAGTGCAAATATTCCCATCACAAGTGCAGAGATCCCACCATGAGTGCAGGGATCCCATCACAAGTGCAGAAATCCCACCATGAGTGCAGAGATCCGATCACAAGTGCAGAGATCCCACCATGAGTGCAGAGATCCCATCAAAAGTAGAGAGATCTCACTATGAGTGCAGAGATCCCACCACAAGTGCAGTGATCCCACCATGAGTGCAGTGATCCCATCACAAATGCAGAGATCCCACCATGAATGCAGAGATCCCCTCACAAGTGCAGAGATCCCATCACAAGTGCAGAGATCCCTCCACAAGTACAAAGATCCCATCATAAGTAGAGAGATCCCACTATGAGTGCAGGGATACCACCACAAGTGCAGAGATCCCACCACAAGTGCAGAGATCCCACCACAAGTGAAGAGATCCCACTATGAGGACAGAGATCCCACGACAAGTGCAGAGATCCCACCATGAGTGCATAGATCCCACCACATGTGCAGAGATCCCATCACAAGTGTAGAGATCCCACCACAAGTGCAGAGATCCCACCATGAATGCAAAGATCCCAACACCAGTGCAGAAATCCCATCACAAGTACAGAGATCCCACCACAAGTAAAGAGATCCCATCACAAGTACAGAGATCCTACCATGAGTGCAGAGATCCCATCATAAGTGCAGAGATCCTACCACAAGTGCAGATATCCCATCACAAGTAATGAGATCCCACTATGAGTGCAGAGATCCCACCATGAGTGCAGATACACCATCACAAGTACAAAGATCCCACCATGAGTGCAGAGATCCCACCATAAGTGCAGAGATCCTACCACAAGTGCAGAGATCCCATCACGAGTGCAGAGATCCCACCATGAGTGCAAATATTCCCATCACAAGTGCAGAGATCCCACCATGAGTGCAGGGATCCCATCACAAGTGCAGAAATCCCACCATGAGTGCAGAGATCCGATCACAAGTGCAGAGATCCCACCATGAGTGCAGAGATCCCATCAAAAGTAGAGAGATCTCACTATGAGTGCAGAGATCCCACCACAAGTGCAGTGATCCCACCATGAGTGCAGTGATCCCATCACAAATGCAGAGATCCCACCATGAATGCAGAGATCCCATCACAAGTGCAGAGATCCCATCACAAGTGCAGAGATCCCTCCACAAGTACAAAGATCCCATCATAAGTAGAGAGATCCCACTATGAGTGCAGGGATACCACCACAAGTGCAGAGATCCCACCATGAATGCACAGATCCCACCATGAGTGCAGAGATCCCATCACAAGTGCAAGGATCCCACCATAAGTGCAGAGATCCCATCACAAGTAGAGAGATCCCACTATGAGTGCAGAGATCCCACCACAAGTGCAGAGATCCCATCATGATTACAGAGATCCTATCTCAAGTGCAGAGATCCCACCATGAGTGCAGAGATCCCATCACATGTGCAGAGATCCCATCATAAGTGCAGAGATCCCACCACACGTGCAGAGATCCCACCATCAATGCAGAGATCCTATCACAAGTGAAGAGATCCCACCACAAGTGCAAAGATCCCAGCATCAGTGCAGAGATCTCACCACACATGCAGAGATCCCATCATGAATGCAGAGATCCTATCACAAGTGCAGAGATCCCATCACAAGTGCAAAGATCCCACCATAAGTGCAGAGATCCCATCACAAGTGCAAAGATCCCACCGTAAGTGCATAGATCCCATCACAAGAGCAGAGATCCCACCATGAGTATAGAGATCCCACCACATGTGCAGAGATCCCACCACAAGTGCAGAGATCCCACCACAAGTGAAGAGATCCCACTATGAGTGCAGAGATCCCACCACAAGTGCAGAGATCCTACCATGAATGCATAGATCCCACCACATGTGCAAAGATCCCATCACAAGTGTAGAGATCCCACCACAAGTGCAGAGATCCCACCATGAATGCAGAGATCCCAACACCAGTGCAGAGATCCCATCACAAGTGCAGAGATCCCACCACAAGTATAGAGATCCCATCACAAGTGCAGAGATCCTACCATGAGTGCAGAGATCCCACCACAAGTGCAGAGATCCCATCACAAGTGCGGAGATCCCTCCATAGGAGCAGAGATCCTATCACAAGTGCAGAGATCCCACCATAAGTAGAGAGATCCCACTATGAGTGCAGAAATCCCACCACAAGTGCAGAGATCCCATCATAAGTGCAGAGATCCCACTATGAGTACAGAGATCCCACAATGAGTACAGAGATCCCACCACAAGTACAGAGATCCCATCATAAGTAGAGAGATCCCACTATGAGTACACAGATCCCAACATGAGTGCAGATATCCCATCACAAGTGCAGAGATCCCACCACAAATGTAGAGATCTCATCACAAGTAGAGAGATCCCACTATGAGTGCAGAGATCCCACCACACATGCAGAGATCCCACCATCAATGCAGAGATCCTATCACAAGTGAAGAGATCCCACCACAAGTGCAAAGATCCCAGCATCAGTGCAGAGTTCTCACCACACATGCAGAGATCCCACCATGAATGCAGAGATCCCATCACAAGTACAGAGATCCCATCACAAGTGCAGAGATCCCACCACAAGTACAAAGATCCCATCACAAGTAGAGAGATCCCACTATGAGTGCAGAGATACCACCACAAGTGCAGAGATCCCACCATGAATGCACACAACCCACCATGAGTGCAGAGATCCCATCACAAGTGCAAGGATCCCACCATAAGTGCAGAGATCCCATCACAAGTAGAGAGATCCCACTATGAGTGCAGAGATCCCACCACAAGTGCAGAGATCCCATCATGAGTACAGAGATCCTATCTCAAGTGCAGAGATCCCACCATGAGTGCAGAGATTCCATCACATGTGCAGAGATCCCATCATAAGTGCAGAGATCCCACCACACATGCAGAGATCCCACCATCAATGCAGAGATCCTATCACAAGTGAAGAGATCCCACCACTAGTGCAAAGATCCCAGCATCAGTGCAGAGATCTCACCATACATGCAGAGATCCCACCATGAATGCAGAGATCCCATCACAAGTGCGGAGATCCCTCCATAGGAGCAGAGATCCTATCACAAGTGCAGAGATCCCACCATAAGTAGAGAGATCCCACTATGAGAGCAGAAATCCCACCACAAGTGCAGAGATCCCACCACAAGTGCAGAGATCCCACCACAAGTGAAGAGATCCCACTATGAGTGCAGAGATCCCACCACAAGTGCAGAGATCCCATCATGAGTACAGAGATCCTATCTCAAGTGCAGAGATCCCACCATGAGTGCAGAGATTCCATCACATGTGCAGAGATCCCATCATAAGTGCAGAGATCCCACCATACATGCAGAGATCCCACCATCAATGCAGAGATCCTATCACAAGTGAAGAGATCCCACCACAAGTGCAAAGATCCCAGAATCAGTGCAGAGATCTCACCACATATGCAGAGATCCCACCATGAATGCAGACATCCTATCACAAGTACAGAGATCCCATCACAAGTACAAAGATCCCACCATACTTGCAGAGATCCCATCACAAGTGCAAAGATCCCACCGTAAGTGCATAGATCCCATCACAAGTGCAGAGATCCCACCATGAGTATAGAGATCCCATCACATGTGCAGAGATCCCACCACAAGTGCAGAGATCCCACTACAAGTGAAGAGATCCCACTATGAGTGCAGAGATCCCATCACAAGTGCAGAGATCCCACCATGAATGCATAGATCCCACCACATGTGCAGAGATCCCATCACAAGTGCAGTGATCCCACCACAAGTGCAGAGATCCCACCATGAATGCAAAGATCCCAACACCAGTGCAGGGATCCCATCACAAGTGCAGAGATCCCACCACAAGTACAGAGATCCCATCACAAGTGCAGAGATCCTACCATGAGTACAGAGATCCTACTACAAGTGCAGAGATCCCATCACGAGTGCAGATATCCCACCATGAGTGCAGAGATCCTATCACAAGTGCAGAGATCCCACCACAAGTGCAGAGATCCCATCACAAGTGCGGAGATCCCTTCATAGGAGCAGAGATCCCATCACAAGTGCAGAGATCCCACCATAAGTAGAGAGATCTCACTATGAGAGCAGAAATCCCACCACAAGTGCAGAGCTCCCACCATGAGTGCAGAGATCCCACTATGAGTACAGAGATCCCACCATGAGTACAGAGATCCCACCACAAGTACAGAGATCCCATCATAAGTAGAGAGATCCCACTATGAGTACACAGATCCCAACATGAGTGCAGATATCCCATCACATGTGCAGAGATCCCACCACAAATGTAGAGATATCATCACAAGTAGAGAGATCCCACTATGAGTATAGAGATCCCACCATAAGTGCAGAGAACCCACCATAAGTGCAGAGATCCCACCACAAGTGCAGAGATCCCATCACAAGTAGAGAGATTCCACTATGAGTACACAGATCCCACCATGAGTGCAGAGATCCCATCATGAGTGCAGAGATCCCATCACAAGTGCAGGGATCCCACCATGAGTGCAGAGATCCCATCAAAAGTAGAGAGATCTCACTATGAGTGCAGAGATCCCACCACAAGTGCAGTGATCCCACCATGAGTGCAGAGATCCCATCACAAAAGCAGAGACCCCATCACAAGTATAGAGATCCCACCACAAGTGCAGAGATCCCGTCACAAGTGCAGAGATCCCACCATGAGTGCAGAGATCCCATCACAAGTGCAGAGATCCCACCATGAGTACGGAGATCCTATCACAAGTGCAGGGATCCCACCATGAGTGCAGAGATCCCATCAAAAGTAGAGAGATCTCACTATGAGTGCAGAGATCCCACAACAAGTGCAGTGATCCCACCATGAGTGCAGAGATCCCATCACAAATGCAGAGATCCCACCATGAATGCAGAGATCCCATCACAAGTGCAGAGATCCCATCACAAGTGCAGAGATCCCACCATAAGTACAAAGATCCCATCACAAGTAGAGAGATCCCACTATGAGTGCAGAGATACCACCACAAGTGCAGAGATCCCACCATGAATGCACAGATCCCACCATGAGTGCAGAGATCCCATCACAAGTGCAAGGATCCCACCATAAGTGCAGAGATCCCATCACAAGTAGAGAGATCCCACTATGAGTGCAGATATCCTATCTCAAGTGCAGAGATCCCACCATGAGTGCAGAGATCCCATCACATGTGCAGAGATCCCATCACATGTGCAGAGATCCCATCATAAGTGCAGAAATCCCACCACACATGCAGAGATCCCACCATCAATGCAGAGATCCTATCACAAGTGAAGAGATCCCACCACAAGTGAAGAGATCCCACCACAAGTGCAAAGATCATAGCATCAGTGCAAAGATCTCACCACACATGTAGAGATCCCACCATGAATGCAGAGATCCTATCACAAGTGCAGAGATCCCATCACAAGTACAAAGATCCCACCATAAGTGCAGAGATCCCATCACAAGTGCAAAGATCCCAACATAAGTGCATAGATCCCATCACAAGTGCAGAGATCCCACCATGAGTATAGAGATCCCACCATTTGTGCAGAGATCCCACCACAAGTGCAGAGATCCCACCACAAGTGAAGAGATCCCACTATGAGTGCAGAGATCCCACCACAAGTGCAGAGATCCCACCATGAGTGCATAGATCCCACCACATGTGCAGAGATCCCATCACAAGTGCAGAGATCCCACCACAAGTGCAGAGATCCCACCATGAATGCAAAGATGCCAACACCAGTGCATAGATCCCATCACAAGTGCAGAGATCCCACCACAAGTACAGAGATCCCATCACAAGTGCAGAGATCCTACCATGAGTGCAGAGATCCCATCACAAGTGCAGAGATCCCACCACAAGTGCAGATATCCCATCACAAGTAGTGAGATCCCACTATGAGTGCAGAGATCCCACCATGAGTGCAGATACACCATCATAAGTACAAAGATCCCACCATGAGTACAGAGATCCTACTACAAGTGCAGAGATCCCATCACAAGTGCAGATATCCCACCATGAGTGCAGAGATCCTATCACAAGTGCAGAGATCCCACCACAAGTGCAGAGATCCCATCACAAGTGCGGAGATCCCTTCATAGGAGCAGAGATCCCATCACAAGTGCAGAGATCCCACCATAAGTAGAGAGATCTCACTATGAGAGCAGAAATCCCACCACAAGTGCAGAGATCCCACCATGAGTGCAGAGATCCCACTATGAGTACAGAGATCCCACCATGAGTACAGAGATCCCACCACAAGTACAGAGATCCCATCATAAGTAGAGAGATCCCACTATGAGTACACAGATCCCAACATGAGTGCAGATATCCCATCACAAGTGCAGAGATCCCACCACAAATGTAGAGATCTCATCATAAGTAGAGAAATCCCACTATGAGTATAGAGATCCCACCATAAGTGCAGAGAACCCACCATAAGTGCAGAGATCCCGCCACAAGTGCAGAGATCCCATCACAAGTAGAGAGATTCCACTATGAGTACACAGATCCCACCATGAGTGCAGAGATCCCATCACGAGTGCAGAGATCCCATCACAACTGCAGAGATCCCATCACAAGTGTAGAGATCCCACCATGAGTGCAGGGATCCCATCACAAGTGCAGAGATCCCACCATGAGTGCAGAGATCCCATCACAAGTAGAAAGAGCCCACCATAAGTGCAGAGATCCCATCACAAGTGCAGAGATCCCACCATGAATGCAGAGATCCCATCACAAGTGCAGAGATCCCATCACAAGTGCAGAGATCCCACCACAAGTACAAAGATCCCATCACAAGTAGAGAGATCCCACTATGAGTGCAGAGATACCACCACAAGTGCAGAGAACCCACCATGAATGCACAGATCCCACCATGAGTGCAGAGATCCCATCACAAGTGCAGGGATCCCACCATGAGTGCAGAGATTCCATCAAAAGTAGAGAGATCTCACTATGAGTGCAGAGATCCCACCACAAGTGCAGTGATCCCACCATGAGTGCAGAGATCCCATCACAAAAGCAGAGATCCCATCACAAGTATAGAGATCCCACCACAAGTGCAGAGATCCCATCACAAGTGCAGAGATCCCACCATGAGTGCAGAGATCCCATCACAAGTGCAGAGATCCCATAATGAGTATGGGGATCCTATCACAAGTGCAGGGATCCCACCATGAGTGCAGAGATCCCATCAAAAGTAGAGATATCTCACTATGGCTGTAGAGATCCTACCACAAGTGGTGCAGTGATCCCACCATGAGTGCAGAGATCCCATCACAAATGCAGAGATCCCACCATGATTGCAGATATCCCATCACAAGTGCAGATATCCCATCACAAGTGCAGAGATCCCACCACAAGTACAAAGATCCCATCACAAGTAGAGAGATCCCACTATGAGTGCAGAGATACCACCACAAGTGCAGAGATCCCACCATGAATGCACAGATCCTACCATGAGTGCAGAGATCCCATCACAAGTGCAAGGATCCCACCATAAGTGCAGAGATCCCATCACAAGTAGAGAGATCCCACTATGAGTGCAGAGATCCCACCACAAGTGCAGAGATCCCACCATGAGTGCAAAGATCCCATCACAAGTGCGGAGATCCCATCATAAGTAGAGAGATCCCACTATGAGTACACAGATCCCAACATGAGTGCAGATATCCCATCACAAGTGCAGAGATCCCACCACAAATGTAGAGATCTCATCACAAGTAGAGAGATCCCACTATGAGTATAGAGATCCCACTATAAGTGCAAATAACCCACCATAAGTGCAGATATCCCACCACAAGTGCAGAGATCCCATCACGAGTGCAGAGATCCCACCTCAAGTGCAGAGATCCCACCATGAGTGCAGGGATCCCATCACAAGTGCAGGGATCCCACCATGAGTGCAGAGATCCCATCAAAAGTAGAGAGATCTCACTATGAGTGCAGAGATCCCACCACAAGTGCAGTGATCCCACCATGAGTGCAGAGATCCCATCACAAAAGCAGAGATCCCATCACAAGTATAGAGATCCCACCACAAGTGCAGAGATCCCATCACAAGTGCAGAGATCCCACCATGAGTGCAGAGATCCCATCATAAGTGCAGAGATCCCACCATGAGTATGGAGATCCTATCACAAGTGCAGGAATCCCACCATGAGTGCAGAGATCCCATCAAAAGTAGAGAGATCTCACTATGAGTGCAGAGATCCCACCACAAGTGAAGAGATCCCACTATGAGGACAGAGATCCCACGACAAGTGCAGAGATCCCACCATGAGTGCATAGATCCCACCACATGTGCAGAGATCCCATCACAAGTGTAGAGATCCCACCACAAGTGCAGAGATCCCACCATGAATGCAAAGATCCCAACACCAGTGCAGAAATCCCATCACAAGTGCAGAGATCCCACCACAAGTAAAGAGATCCCATCACAAGTACAGAGATCCTACCATGAGTGCAGAGATCCCATCATAAGTGCAGAGATCCCACCACAAGTGCAGATATCCCATCACAAGTAGTGAGATCCCACTATGAGTGCAGAGATCCCACCATGAGTGCAGATACACCATCACAAGTACAAAGATCCCACCATGAGTGCAGAGATCCCACCATAAGTGCAGAGATCCTACCACAAGTGCAGAGATCCCATCACGAGTGCAGAGATCCCACCATGAGTGCAAAGATTCCCATCACAAGTGCAGAGATCCCACCATGAGTGCAGGGATCCCATCACAAGTGCAGAAATCCCACCATGAGTGCAGAGATCCGATCACAAGTGCAGAGATCCCACCATGAGTGCAGAGATCCCATCAAAAGTAGAGAGATCTCACTATGAGTGCAGAGATCCCACCACAAGTGCAGTGATCCCACCATGAGTGCAGTGATCCCATCACAAATGCATAGATCCCACCATGAATGCAGAGATCCCATCACAAGTTTAGAGATCCCATCACAAGTGCAGAGATCCCTCCACAAGTACAAAGATCCCATCATAAGTAGAGAGATCCCACTATGAGTGCAGGGATACCACCACAAGTGCAGAGATCCCACCATGAATGCACAGATCCCACCATGAGTGCAGAGATCCCATCACAAGTGCAAGGATCCCACCATAAGTGCAGAGATCCCATCACAAGTAGAGAGATCCCACTATGAGTGCAGAGATCCCACCACAAGTGCAGAGATCCCATCATGATTACAGAGATCCTATCTCAAGTGCAGAGATCCCACCATGAGTGCAGAGATCCCATCACATGTGCAGAGATCCCATCATAAGTGCAGAGATCCCACCACACGTGCAGAGATCCCACCATCAATGCAGAGATCCTATCACAAGTGAAGAGATCCCACCACAAGTGCAAAGATCCCAGCATCAGTGCAGAGATCTCACCACACATGCAGAGATCCCACCATGAATGCAGAGATCCTATCACAAGTGCAGAGATCCCATCACAAGTGCAAAGATCCCACCATAAGTGCAGAGATCCCATCACAAGTGCAAAGATCCCACCGTAAGTGCATACATCCCATCACAAGAGCAGAGATCCCACCATGAGTATAGAGATCCCACCACATGTGCAGAGATCCCACCACAAGTGCAGAGATCCCACCACAAGTGAAGAGATCCCACTATGAGTGCAGAGATCCCACCACAAGTGCAGAGATCCTACCATGAATGCATAGATACCACCACATGTGCAAAGATCCCATCACAAGTGTAGAGATCCCACCACAAGTGCAGAGATCCCACCATGAATGCAGAGATCCCAACACCAGTGCAGAGATCCCATCACAAGTGCAGAGATCCCACCACAAGTATAGAGATCCCATCACAAGTGCAGAGATCCTACCATGAGTGCAGAGATCCCACCACAAGTGCAGAGATCCCATCACAAGTGCGGAGATCCCTCCATAGGAGCAGAGATCCTATCACAAGTGCAGAGATCCCACCATAAGTAGAGAGATCCCACTATGAGTGCAGAAATCCCACCACAAGTGCAGAGATCCCATCATAAGTGCAGAGATCCCACTATGAGTACAGAGATCCCACCATGAGTACAGAGATCCCACCACAAGTACAGAGATCCCATCATAAGTAGAGAGATCCCACTATGAGTACACAGATCCCAACATGAGTGCAGATATCCCATCACAAGTGCAGAGATCCCACCACAAATGTAGAGATCTCATCACAAGTAGAGAGATCCCACTATGAGTGCAGAGATCCCACCACACATGCAGAGATCCCACCATCAATGCAGAGATCCTATCACAAGTGAAGAGATCCCACCACAAGTGCAAAGATCCCAGCATCAGTGCAGAGTTCTCACCACACATGCAGAGATCCCACCATGAATGCAGAGATCCCATCACAAGTGCAGAGATCCCATCACAAGTGCAGAGATCCCACCACAAGTACAAAGATCCCATCACAAGTAGAGAGATCCCACTATGAGTGCAGAGATACCACCACAAGTGCAGAGATCCCACCATGAATGCACACAACCCACCATGAGTGCAGAGATCCTATCACAAGTGCAAGGATCCTACCATAAGTGCAGAGATCCCATCACAAGTAGAGAGATCCCACTATGAGTGCAGAGATCCCACCACAAGTGCAGAGATCCCATCATGAGTACAGAGATCCTATCTCAAGTGCAGAGATCCCACCATGAGTGCAGAGATTCCATCACATGTGCAGAGATCCCATCATAAGTGCAGAGATCCCACCACACATGCAGAGATCCCACCATCAATGCAGAGATCCTATCACAAGTGAAGAGATCCCACCACTAGTGCAAAGATCCCAGCATCAGTGCAGAGATCTCACCACACATGCAGAGATCCCACCATGAATGCAGAGATCCCATCACAAGTGCGGAGATCCCTCAATAGGAGCAGAGATCCTATCACAAGTGCAGAGATCCCACCATAAGTAGAGAGATCCCACTATGAGAGCAGAAATCCCACCACAAGTGCAGAGATCCCACCACAAGTGCAGAGATCCCACCACAAGTGAAGAGATCCCACTATGAGTGCAGAGATCCCACCACAAGTGCAGAGATCCCATCATGAGTACAGAGATCCTATCTCAAGTGCAGAGATCCCACCATGAGTGCAGAGATTCCATCACATGTGCAGAGATCCCATCATAAGTGCAGAGATCCCACCATACATGCAGAGATCCCACCATCAATGCAGAGATCCTATCACAAGTGAAGAGATCCCACCACAAGTGCAAAGATCCCAGAATCAGTGCAGAGATCTCACCACATATGCAGAGATCCCACCATGAATGCAGACATCCTATCACAAGTACAGAGATCCCATCACAAGTACAAAGATCCCACCATACTTGCAGAGATCCCATCACAAGTGCAAAGATCCCACCGTAAGTGCATAGATCCCATCACAAGTGCAGAGATCCCACCATGAGTATAGAGATCCCATCACATGTGCAGAGATCCCACCACAAGTGCAGAGATCCCACTACAAGTGTAGAGATCCCACTATGAGTGCGGAGATCCCATCACAAGTGCAGAGATCCCACCATGAATGCATAGATCCCACCACATGTGCAGAGATCCCATCACAAGTGCAGAGATCCCACCACAAGTGCAGAGATCCCACCATGAATGCAAAGATCCCAACACCAGTGCAGAGATCCCATCACAAGTGCAGAGATCCCACCACAAGTACAAAGATCCCATCACAAGTAGAGAGATCCCACTATGAGTGCAGAGATACCACCACAAGTGCAGAGATCCCACCATGAATGCACACAACCCACCATGAGTGCAGAGATCCTATCACAAGTGCAAGGATCCTACCATAAGTGCAGAGATCCCATCACAAGTAGAGAGATCCCACTATGAGTGCAGAGATCCCACCACAAGTGCAGAGATCCCATCATGAGTACAGAGATCCTATCTCAAGTGCAGAGATCCCACCATGAGTGCAGAGATTCCATCACATGTGCAGAGATCCCATCATAAGTGCAGAGATCCCACCACACATGCAGAGATCCCACCATCAATGCAGAGATCCTATCACAAGTGAAGAGATCCCACCACTAGTGCAAAGATCCCAGCATCAGTGCAGAGATCTCACCACACATGCAGAGATCCCACCATGAATGCAGAGATCCCATCACAAGTGCGGAGATCCCTCAATAGGAGCAGAGATCCTATCACAAGTGCAGAGATCCCACCATAAGTAGAGAGATCCCACTATGAGAGCAGAAATCCCACCACAAGTGCAGAGATCCCACCACAAGTGCAGAGATCCCACCACAAGTGAAGAGATCCCACTATGAGTGCAGAGATCCCACCACAAGTGCAGAGATCCCATCATGAGTACAGAGATCCTATCTCAAGTGCAGAGATCCCACCATGAGTGCAGAGATTCCATCACATGTGCAGAGATCCCATCATAAGTGCAGAGATCCCACCATACATGCAGAGATCCCACCATCAATGCAGAGATCCTATCACAAGTGAAGAGATCCCACCACAAGTGCAAAGATCCCAGAATCAGTGCAGAGATCTCACCACATATGCAGAGATCCCACCATGAATGCAGACATCCTATCACAAGTACAGAGATCCCATCACAAGTACAAAGATCCCACCATACTTGCAGAGATCCCATCACAAGTGCAAAGATCCCACCGTAAGTGCATAGATCCCATCACAAGTGCAGAGATCCCACCATGAGTATAGAGATCCCATCACATGTGCAGAGATCCCACCACAAGTGCAGAGATCCCACTACAAGTGTAGAGATCCCACTATGAGTGCAGAGATCCCATCACAAGTGCAGAGATCCCACCATGAATGCATAGATCCCACCACATGTGCAGAGATCCCATCACAAGTGCAGAGATCCCACCACAAGTGCAGAGATCCCACCATGAATGCAAAGATCCCAACACCAGTGCAGAGATCCCATCACAAGTGCAGAGATCCCACCACAAGTACAGAGATCCCATCACAAGTACAGAGATCCTACCATGAGTGCAGAGATCCCATCACAAGTGCAGAGATCCCACAATAAGTAGAGAGATCCCACTATGAGAGCAAAAATCCCACCACAAGTGCAGAGCTCCCACCATGAGTGCAGAGATCCCACTATGAGTACAGAGATCCCACCATGAGTACAGAGATCCCACCACAAGTACAGAGATCCCATCATAAGTAGAGAGATCCCACTATGAGTACACAGATCCCAACATGAGTGCAGATATCCCATCACATGTGCAGAGATCCCACCACAAATGTAGAGATATCATCACAAGTAGAGAGATCCCACTATGAGTATAGAGATCCCACCATAAGTGCAGAGAACCCACCATAAGTGCAGAGATCCCACCACAAGTGCAGAGATCCCATCACAAGTAGAGAGATTCCACTATGAGTACACAGATCCCACCATGAGTGCAGAGATCCCATCATGAGTGCAGAGATCCCATCACAAGTGCAGGGATCCCACCATGAGTGCAGAGATCCCATCAAAAGTAGAGAGATCTCACTATGAGTGCAGAGATCCCACCACAAGTGCAGTGATCCCACCATGAGTGCAGAGATCCCATCACAAAAGCAGAGACCCCATCACAAGTATAGAGATCCCACCACAAGTGCAGAGATCCCGTCACAAGTGCAGAGATCCCACCATGAGTGCAGAGATCCCATCACAAGTGCAGAGATCCCACCATGAGTACGGAGATCCTATCACAAGTGCAGGGATCCCACCATGAGTGCAGAGATCCCATCAAAAGTAGAGAGATCTCACTATGAGTGCAGAGATCCCACAACAAGTGCAGTGATCCCACCATGAGTGCAGAGATCCCATCACAAATGCAGAGATCCCACCATGAATGCAGAGATCCCATCACAAGTGCAGAGATCCCACCACAAGTACAAAGATCCCATCACAAGTAGAGAGATCCCACTATGAGTGCAGAGATACCACCACAAGTGCAGAGATCCCACCATGAATGCAAAGATCCCACCATGAGTGCAGAGATCCCATCACAAGTGCAAGGATCCCACCATAAGTGCAGAGATCCCATCACAAGTAGAGAGATCCCACTATGAGTGCAGATATCCTATCTCAAGTGCAGAGATCCCACCATGAGTGCAGAGATCCCATCACATGTGCAGAGATCCCATCACATGTGCAGAGATCCCATCATAAGTGCAGAAATCCCACCACACATGCAGAGATCCCACCATCAATGCAGAGATCCTATCACAAGTGAAGAGATCCCACCACAAGTGAAGAGATCCCACCACAAGTGCAAAGATCATAGCATCAGTGCAAAGATCTCACCACACATGTAGAGATCCCACCATGAATGCAGAGATCCTATCACAAGTGCAGAGATCCCATCACAAGTACAAAGATCCCACCATAAGTGCAGAGATCTCATCACAAGTGCAAAGATCCCAACATAAGTGCATAGATCCCATCACAAGTGCAGAGATCCCACCATGAGTATAGAGATCCCACCATATGTGCAGAGATCCCACCACAAGTGCAGAGATCCCACCACAAGTGAAGAGATCCCACTATGAGTGCAGAGATCCCACCACAAGTGCAGAGATCCCACCATGAGTGCATAGATCCCACCACATGTGCAGAGATCCCATCACAAGTGCAGAGATCCCACCACAAGTGCAGAGATCCCACCATGAATGCAAAGATGCCAACACCAGTGCATAGATCCCATCACAAGTGCAGAGATCCCACCACAAGTACAGAGATCCCATCACAAGTGCAGAGATCCTACCATGAGTGCAGAGATCCCATCACAAGTGCAGAGATCCCACCACAAGTGCAGATATCCCATCACAAGTAGTGAGATCCCACTATGAGTGCAGAGATCCCACCATGAGTGCAGATACACAATCATAAGTACAAAGATCCCACCATGAGTACAGAGATCCTACTACAAGTGCAGAGATCCCATCACGAGTGCAGATATCCCACCATGAGTGCAGAGATCCTATCACAAGTGCAGAGATCCCACCACAAGTGCAGAGATCCCATCACAAGTGCGGAGATCCCTTCATAGGAGCAGAGATCCCATCACAAGTGCAGAGATCCCACCATAAGTAGAGAGATCTCACTATGAGAGCAGAAATCCCACCACAAGTGCAGAGATCCCACCATGAGTGCAGAGATCCCACTATGAGTACAGAGATCCCACCATGAGTACAGAGATCCCACCACAAGTACAGAGATCCCATCATAAGTAGAGAGATCCCACTATGAGTACACAGATCCCAACATGAGTGCAGATATCCCATCACAAGTGCAGAGATCCCACCACAAATGTAGAGATCTCATCATAAGTAGAGAAATCCCACTATGAGTATAGAGATCCCACCATAAGTGCAGAGAACCCACCATAAGTGCAGAGATCCCGCCACAAGTGCAGAGATCCCATCACAAGTAGAGAGATTCCACTATGAGTACACAGATCCCACCATGAGTGCAGAGATCCCACCACGAGTGCAGAGATCCCATCACAAGTGCAGAGATCCCATCACAAGTGTAGAGATCCCACCATGAGTGCAGGGATCCCATCACAAGTGCAGAGATCCCACCATGAGTGCAGAGATCCCATCACAAGTAGAAAGAGCCCACCATAAGTGCAGAGATCCCATCACAAGTGCAGAGATCCCACCATGAATGCAGAGATCCCATCACAAGTGCAGAGATCCCATCACAAGTGCAGAGATCCCACCACAAGTACAAAGATCCCATCACAAGTAGAGAGATCCCACTATGAGTGCAGAGATACCACCACAAGTGCAGAGATCCCACCATGAATGCACAGATCCCACCATGAGTGCAGAGATCCCATCACAAGTGCAGGGATCCCACCATGAGTGCAGAGATTCCATCAAAAGTAGAGAGATCTCACTATGAGTGCAGAGATCCCACCACAAGTGCAGTGATCCCACCATGAGTGCAGAGATCCCATCACAAAAGCAGAGATCCCATCACAAGTATAGAGATCCCACCACAAGTGCAGAGATCCCATCACAAGTGCAGAGATCCCACCATGAGTGCAGAGATCCCATCACAAGTGCAGAGATCCCATAATGAGTATGGGGATCCTATCACAAGTACAGGGATCCCACCATGAGTGCAGAGATCCCATCAAAAGTAGAGATATCTCACTATGACTGTAGAGATCCTACCACAAGTACAGTGATCCCACCATGAGTGCAGAGATCCCATCACAAATGCAGAGATCCCACCATGAATGCAGATATCCCATCACAAGTGCAGATATCCCATCACAAGTGCAGAGATCCCACCACAAGTACAAAGATCCCATCACAAGTAGAGAGATCCCACTATGAGTGCAGAGATACCACCACAAGTGCAGAGATCCCACCATGAATGCACAGATCCTACCATGAGTGCAGAGATCCCATCACAAGTGCAAGGATCCCACCATAAGTGCAGAGATCCCATCACAAGTAGAGAGATCCCACTATGAGTGCAGAGATCCCACCACAAGTGCAGAGATCCCACCATGAGTGCAAAGATCCCATCACAAGTGCGGAGATCCCATCATAAGTAGAGAGATCCCACTATGAGTACACAGATCCCAACATGAGTGCAGATATCCCATCACAAGTGCAGAGATCCCACCACAAATGTAGAGATCTCATCACAAGTAGAGAGATCCCACTATGAGTATAGAGATCCCACTATAAGTGCAAATAACCCACCATAAGTGCAGATATCCCACCACAAGTGCAGAGATCCCATCACGAGTGCAGAGATCCCACCTCAAGTGCAGAGATCCCACCATGAGTGCAGGGATCCCATCACAAGTGCAGGGATCCCACCATGAGTGCAGAGATCCCATCAAAAGTAGAGAGATCTCACTATGAGTGCAGAGATCCCACCACAAGTGCAGTGATCCCACCATGAGTGCAGAGATCCCATCACAAAAGCAGAGATCCCATCACAAGTATAGAGATACCACCACAAGTGCAGAGATCCCATCACAAGTGCAGAGATCCCACCATGAGTGCAGAGATCCCATCATAAGTGCAGAGATCCCACCATGAGTATGGAGATCCTATCACAAGTGCAGGAATCCCACCATGAGTGCAGAGATCCCATCAAAAGTAGAGAGATCTCACTATGAGTGCAGAGATCCCACCACAAGTGCAGTGATCCCACCATGAGTGCAGAGATCCCATCACAAATACAGAGATCCCACCATGAATGCAGATATCCCATCACAAGTGCAGAGATCCCATCACAAGTGCAGAGATCCCACCGCAAGTACAAAGATCCCATCACAAGTAGAGAGATCCCACTATGAGTGCAGAGATACCACCACAAGTGCAGAGATCCCACCATGAATGCACAGATCCCACCATGAGTGCAGAGATCCCGTCACAAGTGCAAGGATCCCACCATAAGTGCAGAGATCCCATCACAAGTAGAGAGATCCCACTATGAGTGCAGAGATCCCACCACAAGTGCAAAGATCCCATCATGAGTACAGAGATCCTATCTCAAGTGCAGAGATCCCACCATGAGTGCAGAGATCCCATCACATGTGCAGAGATCCCATCATAAGTGCAGAGATCCCACCACACATGCAGAGATCCCACCATCAATGCAGAGATCCTATCACAAGTGAAGAGATCCTACCACAAGTGCAAAGATCCCAGCATCAGTCCAGAGTTCTCACCACACATGCAGAGATCCCACCATGAATGCAGAGATCCTATCACAAGTGCAGAGATCCCATCCCAAGTGCAAAGATCCCACCATAAGTGCAGAGATCTCATCACAAGTGCAAAGATCCCACCATAATGCATAGATCCCATCACAAGTGCAGAGATCCCACCATGAGTATAGAGATCCCACCACATGTGCAGAGATCCCACCACAAGTGCAGAGATCCCACCACAAGTGAAGAGATCCCACTATGAGGACAGAGATCCCACGACAAGTGCAGAGATCCCACCATGAGTGCATAGATCCCACCACATGTGCAGAGATCCCATCACAAGTGTAGAGATCCCACCACAAGTGCAGAGATCCCACCATGAATGCAAAGATCCCAACACCAGTGCAGAGATCCCATCACAAGTGCAGAGATCCCACCACAAGTAAAGAGATCCCATCACAAGTACAGAGATCCTACCATGAGTGCAGAGATCCCATCATAAGTGCAGAGATCCCACCACAAGTGCAGATATCCCATCACAAGTAGTGAGATCCCACTATGAGTGCAGAGATCCCACCATGAGTGCAGATACACCATCACAAGTACAAAGATCCCACCATGAGTGCAGAGATCCTACCACAAGTGCAGAGATCCCATCACGAGTGCAGAGATCCCACCATGAGTGCAAAGATTCCCATCACAAGTGCAGAGATCCCACCATGAGTGCAGGGATCCCATCACAAGTGCAGAAATCCCACCATGAGTGCAGAGATCCCATCACAAGTGCAGAGATCCCACCATGAGTGCAGAGATCCCATCAAAAGTAGAGAGATCTCACTATGAGTGCAGAGATCCCACCACAAGTGCAGTGATCCCACCATGAGTGCAGTGATCCCATCACAAATGCAGAGATCCCACCATGAATGCAGAGATCCCATCACAAGTGCAGAGATCCCATCACAAGTGCAGAGATCCCACCACAAGTACAAAGATCCCATCATAAGTAGAGAGATCCCACTATGAGTGCAGAGATACCACCACAAGTGCAGAGATCCCACCATGAATGCACAGATCCCACCATGAGTGCAGAGATCCCATCACAAGTGCAAGGATCCCACCATAAGTGCAGAGATCCCATCACAAGTAGAGAGATCCCACTATGAGTGCAGAGATCCCACCACAAGTGCAGAGATCCCATCATGAGTACAGAGATCCTATCTCAAGTGCAGAGATCCCACCATGAGTGCAGAGATCCCATCACATGTGCAGAGATCCCATCATAAGTGCAGAGATCCCACCACACGTGCAGAGATCCCACCATCAATGCAGAGATCCTATCACAAGTGAAGAGATCCCACCACAAGTGCAAAGATCCCAGCATCAGTGCAGAGATCTCACCACACATGCAGAGATCCCACCATGAATGCATAGATCCTATCACAAGTGCAGAGATCCCATCACAAGTGCAAAGATCCTACCATAAGTGCAGAGATCCCATCACAAGTGCAAAGATCCCACCGTAAGTGCATAGATCCCATCACAAGTGCAGAGATCCCACCATGAGTATAGAGATCCCACCACATGTGCAGAGATCCCACCACAAGTGCAGAGATCCCACCACATGTGAAGAGATCCCACTATGAGTGCAGAGATCCCACCACAAGTGCAGAGATCCTACCATGAATGCATAGATCCCACCACATGTGCAAAGATCCCATCACAAGTGCAGAGATCCCACCACAAGCGCAGAGATCCCACCATGAATGCAAAGATCCCAACACCAGTGCAGAGATCCCATCACAAGTGCAGAGATCCCACCACACGTACAGAGATCCCATCACAAGTGCAGAGATCCTACCATGAGTTTAGAGATCCCACCACAAGTGCAGAGATCCCATCACAAGTGCGGAGATCCCTCCATAGGAGCAGAGATCCTATCACAAGTGCAGAGATCCCACCATAAGTAGAGAGATCCCACTATGAGAGCAGAAATCCCACCATAAGTGCAGAGATCCCACCATGAGTGCAGAGATCCCACTATGAGTACAGAGATCCCACCATGAGTACAGAGATCCCACCACAAGTACAGAGATCCCATCATAAGTAGAGAGATCCCACTATGAGTACACAGATCCCAACATGAGTGCAGATATCCCATCACAAGTGCAGAGATCCCACCACAAATGTAGAGATCTCATCACAAGTAGAGAGATCCCACTATGAGTGCAGAGATCCCACCACACGTGCAGAGATCCCACCATCAATGCAGAGATCCTATCACAAGTGAAGAGATCCCACCACAAGTGCAAAGATCCCAGCATCAGTGCAGAGATCTCACCACACATGCAGAGATCCCACCATGAATGCAGAGATCCCATCACAAGTGCAGAGATCCCATCACAAGTGCAGAGATCCCACCACAAGTACAAAGATCCCATCACAAGTAGAGAGATCCCACTATGAGTGCAGAGATACCACCACAAGTGCAGAGATCCCACCATGAATGCACAGATCCCACCATGAGTGCAGAGATCCCATCACAAGTGCAAGGATCCCACCATAAGTGCAGAGATCCCATCACAAGTAGAGAGATCCCACTATGAGTGCAAAGATCCCACCACAAGTGCAGAGATCCCATCATGAGTACAGAGATCCTATCTCAAGTACAGAGATCCCACCATGAGTGCAGAGATTCCATCACATGTGCAGATATCCCATCATAAGTGCAGAGATCCCACCACACATGCAGAGATCCCACCATCAATGCAGAGATCCTATCACAAGTGAAGAGATCCCACCACTAGTGCAAAGATCCCAGCATCAGTGCAGAGATCTCACCACACATGCAGAGATCCCACCATGAATGCAGAGATCCTATCACAAGTACAGAGATCCCATAACAAGTGCAAAGATCCCACCATACTTGCAGAGATCCCATCACAAGTGCAAAGATCCCACCGTAAGTGCATAGATCCCATCACAAGTGCAGAGATCCCACCATGAGTATAGAGATCCCATCACATATGCAGAGATCCCACCACAAGTGCAGAGATCCCACTACAAGTGAAGAGATCCCACTATGAGTGCAGAGATCCCACCACAAGTGCAGAGATCCCACCATAAATGCATAGATCCCACCACATGTGCAGAGATCCCATCACAAGTGCAGAGATCCCACCACAAGTGCAGAGATCCCACCATGAATGCAAAGATCCCAACACCAGTGCAGAGATCCCATCACAAGTGCAGAGATCCCACCACAAGTACAGAGATCCCATCACAAGTGCAGAGATCCTACCATGAGTGCAGAGATCCCACCACAAGTGCAGAGATCCCATCACAAGTGCGGAGATCCCTCCATAGGACCAGAGATCCCATCACAAGTGCAGAGATCCCACCATAAGTAGAGAGATCCCACTATGAGAGCAGAAATTGCCCCACAAGTGCAGAGATCCCACCATGAGTGCAGAGATCCCACTATGAGTACAGAGATCCCACCATGAGTACAGAGATCCCACCACAAGTACAGAGATCCCATCATAAGTAGAGAGATCCCACTATGAGTACACAGATCCCAGCATGAGTGCAGATATCCCATCACATGTACAGAGATCCCACCACAAATGTAGAGATCTCATCACAAGTAGAGAGATCCCACCACTATGAGTATAGAGATCCCACCATAAGTGCAGAGAACCCACCATAATACAGAGATCCAACCACAAGTACAGAGATCCCATCACATGTAGAGAGATTCCACTATGAGTACACAGATCCCACCATGAGTGCAGAGATCCCATCATGAGTACAGAGATCCCATCACAAGTGCAGGGATCCCACCATGAGTGCAGAGATCCCATCAAAAGTAGAGAGATCTCACTATGAGTGCAGAGATCCCACCACAAGTGCAGTGATCCCACCATGAGTGCAGAGATCCCATCACAAAAGCAGAGATCCCATCACAAGTATAGAGATCCCACCACAAGTGCAGAGATCCCGTCACAAGTGCAGAGATCCCACCATGAGTACAGAGATCCCACCACAAGTACAGAGATCCCATCACAAGTGCAGAGATTCTACCATGAGTGCAGAGATCCCACCACAAGTGCAGAGATCCCATCACAAGTGCGGAGATCCCTCCATAGGAGCAGAGATCCCATCACAAGTGCAGAGATCCCACCATAAGTAGAGAGATCCCACTATGAGAGCAGAAATCCCACCACAAGTGCAGAGATCCCACCATGATTGCAGAGATCCCACTATGAGTACAGAGATCCCACCATGAGTACAGAGATCCCACCACAAGTACAGAGATCCCATCATAAGTAGAGAGATCCCACTATGAGTACACACATCCCAACATGAGTGCAGATATCCCATCACAAGTGCAGAGATCCCACCACAAATGTAGAGATCTCATCACAAGTAGAGAGATCCCACTATGAGTGCAGAGATCCCACCACACGTGCAGAGATCCCACCATCAATGCAGAGATCCTATCACAAGTGAAGAGATCCCACCACAAGTGCAAAGATCCCAGCATCAGTGCAGAGATCTCACCACACATACAGAGATCCCACCATGAATGCAGAGATCCCATCACAAGTGCGGAGATCCCATCACAAGTGCAGAGATCCCACCACAAGTACAAAGATCCCATCACAAGTAGAGAGATCCCACTATGAGTGCAGAGATATCACCACAAGTGCAGAGATCCCGCCATGAATGCACAGATCCCACCATGAGTGCAGAGATCCCATCACAAGTGCAAGGATCCCACCATAAGTGCAGAGATCCCATCACAAGTAGAGAGATCCCACTATGAGTGTAGAGATCCCACCACAAGTGCAGAGATCCCATCATGAGTACAGAGATCCTATCTCAAGTGCAGAGATCCCACCATGAGTGCAGAGATTCCATCACATGTGCAGAGATCCCATCATAAGTGCAGAGATCCCACCACACATGCAGAGATCCCACCATCAATGCAGAGATCCTATCACAAGTGAAGAGATCCCACCACTAGTGCAAAGATCCCAGCATCAGTGCAGAGATCTCACCACACATGCAGAGATCCCACCATGAATGCAGAGATCCTATCACAAGTACAGATATCCCATAACAAGTGCAAAGATCCCACCATACTTGCAGAGATCCCATCACAAGTGCAAAGATCCCACCATAAGTGCATAGATCCCATCACAAGTGCAGAGATCCCACCATGAGTATAGAGATCCCATCACATGTGCAGAGATCCCACCACAAGTGCAGAGATCCCACCACAAGTGAAGAGATCCCACTATGAGTGCAGAGATCACACAACAAGTGCAGAGATCCCACCATGAATGCATAGATCCCACCACATGTGCAGAGATCCCATCACAAGTGCAGAGATCCCACCACAAGTGCAGAGATCCCACCATGAATGCAAAGATCCCAACACCAGTGCAGCGATCCCATCACAAGTGCAGAGATCCCACCACAAGTACAGAGATCCCATCACAAGTGCAGAGATCCTACCATGAGTGCAGAGATCCCACCACAAGTGCAGAGATCCCATCACAAGTGCGGAGATCCCTCCGTAGGACCAGAGATCCCATCACAAGTGCAGAGATCCCACCATAAGCAGAGAGATCCCACTATGAGAGCAGAAATCCCACCACAAGTGCAGAGATCCCACCATGAGTGCAGAGATCCCACTATGAGTACAGAGATCCCACCATGAGTACAGAGATCCCACCACAAGTACAGAGATCCCATCATAAGTAGAGAGATCCCACTATGAGTACACAGATCCCAACATGAGTGCAGATATCCCATCACATGTGCAGAGATCCCACCACAAATGTACAGATCACATCACAAGTAGAGAGATCCCACTATGAGTATAGAGATCCCACCATAAGTGCAGAGAACTCACCATAAGTGCAGAGATCCCACCACAAGTGCAGAGATCCCATCACAAGTAGAGAGATCCCACTATGAGTACACAGATCCCACCATGAGTGCAGATATCCCATCATGAGTGCAGAGATCCCATCACAAGTGCAGGGATTCCACCATGAGTGCAGAGATCCCATCAAAAGTAGAGAGATCTCACTATGAGTGCAGAGATCCCACCACAAGTGCAGTGATCCCACCATGAGTGCAGAGATCCCATCACAAAAAAAGAGATCCCATCACAAGTATAGAGATCCCACCACAAGTGCAGAGATCCTGTCACAAGTGCAGAGATCCCACCATGAGTGCAGAGATCCCATCACAAGTGCAGAGATCCCACCATGAGTACAGAGATCCTATCACAAGTGCAGGGATCCCACCATGAGTGCAGAGATCCCATCAAAAGTAGAGAGATCTCACTATGAGTGCAGAGATCCCACAACAAGTGCAGTGATCCCACCATGAGTGCAGAGATCCCATCACAAATGCAAAGATCCCACCATGAATGCAGAGATCCCATCACAAGTGCAGAGATCCCATCACAAGTGCAGAGATCCCACCACAAGTACAAAGATCCTATCACAAGTAGAGAGATCCCACTATGAGTGCAGAGATACCACCACAAGTGCAGAGATCCCACCATGAATGCACAGATCCCACCATGAGTGCAGAGATCCCATCACAAGTGCAAGGATCCCATCACAAGTGCAGAGATCCCACCACAAGTACAAAGATCCTATCACAAGTAGAGAGATCCCACTATGAGTGCAGAGATCCTATCTCAAGTGCAGAGATCCCACCATGAGTGCAGAGATCCCATCACATGTGCAGAGATCCCATCATAAGTGCAGAGATCCCACCACACGTGCAGAGATCCCACCATCAATGCAGAGATCCTATCACAAGTGAAGAGATCCCACCACAAGTGCAAAGATCCCAGCATCAGTGCAGAGATCTCACCACACATGCAGAGATCCCACCATGAATGCAGAGATCCTATCACAAGTGCAGAGATCCCATCACAAGTGCAAAGATCCCATCATAAGTGCAGAGATCCCATCACAAGTGCAAAGATCCCACCGTAAGTGCATAGATCCCATCACAAGTGCAGAGATCCCACCGTGAGTATAGAGATCCCATCACATGTGCAGAGATCCCACCACAAGTGCAGAGATCCCACCACAAGTGAAGAGATCCCACTATGAGTGCAGAGATCCCACCACAAGTGCAGAGATCCCACCATGAATGCATAGATCCCACCACATGTGCAGAGATCCCATCACAGGTGCAGAGATCCCACCACAAGTGCAGAGATCCCACCATGAATGCAAAGATCCCAACACCAGTGCAGAGATCCCATCACAAGTGCAGAGATCCCACCACAAGTACAGAGATCCCATCACAAGTGCAGAGATCCTACCATGAGTGCAGAGATCCCACCACAAGTGCAGAGATCCCATCACAAGTGCGGAGATCCCTCCATAGGACCAGAGATCCCATCACAAGTGCAGAGATCCCACCATAAGCAGAGAGATCCCACTATGAGAGCAGAAATCCCACCACAAGTGCAGAGATCCCACCATGAGTGCAGAGATCCCACTATGAGTACAGAGATCCCACCATGAGTACAGAGATCCCACCACAAGTACAGAGATCCCATCATAAGTAGAGAGATCCCACTATGAGTACACAGATCCCAACATGAGTGCAGATATCCCATCACATGTGCAAAGATCCCACCACAAATGTATAGATCACATCACAAGTAGAGAGATCCCACTATGAGTATAGAGATCCCACCATAAGTGCAGAGAACTCACCATAAGTGCAGAGATCCCACCACAAGTGCAGAGATCCCATCACAAGTAGAGAGATTCCACTATGAGTACACACATCCCACCATGGGTGCAGAGATCCCATCATGAGTGCAGAGATCCCATCACAAGTGCAGGGATCCCACCATGAGTGCAGAGATCCCATCAAAAGTAGAGAGATCTCACTATGAGTGCAGAGATCCCAACACAAGTGCAGTGATCCCACCATGAGTGCAGAGATCCCATCACAAAAGCAGAGATCCCATCACAAGTATAGAGATCCCACCACAAGTGCAGACATCCTGTCACAAGTGCAGAGATCCCACCATGAGTGCAGAGATCCCATCACAAGTGCAGAGATCCCACCATGAGTACGGAGATCCTATCACAAGTGCAGGGATCCCACCATGAGTGCAGAGATCCCATCAAAAGTAGAGAGATCTCACTATGAGTGCAGAGATCCCACAACAAGTGCAGTGATCCCACCATGAGTGCAGAGATCCCATCACAAATGCAGAGATCCCACCATGAATGCAGAGATCCCATCACAAGTGCAGAGATCCCATCACAAGTGCAGAGATCCCACCACAAGTACAAAGATCCCATCACAAGTAGAGAGATCCCACTATGAGTGCAGAGATACCACCACAAGTGCAGAGATCCCACCATTGCACAGATCCCACCATGAGTGCAGAGATCCCATCACAAGTGCAAGGATCCCACCATAAGTGCAGAGATCCCATCACAAGTAGAGAGATCCCACTATGAGTGCAGAGATCCTATCCCAAGTGCAGAGATCCCACCATGAGTGCAGAGATCCCATCACATGTGCAGAGATCCCATCATAAGTGCAGAGATCCCACCACATGTGCAGAGATCCCACCATCAATGCAGAGATCCTATCACAAGTGAAGAGATCCCACCACAAGTGCAAAGATCCCAGCATCAGTGCAGAGATCTCACCACACATGCAGAGATCCCACCATGAATGCAGAGATCCCACCACAAGTATAGAGATCCCATCATAAGTAGAGAGATCCCACTATGAGTACACAGATCCCAGCATGAGTGCAGATATCCCATCACATGTACAGAGATCCCACCACAAATGTAGAGATCTCATCACAAGTAGAGAGATCCCACCACTATGAGTATAGAGATCCCACCATAAGTGCAGAGATCCCACCACAAGTGCAGAGATCCCATCACAAGTAGAGAGATTCCACTATGAGTACACAGATCCCACCATGAGTGCAGAGATCCCATCATGAGTGCAGAGATCCCATCACAAGTGCAGGGATCCCACCATGAGTGCAGAGATCCCATCAAAAGTAGAGAGATCTCACTATGAGTGCAGAGATCCCACCACAAGTGCAGGGATCCCACCATGAGTGCAGAGATCCCATCACAAAAGCAGAGATCCCATCACAAGTATAGAGATCCCATCACAAGTGCAGAGATCCCGTCACAAGTGCAGAGATCCCACCATGAGTGCAGAGATCCCACCACAAGTACAGAGATCCCATCACAAGTGCAGAGATTCTACCATGAGTGCAGAGATCCCACCACAAGTGCAGAGATCCCATCACAAGTGCGGAGATCCCTCCATAGGAGCAGAGATCCCATCACAAGTGCAGAGATCCCACCATAAGTAGAGAGATCCCACTATGAGAGCAGAAATCCCACCACAAGTGCAGAGATCCCACCATGAGTGCAGAGATCCCACCATGAGTACAGAGATCCCACTATGAGTACAGAGATCCCACCATGAGTACAGAGATCCCACCACAAGTACAGAGATCCCATCATAAGTAGAGAGATCCCACTATGAGTACACAGATCCCAACATGAGTTCAGATATCCCATCACAAGTGCAGAGATCCCACCACAAATGTAGAGATCTCATCACAAGTAGAGAGATCCCACTATGAGTGCAGAGATCCTACCACACGTGCAGAGATCCCACCATCAATGCAGAGATCCTATCACAAGTGAAGAGATCCCACCACAAGTGCAAAGATCCCAGCATCAGTGCAGAGTTCTCAACACACATGCAGAGTTCCCACCATGAATGCAGAGATCCCATCACAAGTGCAGAGATCCCATCACAAGTGCAGAGATCCCACCACAAGTACAAAGATCCCATCACAAGTAGAGAGATCCCACTATGAGTGCAGAGATACCACCACAAGTGCAGAGATCCCACAATGAATGCACAGATCCCACCATGAGTGCAGAGATCCCATCACAAGTGCAAGGATCCCACCATAAGTGCAGAGATCCCATCACAAGTAGAGAGATCCCACTATGAGTGCAGAGATCCCACCACAAGTGCAGAGATCCCATCATGAGTACAGAGATCCTATCTCAAGTGCAGAGATCCCACCATGAGTGCAGAGATTCCATCACATGTGCAGAGATCCCATCATAAGTGCAGAGATCCCACCACACATGCAGAGATCCCACCATCAATGCAGAGATTCTATCACAAGTGAAGAGATCCCACCACTAGTGCAAAGATCCCAGCATCAGTGCAGAGATCTCACCACACATGCAGAGATCCCACCATGAATGCAAAGATCCCATCACAAGTGCGGAGATCCCTCCATAGGAGCAGAGATCCTATCACAAGTGCAGAGATCCCACCATAAGTAGAGAGATCCCACTATGAGAGCAGAAATCCCACCACAAGTGCAGAGATCCCACCACAAGTGCAGAGATCCCACCACAAGTGAAGAGATCCCACTATGAGTGCAGAGATCCCACCACAAGTGCAGAGATCCTACCATGAATGCATAGATCCCACCACATGTGCAAAGATCCCATCACAAGTGCAGAGATCCCACCACAAGCGCAGAGATCCCACCATGAATGCAAAGATCCCAACACCAGTGCAGAGATCCCATCACAAGTGCAGAGATCCTACCATGAGTGCAGAGATCCCACCACAAGTGCAGAGATCCCATCACAAGTGCGGAGATCCCTCCATAGGAGCAGAGATCCTATCACAAGTGCAGAGATCCCACCATAAGTAGAGAGATCCCACTATGAGAGCAGAAATCCCACCACAAGTGCAGAGATCCCACCATGAGTGCAGAGATCCCACTATGAGTACAGAGATCCCACCATGAGTACAGAGATCCCACCACAAGTACAGAGATCCCATCATAAGTAGTGAGATCCCACTATGAGTGCAGAGATCCCACCATGAGTGCAGATACACCATCACAAGTACAAAGATCCCACCATGAGTGCAGAGATCCCACCATAAGTGCAGAGATCCTACCACAAGTGCAGAGATCCCATCACGAGTACAGAGATCCCACCATGAGTGCAAAGATTCCCATCACAAGTGCAGAGATCCCACCATGAGTGCAGGGATCCCATCACAAGTGCAGAAATCCCACCATGAGTGCAGAGATCCGATCACAAGTGTAGAGATCCCACCATGAGTGCAGAGATCCCATCAAAAGTAGAGAGATCTCACTATGAGTGCAGAGATCCCACCACAAGTGCAGTGATCCCACCATGAGTGCAGTGATCCCATCACAAATGCAGAGATCCCACCATGAATGCAGAGATCCCATCACAAGTGCAGAGATCCCATCACAAGTGCAGAGATCCCTCCACAAGTACAAAGATCCCATCATAAGTAGAGAGATCCCACTATGAGTGCAGGGATACCACCACAAGTACAGAGATCCCACCATGAATGCACAGATCCCACCATGAGTGCAGAGATCCCATCACAAGTGCAAGGATCCCACCATAAGTGCAGAGATCCCATCACAAGTAGAGAGATCCCACTATGAGTGCAGAGATCCCACCACAAGTGCAGAGATCCCATCATGATTACAGAGATCCTATCTCAAGTGCAGAGATCCCACCATGAGTGCAGAGATCCCATCACATGTGCAGAGATCCCATCATAAGTGCAGAGATCCCACCACACGTGCAGAGATCCCACCATCAATGCAGAGATCCTATCACAAGTGAAGAGATCCCACCACAAGTGCAAAGATCCCAGCATCAGTGCAGAGATCTCACCACACATGCAGAGATCCCACCATGAATGCAGAGATCTTATCACAAGTGCAGAGATCCCATCACAAGTGCAAAGATCCCACCATAAGTGCAGAGATCCCATCACAAGTGCAAAGATCCCACCATAAGTGCATAGATCCCATCACAAGAGCAGAGATCCCACCATGAGTATAGAGATCCCACCACATGTGCAGAGATCCCACCACAAGTGCAGAGATCCCACCACAAGTGAAGAGATCCCACTATGAGTGCAGAGATCCCACCACAAGTGCAGAGATCCTACCATGAATGCATAGATCCCACCACATGTGCAAAGATCCCATCACAAGTGTAGAGATCCCACCACAAGTGCAGAGATCCCACCATGAATGCAGAGATCCCAACACCAGTGCAGAGATCCCATCACAAGTGCAGAGATCCCACCACAAGTATAGAGATCCCATCACAAGTGCAGAGATCCTACCATGAGTGCAGAGATCCCACCACAAGTGCAGAGATCCCATCACAAGTGCGGAGATCCCTCCATAGGAGCAGAGATCCTATCACAAGTGCAGAGATCCCACCATAAGTAGAGAGATCCCACTATGAGTGCAGAAATCCCACCACAAGTGCAGAGATCCCATCATAAGTGCAGAGATCCCACTATGAGTACAGAGATCCCACCATGAGTACAGAGATCCCACCACAAGTACAGAGATCCCATCATAAGTAGAGAGATCCCACTATGAGTACACAGATCCCAACATGAGTGCAGATATCCCATCACAAGTGCAGAGATCCCACCACAAATGTAGAGATCTCATCACAAGTAGAGAGATCCCACTATGAGTGCAGAGATCCCACCACACATGCAGAGATCCCACCATCAATGCAGAGATCCTATCACAAGTGAAGAGATCCCACCACAAGTGCAAAGATCCCAGCATCAGTGCAGAGTTCTCACCACACATGCAGAGATCCCACCATGAATGCAGAGATCCCATCACAAGTGCAGAGATCCCATCACAAGTGCAGAGATCCCACCACAAGTACAAAGATCCCATCACAAGTAGAGAGATCCCACTATGAGTGCAGAGATACCACCACAAGTGCAGAGATCCCACCATGAATGCACACAACCCACCATGAGTGCAAAGATCCCATCACAAGTGCAAGGATCCCACCATAAGTGCAGAGATCCCATCACAAGTAGAGAGATCTCACTATGAGTGCAGAGATCCCACCACAAGTGCAGAGATCCCATCATGAGTACAGAGATCCTATCTCAAGTGCAGAGATCCCACCATGAGTGCAGAGATTCCATCACATGTGCAGAGATCCCATCATAAGTGCAGAGATCCCACCACACATGCAGAGATCCCACCATCAATGCAGAGATCCTATCACAAGTGAAGAGATCCCACCACTAGTGCAAAGATCCCAGCATCAGTGCAGAGATCTCACCACACATGCAGAGATCCCACCATGAATGCAGAGATCCCATCACAAGTGCGGAGATCCCTCCATAGGAGCAGAGATCCTATCACAAGTGCAGAGATCCCACCATAAGTAGAGAGATCCCACTATGAGAGCAGAAATCCCACCACAAGTGCAGAGATCCCACCACAAGTGCAGAGATCCCACCACAAGTGAAGAGATCCCACTATGAGTGCAGAGATCCCACCACAAGTGCAGAGATCCCATCATGAGTACAGAGATCCTATCTCAAGTGCAGAGATCCCACCATGAGTGCAGAGATTCCATCACATGTGCAGAGATCCCATCATAAGTGCAGAGATCCCACCATACATGCAGAGATCCCACCATCAATGCAGAGATCCTATCACAAGTGAAGAGATCCCACCACAAGTGCAAAGATCCCAGAATCAGTGCAGAGATCTCACCACATATGCAGAGATCCCACCATGAATGCAGACATCCTATCACAAGTACAGAGATCCCATCACAAGTACAAAGATCCCACCATACTTGCAGAGATCCCATCACAAGTGCAAAGATCCCACCGTAAGTGCATAGATCCCATCACAAGTGCAGAGATCCCACCATGAGTATAGAGATCCCATCACATGTGCAGAGATTCCACCACAAGTGCAGAGATCCCACTACAAGTGAAGAGATCCCACTATGAGTGCAGAGATCCCATCACAAGTGCATAGATCCCACCATGAATGCATAGATCCCACCACATGTGCAGAGATCCCATTACAAGTGCAGAGATCCCACCACAAGTGCAGAGATCCCACCATGAATGCAAAGATCCCAACACCAGTGCAGAGATCCCATCACAAGTGCAGAGATCCCACCACAAGTACAGAGATCCCATCACAAGTGCAGAGATCCTACCATGAGTGCAGAGATCCCATCACAAGTGCAGAGATCCCACAATAAGTAGAGAGATCCCACTATGAGAGCAGAAATCCCACCACAAGTGCAGAGCTCCCACCATGAGTGCAGAGATCCCACTATGAGTACAGAGATCCCACCATGAGTACAGAGATCCCACCACAAGTACAGAGATCCCATCATAAGTAGAGAGATCCCACTATGAGTACACAGATCCCAATATGAGTGCAGATATCCCATCACATGTGCAGAGATCCCACCACAAATGTAGAGATATCATCACAAGTAGAGAGATCCCACTATGAGTATAGAGATCCCACCATAAGTGCAGAGAACCCACCATAAGTGCAGAGATCCCACCACAAGTGCAGAGATCCCATCACAAGTAGAGAGATTCCACTATGAGTACACAGATCCCACCATGAGTGCAGAGATCCCATCATGAGTGCAGAGATCCCATCACAAGTGCAGGGATCCCACCATGAGTGCAGAGATCCCATCAAAAGTAGAGAGATCTCACTATGAGTGCAGAGATCCCACCACAAGTGCAGTGATCCCACCATGAGTGCAGAGATCCCATCACAAAAGCAGAGACCCCATCACAAGTATAGAGATCCCACCACAAGTGCAGAGATCCCGTCACAAGTGCAGAGATCCCACCATGAGTGCAGAGATCCCATCACAAGTGCAGAGATCCCACCATGAGTACGGAGATCCTATCACAAGTGCAGGGATCCCACCATGAGTGCAGAGATCCCATCAAAAGTAGAGAGATCTCACTATGAGTGCAGAGATCCCACAACAAGTGCAGTGATCCCACCATGAGTGCAGAGATCCCATCACAAATGCAGAGATCCCACCATGAATGCAGAGATCCCATCACAAGTGCAGAGATCCCATCACAAGTGCAGAGATCCCACCACAAGTACAAAGATCCCATCACAAGTAGAGAGATCCCACTATGAGTGCAGAGATACCACCACAAGTGCAGAGATCCCACCATGAATGCACAGATCCCACCATGAGTGCAGAGATCCCATCACAAGTGCAAGGATCCCACCATAAGTGCAGAGATCCCATCACAAGTAGAGAGATCCCACTATGAGTGCAGATATCCTATCTCAAGTGCAGAGATCCCACCATGAGTGCAGAGATCCCATCACATGTGCAGAGATCCCATCACATGTGCAGAGATCCCATCATAAGTGCAGAAATCCCACCACACATGCAGAGATCCCACCATCAATGCAGAGATCCTATCACAAGTGAAGAGATCCCACCACAAGTGAAGAGATCCCACCACAAGTGCAAAGATCATAGCATCAGTGCAAAGATCTCACCACACATGTAGAGATCCCACCAGGAATGCAGAGATCCTATCACAAGTGCAGAGATCCCATCACAAGTACAAAGATCCCACCATAAGTGCAGAGATCCCATCACAAGTGCAAAGATCCCAACATAAGTGCATAGATCCCATCACAAGTGCAGAGATCCCACCATGAGTATAGAGATCCCACCATATGTGCAGAGATCCCACCACAAGTGCAGAGATCCCACCACAAGTGAAGAGATCCCACTATGAGTGCAGAGATCCCACCACAAGTGCAGAGATCCCACCATGAGTGCATAGATCCCACCACATGTGCAGAGATCCTATCTCAAGTGCAGAGATCCCACCATGAGTGCAGAGATTCCATCACATGTGCAGAGATCCCATCATAAGTGCAGAGATCCCACCACACATGCAGAGATCCCACCATCAATGCAGAGATCCTATCACAAGTGAAGAGATCCCACCACTAGTGCAAAGATCCCAGCATCAGTGCAGAGATCTCACCACACATGCAGAGATCCCACCATGAATGCAGAGATCCCATCACAAGTGCGGAGATCCCTCCATAGGAGCAGAGATCCTATCACAAGTGCAGAGATCCCACCATAAGTAGAGAGATCCCACTATGAGAGCAGAAATCCCACCACAAGTGCAGAGATCCCACCACAAGTGCAGAGATCCCACCACAAGTGAAGAGATCCCACTGTGAGTGCAGAGATCCCACCACAAGTGCAGAGATCCCATCATGAGTACAGAGATCCTATCTCAAGTGCAGAGATCCCACCATGAGTGCAGAGATTCCATCACATGTGCAGAGATCCCATCATAAGTGCAGAGATCCCACCATACATGCAGAGATCCCACCATCAATGCAGAGATCCTATCACAAGTGAAGAGATCCCACCACAAGTGCAAAGATCCCAGAATCAGTGCAGAGATCTCACCACATATGCAGAGATCCCACCATGAATGCAGACATCCTATCACAAGTACAGAGATCCCATCACAAGTACAAAGATCCCACCATACTTGCAGAGATCCCATCACAAGTGCAAAGATCCCACCGTAAGTGCATAGATCCCATCACAAGTGCAGAGATCCCACCATGAGTATAGAGATCCCATCACATGTGCAGAGATCCCACCACAAGTGCAGAGATCCCACTACAAGTGAAGAGATCCCACTATGAGTGCAGAGATCCCATCACAAGTGCAAAGATCCCACCGTAAGTGCATAGATCCCATCACAAGTGCAGAGATCCCACCATGAGTATAGAGATCCCATCACATGTGCAGAGATCCCACCACAAGTGCAGAGATCCCACTACAAGTGTAGAGATCCCACTATGAGTGCAGAGATCCCATCACAAGTGCAGAGATCCCACCATGAATGCATAGATCCCACCACATGTGCAGAGATCCCATCACAAGTGCAGAGATCCCACCACAAGTGCAGAGATCCCACCATGAATGCAAAGATCCCAACACCAGTGCAGAGATCCCATCACAAGTGCAGAGATCCCACCACAAGTACAGAGATCCCATCACAAGTGCAGAGATCCTACCATGAGTGCAGAGATCCCATCACAAGTGCAGAGATCCCACAATAAGTAGAGAGATCCCACTATGAGAGCAAAAATCCCACCACAAGTGCAGAGCTCCCACCATGAGTGCAGAGATCCCACTATGAGTACAGAGATCCCACCATGAGTACAGAGATCCCACCACAAGTACAGAGATCCCATCATAAGTAGAGAGATCCCACTATGAGTACACAGATCCCAACATGAGTGCAGATATCCCATCACATGTGCAGAGATCCCACCACAAATGTAGAGATATCATCACAAGTAGAGAGATCCCACTATGAGTTAAGAGATCCCACCATAAGTGCAGAGAACCCACCATAAGTGCAGAGATCCCACCACAAGTGCAGAGATCCCATCACAAGTAGAGAGATTCCACTATGAGTACACAGATCCCACCATGAGTGCAGAGATCCCATCATGAGTGCAGAGATCCCATCACAAGTGCAGGGATCCCACCATGAGTGCAGAGATCCCATCAAAAGTAGAGAGATCTCACTATGAGTGCAGAGATCCCACCACAAGTGCAGTGATCCCACCATGAGTGCAGAGATCCCATCACAAAAGCAGAGACCCCATCACAAGTATAGAGATCCCACCACAAGTGCAGAGATCCCGTCACAAGTGCAGAGATCCCACCATGAGTGCAGAGATCCCATCACAAGTGCAGAGATCCCACCATGAGTACGGAGATCCTATCACAAGTGCAGGGATCCCACCATGAGTGCAGAGATCCCATCAAAAGTAGAGAGATCTCACTATGAGTGCAGAGATCCCACAACAAGTGCAGTGATCCCACCATGAGTGCAGAGATCCCATCACAAATGCAGAGATCCCACCATGAATGCAGAGATCCCATCACAAGTGCAGAGATCCCATCACAAGTGCAGAGATCCCACCACAAGTACAAAGATCCCATCACAAGTAGAGAGATCCCACTATGAGTGCAGAGATACCACCACAAGTGCAGAGATCCCACCATGAATGCAAAGATCCCACCATGAGTGCAGAGATCCCATCACAAGTGCAAGGATCCCACCATAAGTGCAGAGATCCCATCACAAGTAGAGAGATCCCACTATGAGTGCAGATATCCTATCTCAAGTGCAGAGATCCCACCATGAGTGCAGAGATCCCATCACATGTGCAGAGATCCCATCACATGTGCAGAGATCCCATCATAAGTGCAGAAATCCCACCACACATGCAGAGATCCCACCATCAATGCAGAGATCCTATCACAAGTGAAGAGATCCCACCACAAGTGAAGAGATCCCACCACAAGTGCAAAGATCATAGCATCAGTGCAAAGATCTCACCACACATGTAGAGATCCCACCATGAATGCAGAGATCCTATCACAAGTGCAGAGATCCCATCACAAGTACAAAGATCCCACCATAAGTGCAGAGATCTCATCACAAGTGCAAAGATCCCAACATAAGTGCATAGATCCCATCACAAGTGCAGAGATCCCACCATGAGTATAGAGATCCCACCATATGTGCAGAGATCCCACCACAAGTGCAGAGATCCCACCACAAGTGAAGAGATCCCACTATGAGTGCAGAGATCCCACCACAAGTGCAGAGATCCCACCATGAGTGCATAGATCCCACCACATGTGCAGAGATCCCATCACAAGTGCAGAGATCCCACCACAAGTGCAGAGATCCCACCATGAATGCAAAGATGCCAACACCAGTGCATAGATCCCATCACAAGTGCAGAGATCCCACCACAAGTACAGAGATCCCATCACAAGTGCAGAGATCCTACCATGAGTGCAGAGATCCCATCACAAGTGCAGAGATCCCACCACAAGTGCAGATATCCCATCACAAGTAGTGAGATCCCACTATGAGTGCAGAGATCCCACCATGAGTGCAGATACACCATCATAAGTACAAAGATCCCACCATGAGTACAGAGATCCTACTACAAGTGCAGAGATCCCATCACGAGTGCAGATATCCCACCATGAGTGCAGAGATCCTATCACAAGTGCAGAGATCCCACCACAAGTGCAGAGATCCCATCACAAGTGCGGAGATCCCTTCATAGGAGCAGAGATCCCATCACAAGTGCAGAGATCCCACCATAAGTAGAGAGATCTCACTATGAGAGCAGAAATCCCACCACAAGTGCAGAGATCCCACCATGAGTGCAGAGATCCCACTATGAGTACAGAGATCCCACCATGAGTACAGAGATCCCACCACAAGTACAGAGATCCCATCATAAGTAGAGAGATCCCACTATGAGTACACAGATCCCAACATGAGTGCAGATATCCCATCACAAGTGCAGAGATCCCACCACAAATGTAGAGATCTCATCATAAGTAGAGAAATCCCACTATGAGTATAGAGATCCCACCATAAGTGCAGAGAACCCACCATAAGTGCAGAGATCCCGCCACAAGTGCAGAGATCCCATCACAAGTAGAGAGATTCCACTATGAGTACACAGATCCCACCATGAGTGCAGAGATCCCACCACGAGTGCAGAGATCCCATCACAAGTGCAGAGATCCCATCACAAGTGTAGAGATCCCACCATGAGTGCAGGGATCCCATCACAAGTGCAGAGATCCCACCATGAGTGCAGAGATCCCATCACAAGTAGAAAGAGCCCACCATAAGTGCAGAGATCCCATCACAAGTGCAGAGATCCCACCATGAATGCAGAGATCCCATCACAAGTGCAGAGATCCCATCACAAGTGCAGAGATCCCACCACAAGTACAAAGATCCCATCACAAGTAGAGAGATCCCACTATGAGTGCAGAGATACCACCACAAGTGCAGAGATCCCACCATGAATGCACAGATCCCACCATGAGTGCAGAGATCCCATCACAAGTGCAGGGATCCCACCATGAGTGCAGAGATTCCATCAAAAGTAGAGAGATCTCACTATGAGTGCAGAGATCCCACCACAAGTGCAGTGATCCCACCATGAGTGCAGAGATCCCATCACAAAAGCAGAGATCCCATCACAAGTATAGAGATCCCACCACAAGTGCAGAGATCCCATCACAAGTGCAGAGATCCCACCATGAGTGCAGAGATCCCATCACAAGTGCAGAGATCCCATAATGAGTATGGGGATCCTATCACAAGTACAGGGATCCCACCATGAGTGCAGAGATCCCATCAAAAGTAGAGATATCTCACTATGACTGTAGAGATCCTACCACAAGTACAGTGATCCCACCATGAGTGCAGAGATCCCATCACAAATGCAGAGATCCCACCATGAATGCAGATATCCCATCACAAGTGCAGATATCCCATCACAAGTGCAGAGATCCCACCACAAGTACAAAGATCCCATCACAAGTAGAGAGATCCCACTATGAGTGCAGAGATACCACCACAAGTGCAGAGATCCCACCATGAATGCACAGATCCTACCATGAGTGCAGAGATCCCATCACAAGTGCAAGGATCCCACCATAAGTGCAGAGATCCCATCACAAGTAGAGAGATCCCACTATGAGTGCAGAGATCCCACCACAAGTGCAGAGATCCCACCATGAGTGCAAAGATCCCATCACAAGTGCGGAGATCCCATCATAAGTAGAGAGATCCCACTATGAGTACACAGATCCCAACATGAGTGCAGATATCCCATCACAAGTGCAGAGATCCCACCACAAATGTAGAGATCTCATCACAAGTAGAGAGATCCCACTATGAGTATAGAGATCCCACTATAAGTGCAAATAACCCACCATAAGTGCAGATATCCCACCACAAGTGCAGAGATCCCATCACGAGTGCAGAGATCCCACCTCAAGTGCAGAGATCCCACCATGAGTGCAGGGATCCCATCACAAGTGCAGGGATCCCACCATGAGTGCAGAGATCCCATCAAAAGTAGAGAGATCTCACTATGAGTGCAGAGATCCCACCACAAGTGCAGTGATCCCACCATGAGTGCAGAGATCCCATCACAAAAGCAGAGATCCCATCACAAGTATAGAGATCCCACCACAAGTGCAGAGATCCCATCACAAGTGCAGAGATCCCACCATGAGTGCAGAGATCCCATCATAAGTGCAGAGATCCCACCATGAGTATGGAGATCCTATCACAAGTGCAGGAATCCCACCATGAGTGCAGAGATCCCATCAAAAGTAGAGAGATCTCACTATGAGTGCAGAGATCCCACCACAAGTGCAGTGATCCCACCATGAGTGCAGAGATCCCATCACAAATGCAGAGATCCCACCATGAATGCAGATATCCCATCACAAGTGCAGAGATCCCATCACAAGTGCAGAGATCCCACCGCAAGTACAAAGATCCCATCACAAGTAGAGAGATCCCACTATGAGTGCAGAGATACCACCACAAGTGCAGAGATCCCACCATGAATGCACAGATCCCACCATGAGTGCAGAGATCCCGTCACAAGTGCAATGATCCCACCATAAGTGCAGAGATCCCATCACAAGTAGAGAGATCCCACTATGAGTGCAGAGATCCCACCACAAGTGCAAAGATCCCATCATGAGTACAGAGATCCTATCTCAAGTGCAGAGATCCCACCATGAGTGCAGAGATCCCATCACATGTGCAGAGATCCCATCATAAGTGCAGAGATCCCACCACACATGCAGAGATCCCACCATCAATGCAGAGATCCTATCACAAGTGAAGAGATCCTACCACAAGTGCAAAGATCCCAGCATCAGTCCAGAGTTCTCACCACACATGCAGAGATCCCACCATGAATGCAGAGATCCTATCACAAGTGCAGAGATCCCATCCCAAGTGCAAAGATCCCACCATAAGTGCAGAGATCTCATCACAAGTGCAAAGATCCCACCATAATGCATAGATCCCATCACAAGTGCAGAGATCCCACCATGAGTATAGAGATCCCACCACATGTGCAGAGATCCCACCACAAGTGCAGAGATCCCACCACAAGTGAAGAGATCCCACTATGAGGACAGAGATCCCACGACAAGTGCAGAGATCCCACCATGAGTGCATAGATCCCACCACATGTGCAGAGATCCCATCACAAGTGTAGAGATCCCACCACAAGTGCAGAGATCCCACCATGAATGCAAAGATCCCAACACCAGTGCAGAGATCCCATCACAAGTGCAGAGATCCCACCACAAGTAAAGAGATCCCATCACAAGTACAGAGATCCTACCATGAGTGCAGAGATCCCATCATAAGTGCAGAGATCCCACCACAAGTGCAGATATCCCATCACAAGTAGTGAGATCCCACTATGAGTGCAGAGATCCCACCATGAGTGCAGATACACCATCACAAGTACAAAGATCCCACCATGAGTGCAGAGATCCTACCACAAGTGCAGAGATCCCATCACGAGTGCAGAGATCCCACCATGAGTGCAAAGATTCCCATCACAAGTGCAGAGATCCCACCATGAGTGCAGGGATCCCATCACAAGTGCAGAAATCCCACCATGAGTGCAGAGATCCCATCACAAGTGCAGAGATCCCACCATGAGTGCAGAGATTCCATCAAAAGTAGAGAGATCTCACTATGAGTGCAGAGATCCCACCACAAGTGCAGTGATCCCACCATGAGTGCAGTGATCCCATCACAAATGCAGAGATCCCACCATGAATGCAGAGATCCCATCACAAGTGCAGAGATCCCATCACAAGTGCAGAGATCCCACCACAAGTACAAAGATCCCATCATAAGTAGAGAGATCCCACTATGAGTGCAGAGATACCACCACAAGTGCAGAGATCCCACCATGAATGCACAGATCCCACCATGAGTGCAGAGATCCCATCACAAGTGCAAGGATCCCACCATAAGTGCAGAGATCCCATCACAAGTAGAGAGATCCCACTATGAGTGCAGAGATCCCACCACAAGTGCAGAGATCCCATCATGAGTACAGAGATCCTATCTCAAGTGCAGAGATCCCACCATGAATGCAGAGATCCCATCACATGTGCAGAGATCCCATCATAAGTGCAGAGATCCCACCACACGTGCAGAGATCCCACCATCAATGCAGAGATCCTATCACAAGTGAAGAGATCCCACCACAAGTGCAAAGATCCCAGCATCAGTGCAGAGATCTCACCACACATGCAGAGATCCCACCATGAATGCATAGATCCTATCACAAGTGCAGAGATCCCATCACAAGTGCAAAGATCCTACCATAAGTGCAGAGATCCCATCACAAGTGCAAAGATCCCACCGTAAGTGCATAGATCCCATCACAAGTGCAGAGATCCCACCATGAGTATAGAGATCCCACCACATGTGCAGAGATCCCACCACAAGTGCAGAGATCCCACCACATGTGAAGAGATCCCACTATGAGTGCAGAGATCCCACCACAAGTGCAGAGATCCTACCATGAATGCATAGATCCCACCACATGTGCAAAGATCCCATCACAAGTGCAGAGATCCCACCACAAGCGCAGAGATCCCACCATGAATGCAAAGATCCCAACACCAGTGCAGAGATCCCATCACAAGTGCAGAGATCCCACCACACGTACAGAGATCCCATCACAAGTGCAGAGATCCTACCATGAGTGCAGAGATCCCACCACAAGTGCAGAGATCCCATCACAAGTGCGGAGATCCCTCCATAGGAGCAGAGATCCTATCACAAGTGCAGAGATCCCACCATAAGTAGAGAGATCCCACTATGAGAGCAGAAATCCCACCACAAGTGCAGAGATCCCACCATGAGTGCAGAGATCCCACTATGAGTACAGAGATCCCACCATGAGTACAGAGATCACACCACAAGTACAGAGATCCCATCATAAGTAGAGAGATCCCACTATGAGTACACAGATCCCAACATGAGTGCAGATATCCCATCACAAGTGCAGAGATCCCACCACAAATGTAGAGATCTCATCACAAGTAGAGAGATCCCACTATGAGTGCAGAGATCCCACCACACGTGCAGAGATCCCACCATCAATGCAGAGATCCTATCACAAGTGAAGAGATCCCACCACAAGTGCAAAGATCCCAGCATCAGTGCAGAGATCTCACCACACATGCAGAGATCCCACCATGAATGCAGAGATCCCATCACAAGTGCAGAGATCCCATCACAAGTGCAGAGATCCCACCACAAGTACAAAGATCCCATCACAAGTAGAGAGATCCCACTATGAGTGCAGAGATACCACCACAAGTGCAGAGATCCCACCATGAATGCACAGATCCCACCATGAGTGCAGAGATCCCATCACAAGTGCAAGGATCCCACCATAAGTGCAGAGATCCCATCACAAGTAGAGAGATCCCACTATGAGTGCAAAGATCCCACCACAAGTGCAGAGATCCCATCATGAGTACAGAGATCCTATCTCAAGTACAGAGATCCCACCATGAGTGCAGAGATTCCATCACATGTGCAGATATCCCATCATAAGTGCAGAGATCCCACCACACATGCAGAGATCCCACCATCAATGCAGAGATCCTATCACAAGTGAAGAGATCCCACCACTAGTGCAAAGATCCCAGCATCAGTGCAGAGATCTCACCACACATGCAGAGATCCCACCATGAATGCAGAGATCCTATCACAAGTACAGAGATCCCATCACAAGTGCAAAGATCCCACCATACTTGCAGAGATCCCATCACAAGTGCAAAGATCCCACCGTAAGTGCATAGATCCCATCACAAGTGCAGAGATCCCACCATGAGTATAGAGATCCCATCACATATGCAGAGATCCCACCACAAGTGCAGAGATCCCACTACAAGTGAAGAGATCCCACTATGAGTGCAGAGATCCCACCACAAGTGCAGAGATCCCACCATAAATGCATAGATCCCACCACATGTGCAGAGATCCCATCACAAGTGCAGAGATCCCACCACAAGTGCAGAGATCCCACCATGAATGCAAAGATCCCAACACCAGTGCAGAGATCCCATCACAAGTGCAGAGATCCCACCACAAGTACAGAGATCCCATCACAAGTGCAGAGATCCTACCATGAGTGCAGAGATCCCACCACAAGTGCAGAGATCCCATCACAAGTGCGGAGATCCCTCCATAGGACCAGAGATCCCATCACAAGTGCAGAGATCCCACCATAAGTAGAGAGATCCCACTATGAGAGCAGAAATTGCCCCACAAGTGCAGAGATCCCACCATGAGTGCAGAGATCCCACTATGAGTACAGAGATCCCACCATGAGTACAGAGATCCCACCACAAGTACAGAGATCCCATCATAAGTAGAGAGATCCCACTATGAGTACACAGATCCCAGCATGAGTGCAGATATCCCATCACATGTACAGAGATCCCACCACAAATGTAGAGATCTCATCACAAATAGAGAGATCCCACCACTATGAGTATAGAGATCCCACCATAAGTGCAGAGAACCCACCATAAGTGCAGAGATCCAACCACAAGTACAGAGATCCCATCACATGTAGAGAGATTCCACTATGAGTACACAGATCCCACCATGAGTGCAGAGATCCCATCATGAGTACAGAGATCCCATCACAAGTGCAGGGATCCCACCATGAGTGCAGAGATCCCATCAAAAGTAGAGAGATCTCACTATGAGTGCAGAGATCCCACCACAAGTGCAGTGATCCCACCATGAGTGCAGAGATCCCATCACAAAAGCAGAGATCCCATCACAAGTATAGAGATCCCACCACAAGTGCAGAGATCCCGTCACAAGTGCAGAGATCCCACCATGAGTGCAGAGATCCCACCACAAGTACAGAGATCCCATCACAAGTGCAGAGATTCTACCATGAGTGCAGAGATCCCACCACAAGTGCAGAGATCCCATCACAAGTGCGGAGATCCCTCCATAGGAGCAGAGATCCCATCACAAGTGCAGAGATCCCACCATAAGTAGAGAGATCCCACTATGAGAGCAGAAATCCCACCACAAGTGCAGAGATCCCACCATGATTGCAGAGATCCCACTATGAGTACAGAGATCCCACCATGAGTACAGAGATCCCACCACAAGTACAGAGATCCCATCATAAGTAGAGAGATCCCACTATGAGTACACACATCCCAACATGAGTGCAGATATCCCATCACAAGTGCAGAGATCCCACCACAAATGTAGAGATCTCATCACAAGTAGAGAGATCCCACAATGAGTGCAGAGATCCCACCACACGTGCAGAGATCCCACCATCAATGCAGAGATCCTATCACAAGTGAAGAGATCCCACCACAAGTGCAAAGATCCCAGCATCAGTGCAGAGATCTCACCACACATACAGAGATCCCACCATGAATGCAGAGATCCCATCACAAGTGCGGAGATCCCATCACAAGTGCAGAGATCCCACCACAAGTACAAAGATCCCATCACAAGTAGAGAGATCCCACTATGAGTGCAGAGATATCACCACAAGTGCAGAGATCCCGCCATGAATGCACAGATCCCACCATGAGTGCAGAGATCCCATCACAAGTGCAAGGATCCCACCATAAGTGCAGAGATCCCATCACAAGTAGAGAGATCCCACTATGAGTGTAGAGATCCCACCACAAGTGCAGAGATCCCATCATGAGTACAGAGATCCTATCTCAAGTGCAGAGATCCCACCATGAGTGCAGAGATTCCATCACATGTGCAGAGATCCCATCATAAGTGCAGAGATCCCACCACACATGCAGAGATCCCACCATCAATGCAGAGATCCTATCACAAGTGAAGAGATCCCACCACTAGTGCAAAGATCCCAGCATCAGTGCAGAGATCTCACCACACATGCAGAGATCCCACCATGAATGCAGAGATCCTATCACAAGTACAGATATCCCATCACAAGTGCAAAGATCCCACCATACTTGCAGAGATCCCATCACAAGTGCAAAGATCCCACCGTAAGTGCATAGATCCCATCACAAGTGCAGAGATCCCACCATGAGTATAGAGATCCCATCACATGTGCAGAGATCCCACCACAAGTGCAGAGATCCCACCACAAGTGAAGAGATCCCACTATGAGTGCAGAGATCACACAACAAGTGCAGAGATCCCACCATGAATGCATAGATCCCACCACATGTGCAGAGATCCCATCACAAGTGCAGAGATCCCACCACAAGTGCAGAGATCCCACCATGAATGCAAAGATCCCAACACCAGTGCAGAGATCCCATCACAAGTGCAGAGATCCCACCACAAGTACAGAGATCCCATCACAAGTGCAGAGATCCTACCATGAGTGCAGAGATCCCACCACAAGTGCAGAGATCCCATCACAAGTGCGGAGATCCCTCCATAGGACCAGAGATCCCATCACAAGTGCAGAGATCCCACCATAAGCAGAGAGATCCCACTATGAGAGCAGAAATCCCACCACAAGTGCAGAGATCCCACCATGAGTGCAGAGATCCCACTATGAGTACAGAGATCCCACCATGAGTACAGAGATCCCACCACAAGTACAGAGATCCCATCATAAGTAGAGAGATCCCACTATGAGTACACAGATCCCAACATGAGTGCAGATATCCCATCACATGTGCAGAGATCCCACCACAAATGTACAGATCACATCACAAGTAGAGAGATCCCACTATGAGTATAGAGATCCCACCATAAGTGCAGAGAACTCACCATAAGTGCAGAGATCCCACCACAAGTGCAGAGATCCCATCACAAGTAGAGAGATCCCACTATGAGTACACAGATCCCACCATGAGTGCAGATATCCCATCATGAGTGCAGAGATCCCATCACAAGTGCAGGGATTCCACCATGAGTGCAGAGATCCCATCAAAAGTAGAGAGATCTCACTATGAGTGCAGAGATCCCACCACAAGTGCAGTGATCCCACCATGAGTGCAGAGATCCCATCACAAAAAAAGAGATCCCATCACAAGTATAGAGATCCCACCACAAGTGCAGAGATCCTGTCACAAGTGCAGAGATCCCACCATGAGTGCAGAGATCCCATCACAAGTGCAGAGATCCCACCATGAGTACAGAGATCCTATCACAAGTGCAGGGATCCCACCATGAGTGCAGAGATCCCATCAAAAGTAGAGAGATCTCACTATGAGTGCAGAGATCCCACAACAAGTGCAGTGATCCCACCATGAGTGCAGAGATCCCATCACAAATGCAGAGATCCCACCATGAATGCAGAGATCCCATCACAAGTGCAGAGATCCCATCACAAGTGCAGAGATCCCACCACAAGTACAAAGATCCTATCACAAGTAGAGAGATCCCACTATGAGTGCAGAGATACCACCACAAGTGCAGAGATCCCACCATGAATGCACAGATCCCACCATGAGTGCAGAGATCCCATCACAAGTGCAAGGATCCCATCACAAGTGCAGAGATCCCACCACAAGTACAAAGATCCTATCACAAGTAGAGAGATCCCACTATGAGTGCAGAGATCCTATCTCAAGTGCAGAGATCCCACCATGAGTGCAGAGATCCCATCACATGTGCAGAGATCCCATCATAAGTGCAGAGATCCCACCACACGTGCAGAGATCCCACCATCAATGCAGAGATCCTATCACAAGTGAAGAGATCCCACCACAAGTGCAAAGATCCCAGCATCAGTGCAGAGATCTCACCACACATGCAGAGATCCCACCATGAATGCAGAGATCCTATCACAAGTGCAGAGATCCCATCACAAGTGCAAAGATCCCACCATAAGTGCAGAGATCCCATCACAAGTGCAAAGATCCCACCGTAAGTGCATAGATCCCATCACAAGTGCAGAGATCCCACCGTGAGTATAGAGATCCCATCACATGTGCAGAGATCCCACCACAAGTGCAGAGATCCCACCACAAGTGAAGAGATCCCACTATGAGTGCAGAGATCCCACCACAAGTGCAGAGATCCCACCATGAATGCATAGATCCCACCACATGTGCAGAGATCCCATCACAGGTGCAGAGATCCCACCACAAGTGCAGAGATCCCACCATGAATGCAAAGATCCCAACACCAGTGCAGAGATCCCATCACAAGTGCAGAGATCCCACCACAAGTACAGAGATCCCATCACAAGTGCAGAGATCCTACCATGAGTGCAGAGATCCCACCACAAGTGCAGAGATCCCATCACAAGTGTGGAGATCCCTCCATAGGACCAGAGATCCCATCACAAGTGCAGAGATCCCACCATAAGCAGAGAGATCCCACTATGAGAGCAGAAATCCCACCACAAGTGCAGAGATCCCACCATGAGTGCAGAGATCCCACTATGAGTACAGAGATCCCACCATGAGTACAGAGATCCCACCACAAGTACAGAGATCCCATCATAAGTAGAGAGATCCCACTATGAGTACACAGATCCCAACATGAGTGCAGATATCCCATCACATGTGCAGAGATCCCACCACAAATGTATAGATCACATCACAAGTAGAGAGATCCCACTATGAGTATAGAGATCCCACCATAAGTGCAGAGAACTCACCATAAGTGCAGAGATCCCACCACAAGTGCAGAGATCCCATCACAAGTAGAGAGATTCCTCTATGAGTACACACATCCCACCATGAGTGCAGAGATCCCATCATGAGTGCAGAGATCCCATCACAAGTGCAGGGATCCCACCATGAGTGCAGAGATCCCATCAAAAGTAGAGAGATCTCACTATGAGTGCAGAGATCCCAACACAAGTGCAGTGATCCCACCATGAGTGCAGAGATCCCATCACAAAAGCAGAGATCCCATCACAAGTATAGAGATCCCACCACAAGTGCAGACATCCTGTCACAAGTGCAGAGATCCCACCATGAGTGCAGAGATCCCATCACAAGTGCAGAGATCCCACCATGAGTACGGAGATCCTATCACAAGTGCAGGGATCCCACCATGAGTGCAGAGATCCCATCAAAAGTAGAGAGATCTCACTATGAGTGCAGAGATCCCACAACAAGTGCAGTGATCCCACCATGAGTGCAGAGATCCCATCACAAATGCAGAGATCCCACCATGAATGCAGAGATCCCATCACAAGTGCAGAGATCCCATCACAAGTGCAGAGATCCCACCACAAGTACAAAGATCCCATCACAAGTAGAGAGATCCCACTATGAGTGCAGAGATACCACCACAAGTGCAGAGATCCCACCATTGCACAGATCCCACCATGAGTGCAGAGATCCCATCACAAGTGCAAGGATCCCACCATAAGTGCAGAGATCCCATCACAAGTAGAGAGATCCCACTATGAGTGCAGAGATCCTATCCCAAGTGCAGAGATCCCACCATGAGTGCAGAGATCCCATCACATGTGCAGAGATCCCATCATAAGTGCAGAGATCCCACCACATGTGCAGAGATCCCACCATCAATGCAGAGATCCTATCACAAGTGAAGAGATCCCACCACAAGTGCAGAGATCCCACCATAAGTGCAGAGATCCCATCACAAGTGCAGAGATACCACCACAAATGCAGAGATCCCATCACTAGTAGAGAGATCCCACTATGAGGGCAGAGATCCCACCATGAGTGCAGATACACCATCACAAGTACAAAGATCCCAACATGAGTGCCGAGATCCTACCACAAGTGCAGAGATCCCATCACAAGTGCAGATATCCCACCATGAGTGCAGAGATCCCACCACAAGTGCAGAGATCCCACCACAAGTGCAGAGATCCCATCACAAGTGCAGAGATCCCTCCATAGGAGCAGAGATCCCATCACAAGTGCAGAGATCCCACCATAAGTAGAGAGATCCCACTATGAGAGCAGAAATCCTACCACAAGTGCAGCGATTTCACCATGAGTGCAGAGATCCCACTATGAGTACAGAGATCCCACCATGAGTACAGAGATCCCACCACAAGTACAGAGATCCCATCATAAGTAGAGAGATCCCACTATGAATACACAGATCCCAACATGAGTGCATATATCCCATCACAAGTGCAGAGATCCCACCACAAATGTAGAGATCTCATCACAAGTAGAGAGATCCCACTATGAGTATAGAGATCCCACCATAAGTGCAGAGAACCCACCATGAGTGCAGAGATCCCACCACAAGTGCAGAGATCCCATCACAAGTAGAGAGATTCCACTATGAGTACACAAATCCCACCATGAGTGCAGAGATCCCATCACGAGTGCAGAGATCTAATCACAAGTGCAGAGATCCCACCACAAGTGCAGAGATTCCACCATGAGTGCAGGGATCCCATCACAAGTGCAGAGATCCCACCATGAGTGCAGAGATCCCATCACAAGTAGAAAGAGCCCACCATGAGTGCAGAGATCCCATCACAAGTGCAGAGATCCCACCATGAATGCAGAGATCCCATCACAAGTGCAGAGATCCCATCACAAGTGCAGCGATCCCACCACAAGTACAACGATCCCATCACAAGTAGAGAGATCCCACTATGAGTTCAGAGATACCACCACAAGTGCAGAGATTCTACCATGAGTGCAGAGATCCCATCACAAAAGCAGAGATCCCATCCCAAGTATAGAGATCCCACCACAAGTGCAGAGATCCCATCACAAGTGCAGAGATCCCACCATGAGTGCAGAGATCCCATCACAAGTGCAGAGATCCCACCATGAGTACGGAGATCCTATCACAAGTGCAGGGATCCCACCATGAGTGCAGAGATCCCATCAAAAGTAGAGAGATCTCACTATTAGTGCAGATATCCCACCACAAGTGCAGTGATCCCGCCATGAGTGCAGAGATCCCATCACAAATGCAGAGATCCCACCATGAGTACAGAGATCCCATCACAAGTGCAGAGATCCTACCGTGAGTGCAGAGATCCCATCACAAGTGGAGACATGTCACTATAAGTGCAGAGATCCTACCACAAGTGCAGAGATCCCACCATGAGTGCAAAGATCCCATCACAAGTGCAGAGATCCCACTGAAAGGAGAGATCCCATCACAAGTACAGAGATCCCACCATGAGAGCAAAGATCCCATCACAAGTAGAGAGATCCCACTATGAGTGCAGAGATCCCACCACAAGTGCAGAGATCCCATCACAAGTTGGGAGATCTAACTTTGAATGCAGAGATCCCACCATGAGTGCAGAGATCCTATCACAAGTGCAGAGATCACACCATGAGTGCAAAGATCCTATCACAAGTAGAGAGATCCCACCACAAGTGCAGAGATCAAATCATGAATACAGAGATCCCACCACAAGTGCAGAGATCCCTTCACAAGTGCAGAGATCCCACGAGTGCAGAGATTCCACCATGCATGCAGAGATCCTATCACAAGGGCAGGGATCCCATCATGAGAGCAGAGATCCCATCACAAGTGCAGAGATCCCACCATAAGTGCAGAGATCCCATCACAAGTGCAGGGATCCCACCACAAATGCAGAGATCCCATCACTAGTAGAGAGATCCCACTATGAGGGCAGAGATCCCACCATGAGCGCAGATACACCATCACAAGTAGACAAAGATCCCAACATGAGTGCAGAGATCCTACCACAAGTGCAGAGATCCCACCACAAGTGCAGAGATCCCATCACAAGTGCAGAAATCCCTCCATAGGCGCAGAGATCCCATCACAAGTGCAGAGATCCCACCATAAGTAGAGAGATCCCACTATGAGAGCAGAAATCCCACCACAAGTGCAGCGATCCCACCATGAGTGCAGAGATCCCACTATGAGTACAGAGATCCCACCATGAGTACAGAGATCCCACCACAAGTACAGAGATCCCATCATAAGTAGAGAGATCCCACTATGAATACACAGATCCCAACATGAGTGCAGATATCCCATCACAAGTGCAGAGATCCCACCACAAATGTAGAGATCTCATCACAAGTAGAGAGATTCCACTATGAGTACACAGATCCCACCATGAGTGCAGAGATCCCATCATGAGTGCAGAGATCCCATCACAAGTGCAGAGATCCCACCACAAGTGCAGAGATCCCACCATGAGTGCAGGGATCCTATCACAAGTGCAGAGATCCCACCATGAGTGCAGAGATCCCATCACAAGTAGAAAGAGCCCACCATGAGTGCAGAGATCCCATCACAAGTGCAGAGATCCCACCAGGAATGCAGAGATCCCATCACAAGTGCAGAGATCCCACCACAAGTACAAAGATAGCATCACAAGTAGGGAGTAACCACTATGAGTGCAGAGATATCACCACAAGTGCAGAGATCCCACCATGAATGCACAGATCCCACCATGAGTGCAGAGATCCCATCACAAGAGCAGGGATCCCACCATGAGTGCAGAGATCCTATCAAAAGTAGAGAGATCTCACTATGAGTGCAGAGATCCCACCACAAGTGCAGTGATCCCACCATGAGTGCAGAGATCCCATCACAAAAGCAGAGATCCCATCACAAGTATAGAGATCCCACCACAAGTGCAGAGATCCCATCACAAGTGCAGAGATCCCACCATGAGTGCAGAGATCCCATCACAAGTGCAGAGATCCCATCATGAGTATGGAGATCCTATCACAAGTGCAGGGATCCCACCATGAGTGCAGAGATCCCATCATGAGTACGGAGATCCTATCACAAGTGCAGGGATCCCACCATGAGTGCAGAGATCCCATCAAAAGTAGAGAGATCTCACTATGAGTGCAGAGATCCCACAACAAGTGCAGTGATCCCACCATGAGTGCAGAGATCCCATCACAAATGCAGAGATCCCACCATGAATGCAGAGATCCCATCACAAGTGCAGAGATCCCATCACAAGTGCAGAGATCCCACCACAAGTACAAAGATCCCATCACAAGTAGAGAGATCCCACTATGAGTGCAGAGATACCACCACAAGTGCAGAGATCCCACCATTGCACAGATCCCACCATGAGTGCAGAGATCCCATCACAAGTGCAAGGATCCCACCATAAGTGCAGAGATCCCATCACAAGTAGAGAGATCCCACTATGAGTGCAGAGATCCTATCCCAAGTGCAGAGATCCCACCATGAGTGCAGAGATCCCATCACATGTGCAGAGATCCCATCATAAGTGCAGAGATCCCACCACATGTGCAGAGATCCCACCATCAATGCAGAGATCCTATCACAAGTGAAGAGATCCCACCACAAGTGCAGAGATCCCACCATAAGTGCAGAGATCCCATCACAAGTGCAGAGATCCCACCACAAATGCAGAGATCCCATCACTAGTGGAGAGATACCACTATGAGGGCAGAGATCCCACCATGAGTGCAGATACACCATCACAAGTACAAAGATCCCAACATGAGTGCCGAGATCCTACCACAAGTGCAGAGATCCCATCACAAGTGCAGATATCCCACCATGAGTGCAGAGATCCCACCACAAGTGCAGAGATCCCACCACAAGTGCAGAGATCCCATCACAAGTGCAGAGATCCCTCCATAGGAGCAGAGATCCCATCACAAGTGCAGAGATCCCACCATAAGTAGAGAGATCCCACTATGAGAGCAGAAATCCTACCACAAGTGCAGCGATTTCACCATGAGTGCAGAGATCCCACTATGAGTACAGAGATCCCACCATGAGTACAGAGATCCCACCACAAGTACAGAGATCCCATCATAAGTAGAGAGATCCCACTATGAATACACAGATCCCAACATGAGTGCATATATCCCATCACAAGTGCAGAGATCCCACCACAAATGTAGAGATCTCATCACAAGTAGAGAGATCCCACTATGAGTATAGAGATCCCACCATAAGTGCAGAGAACCCACCATGAGTGCAGAGATCCCACCACAAGTGCAGAGATCCCATCACAAGTAGAGAGATTCCACTATGAGTACACAAATCCCACCATGAGTGCAGAGATCCCATCACGAGTGCAGAGATCTAATCACAAGTGCAGAGATCCCACCACAAGTGCAGAGATTCCACCATGAGTGCAGGGATCCCATCACAAGTGCAGAGATCCCACCATGAGTGCAGAGATCCCATCACAAGTAGAAAGAGCCCACCATGAGTGCAGAGATCCCATCACAAGTGCAGAGATCCCACCATGAATGCAGAGATCCCATCACAAGTGCAGAGATCCCATCACAAGTGCAGCGATCCCACCACAAGTACAACGATCCCATCACAAGTAGAGAGATCCCACTATGAGTTCAGAGATACCACCACAAGTGCAGAGATTCTACCATGAGTGCAGAGATCCCATCACAAAAGCAGAGATCCCATCCCAAGTATAGAGATCCCACCACAAGTGCAGAGATCCCATCACAAGTGCAGAGATCCCACCATGAGTGCAGAGATCCCATCACAAGTGCAGAGATCCCACCATGAGTACGGAGATCCTATCACAAGTGCAGGGATCCCACCATGAGTGCAGAGATCCCATCAAAAGTAGAGAGATCTCACTATTAGTGCAGATATCCCACCACAAGTGCAGTGATCCCGCCATGAGTGCAGAGATCCCATCACAAATGCAGAGATCCCACCATGAGTACAGAGATCCCATCACAAGTGCAGAGATCCTACCGTGAGTGCAGAGATCCCATCACAAGTGGAGACATGTCACTATAAGTGCAGAGATCCTACCACAAGTGCAGAGATCCCACCATGAGTGCAAAGATCCCATCACAAGTGCAGAGATCCCACTGAAAGGAGAGATCCCATCACAAGTACAGAGATCCCACCATGAGAGCAAAGATCCCATCACAAGTAGAGAGATCCCACTATGAGTGCAGAGATCCCACCACAAGTGCAGAGATCCCATCACAAGTTGGGAGATCTAACTTTGAATGCAGAGATCCCACCATGAGTGCAGAGATCCTATCACAAGTGCAGAGATCACACCATGAGTGCAAAGATCCTATCACAAGTAGAGAGATCCCACCACAAGTGCAGAGATCAAATCATGAATACAGAGATCCCACCACAAGTGCAGAGATCCCTTCACAAGTGCAGAGATCCCACGAGTGCAGAGATTCCACCATGCATGCAGAGATCCTATCACAAGGGCAGGGATCCCATCATGAGAGCAGAGATCCCATCACAAGTGCAGAGATCCCACCATAAGTGCAGAGATCCCATCACAAGTGCAGGGATCCCACCACAAATGCAGAGATCCCATCACTAGTAGAGAGATCCCACTATGAGGGCAGAGATCCCACCATGAGCGCAGATACACCATCACAAGTAGACAAAGATCCCAACATGAGTGCAGAGATCCTACCACAAGTGCAGAGATCCCACCACAAGTGCAGAGATCCCATCACAAGTGCAGAAATCCCTCCATAGGCGCAGAGATCCCATCACAAGTGCAGAGATCCCACCATAAGTAGAGAGATCCCACTATGAGAGCAGAAATCCCACCACAAGTGCAGCGATCCCACCATGAGTGCAGAGATCCCACTATGAGTACAGAGATCCCACCATGAGTACAGAGATCCCACCACAAGTACAGAGATCCCATCATAAGTAGAGAGATCCCACTATGAATACACAGATCCCAACATGAGTGCAGATATCCCATCACAAGTGCAGAGATCCCACCACAAATGTAGAGATCTCATCACAAGTAGAGAGATTCCACTATGAGTACACAGATCCCACCATGAGTGCAGAGATCCCATCATGAGTGCAGAGATCCCATCACAAGTGCAGAGATCCCACCACAAGTGCAGAGATCCCACCATGAGTGCAGGGATCCTATCACAAGTGCAGAGATCCCACCATGAGTGCAGAGATCCCATCACAAGTAGAAAGAGCCCACCATGAGTGCAGAGATCCCATCACAAGTGCAGAGATCCCACCAGGAATGCAGAGATCCCATCACAAGTGCAGAGATCCCACCACAAGTACAAAGATAGCATCACAAGTAGGGAGTAACCACTATGAGTGCAGAGATATCACCACAAGTGCAGAGATCCCACCATGAATGCACAGATCCCACCATGAGTGCAGAGATCCCATCACAAGAGCAGGGATCCCACCATGAGTGCAGAGATCCTATCAAAAGTAGAGAGATCTCACTATGAGTGCAGAGATCCCACCACAAGTGCAGTGATCCCACCATGAGTGCAGAGATCCCATCACAAAAGCAGAGATCCCATCACAAGTATAGAGATCCCACCACAAGTGCAGAGATCCCATCACAAGTGCAGAGATCCCACCATGAGTGCAGAGATCCCATCACAAGTGCAGAGATCCCATCATGAGTATGGAGATCCTATCACAAGTGCAGGGATCCCACCATGAGTGCAGAGATCCCATCAAAAGTAGAGAGATCTCACTATGAGTGCAGAGATCCCACCACAAGTGCAGTGATCCCACCATGAGTGCAGTGATCCCATCACAAATGCAGAGATCCCACCATGAATGCAGAGATCCCATCACAAGTGCAGAGATCCCATCACAAGTGCAGAGATCCCACCACAAGTACAAAGATCCCATCACAAGTAGAGAGATCCCACTATGAGTGCAGAGATACCACCACAAGTGCAGAGATCCCACCATGAATGCACAGATCCCACCATGAGTGCAGAGATCCCATCACAAGTGCAAGGATCCCACCATAAGTTCAGAGATCCCATCAGAAGTAGAGAGATCCCACTATGAGTGCAGAGATCCCACCACAAGTGCAGAGATCCCATCATGAGTACAGAGATCCTATCTCAAGTGCAGAGATCCCACCATGAGTGCAGAGATCCCATCACATGTGCAGAGATCCCATCATAAGTGCAGAGATCCCACCACACGTGCAGAGATCCCACCATGAATGCAGAGATCCTATCACAAGTGCAGAGATCCCATCACAAGTGCAAAGATCCCACTATAAGTGCAGAGATCCCATCACAAGTGCAAAGATCCCACTGTAAGTGCATAGATCCCATCACAAGTGCAGAGATCCCACCATGAGTATAGAGATCCCACCACATGTGCAGAGATCCCACCACAAGTGCAGAGATCCCACCACAAGTAAAGAGATCCCACTATGAGTGCAGAAATCCCACCACAAGTGCAGAGATCCCACCATGAATGCATAGATCCCACCACATGTGCAAAGATCCCATCACAAGTGCAGAGATCCCACCACAAGCGCAGAGTTCCCACCATGAATGCAAAGATCCCAACACCAGTGCAGAGATCCCATCACAAGTGCAGAGATCCCACCACAAGTACAGAGATCCCATCACAAGTGCAGAGATCCTATCATGAGTGCAGAGATCCCACCACAAGTGCAGAGATCCCATCACAAGTGCGGAGATCCCTCCATAGGAGCAGAGATCCTATCACAAGTGCAGAGATCCCACCATAAGTAGAGAGATCCCACTATGAGAGCAGAAATCCCACCACAAGTGCAGAGATCCCACCATGAGTGCAGAGATCCCACTATGAGTACAGAGATCCCACCATGAGTACAGAGATCCCACCACAAGTACAGAGATCCCATCATAAGTAGAGAGATCCCACTATGAGTACACAGATCCCAACATGAGTGCAGATATCCCATCACAAGTACAGAGATCCCACCACAAATGTAGAGATCTCATCACAAGTAGAGTGATCCCACTATGAGTGCAGAGATCCCACCACACATGCAGAGATCCCACCATCAATGCAGAGATCCTATCACAAGTGAAGAGATCCCACCACAAGTGCAAAGATCCCAGCATCAGTGCAGAGATCTCACCACACATGCAGAGATCCCACCATGAATGCAAAGATCCCATCACAAGTGCAGAGATCCCATCATAAGTGCAGAGATCCCACCACAAGTACAAAGATCCCATCACAAGTAGAGAGATCCCACTATGAGTGCAGAGATACCACCACAAGTGCAGAGATCCCACCATGAATGCACAGATCCCACCATGAGTGCAGAGATCCCATCACAAGTGCAAGGATCCCATCATAAGTGCAGAGATCCCATCACAAGTAGAGAGATCCCACTATGAGTGCAGAGATCCCACCACAAGTGCAGAGATCCCATCATGAGTACAGAGATCCTATCTCAAGTGCAGAGATCCCACCATGAGTGCAGAGATTCCATCACATGTGCAGAGATCCCATCATAAGTGCAGAGATCCCACCACACATGCAGAGATCCCACCATCAATGCAGAGATCCCATCACAAGTGAAGAGATCCCACCACAAGTGCAAAGATCCCAGCATCAGTGCAGAGATCTCACCATACATGCAGAGATCCCACCATGAATGCAGAGATCCTATCACAAGTACAGAGATCCCATCATAAGTGCAAAGATCCCACCATACTTGCAGAGATCCCATCACAAGTACAAAGATCCCACCGTAAGTGCATAGATCCCATCACAAGTGCAGAGATCCCACCATGAGTATAGAGATCCCATCACATGTGCAGAGATCCCACCACAAGTGCAGAGATCTTACCACAAGTGAAGAGATCCCACTATGAGTGCAGAGATCCCACAACAAGTGTAGAGATCCCACCATGGATGCATAGATCCCACCACATGTGCAGAGATCTCATCACAAGTGCAGAGATCCCACCACAAGTGCAGAGATCCCACCATGAATGCAAAGATCCCAACACCAGTGCAGAGATCCCATCACAAGTGCAGAGATCCCACCACAAGTACAGAGATCCCATCACAAGTGCAGAGATCCTACCATGAGTGCAGAGATCCCACCAAAAGTGCAGAGATCCCGTCACAAGTGCGGAGATCCCTCCATAGGAGCAGAGATCCCATCACAAGTGCAGAGATCCCACAATAAGTAGAGAGATCCCACTATGAGAGCAGAAATCCCACCACAAGTGCAGAGATCCCACCATGAGTGCAGAGATCCCACTATGAGTACAGAGATCCCACCATGAGTACAGAGATCCCACCACAAGTACAGAGATCCCATCATAAGTAGAGAGATCCCACTATGAGTACACAGATCCCAACATGAGTGCAGATATCCCATCACATGTGCAGAGATCCCACCACAAATGTAGAGATATCACCATAAGTAGAGAGATCCCACTATGAGTATAGAGATCCCACCATAAGTGCAGAGAAGCCACCATAAGTGCAGAGATCCCACCACAAGTGCAGAGATCCCATCACAAGTAGAGAGATTCCACTATGAGTACACAGATCCCACCATGAGTGCAGAGATCCCATCATGAGTGCAGAGATCCCATCACAAGTGCAGGGATCCCACCATGAGTGCAGAGATCCCATCAAAAGTAGAGAGATCTCACTATGAGTGCAGAGATCTCACCACAAGTGCAGTGATCCCACCATGAGTGCAGAAATCCCATCACAAAAGCAGAGACCCCATAACAAGTATAGAGATCCCAGCACAAGTGCAGAGATCCTGTCACAAGTGCAGAGATCCCACCATGAATGCACAGATCCCACCATGAGTGCAGAGATCCCATCACAAGTGCAGGGATCCCACCATAAGTGCAGAGATCCCATCACAAGTAGAGAGATCCCACTATGAGTGCAGAGATCCTATCAAAAGTGCAGAGATCCCACCATGAGTGCAGAGATCCCATCACATGTGCAGAGATCCCATCACATGTGCAGAGATCCCATCATAAGTGCAGAGATCCCACCACACGTGCAGAGATCCCACCATCAATGCAGAGATCCTATCACAAGTGAAGAGATCCCACCACAAGTGCAAAGATCAGAGCATCAGTGCAGAGATCTCACCACACATGTAGAGATCCCACCATGAATGCAGAGATCCTATCACAAGTGCAGAGATCCCATCACAAGTACAAAGATCCCACCATAAGTGCAGAGATCCCATCACAAGTGCAAAGATCCCAACATAAGTGCATAGATCCCATCACAAGTGCAGAGATCCCACCATGAGTATAGAGATCCCACCACATGTGCAGAGATCCCACCACAAGTGCAGAGATCCCACCACAAGTGAAGAGATCCCACTATGAGTGCAGAGATCCCACCACAAGTGCAGAGATCCCACCATGAGTGCATAGATCCCACCACATGTGCAGGGATCCCATCACAAGTGCAGGGATCCCACCACAAGTGCAGAGATCCCACCATGAATGCAAAGATGCCAACACCAGTGCATAGATCCCATCACAAGTGCAGAGATCCCACCACAAGTACAGAGATCCCATCACAAGTGCAGAGATCCTACCATGAGTGCAGATATCCCATCACAAGTGCAGAGATCCCACCACAAGTGCAGATATCCCATCACAAGTAGTGAGATCCCACTATGAGTGCAGAGATCCCACCATGAGTGCAGATACACCATCATAAGTACAAAGATCCCACCATCAGTACAGAGATCCTACTACAAGTGCAGAGATCCCATCACGAGTGCAGATATCCCACCATGAGTGCAGAGATCCTACCACAAGTGCAGAGATCCCATCACAAGTGCAGAGATCCCACCACAAGTAAAGAGATCCCATCACAAGTATAGAGATCCTACCATGAGTGCAGAGATCCCATCACAAGTGCAGAGATCCCACCACTAGTGCAGATATCCCATCACAAGTAGTGAGATCCCACTATGAGTGCTGAGATCCCACCATGAGTGCAGATACACCATCACAAGTACAAAGATCCCACTATGAGTACAGAGATCCCACCACAAGTGCAGAGATCCCGTCACAAGTGCAGAGATCCCACCATGAGTGCAGAGATCCCATCACAAGTGCAGAGATCCCACCATGAGTACGGAGATCCTATCACAAGTGCAGGGATCCCACCATGAGTGCAGAGATCCCATCAAAAGTAGAGAGTTCTTACTATGAGTGCAGAGATCCCACAACAAGTGCAGTGATCCCACCATGAGTGCAGAGATCCCATCACAAATGCAGAGATCCCACCATGAATGCAGAGATCCCATCACAAGTGCAGAGATCCCATCACAAGTGCAGAGATCCCACCACAAGTACAAAGATCCCATCACAAGTAGAGAGATCCCACTATGAGTGCAGAGATACCACCATAAGTGCAGAGATCCCACCATGAATGCACAGATCCCACCATGAGTGCAGAGATCCCATCACAAGTGCAAGGATCCTACCATAAGTGCAGAGATCCCATCACAAGTAGAGAGATCCCACTATGAGTGCAGAGATCCTATCTCAAGTGCAGAGATCCCACCATGAGTGCAGAGATCCCATCACATGTGCAGAGATCCCATCACATGTGCAGAGATCCCATCATAAGTGCAGAGATCCCACCACATGTGCAGAGATCCCACCATCAATGCAGAGATCCTATCACAAGTGAAGAGATCCCACCACAAGTGCAAGGATCACAGCATCAGTGCAGAGATCTCACCACACATGTAGAGATCCCACCATGAATGCAGAGATCCTATCACAAGTGCAGAGATCCCATCACAAGTACAAAGATCCCACCATAAGTGCAGAGATCCCATCACAAGTGCAAAGATCCCAACATAAGTGCATAGATCCCATCACTAGTGCAGAGAGCCCACCATGAGTATAGAGATCCCACCACATGTGCAGAGATCCCACCACAAGTGCAGAGATCCCACCACAAGTGAAGAGATCCCACTATGAGTGCAGAGATCCCACCACAAGTGCAGAGATCCCACCATGAGTGCATAGATCCCACCACATGTGCAGAGATCCCATCACAAGTGCAGAGATCCCACCACAAGTGCAGAGATCCCACCATGAATGCAAAGATGCCAACACCAGTGCATAGATCCCATCACAAGTGCAGAGATCCCACCACAAGTACATAGATCCCATCACAAGTGCAGAGATCCTACCATGAGTGCAGAGATCCCATCACAAGTGCAGAGATCCCACCACAAGTGCAGATATCCCATCACAAGTAGTGAGATCCCACTATGAGTGCAGAGATCCCACCATGAGTGCAGATACACCATCATAAGTACAAAGATCCCACCATGAGTACAGAGATCCTACTACAAGTGCAGAGATCCCATCACGAGTGCAGATATCCCACCATGAGTGCAGAGATCATACCACAAGTGCAGAGATCCCACCACAAGTGCAGAGATCCCATCACAAGTGCGGAGATCCCTTCATAGGAGCAGAGATCCCACCACAAGTGCAGAGATCCCACCATAAGTAGAGAGATCCCACTATGAGAGCAGAAATCCCACCACAAGTGCAGAGATCCCACCATGAGTGCAGAGATCCCACTATGAGTACAGAGATCCCACCATGAGTACAGAGATCCCACCACAAGTACAGAGATCCCATCATAAGTAGAGAGATCCCACTATGAGTACACAGATCCCAACATGAGTGCAGATATCCCATCACAAGTGCAGAGATCCCACCACAAAAGTAGAGATCTCATCACAAGTAGAGAGATCCCACTATGAGTATAGAGATCCCACCATAAGTGCAGAGAACCCACCATAAGTGCAGAGATCCCGCCACAAGTGCAGAGATCCCATCACAAGTAGAGAGATTCCACTATGAGTACACAGATCCCACCATGAGTGCAGAGATCCCATCACGAGTGCAGAGATCCCATCACAAGTGCAGAGATCCCATCACAAGTGTAGAGATCCCACCATGAGTGCAGGGATCCCATCACAAGTGCAGAGATCCCACCATGAGTGCAGAGATCCCATCACAAGTAGAAAGAGCCTACCATAAGTGCAGAGATCCCATCACAAGTGCAGAGATCCCACCATGAATGCAGAGATCCCATCACAAGTGCAGAGATCCCATCACAAGTGCAGAGATCCCACCACAAGTACAAAGATCCCATCACAAGTAGAGAGATCCCACTATGAGTGCAGAGATACCACCACAAGTGCAGAGATCCCACCATGAATACACAGATCCCACCATGAGTGCAGAGATCCCATCACAAGTGCAGGGATCCCACCATGAGTGCAGAGATTCCATCAAAAGTAGAGAGATCTCACTATGAGTGCAGAGATCCCACCACAAGTGCAGTGATCCCACCATGAGTGCAGAGATCCCATCACAAAAGCAGAGATCCCATCAAAAGTATAGAGATCCCACCACAAGTGCAGAGATCCCATCACAAGTGCAGAGATCCCACCATGAGTGCAGAGATCCCATCACAAGTGCAGAGATCCCATAATGAGTATGGGGATCCTATCACAAGTGCAGGGATCCCACCATGAGTGCAGAGATCCCATCAAAAGTAGAGATATCTCACTATGAGTGCAGAGATCCTACCACAAGTGCAGTGATCCCACCATGAGTGCAGAGATCCCATCACAAATGCAGAGATCCCACCATGAATGCAGATATCCCATCACAAGTGCAGATATCCCATCACAAGTGCAGAGATCCCACCACAAGTACAAAGATCCCATCACAAGTAGAGAGATCCCACTATGAGTGCAGAGATACCACCACAAGTGCAGAGATCCCACCATGAATGCACAGATCCCACCATGAGTGCAGAGATCCCATCACAAGTACAAGGATCCCACCATAAGTGCAGAGATCCCATCACAAGTAGAGAGATCCCACTATGAGTGCAGAGATCCCACCACAAGTGCAGAGATCCCACCATGAGTGCAAAGATCCCATCACAAGTGCAGAGATCCCATCATAAGTAGAGAGATCCCACTATGAGTACACAGATCCCAACATGAGTGCAGATATCCCATCACAAGTGCAGAGATCCCACCACAAATGTAGAGATCTCATCAAAAGTAGAGAGATCCCACTATGAGTATAGAGATCCCACTATAAGTGCAAATAACCCACCATAAGTGCAGATATCCCATCACAAGTGCAGAGATCCCATCACGAGTGCAGAGATCCCACCACAAGTGCAGAAATCCCACCATGAGTGCAGAGATCCCATCACAAGTAGAGAGATCCCACTATGAGTGCAGAGATCCCACTATAAGTGCAAATAACCCACCATGAGTACAGAGATCCCACCACAAGTACAGAGATCCCATCATAAGTAGAGAGATCCCACTATGAGTACACAGATCCCAACATGAGTGCAGATATCCCATCACAAGTGCGGAGATCCCACCACAAATGTAGAGATCTCATCACAAGTAGAGAGATCCCACTATGAGTATAGAGATCCCACCATAAGTGCAGAGAACCCACCATAAGTGCAGAGATCCCGCCACAAGTGCAGAGATCCCATCACAAGTAGAGAGATTCCACTATGAGTACACAGATCCCACCATGAGTGCAGAGATCCCATCACGAGTGCAGAGATCCCATCACAAGTGCAGAGATCCCATCACAAGTGTAGAGATCCCACCATGAGTGCAGGGATCCCATCACAAGTGCAGAGATCCCACCATGAGTGCAGAGATCCCATCACAAGTAGAAAGAGCCTACCATAAGTGCAGAGATCCCATCACAAGTGCAGAGATCCCACCACAAATGTAGAGATCTCATCACAAGTAGAGAGATCCCACTATGAGTATAGAGATCCCACTATAAGTGCAAATAACCCACCATAAGTGCAGAGATCCCACCATGAGTATGGAGATCCCATCAAAAGTAGAGAGATCTCACTATGAGTGCAGAGATCCCACCACAAGTGCAGTGATCCTACCATGAGTGCAGAGATCCCATCACAAATGCAGAGATCCCACCATGAATGCACAGATCCCACCATGAATGCAGAGATCCTATCACAAGTGCAGAGATCCCACCACAAGTACACAGATCCCATCACAAGTAGAGAGATCCCACTATGAGTGCAGAGATACCACCAAAAGTGCACAGATCCCACCATGAATGCACAGATCCCACCATGAGTGCAGAGATCCCATCACAAGTGCAAGGATCCCACCATAAAAGCAGAGATCCCGTCACAAGTAGAGAGATCCCACTATGAGTGCAGAGATCCCACCACAAGTGCAGAGATCCCATCATGAGTACAGAGATCCTATCTCAAGTGCAGAGATCCCACCATGAGTGCAGAGATCCCATCACATGTGCAGAGATCCCATCATAAGTGCAGAGATCCCACCACATGTGCAGAGATCCCACCATCAATGCAGAGAACCTATCATGAGTACAGAGATCCTATCTCAAGTGCAGAGATCCCACCATGAATGCAGAGATCCCATCACATGTGCAGAGATCCCATCATGAGTACAGAGATCCTATCTCAAGTGCAGAGATCCCACCATGAGTGCAGAGATCCCATCACATGTGCAGAGATCCCATCATAAGTGCAGAGATCCCACCACAAGTGAAAGAATCCCAGCATCAGTGCAGAGATCTCACCACACATGCATAGATCCCACCATGAATTCAGAGATCCTATCACAAGTGCAGATATCTCATCACAAGTGCAACGATCCCACCATAAGTGCAGAGATCCCATCACAAGTGCAAAGATCCCACCATAAGTGCATAGATCCCATCACAAGTGCAGAGATCCCACCATGAGTATAGAGATCCCACCACATGTGCAGAGATCCCACCACAAGTGCAGAGATCCCACCACAAGTGAAGAGATCCCACTATGAGTGCAGAGATCCCACTATGAGTGCAGAGATCCCACCACAAGTGCAGAGATCCCACCATGAGTGCATAGATCCCACCACATGTGCAGAGATCCCATCACAAGTGCAGAGATCCCACCACAAGTGCAGAGATCCCACCATGAATGCAAAGATCTCAACACCAGTGCAGAGATCCCATCACAAGTGCAGAGATCCCACCACAAGTGCAGAGATCCTACAATGAGTGCAGAGATCCCATCACAAGTGCAGAGATCCCACTACAAGTGCAGATATCCCATCACAAGTAGTGAGAACCCACTATGAGTGCAGAGATCCCACCATGAGTGCAGATATACCATCACAAGTACAAAGATCTCACCATGAGTACAGAGATCCTACCACAAGTGCAGAGATCCCATCACGAGTGCAGATATCCCACCATGAGTGCAGAGATCCCACCACAAGTGCAGAGATCCCACCACAAGTGTAGAGATCCCATCACAAGTGCGGAGATCTCTCCATAGGAGCAGAGATCCCGTCACAAGTGCAAAGATCCCACCATAAGTAGAGAGATCCCACTATGAGAGCAGAAATCCCACCACAAGTGCAGAGATCCCACCATGAGTGCAGAGATCCCACTATGAGTACAGAGATCCCACCATGAGTACAGAGATCCCACCACAAGTACAGAGATCCCATCATAAGTAGAGAGATCCCACTATAAGAACACAGATCCCAACATGAGTGCAGATATCCCATCACAAGTGCAGAGATCCCACCACAAATGTAGAGATCTCATCACAAGTAGAGAGATCCACTATGAATATAGAGATCCCACCATAAGTGCAGAGAACCCACCATAAGTGCAGAGATCCCACCACAAGTGCAGAGATCCCATCACAAGTAGAGAGATTCCACTATGAGTACACAGATCCCACCATGAGTGCTGAGATCCCATCATGAGTGCAGAGATCCCATTACAAGTGCAGGGATCCCACCACAAGTGCAGAGATCCCACCATGAGTGCAGGGATCCCATCACAAGTGCAGAGATCCCACCACAAGTACAAAGATCCCATCACAAGTAGAGAGATCCCACTATGAGTGCAGAGATCCTACCACAAGTGCAGAGATCCCATCACGAGTGTAGATATCACACCATGAGTGCAAAGATCCCATCAAAAGTAGAGAGATCTCACTATGAGTGCAGAGATCCCACCACAAGTGCAGTGATCCCACCATGAGTGCAGAGATCCCATCACAAATGCAGAGATCCCACCATGAATGCAGAGATCCCATCACAAGTGCAGAGATTCCATCACAAGTGCAGAGATCCCACCACAAGTACAAAGATCCCATCACAAGTAGAGAGATCCCACTATGAGTGCAGAGATCCCACCACAAGTGCAGAGATCCCACCATGAGTGCAAAGATCCCATCACAAGTGCGGAGATCCCATCTTTAGTAGAGAGATCCCACTATGAGTACACAGATCCCAACATGAGTGCAGATATCCCATCACAAGTGCAGAGATCCCACCACAAATGTAGAGATCTCATCACAAGTAGAGAGATCCCACTATGAGTGCAGAGATCCCACCACACATGCAGAGATCCCACCATCAATGCAGAGATCCTATCACAAGTGAAGAGATCCCACTATGAGTGCAGAGATCCCACCATGAGTGCAGATACACCATCACAAGTACAAAGATCCCACCATGAGTGCAGAGATCCCACCATAAGTGCAGAGATCCTACCACAAGTGCAGAGATCCCATCACGAGTGCAGAGATCCCACCATGAGTGCAAAGATTCCCATCACAAGTGCAGAGATCTCACCATGAGTGCAGGGATCCCATCACAAGTGCAGAAATCCCACCATGAGTGCAGAGATCCCATCACAAGTGCAGAGATCCCACCATGAGTACAGAGATCCCACTACAAGTACAGAGATCCCATCATAAGTAGAGAGATCCCACTATGAGTACACAGATCCCAACATGAGTGCAGATATCCCATCACAAGTGCAGAGATCCCACCACAAATGTAGAGATCTCATCACAAATAGAGAGATCCCACTATGAGTATAGAGATCCCACCATAAGTGCAGAGAACCCACCATAAGTGCAGAGATCCAACCACAAGTGCAGAGATCCCATCACAAGTAGAGAGATTCCACTATGAGTACACAGATCCCACCATGAGTGCAGAGATCCCATCATGAGTGCAGAGATCCCATCACAAGTGCAGGGATCCCACCATGAGTGCAGAGATCCCATCAAAAGTAGAGAGACCTCACTATGAGTGCAGAGATCCCACCACAAGTGCAGTGATACCACCATGAGTGCAGAGATCCCATCACAAAAGCAGAGATCCCATCACAAGTATGGAGATCCCACCACAAGTGCAGAGATCACATCACAAGTGCAGAGATCCCACCATGAGTGCAGAGATCCCATCACAAGTGCAGAGATCCCACCATGAGTATGGAGATCCCATCAAAAGTAGAGAGATCTCACTATGAGTGCAGAGATCCCACCACAAGTGCAGTGATCCTACCATGAGTGCAGAGATCCCATCACAAATGCAGAGATCCCACCATGAATGCACAGATCCCACCATGAATGCAGAGATCCTATCACAAGTGCAGAGATCCCACCACAAGTACACAGATCCCATCACAAGTAGAGAGATCCCACTATGAGTGCAGAGATACCACCAAAAGTGCACAGATCCCACCATGAATGCACAGATCCCACCATGAGTGCAGAGATCCCATCACAAGTGCAAGGATCCCACCATAAAAGCAGAGATCCCGTCACAAGTAGAGAGATCCCACTATGAGTGCAGAGATCCCACCACAAGTGCAGAGATCCCATCATGAGTACAGAGATCCTATCTCAAGTGCAGAGATCCCACCATGAGTGCAGAGATCCCATCACATGTGCAGAGATCCCATCATAAGTGCAGAGATCCCACCACATGTGCAGAGATCCCACCATCAATGCAGAGAACCTATCATGAGTACAGAGATCCTATCTCAAGTGCAGAGATCCCACCATGAATGCAGAGATCCCATCACATGTGCAGAGATCCCATCATGAGTACAGAGATCCTATCTCAAGTGCAGAGATCCCACCATGAGTGCAGAGATCCCATCACATGTGCAGAGATCCCATCATAAGTGCAGAGATCCCACCACAAGTGAAAGAATCCCAGCATCAGTGCAGAGATCTCACCACACATGCATAGATCCCACCATGAATTCAGAGATCCTATCACAAGTGCAGATATCTCATCACAAGTGCAACGATCCCACCATAAGTGCAGAGATCCCATCACAAGTGCAAAGATCCCACCATAAGTGCATAGATCCCATCACAAGTGCAGAGATCCCACCATGAGTATAGAGATCCCACCACATGTGCAGAGATCCCACCACAAGTGCAGAGATCCCACCACAAGTGAAGAGATCCCACTATGAGTGCAGAGATCCCACTATGAGTGCAGAGATCCCACCACAAGTGCAGAGATCCCACCATGAGTGCATAGATCCCACCACATGTGCAGAGATCCCATCACAAGTGCAGAGATCCCACCACAAGTGCAGAGATCCCACCATGAATGCAAAGATCTCAACACCAGTGCAGAGATCCCATCACAAGTGCAGAGATCCCACCACAAGTGCAGAGATCCTACAATGAGTGCAGAGATCCCATCACAAGTGCAGAGATCCCACTACAAGTGCAGATATCCCATCACAAGTAGTGAGAACCCACTATGAGTGCAGAGATCCCACCATGAGTGCAGATATACCATCACAAGTACAAAGATCTCACCATGAGTACAGAGATCCTACCACAAGTGCAGAGATCCCATCACGAGTGCAGATATCCCACCATGAGTGCAGAGATCCCACCACAAGTGCAGAGATCCCACCACAAGTGTAGAGATCCCATCACAAGTGCGGAGATCTCTCCATAGGAGCAGAGATCCCGTCACAAGTGCAAAGATCCCACCATAAGTAGAGAGATCCCACTATGAGAGCAGAAATCCCACCACAAGTGCAGAGATCCCACCATGAGTGCAGAGATCCCACTATGAGTACAGAGATCCCACCATGAGTACAGAGATCCCACCACAAGTACAGAGATCCCATCATAAGTAGAGAGATCCCACTATAAGAACACAGATCCCAACATGAGTGCAGATATCCCATCACAAGTGCAGAGATCCCACCACAAATGTAGAGATCTCATCACAAGTAGAGAGATCCACTATGAATATAGAGATCCCACCATAAGTGCAGAGAACCCACCATAAGTGCAGAGATCCCACCACAAGTGCAGAGATCCCATCACAAGTAGAGAGATTCCACTATGAGTACACAGATCCCACCATGAGTGCTGAGATCCCATCATGAGTGCAGAGATCCCATTACAAGTGCAGGGATCCCACCACAAGTGCAGAGATCCCACCATGAGTGCAGGGATCCCATCACAAGTGCAGAGATCCCACCACAAGTACAAAGATCCCATCACAAGTAGAGAGATCCCACTATGAGTGCAGAGATCCTACCACAAGTGCAGAGATCCCATCACGAGTATAGATATCACACCATGAGTGCAAAGATCCCATCAAAAGTAGAGAGATCTCACTATGAGTGCAGAGATCCCACCACAAGTGCAGTGATCCCACCATGAGTGCAGAGATCCCATCACAAATGCAGAGATCCCACCATGAATGCAGAGATCCCATCACAAGTGCAGAGATTCCATCACAAGTGCAGAGATCCCACCACAAGTACAAAGATCCCATCACAAGTAGAGAGATCCCACTATGAGTGCAGAGATCCCACCACAAGTGCAGAGATCCCACCATGAGTGCAAAGATCCCATCACAAGTGCGGAGATCCCATCTTTAGTAGAGAGATCCCACTATGAGTACACAGATCCCAACATGAGTGCAGATATCCCATCACAAGTGCAGAGATCCCACCACAAATGTAGAGATCTCATCACAAGTAGAGAGATCCCACTATGAGTGCAGAGATCCCACCACACATGCAGAGATCCCACCATCAATGCAGAGATCCTATCACAAGTGAAGAGATCCCACCACAAGTACAAAGATCCCAGCATCAGTGCAGAGATCTCACCACACATGCAGAGATCCCACCATGAATGCACAGATCCCACCATGAGTGCAGAGATCCCATCACAAGTGCAGAGATCCCACCACAAGTACAAAGATCCCATCACAAGTAGAGAGATCCCACTATGAGTGCAGAGATCCCACCACAAGTGCAGAGATCCCACCATGAGTGCAAATATCCCATCACTAGTGCGGAGATCCCATCTTTAGTAGAGAGATCCCACTATGAGTACACAGATCCCAACATGAGTGCAGATATCCCATCACAAGTGCAGAGATCCCACCACAAATGTAGAGATCTCATCACAAGTAGAGAGATCCCACTATGAGTATGGAGATCCCACTATAAGTGCAAATAACCCACCATAAGTGTAGATATCCCACCACAAGTGCAGAGATCCCATCACAAGTAGAGAGATTCCACTATGAGTACACAGATCCCACCATGAGTGCAGAGATCCCATCACGAGTGCAAAGATCCCACCACAAGTGCAGAGATCCCACCATGAGTGCAGGGATCCCATCACAAGTGCAGGGATCCCACCATGAGTGCAGAGATCCCATCAAAAGTAGAGAGATCTCACTATGAGTGCAGAGATCCCACCACAAGTGCAGTGATCCCACCATGAGTGCAGAGATCCCATCACAAAAGCAGAGATCCCATCACTAGTATAGAGATCCCACCACATGTGCAGAGATCCCATCACAAGTGCAGAGATCCCACCATGAGTGCAGAGATCCCATCATAAGTGCAGAGATCCCACCATGAGTATGGAGATCCTATCACAAGTGCAGGGATCCCACCATGAGTGCAGAGATCCCATCAAAAGTAGAGAGATCTCACTATGAGTGCAGATATCCCACCACAAGTGCAGTGATCCCACCATGAGTGCAGAGATCCCATCACAAATGCAGAGATCCTACCATGAATGCAGAGATCCCATCACAAGTGCAGAGATCCCACCACAAGTACAAAGATCCCATCACAAGTAGAGAGATCCCACGATGAGTGCAGAGATACCACCACAAGTGCAGAGATCCCACCATGAATGCACAGATCCCACCATGAGTGCGGAGATCCTATCACAAGTGCAAGGATCCCACCATAAGTGCAGAGATCCCGTCACAAGTAGAGAGATCCCACTATGAGTGCAGAGATCCCACCACAAGTGCAGAGATCCCACCATGAGTGCAGAGATCCCATCACATGTGCAGAGATCCCATCATAAGTGCAGAGATCCCACCACACATTCAGAGATCCCACCATCAATGCAGAGATCCTATCACAAGTGAAGAGATCCCACCACAAGTGCAAAGATCCCAGCATCAGTCCAGAGTTCTCACCACACATGCAGAGATCCCACCATGAATGCAGAGATCCTATCACAAGTGCAGAGATCCAATCCCAAGTGCAAAGATCCCACCATAAGTGCAGAGATCTCATCACAAGTACAAAGATCCCACCATAATGCATAGATCCCATCACAAGTGCAGAGATCCCACCATGAGTATAGAGATCCCACCACATGTGCAGAGATCCCACCACAAGTGCAGAGATCCCACCACAAGTGAAGAGATCCCACTATGAGGACAGAGATCCCACAACAAGTGCAGAGATCCCACCATGAGTGCATAGATCCCACCACATGTGCAGAGATCCCATCACAAGTGTAGAGATCCCACCACAAGTGCAGAGATCCCACCATGAATGCAAAGATCCCAACACCAGTGCAGAGATCCCATCACAAGTGCAGAGATCCCACCACAAGTAAAGAGATCCCATCACAAGTACAGAGATCCTACCATGAGTGCAGAGATCCCATCATAAGTGCAGAGATCCCACCACAAGTGCAGATATCCCATCACAAGTAGTGAGATCCCACTATGAGTGCAGAGATCCCACCATGAGTGCAGATACACCATCACAAGTACAAAGATCCCACCATGAGTGCAGAGATCCCACCATAAGTGCAGAGATCCTACCACAAGTGCAGAGATCCCATCACAAGTGCAGAGATCCCATCACAAGTGCAGAGATCCCACCATGAGTGCAGAGATCCCATCATAAGTGCAGAGATTCCACCATGAGTATGGAGATCCTATCACAAGTGCAGGAATCCCACCATGAGTGCAGAGATCCCATCAAAAGTAGAGAGATCTCACTATGAGTGCAGAGATCCCACCACAAGTGCAGTGATCCCACCATGAGTGCAGAGATCCCATCACAAATGCAGAGATCCCACCATGAATGCAGAGACCCCATCACAAGTGCAGAGATCCCATCACAAGTGCAGAGATCCCACTGCAAGTACAAAGATCCCATCACAAGTAGAGAGATCCCACTATGAGTGCAGAGATACCACCACAAGTGCAGAGATCCCACCATGAATGCACAGATCCCACCATGAGTGCAGAGATCCCATCACAAGTGGAAGGATGCCACCATAAGTGCAGAGATCCCATCACAAGTAGAGAGATCCCACTATGAGTGCAGAGATCCCACCACAAGTGCAGAGATCCCATCATGAGTACAGAGATCCTATCTCAAGTGCAGAGATCCCACCATGAGTGCAGAGATCCCATCACATGTACAGAGATCCCATCATAAGTGCAGAGATCCCACCACACATGCAGAGATCCCACCATCAATGCAGAGATCCTATCACAAGTGAAGAGATCCTACCACAAGTGCAAAGATCCCAGCATCAGTCCAGAGTTCTCACCACACATGCAGAGATCCCACCATGAATGCAGAGATCCTATCACAAGTGCAGAGATCCCATCCCAAGTGCAAAGATCCCACCATAAGTGCAGAGATCTCATCACAAGTGCAAAGATCCCACCATAATGCATAGATCCCATCACAAGTGCAGAGATCCCACCATGAGTATAGAGATCCCACCACATGTGCAGAGATCCCACCACAAGTGCAGAGATCCCACCACAAGTGAAGAGATCCCACTATGAGAACAGAGATCCCACGACAAGTGCAGAGATCCCACCATGAGTGCATAGATCCCACCACATGTGCAGAGATCCCATCACAAGTGTAGAGATCCCACCACAAGTGCAGAGATCCCACCATGAATGCAAAGATCCCAACACCAGTGCAGAGATCCCATCACAAGTGCAGAGATCCCACCACAAGTACAGAGTTCCCATCACAAGTGCAGAGATCCTACCATGAGTGCAGAGATCCCATCACAAGTGCAGAGATCCCACCACAAGTACACAGATCCCATCACAAGTAGAGAGATCCCACTATGAGTGCAGAGATACCACCAAAAGTACACAGATCCCACCATGAATGCACAGATCCCACCATGAGTGCAGAGATCCCATCACAAGTGCAAGGATCCCACCATAAAAGCAGAGATCCCGTCACAAGTAGAGCGATCCCACTATGAGTGCAGAGATCCCACCACAAGTGCAGAGATCCCATCATGAATGCAAAGATCCCAACACCAGTGCAGAGATCCCATCACAAGTGCAGAGATCCCATCACAAATGCAGAGATCCCACCATGAATGCAGAGATCCCATCACAAGTGCAGAGATCCCATCACAAGTGCAGAGATCCCACCACAAGTACACAGATCCCATCACAAGTAGAGAGATCCCACTATGAGTGCAGAGATACCACCAAAAGTGCACAGATCCCACCATGAATGCACAGATCCCACCATGAGTGCAGAGATCCCATCACAAGTGCAAGGATCCCACCATAAAAGCAGAGATCCCGTCACAAGTAGAGAGATCCCACTATGAGTGCAGAGATCCCACCACAAGTGCAGAGATCCCATCATGAGTACAGAGATCCTATCTCAAGTGCAGAGATCCCACCATGAGTGCAGAGATCCCATCACATGTGCAGAGATCCCATCATAAGTGCAGAGATCCCACCACATGTGCAGAGATCCCACCATCAATGCAGAGAACCTATCATGAGTACAGAGATCCTATCTCAAGTGCAGAGATCCCACCATGAATGCAGAGATCCCATCACATGTGCAGAGATCCCATCATGAGTACAGAGATCCTATCTCAAGTGCAGAGATCCCACCATGAGTGCAGAGATCCCATCACATGTGCAGAGATCCCATCATAAGTGCAGAGATCCCACCACAAGTGAAAGAATCCCAGCATCAGTGCAGAGATCTCACCACACATGCATAGATCCCACCATGAATTCGGAGATCCTATCACAAGTGCAGATATCTCATCACAAGTGCAACGATCCCACCATAAGTGCAGAGATCCCATCACAAGTGCAAAGATCCCACCATAAGTGCATAGATCCCATCACAAGTGCAGAGATCCCACCATGAGTATAGAGATCCCACCACATGTGCAGAGATCCCACCACAAGTGCAGAGATCCCACCACAAGTGAAGAGATCCCACTATGAGTGCAGAGATCCCACTATGAGTGCAGAGATCCCACCACAAGTGCAGAGATCCCACCATGAGTGCATAGATCCCACCACATGTGCAGAGATCCCATCACAAGTGCAGAGATCCCACCACAAGTGCAGAGATCCCACCATGAATGCAAAGATCTCAAAACCAGTGCAGAGATCCCATCACAAGTGCAGAGATCCCACCACAAGTGCAGAGATCCTACAATGAGTGCAGAGATCCCATCACAAGTGCAGAGATCCCACTACAAGTGCAGATATCCCATCACAAGTAGTGAGAACCCACTATGAGTGCAGAGATCCCACCATGAGTGCAGATATACCATCACAAGTACAAAGATCTCACCATGAGTACAGAGATCCTACCACAAGTGCAGAGATCCCATCACGAGTGCAGATATCCCACCATGAGTGCAGAGATCCCACCACAAGTGCAGAGATCCCACCACAAGTGTAGAGATCCCATCACAAGTGCGGAGATCTCTCCATAGGAGCAGAGATCCCGTCACAAGTGCAAAGATCCCACCATAAGTAGAGAGATCCCACTATGAGAGCAGAAATCCCACCACAAGTGCAGAGATCCCACCATGAGTGCAGAGATCCCACTATGAGTACAGAGATCCCACCATGAGTACAGAGATCCCACCACAAGTACAGAGATCCCATCATAAGTAGAGAGATCCCACTATAAGAACACAGATCCCAACATGAGTGCAGATATCCCATCACAAGTGCAGAGATCCCACCACAAATGTAGAGATCTCATCACAAGTAGAGAGATCCACTATGAATATAGAGATCCCACCATAAGTGCAGAGAACCCACCATAAGTGCAGAGATCCCACCACAAGTGCAGAGATCCCATCACAAGTAGAGAGATTCCACTATGAGTACACAGATCCCACCATGAGTGCTGAGATCCCATCATGAGTGCAGAGATCCCATTACAAGTGCAGGGATCCCACCACAAGTGCAGAGATCCCACCATGAGTGCAGGGATCCCATCACAAGTGCAGAGATCCCACCACAAGTACAAAGATCCCATCACAAGTAGAGAGATCCCACTATGAGTGCAGAGATCCTACCACAAGTGCAGAGATCCCATCACGAGTGTAGATATCACACCATGAGTGCAAAGATCCCATCAAAAGTAGAGAGATCTCACTATGAGTGCAGAGATCCCACCACAAGTGCAGTGATCCCACCATGAGTGCAGAGATCCCATCACAAATGCAGAGATCCCACCATGAATGCAGAGATCCCATCGCAAGTGCAGAGATTCCATCACAAGTGCAGAGATCCCACCACAAGTACAAAGATCCCATCACAAGTAGAGAGATCCCACTATGAGTGCAGAGATCCCACCACAAGTGCAGAGATCCCACCATGAGTGCAAAGATCCCATCACAAGTGCGGAAATGCCATCTTTAGTAGAGAGATCCCACTATGAGTACACAGATCCCAACATGAGTACAGATATCCCATCACAAGTGCAGAGATCCCACCACAAATGTAGAGATCTCATCACAAGTAGAGAGATCCCACTATGAGTGCAGAGATCCCACCACACATGCAGAGATCCCACCATCAATGCAGAGATCCTATCACAAGTGAAGAGATCCCACCACAAGTACAAAGATCCCAGCATCAGTGCAGAGATCTCACCACACATGCAGAGATCCCACCATGAATGCACAGATCCCACCATGAGTGCAGAGATCCCATCACAAGTGCAGAGATCCCACCACAAGTACAAAGATCCCATCACAAGTAGAGAGATCCCACTATGAGTGCAGAGATCCCACCACAAGTGCAGAGATCCAACCATGAGTGCAAATATCCCATCACAAGTGCGGAGATCCCATCTTTAGTAGAGAGATCCCACTATGAGTACACAGATCCCAACATGAGTGCAGATATCCCATCACAAGTGCAGAGATCCCACCACAAATGTAGAGATCTCATCACAAGTAGAGAGATCCCACTATGAGTATGGAGATCCCACTATAAGTGCAAATAACCCACCATAAGTGTAGATATCCCACCACAAGTGCAGAGATCCCATCACAAGTAGAGAGATTCCACTATGAGTACACAGATCCCACCATGAGTGCAGAGATCCCATCACGAGTGCAAAGATCCCACCACAAGTGCAGAGATCCCACCATGAGTGCAGGGATCCCATCACAAGTGCAGGGATCCCACCATGAGTGCAGAGATCCCATCAAAAGTAGAGAGATCTCACTATGAGTGCAGAGATCCCACCACAAGTGCAGTGATCCCACCATGAGTGCAGAGATCCCATCACAAAAGCAGAGATCCCATCACTAGTATAGAGATCCCACCACATGTACAGAGATCCCATCACAAGTGCAGAGATCCCACCATGAGTGCAGAGATCCCATCATAAGTGCAGAGATCCCACCATGAGTATGGAGATCCTATCACAAGTGCAGGGATCCCACCATGAGTGCAGAGATCCCATCAAAAGTAGAGAGATCTCACTATGAGTGCAGATATCCCACCATAAGTGCAGTGATCCCACCATGAGTGCAGAGATCCCATCACAAATGCAGAGATCCTACCATGAATGCAGAGATCCCATCACAAGTGCAGAGATCCCACCACAAGTACAAAGATCCCATCACAAGTAGAGAGATCCCACTATGAGTGCAGAGATACCACCACAAGTGCAGAGATCCCACCATGAATGCACAGATCCCACCATGAGTGCGGAGATCCTATCACAAGTGCAAGGATCCCACCATAAGTGTAGAGATCCCATCACAAGTAGAGAGATCCCACTATGAGTGCAGAGATCCCACCACAAGTGCAGAGATCCCACCATGAGTGCAGAGATCCCATCACATGTGCAGAGATCCCATCATAAGTGCAGAGATCCCACCACACATTCAGAGATCCCACCATCAATGCAGAGATCCTATCACAAGTGAAGAGATCCCACCACAAGTGCAAAGATCCCAGCATCAGTCCAGAGTTCTCACCACACATGCAGAGATCCCACCATGAATGCAGAGATCCTATCACAAGTGCAGAGATCCCATCCCAAGTGCAAAGATCCCACCATAAGTGCAGAGATCTCATCACAAGTACAAAGATCCCACCATAATGCATAGATCCCATCACAAGTGCAGAGATCCCACCATGAGTATAGAGATCCCACCACATGTGCAGAGATCCCACCACAAGTGCAGAGATCCCACCACAAGTGAAGAGATCCCACTATGAGGACAGAGATCCCACAAAAAGTGCAGAGATCCCACCATGAGTGCATAGATCCCACCACATGTGCAGAGATCCCATCACAAGTGTAGAGATCCCACCACAAGTGCAGAGATCCCACCATGAATGCAAAGATCCCAACACCAGTGCAGAGATCCCATCACAAGTGCAGAGATCCCACCACAAGTAAAGAGATCCCATCACAAGTACAGAGATCCTACCATGAGTGCAGAGATCCCATCATAAGTGCAGAGATCCCACCACAAGTGCAGATATCCCATCACAAGTAGTGAGATCCCACTATGAGTGCAGAGATCCCACCATGAGTGCAGATACACCATCACAAGTACAAAGATCCCACCATGAGTGCAGAGATCCCACCATAAGTGCAGAGATCCTACCACAAGTGCAGAGATCCCATCACAAGTGCAGAGATCCCATCACAAGTGCAGAGATCCCACCATGAGTGCAGAGATCCCATCATAAGTGCAGAGATCCCACCATGAGTATGGAGATCCTATCACAAGTGCAGGAATCCCACCATGAGTGCAGAGATCCCATCAAAAGTAGAGAGATCTCACTATGAGTGCAGAGATCCCACCACAAGTGCAGTGATCCCACCATGAGTGCAGAGATCCCATCACAAATGCAGAGATCCCACCATGAATGCAGATATCCCATCACAAGTGCAGAGATCCCATCACAAGTGCAGAGATCCCACTGCAAGTACAAAGATCCCATCACAAGTAGAGAGATCCCACTATGAGTGCAGAGATACCACCACAAGTGCAGAGATCCCACCATGAATGCACAGATCCCACCATGAGTGCAGAGATCCCATCACAAGTGCAAGGATCCCACCATAAGTGCAGAGATCCCATCACAAGTAGAGAGAACCCACTATGAGTGCAGAGATCCCACCACAAGTGCAGAGATCCCATCATGAGTACAGAGATCCTATCTCAAGTGCAGAGATCCCACCATGAGTGCAGAGATCCCATCACATGTACAGAGATCCCATCATAAGTGCAGAGATCCCACCACACATGCAGAGATCCCACCATCAATGCAGAGATCCTATCACAAGTGAAGAGATCCTACCACAAGTGCAAAGATCCCAGCATCAGTCCAGAGTTCTCACCACACATGCAGAGATCCCACCATGAATGCAGAGATCCTATCACAAGTGCAGAGATCCCATCCCAAGTGCAAAGATCCCACCATAAGTGCAGAGATCTCATCACAAGTGCAAAGATCCCACCATAATGCATAGATCCCATCACAAGTGCAGAGATCCCACCATGAGTATAGAGATCCCACCACATGTGCAGAGATCCCACCACAAGTGCAGAGATCCCACCACAAGTGAAGAGATCCCACTATGAGAACAGAGATCCCACGACAAGTGCAGAGATCCCACCATGAGTGCATAGATCCCACCACATGTGCAGAGATCCCATCACAAGTGTAGAGATCCCACCACAAGTGCAGAGATCCCACCATGAATGCAAAGATCCCAACACCAGTGCAGAGATCCCATCACAAGTGCAGAGATCCCACCACAAGTAAAGAGATCCCATCACAAGTACAGAGATCCTACCATGAGTGCAGAGATCCCATCATAAGTGCAGAGATCCCACCACAAGTGCAGATATCCCATCACAAGTAGTGAGATCCCACTATGAGTGCCGAGATCCCACCATGAGTGCAGATACACCATCACAAGTACAAAGATCCCACCATGAGTGCAGAGATCCCACCATAAGTGCAGAGATCCTACCACAAGTGCAAAGATCCCATCACGAGTGCAGAGATCCCACCATGAGTGCAAAGATTCCCATCACAAGTGCAGAGATCCCACCATGAGTGCAAGGATCCCATCACAAGTGCAGAAATCCCACCATGAGTGCAGAGATCCCATCACAAGTGCAGAGATCCCACCATGAGTGCAGAGATCCCATCAAAAGTAGAGAGATCTCACTATGAGTGCAGAGGTCCCACCACAAGTGCAGTGATCCCATCACAAATGCAGAGATCCCACCATGAATGCAGAGATCCCATCACAAGTGCAGAGATCCCATCACAAGTGCAGAGATCCCACCACAAGTACAAAGATCCCATCATAAGTAGAGAGATCCCACTATGAGTGCAGAGATACCACCACAAGTGCAGAGATCCCACCATGAATGCACAGATCCCACCATGAGTGCAGAGATCCCATCACAAGTGCAAGGATCCCACCATAAGTGCAGAGATCCCATCACAAGTAGAGAGATCCCACTATGAGTGCAGAGATCCCACCACAAGTGCAGAGATCCCATCATGAGTACAGAGATCCTATCTCAAGTGCAGAGATCCCACCATGAGTGCAGAGATCCCATCACATGTGCAGAGATCCCATCATAAGTGCAGAGATCCCACCACACGTGCAGAGATCCCACCATCAATGCAGAGATCCTATCACAAGTGAAGAGATCCCACCACAAGTGCAAAGATCCCAGCATCAGTGCAGAGATCTCACCACACATGCAGAGATCCCACCATGAATGCATAGATCCTATCACAAGTGCAGAGATCCCATCACAAGTGCAAAGATCCCACCATAAGTGCAGAGATCCCATCACAAGTGCAAAGATCCCACCGTAAGTGCATAGATCCCATCACAAGTGCAGAGATCCCACCATGAGTATAGAGATCCCACCACATGTGCAGAGATCCCACCACAAGTGCAGAGATCCCACCACAAATGTAGAGATCTCATCACAAGTAGAGAGATCCCACTATGAGTGCAGAGATCCCACCACACATGCAGAGATCCCACCATCAATGCAGAGATCCTATCACAAGTGAAGAGATCCTACCACAAGTGCAAAGATCCCAGCATAAGTGCAGAGATCCCATCACAAGTGCAAAGATCCCACCGTAAGTGCATAGATCCCATCACAAGTGCAGAGATCCCACTATGAGTACACAGATCCCAACATGAGTGCAGATATCCCATCACAAGTGCAGAGATCCCACCACAAATGTAGAGATCTCATCACAAGTAGAGAGATCCCACTATGAGTGCAGAGATCCCACCACACATGCAGAGATCCCACCATCAATGCAGAGATCCTATCACAAGTGAAGAGATCCTACCACAAGTGCAAAGATCCCAGCATCAGTGCAGAGATCTCACCACACATGCAGAGATCCCACCATGAATGCAGAGATCCCATCACAAGTGCAGAGATCCCACCACAAGTACAAAGATCCCATCACAAGTAGAGAGATCCCACTATGAGTGCAGAGATACCACCACAAGTGCAGAGATCCCACCATGAATGCACAGATCCCACCATGAGTGCAGAGATCCCATCACAAGTGCAAGGATCCCACCATAAGTGCAGAGATCCCATCACAAGTAGAGAGATCCCACTATGAGTGCAGAGATCCCACCACAAGTGCAGAGATCCCATCATGAGTGCAGAGATCCTATCTCAAGTGCAGAGATCCCACCATGAGTGCAGAGATTCCATCACATGTGAAAAGATCCCATCATAAGTGCAGAGATCCCACCACACATGCAGAGATCCCACCATCAATGCAGAGATCCTATCACAAGTGAAGAGATCCCACCACTAGTGCAAAGATCCCAGCATCAGTGCAGAGATCTCACCACACATGCAGAGATCCCACCATGAATGCAGAGATCCTATCACAAGTACAGAGATCCCATCACAAGTGCAAAGATCCCACCATACTTGCAGAGATCCCATCACAAGTGCAAAGATCCCACCGTAAGTGCATAGATCCCATCACAAGTGCAGGGATCCCACCATGAGTATAGAGATCCCATCACATGTGCAGAGATCCCACCACAAGTGCAGAGATCCCACCACAAGTGCAGAGATCCCACCACAAGTGCAGAGATCCCACCATGAATGCAAAGATCCCAACACCAGTGCAGAGATCCCATCACAAGTGCAGAGATCCCACCACAAGTACAGAGATCCCATCACAAGTGCAGAGATCCTACCATGAGTGCAGAGATCCCACCACAAGTGCAGAGATCCCATCACAAGTGCAGAGATCCCTCCATAGGACCAGAGATCCCATCACAAGTGCAGAGATCCCACCATAAGTAGAGAGATCCCACTATGAGAGCAGAAATCCCACCACAAGTGCAGAGATCCCACCATGAGTGCAGAGATCCCACTATGAGTACAGAGATCCCACCATGAGTATAGAGATCCCACCACAAGTATAGAGATCCCATCATAAGTAGAGAGATCCCACTATGAGTACACAGATCCCAGCATGAGTGCAGATATCCCATCACATGTACAGAGATCCCATCACAAATGTAGAGATCTCATCACAAGTAGAGAGATCCCACCACTATGAGTATAGAGATCCCACCATAAGTGCAGAAAACCCACCATAAGTGCAGAGATCCCACCACAAGTGCAGAGATCCCATCACAAGTAGAGAGATTCCACTATGAGTACACAGATCCCACCATGAGTGCAGAGATCCCATCATGAGTGCAGAGATCCCATCACAAGTGCAGGGATCCCACCATGAGTGCAGAGATCCCATCAAAAGTAGAGAGATCTCACTATGAGTGCAGAGATCCCACCACAAGTGCAATGATCCCACCATGAGTGCAGAGATCCCATCACAAAAGCAGAGATCCCATCACAAGTATAGAGATCCCACCACAAGTGCAGAGATCCCGTCACAAGTGCAGAGATCCCACCATGAGTGCAGAGATCCCACCACAAGTACAGAGATCCCATCACAAGTGCAGAGATCCTACCATGAGTGCAAAGATCCCACCACAAGTGCAGAGATCCCATCACAAGTGCGGAGATCCCTCCATAGGAGCAGAGATCCTATCACAAGTGCAGAGATCCCACCATAAGTAGAGAGATCCCACTATGAGAGCAGAAATCCCACCACAAGTGCAGAGATCCCACCATGAGTGCAGAGATCCCACTATGAGTATAGAGATCCCACCATGAGTACAGAGATCCCACCACAAGTACAGAGATCCCATCATAAGTAGAGAGATCCCACTATGAGTACACAGATCCCAACATGAGTGCAGATATCCCATCACAAGTGCAGAGATCCCACCACAAATGTAGAGATCTCATCATAAGTAGAGAGATCCCACTATGAGTATAGAGATCCCACCATAAGTGCAGAGATCCCATCACAAAAGCAGAGATCCCATCACAAGTATAGAGATCCCACCACAAGTGCAGAGATCCCGTCACAAGTGCAGAGATCCCACCATGAGTGCAGAGATCCCATCACAAGTGCAGAGATCCCACCATGAGTATGGCGATCCTATCACAAGTGCAGGGATCCCACCATGAGTGCAGAGATCCCATCAAAAGTAGAGAGATCTCACTATGAGTGCAGAGATCCCACAACAAGTGCAGTGATCCCACCATGAGTGCAGAGATCCCATCACAAATGCAGAGATCCCACCATGAATGCAGAGATCCCATCACAAGTGCAGAGATCCCATCACAAGTGCAGAGATCCCACCACAAGTACAAAGATCCCATCACAAGTAGAGAGATCCCACTATGAGTGCAGAGATACCACCACAAGTGCAGAGATCCCACCATGAATGCACAGATCCCACCATGAGTGCAGAGATCCCATCACAAGTGCAAGGATCCCACCATAAGTGCAGAGATCCCATCACAAGTAGAGAGATCCCACTATGAGTGCAGAGATCCTATCTCAAGTGCAGAGATCCCACCATGAGTGCAGAGATCCCATCACATGTGCAGAGATCCCATCATAAGTGCAGCGATCCCACCACACGTGCAGAGATCCCACCATCAATGCAGAGATCCTATCACAAGTGAAGAGATCCCATCACAAGTGCAAATATCCCACCATAAGTGCAGAGATCCCATCACAAGTGCAAAGTTCCCAACATAAGTGCATAGATCCCATCACAAGTGCAGAGATCCCACCATGAGTATAGAGATCCCACCACATGTGCAGAGATCCCACCACAAGTGCAGAGATCCCACCACAAGTGAAGAGATCCCACTATGAGTGCAGAGATCCCACCACAAGTGCAGAGATCCCACCATGAGTGCATAGATCCCACCACATGTGCAGAGATCCCATCACAAGTGCAGAGATCCCACCACAAGTGCAGAGATCCCACCATGAATGCAAAGATGCCAACACCAGTGCATAGATCCCATCACAAGTGCAGAGATCCCACCACAAGTACAGAGATCCCATCACAAGTGCAGAGATCCTACCATGAGTGCAGAGATCCCATCACAAGTGCAGAGATCCCACCACAAGGGCAGATATCCCATCACAAGTAGTGAGATCCCACTATGAGTGCAGAGATCCCACCATGAGTGCAGATACACCATCATAAGTACAAAGATCCCACCATGAGTACAGAGATCCTACTACAAGTGCAGAGATCCCATCACGAGTGCAGATATCCCACCATGAGTGCAGAGATCCTACCACAAGTGCAGAGATCCCACCACAAGTGCAGAGATCCCATCACAAGTGCGGAGATCCCTTCATAGGAGCAGAGATCCCATCACAAGTGCAGAGATCCCACCATAAGTAGAGAGATCCCACTATGAGAGCAGAAATCCCACCACAAGTGCAGAGATCCCACCATGAGTGCAGAGATCCCACTATGAGTACAGAGATCCCACCATGAGTACAGAGATCCCACCACAAGTACAGAGATCCCATCATAAGTAGAGAGATCCCACTATGAGTACACAGATCCCAACATGAGTGTAGATATCCCATCACAAGTGCAGAGATCCCACCACAAATGCAGAGATCTCATCACAAGTAGAGAGATCCCACTATGAGTATAGAGATCCCACCATAAGTGCAGAGAACCCACCATAAGTGCAGAGATCCCGCCACAAGTGTAGAGATCCCATCACAAGTAGAGAGATTCCACTATGAGTACACAGATCCTACCATGAGTGCAGAGATCCCATCACGAGTGCAGAGATCCCATCACAAGTGCAGAGATCCCATCACAAGTGTAGAGATCCCACCATGAGTGCAGGGATCCCATCACAAGTGCAGAGATCCCACCATGAGTGCAGAGATCCCATCACAAGTAGAAAGAGCCCACCATAAGTGCAGAGATCCCATCACAAGTGCAGAGATCCCACCATGAATGCAGAGATCCCATCACAAGTGCAGAGATCCCATCACAAGTGCAGAGATCCCACCACAATAACAAAGATCCCATCACAAGTAGAGAGATCCCACTATGAGTGCAGAGATACCACCACAAGTGCAGAGATCCCACCATGAATGCACAGATCCCACCATGAGTGCAGAGATCCCATTACAAGTGCAGGGATCCCACCATGAGTGCAGAGATTTCATCAAAAGTAGAGAGATCTCACTATGAGTGCAGAGATTCCACCACAAGTGCAGTGATCCCACCATGAGTGCAGAGATCCCATCACAAAAGCAGAGATACCATCACAAGTATAGAGATCCCACCACAAGTGCAGAGATCCCATCACAAGTGCAGAGATCCCACCATGAGTGCAGAGATCCCATCACAAGTGCAGAGATCCCATCATGAGTATGGAGTTCCTATCACAAGTGCAGGGATCCCACCATGAGTGCAGAGATCCCATCAAAAGTAGAGATATCTCACTATGAGTGCAGAGATCCTACCACAAGTGCAGTGATCCCACCTTGAGTGCAGAGATCCCATCACAAATGCAGAGATCCCACCATGAATGCAGATATCCCATCACAAGTGCAGAGATCCCATCACAAGTGCAGAGATCCCACCACAAGTACAAAGATCCCATCACAAGTAGAGAGATCCCACTATGAGTGCAGAGATACCACCACAAGTGCAGAGATCCCACCATGAATGCACAGATCCCACCATGAGTGCAGAGATCCCATCACAAGTGCAAGGATCCCACCATAAGTGCAGAGATCCCATCACAAGTAGAGAGATCCCACTATGAGTGCAGAGATCCCACCACAAGTGCAGAGATACCACCATGAGTGCAAAGATCCCATCACAAGTGCGGAGATCCCATCATAAGTAGAGAGATCCCACTATGAGTACACAGATCCCAACATGAGTGCAGATATCCCATCACAAGTGCAGAGATCCCACCACAAATGTAGAGATCTCATCACAAGTAGAGAGATCCCACTATGAGTATAGAGATCCCACTATAAGTGCAAATAACCCACCATAAGTGTAGATATCCCACCACAAGTGCAGAGATCCCATCACAAGTAGAGAGATTCCACTATGAGTACACAGATCCCACCATGAGTGCAGAGATCCCATCACGAGTGCAAAGATCCCACCACAAGTGCAGAGATCCCACCATGAGTGCAGGGATCCCATCACAAGTGCAGGGATCCCACCATGAGTGCAGAGATCCCATCAAAAGTAGAGAGATCTCACTATGAGTGCAGAGATCCCACCACAAGTGCAGTGATCCCACCATGAGTGCAGAGATCCCATCACAAAAGCAGAGATCCCATCACTAGTATAGAGATCCCACCACATGTGCAGAGATCCCATCACAAGTGCAGAGATCCCACCATGAGTGCAGAGATCCCATCATAAGTGCAGAGATCCCACCATGAGTATGGAGATCCTATCACAAGTGCAGGGATCCCACCATGAGTGCAGAGATCCCATCAAAAGTAGAGAGATCTCACTATGAGTGCAGAGATCCCACCACAAGTGCAGTGATCCCACCATGAGTGCAGAGATCCCATCACAAATGCAGAGATCCTACCATGAATGCAGAGATCCCATCACAAGTGCAGAGATCCCATCACAAGTGCAGAGATCCCACCACAAGTACAAAGATCCCATCACAAGTAGAGAGATCCCACTATGAGTGCAGAGATACCACCACAAGTGCAGAGATCCCACCATGAATGCACAGATCCCACCATGAGTGCAGAGATCCCATCACAAGTGCAAGGATCCCACCATAAGTGCAGAGATCCCATCACAAGTAGAGAGATCCCACTATGAGTGCAGAGATCCCACCACAAGTGTAGAGATCCCACCATGAGTGCAGAGATCCCATCACATGTGCAGAGATCCCATCATAAGTGCAGAGATCCCACCACACATTCAGAGATCCCACCATCAATGCAGAGATCCTATCACAAGTAAAGAGATCCCACCACAAGTGCAAAGATCCCAGCATCAGTCCAGAGTTCTCACCACACATGCAGAGATCCCACCATGAATGCAGAGATCCTATCACAAGTGCAGAGATCCCATCCCAAGTGCAAAGATCCCACCATAAGTGCAGAGATCTCATCACAAGTGCAAAGATCCCACCATAATGCATAGATCCCATCACAAGTGCAGAGATCCCACCATGAGTATAGAGATCCCACCACATGTGCAGAGATCCCACCACAAGTGCAGAGATCCCACCACAAGTGAAGAGATCCCACTATGAGGACAGAGATCCCACGACAAGTGCAGAGATCCCACCATGAGTGCATAGATCCCACCACATGTGCAGAGATCCCATCACAAGTGTAGAGATCCTACCACAAGTGCAGAGATCCCACCATGAATGCAAAGATCCCAACACCAGTGCAGAGATCCCATCACAAGTGCAGAGATCCCACCACAAGTAAAGAGATCCCATCACAAGTACAGAGATCCTACCATGAGTGCAGAGATCCCATCATAAGTGCAGAGATCCCACCACAAGTGCAGATATCCCATCACAAGTAGTGAGATCCCACTATGAGTGCAGAGATCCCACCATGAGTGCAGATACACCATCACAAGTACAAAGATCCCACCATGAGTGCAGAGATCCCACCATAAGTGCAGAGATCCTACCACAAGTGCAGAGATCCCATCACGAGTGCAGAGATCCCACCATGAGTGCAAAGATTCCCATCACAAGTGCAGAGATCTCACCATGAGTGCAGGGATCCCATCACAAGTGCAGAAATCCCACCATGAGTGCAGAGATCCCATCACAAGTGCAGAGATCCCACCATGAGTACAGAGATCCCACTACAAGTACAGAGATCCCATCATAAGTAGAGAGATCCCACTATGAGTACACAGATCCCAACATGAGTGCAGATATCCCATCACAAGTGCAGAGATCCCACCACAAATGTAGAGATCTCATCACAAATAGAGAGATCCCACTATGAGTATAGAGATCCCACCATAAGTGCAGAGAACCCACCATAAGTGCAGAGATCCAACCACAAGTGCAGAGATCCCATCACAAGTAGAGAGATTCCACTATGAGTACACAGATCCCACCATGAGTGCAGAGATCCCATCATGAGTGCAGAGATCCCATCACAAGTGCAGGGATCCCACCATGAGTGCAGAGATCCCATCAAAAGTAGAGAGACCTCACTATGAGTGCAGAGATCCCACCACAAGTGCAGTGATACCACCATGAGTGCAGAGATCCCATCACAAAAGCAGAGATCCCATCACAAGTATGGAGATCCCACCACAAGTGCAGAGATCACATCACAAGTGCAGAGATCCCACCATGAGTGCAGAGATCCCATCACAAGTGCAGAGATCCCACCATGAGTATGGAGATCCCATCAAAAGTAGAGAGATCTCACTATGAGTGCAGAGATCCCACCACAAGTGCAGTGATCCTACCATGAGTGCAGAGATCCCATCACAAATGCAGAGATCCCACCATGAATGCAGAGATCCCATCACAAGTGCAGAGATCCCATCACAAGTGCAGAGATCCCACCACAAGTACACAGATCCCATCACAAGTAGAGAGATCCCACTATGAGTGCAGAGATACCACCAAAAGTGCACAGATCCCACCATGAATGCACAGATCCCACCATGAGTGCAGAGATCCCATCACAAGTGCAAGGATCCCACCATAAAAGCAGAGATCCCGTCACAAGTAGAGAGATCCCACTATGAGTGCAGAGATCCCACCACAAGTGCAGAGATCCCATCATGAGTACAGAGATCCTATCTCAAGTGCAGAGATCCCACCATGAGTGCAGAGATCCCATCACATGTGCAGAGATCCCATCATAAGTGCAGAGATCCCACCACAAGTGAAAGAATCCCAGCATCAGTGCAGAGATCTCACCACACATGCATAGATCCCACCATGAATTCAGAGATCCTATCACAAGTGCAGATATCTCATCACAAGTGCAACGATCCCACCATAAGTGCAGAGATCCCATCACAAGTGCAAAGATCCCACCATAAGTGCATAGATCCCATCACAAGTGCAGAGATCCCACCATGAGTATAGAGATCCCACCACATGTGCAGAGATCCCACCACAAGTGCAGAGATCCCACCACAAGTGAAGAGATCCCACTATGAGTGCAGAGATCCCACTATGAGTGCAGAGATCCCACCACAAGTGCAGAGATCCCACCATGAGTGCATAGATCCCACCACATGTGCAGAGATCCCATCACAAGTGCAGAGATCCCACCACAAGTGCAGAGATCCCACCATGAATGCAAAGATCTCAACACCAGTGCAGAGATCCCATCACAAGTGCAGAGATCCCACCACAAGTGCAGAGATCCTACAATGAGTGCAGAGATCCCATCACAAGTGCAGAGATCCCACTACAAGTGCAGATATCCCATCACAAGTAGTGAGAACCCACTATGAGTGCAGAGATCCCACCATGAGTGCAGATATACCATCACAAGTACAAAGATCCCACCATGAGTACAGAGATCCTACCACAAGTGCAGAGATCCCATCACGAGTGCAGATATCCCACCATGAGTGCAGAGATCCCACCACAAGTGCAGAGATCCCACCACAAGTGTAGAGATCCCATCACAAGTGCGGAGATCTATCCATAGGAGCAGAGATCCCGTCACAAGTGCAAAGATCCCACCATAAGTAGAGAGATCCCACTATGAGAGCAGAAATCCCACCACAAGTGCAGAGATCCCACCATGAGTGCAGAGATCCCACTATGAGTACAGAGATCCCACCATGAGTACAGAGATCCCACCACAAGTACAGAGATCCCATCATAAGTAGAGAGATCCCACTATAAGAACACAGATCCCAACATGAGTGCAGATATCCCATCACAAGTGCAGAGATCCCACCACAAATGTAGAGATCTCATCACAAGTAGAGAGATCCACTATGAATATAGAGATCCCACCATAAGTGCAGAGAACCCACCATAAGTGCAGAGATCCCACCACAAGTGCAGAGATCCCATCACAAGTAGAGAGATTCCACTATGAGTACACAGATCCCACCATGAGTGCTGAGATCCCATCATGAGTGCAGAGATCCCATTACAAGTGCAGGGATCCCACCACAAGTGCAGAGATCCCACCATGAGTGCAGGGATCCCATCACAAGTGCAGAGATCCCACCATGAGTGCAGAGATCCCATCACAAGTAGAAAGAGCCCACCATGAGTGCAGAGATCCCATCACAAGTGCAGAGATCCCACCATGAATGCAGAGATCCCATCACATGTGCAGAGATCCCATCACAAGTGCAGAGATCCCACCACAAGTACAACGATCCCATCACAAGTAGAGAGATCCCACTATGAGTGCAAAGATACCACCACAAGTGCAGAGATCCCACCATGAATGCACAGATCCCACCATGAGTGCAGAGATCCCATCACAAGTGCAGGGATCCCACCATGAGTGCAGAGATCCCATCAAAAGTAGAGAGATCTCACTATGAGTGCAGAGATCCCACCACAAGTGCAGTGATCCCACCATGAGTGCAGAGATCTCATCACAAAAGCAGAGATCCCATCACATTTATAGAGATCCCACCACAAGTGCAGAGATCCCATCACAAGTGCAGAGATCCCACCATGAGTGCAGAGATTCCATCACAAGTGCAGAGATCCCACCATGAGTACGGAGATCCTATCACAAGTGCAGGGATCCCACCATGAGTGCAGAGATCCCATCAAAAGTAGAGAGATCTCACTATTAGTGCAGAGATCCCACCATAAGTGCAGTGATCCCACCATGAGTGCAGAGATCCCATCACAAATACAGAGATCACATCACAAGTGCAGAGATCCTACCATGAGCGCAGAGATTCCATCACAATTTAGAGAGATCCCACTATGAATGCAGAGATCTCACCATAAGTACAAAGATCCCACCATGAATGCAGAGATCCCACCATAAGTGCAGAGTTCCCACCATGAGTGCAGAGATCCCACCACAAGTGGAGACATCCCATCACAAGTGCAGAGCTCCCAACACAGGTGCAGAGATCCCACCATGAATACAGAGATCCCATCACAAGTACAGACATCCCACCACAAGTGCAGAGATCCAATCACATGTGCAGAGATCCAACCATGAGTGCAGAGATCCCATCACAAGTAGAGAGATCCTACCATGAGTACAGTGATCCTACCACAAGGGCAGGGATCCCATCATGAGAGCAGAGATCCCATCACAAGTAAAGAGATCCCACCACAAGTGCAGAGATCCCATCACAAGTGCAGAGATCCACCATGAGTTTAGAGATCCCATCACAAGTGCAGAGATCCCACCACAAGTGCAGAGATCCCATCACAAGTAGAGAGATCCCACTATGAGTGCAGAGATCCCACCATGAGTGCAGATACACCATCACAAGTACAAAGATCCCACCATGAGTGCAGAGATCCCACCATAAGTACAGAGATCCTACCACAAGTGCAGAGATACCATCACGAGTACAGAGATCCCATCAAGAGTGCAGAGATCCCACCACAAGTGCAGAGATCCCACCACAAGTGCAGAGATCCCATCACAAGTGCTGAGATCCCTCCATAAGAGCAGAGATCCCATCACAAGTGCAGAGATCCCACCATAAGTAGAGAGATCCCACTATGAGTGCAGAGATACTACCATGAGTGCAGAGATCCCATCACAAGTAGAGAGATCCCACTATGACTACAGAGATCCCACCACAAGTGCAGAGATCCCATCATGAGTGCAGAGATCCCATCACAAGTGCAGAAATCCCACCATGAGTATATAGATCCCACCACAAGTGCAAAGATCCCAGCATCAGTGCAGAGATCTCACCACACATGCAGAGATCCCACCATGAATGCAGAGATCCCATCACAAGTGCAGAGATCCCATCACAAGTGCAGAGATCCCACCACAAGTACAAAGATCCCATCACAAGTAGAGAGATCCCACTATGAGTGCAGAGATACCACCACAAGTGCAGAGATCCCACCATGAATGCACAGATCCCACCATGAGTGCAGAGATCCCATCACAAGTGCAAGGATCCCATCATAAGTGCAGAGATCCCATCACAAGTAGAGAGATCCCGCTATGAGTGCAGAGATCCCACCACAAGTGCAGAGATCCCATCATGAGTACAGAGATCCTATCTCAAGTGCAGAGATCCCACCATGAGTGCAGAGATCCCATCACATGTGCAGAGATCCCATCATAAGTGCAGAGATCCCACCACACATGCAGAGATCCCACCATCAATGCAGAGATCCTATCACAAGTGAAGAGATCCCACCACAAGTGCAAAGATCCCAGCATCAGTCCAGAGTTCTCACCACACATGCAGAGATCCCACCATGAATGCAGAGATCCTATCACAAGTGCAGAGATCCCATCCCAAGTGCAAAGATCCCACCATAAGTGCAGAGATCTCATCACAAGTGCAAAGATCCCACCATAATGCATAGATCCCATCACAAGTGCAGAGATCCCACCATGAGTATAGAGATCCCACCACATGTGCAGAGATCCCACCACAAGTGCAGAGATCCCACCACAAGTGAAGAGATCCCACTATGAGGATAGAGATCCCACGACAAGTGCAGAGATCCCACCATGAGTGCATAGATCCCACCACATGTGCAGAGATCCCATCACAAGTGTAGAGATCCCACCACAAGTGCAGAGATCCCACCATGAATGCAAAGAACCCAACACCAGTGCAGAGATCCCATCACAAGTGCAGAGATCCCACCACAAGTAAAGAGATCCCATCACAAGTACAGAGATCCTACCATGAGTGCAGAGATCCCATCATAAGTGCAGAGATCCCATCACAAGTGCAGATATCCCATCACAAGTAGTGAGATCCCACTATGAGTGCAGAGATCCCACCATGAGTGCAGATACACCATCACAAGTACAAAGATCCCACCATGAGTGCAGAGATCCCACCATAAGTGCAGAGATCCTATCACAAGTGCAGAGATCCCATCACGAGTGCAGAGATCCCACCATGAGTGCAAAGATTCCCATCCCAAGTGCAGAGATCTCACCATGAGTGCAGGGATCCCATCACAAGTGCAGAAATCCCACCATGAGTGCAGAGATCCCATCACAAGTGCAGAGATCCCACCATAAGTAGAGAGATCCCACTATGAGAGCAGAAATCCCATCATAAGTAGAGAGATCCCACTATGAGTACACAGATCCCACTATGAGTACAGAGATCCCACCATGAGTACAGAGATCCCACCACAAATGTAGAGATCTCATCACAAGTAGAGAGATCCCACTATGAGTATAGAGATCCCACCATAAGTGCTGAGATCCCATCACAAGTGCAGAGATCCCACCACAAATGTAGAGATCCCATCACAAGTAGAGAGATTCCACTATGAGTGCAGAGATCCCACCACATGTGCAGAGATCCCATCATCAATGCAGAGATCCTATCACAAGTGAAGAGATCCCACCACAAGTGCAAAGATCCCAGCATCAGTGCAGAGATCTCACCACACATGCAGAGATCCCACCATGAATGCAGAGATCCCATCACAAGTGCAGAGATCCCATCACAAGTGCAGAGATCCCACCACAAGTACAAAGATCCCATCACAAGTAGAGAGATCCCACTATGAGTGCAGAGATACCACCACAAGTGCAGAGATCCCACCATGAATGCACAGATCCCACCATGAGTGCAGAGATCCCATCACAAGTGCAAGGATCCCACCATAAGTGCAGAGATCCCATCACAAGTAGAGAGATCCCACTATGAGTGCAGAGATCCCACCACAAGTGCAGAGATCCCATCATGAGTACAGAGATCCTATCTCAAGTACAGAGATCCCACCATGAGTGCAGAGATTCCATCACATATGCAGATATCCCATCATAAGTGCAGAGATCCCACCACACATGCAGAGATCCCACCATCAATGCAGAGATCCTATCACAAGTGAAGAGATCCCACCACTAGTGCAAAGATCCCAGCATCAGTGCAGAGATCTCACCACACATGCAGAGATCCCACCATGAATGCAGAGATCCTATCACAAGTACAGAGATCCCATCACAAGTGCAAAGATCCCACCATACTTGCAGAGATCCCATCACAAGTGCAAAGATCCCACTGTAAGTGCATAGATCCCATCACAAGTGCAGAGATCCCACCATGAGTATAGAGATCCCATCACATGTGCAGAGATCCCACCACAAGTGCAGAGATCCCACCACAAGTGAAGAGATCCCACTATGAGTGCAGAGATCCCACCACAAGTGCAGAGATCCCACCATGAATGCATAGATCCCACCACATGTGCAGAGATCCCATCAAAAGTGCAGAGATCCCACCACAAGTGCAGAGATCCCACCATGAATGCAAAGATCCCAACACCAGTGCAGAGATCCCATCACAAGTGCAGAGATCCCACGACAAGTACAGAGATCCCATCACAAGTGCAGAGATCCTACCATGAGTGCAGAGATCCCACCACAAGTGCAGAGATCCCATCACAAGTGCGGAGATCCCTCCATAGGACCAGAGATCCCATCACAAGTGCAGAGATCCCACCATAAGTAGAGAGATCCCACTATGAGAGCAGAAATCCCACCACAAGTGCAGAGATCCCACCATGAGTGCAGAGATCCCACTATGAGTACAGAGATCCCACCATGAGTACAGAGATCCCACCACAAGTACAGAGATCCCATCATAAGTAGAGAGATCCCACTATGAGTACACAGATCCCAGCATGAGTGCAGATATCCCATCACATGTACAGAGATCCCACCACAAATGTAGAGATCTCATCACAAGTAGAGAGATCCCACCACTATGAGTATAGAGATCCCACCATAAGTGCAGAGAACCCACCATAAGTGCAGAGATCCCACCACAAGTGCAAAGATCCCACCATAATGCATAGATCCCATCACAAGTGCAGAGATCCCACCATGAGTATAGAGATCCCACCACATGTGCAGAGATCCCACCACATGTGCAGAGATCCCACCACAAGTGCAGAGATCCCACCACAAGTGAAGAGATCCCACTATGAGGACAGAGATCCCACGACAAGTGCAGAGATCCCACCATGAGTGCATAGATCCCACCACATGTGCAGAGATCCCATCACAAGTGTAGAGATCCCACCATGAATGCAAAGATCCCAACACCAGTGCAGAGATCCCATCACAAGTGCAGAGATCCCTCCACAAGTAAAGAGATCCCATCACAAGTACAGAGATCCTACCATGAGTGCAGAGATCCCATCATAAGTGCAGAGATCCCACCACAAGTGCAGATATCCCATCACAAGTAGTGAGATCCCACTATGAGTGCAGAGATCCCACCATGAGTGCAGATACACCATCACAAGTACAAAGATCCCATCATGAGTGCAGAGATCCTACCACAAGTGCAGAGATCCCATCACAAGTGCAGAGATCCCACCATGAGTGCAAAGATTCCCTTCACAAGTGCAGAGATCCCACCATGAGTGCAGGGATCCCATCACAAGTGCAGAAATCCCACCATGAGTGCAGAGATCCCATCAAAAGTAGAGAGATCTCACTATGAGTGCAGAGATCCCACCACAAGTGCAGTGATCCCACCATGAGTGCAGTGATCCCATCACAAATGCAGAGATCCCACCATGAATGCAGAGATCCCATCACAAGTGCAGAGATCCCACCACAAGTACAAAGATCCCATCATAAGTAGAGAGATACCACTATGAGTGCAGAGATACCACCACAAGTGCAGAGATCCCACCATGAATGCACAGATCCCACCATGAGTGCAGAGATCCCATCACAAGTGCAAGGATCCCACCATAAGTGCAGAGATCCCATCACAAGTAGAGAGATCCCACTATGAGTGCAGAGATCCCACCACAAGTGCAGAGATCCCATCATGAGTACAGAGATCCTATCTCAAGTGCAGAGATCCCACCATGAGTGCAGAGATCCCATCACATGTGCAGAGATCCCATCATAAGTGCAGAGATCCCACCACACATGCAGAGATCCCACCATCAATGCAGAGATCCTATCACAAGTGAAGAGATCCCACCACAAGTGCAAAGATCCCAGCATCAGTGCAGAGATCTCACCACACATGCAGAGATCCCACCATGAATGCGGAGATCCTATCACAAGTGCAGAGATCCCATCACAAGTTCAAAGATCCCACTGTAAGTGCATAGATCCCATCACAAATGCAGAGATCCCACCATGAGTATAGAGATCCCACCACATGTGCAGAGATCCCACCACAAGTGCAGAGATCCCACCACAAGTGAAGAGATCCCACTATGAGTGCAGAGATCCCACCACGAGTGCAGGGATACTACCATGAATGCATAGATCCCACCACATGTGCAAAGATCCCATCACAAGTACAGAGATCCCACCACAAGCGCAGAGATCCCACCATGAATGCAAAGATCCCAACACCAGTGCAGAGATCCCATCACAAGTGCAGAGATCCCACCACAAGTACAGAGATCCCATCACAAGTGCAGAGATCCTACCATGAGTGCAGAGATCCCACCACAAGTGCAGAGATCCCATCGCAAGTGCAGAGATCCCTCCATAGGAGCAGAGATCCTATCACAAGTGCAGAGATCCCACCATAAGTAGAGAGATCCCACTATGAGAGCAGAAATCCCACCACAAGTGCAGAGATCCCACCATGAGTGCAGAGATCCCACTATGAGTACAGAGATCCCACCATGAGTACAGAGATCCCACCACAAGTACAGAGATCCCATCATAAGTAGAGAGATCCCACTATGAGTACACAGATCCCAACATGAGTGCAGATATCCCATCACAAGTGCAGAGATCCCACCACAAATGTAGAGATCTCATCACAAGTAGAGAGATCCCACTATGAGTATAGAGATCCCACTATAAGTGCAAATAACCCACCATAAGTGCAGATATCCCATCACAAGTGCAGAGATCCCATCACGAGTGCAGAGATCCCACCACAAGTACAGAGATCCCACCATGAGTGCAGGGATCCCATCACAAGTGCAGGGATCCCACCATGAGTGCAGAGATCCCATCAAAAGTAGAGAGATCTCACTATGAGTGCAGAGATCCCACCACAAGTGCAGTGATCCCACCATGAGTGCAGAGATCCCATCACAAAAACAGAGATCCCATCACAAGTATAGAGATGCCACCACAAGTGCAGAGATCCCATCACAAGTGCAGAGATCCCACCATGAGTGCAGAGATCCCATCATAAGTGCAGAGATCCCACCATGAGTATGGAGATCCTATCACAAGTGCAGGGATCCCACCATGAGTGCAGAGATCCCATCAAAAGTAGAGAGATCTCACTATGAGTGCAGAGATCCCACCACAAGTGCAGTGATCCCACCATGAGTGCAGAGATCCCATCACAAATGCAGAGATCCCACCATGAATGCAGAGATCCCATCACAAGTGCAGAGATCCCATCACAAGTGCAGAGATCCCACCGCAAGTACAAAGATCCCATCACAAGTAGAGAGATCCCACTATGAGTGCAGAGATACCACCACAAGTGCAGAGATCCCACCATGAATGCACAGATCCCACCATGAGTGCAGAGATCCCATCACAAGTGCAAGGATCCCACCATAAGTGCAGAGATCCCATCACAAGTAGAGAGATCCCACTATGAGTGCAGAGATCCCACCACAAGTGCAGAGATCCCATCATGAGTACAGAGATCCTATCTCAAGTGCAGAGATCCCACCATGAGTGCAGAGATCCCATCACATGTGCAGAGATCCCATCATAAGTGCAGAGATCCCACCACACATGCAGAGATCCCACCATCAATGCAGAGATCCTATCACAAGTGAAGAGATCCCACCACAAGTGCAAAGATCCCAGCATCAGTGCAGAGATCTCACCACACATGCAGAGATCCCACCATGAATGCGGAGATCCTATCACAAGTGCAGAGATCCCATCACAAGTTCAAAGATCCCACTGTAAGTGCATAGATCCCATCACAAATGCAGAGATCCCACCATGAGTATAGAGATCCCACCACATGTGCAGAGATCCCACCACAAGTGCAGAGATCCCACCACAAGTGAAGAGATCCCACTATGAGTGCAGAGATCCCACCACGAGTGCAGGGATACTACCATGAATGCATAGATCCCACCACATGTGCAAAGATCCCATCACAAGTACAGAGATCCCACCACAAGCGCAGAGATCCCACCATGAATGCAAAGATCCCAACACCAGTGCAGAGATCCCATCACAAGTGCAGAGATCCCACCACAAGTACAGAGATCCCATCACAAGTGCAGAGATCCTACCATGAGTGCAGAGATCCCACCACAAGTGCAGAGATCCCATCGCAAGTGCAGAGATCCCTCCATAGGAGCAGAGATCCTATCACAAGTGCAGAGATCCCACCATAAGTAGAGAGATCCCACTATGAGAGCAGAAATCCCACCACAAGTGCAGAGATCCCACCATGAGTGCAGAGATCCCACTATGAGTACAGAGATCCCACCATGAGTACAGAGATCCCACCACAAGTACAGAGATCCCATCATAAGTAGAGAGATCCCACTATGAGTACACAGATCCCAACATGAGTGCAGATATCCCATCACAAGTGCAGAGATCCCACCACAAATGTAGAGATCTCATCACAAGTAGAGAGATCCCACTATGAGTATAGAGATCCCACTATAAGTGCAAATAACCCACCATAAGTGCAGATATCCCATCACAAGTGCAGAGATCCCATCACGAGTGCAGAGATCCCACCACAAGTACAGAGATCCCACCATGAGTGCAGGGATCCCATCACAAGTGCAGGGATCCCACCATGAGTGCAGAGATCCCATCAAAAGTAGAGAGATCTCACTATGAGTGCAGAGATCCCACCACAAGTGCAGTGATCCCACCATGAGTGCAGAGATCCCATCACAAAAACAGAGATCCCATCACAAGTATAGAGATGCCACCACAAGTGCAGAGATCCCATCACAAGTGCAGAGATCCCACCATGAGTGCAGAGATCCCATCATAAGTGCAGAGATCCCACCATGAGTATGGAGATCCTATCACAAGTGCAGGGATCCCACCATGAGTGCAGAGATCCCATCAAAAGTAGAGAGATCTCACTATGAGTGCAGAGATCCCACCACAAGTGCAGTGATCCCACCATGAGTGCAGAGATCCCATCACAAATGCAGAGATCCCACCATGAATGCAGAGATCCCATCACAAGTGCAGAGATCCCATCACAAGTGCAGAGATCCCACCGCAAGTACAAAGATCCCATCACAAGTAGAGAGATCCCACTATGAGTGCAGAGATACCACCACAAGTGCAGAGATCCCACCATGAATGCACAGATCCCACCATGAGTGCAGAGATCCCATCACAAGTGCAAGGATCCCACCATAAGTGCAGAGATCCCATCACAAGTAGAGAGATCCCACTATGAGTGCAGAGATCCCACCACTAGTGCAGAGATCCCATCATGAGTACAGAGATCCTATCTCAAGTGCAGAGATCCCACCATGAGTGCAGAGATCCCATCACATGTGCAGAGATCCCATCATAAGTGCAGAGATCCCACCACACATGCAGAGATCCCACCATCAATGCAGAGATCCTATCACAAGTGAAGAGATCCCACCACAAGTGCAAAGATCCCAGCATCAGTCCAGAGTTCTCATCACACATGCAGAGATCCCACCATGAATGCAGAGATCCTATCACAAGTGCAGAGATCCCATCCCAAGTGCAAAGATCCCACCATAAGTGCAGAGATCTCATCACAAGTGCAAAGATCCCACCATAATGCATAGATCCCATCACAAGTGCAGAGATCCCACCATGAGTATAGAGATCCCACCACATATGCAGAGATCCCACCACAAGTGCAGAGATCCCACCACAAGTGAAGAGATCCCACTATGAGGACAGAGATCCCACGACAAGTGCAGAGATCCCACCATGAGTGCATAGATCCCACCACATGTGCAGAGATCCCATCACAAGTGTAGAGATCCCACCACAAGTGCAGAGATCCCACCATGAATGCAAAGATCCCAACACCAGTGCAGAAATCCCATCACAAGTGCAGAGATCCCACCACAAGTAAAGAGATCCCATCACAAGTACAGAGATCCTACCATGAGTGCAGAGATCCCATCATAAGTGCAGAGATCCCACCACAAGTGCAGATATCCCATCACAAGTAGTGAGATCCCACTATGAGTGCAGAGATTCCACCATGAGTGCAGATACACCATCACAAGTACAAAGATCCCACCATGAGTGCAGAGATCCCACCATAAGTGCAGAGATCCTACCACAAGTGCAGAGATCCCATCACGAGTGCAGAGATCCCACCATGAGTGCAAAGATTCCCATCACAAGTGCAGAGATCCCACCATGAGTGCAGGGATCCCATCACAAGTGCAGAAATCCCACCATGAGTGCAGAGATCCGATCACAAGTGCAGAGATCCCACCATGAGTGCAGAGATCCCATCAAAAGTAGAGAGATCTCACTATGAGTGCAGAGATCCCACCACAAGTGCAGTGATCCCACCATGAGTGCAGTGATCCCATCACAAATGCAGAGATCCCACCATGAATGCAGAGATCCCATCACAAGTGCAGAGATCCCATCACAAGTGCAGAGATCCCACCACAAGTACAAAGATCCCATCATAAGTAGAGAGATCCCACTATGAGTGCAGAGATACCACCACAAGTGCAGAGATCCCACCATGAATGCACAGATCCCACCATGAGTGCAGAGATCCCATCACAAGTGCAAGGATCCCACCATAAGTGCAGAGATCCCATCACAAGTAGAGAGATCCCACTATGAGTGCAGAGATCCCACCACAAGTGCAGAGATCCCATCATGAGTACAGAGATCCTATCTCAAGTGCAGAGATCCCACCATGAGTGCAGAGATCCCATCACATGTGCAGAGATCCCATCATAAGTGCAGAGATCCCACCACACGTGCAGAGATCCCACCATCAATGCAGAGATCCTATCACAAGTGAAGAGATCCCACCACAAGTGCAAAGATCCCAGCATCAGTGCAGAGATCTCACCACACATGCAGAGATCCCACGATGAATGCAGAGATCCTATCACAAGTGCAGAGATCCCATCACAAGTGCAAAGATCCCACCATAAGTGCAGAGATCCCATCACAAGTGCAAAGATCCCACTGTAAGTGCATAGATCCCACCACAAGTGCAAAGATCCCAGCATCAGTGCAGAGATCTCACCACACATGCAGAGATCCCACCATGAATGCAGAGATCCCATCACAAGTGCGGAGATCCCTCCATAGGAGCAGAGATCCTATCACAAGTGCCGAGATCCCACCATAAGTAGAGAGATCCCACTATGAGAGCAGAAATCCCACCACAAGTGCAGAGATCCCACCACAAGTGCAGAGATCCCACCACAAGTGAAGAGATCCCACTATGAGTGCAGAGATCCCACCACAAGTGCAGAGATCCCATCATGAGTACAGAGATCCTATCTCAAGTGCAGAGATCCCACCATGAGTGCAGAGATTCCATCACATGTGCAGAGATCCCATCATAAGTGCAGAGATCCCACCATACATGCAGAGATCCCACCATCAATGCAGAGATCCTATCACAAGTGAAGAGATCCCACCACAAGTGCAAAGATCCCAGAATCAGTGCAGAGATCTCACCACACATGCAGAGATCCCACCATGAATGCAGACATCCTATCACAAGTACAGAGATCCCATCACAAGTACAAAGATCCCACCATACTTGCAGAGATCCCATCACAAGTGCAAAGATCCCACCGTAAGTGCATAGATCCCATCACAAGTGCAGAGATCCCACCATGAGTATAGAGATCCCATCACATGTGCAGAGATCCCACCACAAGTGCAGAGATCCCACCACAAGTGAAGAGATCCCACTATGAGTGCAGAGATCCCATCACAAGTGCAGAGATCCCACCATGAATGCATAGATCCCACCACATGTGCAGAGATCCCATCACAAGTGCAGAGATCCCACCACAAGTGCAGAGATCCCACCATGAATGCAAAGATCCCAACACCAGTGCAGAGATCCCATCACAAGTGCAGAGATCCCACCACAAGTACAGAGATCCCATCACAAGTGCAGAGATCCTACCATGAGTGCAGAGATCCCACCTCAAGTGCAGAGATCCCATCACAAGTGTGGAGATCCCTCCATAGGAGCAGAGATCCCATCACAAGTGCAGAGATCCCACAATAAGTAGAGATCCCACTATGAGAGCAGAAATCCCACCACAAGTGCAGAGCTCCCACCATGAGTGCAGAGATCCCACTATGAGTACAGAGATCCCACCATGAGTACAGAGATCCCACCACAAGTACAGAGATCCCATCATAAGTAGAGAGATCCCACTATGAGTACACAGATCCCAACATGAGTGCAGATATCCCATCACATGTGCAGAGATCCCACCACAAATGTAGAGATATCATCACAAGTAGAGAGATCCTACTATGAGTATAGAGATCTCACCATAAGTGCAGAGAACCCACCATAAGTGCAGAGATCCCACCACAAGTGCAGAGATCCCATCACAAGTAGAGAGATTCCACTATGAGTACACAGATCCCACCATGAGTGCAGAGATCCCACCACAAGTGCAGAGATCCCACCATGAATGCAAAGATCCCAACACCAGTGCAGAGATCCCATCACAAGTGCAGAGATCCCACCACAAGTACAGAGATCCCATCACAAGTGCAGAGATCCTACCATGAGTGCAGAGATCCCACCTCAAGTGCAGAGATCCCATCACAAGTGTGGAGATCCCTCCATAGGAGCAGAGATCCCATCACAAGTGCAGAGATCCCACAATAAGTAGAGATCCCACTATGAGAGCAGAAATCCCACCACAAGTGCAGAGCTCCCACCATGAGTGCAGAGATCCCACTATGAGTACAGAGATCCCACCATGAGTACAGAGATCCCACCACAAGTACAGAGATCCCATCATAAGTAGAGAGATCCCACTATGAGTACACAGATCCCAACATGAGTGCAGATATCCCATCACATGTGCAGAGATCCCACCACAAATGTAGAGATATCATCACAAGTAGAGAGATCCTACTATGAGTATAGAGATCTCACCATAAGTGCAGAGAACCCACCATAAGTGCAGAGATCCCACCACAAGTGCAGAGATCCCATCACAAGTAGAGAGATTCCACTATGAGTACACAGATCCCACCATGAGTGCAGAGATCCCATCATGAGTGCAGAGATCCCATCACAAGTGCAGGGATCCCACCATGAGTGCAGAGATCCCATCAAAAGTAGAGAGATCTCACTATGAGTGCAGAGATCCCACCACAAGTGCAGTGATCCCACCATGAGTGCAGAGATCCCATCACAAAAGCAGAGACCCCATCACAAGTATAGAGATCCCACCACAAGTGCAGAGATCCCGTCACAAGTGCAGAGAGCCCACCATGAGTGCAGAGATCCCATCACAAGTGCAGAGATCCCACCATGAGTACGGAGATCCTATCACAAGTGCAGGGATCCCACCACGAGTGCAGAGATCCCATCACAAGTGCAGAGATCCCATCACAAGTGTAGAGATCCCACCATGAGTACAGGGATCCCATCACAAGTGCAGAGATCCCACTATGAGTGCAGAGATACCACCACAAGTGCAGAGATCCCACCATGAATGCACAGATCCCACCATGAGTGCAGAGATCCCATCACAAGTGCAGGGATCCCACCATGAGTGCAGAGATCCCATCACAAGTGTAGAGATCCCACCATGAGTACAGGGATCCCATCACAAGTGCAGAGATCCCACCATGAGTGCAGAGATCCCATCACAAGTAGTAAGAGCCCACCATAAGTGCAGAGATCCCATCACAAGTGCAGAGATCCCACCATGAATGCAGAGATCCCATCACAAGTGCAGAGATCCCATCACAAGTGCAGAGATCCCACCACAAGTACAAAGATCCCATCACAAGTAGAGAGATCCCACTATGAGTGCAGAGATACCACCACAAGTGCAGAGATCCCACCATGAATGCACAGATCCCACCATGAGTGCAGAGATCCCATCACAAGTGCAGAGATCCCACCACAAGTGCAGTGATCCCACCATGAGTGCAGAGATCCCATCACAAAAGCAGAGATCCCATCACAAGTATAGAGATCCCACCACAAGTGCAGAGATCCCATCACAAGTGCAGAGATCCCACCATGAGTGCAGAGATCCCATCACAAGTGCAGAGATCCCATAATGAGTATGGGGATCCTATCACAAGTGCAGGGATCCCACCATGAGTGCAGAGATCCCATCAAAAGTAGAGATATCTCACTATGAGTGCAGAGATCCTACCACAAGTGCAGTGATCCCACCATGAGTGCAGAGATCCCATCACAAATGCAGAGATCCCACCATGAATGCAGATATCCCATCACAAGTGCAGATATCCCATCACAAGTGCAGAGATCCCACCACAAGTACAAAGATCCCATCACAAGTAGAGAGATCCCACTATGAGTGCAGAGATACCACCACAAGTGCAGAGATCCCAACATGAATGCACAGATCCTACCATGAGTGCAGAGATCCCATCACAAGTGCAAGGATCCCACCATAAGTGCAGAGATCCCATCACAAGTAGAGAGATCCCACTATGAGTGCAGAGATCCCACCACAAGTGCAGCGATCCCACCATGAGTGCAAAGATCCCATCACAAGTGCAGAGATCCCATCATAAGTAGAGAGATCCCACTATGAGTACACAGATCCCAACATGAGTGCAGATATCCCATCACAAGTGCAGAGATCCCACCACAAATGTAGAGATCTCATCACAAGTAGAGAGATCCCACTATGAGTATAGAGATCCCACTATAAGTGCAAATAACCCACCATAAGTGCAGATATCCCACCACAAGTGCAGAGATCCCATCACGAGTGCAGAGATCCCACCACAAGTGCAGAGATCCCACCATGAGTGCAGGGATCCCATCACAAGTGCAGGGATCCCACCATGAGTGCAGAGATCCCATCAAAAGTAGAGAGATCTCACTATGAGTGCAGAGATCCCACCACAAGTGCAGTGATCCCACCATGAGTGCAGAGATCCCATCACAAAAGCAGAGATCCCATCACAAGTATAGAGATCCCACCACAAGTGCAGAGATCCCATCACAAGTGCAAGGATCCCACCATAAGTGCAGAGATCCCATCACAAGTAGAGAGATCCCACTATGAGTGCAGAGATCCCACCACAAGTGCAGCGATCCCACCATGAGTGCAAAGATCCCATCACAAGTGCGGAGATCCCATCATAAGTAGAGAGATCCCACTATGAGTACACAGATCCCAACATGAGTGCAGATATCCCATCACAAGTGCAGAGATCCCACCATAAATGTAGAGATCTCATCACAAGTAGAGAGATCCCACTATGAGTATAGAGATCCCACTATAAGTGCAAATAACCCACCATAAGTGCAGATATCCCACCACAAGTGCAGAGATCCCATCATGAGTGCAGAGATCCCACCACAAGTGCAGAGATCCCACCATGAGTGCAGGGATCCCATCACAAGTGCAGGGATCCCACCATGAGTGCAGAGATCCCATCAAAAGTAGAGAGATCTCACTATGAGTGCAGAGATCCCACCACAAGTGCAGTGATCCCACCATGAGTGCAGAGATCCCATCACAAAAGCAGAGATCCCATCACAAGTATAGAGATCCCACCACAAGTGCAGAGATCCCATCACAAGTGCAGAGATCCCACCATGAGTGCAGAGATCCCATCATAAGTGCAGAGATCCCACCATGAGTATGGAGATCCTATCACAAGTGCAGGAATCCCACCATGAGTGCAGAGATCCCATCAAAAGTAGAGAGATCTCACTATGAGTGCAGAGATCCCACCACAAGTGCAGTGATCCCACCATGAGTGCAGAGATCCCATCACAAATGCAGAGATCCCATCATGAATGCAGATATCCCATCACAAGTGCAGAGATCCCATCACAAGTGCAGAGATCCCACCGCAAGTACAAAGATCCTATCACAAGTAGAGAGATCCCACTATGAGTGCAGAGATACCACCACAAGTGCAGAGATCCCACCATGAATGCACAGATCCCACCATGAGTGCAGAGATCCCGTCACAAGTGCAAGGATCCCACCATAAGTGCAGAGATCCCATCACAAGTAGAGAGATCCCACTATGAGTGCAGAGATCCCACCACAAGTGCAGAGATCCCATCATGAGTACAGAGATCCTATCTCAAGTGCAGAGATCCCACCATGAGTGCAGAGATCCCATCACATGTGCAGAGATCCCATCATAAGTGCAGAGATCCCACCACACATGCAGAAATCCCACCATCAATGCAGAGATCCTATCACAAGTGAAGAGATCCTACCACAAGTGCAAAGATCCCAGCATCAGTCCAGAGTTCTCACCACACATGCAGAGATCCCACCATGAATGCAGAGATCCTATCACAAGTGCAGAGATCCCATCCCAAGTGCAAAGATCCCACCATAAGTGCAGAGATCTCATCACAAGTGCAAAGATCCCACCATAATGCATAGATCCCATCACAAGTGCAGAGATCCCACCATGAGTATAGAGATCCCACCACATGTGCAGAGATCCCACCACAAGTGCAGAGATCCCACCACAAGTGAAGAGATCCCACTATGAGGACAGAGATCCCACGACAAGTGCAGAGATCCCACCATGAGTGCATAGATCCCACCACATGTGCAGAGATCCCATCACAAGTGTAGAGATCCCACCACAAGTGCAGAGATCCCACCATGAATGCAAAGATCCCAACACCAGTGCAGAGATCCCATCACAAGTGCAGAGATCCCACCACAAGTAAAGAGATCCCATCACAAGTACAGAGATCCTACCATGAGTGCAGAGATCCCATCATAAGTGCAGAGATCCCACCACAAGTGCAGATATCCCATCACAAGTAGTGAGATCCCACTATGAGTGCAGAGATCCCACCATGAGTGCAGATACACCATCACAAGTACAAAGATCCCATCATGAGTGCAGAGATCCTACCACAAGTGCAGAGATCCCATCACAAGTGCAGAGATCCCACCATGAGTGCAAAGATTCCCATCACAAGTGCAGAGATCCCACCATGAGTGCAGGGATCCCATCACAAGTGCAGAAATCCCACCATGAGTGCAGAGATCCCATCACAAGTGCAGAGATCCCACCATGAGTGCAGAGATCCCATCAAAAGTAGAGAGATCTCACTATGAGTGCAGAGATCCCACCACAAGTGCAGTGATCCCACCATGAGTGCAGTGATCCCATCACAAATGCAGAGATCCCACCATGAATGCAGAGATCCCATCACAAGTGCAGAGATCCCATCACAAGTGCAGAGATCCCACCACAAGTACAAAGATCCCATCATAAGTAGAGAGATCCCACTATGAGTGCAGAGATACCACCACAAGTGCAGAGATCCCACCATGAATGCACAGATCCCACCATGAGTGCAGAGATCCCATCACAAGTGCAAGGATCCCACCATAAGTGCAGAGATCCCATCACAAGTAGAGAGATCCCACTATGAGTGCAGAGATCCCACCACAAGTGCAGAGATCCCATCATGAGTACAGAGATCCTATCTCAAGTGCAGAGATCCCACCATGAGTGCAGAGATCCCATCACATGTGCAGAGATCCCATCATAAGTGCAGAGATCCCACCACACATGCAGAGATCCCACCATCAATGCAGAGATCCTATCACAAGTGAAGAGATCCCACCACAAGTGCAAAGATCCCAGCATCAGTGCAGAGATCTCACCACACATGCAGAGATCCCACCATGAATGCGGAGATCCTATCACAAGTGCAGAGATCCCATCACAAGTGCAAAGATCCTACCATAAGTGCAGAGATCCCATCACAAGTTCAAAGATCCCACTGTAAGTGCATAGATCCCATCACAAGTGCAGAGATCCCACCATGAGTATAGAGATCCCACCACATGTGCAGAGATCCCACCACAAGTGCAGAGATCCCACCACAAGTGAAGAGATCCCACTATGAGTGCAGAGATCCCACCACAAGTGCAGAGATCCTACCATGAATGCATAGATCCCACCACATGTGCAAAGATCCCATCACAAGTACAGAGATCCCACCACAAGCACAGAGATCCCACCATGAATGCAAAGATCCCAACACCAGTGCAGAGATCCCATCACAAGTGCAGAGATCCCACCACAAGTACAGAGATCCCATCACAAGTGCAGAGATCCTACCATGAGTGCAGAGATCCCACCACAAGTGCAGAGATCCCATCACAAGTGCAGAGATCCCTCCATAGGAGCAGAGATCCTATCACAAGTGCAGAGATCCCACCATAAGTAGAGAGATCCCACTATGAGAGCAGAAATCCCACCACAAGTGCAGAGATCCCACCATGAGTGCAGAGATCCCACTATGAGTACAGAGATCCCACCATGAGTACAGAGATCCCACCACAAGTACAGAGATCCCATCATAAGTAGAGAGATCCCACTATGAGTACACAGATCCCAACATGAGTGCAGATATCCCATCACAAGTGCAGAGATCCCACCACAAATGTAGAGATCTCATCACAAGTAGAGAGATCCCACTATGAGTGCAGAGATCCCACCACACGTGCAGAGATCCCACCATCAATGCAGAGATCCTATCACAAGTGAAGAGATCCCACCACAAGTGCAAAGATCCCAGCATCAGTGCAGAGATCTCACCACACATGCAGAGATCCCACCATGAATGCAGAGATCCCATCACAAGTGCAGAGATCCCATCACAAGTGCAGAGATCCCACCACAAGTACAAAGATCCCATCACAAGTAGAGAGATCCCACTATGAGTGCAGAGATACCACCACAAGTGCAGAGATCCCACCATGAATGCACAGATCCCACCATGAGTGCAGAGATCCCATCACAAGTGCAAGGATCCCACCATAAGTGCAGAGATCCCATCACAAGTAGAGAGATCCCACTATGAGTGCAGAGATCCCACCACAAGTGCAGAGATCCCATCATGAGTACAGAGATCCTATCTCAAGTGCAGAGATCCCATTATGAGTGCAGAGATTCCATCACATGTGCAGATATCCCATCATAAGTGCAGAGATCCCACCACACATGCAGAGATCCCACCATCAATGCAGAGATCCTATCACAAGTGAAGAGATCCCACCACTAGTGCAAAGATCCCAGCATCAGTGCAGAGATCTCACCACACATGCAGAGATCCCACCATGAATGCAGAGATCCTATCACAAGTACAGAGATCCCATCACAAGTGCAAAGATCCCACCATACTTGCAGAGATCCCATCACAAGTGCAAAGATCCCACCGTAAGTGCATAGATCCCATTACAAGTGCAGAGATCCCACCATGAGTATAGAGATCCCATCACATGTGCAGAGATCCCACCACGAGTGCAGAGATCCCACCACAAGTGAAGAGATCCCACTATGAGTGCAGAGATCCCACCACAAGTGCAGAGATCCCACCATGAATGCATAGATCCCACCACATGTGCAGAGATCCCATCACAAGTGCAGAGATCCCACCACAAGTGCAGAGATCCCACCATGAATGCAAAGATCCCAACACCAGTGCAGAGATCCCATCACAAGTGCAGAGATCCCACGACAAGTACAGAGATCCCATCACAAGTGCAGAGATCCTACCATGAGTGCAGAGATCCCACCACAAGTGCAGAGATCCCATCACAAGTACAGAGATCCCTCCATAGGACCAGAGATCCCATCACAAGTGCAGAGATCCCACCATAAGTAGAGAGATCCAACTATGAGAGCAGAAATCCCACCACAAGTGCAGAGATCCCACCATGAGTGCAGAGATCCCACTATGAGTACAGAGATCCCACCATGAGTACAGAGATCCCACCACAAGTACAGAGATCCCATCATAAGTAGAGAGATCCCACTATGAGTGCACAGATCCCAGCATGAGTGCAGATATCCCATCACATGTACAGAGATCCCACCACAAATGTAGAGATCTCATCACAAGTAGAGAGATCCCACCACTATGAGTATAGAGATCCCACCATAAGTGCAGAGAACCCACCATAAGTGTAGAGATCCCACCACAAGTGCAGAGATCCCATCACAAGTAGAGAGATTCCACTATGAGTACACAGATCCCACCATGAGTGCAGAGATCCCATCATGAGTGCAGAGATCCCATCACAAGTGCAGGGATCCCACCATGAGTGCAGAGATCCTATCACAAGTGCAGAGATCCCATCACAAGTGCAAAGATCCTACCATAAGTGCAGAGATCCCATCACAAGTTCAAAGATCCCACTGTAAGTGCATAGATCCCATCACAAGTGCAGAGATCCCACCATGAGTATAGAGATCCCACCACATGTGCAGAGATCCCACCACAAGTGCAGAGATCCCACCACAAGTGAAGAGATCCCACTATGAGTGCAGAGATCCCACCACAAGTGCAGAGATCCTATCATGAATGCATAGATCCCACCACATGTGCAAAGATCCCATCACAAGTACAGAGATCCCACCACAAGCGCAGAGATCCCACCATGAATGCAAAGATTCCAACACCAGTGCAGAGATCCCATCACAAGTGCAGAGATCCCACCACAAGTACAGAGATCCCATCACAAGTGCAGAGATCCTACCATGAGTGCAGAGATCCCACCACAAGTGCAGAGATCCCATCACAAGTGCAGAGATCCCTCCATAGGAGCAGAGATCCTATCACAAGTGCAGAGATCCCACCATAAGTAGAGAGATCCCACTATGAGAGCAGAAATCCCACCAAAAGTGCAGAGATCCCACCATGAGTGCAGAGATCCCACTATGAGTACAGAGATCCCACCATGAGTACAGAGATCCCACCATAAGTACAGAGATCCCATCATAAGTAGAGAGATCCCACTATGAGTATACAGATCCCAACATGAGTGCAGATATCCCATCACAAGTGCAGAGATCCCACCACAAATGTAGAGATCTCATCACAAGTAGAGAGATCCCACTATGAGTGCAGAGATCCCACCACATGTGCAGAGATCCCATCATCAATGCAGAGATCCTATCACAAGTGAAGAGATCCCACCACAAGTGCAAAGATCCCAGCATCAGTGCAGAGATCTCACCACACATACAGAGATCCCACCATGAATGCAGAGATCCCATCACAAGTGCAGAGATCCCATCACAAGTGCAGAGATCCCACTACAAGTACAAAGATCCCATCACAAGTAGAGAGATCCCACTATGAGTGCAGAGATACCACCACAAGTGCAGAGATCCCACCATGAATGCACAGATCCCACCATGAGTGCAGAGATCCCATCACAAGTGCAAGGATCCCACCATAAGTGCAGAGATCCCATCACAAGTAGAGAGATCCCACTATGAGTGCAGAGATCCCACCACAAGTGCAGAGATCCCATCATGAGTACAGAGATCCTATCTCAAGTGCAGAGATCCCACCATGAGTGCAGAGATTCCATCACATATGCAGATATCCCATCATAAGTGCAGAGATCCCACCACACATGCAGAGATCCCACCATCAATGAAGAGATCCTATCACAAGTGAAGAGATCCCACCACTAGTGCAAAGATCACAGCATCAGTGCAGAGATCTCACCACACATGCAGAGATCCCACCATGAATGCAGAGATCCTATCACAAGTACAGAGATCCCATCACAAGTGCAAAGATCCCACCATACTTGCAGAGATCCCATCACAAGTGCAAAGATCCCACTGTAAGTGCATAGATCCCATCACAAGTGCAGAGATCCCACCATGAGTATAGAGATCCCATCACATGTGCAGAGATCCCACCACAAGTGCAGAGATCCCACCACAAGTGAAGAGATCCCACTATGAGTGCAGAGATCCCACCACAAGTGCAGAGATCCCACCATGAATGCATAGATCCCACCACATGTGCAGAGATCCCATCACAAGTGCAGAGATCCCACCACAAGTGCAGAGATCCCACCATGAATGCAAAGATCCCAACACCAGTGCAGAGATCCCATCACAAGTGCAGAGATCCCACGACAAGTACAGAGATCCCATCACAAGTGCAGAGATCCTACCATGAGTGCAGAGATCCCACCACAAGTGCAGAGATCCCATCACAAGTGCGGAGATCCCTCCATAGGACCAGAGATCCCATCACAAGTGCAGAGATCCCACCATAAGTAGAGAGATCCCACTATGAGAGCAGAAATCCCACCACAAGTGCAGAGATCCCACCATGAGTGCAGAGATCCCACTATGAGTACAGAGATCCCACCATGAGTACAGAGATCCCACCACAAGTACAGAGATCCCATCATAAGTAGAGAGATCCCACTATGAGTACACAGATCCCAGCATGAGTGCAGATATCCCATCACATGTACAGAGATCCCACCACAAATGTAGAGATCTCATCACAAGTAGAGAGATCCCACCACTATGAGTATAGAGATCCCACCATAAGTGCAGAGAACCCACCATAAGTGCAGAGATCCCACCACAAGTGCAAATATCCCACCATAATGCATAGATCCCATCACAAGTGCAGAGATCCCACCATGAGTATAGAGATCCCACCACATGTGCAGAGATCCCACCACATGTGCAGAGATCCCACCACAAGTGCAGAGATCCCACCACAAGTGAAGAGATCCCACTATGAGGAGAGAGATCCCACGACAAATGTAGAGATCCCACCATGAGTGCATAGATCCCACCACATGTGCAGAGATCCCATCACAAGTGTAGAGATCCCACCATGAATGCAAAGATCCCAACACCAGTGCAGAGATCCCATCACAAGTGCAGAGATCCCACCACAAGTAAAGAGATCCCATCACAAGTACAGAGATCCTACCATGAGTGCAGAGATCCCATCATAAGTGCAGAGATCCCACCACAAGTGCAGATATCCCATCACAAGTAGTGAGATCCCACTATGAGTGCAGAGATCCCACCATGAGTGCAGATACACCATCACAAGTACAAAGATCCCATCATGAGTGCAGAGATCCTACCACAAGTGCAGAGATCCCATCACAAGTGCAGAGATCCCACCATGAGTGCAAAGATTCCCTTCACAAGTGCAGAGATCCCACCATGAGTGCAGGGATCCCATCACAAGTGCAGAAATCCCACCATGAGTGCAGAGATCCCATCACAAGTGCAGAGATCCCACCATGAGTGCAGAGATCCCATCAAAAGTAGAGAGATCTCACTATGAGTGCAGAGATCCCACCACAAGTGCAGTGATCCCACCATGAGTGCAGTGATCCCATCACAAATGCAGAGATCCCACCATGAATGCAGAGATCCCATCACAAGTGCAGAGATCCCATCACAAGTGCAGAGATCCCACCACAAGTACAAAGATCCCATAATAAGTAGAGAGATCCCACTATGAGTGCAGAGATACCACCACAAGTGCAGAGATCCCACCATGAATGCACAGATCCCACCATGAGTGCAGAGATCCCATCACAAGTGCAAGGATCCCACCATAAGTGCAGAGATCCCATCACAAGTAGAGAGATCCCACTATGAGTGCAGAGATCCCACCACAAGTGCAGAGATCCCATCATGAGTACAGAGATCCTATCTCAAGTGCAGAGATCCCACCATGAGTGCAGAGATCCCATCACATGTGCAGAGATCCCATCATAAGTGCAGAGATCCCACCACACATGCAGAGATCCCACCATCAATGCAGAGATCCTATCACAAGTGAAGAGATCCCACCACAAGTGCAAAGATCCCAGCATCAGTGCAGAGATCTCACCACACATGCAGAGATCCCACCATGAATGCGGAGATCCTATCACAAGTGCAGAGATCCCATCACAAGTGCAAAGATCCTACCATAAGTGCAGAGATCCCATCACAAGTTCAATGATCCCACTGTAAGTGCATAGATCCCATCACAAATGCAGAGATCCCACCATGAGTATAGAGATCCCACCACATGTGCAGAGATCCCACCACAAGTGCAGAGATCCCACCACAAGTGAAGAGATCCCACTATGAGTGCAGAGATCCCACCACGAGTGCAGGGATCCTACCATGAATGCATAGATCCCACCACATGTGCAAAGATCCCATCACAAGTACAGAGATCCCACCACAAGCGCAGAGATCCCACCATGAATGCAAAGATCCCAACACCAGTGCAGAGATCCCATCACAAGTGCAGAGATCCCACCACAAGTACAGAGATCCCATCACAAGTGCAGAGATCCTACCATGAGTGCAGAGATCCCACCACAAGTGCAGAGATCCCATCACAAGTGCAGAGATCCCTCCATAGGTGCAGAGATCCTATCACAAGTGCAGAGATCCCACCATAAGTAGAGAGATCCCACTATGGGAGCAGAAATCCCACCACAAGTGCATAGATCCCACCATGAGTGCAGAGATCCCACTATGAGTACAGAGATCCCACCATGAGTACAGAGATCCCACCACAAGTACAGAGATCCCATCATAAGTAGAGAGATCCCACTATGAGTACACAGATCCCAACATGAGTGCAGATATCCCATCACAAGTGCAGAGATCCCACCACAAATGTAGAGATCTCATCACAAGTAGAGAGATCCCACTATGAGTGCAGAGATCCCACCACACGTGCAGAGATCCCACCATCAATGCACAGATCCTATCACAAGTGAGGAGATCCCACCACAAGTGCAAAGATCCCAGCATCAGTGCAGAGATCTCACCACACATGCAGAGATCCCACCATGAATGCAGAGATCCCATCACAAGTGCAGAGATACCATCACAAGTGCAGAGATCCCACCACAAGTACAAAGATCCCATCACAAGTAGAGAGATCCCACTATGAGTGCAGAGATACCACCACAAGTGCAGAGATCCCACCATGAATGCACAGATCCCACCATGAGTGCAGAGATCCCATCACAAGTGCAAGGATCCCACCATAAGTGCAGAGATCCCATCACAAGTAGAGAGATCCCACTATGAGTGCAGAGATCCCACCACAAGTGCAGAGATCCCATCATGAGTACAGAGATCCTATCTCAAGTGCAGAGATCCCACCATGAGTGCAGAGATTCCATCACATGTGCAGATATCCCATCATAAGTGCAGAGATCCCACCACACATGCAGAGATCCCACCATCAATGCAGAGATCCTATCACAAGTGAAGAGATCCCACCACTAGTGCAAAGATCCCAGCATCAGTGCAGAGATCTCACCACACATGCAGAGATCCCACCATGAATGCAGAGATCCTATCACAAGTACAGAGATCCCATCACAAGTGCAAAGATCCCACCATACTTGCAGAGATCCCATCACAAGTGCAAAGATCCCACCGTAAGTGCATAGATCCCATTACAAGTGCAGAGATCCCACCATGAATGCAAAGATCTCAACACCAGTGCAGAGATCCCATCACAAGTGCAGAGATCCCACCATGAATGCAGAGATCCTATCACAAGTGCAGAGATCCCATCACAAGTGCAAAGATCCCACCATAAGTGCAGAGATCCCATCACAAGTGCAAAGATCCCACCGTAAGTGCATAGATCCCACCACAAGTGCAAAGATCCCAGCATCAGTGCAGAGATCTCACCACACATGCAGAGATCCCACCATGAATGCAGAGATCCCATCACAAGTGCGGAGATCCCTCCATAGGAGCAGAGATCCTATCACAAGTGCCGAGATCCCACCATAAGTAGAGAGATCCCACTATGAGAGCAGAAATCCCACCACAAGTGCAGAGATCCCACCACAAGTGCAGAGATCCCACCACAAGTGAAGAGATCCCACTATGAGTGCAGAGATCCCACCACAAGTGCAGAGATCCCATCATGAGTACAGAGATCCTATCTCAAGTGCAGAGATCCCACCATGAGTGCAGAGATTCCATCACATGTGCAGAGATCCCATCATAAGTGCAGAGATCCCACCATACATGCAGAGATCCCACCATCAATGCAGAGATCCTATCACAAGTGAAGAGATCCCACCACAAGTGCAAAGATCCCAGAATCAGTGCAGAGATCTCACCACACATGCAGAGATCCCACCATGAATGCAGACATCCTATCACAAGTACAGAGATCCCATCACAAGTACAAAGATCCCACCATACTTGCAGAGATCCCATCACAAGTGCAAAGATCCCACCGTAAGTACATAGATCCCATCACAAGTGCAGAGATCCCACCATGAGTATAGAGATCCCATCACATGTGCAGAGATCCCACCACAAGTGCAGAGATCCCACCACAAGTGAAGAGATCCCACTATGAGTGCAGAGATCCCATCACAAGTGCAGAGATCCCACCATGAATGCATAGATCCCACCACATGTGCAGAGATCCCATCACAAGTGCAGAGATCCCACCACAAGTGCAGAGATCCCACCATGAATGCAAAGATCCCAACACCAGTGCAGAGATCCCATCACAAGTGCAGAGATCCCACCACAAGTACAGAGATCCCATCACAAGTGCAGAGATCCTACCATGAGTGCAAAGATCCCACCTCAAGTGCAGAGATCCCATCACAAGTGTGGAGATCCCTCCATAGGAGCAGAGATCCCATCACAAGTGCAGAGATCCCACAATAAGTAGAGAGAGTACAAAGATCCCACCATGAGTGCAGAGATCCCACCATAAGTGCAGAGATCCTACCACAAGTGCAGAGATCCCATCACGAGTGCAGAGATCCCACCATGAGTGCAAAGATTCCCATCATAAGTGCAGAGATCTCACCATGAGTGCAGGGATCCCATCACAAGTGCAGAAATCCCACCATGAGTGCAGAGATCCCATCACAAGTGCAGAGATCCCACCATGAGTACAGAGATCCCACTACAAGTACAGAGATCCCATCATAAGTAGAGAGATCCCACTATGAGTACACAGATCCCAACATGAGTGCAGATATCCCATCACAAGTGCAGAGATCCCACCACAAATGTAGAGATCTCATCACAAATAGAGAGATCCCACTATGAGTATAGAGATCCCACCATAAGTGCAGAGAACCCACCATAAGTGCAGAGATCCAACCACAAGTGCAGAGATCCCATCACAAGTAGAGAGATTCCACTATGAGTACACAGATCCCACCATGAGTGCAGAGATCCCATCATGAGTGCAGAGATCCCATCACAAGTGCAGGGATCCCACCATGAGTGCAGAGATCCCATCAAAAGTAGAGAGACCTCACTATGAGTGCAGAGATCCCACCACAAGTGCAGTGATACCACCATGAGTGCAGAGATCCCATCACAAAAGCAGAGATCCCATCACAAGTATGGAGATCCCACCACAAGTGCAGAGATCACATCACAAGTGCAGAGATCCCACCATGAGTGCAGAGATCCCATCACAAGTGCAGAGATCCCACCATGAGTATGGAGATCCCATCAAAAGTAGAGAGATCTCACTATGAGTGCAGAGATCCCACCACAAGTGCAGTGATCCTACCATGAGTGCAGAGATCCCATCACAAATGCAGAGATCCCACCATGAATGCAGAGATCCCATCACAAGTGCAGAGATCCCATCACAAGTGCAGAGATCCCACCACAAGTACACAGATCCCATCACAAGTAGAGAGATCCCACTATGAGTGCAGAGATACCACCAAAAGTGCACAGATCCCACCATGAATGCACAGATCCCACCATGAGTGCAGAGATCCCATCACAAGTGCAAGGATCCCACCATAAAATCAGAGATCCCGTCACAAGTAGAGAGATCCCACTATGAGTGCAGAGATCCCACCACAAGTGCAGAGATCCCATCATGAGTACAGAGATCCTATCTCAAGTGCAGAGATCCCACCATGAGTGCAGAGATCCCATCACATGTGCAGAGATCCCATCATAAGTGCAGAGATCCCACCACATGTGCAGAGATCCCACCATCAATGCAGAGAACCTATCATGAGTACAGAGATCCTATCTCAAGTGCAGAGATCCCACCATGAGTGCAGAGATCCCATCACATGTGCAGAGATCCCATCATGAGTACAGAGATCCTATCTCAAGTGCAGAGATCCCACCATGAGTGCAGAGATCCCATCACATGTGCAGAGATTCCATCATAAGTGCAGAGATCCCACCACAAGTGAAAGAATCCCAGCATCAGTGCAGAGATCTCACCACACATGCATAGATCCCACCATGAATGCAGAGATCCTATCACAAGTGCAGATATCTCATCACAAGTGCAACGATCCCACCATAAGTGCAGAGATCCCATCACAAGTGCAAAGATCCCACCATAAGTGCATAGATCCCATCACAAGTGCAGAGATCCCACCATGAGTATAGAGATCCCACCACATGTGCAGAGATCCCACCACAAGTGCAGAGATCCCACCACAAGTGAAGAGATCCCACTATGAGTGCAGAGATCCCACTATGAGTGCAGAGATCCCACCACAAGTGCAGAGATCCCACCATGAGTGTATAGATCCCACCACATGTGCAGAGATCCCATCACAAGTGCAGAGATCCCACCACAAGTGCAGAGATCCCACCATGAATGCAAAGATCTCAACACCAGTGCAGAGATCCCATCACAAGTGCAGAGATCCCACCACAAGTGCAGAGATCCTACAATGAGTGCAGAGATCCCATCACAAGTGCAGAGATCCCACTACAAGTGCAGATATCCCATCACAAGTAGTGAGAACCCACTATGAGTGCAGAGATCCCACCATGAGTGCAGATATACCATCACAAGTACAAAGATCCCACCATGAGTACAGAGATCCTACCACAAGTGCAGAGATCCCATCACGAGTACAGATATCCCACCATGAGTGCAGAGATCCCACCACAAGTGCAGAGATCCCACCACAAGTGTAGAGATCCCGTCACAAGTGCAGAGATCCCACCATAAGTAGAGAGATCCCACTATGAGAGCAGAAATCCCACCACAAGTGCAGAGATCCCACCATGAGTGCAGAGATCCCACTATGAGTACAGAGATCCCACCATGAGTACAGAGATCCCACCACAAGTACAGAGATCCCATCATAAGTAGAGAGATCCCACTATAAGAACACAGATCCCAACATGAGTGCAGATATCCCATCACAAGTGCAGAGATCCCACCACAAATGTAGAGATCTCATCACAAGTAGAGAGATCCACTATGAATATAGAGATCCCACCATAAGTGCAGAGAACCCACCATAAGTGCAGAGATCCCACCACAAGTGCAGAGATCCCATCACAAGTAGAGAGATTCCACTATGAGTACACAGATCCCACCATGAGTGCTGAGATCCCATCATGAGTGCAGAGATCCCATTACAAGTGCAGGGATCCCACCACAAGTGCAGAGATCCCACCATGAGTGCAGGGATCCCATCACAAGTGCAGAGATCCCACCATGAGTGCAGAGATCCCATCACAAGTAGAAAGAGCCCACCATGAGTGCAGAGATCCCATCACAAGTGCAGAGATCCCACCATGAATGCAGAGATCCCATCACATGTGCAGAGATCCCATCACAAGTGCAGAGATCCCACCATGAATGCACAGATCCCACCATGAGTGCAGAGATCCCATCACAAGTGCAAGGATCCCACCATAAAATCAGAGATCCCGTCACAAGTAGAGAGATCCCACTATGAGTGCAGAGATCCCACCACAAGTGCAGAGATCCCATCACAAGTGCAGAGATCCCACCACAAGTACACAGATCCCATCACAAGTAGAGAGATCCCACTATGAGTGCAGAGATACCACCAAAAGTGCACAGATCCCACCATGAATGCACAGATCCCACCATGAGTGCAGAGATCCCATCACAAGTGCAAGGATCCCACCATAAAATCAGAGATCCCGTCACAAGTAGAGAGATCCCACTATGAGTGCAGAGATCCCACCACAAGTGCAGAGATCCCATCATGAGTACAGAGATCCTATCTCAAGTGCAGAGATCCCACCATGAGTGCAGAGATCCCATCACATGTGCAGAGATCCCATCATAAGTGCAGAGATCCCACCACATGTGCAGAGATCCCACCATCACTGCAGAGAACCTATCATGAGTACAGAGATCCTATCTCAAGTGCAGAGATCCCACTATGAGTGCAGTGATCCTACCATGAGTGCAGAGATCCCATCACAAATGCAGAGATCCCACCATGAATGCAGAGATCCCATCACAAGTGCAGAGATCCCATCACAAGTGCAGAGATCCCACCACAAGTACACAGATCCCATCACAAGTAGAGAGATCCCACTATGAGTGCAGAGATACCACCAAAAGTGCACAGATCCCACCATGAATGCACAGATCCCACCATGAGTGCAGAGATCCCATCACAAGTGCAAGGATCCCACCATAAAATCAGAGATCCCGTCACAAGTAGAGAGATCCCACTATGAGTGCAGAGATCCCACCACAAGTGCAGAGATCCCATCATGAGTACAGAGATCCTATCTCAAGTGCAGAGATCCCACCATGAGTGCAGAGATCCCATCACATGTGCAGAGATCCCATCATAAGTGCAGAGATCCCACCACATGTGCAGAGATCCCACCATCAATGCAGAGAACCTATCATGAGTACAGAGATCCTATCTCAAGTGCAGAGATCCCACCATGAGTGCAGAGATCCCATCACATGTGCAGAGATCCCATCATGAGTACAGAGATCCTATCTCAAGTGCAGAGATCCCACCATGAGTGCAGAGATCCCATCACATGTGCAGAGATTCCATCATAAGTGCAGAGATCCCACCACAAGTGAAAGAATCCCAGCATCAGTGCAGAGATCTCACCACACATGCATAGATCCCACCATGAATGCAGAGATCCTATCACAAGTGCAGATATCTCATCACAAGTGCAACGATCCCACCATAAGTGCAGAGATCCCATCACAAGTGCAAAGATCCCACCATAAGTGCATAGATCCCATCACAAGTGCAGAGATCCCGCCATGAGTATAGAGATCCCACCACATGTGCAGAGATCCCACCACAAGTGCAGAGATCCCACCACAAGTGAAGAGATCCCACTATGAGTGCAGAGATCCCACTATGAGTGCAGAGATCCCACCACAAGTGCAGAGATCCCACCATGAGTGCATAGATCCCACCACATGTGCAGAGATCCCATCACAAGTGCAGAGATCCCACCACAAGTGCAGAGATCCCACCATGAATGCAAAGATCTCAACACCAGTGCAGAGATCCCATCACAAGTGCAGAGATCCCACCACAAGTGCAGAGATCCTACAATGAGTGCAGAGATCCCATCACAAGTGCAGAGATCCCACTACAAGTGCAGATATCCCATCACAAGTAGTGAGAACCCACTATGAGTGCAGAGATCCCACCATGAGTGCAGATATACCATCACAAGTACAAAGATCCCACCATGAGTACAGAGATCCTACCACAAGTGCAGAGATCCCATCACGAGTACAGATATCCCACCATGAGTGCAGAGATCCCACCACAAGTGCAGAGATCCCACCACAAGTGTAGAGATCCCGTCACAAGTGCAGAGATCCCACCATAAGTAGAGAGATCCCACTATGAGAGCAGAAATCCCACCACAAGTGCAGAGATCCCACCATGAGTGCAGAGATCCCACTATGAGTACAGAGATCCCACCATGAGTACAGAGATCCCACCACAAGTACAGAGATCCCATCATAAGTAGAGAGATCCCACTATAAGAACACAGATCCCAACATGAGTGCCTGATATCCCATCACAAGTGCAGAGATCCCACCACAAATGTAGAGATCTCATCACAAGTAGAGAGATCCACTATGAATATAGAGATCCCACCATAAGTGCAGAGAACCCACCATAAGTGCAGAGATCCCACCACAAGTGCAGAGATCCCATCACAAGTAGAGAGATTCCACTATGAGTACACAGATCCCACCATGAGTGCTGAGATCCCATCATGAGTGCAGAGATCCCATTACAAGTGCAGGGATCCCACCACAAGTGCAGAGATCCCACCATGAGTGCAGGGATCCCATCACAAGTGCAGAGATCCCACCATGAGTGCAGAGATCCCATCACAAGTAGAAAGAGCCCACCATGAGTGCAGAGATCCCATCACAAGTGCAGAGATCCCACCATGAATGCAGAGATCCCATCACATGTGCAGAGATCCCATCACAAGTGCAGAGATCCCACCACAAGTACAACGATCCCATCACAAAGAGAGAGATCCCACTATGAGTTCAAAGATACCACCACAAGTGCAGAGATCCCACCATGAATGCACAGATCCCACCATGAGTGCAGAGATCCCATCACAAGTGCAGGGATCCCACCATGAGTGCAGAGATCCCATCAAAAGTAGAGAGATCTCACTATGAGTGCAGAGATCCCACCACAAGTGAAGTGATCCCACCATGAGTGCAGAGATCCCATCACAAAAGCAGAGATCCCATCACATTTATAGAGATCCCACCACAAGTGCAGAGATCCCATCACAAGTGCAGAGATCCCACCATGAGTGCAGAGATTCCATCACAAGTGCAGAGATCCCACCATGAGTACGGAGATCCTATCACAAGTGCAGGGATCCCACCATGAGTGCAGAGATCCCATCAAAAGTAGAGAGATCTCACTATTAGTGCAGAGATCCCACCATAAGTGCAGTGATCCCACCATGAGTGCAGAGATCCCATCACAAATACAGAGATCACATCACAAGTGCAGAGATCCTACCATGAGCGCAGAGATTCCATCACAATTTAGAGAGATCCCACTATGAATGCAGAGATCTCACCATAAGTACAAAGATCCCACCATGAATGCAGAGATCCCACCATAAGTGCAGAGTTCCCACCATGAGTGCAGAGATCCCACCACAAGTGGAGACATCCCATCACAAGTGCAGAGCTCCCAACACAGGTGCAGAGATCCCACCATGAATACAGAGATCCCATCACAAGTACAGACATCCCACCACAAGTGCAGAGATCCAATCACATGTGCAGAGATCCAACCATGAGTGCAGAGATCCCATCACAAGTAGAGAGATCCTACCATGAGTGCAGTGATCCTACCACAAGGGCAGGGATCCCATCATGAGAGCAGAGATCCCATCACAAGTAAAGAGATCCCACCACAAGTGCAGAGATCCCATCACATGTGCAGAGATCCACCATGAGTGTAGAGATCCCATCACAAGTGCAGAGATCCCACCACAAGTGCAGAGATCCCATCACAAGTAGAGAGATCCCACTATGAGTGCAGAGATCCCACCATGAGTGCAGATACACCATCACAAGTACAAAGATCCCACCATGAGTGCAGAGATCCCACCATAAGTACAGAGATCCTACCACAAGTGCAGAGATACCATCACGAGTACAGAGATCCCATCAAGAGTGCAGAGATCCCACCACAAGTGCAGAGATCCCACCACAAGTGCAGAGATCCCATCACAAGTGCTGAGATCCCTCCATAAGAGCAGAGATCCCATCACAAGTGCAGAGATCCCACCATAAGTAGAGAGATCCCACTATGAGTGCAGAGATACTACCATGAGTGCAGAGATCCCATCACAAGTAGAGAGATCCCACTATGACTACAGAGATCCCACCACAAGTGCAGAGATCCCATCATGAGTGCAGAGATCCCATCACAAGTGCAGAAATCCCACCATGAGTATAGAGATCCCACCACAAGTGCAAAGATCCCAGCATCAGTGCAGAGATCTCACCACACATGCAGAGATCCCACCATGAATGCAGAGATCCCATCACAAGTGCAGAGATCCCATCACAAGTGCAGAGATCCCACCACAAGTACAAAGATCCCATCACAAGTAGAGAGATCCCACTATGAGTGCAGAGATACCACCACACGTGCAGAGATCCCACCATGAATGCACAGATCCCACCATGAGTGCAGAGATCCCATCACAAGTGCAAGGATCCCATCATAAGTGCAGAGATCCCATCACAAGTAGAGAGATCCCACTATGAGTGCAGAGATCCCACCACAAGTGCAGAGATCCCATCATGAGTACAGAGATCCTATCTCAAGTGCAGAGATCCCACCATGAGTGCAGAGATCCCATCACATGTGCAGAGATCCCATCATAAGTGCAGAGATCCCACCACACATGCAGAGATCCCACCATCAATGCAGAGATCCTATCACAAGTGAAGAGATCCCACCACAAGTGCAAAGATCCCAGCATCAGTCCAGAGTTCTCACCACACATGCAGAGATCCCACCATGAATGCAGAGATCCTATCACAAGTGCAGAGATCCCATCCCAAGTGCAAAGATCCCACCATAAGTGCAGAGATCTCATCACAAGTGCAAAGATCCCACCATAATGCATAGATCCCATCACAAGTGCAGAGATCCCACCATGAGTATAGAGATCCCACCACATGTGCAGAGATCCCACCACAAGTGCAGAGATCCCACCACAAGTGAAGAGATCCCACTATGAGGATAGAGATCCCATGACAAGTGCAGAGATCCCACCATGAGTGCATAGATCCCACCACATGTGCAGAGATCCCATCACAAGTGTAGAGATCCCACCACAAGTGCAGAGATCCCACCATGAATGAAAAGATCCCAACACCAGTGCAGAGATCCCATCACAAGTGCAGAGATCCCACCACAAGTAAAGAGATCCCATCACAAGTACAGAGATCCTACCATGAGTGCAGAGATCCCATCATAAGTGCAGAGATCCCACCACAAGTGCAGATATCCCATCACAAGTAGTGAGATCCCACTATGAGTGCAGAGATCCCACCATGAGTGCAGATACACCATCACAAGTACAAAGATCCCACCATGAGTGCAGAGATCCCACCATAAGTGCAGAGATCCTATCACAAGTAGAGAGATCCCACTATGAGTGCAGAGATCCCACCACAAGTGCAGAGATCCCATCACAAGTGCAGAGATCCCATCATAAGTAGAGAGATCCCACTATGAGTACACAGATCCCAACATGAGTGCAGATATCCCATCACAAGTGCAGAGATCCCACCACAAATGTAGAGATCTCATCACAAGTAGAGAGATCCCACTATGAGTATGGAGATCCCACTATAAGTGCAAATAACCCACCATAAGTGCAGATATCCCATCACAAGTGCAGAGATCCCATCACGAGTGCAGAGATCCCACCACAAGTGCAGAGATCCCACCATGAGTGCAGAGATCCCATCACAAGTAGAGAGATCCCACTATGAGTGCAGAGATCCCACTATAAGTGCAAATAACCCACCATGAGTACAGAGATCCCACCACAAGTACAGAGATCCCATCATAAGTAGAGAGATCCCACTATGAGTACACAGATCCCAACATGAGTGCAGATATCCCATCACAAGTGCAGAGATCCCACCACAAATGTAGAGATCTCATCACAAGTAGAGAGATCCCACTATGAGTATAGAGATCCCACCATAAGTGCAGAGAACCCACCATAAGTGCAGAGATCCCGCCACAAGTGCAGAGATCCCATCACAAGTAGAGAGATTCCACTATGAGTACACAGATCCCACCATGAGTGCAGAGATCCCATCACGAGTGCAGAGATCCCATCACAAGTGCAGAGATCCCATCACAAGTGTAGAGATCTCACCATGAGTGCAGGGATCCCATCACAAGTGCAGAGATCCCACCATGAGTGCAGAGATCCCATCACAAGTAGAAAGAGCCCACCATAAGTGCAGAGATCCCATCACAAGTGCAGAGATCCCACCATGAATGCAGAGATCCCATCACAAGTGCAGAGATCCCATCACAAGTGCAGAGATCCCACCACAAGTACAAAGATCCCATCACAAGTAGAGAGATCCCACTATGAGTGCAGAGATACCACCACAAGTGCAGAGATCCCACCATGAATGCACAGATCCCACCATGAGTGCAGAGATCCCATCACAAGTGCAGGGATCCCACCATGAGTGCAGAGTTTCCATCAAAAGTAGAGAGATCTCACTATGAGTGCAGAGATCCCACCACAAGTGCAGTGATCCCACCATGAGTGCAGAGATCCCATCACAAAAGCAGAGATCCCATCAAAAGTATAGAGATCCCACCACAAGTGCAGAGATCCCATCACAAGTGCAGAGATCCCACCATGAGTGCAGAGATCCCATCACAAGTGCAGAGATCCCATAATGAGTATGGGGATCCTATCACAAGTGCAGGGATCCCACCATGAGTGCAGAGATCCCATCAAAAGTAGAGATATCTCACTATGAGTGCAGAGATACCACCACAAGTGCAGAGATCCCACCATGAATGCACAGATCCCACCATGAATGCAGATATCCCATCACAAGTGCAGATATCCCATCACAAGTGCAGAGATCCCACCACAAGTACAAAGATCCCATCACAAGTAGAGAGATCCCACTATGAGTGCAGAGATACCACCACAAGTGCAGAGATCCCACCATGAATGCACAGATCCCACCATGAGTGCAGAGATCCCATCACAAGTACAAGGATCCCACCATACGTGCAGAGATCCCATCACAAGTAGAGAGATCCCACTATGAGTGCAGAGATCCCACCACAAGTGCAGAGATCCCACCATGAGTGCAAAGATCCCATCACAAGTGCGGAGATCCCATCATAAGTAGAGAGATCCCACTATGAGTACACAGATCCCAACATGAGTGCAGATATCCCATCACAAGTGCAGAGATCCCACCACAAATGTAGAGATCTCATCACAAGTAGAGAGATCCCACTATGAGTATAGAGATCCCACTATAAGTGCAAATAACCCACCATAAGTGCAGATATCCCATCACAAGTGCAGAGATCCCATCACGAGTGCAGAGATACCACCACAAGTGCAGAGATCCCACCATGAGTGCAGGGATCCCATCACAAGTGCAGGGATCCCACCATGAGTGCAGAGATCCCATCAAAAGTAGAGAGATCTCACTATGAGTGCAGAGATCCCACCACAAGTGCAGTGATCCCACCATGAGTGCAGAGATCCCATCACAAAAACAGAGATCCCATCACAAGTATAGAGATGCCACCACAAGTGCAGAGATCCCATCACAAGTGCAGAGATCCCACCATGAGTGCAGAGATCCCATCATAAGTGCAGAGATCCCACCATGAGTATGGAGATCCTATCACAAGTGCAGGGATCCCACCATGAGTGCAGAGATCCCATCAAAAGTAGAGAGATCTCACTATGAGTGCAGAGATCCCACCACAAGTGCAGTGATCCGACCATGAGTGCAGAGATCCCATCACAAATGCAGAGATCCCACCATGAATGCAGAGATCCCATCACAAGTGCAGAGATCCCATCACAAGTGCAGAGATCCCACCGCAAGTACAAAGATCCCATCACAAGTAGAGAGATCCCACTATGAGTGCAGAGATACCACCACAAGTGCAGAGATCCCACCATGAATGCACAGATCCCACCATGAGTGCAGAGATCCCATCACAAGTGCAAGGATCCCACCATAAGTGCAGAGATCCCATCACAAGTAGAGAGATCCCACTATGAGTGCAGAGATCCCACCACTAGTGCAGAGATCCCATCATGAGTACAGAGATCCTATCTCAAGTGCAGAGATCCCACCATGAGTGCAGAGATCCCATCACATGTGCAGAGATCCCATCATAAGTGCAGAGATCCCACCACACATGCAGAGATCCCACCATCAATGCAGAGATCCTATCACAAGTGAAGAGATCCCACCACAAGTGCAAAGATCCCAGCATCAGTCCAGAGTTCTCACCACACATGCAGAGATCCCACCATGAATGCAGAGATCCTATCACAAGTGCAGAGATCCCATCCCAAGTGCAAAGATCCCACCATAAGTGCAGAGATCTCATCACAAGTGCAAAGATCCCACCATAATGCATAGATCCCATCACAAGTGCAGAGATCCCACCATGAGTATAGAGATCCCACCACATGTGCAGAGATCCCACCACAAGTGCAGAGATCCCACCACAAGTGAAGAGATCCCACTATGAGGATAGAGATCCCACGACAAGTGCAGAGATCCCACCATGAGTGCATAGATCCCACCACATGTGCAGAGATCCCATCACAAGTGTAGAGATCCCACCACAAGTGCAGAGATCCCACCATGAATGAAAAGATCCCAACACCAGTGCAGAGATCCCATCACAAGTGCAGAGATCCCACCACAAGTAAAGAGATCCCATCACAAGTACAGAGATCCTACCATGAGTGCAGAGATCCCATCATAAGTGCAGAGATCCCACCACAAGTGCAGATATCCCATCACAAGTAGTGAGATCCCACTATGAGTGCAGAGATCCCACCATGAGTGCAGATACACCATCACAAGTACAAAGATCCCACCATGAGTGCAGAGATCCCACCATAAGTGCAGAGATCCTATCACAAGTAGAGAGATCCCACTATGAGTGCAGAGATCCCACCACAAGTGCAGAGATCCCATCACAAGTGCAGAGATCCCATCATAAGTAGAGAGATCCCACTATGAGTACACAGATCCCAACATGAGTGCAGATATCCCATCACAAGTGCAGAGATCCCACCACACATGTAGAGATCTCATCACAAGTAGAGAGATCCCACTATGAGTATAGAGATCCCACTATAAGTGCAAATAACCCACCATAAGTGCAGATATCCCATCACAAGTGCAGAGATCCCATCACGAGTGCAGAGATCCCACCACAAGTGCAGAGATCCCACCATGAGTGCAGAGATCCCATCACAAGTAGAGAGATCCCACTATGAGTGCAGAGATCCCACTATAAGTGCAAATAACCCACCATGAGTACAGAGATCCCACCACAAGTACAGAGATCCCATCATAAGTAGAGAGATCCCACTATGAGTACACAGATCCCAACATGAGTGCAGATATCCCATCACAAGTGCAGAGATCCCACCACAAATGTAGAGATCTCATCACAAGTAGAGAGATCCCACTATGAGTATAGAGATCCCACCATAAGTGCAGAGAACCCACCATAAGTGCAGAGATCCCGCCACAAGTGCAGAGATCCCATCACAAGTAGAGAGATTCCACTATGAGTACACAGATCCCACCATGAGTGCAGAGATCCCATCACGAGTGCAGAGATCCCATCACAAGTGCAGAGATCCCATCACAAGTGTAGAGATCTCACCATGAGTGCAGGGATCCCATCACAAGTGCAGAGATCCCACCATGAGTGCAGAGATCCCATCACAAGTAGAAAGAGCCCACCATAAGTGCAGAGATCCCATCACAAGTGCAGAGATCCCACCATGAATGCAGAGATCCCATCACAAGTGCAGAGATCCCATCACAAGTGCAGAGATCCCACCACAAGTACAAAGATCCCATCACAAGTAGAGAGATCCCACTATGAGTGCAGAGATACCACCACAAGTGCAGAGATCCCACCATGAATGCACAGATCCCACCATGAGTGCAGAGATCCCATCACAAGTGCAGGGATCCCACCATGAGTGCAGAGTTTCCATCAAAAGTAGAGAGATCTCACTATGAGTGCAGAGATCCCACCACAAGTGCAGTGATCCCACCATGAGTGCAGAGATCCCATCACAAAAGCAGAGATCCCATCAAAAGTATAGAGATCCCACCACAAGTGCAGAGATCCCATCACAAGTGCAGAGATCCCACCATGAGTGCAGAGATCCCATCACAAGTGCAGAGATCCCATAATGAGTATGGGGATCCTATCACAAGTGCAGGGATCCCACCATGAGTGCAGAGATCCCATCAAAAGTAGAGATATCTCACTATGAGTGCAGAGATACCACCACAAGTGCAGAGATCCCACCATGAATGCACAGATCCCACCATGAATGCAGATATCCCATCACAAGTGCAGATATCCCATCACAAGTGCAGAGATCCCACCACAAGTACAAAGATCCCATCACAAGTAGAGAGATCCCACTATGAGTGCAGAGATACCACCACAAGTGCAGAGATCCCACCATGAATGCACAGATCCCACCATGAGTGCAGAGATCCCATCACAAGTACAAGGATCCCACCATACGTGCAGAGATCCCATCACAAGTAGAGAGATCCCACTATGAGTGCAGAGATCCCACCACAAGTGCAGAGATCCCACCATGAGTGCAAAGATCCCATCACAAGTGCGGAGATCCCATCATAAGTAGAGAGATCCCACTATGAGTACACAGATCCCAACATGAGTGCAGATATCCCATCACAAGTGCAGAGATCCCACCACAAATGTAGAGATCTCATCATAAGTAGAGAGATCCCACTATGAGTATAGAGATCCCACTATAAGTGCAAATAACCCACCATAAGTGCAGATATCCCATCACAAGTGCAGAGATCCCATCACGAGTGCAGAGATCCCACCACAAGTGCAGAGATCCCACCATGAGTGCAGGGATCCCATCACAAGTGCAGGGATCCCACCATGAGTGCAGAGATCCCATCAAAAGTAGAGAGATCTCACTATGAGTGCAGAGATCCCACCACAAGTGCAGTGATCCCACCATGAGTGCAGAGATCCCATCACAAAAACAGAGATCCCATCACAAGTATAGAGATGCCACCACAAGTGCAGAGATCCCATCACAAGTGCAGAGATCCCACCATGAGTGCAGAGATCCCATCATAAGTGCAGAGATCCCACCATGAGTATGGAGATCCTATCACAAGTGCAGGGATCCCACCATGAGTGCAGAGATCCCATCAAAAGTAGAGAGATCTCACTATGAGTGCAGAGATCCCACCACAAGTGCAGTGATCCCACCATGAGTGCAGAGATCCCATCACAAATGCAGAGATCCCACCATGAATGCAGAGATCCCATCACAAGTGCAGAGATCCCATCACAAGTGCAGAGATCCCACCGCAAGTACAAAGATCCCATCACAAGTAGAGAGATCCCACTATGAGTGCAGAGATACCACCACAAGTGCAGAGATCCCACCATGAATGCACAGATCCCACCATGAGTGCAGAGATCCCATCACAAGTGCAAGGATCCCACCATAAGTGCAGAGATCCCATCACAAGTAGAGAGATCCCACTATGAGTGCAGAGATCCCACCACTAGTGCAGAGATCCCATCATGAGTACAGAGATCCTATCTCAAGTGCAGAGATCCCACCATGAGTGCAGAGATCCCATCACATGTGCAGAGATCCCATCATAAGTGCAGAGATCCCACCACACATGCAGAGATCCCACCATCAATGCAGAGATCCTATCACAAGTGAAGAGATCCCACCACAAGTGCAAAGATCCCAGCATCAGTCCAGAGTTCTCATCACACATGCAGAGATCCCACCATGAATGCAGAGATCCTATCACAAGTGCAGAGATCCCATCCCAAGTGCAAAGATCCCACCATAAGTGCAGAGATCTCATCACAAGTGCAAAGATCCCACCATAATGCATAGATCCCATCACAAGTGCAGAGATCCCACCATGAGTATAGAGATCCCACCACATGTGCAGAGATCCCACCACAAGTGCAGAGATCCCACCACAAGTGAAGAGATCCCACTATGAGGACAGAGATCCCACGACAAGTGCAGAGATCCCACCATGAGTGCATAGATCCCACCACATGTGCAGAGATCCCATCACAAGTGTAGAGATCCCACCACAAGTGCAGAGATCCCACCATGAATGCAAAGATCCCAACACCAGTGCAGAAATCCCATCACAAGTGCAGAGATCCCACCACAAGTAAAGAGATCCCATCACAAGTACAGAGATCCTACCATGAGTGCAGAGATCCCATCATAAGTGCAGAGATCCCACCACAAGTGCAGATATCCCATCACAAGTAGTGAGATCCCACTATGAGTGCAGAGATCCCACCATGAGTGCAGATACACCATCACAAGTACAAAGATCCCACCATGAGTGCAGAGATCCCACCATAAGTGCAGAGATCCTACCACAAGTGCAGAGATCCCATCACGAGTGCAGAGATCCCACCATGAGTGCAAAGATTCCCATCACAAGTGCAGAGATCCCACCATGAGTGCAGGGATCCCATCACAAGTGCAGAAATCCCACCATGAGTGCAGAGATCCGATCACAAGTGCAGAGATCCCACCATGAGTGCAGAGATCCCATCAAAAGTAGAGAGATCTCACTATGAGTGCAGAGATCCCACCACAAGTGCAGTGATCCCACCATGAGTGCAGTGATCCCATCACAAATGCAGAGATCCCACCATGAATGCAGAGATCCTATCACAAGTGCAGAGATCCCATCACAAGTGCAGAGATCCCACCACAAGTACAAAGATCCCATCATAAGTAGAGAGATCCCACTATGAGTGCAGAGATACCACCACAAGTGCAGAGATCCCACCATGAATGCACAGATCCCACCATGAGTGCAGAGATCCCATCACAAGTGCAAGGATCCCACCATAAGTGCAGAGATCCCATCACAAGTAGAGAGATCCCACTATGAGTGCAGAGATCCCACCACAAGTGCAGAGATCCCATCATGAGTACAGAGATCCTATCTCAAGTGCAGAGATCCCACCATGAGTGCAGAGATCCCATCACATGTGCAGAGATCCCATCATAAGTGCAGAGATCCCACCACACGTGCAGAGATCCCACCATCAATGCAGAGATCCTATCACAAGTGAAGAGATCCCACCACAAGTGCAAAGATCCCAGCATCAGTGCAGAGATCTCACCACACATGCAGAGATCCCACCATGAATGCAGAGATCCTATCACAAGTGCAGAGATCCCATCACAAGTGCAAAGATCCCACCATAAGTGCAGAGATCCCATCACAAGTGCAAAGATCCCACCGTAAGTGCATAGATCCCTCCACAAGTGCAAAGATCCCAGCATCAGTGCAGAGATCTCACCACACATGCAGAGATCCCACCATGAATGCAGAGATCCCATCACAAGTGCGGAGATCCCTCCATAGGAGCAGAGATCCTATCACAAGTGCCGAGATCCCACCATAAGTAGAGAGATCCCACTATGAGAGCAGAAATCCCACCACAAGTGCAGAGATCCCACCACAAGTGCAGAGATCCCACCACAAGTGCAGAGATCCCACCACAAGTGAAGAGATCCCACTATGAGTGCAGAGATCCCACCACAAGTGCAGAGATCCCATCATGAGTATAGAGATCCTATCTCAAGTGCAGAGATCCCACCATGAGTGCAGAGATTCCATCACATGTGCAGAGATCCCATCATAAGTGCAGAGATCCCACCATACATGCAGAGATCCCACCATCAATGCAGAGATCCTATCACAAGTGAAGAGATCCCACCACAAGTGCAAAGATCCCAGAATCAGTGCAGAGATCTCACCACACATGCAGAGATCCCACCATGAATGCAGACATCCTATCACAAGTACAGAGATCCCATCACAAGTACAAAGATCCCACCATACTTGCAGAGATCCCATCACAAGTGCAAAGATCCCACCGTAAGTGCATAGATCCCATCACAAGTGCAGAGATCCCACCATGAGTATAGAGATCCCATCACATGTGCAGAGATCCCACCACAAGTGCAGAGATCCCACCACAAGTGAAGAGATCCCACTATGAGTGCAGAGATCCCATCACAAGTGCAGAGATCCCACCATGAATGCATAGATCCCACCACATGTGCAGAGATCCCATCACAAGTGCAGAGATCCCACCACAAGTGCAGAGATCCCACCATGAATGCAAAGATCCCAACACCAGTGCAGAGATCCCATCACAAGTGCAGAGATCCCACCACAAGTACAGAGATCCCATCACAAGTGCAGAGATCCTACCATGAGTGCAAAGATCCCACCTCAAGTGCAGAGATCCCATCACAAGTGTGGAGATCCCTCCATAGGAGCAGAGATCCCATCACAAGTGCAGAGATCCCACAATAAGTAGAGAGAGTACAAAGATCCCACCATGAGTGCAGAGATCCCACCATAAGTGCAGAGATCCTACCACAAGTGCAGAGATCCCATCACGAGTGCAGAGATCCCACCATGAGTGCAAAGATTCCCATCACAAGTGCAGAGATCTCACCATGAGTGCAGGGATCCCATCACAAGTGCAGAAATCCCACCATGAGTGCAGAGATCCCATCACAAGTGCAGAGATCCCACCATGAGTACAGAGATCCCACTACAAGTACAGAGATCCCATCATAAGTAGAGAGATCCCACTATGAGTACACAGATCCCAACATGAGTGCAGATATCCCATCACAAGTGCAGAGATCCCACCACAAATGTAGAGATCTCATCACAAATAGAGAGATCCCACTATGAGTATAGAGATCCCACCATAAGTGCAGAGAACCCACCATAAGTGCAGAGATCCAACCACAAGTGCAGAGATCCCATCACAAGTAGAGAGATTCCACTATGAGTACACAGATCCCACCATGAGTAAATAGATCCCATCATGAGTGCAGAGATCCCATCACAAGTGCAGGGATCCCACCATGAGTGCAGAGATCCCATCAAAAGTAGAGAGACCTCACTATGAGTGCAGAGATCCCACCACAAGTGCAGTGATACCACCATGAGTGCAGAGATCCCATCACAAAAGCAGAGATCCCATCACAAGTATGGAGATCCCACCACAAGTGCAGAGATCACATCACAAGTGCAGAGATCCCACCATGAGTGCAGAGATCCCATCACAAGTGCAGAGATCCCACCATGAGTATGGAGATCCCATCAAAAGTAGAGAGATCTCACTATGAGTGCAGAGATCCCACCACAAGTGCAGTGATCCTACCATGAGTGCAGAGATCCCATCACAAATGCAGAGATCCCACCATGAATGCAGAGATCCCATCACAAGTGCAGAGATCCCATCACAAGTGCAGAGATCTCACCACAAGTACACAGATCCCATCACAAGTAGAGAGATCCCACTATGAGTGCAGAGATACCACCAAAAGTGCACAGATCCCACCATGAATGCACAGATCCCACCATGAGTGCAGAGATCCCATCACAAGTGCAAGGATCCCACCATAAAATCAGAGATCCCGTCACAAGTAGAGAGATCCCACTATGAGTGCAGAGATCCCACCACAAGTGCAGAGATCCCATCATGAGTACAGAGATCCTATCTCAAGTGCAGAGATCCCACCATGAGTGCAGAGATCCCATCACATGTGCAGAGATCCCATCATAAGTGCAGAGATCCCACCACATGTGCAGAGATCCCACCATCAATGCAGAGAACCTATCATGAGTACAGAGATCCTATCTCAAGTGCAGAGATCCCACCATGAGTGCAGAGATCCCATCACATGTGCAGAGATCCCATCATGAGTACAGAGATCCTATCTCAAGTGCAGAGATCCCACCATGAGTGCAGAGATCCCATCACATGTGCAGAGATTCCATCATAAGTGCAGAGATCCCACCACAAGTGAAAGAATCCCAGCATCAGTGCAGAGATCTCACCACACATGCATAGATCCCACCATGAATGCAGAGATCCTATCACAAGTGCAGATATCTCATCACAAGTGCAACGATCCCACCATAAGTGCAGAGATCCCATCACAAGTGCAAAGATCCCACCATAAGTGCATAGATCCCATCACAAGTGCAGAGATCCCACCATGAGTATAGAGATCCCACCACATGTGCAGAGATCCCACCACAAGTGCAGAGATCCCACCACAAGTGAAGAGATCCCACTATGAGTGCAGAGATCCCACTATGAGTGCAGAGATCCCACCACAAGTGCAGAGATCCCACCATGAGTGCATAGATCCCACCACATGTGCAGAGATCCCATCACAAGTGCAGAGATCCCACCACAAGTGCAGAGATCCCACCATGAATGCAAAGATCTCAACACCAGTGCAGAGATCCCATCACAAGTGCAGAGATCCCACCACAAGTGCAGAGATCCTACAATGAGTGCAGAGATCCCATCACAAGTGCAGAGATCCCACTACAAGTGCAGATATCCCATCACAAGTAGTGAGAACCCACTATGAGTGCAGAGATCCCACCATGAGTGCAGATATACCATCACAAGTACAAAGATCCCACCATGAGTACAGAGATCCTACCACAAGTGCAGAGATCCCATCACGAGTACAGATATCCCACCATGAGTGCAGAGATCCCACCACAAGTGCAGAGATCCCACCACAAGTGTAGAGATCCCGTCACAAGTGCAGAGATCCCACCATAAGTAGAGAGATCCCACTATGAGAGCAGAAATCCCACCACAAGTGCAGAGATCCCACCATGAGTGCAGAGATCCCACTATGAGTACAGAGATCCCACCATGAGTACAGAGATCCCACCACAAGTACAGAGATCCCATCATAAGTAGAGAGATCCCACTATAAGAACACAGATCCCAACATGAGTGCAGATATCCCATCACAAGTGCAGAGATCCCACCACAAATGTAGAGATCTCATCACAAGTAGAGAGATCCACTATGAATATAGAGATCCCACCATAAGTGCAGAGAACCCACCATAAGTGCAGAGATCCCACCACAAGTGCAGAGATCCCATCACAAGTAGAGAGATTCCACTATGAGTACACAGATCCCACCATGAGTGCTGAGATCCCATCATGAGTGCAGAGATCCCATTACAAGTGCAGGGATCCCACCACAAGTGCAGAGATCCCACCATGAGTGCAGGGATCCCATCACAAGTGCAGAGATCCCACCATGAGTGCAGAGATCCCATCACAAGTAGAAAGAGCCCACCATGAGTGCAGAGATCCCATCACAAGTGCAGAGATCCCACCATGAATGCAGAGATCCCATCACATGTGCAGAGATCCCATCACAAGTGCAGAGATCCCACCACAAGTACAACGATCCCATCACAAGTAGAGAGATCCCACTATGAGTTCAAAGATACCACCACAAGTGCAGAGATCCCACCATGAATGCACAGATCCCACCATGAGTGCAGAGATCCCATCACAAGTGCAAGGATCCCACCATAAAATCAGAGATCCCGTCACAAGTAGAGAGATCCCACTATGAGTGCAGAGATCCCACCACAAGTGCAGAGATCCCATCACAAGTGCAGAGATCCCACCACAAGTACACAGATCCCATCACAAGTAGAGAGATCCCACTATGAGTGCAGAGATCCCATCATGAGTACAGAGATCCTATCTCAAGTGCAGAGATCCCACCATGAGTGCAGAGATCCCATCACATGTGCAGAGATCCCATCATAAGTGCAGAGATCCCACCACATGTGCAGAGATCCCACCATCAATGCAGAGAACCTATCATGAGTACAGAGATCCTATCTCAAGTGCAGAGATCCCACTATGAGTGCAGTGATCCTACCATGAGTGCAGAGATCCCATCACAAATGCAGAGATCCCACCATGAATGCAGAGATCCCATCACAAGTGCAGAGATCCCATCACAAGTGCAGAGATCCCACCACAAGTACACAGATCCCATCACAAGTAGAGAGATCCCACTATGAGTGCAGAGATACCACCAAAAGTGCACAGATCCCACCATGAATGCACAGATCCCACCATGAGTGCAGAGATCCCATCACAAGTGCAAGGATCCCACCATAAAATCAGAGATCCCGTCACAAGTAGAGAGATCCCACTATGAGTGCAGAGATTCCACCACAAGTGCAGAGATCCCATCATGAGTACAGAGATCCTATCTCAAGTGAAGAGATCCCACCATGAGTGCAGAGATCCCATCACATGTGCAGAGATCCCATCATAAGTGCAGAGATCCCACCACATGTGCAGAGATCCCACCATCAATGCAGAGAACCTATCATGAGTACAGAGATCCTATCTCAAGTGCAGAGATCCCACCATGAGTGCAGAGATCCCATCACATGTGCAGAGATCCCATCATGAGTACAGAGATCCTATCTCAAGTGCAGAGATCCCACCATGAGTGCAGAGATCCCATCACATGTGCAGAGATTCCATCATAAGTGCAGAGATCCCACCACAAGTGAAAGAATCCCAGCATCAGTGCAGAGATCTCACCACACATGCATAGATCCCACCATGAATGCAGAGATCCTATCACAAGTGCAGATATCTCATCACAAGTGCAACGATCCTACCATAAGTGCAGAGATCCCATCACAAGTGCAAAGATCCCACCATAAGTGCATAGATCCCATCACAAGTGCAGAGATCCCACCATGAGTATAGAGATCCCACCACATGTGCAGAGATCCCACCACAAGTGCAGAGATCCCACCACAAGTGAATAGATCCCACTATGAGTGCAGAGATCCCACTATGAGTGCAGAGATCCCACCACAAGTGCAGAGATCCCACCATGAGTGCATAGATCCCACCACATGTGCAGAGATCCCATCACAAGTGCAGAGATCCCACCACAAGTGCAGAGATCCCACCATGAATGCAAAGATCTCAACACCAGTGCAGAGATCCCATCACAAGTGCAGAGATCCCACCACAAGTGCAGAGATCCTACAATGAGTGCAGAGATCCCATCACAAGTGCAGAGATCCCACTACAAGTGCAGATATCCCATCACAAGTAGTGAGAACCCACTATGAGTGCAGAGATCCCACCATGAGTGCAGATATACCATCACAAGTACAAAGATCCCACCATGAGTACAGAGATCCTACCACAAGTGCAGAGATCCCATCACGAGTACAGATATCCCACCATGAGTGCAGAGATCCCACCACAAGTGCAGAGATCCCACCACAAGTGTAGAGATCCCGTCACAAGTGCAGAGATCCCACCATAAGTAGAGAGATCCCACTATGAGAGCAGAAATCCCACCACAAGTGCAGAGATCCCACCATGAGTGCAGAGATCCCACTATGAGTACAGAGATCCCACCATGAGTACAGAGATCCCACCACAAGTACAGAGATCCCATCATAAGTAGAGAGATCCCACTATAAGAACACAGATCCCAACATGAGTGCAGATATCCCATCACAAGTGCAGAGATCCCACCACAAATGTAGAGATCTCATCACAAGTAGAGAGATCCACTATGAATATAGAGATCCCACCATAAGTGCAGAGAACCCACCATAAGTGCAGAGATCCCACCACAAGTGCAGAGATCCCATCACAAGTAGAGAGATTCCACTATGAGTACACAGATCCCACCATGAGTGCTGAGATCCCATCATGAGTGCAGAGATCCCATTACAAGTGCAGGGATCCCACCACAAGTGCAGAGATCCCACCATGAGTGCAGGGATCCCATCACAAGTGCAGAGATCCCACCATGAGTGCAGAGATCCCATCACAAGTAGAAAGAGCCCACCATGAGTGCAGAGATCCCATCACAAGTGCAGAGATCCCACCATGAATGCAGAGATCCCATCACATGTGCAGAGATCCCATCACAAGTGCAGAGATCCCACCACAAGTACAACGAGCCCATCACAAGTAGAGAGATCCCACTATGAGTTCAAAGATACCACCACAAGTGCAGAGATCCCACCATGAATGCACAGATCCCACCATGAGTGCAGAGATCCCATCACAAGTGCAGGGATCCCACCATGAGTGCAGAGATCCCATCAAAAGTAGAGAGATCTCACTATGAGTGCAGAGATGCCACCACAAGTGCAGTGATCCCACCATGAGTGCAGAGATCCCATCACAAAAGCAGAGATCCCATCACATTTATAGAGATCCCACCACAAGTGCAGAGATCCCATCACAAGTGCAGAGATCCCACCATGAGTGCAGAGATTCCATCACAAGTGCAGAGATCCCACCATGAGTACGGAGATCCTATCACAAGTGCAGGGATCCCACCATGAGTGCAGAGATCCCATCAAAAGTAGAGAGATCTCACTATTAGTGCAGAGATCCCACCATAAGTGCAGTGATCCCACCATGAGTGCAGAGATCCCATCACAAATACAGAGATCACATCACAAGTGCAGAGATCCTACCATGAGCGCAGAGATTCCATCACAATTTAGAGAGATCCCACTATGAATGCAGAGATCTCACCATAAGTACAAAGATCCCACCATGAATGCAGAGATCCCACCATAAGTGCAGAGTTCCCACCATGAGTGCAGAGATCCCACCACAAGTGGAGACATCCCATCACAAGCGCAGAGCTCCCAACACAGGTGCAGAGATCCCACCATGAATACAGAGATCCCATCACAAGTACAGACATCCCACCACAAGTGCAGAGATCCAATCACATGTGCAGAGATCCAACCATGAGTGCAGAGATCCCATCACAAGTAGAGAGATCCTACCATGAGTGCAGTGATCCTACCACAAGGGCAGGGATCCCATCATGAGAGCAGAGATCCCATCACAAGTAAAGAGATCCCACCACAAGTGCAGAGATCCCATCACAAGTGCAGAGATCCACCATGAGTGTAGAGATCCCATCACAAGTGCAGAGATCCCACCACAAGTGCAGAGATCCCATCACAAGTAGAGAGATCCCACTATGAGTGCAGAGATCCCACCATGAGTGCAGATACACCATCACAAGTACAAAGATCCCACCATGAGTGCAGAGATCCCACCATAAGTACAGAGATCCTACCACAAGTGCAGAGATACCATCACGAGTACAGAGATCCCATCAAGAGTGCAGAGATCCCACCACAAGTGCAGAGATCCCACCACAAGTGCAGAGATCCCATCACAAGTGCTGAGATCCCTCCATAAGAGCAGAGATCCCATCACAAGTGCAGAGATCCCACCATAAGTAGAGAGATCCCACTATGAGTGCAGAGATACTACCATGAGTGCAGAGATCCCATCACAAGTAGAGAGATCCCACTATGACTACAGAGATCCCACCACAAGTACAAAGATCCCATCACAAGTAGAGAGATCCCATCATGAGTGCAGAGATCCCATCACAAGTGCAGAAATCCCACCATGAGTATAGAGATCCCACCACAAGTGCAAAGATCCCAGCATCAGTGCAGAGATCTCACCACACATGCAGAGATCCCACCATGAATGCAGAGATCCCATCACAAGTGCAGAGATCCCATCACAAGTGCAGAGATCCCACCACAAGTACAAAGATCCCATCAAAAGTAGAGAGATCCCACTATGAGTGCAGAGATACCACCACAAGTGCAGAGATCCCACCATGAATGCACAGATCCCACCATGAGTGCAGAGATCCCATCACAAGTGCAAGGATCCCATCATAAGTGCAGAGATCCCATCACAAGTAGAGAGATCCCACTATGAGTGCAGAGATCCCACCACACGTGCAGAGATCCCATCATGAGTACAGAGATCCTATCTCAAGTGCAGAGATCCCACCATGAGTGCAGAGATCCCATCACATGTGCAGAGATCCCATCATAAGTGCAGAGATCCCACCACACATGCAGAGATCCCACCATCAATGCAGAGATCCTATCACAAGTGAAGAGATCCCACCACAAGTGCAAAGATCCCAGCATCAGTCCAGAGTTCTCACCACACATGCAGAGATCCCACCATGAATGCAGAGATCCTATCACAAGTGCAGAGATCCCATCCCAAGTGCAAAGATCCCACCATAAGTGCAGAGATCTCATCACAAGTGCAAAGATCCCACCATAATGCATAGATCCCATCACAAGTGCAGAGATCCCACCATGAGTATAGAGATCCCACCACATGTGCAGAGATCCCACCACAAGTGCAGAGATCCCACCACAAGTGAAGAGATCCCACTATGAGGATAGAGATCCCACGACAAGTGCAGAGATCCCACCATGAGTGCATAGATCCCACCACATGTGCAGGGATCCCATCACAAGTGTAGAGATCCCACCACAAGTGCAGAGATCCCATCATGAATGCAAAGATCCCAACACCAGTGCAGAGATCCCATCACAAGTGCAGAGATCCCACCACAAGTAAAGAGATCCCATCACAAGTACAGAGATCCTACCATGAGTGCAGAGATCCCATCATAAGTGCAGAGATCCCACCACAAGTGCAGATATCCCATCACAAGTAGTGAGATCCCACTATGAGTGCAGAGATCCCACCATGAGTGCAGATACACCATCACAAGTACAAAGATCCCACCATGAGTGCAGAGATCCCACCATAAGTGCAGAGATCCTATCACAAGTGCAGAGATCCCATCACGAGTGCAGAGATCCCACCATGAGTGCAAAGATTCCCATCCCAAGTGCAGAGATCTCACCATGAGTGCAGGGATCCCATCACAAGTGCAGAAATCCCACCATGAGTGCAGAGATCCCATCACAAGTGCAGAGATCCCACCATGAGTACAGAGATCCCACTACAAGTACATAGATCCCATCATAAGTAGAGAGATCCCACTATGAGTACACAGATCCCAACATGAGTGCAGATATCCCATCACAAGTGCAGAGATCCCACCACAAATGTAGAGATCTCATCACAAGTAGAGAGATCCCACTATGAGTATAGAGATCCCACCATAAGTGCTGAGAACCCACCATAAGTGCAGAGATCCCACCACAAGTGCAGAGATCCCATCACAAGTAGAGAGATTCCACTATGAGTACACAGATCCCACCATGAGTGCAGAGATCCCATCATGAGTGCAGAGATCCCATCACAAGTGCAGGGATCCCACCATGAGTGCAACGATCCCATCAAAAGTAGAGAGATCTCACTATGAGTGCAGAGATCCCACCACAAGTGCAGTGATACCACCATGAGTGCAGAGATCCCATCACAAAAGCAGAGATCCCATCACAAGTATAGAGATCCCACCACAAGTGCAGAGATCACATCACAAGTGCAGAGATCCCACCATGAGTGCAGAGATCCCATCACAAGTGCAGAGATCCCACCATGAGTATGGAGATCCCATCAAAAGTAGAGAGATCTCACTATGATGCAGAGATCCCACCACAAGTGCAGTGATCCTACCATGAGTGCAGAGATCCCATCACAAATGCAGAGATCCCACCATGAATGCAGAGATCCCATCACAAGTGCAGAGATCCCACCACAAGTGCAGAGATCCCACCATGAGTACGGAGATCCTATCACAAGTGCAGGGATCCCACCATGAGTGCAGAGATCCCATCAAAAGTAGAGAGATCTCACTATTAGTGCAGAGATCCCACCATAAGTGCAGTGATCCCACCATGAGTGCAGAGATCCCATCACAAATACAGAGATCACATCACAAGTGCAGAGATCCTACCATGAGCACAGAGATTCCATCACAATTTAGAGAGATCCCACTATGAATGCAGAGATCTCACCACAAGTACAAAGATCCCACCATGAATGCAGAGATCCCACCATAAGTGCAGAGTTCCCACCATGAGTGCAGAGATCCCACCACAAGTGGAGACATCCCATCACAAGTGCAGAGCTCCCAACACAGGTGCAGAGATCCCACCATGAATACAGAGATCCCATCACAAGTACAGACATCCCACCACAAGTGCAGAGATCCAATCACATGTGCAGAGATCCAACCATGAGTGCAGAGATCCCATCACAAGTAGAGAGATCCTACCATGAGTGCAGTGATCCTACCACAAGGGCAGGGATCCCATCATGAGAGCAGAGATCCCATCACAAGTAAAGAGATCCCACCACAAGTGCAGAGATCCCATCACAAGTGCAGAGATCCACCATGAGTGCAGAGATCCCATCACAAGTGCAGAGATCCCACCACAAGTGCAGAGATCCACCATGAGTGCAGAGATCCCATCACAAGTGCAGAGATCCCATCACAAGTAGAGAGATCCCACTATGAGTGCAGAGATCCCACCATGAGTGCAGATACACCATCACAAGTACAAAGATCCCACCATGAGTGCAGAGATCCCACCATAAGTACAGAGATCCTACCACAAGTGCAGAGATACCATCACAAGTACAGAGATCCCATCAAGAGTGCAGAGATCCCACCACAAGTGCAGAGATCCCACCACAAGTGCAGAGATCCCATCACAAGTGCTGAGATCCCTCCATAAGAGCAGAGATCCCATCACAAGTGCAGAGATCCCACCATAAGTAGAGAGATCCCACTATGAGTGCAGAGATACTACCATGAGTGCAGAGATCCCATCACAAGTAGAGAGATCCCACTATGACTACAGAGATCCCACCACAAGTGCAGAGATCCCATCATGAGTGCAGAGATCCCATCACAAGTGCAGAAATCCCACCATGAGTATAGAGATCCCACCACAAGTGCAAAGATCCCAGCATCAGTGCAGAGATCTCACCACACATGCAGTGATCCCACCATGAATGCAGAGATCCCATCACAAGTGCAGAGATCCCATCACAAGTGCAGAGATCCCACCACAAGTACAAAGATCCCATCACAAGTAGAGAGATCCCACTATGAGTGCAGAGATCCTACCACAAGTGCAGAGATCCCATCACGAGTGTAGATATCACACCATGAGTGCAAAGATCCCATCAAAAGTAGAGAGATCTCACTATGAGTGCAGAGATCCCACCACAAGTGCAGTGATCCCACCATGAGTGCAGAGAACCCATCACAAATGCAGAGATCCCACCATGAATGCAGAGATCCCATCACAAGTGCAGAGATTCCATCACAAGTGCAGAGATCCCACCACAAGTACAAAGATCCCATCACAAGTAGAGAGATCCCACTATGAGTGCAGAGATCCCACCACAAGTGCAGAGATCCCACCATGAGTGCAAAGATCCCATCACAAGTGCGGAGATCCCATCTTTAGTAGAGAGATCCCACTATGAGTACACAGATCCCAACATGAGTGCAGATATCCCATCACAAGTGCAGAGATCCCACCACAAATGTAGAGATCTCATCACAAGTAGAGAGATCCCACTATGAGTGCAGAGATCCCACCACACATGCAGAGATCCCACCATCAATGCAGAGATCCTATCACAAGTGAAGAGATCCCACCACAAGTACAAAGATCCCAGCATCAGTGCAGAGATCTCACCACACATGCAGAGATCCCACCATGAATGCACAGATCCCACCATGAGTGCAGAGATCCCATCACAAGTGCAGAGATCCCACCACAAGTACAAAGATCCCATCACAAGTAGAGAGATCCCACTATGAGTGCAGAGATCCCACCACAAGTGCAGAGATCCCACCATGAGTGCAAATATCCCATCACAAGTGCGGAGATCCCATCTTTAGTAGAGAGATCCCACTATGAGTACACAGATCCCAACATGAGTGCAGATATCCCATCACAAGTGCAGAGATCCCACCACAAATGTAGAGATCTCATCACAAGTAGAGAGATCCCACTATGAGTATGGAGATCCCACTATAAGTGCAAATAACCCACCATAAGTGTAGATATCCCACCACAAGTGCAGAGATCCCAACACAAGTAGAGAGATTCCACTATGAGTACACAGATCCCACCATGAGTGCAGAGATCCCATCACGAGTGCAAAGATCCCACCACAAGTGCAGAGATCCCACCATGAGTGCAGGGATCCCATCACAAGTGCAGGGATCCCACCATGAGTGCAGAGATCCCATCAAAAGTAGAGAGATCTCACTATGAGTGCAGAGATCCCACCACAAGTGCAGTGATCCCACCATGAGTGCAGAGATCCCATCACAAAAGCAGAGATCCCATCACTAGTATAGAGATCCCACCACATGTGCAGAGATCCCATCACAAGTGCAGAGATCCCACCATGAGTGCAGAGATCCCATCATAAGTGCAGAGATCCCACCATGAGTATGGAGATCCTATCACAAGTGCAGGGATCCCACCATGAGTGCAGAGATCCCATCAAAAGTAGAGAGATCTCACTATGAGTGCAGATATCCCACCACAAGTGCAGTGATCCCACCATGAGTGCAGAGATCCCATCACAAATGCAGAGATCCTACCATGAATGCAGAGATCCCATCACAAGTGCAGAGATCCCACCACAAGTACAAAGATCCCATCACAAGTAGAGAGATCCCACTATGAGTGCAGAGATACCACCACAAGTGCAGAGATCCCACCATGAATGCACAGATCCCACCATGAGTGCGGAGATCCTATCACAAGTGCAAGGATCCCACCATAAGTGCAGAGATCCCGTCACAAGTAGAGAGATCCCACTATGAGTGCAGAGATCCCACCACAAGTGCAGAGATCCCACCATGAGTGCAGAGATCCCATCACATGTGCAGAGATCCCATCATAAGTGCAGAGATCCCACCACACATTCAGAGATCCCACCATCAATGCAGAGATCCTATCACAAGTGAAGAGATCCCACCACAAGTGCAAAGATCCCAGCATCAGTCCAGAGTTCTCACCACACATGCAGAGATCCCACCATGAATGCAGAGATCCTATCACAAGTGCAGAGATCCCATCCCAAGTGCAAAGATCCCACCATAAGTGCAGAGATCTCATCACAAGTGCAAAGATCCCACCATAATGCATAGATCCCATCACAAGTGCAGAGATCCCACCATGAGTATAGAGATCCCACCACATGTGCAGAGATCCCACCACAAGTGCAGAGATCCCACCACAAGTGAAGAGATCCCACTATGAGGACAGAGATCCCACGACAAGTGCAGAGATCCCACCATGAGTGCATAGATCCCACCACATGTGCAGAGATCCCATCACAAGTGTAGAGATCCCACCACAGGTGCAGAGATCCCACCATGAATGCAAAGATCCCAACACCAGTGCAGAGATCCCATCACAAGTGCAGAGATCCCACCACAAGTAAAGAGATCCCATCACAAGTACAGAGATCCTACCATGAGTGCAGAGATCCCATCATAAGTGCAGAGATCCCACCACAAGTGCAGATATCCCATCACAAGTAGTGAGATCCCACTATGAGTGCAGAGATCCCACCATGAGTGCAGATACACCATCACAAGTACAAAGATCCCACCATGAGTGCAGAGATCCCACCATAAGTGCAGAGATCCTACCACAAGTGCAGAGATCCCATCACAAGTGCAGAGATCCCATCACAAGTGCAGAGATCCCACCATGAGTGCAGAGATCCCATCATAAGTGCAGAGATCCCACCATGAGTATGGAGATCCTATCACAAGTGCAGGAATCCCACCATGAGTGCAGAGATCCCATCAAAAGTAGAGAGATCTCACTATGAGTGCAGAGATCCCACCACAAGTGCAGTGATCCCACCATGAGTGCAGAGATCCCATCACAAATGCAGAGATCCCACCATGAATGCAGATATCCCATCACAAGTGCAGAGATCCCATCACAAGTGCAGAGATCCCACTGCAAGTACAAAGATCCCATCACAAGTAGAGAGATCCCACTATGAGTGCAGAGATACCACCACAAGTGCAGAGATCCCACCATGAATGCACAGATCCCACCATGAGTGCAGAGATCCCATCACAAGTGCAAGGATCCCACCATAAGTGCAGAGATCCCATCACAAGTAGAGAGATCCCACTATGAGTGCAGAGATCCCACCACAAGTGCAGAGATCCCATCATGAGTACAGAGATCCTATCTCAAGTGCAGAGATCCCACCATGAGTGCAGAGATCCCATCACATGTACAGAGATCCCATCATAAGTGCAGAGATCCCACCACACATGCAGAGATCCCACCATCAATGCAGAGATCCTATCACAAGTGAAGAGATCCTACCACAAGTGCAAAGATCCCAGCATCAGTCCAGAGTTCTCACCACACATGCAGAGATCCCACCATGAATGCAGAGATCCTATCACAAGTGCAGAGATCCCATCCCAAGTGCAAAGATCCCACCATAAGTGCAGAGATCTCATCACAAGTGCAAAAATCCCACCATAATGCATAGATCCCATCACAAGTGCAGAGATCCCACCATGAGTATAGAGATCCCACCACATGTGCAGAGATCCCACCACAAGTGCAGAGATCCCACCACAAGTGAAGAGATCCCACTATGAGAACAGAGATCCCACGACAAGTGCAGAGATCCCACCATGAGTGCATAGATCCCACCACATGTGCAGAGATCCCATCACAAGTGTAGAGATCCCACCACAAGTGCAGAGATCCCACCATGAATGCAAAGATCCCAACACCAGTGCAGAGATCCCATCACAAGTGCAGAGATCCCACCACAAGTAAAGAGATCCCATCATAAGTACAGAGATCCTACCATGAGTGCAGAGATCCCATCATAAGTGCAGAGATCCCACCACAAGTGCAGATATCCCATCACAAGTAGTGAGATCCCACTATGAGTGCAGAGATCCCACCATGAGTGCAGATACACCATCACAAGTACAAAGATCCCACCATGAGTGCAGAGATCCCACCATAAGTGCAGAGATCCTACCACAAGTGCAAAGATCCCATCACGAGTGCAGAGATCCCACCATGAGTGCAAAGATTCCCATCACAAGTGCAGAGATCCCACCATGAGTGCAAGGATCCCATCACAAGTGCAGAAATCCCACCATGAGTGCAGAGATCCCATCACAAGTGCAGAGATCCCACCATGAGTGCAGAGATCCCATCAAAAGTAGAGAGATCTCACTATGAGTGCAGAGATCCCACCACAAGTGCAGTGATCCCACCATGAGTGCAGTGATCCCATCACAAATGCAGAGATCCCACCATGAATGCAGAGATCCCATCACAAGTGCAGAGATCCCATCACAAGTGCAGAGATCCCACCACAAGTACAAAGATCCCATCATAAGTAGAGAGATCCCACTATGAGTGCAGAGATACCACCACAAGTGCAGAGATCCCACCATGAATGCACAGATCCCACCATGAGTGCAGAGATCCCATCACAAGTGCAAGGATCCCACCATAAGTGCAGAGATCCCATCACAAGTAGAGAGATCCCACTATGAGTGCAGAGATCCCACCACAAGTGCAGAGATCCCATCATGAGTACAGAGATCCTATCTCAAGTGCAGAGATCCCACCATGAGTGCAGAGATCCCATCACATGTGCAGTCATCCCATCATAAGTTTAGAGATCCCACCACACGTGCAGAGATCCCACCATCAATGCAGAGATCCTATCACAAGTGAAGAGATCCCACCACAAGTGCAAAGATCCCAGCATCAGTGCAGAGATCTCACCACACATGCAGAGATCCCACCATGAATGCATAGATCCTATCACAAGTGCAGAGATCCCATCACAAGTGCAAAGATCCCACCATAAGTGCAGAGATCCCATCACAAGTGCAAAGATCCCACCGTAAGTGCATAGATCCCATCACAAGTGCAGAGATCCCACCATGAGTATAGAGATCCCACCACATGTGCAGAGATCCCACCACAAGTGCAGAGATCCCACCACAAGTGAAGAGATCCCACTATGAGTGCAGAGATCCCACCACAAGTGCAGAGATCCTACCATGAATGCATAGATCCCACCACATGTGCAAAGATCCCATCACAAGTGCAGAGATCCCACCACAAGCGCAGAGATCCCACCATGAATGCAAAGATCCCAACACCAGTGCAGAGATCCCATCACAAGTGCAGAGATCCCACCACAAGTACAGAGATCCCATCACAAGTACAGAGATCCTACCATGAGTGCAGAGATCCCACCACAAGTGCAGAGATCCCATCACAAGTGCGGAGATCCCTCCATAGGAGCAGAGATCCTATCACAAGTGCAGAGATCCCACCATAAGTAGAGAGATCCCACTATGAGAGCAGAAATCCCACCACAAGTGCAGAGATCCCACCATGAGTGCAGAGATCCCACTATGAGTACAGAGATCCCACCATGAGTACAGAGATCCCACCACAAGTACAGATATCTCATCATAAGTAGAGAGATCCCACTATGAGTACACAGATCCCAACATGAGTGCAGATATCCCATCACAAGTGCAGAGATCCCACCACAAATGTAGAGATCTCATCACAAGTAGAGAGATCCCACTATGAGTGCAGAGATCCCACCACACATGCAGAGATCCCACCATCAATGCAGAGATCCTATCACAAGTGAAGAGATCCTACCACAAGTGCAAAGATCCCAGCATCAGTGCAGAGATCTCACCACACATGCAGAGATCCCACCATGAATGCAGAGATCCCATCACAAGTGCAGAGATCCCACCACAAGTACAAAGATCCCATCACAAGTAGAGAGATCCCACTATGAGTGCAGAGATACCACCACAAGTGCAGAGATCCCACCATGAATGCACAGATCCCACCATGAGTGCAGAGATCCCATCACAAGTGCAAGGATCCCACCATAAGTGCAGAGATCCCATCACAAGTAGAGAGATCCCACTATGAGTGCAGAGATCCCACCACAAGTGCAGAGATCCCATCATGAGTGCAGAGATCCCACCATGAGTGCAGAGATTCCATCACATGTGAAAAGATCCCATCATAAGTGCAGAGATCCCACCACACATGCAGAGATCCCACCATCAATGCAGAGATCCTATCACAAGTGAAGAGATCCCACCACTAGTGCAAAGATCCCAGCATCAGTGCAGAGATCTCACCACACATGCAGAGATCCCACCATGTGCAGAGATCCCATCATAAGTGCAGAGATCCCACCACACGTGCAGAGATCCCACCATCAATGCAGAGATCCTATCACAAGTGAAGAGATCCCACCACAAGTGCAAAGATCCCAGCATCAGTGCAGAGATCTCACCACACATGCAGAGATCCCACCATGAATGCATAGATCCTATCACAAGTGCAGAGATCCCATCACAAGTGCAAAGATCCCACCATAAGTGCAGAGATCCCATCACAAGTGCAAAGATCCCACCGTAAGTGCATAGATCCCATCACAAGTGCAGAGATCCCACCATGAGTATAGAGATCCCACCACATGTGCAGAGATCCCACCACAAGTGCAGAGATCCCACCACAAATGTAGAGATCTCATCACAAGTAGAGAGATCCCACTATGAGTGCAGAGATCCCACCACACATGCAGAGATCCCACCATCAATGCAGAGATCCTATCACAAGTGAAGAGATCCTACCACAAGTGCAAAGATCCCAGCATAAGTGCAGAGATCCCATCACAAGTGCAAAGATCCCACCGTAAGTGCATAGATCCCATCACAAGTGCAGAGATCCCACTATGAGTACACAGATCCCAACATGAGTGCAGATATCCCATCACAAGTGCAGAGATCCCACCACAAATGTAGAGATCTCATCACAAGTAGAGAGATCCCACTATGAGTGCAGAGATCCCACCACACATGCAGAGATCCCACCATCAATGCAGAGATCCTATCACAAGTGAAGAGATCCTACCACAAGTGCAAAGATCCCAGCATCAGTGCAGAGATCTCACCACACATGCAGAGATCCCACCATGAATGCAGAGATCCCATCACAAGTGCAGAGATCCCACCACAAGTACAAAGATCCCATCACAAGTAGAGAGATCCCACTATGAGTGCAGAGATACCACCACAAGTGCAGAGATCCCACCATGAATGCACAGATCCCACCATGAGTGCAGAGATCCCATCACAAGTGCAAGGATCCCACCATAAGTGCAGAGATCCCATCACAAGTAGAGAGATCCCACTATGAGTGCAGAGATCCCACCACAAGTGCAGAGATCCCATCATGAGTGCAGAGATCCTATCTCAAGTGCAGAGATCCCACCATGAGTGCAGAGATTCCATCACATGTGAAAAGATCCCATCATAAGTGCAGAGATCCCACCACACATGCAGAGATCCCACCATCAATGCAGAGATCCTATCACAAGTGAAGAGATCCCACCACTAGTGCAAAGATCCCAGCATCAGTGCAGAGATCTCACCACACATGCAGAGATCCCACCATGAATGCAGAGATCCTATCACAAGTACAGAGATCCCATCACAAGTGCAAAGATCCCACCATACTTGCAGAGATCCCATCACAAGTGCAAAGATCCCACCGTAAGTGCATAGATCCCATCACAAGTGCAGGGATCCCACCATGAGTATAGAGATCCCATCACATGTGCAGAGATCCCACCACAAGTGCAGAGATCCCACCACAAGTGCAGAGATCCCACCACAAGTGCAGAGATCCCACCATGAATGCAAAGATCCCAACACCAGTGCAGAGATCCCATCACAAGTGCAGAGATCCCACCACAAGTACAGAGATCCCATCACAAGTGCAGAGATCCTACCATGAGTGCAGAGATCCCACCACAAGTGCAGAGATCCCATCACAAGTGCAGAGATCCCTCCATAGGACCAGAGATCCCATCACAAGTGCAGAGATCCCACCATAAGTAGAGAGATCCCACTATGAGAGCAGAAATCCCACCACAAGTGCAGAGATCCCACCATGAGTGCAGAGATCCCACTATGAGTACAGAGATCCCACCATGAGTATAGAGATCCCACCACAAGTATAGAGATCCCATCATAAGTAGAGAGATCCCACTATGAGTACACAGATCCCAGCATGAGTGCAGATATCCCATCACATGTACAGAGATCCCATCACAAATGTAGAGATCTCATCACAAGTAGAGAGATCCCACCACTATGAGTATAGAGATCCCACCATAAGTGCAGAAAACCCACCATAAGTGCAGAGATCCCACCACAAGTGCAGAGATCCCATCACAAGTAGAGAGATTCCACTATGAGTACACAGATCCCACCATGAGTGCAGAGATCCCATCATGAGTGCAGAGATCCCATCACAAGTGCAGGGATCCCACCATGAGTGCAGAGATCCCATCAAAAGTAGAGAGATCTCACTATGAGTGCAGAGATCCCACCACAAGTGCAATGATCCCACCATGAGTGCAGAGATCCCATCACAAAAGCAGAGATCCCATCACAAGTATAGAGATCCCACCACAAGTGCAGAGATCCCGTCACAAGTGCAGAGATCCCACCATGAGTGCAGAGATCCCACCACAAGTACAGAGATCCCATCACAAGTGCAGAGATCCTACCATGAGTGCAAAGATCCCACCACAAGTGCAGAGATCCCATCACAAGTGCGGAGATCCCTCCATAGGAGCAGAGATCCTATCACAAGTGCAGAGATCCCACCATAAGTAGAGAGATCCCACTATGAGAGCAGAAATCCCACCACAAGTGCAGAGATCCCACCATGAGTGCAGAGATCCCACTATGAGTATAGAGATCCCACCATGAGTACAGAGATCCCACCACAAGTACAGAGATCCCATCATAAGTAGAGAGATCCCACTATGAGTACACAGATCCCAACATGAGTGCAGATATCCCATCACAAGTGCAGAGATCCCACCACAAATGTAGAGATCTCATCACAAGTAGAGAGATCCCACTATGAGTATAGAGATCCCACCATAAGTGCAGAGATCCCATCACAAAAGCAGAGATCCCATCACAAGTATAGAGATCCCACCACAAGTGCAGAGATCCCGTCACAAGTGCAGAGATCCCACCATGAGTGCAGAGATCCCATCACAAGTGCAGAGATCCCACCATGAGTACGGCGATCCTATCACAAGTGCAGGGATCCCACCATGAGTGCAGAGATCCCATCAAAAGTAGAGAGATCTCACTATGAGTGCAGAGATCCCACAACAAGTGCAGTGATCCCACCATGAGTGCAGAGATCCCATCACAAATGCAGAGATCCCACCATGAATGCAGAGATCCCATCACAAGTGCAGAGATCCCATCACAAGTGCAGAGATCCCACCACAAGTACAAAGATCCCATCACAAGTAGAGAGATCCCACTATGAGTGCAGAGATACCACCACAAGTGCAGAGATCCCACCATGAATGCACAGATCCCACCATGAGTGCAGAGATCCCATCACAAGTGCAAGGATCCCACCATAAGTGCAGAGATCCCATCACAAGTAGAGAGATCCCACTATGAGTGCAGAGATCCTATCTCAAGTGCAGAGATCCCACCATGAGTGCAGAGATCCCATCACATGTGCAGAGATCCCATCATAAGTGCAGAGATCCCACCACACGTGCAGAGATCCCACCATCAATGCAGAGATCCTATCACAAGTGAAGAGATCCCATCACAAGTGCAAATATCCCACCATAAGTGCAGAGATCCCATCACAAGTGCAAAGTTCCCAACATAAGTGCATAGATCCCATCACAAGTGCAGAGATCCCACCATGAGTATAGAGATCCCACCACATGTGCAGAGATCCCACCACAAGTGCAGAGATCCCACCACAAGTGAAGAGATCCCACTATGAGTGCAGAGATCCCACCACAAGTGCAGAGATCCCACCATGAGTGCATAGATCCCACCACATGTGCAGAGATCCCATCACAAGTGCAGAGATCCCACCACAAGTGCAGAGATCCCACCATGAATGCAAAGATGCCAACACCAGTGCATAGATCCCATCACAAGTGCAGAGATCCCACCACAAGTACAGAGATCCCATCACAAGTGCAGAGATCCTACCATGAGTGCAGAGATCCCATCACAAGTGCAGAGATCCCACCACAAGGGCAGATATCCCATCACAAGTAGTGAGATCCCACTATGAGTGCAGAGATCCCACCATGAGTGCAGATACACCATCATAAGTACAAAGATCCCACCATGAGTACAGAGATCCTACTACAAGTGCAGAGATCCCATCACGAGTGCAGATATCCCACCATGAGTGCAGAGATCCTACCACAAGTGCAGAGATCCCACCACAAGTGCAGAGATCCCATCACAAGTGCGGAGATCCCTTCATAGGAGCAGAGATCCCATCACAAGTGCAGAGATCCCACCATAAGTAGAGAGATCCCACTATGAGAGCAGAAATCCCACCACAAGTGCAGAGATCCCACCATGAGTGCAGAGATCCCACTATGAGTACAGAGATCCCACCATGAGTACAGAGATCCCACCACAAGTACAGAGATCCCATCATAAGTAGAGAGATCCCACTATGAGTACACAGATCCCAACATGAGTGTAGATATCCCATCACAAGTGCAGAGATCCCACCACAAATGCAGAGATCTCATCACAAGTAGAGAGATCCCACTATGAGTATAGAGATCCCACCATAAGTGCAGAGAACCCACCATAAGTGCAGAGATCCCGCCACAAGTGTAGAGATCCCATCACAAGTAGAGAGATTCCACTATGAGTACACAGATCCTACCATGAGTGCAGAGATCCCATCACGAGTGCAGAGATCCCATCACAAGTGCAGAGATCCCATCACAAGTGTAGAGATCCCACCATGAGTGCAGGGATCCCATCACAAGTGCAGAGATCCCACCATGAGTGCAGAGATCCCATCACAAGTAGAAAGAGCCCACCATAAGTGCAGAGATCCCATCACAAGTGCAGAGATCCCACCATGAATGCAGAGATCCCATCACAAGTGCAGAGATCCCATCACAAGTGCAGAGATCCCACCACAATAACAAAGATCCCATCACAAGTAGAGAGATCCCACTATGAGTGCAGGGATCCCATCACAAGTGCAGAGATCCCACCATGAGTGCAGAGATCCCATCACAAGTAGAAAGAGCCCACCATAAGTGCAGAGATCCCATCACAAGTGCAGAGATCCCACCATGAATGCAGAGATCCCATCACAAGTGCAGAGATCCCATCACAAGTGCAGAGATCCCACCACAATAACAAAGATCCCATCACAAGTAGAGAGATCCCACTATGAGTGCAGAGATACCACCACAAGTGCAGAGATCCCACCATGAATGCACAGATCCCACCATGAGTGCAGAGATCCCATTACAAGTGCAGGGATCCCACCATGAGTGCAGAGATTTCATCAAAAGTAGAGAGATCTCACTATGAGTGCAGAGATTCCACCACAAGTGCAGTGATCCCACCATGAGTGCAGAGATCCCATCACAAAAGCAGAGATACCATCACAAGTATAGAGATCCCACCACAAGTGCAGAGATCCCATCACAAGTGCAGAGATCCCACCATGAGTGCAGAGATCCCATCACAAGTGCAGAGATCCCATCATGAGTATGGAGTTCCTATCACAAGTGCAGGGATCCCACCATGAGTGCAGAGATCCCATCAAAAGTAGAGATATCTCACTATGAGTGCAGAGATCCTACCACAAGTGCAGTGATCCCACCTTGAGTGCAGAGATCCCATCACAAATGCAGAGATCCCACCATGAATGCAGATATCCCATCACAAGTGCAGAGATCCCATCACAAGTGCAGAGATCCCACCACAAGTACAAAGATCCCATCACAAGTAGAGAGATCCCACTATGAGTGCAGAGATACCACCACAAGTGCAGAGATCCCACCATGAATGCACAGATCCCACCATGAGTGCAGAGATCCCATCACAAGTGCAAGGATCCCACCATAAGTGCAGAGATCCCATCACAAGTAGAGAGATCCCACTATGAGTGCAGAGATCCCACCACAAGTGCAGAGATACCACCATGAGTGCAAAGATCCCATCACAAGTGCGGAGATCCCATCATAAGTAGAGAGATCCCACTATGAGTACACAGATCCCAACATGAGTGCAGATATCCCATCACAAGTGCAGAGATCCCACCACAAATGTAGAGATCTCATCACAAGTAGAGAGATCCCACTATGAGTATAGAGATCCCACTATAAGTGCAAATAACCCACCATAAGTGTAGATATCCCACCACAAGTGCAGAGATCCCATCACAAGTAGAGAGATTCCACTATGAGTACACAGATCCCACCATGAGTGCAGAGATCCCATCACGAGTGCAAAGATCCCACCACAAGTGCAGAGATCCCACCATGAGTGCAGGGATCCCATCACAAGTGCAGGGATCCCACCATGAGTGCAGAGATCCCATCAAAAGTAGAGAGATCTCACTATGAGTGCAGAGATCCCACCACAAGTGCAGTGATCCCACCATGAGTGCAGAGATCCCATCACAAAAGCAGAGATCCCATCACTAGTATAGAGATCCCACCACATGTGCAGAGATCCCATCACAAGTGCAGAGATCCCACCATGAGTGCAGAGATCCCATCATAAGTGCAGAGATCCCACCATGAGTATGGAGATCCTATCACAAGTGCAGGGATCCCACCATGAGTGCAGAGATCCCATCAAAAGTAGAGAGATCTCACTATGAGTGCAGAGATCCCACCACAAGTGCAGTGATCCCACCATGAGTGCAGAGATCCCATCACAAATGCAGAGATCCTACCATGAATGCAGAGATCCCATCACAAGTGCAGAGATCCCATCACAAGTGCAGAGATCCCACCACAAGTACAAAGATCCCATCACAAGTAGAGAGATCCCACTATGAGTGCAGAGATACCACCACAAGTGCAGAGATCCCACCATGAATGCACAGATCCCACCATGAGTGTAGAGATCCCATCACAAGTGCAAGGATCCCACCATAAGTGCAGAGATCCCATCACAAGTAGAGAGATCCCACTATGAGTGCAGAGATCCCACCACAAGTGTAGAGATCCCACCATGAGTGCAGAGATCCCATCACATGTGCAGAGATCCCATCATAAGTGCAGAGATCCCACCACACATTCAGAGATCCCACCATCAATGCAGAGATCCTATCACAAGTAAAGAGATCCCACCACAAGTGCAAAGATCCCAGCATCAGTCCAGAGTTCTCACCACACATGCAGAGATCCCACCATGAATGCAGAGATCCTATCACAAGTGCAGAGATCCCATCCCAAGTGCAAAGATCCCACCATAAGTGCAGAGATCTCATCACAAGTGCAAAGATCCCACCATAATGCATAGATCCCATCACAAGTGCAGAGATCCCACCATGAGTATAGAGATCCCACCACATGTGCAGAGATCCCACCACAAGTGCAGAGATCCCACCACAAGTGAAGAGATCCCACTATGAGGACAGAGATCCCACGACAAGTGCAGAGATCCCACCATGAGTGCATAGATCCCACCACATGTGCAGAGATCCCATCACAAGTGTAGAGATCCTACCACAAGTGCAGAGATCCCACCATGAATGCAAAGATCCCAACACCAGTGCAGAGATCCCATCACAAGTGCAGAGATCCCACCACAAGTAAAGAGATCCCATCACAAGTACAGAGATCCTACCATGAGTGCAGAGATCCCATCATAAGTGCAGAGATCCCACCACAAGTGCAGATATCCCATCACAAGTAGTGAGATCCCACTATGAGTGCAGAGATCCCACCATGAGTGCAGATACACCATCACAAGTACAAAGATCCCACCATGAGTGCAGAGATCCCACCATAAGTGCAGAGATCCTACCACAAGTGCAGAGATCCCATCACGAGTGCAGAGATCCCACCATGAGTGCAAAGATTCCCATCACAAGTGCAGAGATCTCACCATGAGTGCAGGGATCCCATCACAAGTGCAGAAATCCCACCATGAGTGCAGAGATCCCATCACAAGTGCAGAGATCCCACCATGAGTACAGAGATCCCACTACAAGTACAGAGATCCCATCATAAGTAGAGAGATCCCACTATGAGTACACAGATCCCAACATGAGTGCAGATATCCCATCACAAGTGCAGAGATCCCACCACAAATGTAGAGATCTCATCACAAATAGAGAGATCCCACTATGAGTATAGAGATCCCACCATAAGTGCAGAGAACCCACCATAAGTGCAGAGATCCAACCACAAGTGCAGAGATCCCATCACAAGTAGAGAGATTCCACTATGAGTACACAGATCCCACCATGAGTGCAGAGATCCCATCATGAGTGCAGAGATCCCATCACAAGTGCAGGGATCCCACCATGAGTGCAGAGATCCCATCAAAAGTAGAGAGACCTCACTATGAGTGCAGAGATCCCACCACAAGTGCAGTGATACCACCATGAGTGCAGAGATCCCATCACAAAAGCAGAGATCCCATCACAAGTATGGAGATCCCACCACAAGTGCAGAGATCACATCACAAGTGCAGAGATCCCACCATGAGTGCAGAGATCCCATCACAAGTGCAGAGATCCCACCATGAGTATGGAGATCCCATCAAAAGTAGAGAGATCTCACTATGAGTGCAGAGATCCCACCACAAGTGCAGTGATCCTACCATGAGTGCAGAGATCCCATCACAAATGCAGAGATCCCACCATGAATGCAGAGATCCCATCACAAGTGCAGAGATCCCATCACAAGTGCAGAGATCCCACCACAAGTACACAGATCCCATCACAAGTAGAGAGATCCCACTATGAGTGCAGAGATACCACCAAAAGTGCACAGATCCCACCATGAATGCACAGATCCCACCATGAGTGCAGAGATCCCATCACAAGTGCAAGGATCCCACCATAAAAGCAGAGATCCCGTCACAAGTAGAGAGATCCCACTATGAGTGCAGAGATCCCACCACAAGTGCAGAGATCCCATCATGAGTACAGAGATCCTATCTCAAGTGCAGAGATCCCACCATGAGTGCAGAGATCCCATCACATGTGCAGAGATCCCATCATAAGTGCAGAGATCCCACCACATGTGCAGAGATCCCACCATCAATGCAGAGAACCTATCATGAGTACAGAGATCCTATCTCAAGTGCAGAGATCCCACCATGAGTGCAGAGATCCCATCACATGTGCAGAGATCCCATCATGAGTACAGAGATCCTATCTCAAGTGCAGAGATCCCACCATGAGTGCAGAGATCCCATCACATGTGCAGAGATCCCATCATAAGTGCAGAGATCCCACCACAAGTGAAAGAATCCCAGCATCAGTGCAGAGATCTCACCACACATGCATAGATCCCACCATGAATTCAGAGATCCTATCACAAGTGCAGATATCTCATCACAAGTGCAACGATCCCACCATAAGTGCAGAGATCCCATCACAAGTGCAAAGATCCCACCATAAGTGCATAGATCCCATCACAAGTGCAGAGATCCCACCATGAGTATAGAGATCCCACCACATGTGCAGAGATCCCACCACAAGTGCAGAGATCCCACCACAAGTGAAGAGATCCCACTATGAGTGCAGAGATCCCACTATGAGTGCAGAGATCCCACCACAAGTGCAGAGATCCCACCATGAGTGCATAGATCCCACCACATGTGCAGAGATCCCATCACAAGTGCAGAGATCCCACCACAAGTGCAGAGATCCCACCATGAATGCAAAGATCTCAACACCAGTGCAGAGATCCCATCACAAGTGCAGAGATCCCACCACAAGTGCAGAGATCCTACAATGAGTGCAGAGATCCCATCACAAGTGCAGAGATCCCACTACAAGTGCAGATATCCCATCACAAGTAGTGAGAACCCACTATGAGTGCAGAGATCCCACCATGAGTGCAGATATACCATCACAAGTACAAAGATCCCACCATGAGTACAGAGATCCTACCACAAGTGCAGAGATCCCATCACGAGTGCAGATATCCCACCATGAGTGCAGAGATCCCACCACAAGTGCAGAGATCCCACCACAAGTGTAGAGATCCCATCACAAGTGCGGAGATCTCTCCATAGGAGCAGAGATCCCGTCACAAGTGCAAAGATCCCACCATAAGTAGAGAGATCCCACTATGAGAGCAGAAATCCCACCACAAGTGCAGAGATCCCACCATGAGTGCAGAGATCCCACTATGAGTACAGAGATCCCACCATGAGTACAGAGATCCCACCACAAGTACAGAGATCCCATCATAAGTAGAGAGATCCCACTATAAGAACACAGATCCCAACATGAGTGCAGATATCCCATCACAAGTGCAGAGATCCCACCACAAATGTAGAGATCTCATCACAAGTAGAGAGATCCACTATGAATATAGAGATCCCACCATAAGTGCAGAGAACCCACCATAAGTGCAGAGATCCCACCACAAGTGCAGAGATCCCATCACAAGTAGAGAGATTCCACTATGAGTACACAGATCCCACCATGAGTGCTGAGATCCCATCATGAGTGCAGAGATCCCATTACAAGTGCAGGGATCCCACCACAAGTGCAGAGATCCCACCATGAGTGCAGGGATCCCATCACAAGTGCAGAGATCCCACCATGAGTGCAGAGATCCCATCACAAGTAGAAAGAGCCCACCATGAGTGCAGAGATCCCATCACAAGTGCAGAGATCCCACCATGAATGCAGAGATCCCATCACATGTGCAGAGATCCCATCACAAGTGCAGAGATCCCACCACAAGTACAACGATCCCATCACAAGTAGAGAGATCCCACTATGAGTGCAAAGATACCACCACAAGTGCAGAGATCCCACCATGAATGCACAGATCCCACCATGAGTGCAGAGATCCCATCACAAGTGCAGGGATCCCACCATGAGTGCAGAGATCCCATCAAAAGTAGAGAGATCTCACTATGAGTGCAGAGATCCCACCACAAGTGCAGTGATCCCACCATGAGTGCAGAGATCTCATCACAAAAGCAGAGATCCCATCACATTTATAGAGATCCCACCACAAGTGCAGAGATCCCATCACAAGTGCAGAGATCCCACCATGAGTGCAGAGATTCCATCACAAGTGCAGAGATCCCACCATGAGTACGGAGATCCTATCACAAGTGCAGGGATCCCACCATGAGTGCAGAGATCCCATCAAAAGTAGAGAGATCTCACTATTAGTGCAGAGATCCCACCATAAGTGCAGTGATCCCACCATGAGTGCAGAGATCCCATCACAAATACAGAGATCACATCACAAGTGCAGAGATCCTACCATGAGCGCAGAGATTCCATCACAATTTAGAGAGATCCCACTATGAATGCAGAGATCTCACCATAAGTACAAAGATCCCACCATGAATGCAGAGATCCCACCATAAGTGCAGAGTTCCCACCATGAGTGCAGAGATCCCACCACAAGTGGAGACATCCCATCACAAGTGCAGAGCTCCCAACACAGGTGCAGAGATCCCACCATGAATACAGAGATCCCATCACAAGTACAGACATCCCACCACAAGTGCAGAGATCCAATCACATGTGCAGAGATCCAACCATGAGTGCAGAGATCCCATCACAAGTAGAGAGATCCTACCATGAGTACAGTGATCCTACCACAAGGGCAGGGATCCCATCATGAGAGCAGAGATCCCATCACAAGTAAAGAGATCCCACCACAAGTGCAGAGATCCCATCACAAGTGCAGAGATCCACCATGAGTTTAGAGATCCCATCACAAGTGCAGAGATCCCACCACAAGTGCAGAGATCCCATCACAAGTAGAGAGATCCCACTATGAGTGCAGAGATCCCACCATGAGTGCAGATACACCATCACAAGTACAAAGATCCCACCATGAGTGCAGAGATCCCACCATAAGTACAGAGATCCTACCACAAGTGCAGAGATACCATCACGAGTACAGAGATCCCATCAAGAGTGCAGAGATCCCACCACAAGTGCAGAGATCCCACCACAAGTGCAGAGATCCCATCACAAGTGCTGAGATCCCTCCATAAGAGCAGAGATCCCATCACAAGTGCAGAGATCCCACCATAAGTAGAGAGATCCCACTATGAGTGCAGAGATACTACCATGAGTGCAGAGATCCCATCACAAGTAGAGAGATCCCACTATGACTACAGAGATCCCACCACAAGTGCAGAGATCCCATCATGAGTGCAGAGATCCCATCACAAGTGCAGAAATCCCACCATGAGTATATAGATCCCACCACAAGTGCAAAGATCCCAGCATCAGTGCAGAGATCTCACCACACATGCAGAGATCCCACCATGAATGCAGAGATCCCATCACAAGTGCAGAGATCCCATCACAAGTGCAGAGATCCCACCACAAGTACAAAGATCCCATCACAAGTAGAGAGATCCCACTATGAGTGCAGAGATACCACCACAAGTGCAGAGATCCCACCATGAATGCACAGATCCCACCATGAGTGCAGAGATCCCATCACAAGTGCAAGGATCCCATCATAAGTGCAGGGATCCCATCACAAGTAGAGAGATCCTGCTATGAGTGCAGAGATCCCACCACAAGTGCAGAGATCCCATCATGAGTACAGAGATCCTATCTCAAGTGCAGAGATCCCACCATGAGTGCAGAGATCCCATCACATGTGCAGAGATCCCATCATAAGTGCAGAGATCCCACCACACATGCAGAGATCCCACCATCAATGCAGAGATCCTATCACAAGTGAAGAGATCCCACCACAAGTGCAAAGATCCCAGCATCAGTCCAGAGTTCTCACCACACATGCAGAGATCCCACCATGAATGCAGAGATCCTATCACAAGTGCAGAGATCCCATCCCAAGTGCAAAGATCCCACCATAAGTGCAGAGATCTCATCACAAGTGCAAAGATCCCACCATAATGCATAGATCCCATCACAAGTGCAGAGATCCCACCATGAGTATAGAGATCCCACCACATGTGCAGAGATCCCACCACAAGTGCAGAGATCCCACCACAAGTGAAGAGATCCCACTATGAGGATAGAGATCCCACGACAAGTGCAGAGATCCCACCATGAGTGCATAGATCCCACCACATGTGCAGAGATCCCATCACAAGTGTAGAGATCCCACCACAAGTGCAGAGATCCCACCATGAATGCAAAGAACCCAACACCAGTGCAGAGATCCCATCACAAGTGCAGAGATCCCACCACAAGTAAAGAGATCCCATCACAAGTACAGAGATCCTACCATGAGTGCAGAGATCCCATCATAAGTGCAGAGATCCCACCACAAGTGCAGATATCCCATCACAAGTAGTGAGATCCCACTATGAGTGCAGAGATCCCACCATGAGTGCAGATACGCCATCACAAGTACAAAGATCCCACCATGAGTGCAGAGATCCCACCATAAGTGCAGAGATCCTATCACAAGTGCAGAGATCCCATCACGAGTGCAGAGATCCCACCATGAGTGCAAAGATTCCCATCCCAAGTGCAGAGATCTCACCATGAGTGCAGGGATCCCATCACAAGTGCAGAAATCCCACCATGAGTGCAGAGATCCCATCACAAGTGCAGAGATCCCACCATAAGTAGAGAGATCCCACTATGAGAGCAGAAATCCCATCATAAGTAGAGAGATCCCACTATGAGTACACAGATCCCACTATGAGTACAGAGATCCCACCATGAGTACAGAGATCCCACCACAAATGTAGAGATCTCATCACAAGTAGAGAGATCCCACTATGAGTATAGAGATCCCACCATAAGTGCTGAGATCCCATCACAAGTGCAGAGATCCCACCACAAATGTAGAGATCCCATCACAAGTAGAGAGATTCCACTATGAGTGCAGAGATCCCACCACATGTGCAGAGATCCCATCATCAATGCAGAGATCCTATCACAAGTGAAGAGATCCCACCACAAGTGCAAAGATCCCAGCATCAGTGCAGAGATCTCACCACACATGCAGAGATCCCACCATGAATGCAGAGATCCCATCACAAGTGCAGAGATCCCATCACAAGTGCAGAGATCCCACCACAAGTACAAAGATCCCATCACAAGTAGAGAGATCCCACTATGAGTGCAGAGATACCACCACAAGTGCAGAGATCCCACCATGAATGCACGGATCCCACCATGAGTGCAGAGATCCCATCACAAGTGCAAGGATCCCACCATAAGTGCAGAGATCCCATCACAAGTAGAGAGATCCCACTATGAGTGCAGAGATCCCACCACAAGTGCAGAGATCCCATCATGAGTACAGAGATCCTATCTCAAGTACAGAGATCCCACCATGAGTGCAGAGATTCCATCACATATGCAGATATCCCATCATAAGTGCAGAGATCCCACCACACATGCAGAGATCCCACCATCAATGCAGAGATCCTATCACAAGTGAAGAGATCCCACCACTAGTGCAAAGATCCCAGCATCAGTGCAGAGATCTCACCACACATGCAGAGATCCCACCATGAATGCAGAGATCCTATCACAAGTACAGAGATCCCATCACAAGTGCAAAGATCCCACCATACTTGCAGAGATCCCATCACAAGTGCAAAGATCCCACTGTAAGTGCATAGATCCCATCACAAGTGCAGAGATCCCACCATGAGTATAGAGATCCCATCACATGTGCAGAGATCCCACCACAAGTGCAGAGATCCCACCACAAGTGAAGAGATCCCACTATGAGTGCAGAGATTCCACCACAAGTGCAGAGATCCCACCATGAATGCATAGATCCCACCACATGTGCAGAGATCCCATCAAAAGTGCAGAGATCCCACCACAAGTGCAGAGATCCCACCATGAATGCAAAGATCCCAACACCAGTGCAGAGATCCCATCACAAGTGCAGAGATCCCACGACAAGTACAGAGATCCCATCACAAGTGCAGAGATCCTACCATGAGTGCAGAGATCCCACCACAAGTGCAGAGATCCCATCACAAGTGCGGAGATCCCTCCATAGGACCAGAGATCCCATCACAAGTGCAGAGATCCCACCATAAGTAGAGAGATCCCACTATGAGAGCAGAAATCCCACCACAAGTGCAGAGATCCCACCATGAGTGCAGAGATCCCACTATGAGTACAGAGATCCCACCATGAGTACAGAGATCCCACCACAAGTACAGAGGTCCCATCATAAGTAGAGAGATCCCACTATGAGTACACAGATCCCAGCATGAGTGCAGATATCCCATCACATGTACAGAGATCCCACCACAAATGTAGAGATCTCATCACAAGTAGAGAGATCCCACCACTATGAGTATAGAGATCCCACCATAAGTGCAGAGAACCCACCATAAGTGCAGAGATCCCACCACAAGTGCAAAGATCCCACCATAATGCATAGATCCCATCACAAGTGCAGAGATCCCACCATGAGTATAGAGATCCCACCACATGTGCAGAGATCCCACCACATGTGCAGAGATCCCACCACAAGTGCAGAGATCCCACCACAAGTGAAGAGATCCCACTATGAGGACAGAGATCCCACGACAAGTGCAGAGATCCCACCATGAGTGCATAGATCCCACCACATGTGCAGAGATCCCATCACAAGTGTAGAGATCCCACCATGAATGCAAAGATCCCAACACCAGTGCAGAGATCCCATCACAAGTGCAGAGATCCCTCCACAAGTAAAGAGATCCCATCACAAGTACAGAGATCCTACCATGAGTGCAGAGATCCCATCATAAGTGCAGAGATCCCACCACAAGTGCAGATATCCCATCACAAGTAGTGAGATCCCACTATGAGTGCAGAGATCCCACCATGAGTGCAGATACACCATCACAAGTACAAAGATCCCATCATGAGTGCAGAGATCCTACCACAAGTGCAGAGATCCCATCACAAGTGCAGAGATCCCACCATGAGTGCAAAGATTCCCTTCACAAGTGCAGAGATCCCACCATGAGTGCAGGGATCCCATCACAAGTGCAGAAATCCCACCATGAGTGCAGAGATCCCATCAAAAGTAGAGAGATCTCACTATGAGTGCAGAGATCCCACCACAAGTGCAGTGATCCCACCATGAGTGCAGTGATCCCATCACAAATGCAGAGATCCCACCATGAATGCAGAGATCCCATCACAAGTGCAGAGATCCCACCACAAGTACAAAGATCCCATCATAAGTAGAGAGATACCACTATGAGTGCAGAGATACCACCACAAGTGCAGAGATCCCACCATGAATGCACAGATCCCACCATGAGTGCAGAGATCCCATCACAAGTGCAAGGATCCCACCATAAGTGCAGAGATCCCATCACAAGTAGAGAGATCCCACTATGAGTGCAGAGATCCCACCACAAGTGCAGAGATCCCATCATGAGTACAGAGATCCTATCTCAAGTGCAGAGATCCCACCATGAGTGCAGAGATCCCATCACATGTGCAGAGATCCCATCATAAGTGCAGAGATCCCACCACACATGCAGAGATCCCACCATCAATGCAGAGATCCTATCACAAGTGAAGAGATCCCACCACAAGTGCAAAGATCCCAGCATCAGTGCAGAGATCTCACCACACATGCAGAGATCCCACCATGAATGCGGAGATCCTATCACAAGTACAGAGATCCCATCACAAGTTCAAAGATCCCACTGTAAGTGCATAGATCCCATCACAAATGCAGAGATCCCACCATGAGTATAGAGATCCCACCACATGTGCAGAGATCCCACCACAAGTGCAGAGATCCCACCACAAGTGAAGAGATCCCACTATGAGTGCAGAGATCCCACCACGAGTGCAGGGATACTACCATGAATGCATAGATCCCACCACATGTGCAAAGATCCCATCACAAGTACAGAGATCCCACCACAAGCGCAGAGATCCCACCATGAATGCAAAGATCCCAACACCAGTGCAGAGATCCCATCACAAGTGCAGAGATCCCACCACAAGTACAGAGATCCCATCACAAGTGCAGAGATCCTACCATGAGTGCAGAGATCCCACCACAAGTGCAGAGATCCCATCACAAGTGCAGAGATCCCTCCATAGGAGCAGAGATCCTATCACAAGTGCAGAGATCCCACCATAAGTAGAGAGATCCCACTATGAGAGCAGAAATCCCACCACAAGTGCAGAGATCCCACCATGAGTGCAGAGATCCCACTATGAGTACAGAGATCCCACCATGAGTACAGAGATCCCACCACAAGTACAGAGATCCCATCATAAGTAGAGAGATCCCACTATGAGTACACAGATCCCAACATGAGTGCAGATATCCCATCACAAGTGCAGAGATCCCACCACAAATGTAGAGATCTCATCACAAGTAGAGAGATCCCACTATGAGTATAGAGATCCCACTATAAGTGCAAATAACCCACCATAAGTGCAGATATCCCATCACAAGTGCAGAGATCCCATCACGAGTGCAGAGATCCCACCACAAGTACAGAGATCCCACCATGAGTGCAGGGATCCCATCACAAGTGCAGGGATCCCACCATGAGTGCAGAGATCCCATCAAAAGTAGAGAGATCTCACTATGAGTGCAGAGATCCCACCACAAGTGCAGTGATCCCACCATGAGTGCAGAGATCCCATCACAAAAACAGAGATCCCATCACAAGTATAGAGATGCCACCACAAGTGCAGAGATCCCATCACAAGTGCAGAGATCCCACCATGAGTGCAGAGATCCCATCATAAGTGCAGAGATCCCACCATGAGTATGGAGATCCTATCACAAGTGCAGGGATCCCACCATGAGTGCAGAGATCCCATCAAAAGTAGAGAGATCTCACTATGAGTGCAGAGATCCCACCACAAGTGCAGTGATCCCACCATGAGTGCAGAGATCCCATCACAAATGCAGAGATCCCACCATGAATGCAGAGATCCCATCACAAGTGCAGAGATCCCATCACAAGTGCAGAGATCCCACCGCAAGTACAAAGATCCCATCACAAGTAGAGAGATCCCACTATGAGTGCAGAGATACCACCACAAGTGCAGAGATCCCACCATGAATGCACAGATCCCACCATGAGTGCAGAGATCCCATCACAAGTGCAAGGATCCCACCATAAGTGCAGAGATCCCATCACAAGTAGAGAGATCCCACTATGAGTGCAGAGATCCCACCACTAGTGCAGAGATCCCATCATGAGTACAGAGATCCTATCTCAAGTGCAGAGATCCCACCATGAGTGCAGAGATCCCATCACATGTGCAGAGATCCCATCATAAGTGCAGAGATCCCACCACACATGCAGAGATCCCACCATCAATGCAGAGATCCTATCACAAGTGAAGAGATCCCACCACAAGTGCAAAGATCCCAGCATCAGTCCAGAGTTCTCATCACACATGCAGAGATCCCACCATGAATGCAGAGATCCTATCACAAGTGCAGAGATCCCATCCCAAGTGCAAAGATCCCACCATAAGTGCAGAGATCTCATCACAAGTGCAAAGATCCCACCATAATGCATAGATCCCATCACAAGTGCAGAGATCCCACCATGAGTATAGAGATCCCACCACATGTGCAGAGATCCCACCACAAGTGCAGAGATCCCACCACAAGTGAAGAGATCCCACTATGAGGACAGAGATCCCACGACAAGTGCAGAGATCCCACCATGAGTGCATAGATCCCACCACATGTGCAGAGATCCCATCACAAGTGTAGAGATCCCACCACAAGTGCAGAGATCCCACCATGAATGCAAAGATCCCAACACCAGTGCAGAAATCCCATCACAAGTGCAGAGATCCCACCACAAGTAAAGAGATCCCATCACAAGTACAGAGATCCTACCATGAGTGCAGAGATCCCATCATAAGTGCAGAGATCCCACCACAAGTGCAGATATCCCATCACAAGTAGTGAGATCCCACTATGAGTGCAGAGATCCCACCATGAGTGCAGATACACCATCACAAGTACAAAGATCCCACCATGAGTGCAGAGATCCCACCATAAGTGCAGAGATCCTACCACAAGTGCAGAGATCCCATCACGAGTGCAGAGATCCCACCATGAGTGCAAAGATTCCCATTACAAGTGCAGAGATCCCACCATGAGTGCAGGGATCCCATCACAAGTGCAGAAATCCCACCATGAGTGCAGAGATCCGATCACAAGTGCAGAGATCCCACCATGAGTGCAGAGATCCCATCAAAAGTAGAGAGATCTCACTATGAGTGCAGAGATCCCACCACAAGTGCAGTGATCCCACCATGAGTGCAGTGATCCCATCACAAATGCAGAGATCCCACCATGAATGCAGAGATCCCATCACAAGTGCAGAGATCCCATCACAAGTGCAGAGATCCCACCACAAGTACAAAGATCCCATCATAAGTAGAGAGATCCCACTATGAGTGCAGAGATACCACCACAAGTGCAGAGATCCCACCATGAATGCACAGTTCCCACCATGAGTGCAGAGATCCCATCACAAGTGCAAGGATCCCACCATAAGTGCAGAGATCCCATCACAAGTAGAGAGATCCCACTATGAGTGCAGAGATCCCACCACAAGTGCAGAGATCCCATCATGAGTACAGAGATCCTATCTCAAGTGCAGAGATCCCACCATGAGTGCAGAGATCCCATCACATGTGCAGAGATCCCATCATAAGTGCAGAGATCCCACCACACATGCAGAGATCCCACCATCAATGCAGAGATCCTATCACAAGTGAAGAGATCCCACCACAAGTGCAAAGATCCCAGCATCAGTGCAGAGATCTCACCACACATGCAGAGATCCCACCATGAATGCAGAGATCCTATCACAAGTGCAGAGATCCCATCACAAGTGCAAAGATCCCACCATAAGTGCAGAGATCCCATCACAAGTGCAAAGATCCCACTGTAAGTGCATAGATCCCACCACAAGTGCAAAGATCCCAGCATCAGTGCAGAGATCTCACCACACATGCAGAGATCCCACCATGAATGCAGAGATCCCATCACAAGTGCGGAGATCCCTCCATAGGAGCAGAGATCCTATCACAAGTGCCGAGATCCCACCATAAGTAGAGAGATCCCACTATGAGAGCAGAAATCCCACCACAAGTGCAGAGATCCCACCACAAGTGCAGAGATCCCACCACAAGTGAAGAGATCCCACTATGAGTGCAGAGATCCCACCACAAGTGCAGAGATCCCATCATGAGTACAGAGATCCTATCTCAAGTGCAGAGATCCCACCATGAGTGCAGAGATTCCATCACATGTGCAGAGATCCCATCATAAGTGCAGAGATCCCACCATACATGCAGAGATCCCACCATCAATGCAGAGATCCTATCACAAGTGAAGAGATCCCACCACAAGTGCAAAGATCCCAGAATCAGTGCAGAGATCTCACCACACATGCAGAGATCCCACCATGAATGCAGACATCCTATCACAAGTACAGAGATCCCATCACAAGTACAAAGATCCCACCATACTTGCAGAGATCCCATCACAAGTGCAAAGATCCCACCGTAAGTGCATAGATCCCATCACAAGTGCAGAGATCCCACCATGAGTATAGAGATCCCATCACATGTGCAGAGATCCCACCACAAGTGCAGAGATCCCACCACAAGTGAAGAGATCCCACTATGAGTGCAGAGATCCCATCACAAGTGCAGAGATCCCACCATGAATGCATAGATCCCACCACATGTGCAGAGATCCCATCACAAGTGCAGAGATCCCACCACAAGTGCAGAGATCCCACCATGAATGCAAAGATCCCAACACCAGTGCAGAGATCCCATCACAAGTGCAGAGATCCCACCACAAGTACAGAGATCCCATAACAAGTGCAGAGATCCTACCATGAGTGCAGAGATCCCACCTCAAGTGCAGAGATCCCATCACAAGTGTGGAGATCCCTCCATAGGAGCAGAGATCCCATCACAAGTGCAGAGATCCCACAATAAGTAGAGATCCCACTATGAGAGCAGAAATCCCACCACAAGTGCAGAGCTCCCACCATGAGTGCAGAGATCCCACTATGAGTACAGAGATCCCACCATGAGTACAGAGATCCCACCACAAGTACAGAGATCCCATCATAAGTAGAGAGATCCCACTATGAGTACACAGATCCCAACATGAGTGCAGATATCCCATCACATGTGCAGAGATCCCACCACAAATGTAGAGATATCATCACAAGTAGAGAGATCCTACTATGAGTATAGAGATCTCACCATAAGTGCAGAGAACCCACCATAAGTGCAGAGATCCCACCACAAGTGCAGAGATCCCATCACAAGTAGAGAGATTCCACTATGAGTACACAGATCCCACCATGAGTGCAGAGATCCCATCATGAGTGCAGAGATCCCATCACAAGTGCAGGGATCCCACCATGAGTGCAGAGATCCCATCAAAAGTAGAGAGATCTCACTATGAGTGCAGAGATCCCACCACAAGTGCAGTGATCCCACCATGAGTAGAGAGATCCCACTATGAGTACACAGATCCCAACATGAGTGCAGATATCCCATCACAAGTGCAGAGATCCCACCACAAATGTAGAGATCTCATCACAAGTAGAGAGATCCCACTATGAGTATAGAGATCCCACTATAAGTGCAAATAACCCACCATAAGTGCAGATATCCCACCACAAGTGCAGGGATCCCACCATGAGTGCAGAGATCCCATCAAAAGTAGAGAGATCTCACTATGAGTGCAGAGATCCCACAACAAGTGCAGTGATCCCACCATGAGTGCAGAGATCCCATCACAAATGCAGAGATCCCACCATGAATGCAGAGATCCAATCACAAGTGCAGAGATCCCATCACAAGTGCAGAGATCCCACCACAAGTACAAAGATCCCATCACAAGTAGAGAGATCCCACTATGAGTGCAGAGATACCACCACAAGTGCAGAGATCCCACCATGAATGCACAGATCCCACCATGAGTGCAGAGATCCCATCACAAGTGCAAGGATCCCACCATAAGTGCAGAGATCCCATCACAAGTAGAGAGATCCCACTATGAGTGCAGATATCCTATCTCAAGTGCAGAGATCCCACCATGAGTGCAGAGATCCCATCACATGTGCAGAGATCCCATCACATGTGCAGAGATCCCATCATAAGTGCAGAGATCCCACCACACATGCAGAGATCCCACCATCAATGCAGAGATCCTATCACAAGTGAAGAGATCCCACCACAAGTGAAGAGATCCCACCACAAGTGCAAAGATCATAGCATCAGTGCAGAGATCTCACCACACATGTAGAGATCCCACCATGAATGCAGAGATCCTATCACAAGTGCAGAGATCCCATCACAAGTACAAAGATCCCACCATAAGTGCAGAGATCCCATCACAAGTGCAAAGATCCCAACATAAGTGCATAGATCCCATCACAAGTGCAGAGATCCCACCATGAGTATAGAGATCCCACCATATGTGCAGAGATCCCACCACAAGTGCAGAGATCCCACCACAAGTGAAGAGATCCCACTATGAGTGCAGAGATCCCACCACAAGTGCAGAGATCCCACCATGAGTGCATAGATCCCACCACATGTGCAGAGATCCCATCACAAGTGCAGAGATCCCACCACAAGTGCAGAGATCCCACCATGAATGCAAAGATGCCAACACCAGTGCATAGATCCCATCACAAGTGCAGAGATCCCACCACAAGTACAGAGATCCCATCACAAGTGCAGAGATCCTACCATGAGTGCAGAGATCCCATCACAAGTGCAGAGATCCCACCACAAGTGCAGATATCCCATCACAAGTAGTGAGATCCCACTATGAGTGCAGAGATCCCACCATGAGTGCAGATACACCATCATAAGTACAAAGATCCCACCATGAGTACAGAGATCCTACTACAAGTGCAGAGATCCCATCACGAGTGCAGATATCCCACCATGAGTGCAGAGATCCTATCACAAGTGCAGAGATCCCACCACAAGTGCAGAGATCCCATCACAAGTGCGGAGATCCCTTCATAGGAGCAGAGATCCCATCACAAGTGCAGAGATCCCACCATAAGTAGAGAGATCTCACTATGAGAGCAGAACTCCCACCACAAGTGCAGAGATCCCACCATGAGTGCAGAGATCCCACTATGAGTACAGAGATCCCACCATGAGTACAGAGATCCCACCACAAGTACAGAGATCCCATCATAAGTAGAGAGATCCCACTATGAGTACACACATCCCAACATGAGTGCAGATATCCCATCACAAGTGCAGAGATCCCACCACAAATGTAGAGATCTCATCATAAGTAGAGAGATCCCACTATGAGTATAGAGATCCCACCATAAGTGCAGAGAACCCACCATAAGTGCAGAGATCCCACCACAAGTGCAGAGATCCCATCACAAAGAGAGATTCCACTATGAGTATACAGATCCCACCATGAGTGCAGAGATCCCATCACGAGTGCAGAGATCCCATCACAAGTGCAGAGATCCCATCACAAGTGTAGAGATCCCACCATGAGTGCAGGGATCCCATCACAAGTGCAGAGATCCCACCATGAGTGCAGAGATCCCATCACAAGTAGAAAGAGCCCACCATAAGTGCAGAGATCCCATCACAAGTGCAGAGATCCCACCATGAATGCAGAGATCCCATCACAAGTGCAGAGATCCCATCACAAGTGCAGAGATCCCACCACAAGTACAAAGATCCCATAACAAGTAGAGAGATCCCACTATGAGTGCAGAGATACCACCACAAGTGCAGAGATCCCACCATGAATGCACAGATCCCACCATGAGTGCAGAGATCCCATCACAAGTGCAGGGATCCCACCATGAGTGCAGAGATTCCATCAAAAGTAGAGAGATCTCACTATGAGTGCAGAGATCCCACCACAAGTGCAGTGATCCCACCATGAGTGCAGAGATCCCATCACAAAAGCAGAGATCCCATCACAAGTATAGAGATCCCACCACAAGTGCAGAGATCCCATCACAAGTGCAGAGATCCCACCATGAGTGCAGAGATCCCATCACAAGTGCAGAGATCCCATCACAAGTGCAGAGATTCTACCATGAGTGCAGAGATCCCACCACAAGTGCAGAGATCCCATCACAAGTGCGGAGATCCCTCCATAGGAGCAGAGATCCCATCACAAGTGCAGAGATCCCACCATAAGTAGAGAGATCCCACTATGAGAGCAGAAATCCCACCACAAGTGCAGAGATCCCACCATGATTGCAGAGATCCCACTATGAGTACAGAGATCCCACCATGAGTACAGAGATCCCACCACAAGTACAGAGATCCCATCATAAGTAGAGAGATCCCACTATGAGTACACAGATCCCAACATGAGTGCAGATATCCCATCACAAGTGCAGAGATCCCACCACAAATATAGAGATCTCATCACAAGTAGAGAGATCCCACTATGAGTGCAGAGATCCCACCACACGTGCAGAGATCCCACCATCAATGCAGAGATCCTATCACAAGTGAAGAGATCCCACCACAAGTGCAAAGATCCCAGCATCAGTGCAGAGATCTCACCACACATGCAGAGATCCCACCATGAATGCAGAGATCCCATCACAAGTGCGGAGATCCCATCACAAGTGCAGAGATCCCACCACAAGTACAAAGATCCCATCACAAGTAGAGAGATCCCACTATGAGTGCAGAGATATCACCACAAGTGCAGAGATCCCACCATGAATGCACAGATCCCACCATGAGTGCAGAGATCCCATCACAAGTGCAAGGATCCCACCATAAGTGCAGAGATCCCATCACAAGTAGAGAGATCCCACTATGAGTGTAGAGATCCCACCACAAGTGCAGAGATCCCATCATGAGTACAGAGATCCTATCTCAAGTGCAGAGATCCCACCTTGAGTGCAGAGATTCCATCACATGTGCAGAGATCCCATCATAAGTGCAGAGATCCCACCACACATGCAGAGATCCCACCATCAATGCAGAGATCCTATCACAAGTGAAGAGATCCCACCACTAGTGCAAAGATCCCAGCATCAGTGCAGAGATCTCACCACACATGCAGAGATCCCACCATGAATGCAGAGATCCTATCACAAGTACAGATATCCCATCACAAGTGCAAAGATCCCACCATACTTGCAGAGATCCCATCACAAGTGCAAAGATCCCACCGTAAGTGCATAGATCCCATCACAAGTGCAGAGATCCCACCATGAGTATAGAGATCCCATCAAATGTGCAGAGATCCCACCACAAGTGCAGAGATCCCACCACAAGTGAAGAGATCCCACTATGAGTGCAGAGATCCCACCACAAGTGCAGAGATCCCACCATGAATGCATAGATCCCACCACATGTGCAGAGATCCCATCACAAGTGCACAGATCCCACCACAAGTGCAGAGATCCCACCATGAATGCAAAGATCCCAACACCAGTGCAGAGATCCCATCACAAGTGCAGAGATCCCACCACAAGTACAGAGATCCCATCACAAGTGCAGAGATCCTATCACAAGTGCAGAGATCCCACCATAAGTAGAGAGATCCCACTATGAGAGCAGAAATCCCACCACAAGTGCAGAGATCCCACCATGAGTGCAGAGATCCCACTATGAGTACAGAGATCCCAACATGAGTGCAGATATCCCATCACAAGTGCAGAGATCCCACCACAAATGTAGAGATCTCATCACAAGTAGAGAGATCCCACTATGAGTGCAGAGATCCCACCACACATGCAGAGATCCCACCATCAATGCAGAGATCCTATCACAAGTGAAGAGATCCCACCACAAGTGCAAAGATCCCAGCATCAGTGCAGAGATCTCACCACACATGCAGAGATCCCACCATGAATGCAGAGATCCCATCACAAGTGCAGAGATCCCATCACAAGTGCAGAGATCCCACCACAAGTACAAAGATCCTATCACAAGTAGAGAGATCCCACTATGAGTGCAGAGATACCACCACAAGTGCAGAGATCCCACCATGAATGCACAGATCCCACCATGAGTGCAGAGATCCAATCACAAGTGCAAGGATCCCACCATAAGTGCAGAGATCCCATCACAAGTAGAGAGATCCCACTATGAGTGCAGAGATCCCACCACAAGTGCAGAGATCCCATCATGAGTACAGAGATCCTATCTCAAGTGCAGAGATCCCACCATGAGTGCAGAGATTCCATCACATGTGCAGATATCCCATCATAAGTGCAGAGATCCCACCACACATGCAGAGATCCCACCATCAATGCAGAGATCCTATCACAAGTGAAGAGATCCCACCACTAGTGCAAAGATCCCAGCATCAGTGCAGAGATCTCACCACACATGCAGAGATCCCACCATAAATGCAGAGATCCTATCACAAGTACAGAGATCCCATCACAAGTGCAAAGATCCCACCATACTTGCAGAGATCCCATCACAAGTGCAAAGATCCCACCATAAGTGCATAGATCCCATCACAAGTGCAGAGATCCCACCATGAGTATAGAGATCCCACCACAAGTGCAGAGATCCCACCACAAGTGAAGAGATCCCACTATGAGTGCAGAGATCCCACCACAAGTGCAGAGATCCCACCATGAATGCATAGATCCCACCACATGTGCAGAGATCCCATCACAAGTGCAGAGATCCCACCACAAGTGCAGAGATCCCACCATGAATGCAAAGATCCCAACACCAGTGCCGAGATCCCATCACAAGTGCAGAGATCCCACCACAAGTACAGAGATCCCATCACAAGTGCAGAGATCCTACCATGAGTGCAGAGATCCCACCACAAGTGCAGAGATCCCATCATAAGTGCGGAGATCCCTCCATAGGACCAGAGATCCCATCACAAGTGCAGAGATCCCACCATAAGCAGAGAGATCCCATCACAAGTGCAGGGATCCCACCATGAGTGCAGAGATCCCATCAAAAGTAGAGAGATCTCACTATGAGTGTAGAGATCCCACAACAAGTGCAGTGATCCCACCATGAGTGCAGAGATCCCATCACAAGTGCAGAGATCCTATCACAAGTGCGGAGATCCCTCCATAGGACCAGAGATCCCAACACAAGTGCAGAGATCCCACCATAAGCAGAGAGATCCCACTATGAGAGCAGAAATCCCACCACAAGTGCAGAGATCCCACCATGAGTGCAGAGATCCCACTATGAGTACAGAGATCCCACCATGAGTACAGAGATCCCACCACAAGTACAGAGATCCCATCATAAGTAGAGAGATCCCACTATGAGTACACAGATCCCAACATGAGTGCAGATATCCCATCACATGTGCAGAGATCCCACCACAAATGTAGAGATCTCATCACAAGTAGAGAGATCCCACTATGAGTATAGAGATCCCACCATAAGTGCAGAGAACTCACCATAAGTGCAGAGATCCCACCACAAGTGCAGAGATCCCATCACAAGTAGAGAGATTCTACTATGAGTACACAGATACCACCATGAGTGCAGAGATCCCATCATGAGTGCAGAGATCCCATCACAAGTGCAGGGATCCCACCATGAGTGCAGAGATCCCATCAAAAGTAGAGAGATCTCACTATGAGTGCAGAGATCCCACCACAAGTGCAGTGATTCCACCATAAGTGCAGAGATCCCATCACAAAAGCAGAGATCCCATCACAAGTATAGAGATCCCACCACAAGTGCAGAGATCCTGTCACAAGTGTAGAGATCCCACCATGAGTGCAGAGATCCCATCACAAGTGCAGAGATCCCACCATGAGTACGGAGATCCTATCACAAGTGCAGGGATCCCACCATGAGTGCAGAGATCCCATCAAAAGTAGAGAGATCTCACTATGAGTGCAGAGATCCCACAACAAGTGCAGTGATCCCACCATGAGTGCAGAGATCCCATCACAAATGCAGAGATCCCACCATGAATGCAGAGATCCCATCACAAGTGCAGAGATCCCATCACAAGTGCAGAGATCCCACCACAAGTACAAAGATCCCATCACAATTAGAGAGATCCCACTATGAGTGCAGAGATACCACCACAAGCGCAGAGATCCCATCATGAATGCACAGATCCCACCATGAGTGCAGAGATCCCATCACAAGTGCAAGGATCCCACCATAAGTGCAGAGATCCCATCACAAGTAGAGAGATCCCACTATGAGTGCAGAGATCCTATCTCAAGTGCAGAGATCCCACCATGAGTGCAGAGATCCCATCACATGTGCAGAGATCCCATCATAAGTGCAGAGATCCCACCACACGTGCAGAGATCCCACCATCAATGCAGAGATCCTATCACAAGTGAAGAGATCCCACCACAAGTGCAAAGATCCCAGCATCAGTGCAGAGATCTCACCACACATGCAGAGATCCCACCATGAATGCAGAGATCCTATCACAAGTGCAGAGATCCCATCACAAGTGCAAAGATCCCACCATAAGTGCAGAGATCCCATCACAAGTGCAAAGATCCCACCGTAAGTGCATAGATCCCATCACAAGTGCAGAGATCCCACCATGAGTATAGAGATCCCACCACATGTGCAGAGAACCCACCACAAGTTCAGATATCCCATCACAAGTAGTGAGATCCCACTATGAGTGCAGAGATCCCACCATGAGTGCAGATAGACCATCACAAGTACAAAGATCCCACCATGAGTGCAGAGATCCCACCATAAGTGCAGAGATCCTACCACAAGTGCAGAGATCCCATCACAAGTAGAGAGATTCCACTATGAGTACACAGATCCCACCATGAGTGCAGAGATCCCATCACGAGTGCAAAGATCCCACCACAAGTGCAGAGATCCCACCATGAGTGCAGGGATCCCATCACAAGTGCAGGGATCCCACCATGAGTGCAGAGATCCCATCAAAAGTAGAGAGATCTCACTATGAGTGCAGAGATCCCACCACAAGTGCAGTGATCCCACCATGAGTGCAGAGATCCCATCACAAAAGCAGAGATCCCATCACTAGTATAGAGATCCCACCACATGTGCAAAGATCCCATCACAAGTGCAGAGATCCCACCATGAGTGCAGAGATCCCATCATAAGTGCAGAGATCCCACCATGAGTATGGAGATCCTATCACAAGTGCAGGGATCCCACCATGAGTGCAGAGATCCCATCAAAAGTAGAGAGATCTCACTATGAGTGCAGATATCCCACCACAAGTGCAGTGATCCCACCATGAGTGCAGAGATCCCATCACAAATGCAGAGATCCTACCATGAATGCAGAGATCCCATCACAAGTGCAGAGATCCCACCACAAGTACAAAGATCCCATCACAAGTAGAGAGATCCCACTATGAGTGCAGAGATACCACCACAAGTGCAGAGATCCCACCATGAATGCACAGATCCCACCATGAGTGCGGAGATCCTATCACAAGTGCAAGGATCCCACCATAAGTGCAGAGATCCCGTCACAAGTAGAGAGATCCCACTATGAGTGCAGAGATCCCACCACAAGTGCAGAGATCCCACCATGAGTGCAGAGATCCCATCACATGTGCAGAGATCCCATCATAAGTGCAGAGATCCCACCACACATGCAGAGATCCCACCATCAATGCAGAGATCCTATCACAAGTGAAGAGATCCCACCACTAGTGCAAAGATCCCAGCATCAGTGCAGAGATCTCACCACACATGCAGAGATCCCACCATGAATGCAGAGATCCTATCACAAGTACAGAGATCCCATCACAAGTGCAAAGATCCCACCATAATGCATAGATACCATCACAAGTGCAGAGATCCTACCATGAGTATAGAGATCCCACCACATGTGCAGAGATCCCACCACAAGTGCAGAGATCCCACCACAAGTGAAGAGATCCCACTATGAGGACAGAGATCCCACGACAAGTGCAGAGATCCCACCATGAGTGCATAGATCCCACCACATGTGCAGAGATCCCATCCTAAGTGCAGAGATCCCACCACACATGCAGAGATCCCACCATCAATGCAGAGATCCTATCACAAGTGAAGAGATCCCACCACTAGTGCAAAGATCCCAGCATCAGTGCAGAGATCTCACCACACATGCAGAGATCCCACCATGAATGCAGAGATCCTATCACAAGTACAGAGATCCCATCACAAGTGCAAAGATCCCACCATACTTGCAGAGATCCCATCACAAGTGCAAAGATCCCACCGTAAGTGCATAGATCCCATCACAAGTGCAGGGATCCCACCATGAGTATAGAGATCCCATCACATGTGCAGAGATCCCACCACAAGTGCAGAGATCCCACCACAAGTGAAGAGATCCCACTATGAGTGCAGAGATCCCACCACAAGTGCAGAGATCCCACCATGAATGCATAGATCCCACCACATGTGCAGAGATCCCATCACAAGTGCAGAGATCCCACCACAAGTGCAGAGATCCCACCATGAATCCATAGATCCCACCACATGTGCAGAGATCCCATCACAAGTGCAGAGATCCCACCACAAGTGCAGAGATCCCACCATGAATGCAAAGATCCCAACACCAGTGCAGAGATCCCATCACAAGTGCAGAGATCCCACCACAAGTACAGAGATCCCATCACAAGTGCAGAGATCCTACCATGAGTGCAAAGATCCCACCACAAGTGCAGAGATCCCATCACAAGTGCGGAGATCCCTCCATAGGACCAGAGATCCCATCACAAGTGCAGAGATCCCACCATAAGTAGAGAGATCCCACTATGAGAGCAGAAATCCCACCACAAGTGCAGAGATCCCACCATGAGTGCAGAGATCCCACTATGAGTACAGAGATCCCACCATGAGTACAGAGATCCCACCACAAGTACAGAGATCCCATCATAAGTAGAGAGATCCCACTATGAGTACACAGATCCCAGCATGAGTGCAGATATCCCATCACATGTACAGAGATCCCATCACAAATGTAGAGATCTCATCACAAGTAGAGAGATCCCACCACTATGAGTATAGAGATCCCACCATAAGTGCAGAAAACCCACCATAAGTGCAGAGATCCCACCACAAGTGCAGAGATCCCATCACAAGTAGAGATTCCACTATGAGTACACAGATCCCACCATGAGTGCAGAGATCCCATCATGAGTGCAGAGATCCCATCACAAGTGCAGGGATCCCACCATGAGTGCAGAGATCCCATCAAAAGTAGAGAGATCTCACTATGAGTGCAGAGATCCCACCACAAGTGCAATGATCCCACCATGAGTGCAGAGATCCCATCACAAAAGCAGAGATCCCATCACAAGTATAGAGATCCCACCACAAGTGCAGAGATCCCGTCACAAGTGCAGAGATCCCACCATGAGTGCAGAGATCCCACCACAAGTACAGAGATCCCATCACAAGTGCAGAGATCCTACCATGAGTGCAAAGATCCCACCACAAGTGCAGAGATCCCATCACAAGTGCGGAGATCCCTCCATAGGAGCAGAGATCCTATCACAAGTGCAGAGATCCCACCATAAGTAGAGAGATCCCACTATGAGAGCAGAAATCCCACCACAAGTGCAGAGATCCCACCATGAGTGCAGAGATCCCACTATGAGTATAGAGATCCCACCATGAGTACAGAGATCCCACCACAAGTACAGAGATCCCATCATAAGTAGAGAGATCCCACTATGAGTACACAGATCCCAACATGAGTGCAGATATCCCATCACAAGTGCAGAGATCCCACCACAAATGTAGAGATCTCATCACAAGTAGAGAGATCCCACTATGAGTATAGAGATCCCACCATAAGTGCAGAGATCCCATCACAAAAGCAGAGATCCCATCACAAGTATAGAGATCCCACCACAAGTGCAGAGATCCCGTCACAAGTGCAGAGATCCCACCATGAGTGCAGAGATCCCATCACAAGTGTAGAGATCCCACCATGAGTACGGCGATCCTATCACAAGTGCAGGGATCCCACCATGAGTGCAGAGATCCCATCAAAAGTAGAGAGATCTCACTATGAGTGCAGAGATCCCATAACAAGTGCAGTGATCCCACCATGAGTGCAGAGATCCCATCACAAATGCAGAGATCCCACCATGAATGCAGAGATCCCATCACAAGTGCAGAGATCCCATCACAAGTGCAGAGATCCCACCACAAGTACAAAGATCCCATCACAAGTAGAGAGATCCCACTATGAGTGCAGAGATACCACCACAAGTGCAGAGATCCCACCATGAATGCACAGATCCCACCATGAGTGCAGAGATCCCATCACAAGTGCAAGGATCCCACCATAAGTGCAGAGATCCCATCACAAGTAGAGAGATCCCACTATGAGTGCAGAGATCCTATCTCAAGTGCAGAGATCCCACCATGAGTGCAGAGATCCCATCACATGTGCAGAGATCCCATCATAAGTGCAGAGATCCCACCACACGTGCAGAGATCCCACCATCAATGCAGAGATCCTATCACAAGTGAAGAGATCCCATCACAAGTGCAAAGATCCCACCATAAGTGCAGAGATCCCATCACAAGTGCAAAGTTCCCAACATAAGTGCATAGATCCCATCACAAGTGCAGAGATCCCACCATGAGTATAGAGATCCCACCACATGTGCAGAGATCCCACCACAAGTGCAGAGATCCCACCACAAGTGAAGAGATCCCACTATGAGTGCAGAGATCCCACCACAAGTGCAGAGATCCCACCATGAGTGCATAGATCCCACCACATGTGCAGAGATCCCATCACAAGTGCAGAGATCCCACCACAAGTGCAGAGATCCCACCATGAATGCAAAGATGCCAACACCAGTGCATAGATCCCATCACAAGTGCAGAGATCCCACCACAAGTACAGAGATCCCATCACAAGTGCAGAGATCCTACCATGAGTGCAGAGATCCCATCACAAGTGCAGAGATCCCACCACAAGGGCAGATATCCCATCACAAGTAGTGAGATCCCACTATGAGTGCAGAGATCCCACCATGAGTGCAGATACACCATCATAAGTACAAAGATCCCACCATGAGTACAGAGATCCTACTACAAGTGCAGAGATCCCATCACGAGTGCAGATATCCCACCATGAGTGCAGAGATCCTACCACAAGTGCAGAGATCCCACCACAAGTGCAGAGATCCCATCACAAGTGCGGAGATCCCTTCATAGGAGCAGAGATCCCATCACAAGTGCAGAGATCCCACCATAAGTAGAGAGATCCCACTATGAGAGCAGAAATCCCACCACAAGTGCAGAGATCCCACCATGAGTGCAGAGATCCCACTATGAGTACAGAGATCCCACCATGAGTACAGAGATCCCACCACAAGTACAGAGATCCCATCATAAGTAGAGAGATCCCACTATGAGTACACAGATCCCAACATGACTGTAGATATCCCATCACAAGTGCAGAGATCCCACCACAAATGCAGAGATCTCATCACAAGTAGAGAGATCCCACTATGAGTATAGAGATCCCACCATAAGTGCAGAGAACCCACCATAAGTGCAGAGATCCCGCCACAAGTGCAGAGATCCCATCACAAGTAGAGAGATTCCACTATGAGTACACAGATCCTACCATGAGTGCAGAGATCCCATCACGAGTGCAGAGATCCCATCACAAGTGCAGAGATCCCATCACAAGTGTAGAGATCCCACCATGAGTGCAGGGATCCCATCACAAGTGCAGAGATCCCACCATGAGTGCAGAGATCCCATCACAAGTAGAAAGAGCCCACCATAAGTGCAGAGATCCCATCGCAAGTGCAGAGATCCCACCAAGAATGCAGAGATCCCATCACAAGTGCAGAGATCCCATCACAAGTGCAGAGATCCCACCACAATAACAAAGATCCCATCACAAGTAGAGAGATCCCACTATGAGTGCAGAGATACCACCACAAGTGCAGAGATCCCACCATGAATGCACAGATCCCACCATGAGTGCAGAGATCCCATTACAAGTGCAGGGATCCCACCATGAGTGCAGAGATTCCATCAAAAGTAGAGAGATCTCACTATGAGTGCAGAGATTCCACCACAAGTGCAGTGATCCCACCATGAGTGCAGAGATCCCATCACAAAAGCAGAGATACCATCACAAGTATAGAGATCCCACCACAAGTGCAGAGATCCCATCACAAGTGCAGAGATCCCACCATGAGTGCAGAGATCCCATCACAAGTGCAGAGATCCCATCATGAGTATGGAGATCCTATCACAAGTGCAGGGATCCCACCATGAGTGCAGAGATCCCATCAAAAGTAGAGATATCTCACTATGAGTGCAGAGATCCTACCACAAGTGCAGTGATCCCACCTTGAGTGCAGAGATCCCATCACAAATGCAGAGATCCCACCATGAATGCAGATATCCCATCACAAGTGCAGAGATCCCATCACAAGTGCAGAGATCCCACCACAAGTACAAAGATCCCATCACAAGTAGAGAGATCCCACTATGAGTGCAGAGATACCACCACAAGTGCAGAGATCCCACCATGAATGCACAGATCCCACCATGAGTGCAGAGATCCCATCACAAGTGCAAGGATCCCACCATAAGTGCAGAGATCCCATCACAAGTAGAGAGATCCCACTATGAGTGCAGAGATCCCACCACAAGTGCAGAGATCCCACCATGAGTGCAAAGATCCCATCACAAGTGCGGAGATCCCATCATAAGTAGAGAGATCCCACTATGAGTACACAGATCCCAACATGAGTGCAGATATCCCATCACAAGTGCAGAGATCCCACCACAAATGTAGAGATCTCATCACAAGTAGAGAGATCCCACTATGAGTATAGAGATCCCACTATAAGTGCAAATAACCCACCATAAGTGTAGATATCCCACCACAAGTGCAGAGATCCCATCACAAGTAGAGAGATTCCACTATGAGTACACAGATCCCACCATGAGTGCAGAGATCCCATCACGAGTGCAAAGATCCCACCACAAGTGCAGAGATCCCACCATGAGTGCAGGGATCCCATCACAAGTGCAGGGATCCCACCATGAGTGCAGAGATCCCATCAAAAGTAGAGAGATCTCACTATGAGTGCAGAGATCCCACCACAAGTGCAGTGATCCCACCATGAGTGCAGAGATCCCATCACAAAAGCAGAGATCCCATCACTAGTATAGAGATCCCACCACATGTGCAGAGATCCCATCACAAGTGCAGAGATCCCACCATGAGTGCAGAGATCCCATCATAAGTGCAGAGATCCCACCATGAGTATGGAGATCCTATCACAAGTGCAGGGATCCCACCATGAGTGCAGAGATCCCATCAAAAGTAGAGAGATCTCACTATGAGTGCAGAGATCCCACCACAAGTGCAGTGATCCCACCATGAGTGCAGAGATCCCATCACAAATGCAGAGATCCTACCATGAATGCAGAGATCCCATCACAAGTGCAGAGATCCCATCACAAGTGCAGAGATCCCACCACAAGTACAAAGATCCCATCACAAGTAGAGAGATCCCACTATGAGTGCAGAGATACCACCACAAGTGCAGAGATCCCACCATGAATGCACAGATCCCACCATGAGTGCAGAGATCCCATCACAAGTGCAAGGATCCCACCATAAGTGCAGAGATCCCATCACAAGTAGAGAGATCCCACTATGAGTGCAGAGATCCCACCACAAGTGTAGAGATCCCACCATGAGTGCAGAGATCCCATCACATGTGCAGAGATCCCATCATAAGTGCAGAGATCCCACCACACATTCAGAGATCCCACCATCAATGCAGAGATCCTATCACAAGTAAAGAGATCCCATCCCAAGTGCAAAGATCCCACCATAAGTGCAGAGATCTCATCACAAGTGCAAAGATCCCGCCATAATGCATAGATCCCATCACAAGTGCAGAGATCCCACCATGAGTATAGAGATCCCACCACATGTGCAGAGATCCCACCACAAGTGCAGAGATCCCACCACAAGTGAAGAGATCCCACTATGAGGACAGAGATCCTACGACAAGTGCAGAGATCCCACCATGAGTGCATAGATCCCACCACATGTGCAGAGATCCCATCACAAGTGTAGAGATCCTACCACAAGTGCAGAGATCCCACCATGAATGCAAAGATCCCAACACCAGTGCAGAGATCCCATCACAAGTGCAGAGATCCCACCACAAGTAAAGAGATCCCATCACAAGTACAGAGATCCTACCATGAGTGCAGAGATCCCATCATAAGTGCAGAGATCCCACCACAAGTGCAGATATCCCATCACAAGTAGTGAGATCCCACTATGAGTGCAGAGATCCCACCATGAGTGCAGATACACCATCACAAGTACAAAGATCCCACCATGAGTGCAGAGATCCCACCATAAGTGCAGAGATCCTACCACAAGTGCAGAGATCCCATCACGAGTGCAGAGATCCCACCATGAGTGCAAAGATTCCCATCACAAGTGCAGAGATCTCACCATGAGTGCAGGGATCCCATCACAAGTGCAGAAATCCCACCATGAGTGCAGAGATCCCATCACAAGTGCAGAGATCCCACCATGAGTACAGAGATCCCACTACAAGTACAGAGATCCCATCATAAGTAGAGAGATCCCACTATGAGTACACAGATCCCAACATGAGTGCAGATATCCCATCACAAGTGCAGAGATCCCACCACAAATGTAGAGATCTCATCACAAATAGAGAGATCCCACTATGAGTATAGAGATCCCACCATAAGTGCAGAGAACCCACCATAAGTGCAGAGATCCAACCACAAGTGCAGAGATCCCATCACAAGTAGAGAGATTCCACTATGAGTACACAGATCCCACCATGAGTGCAGAGATCCCATCATGAGTGCAGAGATCCCATCACAAGTGCAGGGATCCCACCATGAGTGCAGAGATCCCATCAAAAGTAGAGAGACCTCACTATGAGTGCAGAGATCCCACCACAAGTGCAGTGATACCACCATGAGTGCAGAGATCCCATCACAAAACCAGAGATCCCATCACAAGTATGGAGATCCCACCACAAGTGCAGAGATCACATCACAAGTGCAGAGATCCCACCATGAGTGCAGAGATCCCATCACAAGTGCAGAGATCCCACCATGAGTATGGAGATCCCATCAAAAGTAGAGAGATCTCACTATGAGTGCAGAGATCCCACCACAAGTGCAGTGATCCTACCATGAGTGCAGAGATCCCATCACAAATGCAGAGATCCCACCATGAATGCAGAGATCCCATCACAAGTGCAGAGATCCCATCACAAGTGCAGAGATCCCACCACAAGTACACAGATCCCATCACAAGTAGAGAGATCCCACTATGAGTGCAGAGATACCACCAAAAGTGCACAGATCCCACCATGAATGCACAGATCCCACCATGAGTGCAGAGATCCCATCACAAGTGCAAGGATCCCACCATAAAAGCAGAGATCCCGTCACAAGTAGAGAGATCCCACTATGAGTGCAGAGATCCCACCACAAGTGCAGAGATCCCATCATGAGTACAGAGATCCTATCTCAAGTGCAGAGATCCCACCATGAGTGCAGAGATCCCATCACATGTGCAGAGATCCCATCATAAGTGCAGAGATCCCACCACATGTGCAGAGATCCCACCATCAATGCAGAGAACCTATCATGAGTACAGAGATCCTATTTCAAGTGCAGAGATCCCACCATGAGTGCAGAGATCCCATCACATGTGCAGAGATCCCATCATGAGTACAGAGATCCGATCTCAATTGCAGAGATCCCACCATGAGTGCAGAGATCCCATCACATGTGCAGAGATCCCATCATAAGTGCAGAGATCCCACCACAAGTGAAAGAATCCCAGCATCAGTGCAGAGATCTCACCACACATGCATAGATCCCACCATGAATTCAGAGATCCTATCACAAGTGCAGATATCTCATCACAAGTGCAACGATCCCACCATAAGTGCAGAGATCCCATCACAAGTGCAAAGATCCCACCATAAGTGCATAGATCCCATCACAAGTGCAGAGATCCCACCATGAGTATAGAGATCCCACCACATGTGCAGAGATCCCACCACAAGTGCAGAGATCCCACCACAAGTGAAGAGATCCCACTATGAGTGCAGAGATCCCACTATGAGTGCAGAGATCCCACCACAAGTGCAGAGATCCCACCATGAGTGCATAGATCCCACCACATGTGCAGAGATCCCATCACAAGTGCAGAGATCCCACCACAAGTGCAGAGATCCCACCATGAATGCAAAGATCTCAACACCAGTGCAGAGATCCCATCACAAGTGCAGAGATCCCACCACAAGTGCAGAGATCCTACAATAAGTGCAGAGATCCCATCACAAGTGCAGAGATCCCACTACAAGTGCAGATATCCCATCACAAGTAGTGAGAACCCACTATGAGTGCAGAGATCCCACCATGAGTGCAGATATACCATCACAAGTACAAAGATCCCACCATGAGTACAGAGATCCTACCACAAGTGCAGAGATCCCATCACGAGTGCAGATATCCCACCATGAGTGCAGAGATCCCACCACAAGTGCAGAGATCCCACCACAAGTGTAGAGATCCCATCACAAGTGCGGAGATCTCTCCATAGGAGCAGAGATCCTGTCACAAGTGCAAAGATCCCACCATAAGTAGAGAGATCCCACTATGAGAGCAGAAATCCCACCACAAGTGCAGAGATCCCACCATGAGTGCAGAGATCCCACTATGAGTACAGAGATCCCACCATGAGTACAGAGATCCCACCACAAGTACAGAGATCCCATCATAAGTAGAGAGATCCCACTATAAGAACACAGATCCCAACATGAGTGCAGATATCCCATCACAAGTGCAGAGATCCCACCACAAATGTAGAGATCTCATCACAAGTAGAGAGATCCACTATGAATATAGAGATCCCACCATAAGTGCAGAGAACCCACCATAAGTGCAGAGATCCCACCACAAGTGCAGAGATCCCATCACAAGTAGAGAGATTCCACTATGAGTACACAGATCCCACCATGAGTGCTGAGATCCCATCATGAGTGCAGAGATCCCATTACAAGTGCAGGGATCCCACCACAAGTGCAGAGATCCCACCATGAGTGCAGGGATCCCATCACAAGTGCAGAGATCCCACCATGAGTGCAGAGATCCCATCACAAGTAGAAAGAGCCCACCATGAGTGCAGAGATCCCATCACAAGTGCAGAGATCCCACCATGAATGCAGAGATCCCATCACATGTGCAGAGATCCCATCACAAGTGCAGAGATCCCACCACAAGTACAACGATCCCATCACAAGTAGAGAGATCCCACTATGAGTGCAAAGATACCACCACAAGTGCAGAGATCCCACCATGAATGCACAGATCCCACCATGAGTGCAGAGATCCCATCACAAGTGCAGGGATCCCACCATGAGTGCAGAGATCCCATCAAAAGTAGAGAGATCTCACTATGAGTGCAGAGATCCCACCACAAGTGCAGTGATCCCACCATGAGTGCAGAGATCTCATCACAAAAGCAGAGATCCCATCACATTTATAGAGATCCCACCACAAGTGCAGAGATCCCATCACAAGTGCAGAGATCCCACCATGAGTGCAGAGATTCCATCACAAGTGCAGAGATCCCACCATGAGTACGGAGATCCTATCACAAGTGCAGGGATCCCACCATGAGTGCAGGGATCCCATCAAAAGTAGAGAGATCTCACTATTAGTGCAGAGATCCCACCATAAGTGCAGTGTTCCCACCATGAGTGCAGAGATCCCATCACAAATACAGAGATCACATCACAAGTGCAGAGATCCTACCATGAGCGCAGAGATTCCATCACAATTTAGAGAGATCCCACTATGAATGCAGAGATCTCACCATAAGTACAAAGATCCCACCATGAATGCAGAGATCCCACCATAAGTGCAGAGTTCCCACCATGAGTGCAGAGATCCCACCACAAGTGGAGACATCCCATCACAAATGCAGAGCTCCCAACACAGGTGCAGAGATCCCACCATGAATACAGAGATCCCATCACAAGTACAGACATCCCACCACAAGTGCAGAGATCCAATCACATGTGCAGAGATCCAACCATGAGTGCAGAGATCCCATCACAAGTAGAGAGATCCTACCATGAGTGCAGTGATCCTACCACAAGGGCAGGGATCCCATCATGAGAGCAGAGATCCCATCACAAGTAAAGAGATCCCACCACAAGTGCAGAGATCCCATCACAAGTGCAGAGATCCACCATGAGTGTAGAGATCCCATCACAAGTGCAGAGATCCCACCACAAGTGCAGAGATCCCATCACAAGTAGAGAGATCCCACTATGAGTGCAGAGATCCCACCATGAGTGCAGATACACCATCACAAGTACAAAGATCCCACCATGAGTGCAGAGATCCCACCATAAGTACAGAGATCCTACCACAAGTGCAGAGATACCATCACGAGTACAGAGATCCCATCAAGAGTGCAGAGATCCCACCACAAGTGCAGAGATCCCACCACAAGTGCAGAGATCCCATCACAAGTGCTGAGATCCCTCCATAAGAGCAGAGATCCCATCACAAGTGCAGAGATCCCACCATAAGTAGAGAGATCCCACTATGAGTGCAGAGATACTACCATGAGTGCAGAGATCCCATCACAAGTAGAGAGATCCCACTATGACTACAGAGATCCCACCACAAGTGCAGAGATCCCATCATGAGTACAGAGATCCCATCACAAGTGCAGAAATCCCACCATGAGTATAGAGATCCCACCACAAGTGCAAAGATCCCAGCATCAGTGCAGAGATCTCACCACACATGCAGAGATCCCACCATGAATGCAGAGATCCCATCACAAGTGCAGAGATCCCATCACAAGTGCAGAGATCCCACCACAAGTACAAAGATCCCATCACAAGTAGAGAGATCCCACTATGAGTGCAGAGATACCACCACAAGTGCAGAGATCCCACCATGAATGCACAGATCCCACCATGAGTGCAGAGATCCCATCACAAGTGCAAGGATCCCATCATAAGTGCAGAGATCCCATCACAAGTAGAGAGATCCCACTATGAGTGCAGAGATCCCACCACAAGTGCAGAGATCCCATCATGAGTACAGAGATCCTATCTCAAGTGCAGAGATCCCACCATGAGTGCAGAGATCCCATCACATGTGCAGAGATCCCATCATAAGTGCAGAGATCCCACCACACATGCAGAGATCCCACCATCAATGCAGAGATCCTATCACAAGTGAAGAGATCCCACCACAAGTGCAAAGATCCCAGCATCAGTCCAGAGTTCTCACCACACATGCAGAGATCCCACCATGAATGCAGAGATCCTATCACAAGTGCAGAGATCCCATCCCAAGTGCAAAGATCCCACCATAAGTGCAGAGATCTCATCACAAGTGCAAAGATCCCACCATAATGCATAGATCCTATCACAAGTGCAGAGATCCCACCATGAGTATAGAGATCCCACCACATGTGCAGAGATCCCACCACAAGTGCAGAGATCCCACCACAAGTGAAGAGATCCCACTATGAGGATAGAGATCCCACGACAAGTGCAGAGATCCCACCATGAGTGCATAGATCCCACCACATGTGCAGAGATCCCATCACAAGTGTAGAGATCCCACCACAAGTGCAGAGATCCCACCATGAATGCAAAGATCCCAACACCAGTGCAGAGATCCCATCACAAGTGCAGAGATCCCACCACAAGTAAAGAGATCCCATCACAAGTACAGAGATCCTACCATGAGTGCAGAGATCCCATCATAAGTGCAGAGATCCCACCACAAGTGCAGATATCCCATCACAAGTAGTGAGATCCCACTATGAGTGCAGAGATCCCACCATGAGTGCAGATACACCATCACAAGTACAAAGATCCCACCATGAGTGCAGAGATCCCACCATAAGTGCAGAGATCCTATCACAAGTGCAGAGATCCCATCACGAGTGCAGAGATCCCACCATGAGTGCAAAGATTCCCATCCCAAGTGCAGAGATCTCACCATGAGTGCAGGGATCCCATCACAAGTACAGAAATCCCACCATGAGTGCAGAAATCCCATCACAAGTGCAGAGATCCCACCATGAGTACAGAGATCCCACTACAAGTACAGAGATCCCATCATAAGTAGAGAGATCCCACTATGAGTACACAGATCCCAACATGAGTGCAGATATCCCATCACAAGTGCAGAGATCCCACCACAAATGTAGAGATCTCATCACAAGTAGAGAGATCCCACTATGAGTATAGAGATCCCACCATAAGTGCTGAGAACCCACCATAAGTGCAGAGATCCCACCACAAGTGCAGAGATCCCATCACAAGTAGAGAGATTCCACTATGAGTACACAGATCCCACCATGAGTGCAGAGATCCCATCATGAGTGCAGAGATCCCATCACAAGTGCAGGGATCCCACCATGAGTGCAGCGATCCCATCAAAAGTAGAGAGATCTCACTATGAGTGCAGAGATCCCACCACAAGTGCAGTGATACCACCATGAGTGCAGAGATCCCATCACAAAAGCAGAGATCCCATCACAAGTATAGAGATCCCACCACAAGTGCAGAGATCACATCACAAGTGCAGAGATCCCACCATGAGTGCAGAGATCCCATCACAAGTGCAGAGATCCCACCATGAGTATGGCGATCCCATCAAAAGTAGAGAGATCTCACTATGATGCAGAGATCCCACCACAAGTGCAGTGATCCTACCATGAGTGCAGAGATCCCATCACAAATGCAGAGATCCCACCATGCATGCAGAGATCCCATCACAAGTGCAGAGATCCCACCACAAGTGCAGAGATCCCACCATGAGTACGGAGATCCTATCACAAGTGCAGGGATCCCACCATGAGTGCAGAGATCCCATCAAAAGTAGAGAGATCTCACTATTAGTGCAGAGATCCCACCATAAGTGCAGTGATCCCACCATGAGTGCAGAGATCCCATCACAAATACAGAGATCACATCACAAGTGCAGAGATCCTACCATGAGCGCAGAGATTCCATCACAATTTAGAGAGATCCCACTATGAATGCAGAGATCTCACCACAAGTACAAAGATCCCACCATGAATGCAGAGATCCCACCATAAGTGCAGAGTTCCCACCATGAGTGCAGAGATCCCACCACAAGTGGAGACATCCCATCACAAGTGCAGAGATCCAATCACATGTGCAGAGATCCAACCATGAGTGCAGAGATCCCATCACAAGTAGAGAGATCCTACCATGAGTGCAGTGATCCTACCACAAGGGCAGGGATCCCATCATGAGAGCAGAGATGCCATCACAAGTAAAGAGATCCCACCACAAGTGCAGAGATCCCATCACAAGTGCAGAGATCCACCATGTGCAGAGATCCCATCACAAGTGCAGAGATCCCACCACAAGTGCAGAGATCCACCATGAGTGCAGAGATCCCATCACAAGTGCAGAGATCCCATCACAAGTAGAGAGATCCCACTATGAGTGCAGAGATCCCACCATGAGTGCAGATACACCATCACAAGTACAAAGATCCCACCATGAGTGCAGAGATCCCACCATAAGTACAGAGATCCTACCACAAGTGCAGAGATACCATCACGAGTACAGAGATCCCATCAAGAGTGCAGAGATCCCACCACAAGTGCAGAGATCCCACCACAAGTGCAGAGATCCCATCACAAGTGCTGAGATCCCTCCATAAGAGCAGAGATCCCATCACAAGTGCTTAGATCCCACCATAAGTAGAGAGATCCCACTATGAGTGCAGAGATACTACCATGAGTGCAGAGATCCCATCACAAGTAGAGAGATCCCACTATGACTACAGAGATCCCACCACAAGTGCAGAGATCCCATCATGAGTGCAGAGATCCCATCACAAGTACAGAAATCCCACCATGAGTATAGAGATCCCACCACAAGTGCAAAGATCCCAGCATCAGTGCAGAGATCTCACCACACATGCAGAGATCCCACCATGAATGCAGAGATCCCATCACAAGTGCAGAGATCCCATCACAAGTGCAGAGATCCCACCACAAGTACAAAGATCCCATCACAAGTAGAGAGATCCCACTATGAGTGCAGAGATACCACCACAAGTGCAGAGATCCCACCATGAATGCACAGATCCCACCATGAGTGCAGAGATCCCATCACAAGTGCAAGGATCCCACCATAAGTGCAGAGATCCCATCACAAGTAGAGAGATCCCACTATGAGTGCAGAGATCCCACCACAAGTGCAGAGATCCCATCATGAGTACAGAGATCCTATCTCAAGTGCAGAGATCCCACCATGAGTGCAGAGATCCCATCACATGTGCAGAGATCCCATCATAAGTGCAGAGATCCCACCACACATGCAGAGATCCCACCATCAATGCAGAGATCCTATCACAAGTGAAGAGATCCCACCACAAGTGCAAAGATCCCAGCATCAGTCCAGAGTTCTCACCACACATGCAGAGATCCCACCATGAATGCAGAGATCCTATCACAAGTGCAGAGATCCCATCCCAAGTGCAAAGATCCCACCATAAGTGTAGAGATCTCATCACAAGTGCAAAGATCCCACCATAATGCATAGATCCCATCACAAGTGCAGAGATCCCACCATGAGTATAGAGATCCCACCACATGTGCAGAGATCCCACCACAAGTGCAGAGATCCCACCACAAGTGAAGAGATCCCACTATGAGGATAGAGATCCCACGACAAGTGCAGAGATCCCACCATGAGTGCATAGATCCCACCACATGTGCAGAGATCCCATCACAAGTGCAGAGATCCCATCACAAGTGTAGAGATCCCACCACAAGTGCAGAGATCCCACCATGAATGCAAAGATCCCAACACCAGTGCAGAGATCCCATCACAAGTGCAGAGATCCCACCACAAGTAAAGAGATCCCATCACAAGTACAGAGATCCTACCATGAGTGCAGAGATCCCATCATAAGTGCAGAGATCCCACCACAAGTGCAGATATCCCATCACAAGTAGTGAGATCCCACTATGAGTACAGAGATCCCACCATGAGTGCAGATACACCATCACAAGTACAAAGATCCCACCATGAGTGCAGAGATCCCACCATAAGTGCAGAGTGCCTATCACAAGTGCAGAGATCCCATCACGAGTGCAGAGATCCCACCATGAGTGCAAAGATTCCCATCCCAAGTGCAGAGATCTCACCATGAGTGCAGGGATCCCATCACAAGTGCAGAAATCCCACCATGAGTGCAGAGATCCCATCACAAGTGCAGAGATCCCACCATGAGTACAGAGATCCCACTACAAGTACAGAGATCCCATCATAAGTAGAGAGATCCCACTATGAGTACACAGATCCCAACATGAGTGCAGATATCCCATCACAAGTGCAGAGATCCCACCACAAATGTAGAGATCTCATCACAAGTAGAGAGATCCCACTATGAGTATAGAGATCCCACCATAAGTGCTGAGAACCCACCATAAGTGCAGAGATCCCACCACAAGTGCAGAGATCCCATCACAAGTAGAGAGATTCCACTATGAGTACACAGATCCCACCATGAGTGCAGAGATCCCATCATGAGTGCAGAGATCCCATCACAAGTGCAGGGATCCCACCATGAGTGCAGCGATCCCATCAAAAGTAGAGAGATCTCACTATGAGTGCAGAGATCCCACCACAAGTGCAGTGATACCACCATGAGTGCAGATATCCCATCACAAAAGCAGAGATCCCATCACAAGTATAGAGATCCCACCACAAGTGCAGAGATCACATCACAAGTGCAGAGATCCCACCATGAGTGCAGAGATCCCATCACAAGTGCAGAGATCCCACCATGAGTATGGAGATCCCATCGAAAGTAGAGAGATCTCACTATGAGTGCAGAGATCCCACCACAAGTGCAGTGATCCTACCATGAGTGCAGAGATCCCATCACAAATGCAGAGATCCCACCATGAATGCAGAGATCCCATCACAAGTGCAGAGATCCCATCACAAGTGCAGAGATCCCACCACAAGTACACAGATCCCATCACAAGTAGAGAGATCCCACTATGAGTGCAGAGATACCACCAAAAGTGCAAAGATCCCACCATGAATGCACAGATCCCACCATGAGTGCAGAGATCCCATCACAAGTGCAAGGATCCCACCATAAGTGCAGAGATCCCATCACAAGTAGAGAGATCCCACTATGAGTGCAGAGATCCCACCACAAGTGCAGAGATCCCATCATGAGTCCAGAGATCCTATCTCAAGTGCAGAGATCCCACCATGAGTGCAGAGATCCCATCACATGTGCAGAGATCCCATCATAAGTGCAGAGATCCCACCACACGTGCAGAGATCCCACCATCAATGCAGAGATCCTATCATGAGTACAGAGATCCTATCTCAAGTGCAGAGATCCCACCATGAGTGCAGAGATCCCATCACATGTGCAGAGATCCCATCATGAGTACAGAGATCCTATCTCAAGTGCAGAGATCCCACCATGAGTGCAGAGATCCCATCACAAGTGCAGAGATCCCATCACAAGTGCAGAGATCCCACCACAATAACAAACATCCCATCACAAGTAGAGAGATCCCACTATGAGTGCAGAGATACCACCACAAGTGCAGAGATCCCACCATGAATGCACAGATCCCACCATGAGTGCAGAGATCCCATTACAAGTGCAGGGATCCCACCATGAGTGCAGAGATTCCATCAAAAGTAGAGAGATCTCACTATGAGTGCAGAGATTCCACCACAAGTGCAGTGATCCCACCATGAGTGCAGAGATCCCATCACAAAAGCAGAGATACCATCACAAGTATAGAGATCCCACCACAAGTGCAGAGATCCCATCACAAGTGCAGAGATCCCACCATGAGTGCAGAGATCCCATCACAAGTGCAGAGATCCCATCATGAGTATGGAGATCCTATCACAAGTGCAGGGATCCCACCATGAGTGCAGAGATCCCATCAAAAGTAGAGATATCTCACTATGAGTGCAGAGATCCTACCACAAGTGCAGTGATCCCACCGTGAGTGCAGAGATCCCATCACAAATGCAGAGATCCCACCATGAATGCAGATATCCCATCACAATTGCAGAGATCCCATCACAAGTGCAGAGATCCCACCACAAGTACAAAGATCCCATCACAAGTAGAGAGATCCCACTATGAGTGCAGAGATACCACCACAAGTGCAGAGATCCCACCATGAATGCACAGATCCCACCATGAGTGCAGAGATCCCATCACAAGTGCAAGGATCCCACCATAAGTGCAGAGATCCCATCACAAGTAGAGAGATCCCACTATGAGTGCAGAGATCCCACCACAAGTGCAGAGATCCCACCATGAGTGCAAAGATCCCATCACAAGTGCGGAGATCCCATCATAAGTAGAGAGATCCCACTATGAGTACACAGATCCCAACATGAGTGCAGATATCCCATCACAAGTGCAGAGATCCCACCACAAATGTAGAGATCTCATCACAAGTAGAGAGATCCCACTATGAGTATAGAGATCCCACTATAAGTGCAAATAACCCACCATAAGTGTAGATATCCCACCACAAGTGCAGAGATCCCATCACAAGTAGAGAGATTCCACTATGAGTACACAGATCCCACCATGAGTGCAGAGATCCCATCACGAGTGCAAAGATCCCACCACAAGTGCAGAGATCCCACCATGAGTGCAGGGATCCCATCACAAGTGCAGGGATCCCACCATGAGTGCAGAGATCCCATCAAAAGTAGAGAGATCTCACTATGAGTGCAGAGATCCCACCACAAGTGCAGTGATCCCACCATGAGTGCAGAGATCCCATCACAAAAGCAGAGATCCCATCACTAGTATAGAGATCCCACCACATGTGCAGAGATCCCATCACAAGTGCAGAGATCCCACCATGAGTGCAGAGATCCCATCATAAGTGCAGAGATCCCACCATGAGTATGGAGATCCTATCACAAGTGCAGGGATCCCACCATGAGTGCAGAGATCCCATCAAAAGTAGAGAGATCTCACTATGAGTGCAGAGATCCCACCACAAGTGCAGTGATCCCACCATGAGTGCAGAGATCCCATCACAAATGCAGAAATCCTACCATGAATGCAGAGATCCTATCACAAGTGCAGATATCTCATCACAAGTGCAACGATTCCACCATAAGTGCAGAGATCCCATCACAAGTGCAAAGATCCCACCATAAGTGCATAGATCCCATCACAAGTGCAGAGATCCCACCATGAGTATAGAGATCCCACCACATGTGCAGAGATCCCACCACAAGTGCAGTGATCCCACCATGAGTGCAGAGATCCCATCACAAATGCAGAAATCCTACCATGAATGCAGAGATCCTATCACAAGTGCAGAGATCCCACAACAAGTGCAGTGATCCCACCATGAGTGCAGAGATCCCATCACAAATGCAGAGATCCCACCATGAATGCAGAGATCCCATCACAAGTGCAGAGATCCCATCACAAGTGCAGAGATCCCACCACAAGTACAAAGATCCTATCACAAGTAGAGAGATCCCACTATGAGTGCAGAGATACCACCACAAGTGCAGAGATCCCACCATGAATGCACAGATCCCACCATGAGTGCAGAGATCCCATCACAAGTGCAAGGATCCCACCATAAGTGCAGAGATCCCATCACAAGTAGAGAGATCCCACTATGAGTGCAGAGATCCTATCTCAAGTGCAGAGATCCCACCATGAGTGCAGAGATCCCATCACATGTGCAGAGATCCCATCATAAGTGCAGAGATCCCACCACACATGCAGGGATCCCACCATCAATGCAGAGATCCTATCACAAGTGCAGAGATCCCATCCCAAGTGCAAAGATCCCACCATAAGTGCAGAGATCTCATCACAAGTGCAAAGATCCCACCATAATGCATAGATCCCATCACAAGTGCAGAGATCCCACCATGAGTATAGAGATCCCACCACATGTGCAGAGATCCCACCACAAGTGCAGAGATCCCACCACAAGTGAAGAGATCCCACTATGAGGACAGAGATCCCACGACAAGTGCAGAGATCCCACCATGAGTGCATAGATCATACCACATGTGCAGAGATCCCATCACAAGTGTAGAGATCCCACCACAAGTGCAGAGATCCCACCATGAATGCAAAGATCCCAACACCAGTGCAGAAATCCCATCACAAGTGCAGAGATCCCACCACAAGTAAAGAGATCCCATCACAAGTACAGAGATCCTACCATGAGTGCAGAGATCCCATCATAAGTGCAGAGATCCCACCACAAGTGCAGATATCCCATCACAAGTAGTGAGATCCCACTATGAGTGCAGAGATCCCACCATGAGTGCAGATACACCATCATAAGTACAAAGATCCCACCATGAGTGCAGATATCCCATCACATGTGCAGAGATCCCACCACAAATGTAGAGATATCATCACAAGTAGAGAGATCCCACTATGAGTATAGAGATCCCACCATAAGTGCAGAGAACCCACCATAAGTGCAGAGATCCCACCACAAGTGCAGAGATCCCATCACAAGTAGAGAGATTCCACTATGAGTACACAGATCCCACCATGAGTGCAGAGATCCCATCATGAGTCCAGAGATCCCATCACAAGTGCAGGGATCCCACCATGAGTGCAGAGATCCCATCAAAAGTAGAGAGATCTCACTATGAGTGCAGAGATCCCACCACAAGTGCAGTGATCCCACCATGAGTGCAGAGATCCCATCACAAAAGCAGAGACCCCATCACAAGTATAGAGATCCCACCACAAGTGCAGAGATCCCATCACAAGTGCAGAGATCCCACCATGAGTGCAGAGATCCCATCACAAGTGCAGAGATCCCACCATGAGTACAGAGATCCTATCACAAGTGCAGGATCCCACCATGAGTGCAGAGATCCCATCAAAAGTAGAGAGATCTCACTATGAGTGCAGAGATCCCACAACAAGTGTAGTGATCCCACCATGAGTGCAGAGATCCCATCACAAATGCAGAGATCCCACCATGAATGCAGAGATCCCATCACAAGTGCAGAGATCCCATCACAAGTGCAGAGATCCCACCACGAGTACAAAGATCCCATCACAAGTGCAGAGATCCTACCATGAGTGCAGATATCCCACCACAAGTGCAGAGATCCCACCACAAGTGCAGATATCCCATCACAAGTAGTGAGATCCCACTATGAGTGCAGAGATCCCACCATGAGTGCAGATACACCATCATAAGTACAAAGATCCCACCATGAGTACAGAGATCCTACTACAAGTGCAGAGATCCCATCACGAGTGCAGATATCCCACCATGAGTGCAGAGATCCTACCACAAGTGCAGAGATCCCACCACAAGTGCAGAGATCCCATCACAAGTGCGGAGATCCCTTCATAGGAGCAGAGATCCCATCACAAGTGCAGAGATCCCACCATAAGTAGAGAGATCCCACTATGAGAGCAGAAATCCCACCACAAGTGCAGAGATCCCACCATGAGTGCAGAGATCCCACTATGAGTACAGAGATCCCACCATGAGTACAGAGATCCCACCACAAGTACAGAGATCCCATCATAAGTAGAGAGATCCCACTATGAGTACACAGATCCCAACATGAGTGCAGATATCCCATCACAAGTGCAGAGATCCCACCACAAATGTAGAGATCTCATCACAAGTAGAGAGATCCCACTATGAGTATAGAGATCCCACCATAAGTGCAGAGAACCCACCATAAGTGCAGAGATCCCGCCACAAGTGCAGAGATCCCATCACAAGTAGAGAGATTCCACTATGAGTACACAGATCCCACCATGAGTGCACAGATCCCATCATGAGTGCAGAGATCCCATCACAAGTGCAGAGATCCCATCACAAGTGTAGAGATCCCACCATGAGTACAGGGATCCCATCACAAGTGCAGAGATCCCACCATGAGTGCAGAGATCCCATCACAAGTAGAAAGAGCCCACCATAAGTGCAGAGATCCCATCACAAGTGCAGAGATCCCACCATGAATGCAGAGATCCCATCACAAGTGCAGAGATCCCATCACAAGTGCAGAGATCCCACCACAAGTACAAAGATCCCATCACAAGTAGAGAGATCCCACTATGAGTGCAGAGATACCACCACAAGTGCAGAGATCCCACCATGAATGCACAGATCCCACCATGAGTGCAGAGATCCCATCACAAGTGCAGGGATCCCACCATGAGTGCAGAGATCCCATCACAAGTGTAGAGATCCCACCATGAGTACAGGGATCCCATCACAAGTGCAGAGATCCCACCATGAGTGCAGAGATCCCATCACAAGTAGTAAGAGCCCACCATAAGTGCAGAGATCCCATCACAAGTGCAAAGATCCCACCATGAATGCAGAGATCCCATCACAAGTGCAGAGATCCCATCACAAGTGCAGAGATCCCACCACAAGTACAAAGATCCCATCACAAGTAGAGAGATCCCACTATGAGTGCAGAGATACCACCACAAGTGCAGAGATCCCACCATGAATGCACAGATCCCACCATGAGTGCAGAGATCCCATCACAAGTGCAGAGATCCCACCACAAGTGCAGTGATCCCACCATGAGTGCAGAGATCCCATCACAAAAGCAGAGATCCCATCACAAGTATAGAGATCCCACCACAAGTGCAGAGATCCCATCACAAGTGCAGAGATCCCACCATGAGTGCAGAGATCCCATCACAAGTGCAGAGATCCCATAATGAGTATGGGGATCCTATCACAAGTGCAGGGATCCCACCATGAGTGCAGAGATCCCATCAAAAGTAGAGATATCTCACTATGAGTGCAGAGATCCTACCACAAGTGCAGTGATCCCACCATGAGTGCAGAGATCCCATCACAAATGCAGAGATCCCACCATGAATGCAGATATCCCATCACAAGTGCAGATATCCCATCACAAGTGCAGAGATCCCACCACAAGTACAAAGATCCCATCACAAGTAGAGAGATCCCACTATGAGTGCAGAGATACCACCACAAGTGCAGAGATCCCACCATGAATGCACAGATCCTACCATGAGTGCAGAGATCCCATCACAAGTGCAAGGATCCCACCATAAGTGCAGAGATCCCATCACAAGTAGAGAGATCCCACTATGAGTGCAGAGATCCCACCACAAGTGCAGCGATCCCACCATGAGTGCAAAGATCCCATCACAAGTGCAGAGATCCCATCATAAGTAGAGAGATCCCACTATGAGTACACAGATCCCAACATGAGTGCAGATATCCCATCACAAGTGCAGAGATCCCACCACAAATGTAGAGATCTCATCACAAGTAGAGAGATCCCACTATGAGTATAGAGATCCCACTATAAGTGCAAATAACCCACCATAAGTGCAGATATCCCACCACAAGTGCAGAGATCCCATCACGAGTGCAGAGATCCCACCACAAGTGCAGAGATCCCACCATGAGTGCAGGGATCCCATCACAAGTGCAGGGATCCCACCATGAGTGCAGAGATCCCATCAAAAGTAGAGAGATCTCACTATGAGTGCAGAGATCCCACCACAAGTGCAGTGATCCCACCATGAGTGCAGAGATCCCATCACAAAAGCAGAGATCCCATCACAAGTATAGAGATCCCACCACAAGTGCAGAGATCCCATCACAAGTGCAGAGATCCCACCATGAGTGCAGAGATCCCATCATAAGTGCAGAGATCCCACCATGAGTATGGAGATCCTATCACAAGTGCAGGAATCCCACCATGAGTGCAGAGATCCCATCAAAAGTAGAGAGATCTCACTATGAGTGCAGAGATCCCACCACAAGTGCAGTGATCCCACCATGAGTGCAGAGATCCCATCACAAATGCAGAGATCCCACCATGAATGCAGATATCCCATCACAAGTGCAGAGATCCCATCACAAGTGCAGAGATCCCACCACAAGTACAAAGATCCCATCACAAGTAGAGAGATCCCACTATGAGTGCAGAGATACCACCACAAGTGCAGAGATTCCACCATGAATGCACAGATCCTACCATGAGTGCAGAGATCCCATCACAAGTGCAAGGATCCCACCATAAGTGCAGAGATCCCATCACAAGTAGAGAGATCCCACTATGAGTGCAGAGATCCCACCACAAGTGCAGCGATCCCACCATGAGTGCAAAGATCCCATCACAAGTGCGGAGATCCCATCATAAGTAGAGAGATCCCACTATGAGTACACAGATCCCAACATGAGTGCAGATATCCCATCACAAGTGCAGAGATCCCACCACAAATGTAGAGATCTCATCACAAGTAGAGAGATCCCACTATGAGTATAGAGATCCCACTATAAGTGCAAATAACCCACCATAAGTGCAGATATCCCACCACAAGTGCAGAGATCCCATCATGAGTGCAGAGATCCCACCACAAGTGCAGAGATCCCACCATGAGTGCAGGGATCCCATCACAAGTGCAGGGATCCCACCATGAGTGCAGAGATCCCATCAAAAGTAGAGAGATCTCACTATGAGTGCAGAGATCCCACCACAAGTGCAGTGATCCCACCATGAGTGCAGAGATCCCATCACAAAAGCAGAGATCCCATCACAAGTATAGAGATCCCACCACAAGTGCAGAGATCCCATCACAAGTGCAGAGATCCCACCATGAGTGCAGAGATCCCATCATAAGTGCAGAGATCCCACCATGAGTATGGAGATCCTATCACAAGTGCAGGAATCCCACCATGAGTGCAGAGATCCCATCAAAAGTAGAGAGATCTCACTATGAGTGCAGAGATCCCACCACAAGTGCAGTGATCCCACCATGAGTGCAGAGATCCCATCACAAATGCAGAGATCCCATCATGAATGCAGATATCCCATCACAAGTGCAGAGATCCCATCACAAGTGCAGAGATCCCACCGCAAGTACAAAGATCCCATCACAAGTAGAGAGATCCCACTATGAGTGCAGAGATACCACCACAAGTGCAGAGATCCCACCATGAATGCACAGATCCCACCATGAGTGCAGAGATCCCGTCACAAGTGCAAGGATCCCACCATAAGTGCAGAGATCCCATCACAAGTAGAGAGATCCCACTATGAGTGCAGAGATCCCACCACAAGTGCAGAGATCCCATCATGAGTACAGAGATCCTATCTCAAGTGCAGAGATCCCACCATGAGTGCAGAGATCCCATCACATGTGCAGAGATCCCATCATAAGTGCAGAGATCCCACCACACATGCAGAAATCCCACCATCAATGCAGAGATCCTATCACAAGTGAAGAGATCCTACCACAAGTGCAAAGATCCCAGCATCAGTCCAGAGTTCTCACCACACATGCAGAGATCCCACCATGAATGCAGAGATCCTATCACAAGTGCAGAGATCCCATCCCAAGTGCAAAGATCCCACCATAAGTGCAGAGATCTCATCACAAGTGCAAAGATCCCACCATAATGCATAGATCCCATCACAAGTGCAGAGATCCCACCATGAGTATAGAGATCCCACCACATGTGCAGAGATCCCACCACAAGTGCAGAGATCCCACCACAAGTGAAGAGATCCCACTATGAGGACAGAGATCCCACGACAAGTGCAGAGATCCCACCATGAGTGCATAGATCCCACCACATGTGCAGAGATCCCATCACAAGTGTAGAGATCCCACCACAAGTGCAGAGATCCCACCATGAATGCAAAGATCCCAAAACCAGTGCAGAGATCCCATCACAAGTGCAGAGATCCCACCACAAGTAAAGAGATCCCATCACAAGTACAGAGATCCTACCATGAGTGCAGAGATCCCATCATAAGTGCAGAGATCCCACCACAAGTGCAGATATCCCATCACAAGTAGTGAGATCCCACTATGAGTGCAGAGATCCCACCATGAGTGCAGATACACCATCACAAGTACAAAGATCCCATCATGAGTGCAGAGATCCTACCACAAGTGCAGAGATCCCATCACAAGTGCAGAGATCCCACCATGAGTGCAAAGATTCCCATCACAAGTGCAGAGATCCCACAATGAGTGCAGGGATCCCATCACAAGTGCAGAAATCCCACCATGAGTGCAGAGATCCCATCACAAGTGCAGAGATCCCACCATGAGTGCAGAGATCCCATCAAAAGTAGAGAGATCTCACTATGAGTGCAGAGATCCCACCACAAGTGCAGTGATCCCACCATGAGTGCAGTGATCCCATCACAAATGCAGAGATCCCACCATGAATGCAGAGATCCCATCACAAGTGCAGAGATCCCATCACAAGTGCAGAGATCCCACCACAAGTACAAAGATCCCATCATAAGTAGAGAGATCCCACTATGAGTGCAGAGATACCACCACAAGTGCAGAGATCCCACCATGAATGCACAGATCCCACCATGAGTGCAGAGATCCCATCACAAGTGCAAGGATCCCACCATAAGTGCAGAGATCCCATCACAAGTAGAGAGATCCCACTATGAGTGCAGAGATCCCACCACAAGTGCAGAGATCCCATCATGAGTACAGAGATCCTATCTCAAGGGCAGAGATCCCACCATGAGTGCAGAGATCCCATCACATGTGCAGAGATCCCATCATAAGTGCAGAGATCCCACCACACATGCAGAGATCCCACCATCAATGCAATCAATCATCACAAGTGCAGAGATCCCACCATGAATGCACAGATCCCACCATGAGTGCAGAGATCCCATCACAAGTGCAAGGATCCCACCATAAGTGCAGAGATCCCATCACATGAATGCAAAGATCCCAACACCAGTGCAGAGATCCCATCACAAGTGCAGAGATCCCACCACAAGTACAGAGATCCCATCACAAGTGCAGAGATCCTACCATGAGTGCAGAGATCCCACCACAAGTGCAGAGATCCCATCACAAGTGCAGAGATCCCTCCATAGGAGCAGAGATCCTATCACAAGTGCAGAGATCCCACCATAAGTAGAGAGATCCCACTATGAGAGCAGAAATCCCACCACAAGTGCAGAGTTCCCACCATGAGTGCAGAGATCCCACTATGAGTACAGAGATCCCACCATGAGTACAGAGATCCCACCACAAGTACAGAGATCCCATCATAAGTAGAGAGATCCCACTATGAGTACACAGATCCCAACATGAGTGCAGATATCCCATCACAAGTGCAGAGATCCCACCACAAATGTAGAGATCTCATCACAAGTAGAGAGATCCCACTATGAGTGCAGAGATCCCACCACACGTGCAGAGATCCCACCATCAATGCAGAGATCCTATCACAAGTGAAGAGATCCCACCACAAGTGCAAAGATCCCAGCATCAGTGCAGAGATCTCACCACACATGCAGAGATCCCACCATGAATGCAGAGATCCCATCACAAGTGCAGAGATCCCATCACAAGTGCAGAGATCTCACCACAAGTACAAAGATTCCATCACAAGTAGAGAGATCCCACTATGAGTGCAGAGATACCACCACAAGTGCAGAGATCCCACCATGAATGCACAGATCCCACCATGAGTGCAGAGATCCCATCACAAGTGCAAGGATCCCACCATAAGTGCAGAGATCCCATCACAAGTAGAGAGATCCCACTATGAGTGCAGAGATCCCACCACAAGTGCAGAGATCCCATCATGAGTACAGAGATCCTATCTCAAGTGCAGAGATCCCATTATGAGTGCAGAGATTCCATCACATGTGCAGATATCCCATCATAAGTGCAGAGATCCCACCACACATGCAGAGATCCCACCATCAATGCAGAGATCCTATCACAAGTGAAGAGATCCCACCACTAGTGCAAAGATCCCAGCATCAGTGCAGAGATCTCACCACACATGCAGAGATCCCACCATGAATGCAGAGATCCTATCACAAGTACAGAGATCCCATCACAAGTGCAAAGATCCCACCATACTTGCAGAGATCCCATCACAAGTGCAAAGATCCCACCGTAAGTGCATAGATCCCATTACAAGTGCAGAGATCCCACCATGAGTATAGAGATCCCATCACATGTGCAGAGATCCCACCACAAGTGCAGAGATCCCACCACAAGTGAAGAGATCCCACTATGTGTGCAGAGATCCCACCATAAGTGCAGAGATCCCACCATGAATGCATAGATCCCACCACATGTGCAGAGATCCCATCACAAGTGCAGAGATCCCACCACAAGTGCAGAGATCCCACCATGAATGCAAAGATCCCAACACCAGTGCAGAGATCCCATCACAAGTGCAGAGATCCCACGACAAGTACAGAGATCCCATCACAAGTGCAGAGATCCTACCATGAGTGCAGAGATCCCACCACAAGTGCAGAGATCCCATCACAAGTGCAGAGATCCCTCCATAGGACCAGAGATCCCATCACAAGTGCAGAGATCCCACCATAAGTAGAGAGATCCAACTATGAGAGCAGAAATCCCACCACAAGTGCAGAGATCCCACCATGAGTGCAGAGATCCCACTATGAGTACAGAGATCCCACCATGAGTACAGAGATCCCACCACAAGTACAGAGATCCCATCATAAGTAGAGAGATCCCACTATGAGTACACAGATCCCAGCATGAGTGCAGATATCCCATCACATGTACAGAGATCCCACCACAAATGTAGAGATCTCATCACAAGTAGAGAGATCCCACCACTATGAGTATAGAGATCCCACCATAAGTGCAGAGAACCCACCATAAGTGCAGAGATCCCACCACAAGTGCAGAGATCCCATCACAAGTAGAGAGATTCCACTATGAGTACACAGATCCCACCATGAGTGCAGAGATCCCATCATGAGTGCAGAGATCCCATCACAAGTGCAGGGATCCCACCATGAGTGCAGAGATCCTATCACAAGTGCAGAGATCCCATCACAAGTGCAAAGATCCTACCATAAGTGCAGAGATCCCATCACAAGTTCAAAGATCCCACTGTAAGTGCATAGATCCCATCACAAGTGCAGAGATCCCACCATGAGTATAGAGATCCCACCACATGTGCAGAGATCCCACCACAAGTGCAGAGATCCCACCACAAGTGAAGAGATCCCACTATGAGTGCAGAGATCCCACCACAAGTGCAGAGATCCTATCATGAATGCATAGATCCCACCACATGTGCAAAGATCCCATCACAAGTACAGAGATCCCACCACAAGCGCAGAGATCCCACCATGAATGCAAAGATCCCAACACCAGTGCAGAGATCCCATCACAAGTGCAGAGATCCCACCACAAGTACAGAGATCCCATCACAAGTGCAGAGATCCTACCATGAGTGCAGAGATCCCACCACAAGTGCAGAGATCCCATCACAAGTGCAGAGATCCCTCCATAGGAGCAGAGATCCTATCACAAGTGCAGAGATCCCACCATAAGTAGAGAGATCCCACTATGAGAGCAGAAATCCCACCAAAAGTGCAGAGATCCCACCATGAGTGCAGAGATCCCACTATGAGTACAGAGATCCCACCATGAGTACAGAGATCCCACCACAAGTACAGAGATCCCATCATAAGTAGAGAGATCCCACTATGAGTATACAGATCCCAACATGAGTGCAGATATCCCATCACAAGTGCAGAGATCCCACCACAAATGTAGAGATCTCATCACAAGTAGAGAGATCCCACTATGAGTGCAGAGATCCCACCACATGTGCAGAGATCCCATCATCAATGCAGAGATCCTATCACAAGTGAAGAGATCCCACCACAAGTGCAAAGATCCCAGCATCAGTGCAGAGATCTCACCACACATGCAGAGATCCCACCATGAATGCAGAGATCCCATCACAAGTGCAGAGATCCCATCACAAGTGCAGAGATCCCACCACAAGTACAAAGATCCCATCACAAGTAGAGAGATCCCACTATGAGTGCAGAGATACCACCACAAGTGCAGAGATCCCACCATGAATGCACAGATCCCACCATGAGTGCAGAGATCCCATCACAAGTGCAAGGATCCCACCATAAGTGCAGAGATCCCATCACAAGTAGAGAGATCCCACTATGAGTGCAGAGATCCCACCACAAGTGCAGAGATCCCATCATGAGTACAGAGATCCTAGCTCAAGTGCAGAGATCCCACCATGAGTGCAGAGATTCCATCACATATGCAGATATCCCATCATAAGTGCAGAGATCCCACCACACATGCAGAGATCCCACCATCAATGCAGAGATCCTATCACAAGTGAAGAGATTCCACCACTAGTGCAAAGATCCCAGCATCAGTGCAGAGATCTCACCACACATGCAGAGATCCCACCATGAATGCAGAGATCCTATCACAAGTACAGAGATCCCATCACAAGTGCAAAGATCCCACCATACTTGCAGAGATCCCATCACAAGTGCAAAGATCCCACTGTAAGTGCATAGATCCCATCACAAGTGCAGAGATCCCACCATGAGTATAGAGATCCCATCACATGTGCAGAGATCCCACCACAAGTGCAGAGATCCCACCACAAGTGAAGAGATCCCACTATGAGTGCAGAGATCCCACCACAAGTGCAGAGATCCCACCATGAATGCATAGATCCCACCACATGTGCAGAGATCCCATCACAAGTGCAGAGATCCCACCACAAGTGCAGAGATCCCACCACGAATGCAAAGATCCCAACACCAGTGCAGAGATCCCATCACAAGTGCAGAGATCCCACCACAAGTACAGAGATCCCATCACAAGTGCAGAGATCCTACCATGAGTGCAGAGATCCCACCACAAGTGCAGAGATCCCATCACAAGTGCGGAGATCCCTCCATAGGACCAGAGATCCCATCACAAGTGCAGAGATCCCACCATAAGTAGAGAGATCCCACTATGAGAGCAGAAATCCCACCACAAGTGCAGAGATCCCACCATGAGTGCAGAGATCCCACTATGAGTACAGAGATCCCACCATGAGTACAGAGATCCCACCACAAGTACAGAGATCCCATCATAAGTAGAGAGATCCCACTATGAGTACACAGATCCCAGCATGAGTGCAGATATCCCATCACATGTACAGAGATCCCACCACAAATGTAGAGATCTCATCACAAGTAGAGAGATCCCACCACTATGAGTATAGAGATCCCACCATAAGTGCAGAGAACCCACCATAAGTGCAGAGATCCCACCACAAGTGCAGAGATCCCATCACAAGTAGAGAGATTCCACTATGAGTACACAGATCCCACCATGAGTGCAGAGATCCCATCATGAGTGCAGAGATCCCATCACAAGTGCAGGGATCCCACCATGAGTGCAGAGATCCTATCACAAGTGCAGAGATCCCATCACAAGTGCAAAGATCCTACCATAAGTGCAGAGATCCCATCACAAGTTCAAAGATCCCACTGTAAGTGCATAGATCCCATCACAAGTGCAGAGATCCCACCATGAGTATAGAGATCCCACCACATGTGCAGAGATCCCACCACAAGTGCAGAGATCCCACCACAAGTGAAGAGATCCCACTATGAGTGCAGAGATCCCACCACAAGTGCAGAGATCCTATCATGAATGCATAGATCCCACCACATGTGCAAAGATCCCATCACAAGTACAGAGATCCCACCACAAGCGCAGAGATCCCACCATGAATGCAAAGATCCCAACACCAGTGCAGAGATCCCATCACAAGTGCAGAGATCCCACCACAAGTACAGAGATCCCATCACAAGTGCAGAGATCCTACCATGAGTGCAGAGATCCCACCACAAGTGCAGAGATCCCATCACAAGTGCAGAGATCCCTCCATAGGAGCAGAGATCCTATCACAAGTGCAGAGATCCCACCATAAGTAGAGAGATCCCACTATGAGAGCAGAAATCCCACCAAAAGTGCAGAGATCCCACCATGAGTGCAGAGATCCCACTATGAGTACAGAGATCCCACCATGAGTACAGAGATCCCACCACAAGTACAGAGATCCCATCATAAGTAGAGAGATCCCACTATGAGTATACAGATCCCAACATGAGTGCAGATATCCCATCACAAGTGCAGAGATCCCACCACAAATGTAGAGATCTCATCACAAGTAGAGAGATCCCACTATGAGTGCAGAGATCCTACCACATGTGCAGAGATCCCATCATCAATGCAGAGATCCTATCACAAGTGAAGAGATCCCACCACAAGTGCAAAGATCCCAGCATCAGTGCAGAGATCTCACCACACATGCAGAGATCCCACCATGAATGCAGAGATCCCATCACAAGTGCAGAGATCCCATCACAAGTGCAGAGATCCCACCACAAGTACAAAGATCCCATCACAAGTAGAGAGATCCCACTATGAGTGCAGAGATACCACCACAAGTGCAGAGATCCCACCATGAATGCACAGATCCCACCATGAGTGCAGAGATCCCATCACAAGTGCAAGGATCCCACCATAAGTGCAGAGATCCCATCACAAGTAGAGAGATCCCACTATGAGTGCAGAGATCCCACCACAAGTGCAGAGATCCCATCATGAGTACAGAGATCCTAGCTCAAGTGCAGAGATCCCACCATGAGTGCAGAGATTCCATCACATATGCAGATATCCCATCATAAGTGCAGAGATCCCACCACACATGCAGAGATCCCACCATCAATGCAGAGATCCTATCACAAGTGAAGAGATCCCACCACTAGTGCAAAGATCCCAGCATCAGTGCAGAGATCTCACCACACATGCAGAGATCCCACCATGAATGCAGAGATCCTATCACAAGTACAGAGATCCCATCACAAGTGCAAAGATCCCACCATACTTGCAGAGATCCCATCACAAGTGCAAAGATCCCACTGTAAGTGCATAGATCCCATCACAAGTGCAGAGATCCCACCATGAGTATAGAGATCCCATCACATGTGCAGAGATCCCACCACAAGTGCAGAGATCCCACCACAAGTGAAGAGATCCCACTATGAGTGCAGAGATCCCACCACAAGTGCAGAGATCCCACCATGAATGCATAGATCCCACCACATGTGCAGAGATCCCATCACAAGTGCAGAGATCCCACCACAAGTGCAGAGATCCCACCACGAATGCAAAGATCCCAACACCAGTGCAGAGATCCCATCACAAGTGCAGAGATCCCACCACAAGTACAGAGATCCCATCACAAGTGCAGAGATCCTACCATGAGTGCAGAGATCCCACCACAAGTGCAGAGATCCCATCACAAGTGCGGAGATCCCTCCATAGGACCAGAGATCCCATCACAAGTGCAGAGATCCCACCATAAGTAGAGAGATCCCACTATGAGAGCAGAAATCCCACCACAAGTGCAGAGATCCCACCATGAGTGCAGAGATCCCACTATGAGTACAGAGATCCCACCATGAGTACAGAGATCCCACCACAAGTACAGAGATCCCATCATAAGTAGAGAGATCCCACTATGAGTACACAGATCCCAGCATGAGTGCAGATATCCCATCACATGTACAGAGATCCCACCACAAATGTAGAGATCTCATCACAAGTAGAGAGATCCCACCACTATGAGTATAGAGATCCCACCATAAGTGCAGAGAACCCACCATAAGTGCAGAGATCCCACCACAAGTGCAAAGATCCCACCATAATGCATAGATCCCATCACAAGTGCAAAGATCCCACCATGAGTATAGAGATCCCACCACATGTACAGAGATCCCACCACAAGTGCAGAGATCCCACCACAAGTGAAGAGATCCCACTATGAGGACAGAGATCCCACGACAAGTGCAGAGATCCCACCATGAGTGCATTGATCCCACCACATGTGCAGAGATCCCATCACAAGTGTAGAGATCCCACCACAAGTGCAGAGATCCCACCATGAATGCAAAGATCCCAACACCAGTGCAGAGATCCCATCACAAGTGCAGAGATCCCACCACAAGTAAAGAGATCCCATCACAAGTACAGAGATCCTACCATGAGTGCAGAGATCCCATCATAAGTGCAGAGATCCCACCACAAGTGCAGATATCCCATCACAAGTAGTGAGATCCCACTATGAGTGCAGAGATCCCACCATGAGTGCAGATACACCATCACAAGTACAAAGATCCCATCATGAGTGCAGAGATCCTACCACAAGTGCAGAGATCCCATCACAAGTGCAGAGATCCCACCATGAGTGCAAAGATTCCCTTCACAAGTGCAGAGATCCCACCATGAGTGCAGGGATCCCATCACAAGTGCAGAAATCCCACCATGAGTGCAGAGATCCCATCACAAGTGCAGAGATCCCACCATGAGTGCAGAGATCCCATCAAAAGTAGAGAGATCTCACTATGAGTGCAGAGATCCCACCAGAAGTGCAGTGATCCCACCATGAGTGCAGTGATCCCATCACAAATGCAGAGATCCCACCATGAATGCAGAGATCCCATCACAAGTGCAGAGATCCCATCACAAGTGCTGAGATCCCACAACAAGTACAAAGATCCCATCATAAGTAGAGAGATCCCACTATGAGTGCAGAGATACCACCACAAGTGCAGAGATCCCACCATGAATGCACAGATCCCACCATGAGTGCAGAGATCCCATCACAAGTGCAAGGATCCCACCATAAGTGCAGAGATCCCATCACAAGTAGAGAGATCCCACTATGAGTGCAGAGATCCCACCACAAGTGCAGAGATCCCATCATGAGTACAGAGATCCTATCTCAAGTGCAGAGATCCCACCATGAGTGCAGAGATCCCATCACATGTGCAGAGATCCCATCATAAGTGCAGAGATCCCACCACACATGCAGAGATCCCACCATCAATGCAGAGATCCTATCACAAGTGAAGAGATCTCACCACAAGTGCAAAGATCCCAGCATCAGTGCAGAGATCTCACCACACATGCAGAGATCCCACCATGAATGCGGAGATCCTATCACAAGTGCAGAGATCCCATCACAAGTGCAAAGATCCTACCATAAGTGCAGAGATCCCATCACAAGTTCAAAGATCCCACTGTAAGTGCATAGATCCCATCACAAATGCAGAGATCCCACCATGAGTATAGAGATCCCACCACATGTGCAGAGATCCCACCACAAGTGCAGAGATCCCACCACAAGTGAAGAGATCCCACTATGAGTGCAGAGATCCCACCACGAGTGCAGGGATCCTACCATGAATGCATAGATCCCACCACATGTGCAAAGATCCCATCACAAGTACAGAGATCCCACCACAAGCGCAGAGATCCCACCATGAATGCAAAGATCCCAACACCAGTGCAGAGATCCCATCACAAGTGCAGAGATCCCACCACAAGTACAGAGATCCCATCACAAGTGCAGAGATCCTACCATGAGTGCAGAGATCCCACCACAAGTGCAGAGATCCCATCACAAGTGCAGAGATCCCTCCATAGGAGCAGAGATCCTATCACAAGTGCAGAGATCCCACCATAAGTAGAGAGATCCCACTATGAGAGAAGAAATCCCACCACAAGTGCAGAGATCCCACCATGAGTGCAGAGATCCCACTATGAGTACAGAGATCCCACCATGAGTACAGAGATCCCACCACAAGTACAGAGATCCCATCATAAGTAGAGAGATCCCACTATGAGTACACAGATCCCAACATGAGTGCAGATATCCCATCACAAGTGCAGAGATCCCACCACAAATGTAGAGATCTCATCACAAGTAGAGAGATCCCACTATGAGTGCAGAGATCCCACCACACGTGCAGAGATCCCACCATCAATGCAGAGATCCTATCACAAGTGAAGAGATCCCACCACAAGTGCAAAGATCCCAGCATCAGTGCAGAGATCTCACCACACATGCAGAGATCCCACCATGAATGCAGAGATCCCATCACAAGTGCAGAGATCCCATCACAAGTGCAGAGATCCCACCACAAGTACAAAGATCCCATCACAAGTAGAGAGATCCCACTATGAGTGCAGAGATACCACCACAAGTGCAGAGATCCCACCATGAATGCACAGATCCCACCATGAGTGCAGAGATCCCATCACAAGTGCAAGGATCCCACCATAAGTGCAGAGATCCCATCACAAGTAGAGAGATCCCACTATGAGTGCAGAGATCCCACCACAAGTGCAGAGATCCCATCATGAGTACAGAGATCCTATCTCAAGTGCAGAGATCCCACCATGAGTGCAGAGATTCCATCACATGTGCAGATATCCCATCATAAGTGCAGAGATCCCACCACACATGCAGAGATCCCACCATCAATGCAGAGATCCTATCACAAGTGAAGAGATCCCACCACTAGTGCAAAGATCCCAGCATCAGTGCAGAGATCTCACCACACATACAGAGATCCCACCATGAATGCAGAGATCCTATCACAAGTACAGAGATCCCATCACAAGTGCAAAGATCCCACCATACTTGCAGAGATCCCATCACAAGTGCAAAGATCCCACCGTAAGTGCATAGATCCCATTACAAGTGCAGAGATTCCACCATGAGTATAGAGATCCCATCACATGTGCAGAGATCCCACCACAAGTGCAGAGATCCCACCACAAGTGAAGAGATCCCACTATGAGTGCAGAGATCCCACCACAAGTGCAGAGATCCCACCATGAATGCATAGATCCCACCACATGTGCAGAGATCCCATCACAAGTGCAGAGATCCCACCACAAGTGCATAGATCCCACCATGAATGCAAAGATCCCAACACCAGTGCAGAGATCCCATCACAAGTGCAGAGATCCCACGACAAGTACAGAGATCCCATCACAAGTGCAGAGATCCTACCATGAGTGCAGAGATCCCACCACAAGTGCAGAGATCCCATCACAAGTGCGGAGATCCCTCCATAGGACCAGAGATCCCATCACAAGTGCAGAGATCCCACCATAAGTAGAGAGATCCCACTATGAGAGCAGAAATCCCACCACAAGTGCAGAGATCCCACCATGAGTGCAGAGATCCCACTATGAGTACAGAGATCCCACCATGAGTACAGAGATCCCACCACAAGTACAGAGATCCTATCAAAAGTAGAGAGATCCCACTATGAGTACACAGATCCCAGCATGAGTGCAGATATCCCATCACATGTACAGAGATCCCACCACAAATGTAGAGATCTCATCACAAGTAGAGAGATCCCACCACTATGAGTACACAGATCCCACCATGAGTGCAGAGATCCCATCATGAGTGCAGAGATCCCATCACAAGTGCAGGGATCCCACCATGAGTGCAGAGATCCTATCACAAGTGCAGAGATCCCATCACAAGTGCAAAGATCCTACCATAAGTGCAGAGATCCCATCACAAGTTCAAAGATCCCACTGTAAGTGCATAGATCCCATCACAAGTGCAGAGATCCCACCATGAGTATAGAGATCCCACCACATGTGCAGAGATCCCACCACAAGTGCAGAGATCCCACCACAAGTGAAGAGATCCCACTATGAGTGCAGAGATCCCACCACAAGTGCAGAGATCCTACCATGAATGCATAGATCCCACCACATGTGCAAAGATCCCATCACAAGTACAGAGATCCCACCACAAGCGCAGAGATCCCACCATGAATGCAAAGATCCCAACACCAGTGCAGAGATCCCATCACAAGTGCAGAGATCCCACCACAAGTACAGAGATCCCATCACAAGTGCAGAGATCCTACCATGAGTGCAGAGATCCCACCACAAGTGCAGAGATCCCATCACAAGTGCAGAGATCCCTCCATAGGAGCAGAGATCCTATCACAAGTGCAGAGATCTCACCATAAGTAGAGAGATCCCACTATGAGAGCAGAAATCCCACCACAAGTGCAGAGATCCCACCATGAGTGCAGAGATCCCACTATGAGTACAGAGATCCTACCATGAGTACAGAGATCCCACCACAAGTACAGAGATCCCATCATAAGTAGAGAGATCCCACTATGAGTACACAGATCCCAACATGAGTGCAGATATCCCATCACAAGTGCAGAGATCCCACCACAAATGTAGAGATCTCATCACAAGTAGAGAGATCCCACTATGAGTGCAGAGATCCCACCACATGTGCAGAGATCCCACCATCAATGCAGAGATCCTATCACAAGTGAAGAGATCCCACCACAAGTGCAAAGATCCCAGCATCAGTGCAGAGATCTCACCACACATGCAGAGATCCCACCATGAATGCAGAGATCCCATCACAAGTGCAGAGATCCCATCACAAGTGCAGAGATCCCACCACAAGTACAAAGATCCCATCACAAGTAGAGAGATCCCACTATGAGTGCAGAGATACCACCACAAGTGCAGAGATCCCACCATGAATGCACAGATCCCACCATGAGTGCAGAGATCCCATCACAAGTGCAAGGATCCCACCATAAGTGCAGAGATCCCATCACAAGTAGAGAGATCCCACTATGAGTGCAGATATCCCACCACAAGTGCAGAGATCCCATCATGAGTACAGAGATCCTATCTCAAGTGCAGAGATCCCACCATGAGTGCAGAGATTCCATCACATGTGCAGATATCCCATCATAAGTGCAGAGATCCCACCACACATGCAGGGATCCCACCATCAATGCAGAGATCCTATCACAAGTGAAGAGATCCCACCACTAGTGCAAAGATCCCAGCATCAGTGCAGAGATCTCACCACACATGCAGAGATCCCACCATGAATGCAGAGATCCTATCACAAGTACAGAGATCCCATCACAAGTGCAAAGATCCCACCATACTTGCAGAGATCCCATCACAAGTGCAAAGATCCCACTGTAAGTGCATAGATCCCATCACAAGTGCAGAGATCCCACCATGAGTATAGAGATCCCATCACATGTGCAGAGATCCCACCACAAGTGCAGAGATCCCACCACAAGTGAAGAGATCCCACTATGAGTGCAGAGATACCACCACAAGTGCAGAGATCCCACCATGAATGCATAGATCCCACCACATGTGCAGAGATCCCATCACAAGTGCAGAGATCCCACCACAAGTGCAGAGATCCCACCATGAATGCAAAGATCCCAACACCAGTGCAGAGATCCCATCACAAGTGCAGAGATCCCACGACAAGTACAGAGATCTCATCACAAGTGCAGAGATCCTACCATGAGTGCAGAGATCCCACCACAAGTGCAGAGATCCCATCACAAGTGCGGAGATCCCTCCATAGGACCAGAGATCCCATCACAAGTGCAGAGATCCCACCATATGTAGAGAGATCCCACTATGAGAGCAGAAATCCCACCACAAGTGCAGAGATCCCACCATAAGTGCAGAGAACCCACCATAAGTGCAGAGATCCCACCACAAGTGCAGAGATCCCATCACAAGTAGAGAGATTCCACTATGAGTACACAGATCCCACCATGAGTGCAGAGATCCCATCATGAGTGCAGAGATCCCATCACAAGTGCAGGGATCCCACCATGAGTGCAGAGATCCCATCAAAAGTAGAGAGATCTCACTATGAGTGCAGAGATCCCACCATGAGTATAGAGATCCCACCACATGTGCAGAGATCCCACCACAAGTGCAGAGATCCCACCACAAGTGAAGAGATCCCACTATGAGTGCAGAGATCTCACCACAAGTGCAGAGATCCCACCATGAGTGCATAGATCCCACCACATGTGCAGAGATCCCATCACAAGTGCAGAGATCCCACCACAAGTGCAGAGATCCCACCATGAATGCAAAGATGCCAATACCAGTGCATAGATCCCATCACAAGTGCAGAGATCCCACCACAAGTACAGAGATCCCATCACAAGTGCAGAGATCCTACCATGAGTGCAGAGATCCCATCACAAGTGCAGAGATCCCACCATGAGTGCAGAGATCCCATCAAAAGTAGAGATATCTCACTATGAGTGCAGAGATCCTACCACAAGTGCAGTGATCCCACCATGAGTGCAGAGATCCCATCACAAATGCAGAGATCCCACCATGAATGCAGATATCCCATCACAAGTGCAGATATCCCATCACAAGTGCAGAGATCCCACCACAAGTACAAAGATCCCATCACAAGTAGAGAGATCCCACTATGAGTGCAGAGATACCACCACAAGTGCAGAGATCCCACCATGAATGCACAGAACCTACCATGAGTGCAGAGATCCCATCACAAGTGCAAGGATCCCACCATAAGTGCAGAGATCCCATCACAAGTAGAGAGATCCCACTATGAGTGCAGAGATCCCACCACAAGTGCAGCGATCCCACCATGAGTGCAAAGATCCCATCACAAGTGCAGAGATCCCATCATAAGTAGAGAGATCCCACTATGAGTACACAGATCCCAACATGAGTGCAGATATCCCATCACAAGTGCAGAGATCCCACCACAAATGTAGAGATCTCATCACAAGTAGAGAGATCCCACTATGAGTATAGAGATCCCACTATAAGTGCAAATAACCCACCATAAGTGCAGATATCCCACCACAAGTGCAGAGATCCCATCACGAGTGCAGAGATCCCACCACAAGTGCAGAGATCCCACCATGAGTGCAGGGATCCCATCACAAGTGCAGGGATCCCACCATGAGTGCAGAGATCCCATCAAAAGTAGAGAGATCTCACTATGAGTGCAGAGATCCCACCACAAGTGCAGTGATCCCACCATGAGTGCAGAGATCCTATCACAAAAGCAGAGATCCCATCACAAGTATAGAGATCCCACCACAAGTGCAGAGATCCCATCACAAGTGCAGAGATCCCACCATGAGTGCAGAGATCCCATCATAAGTGCAGAGATCCCACCATGAGTATGGAGATCCTATCACAAGTGCAGGAATCCCACCATGAGTGCAGAGATCCCATCAAAAGTAGAGAGATCTCACTATGAGTGCAGAGATCCCACCACAAGTGCAGTGATTCCACCATGAGTGCAGAGATCCCATCACAAATGCAGAGATCCCACCATGAATGCAGATATCCCATCACAAGTGCAGAGATCCCATCACAAGTGCAGAGATCCCACCGCAAGTACAAAGATCCCATCACAAGTAGAGAGATCCCACTATGAGTGCAGAGATACCACCACAAGTGCAGAGATCCCACCATGAATGCACAGATCCTACCATGAGTGCAGAGATCCCATCACAAGTGCAAGGATCCCACCATAAGTGCAGAGATCCCATCACAAGTAGAGAGATCCCACTATGAGTGCAGAGATCCCACCACAAGTGCAGAGATCCCATCATGAGTACAGAGATCCTATCTCAAGTGCAGAGATCCCACCACAAGTACAAAGATCCCATCACAAGTAGAGAGATCCCACTATGAGTGCAGAGATACCACCACAAGTGCAGAGATCCCACCATGAATGCACAGATCCCACCATGAGTGCAGAGATCCCATCACAAGTGCAGGGATCCCACCATGAGTGCAGAGATCCCATCACAAGTGTAGAGATCCCACCATGAGTACAGGGATCCCATCACAAGTGCAGAGATCCCACCATGAGTGCAGAGATCCCATCACAAGTAGTAAGAGCCCACCATAAGTGCAGAGATCCCATCACAAGTGCAGAGATCCCACCATGAATGCAGAGATCCCATCACAAGTGCAGAGATCCCATCACAAGTGCAGAGATCCCACCACAAGTACAAAGATCCCATCACAAGTAGAGAGATCCCACTATGAGTGCAGAGATACCACCACAAGTGCAGAGATCCCACCATGAATGCACAGATCCCACCATGAGTGCAGAGATCCCATCACAAGTGCAGAGATCCCACCACAAGTGCAGTGATCCCACCATGAGTGCAGAGATCCCATCACAAAAGCAGAGATCCCATCACAAGTATAGAGATCCCACCACAAGTGCAGAGATCCCATCACAAGTGCAGAGATCCCACCATGAGTGCAGAGATCCCATCACAAGTGCAGAGATCCCATAATGAGTATGGGGATCCTATCACAAGTGCAGGGATCCCACCATGAGTGCAGAGATCCCATCAAAAGTAGAGATATCTCACTATGAGTTCAGAGATCCTACCACAAGTGCAGTGATCCCACCATGAGTGCAGAGATCCCATCACAAATGCAGAGATCCCACCATGAATGCAGATATCCCATCACAAGTGCAGATATCCCATCACAAGTGCAGAGATCCCACCACAAGTACAAAGATCCCATCACAAGTAGAGAGATCCCACTATGAGTGCAGAGATACCACCATAAGTGCAGAGATCCCACCATGAATGCACAGATCCTACCATGAGTGCAGAGATCCCATCACAAGTGCAAGGATCCCACCATAAGTGCAGAGATCCCATCACAAGTAGAGAGATCCCACTATGAGTGCAGAGATCCCACCACAAGTGCAGCGATCCCACCATGAGTGCAAAGATCCCATCACAAGTGCAGAGATCCCATCATAAGTAGAGAGATCCCACTATGAGTACACAGATCCCAACATGAGTGCAGATATCCCATCACAAGTGCAGAGATCCCACCACAAATGTAGAGATCTCATCACAAGTAGAGAGATCCCACTATGAGTATAGAGATCCCACTATAAGTGCAAATAACCCACCATAAGTGCAGATATCCCACCACAAGTGCAGAGATCCCATCACGAGTGCAGAGATCCCACCACAAGTGCAGAGATCCCACCATGAGTGCAGGGATCCCATCACAAGTGCAGGGATCCCACCATGAGTGCAGAGATCCCATCAAAAGTAGAGAGATCTCACTATGAGTGCAGAGATCCCACCACAAGTGCAGTGATCCCACCATGAGTGCAGAGATCCCATCACAAAAGCAGAGATCCCATCACAAGTATAGAGATCCCACCACAAGTGCAGAGATCCCATCACAAGTGCAGAGATCCCACCATGAGTGCAGAGATCCCATCATAAGTGCAGAGATCCCACCATGAGTATGGAGATCCTATCACAAGTGCAGGAATCCCACCATGAGTGCAGAGATCCCATCAAAAGTAGAGAGATCTCACTATGAGTGCAGAGATCCCACCACAAGTGCAGTGATCCCACCATGAGTGCAGAGATCCCATCACAAATGCAGAGATCCCACCATGAATGCAGATATCCCATCACAAGTGCAGAGATCCCATCACAAGTGCAGAGATCCTACCACAAGTACAAAGATCCCATCACAAGTAGAGAGATCCCACTATGAGTGCAGAGATACCACCACAAGTGCAGAGATTCCACCATGAATGCACAGATCCTACCATGAGTGCAGAGATCCCATCACAAGTGCAAGGATCCCATCATAAGTGCAGAGATCCCTCACAAGTAGAGAGATCCCACTATGAGTGCAGAGATCCCACCACAAGTGCAGCGATCCCACCATGAGTGCAAAGATCCCATCACAAGTGCGGAGATCCCATCATAAGTAGAGAGATCCCACTATGAGTACACAGATCCCAACATGAGTGCAGATATCCCATCACAAGTGCAGAGATCCCACCACAAATGTAGAGATCTCATCACAAGTAGAGAGATCCCACTATGAGTATAGAGATCCCACTATAAGTGCAAATAACCCACCATAAGTGCAGATATCCCACCACAAGTGCAGAGATCCCATCATGAGTGCAGAGATCCCACCACAAGTGCAGAGATCCCACCATGAGTGCAGGGATCCCATCACAAGTGCAGGGATCCCACCATGAGTGCAGAGATCCCATCAAAAGTAGAGAGATCTCACTATGAGTGCAGAGATCCCACCACAAGTGCAGTGATCCCACCATGAGTGCAGAGATCCCATCACAAAAGCAGAGATCCCATCACAAGTATAGAGATCCCACCACAAGTGCAGAGATCCCATCACAAGTGCAGAGATCCCACCATGAGTGCAGAGATCCCATCATAAGTGCAGAGATCCCACCATGAGTATGGAGATCCTATCACAAGTGCAGGAATCCCACCATGAGTGCAGAGATCCCATCAAAAGTAGAGAGATCTCACTATGAGTGCAGAGATCCCACCACAAGTGCAGTGATCCCACCATGAGTGCAGAGATCCCATCACAAATGCAGAGATCCCATCATGAATGCAGATATCCCATCACAAGTGCAGAGATCCCATCATAAGTGCAGAGATCCCACCGCAAGTACAAAGATCCCATCACAAGTAGAGAGATCCCACTATGAGTGCAGAGATACCACCACAAGTGCAGAGATCCCACCATGAATGCACAGATCCCACCATGAGTGCAGAGATCCCGTCACAAGTGCAAGGATCCCACCATAAGTGCAGAGATCCCATCACAAGTAGAGAGATCCCACTATGAGTGCAGAGATCCCACCACAAGTGCAGAGATCCCATCATGAGTACAGAGATCCTATCTCAAGTGCAGAGATCCCACCATGAGTGCAGAGATCCCATCACATGTGCAGAGATCCCATCATAAGTGCAGAGATCCCACCACACATGCAGAAATCCCACCATCAATGCAGAGATCCTATCACAAGTGAAGAGATCCTACCACAAGTGCAAAGATCCCAGCATCAGTCCAGAGTTCTCACCACACATGCAGAGATCCCACCATGAATGCAGAGATCCTATCACAAGTGCAGAGATCCCATCCCAAGTGCAAAGATCCCACCATAAGTGCAGAGATCTCATCACAAGTGCAAAGATCCCACCGTAATGCATAGATCCCATCACAAGTGCAGAGATCCCACCATGAGTATAGAGATCCCATCACATGTGCAGAGATCCCACCACAAGTGCAGAGATCCCACCACAAGTGCAGAGATCCCACCACAAGTACAGAGATCCCATCACAAGTGCAGAGATCCTACCATGAGTGCAGAGATCCCACCACAAGTGCAGAGATCCCATCACAAGTACAGAGATCCCTCCATAGGAGCAGAGATCCTATCACAAGTGCAGAGATCCCACCATAAGTAGAGAGATCCCACTATGAGAGCAGAAATCCCACCAAAAGTGCAGAGATCCCACCATGAGTGCAGAGATCCCACTATGAGTACAGAGATCCCACCATGAGTACAGAGATCCCACCACAAGTACAGAGATCCCATCATAAGTAGAGAGATCCCACTATGAGTATACAGATCCCAACATGAGTGCAGATATCCCATCACAAGTGCAGAGATCCCACCACAAATGTAGAGATCTCATCACAAGTAGAGAGATCCCACTATGAGTGCAGAGATCCTACCACATGTGCAGAGATCCCATCATCAATGCAGAGATCCTATCACAAGTGAAGAGATCCCACCACAAGTGCAAAGATCCCAGCATCAGTGCAGAGATCTCACCACACATGCAGAGATCCCACCATGAATGCAGAGATCCCATCACAAGTGCAGAGATCCCATCACAAGTGCAGAGATCCCACCACAAGTACAAAGATCCCATCACAAGTAGAGAGATCCCACTATGAGTGCAGAGATACCACCACAAGTGCAGAGATCCCACCATGAATGCACAGATCCCACCATGAGTGCAGAGATCCCATCACAAGTGCAAGGATCCCACCATAAGTGCAGAGATCCCATCACAAGTAGAGAGATCCCACTATGAGTGCAGAGATCCCACCACAAGTGCAGAGATCCCATCATGAGTACAGAGATCCTAGCTCAAGTGCAGAGATCCCACCATGAGTGCAGAGATTCCATCACATATGCAGATATCCCATCATAAGTGCAGAGATCCCACCACACATGCAGAGATCCCACCATCAATGCAGAGATCCTATCACAAGTGAAGAGATCCCACCACTAGTGCAAAGATCCCAGCATCAGTGCAGAGATCTCACCACACATGCAGAGATCCCACCATGAATGCAGAGATCCTATCACAAGTACAGAGATCCCATCACAAGTGCAAAGATCCCACCATACTTGCAGAGATCCCATCACAAGTGCAAAGATCCCACTGTAAGTGCATAGATCCCATCACAAGTGCAGAGATCCCACCATGAGTATAGAGATCCCATCACATGTGCAGAGATCCCACCACAAGTGCAGAGATCCCACCACAAGTGAAGAGATCCCACTATGAGTGCAGAGATCCCACCACAAGTGCAGAGATCCCACCATGAATGCATAGATCCCACCACATGTGCAGAGATCCCATCACAAGTGCAGAGATCCCACCACAAGTGCAGAGATCCCACCACGAATGCAAAGATCCCAACACCAGTGCAGAGATCCCATCACAAGTGCAGAGATCCCACCACAAGTACAGAGATCCCATCACAAGTGCAGAGATCCTACCATGAGTGCAGAGATCCCACCACAAGTGCAGAGATCCCATCACAAGTGCGGAGATCCCTCCATAGGACCAGAGATCCCATCACAAGTGCAGAGATCCCACCATAAGTAGAGAGATCCCACTATGAGAGCAGAAATCCCACCACAAGTGCAGAGATCCCACCATGAGTGCAGAGATCCCACTATGAGTACAGAGATCCCACCATGAGTACAGAGATCCCACCACAAGTACAGAGATCCCATCATAAGTAGAGAGATCCCACTATGAGTACACAGATCCCAGCATGAGTGCAGATATCCCATCACATGTACAGAGATCCCACCACAAATGTAGAGATCTCATCACAAGTAGAGAGATCCCACCACTATGAGTATAGAGATCCCACCATAAGTGCAGAGAACCCACCATAAGTGCAGAGATCCCACCACAAGTGCAAAGATCCCACCATAATGCATAGATCCCATCACAAGTGCAAAGATCCCACCATGAGTATAGAGATCCCACCACATGTACAGAGATCCCACCACAAGTGCAGAGATCCCACCACAAGTGAAGAGATCCCACTATGAGGACAGAGATCCCACGACAAGTGCAGAGATCCCACCATGAGTGCATAGATCCCACCACATGTGCAGAGATCCCATCACAAGTGTAGAGATCCCACCACAAGTGCAGAGATCCCACCATGAATGCAAAGATCCCAACACCAGTGCAGAGATCCCATCACAAGTGCAGAGATCCCACCACAAGTAAAGAGATCCCATCACAAGTACAGAGATCCTACCATGAGTGCAGAGATCCCATCATAAGTGCAGAGATCCCACCACAAGTGCAGATATCCCATCACAAGTAGTGAGATCCCACTATGAGTGCAGAGATCCCACCATGAGTGCAGATACACCATCACAAGTACAAAGATCCCATCATGAGTGCAGAGATCCTACCACAAGTGCAGAGATCCCATCACAAGTGCAGAGATCCCACCATGAGTGCAAAGATTCCCTTCACAAGTGCAGAGATCCCACCATGAGTGCAGGGATCCCATCACAAGTGCAGAAATCCCACCATGAGTGCAGAGATCCCATCACAAGTGCAGAGATCCCACCATGAGTGCAGAGATCCCATCAAAAGTAGAGAGATCTCACTATGAGTGCAGAGATCCCACCAGAAGTGCAGTGATCCCACCATGAGTGCAGTGATCCCATCACAAATGCAGAGATCCCACCATGAATGCAGAGATCCCATCACAAGTGCAGAGATCCCATCACAAGTGCTGAGATCCCACAACAAGTACAAAGATCCCATCATAAGTAGAGAGATCCCACTATGAGTGCAGAGATACCACCACAAGTGCAGAGATCCCACCATGAATGCACAGATCCCACCATGAGTGCAGAGATCCCATCACAAGTGCAAGGATCCCACCATAAGTGCAGAGATCCCATCACAAGTAGAGAGATCCCACTATGAGTGCAGAGATCCCACCACAAGTGCAGAGATCCCATCATGAGTACAGAGATCCTATCTCAAGTGCAGAGATCCCACCATGAGTGCAGAGATCCCATCACATGTGCAGAGATCCCATCATAAGTGCAGAGATCCCACCACACATGCAGAGATCCCACCATCAATGCAGAGATCCTATCACAAGTGAAGAGATCCCACCACAAGTGCAAAGATCCCAGCATCAGTGCAGAGATCTCACCACACATGCAGAGATCCCACCATGAATGCGGAGATCCTATCACAAGTGCAGAGATCCCATCACAAGTGCAAAGATCCTACCATAAGTGCAGAGATCCCATCACAAGTTCAAAGATCCCACTGTAAGTGCATAGATCCCATCACAAATGCAGAGATCCCACCATGAGTATAGAGATCCCACCACATGTGCAGAGATCCCACCACAAGTGCAGAGATCCCACCACAAGTGAAGAGATCCCACTATGAGTGCAGAGATCCCACCACGAGTGCAGGGATCCTACCATGAATGCATAGATCCCACCACATGTGCAAAGATCCCATCACAAGTACAGAGATCCCACCACAAGCGCAGAGATCCCACCATGAATGCAAAGATCCCAACACCAGTGCAGAGATCCCATCACAAGTGCAGAGATCCCACCACAAGTACAGAGATCCCATCACAAGTGCAGAGATCCTACCATGAGTGCAGAGATCCCACCACAAGTGCAGAGATCCCATCACAAGTGCAGAGATCCCTCCATAGGAGCAGAGATCCTATCACAAGTGCAGAGATCCCACCATAAGTAGAGAGATCCCACTATGAGAGCAGAAATCCCACCACAAGTGCAGAGATCCCACCATGAGTGCAGAGATCCCACTATGAGTACAGAGATCCCACCATGAGTACAGAGATCCCACCACAAGTACAGAGATCCCATCATAAGTAGAGAGATCCCACTATGAGTACACAGATCCCAACATGAGTGCAGATATCCCATCACAAGTGCAGAGATCCCACCACAAATGTAGAGATCTCATCACAAGTAGAGAGATCCCACTATGAGTGCAGAGATCCCACCACACGTGCAGAGATCCCACCATCAATGCAGAGATCCTATCACAAGTAAAGAGATCCCACCACAAGTGCAAAGATCCCAGCATCAGTGCAGAGATCTCACCACACATGCAGAGATCCCACCATGAATGCAGAGATCCCATCACAAGTGCAGAGATCCCATCACAAGTGCAGAGATCCCACCACAAGTACAAAGATCCCATCACAAGTAGAGAGATCCCACTATGAGTGCAGAGATACCACCACAAGTGCAGAGATCCCACCATGAATGCACAGATCCCACCATGAGTGCAGAGATCCCATCACAAGTGCAAGGATCCCACCATAAGTGCAGAGATCCCATCACAAGTAGAGAGATCCCACTATGAGTGCAGAGATCCCACCACAAGTGCAGAGATCCCATCATGAGTACAGAGATCCTATCTCAAGTGCAGAGATCCCACCATGAGTGCAGAGATTCCATCACATGTGCAGATATCCCATCATAAGTGCAGAGATCCCACCACACATGCAGAGATCCCACCATCAATGCAGAGATCCTATCACAAGTGAAGAGATCCCACCACTAGTGCAAAGATCCCAGCATCAGTGCAGAGATCTCACCACACATACAGAGATCCCACCATGAATGCAGAGATCCTATCACAAGTACAGAGATCCCATCACAAGTGCAAAGATCCCACCATACTTGCAGAGATCCCATCACAAGTGCAAAGATCCCACCGTAAGTGCATAGATCCCATTACAAGTGCAGAGATTCCACCATGAGTATAGAGATCCCATCACATGTGCAGAGATCCCACCACAAGTGCAGAGATCCCACCACAAGTGAAGAGATCCCACTATGAGTGCAGAGATCCCACCACAAGTGCAGAGATCCCACCATGAATGCATAGATCCCACCACATGTGCAGAGATCCCATCACAAGTGCAGAGATCCCACCACAAGTGCATAGATCCCACCATGAATGCAAAGATCCCAACACCAGTGCAGAGATCCCATCACAAGTGCAGAGATCCCACGACAAGTACAGAGATCCCATCACAAGTGCAGAGATCCTACCATGAGTGCAGAGATCCCACCACAAGTGCAGAGATCCCATCACAAGTGCGGAGATCCCTCCATAGGACCAGAGATCCCATCACAAGTGCAGAGATCCCACCATAAGTAGAGAGATCCCACTATGAGAGCAGAAATCCCACCACAAGTGCAGAGATCCCACCATGAGTGCAGAGATCCCACTATGAGTACAGAGATCCCACCATGAGTACAGAGATCCCACCACAAGTACAGAGATCCTATCAAAAGTAGAGAGATCCCACTATGAGTACACAGATCCCAGCATGAGTGCAGATATCCCATCACATGTACAGAGATCCCACCACAAATGTAGAGATCTCATCACAAGTAGAGAGATCCCACCACTATGAGTACACAGATCCCACCATGAGTGCAGAGATCCCATCATGAGTGCAGAGATCCCATCACAAGTGCAGGGATCCCACCATGAGTGCAGAGATCCTATCACAAGTGCAGAGATCCCATCACAAGTGCAAAGATCCTACCATAAGTGCAGAGATCCCATCACAAGTTCAAAGATCCCACTGTAAGTGCATAGATCCCATCACAAGTGCAGAGATCCCACCATGAGTATAGAGATCCCACCACATGTGCAGAGATCCCACCACAAGTGCAGAGATCCCACCACAAGTGAAGAGATCCCACTATGAGTGCAGAGATCCCACCACAAGTGCAGAGATCCTACCATGAATGCATAGATCCCACCACATGTGCAAAGATCCCATCACAAGTACAGAGATCCCACCACAAGCGCAGAGATCCCACCATGAATGCAAAGATCCCAACACCAGTGCAGAGATCCCATCACAAGTGCAGAGATCCCACCACAAGTACAGAGATCCCATCACAAGTGCAGAGATCCTACCATGAGTGCAGAGATCCCACCACAAGTGCAGAGATCCCATCACAAGTGCAGAGATCCCTCCATAGGAGCAGAGATCCTATCACAAGTGCAGAGATCTCACCATAAGTAGAGAGATCCCACTATGAGAGCAGAAATCCCACCACAAGTGCAGAGATCCCACCATGAGTGCAGAGATCCCACTATGAGTACAGAGATCCCACCATGAGTACAGAGATCCCACCACAAGTACAGAGATCCCATCATAAGTAGAGAGATCCCACTATGAGTACACAGATCCCAACATGAGTGCAGATATCCCATCACAAGTGCAGAGATCCCACCACAAATGTAGAGATCTCATCACAAGTAGAGAGATCCCACTATGAGTGCAGAGATCCCACCACATGTGCAGAGATCCCACCATCAATGCAGAGATCCTATCACAAGTGAAGAGATCCCACCACAAGTGCAAAGATCCCAGCATCAGTGCAGAGATCTCACCACACATGCAGAGATCCCACCATGAATGCAGAGATCCCATCACAAGTGCAGAGATCCCATCACAAGTGCAGAGATCCCACCACAAGTACAAAGATCCCATCACAAGTAGAGAGATCCCACTATGAGTGCAGAGATACCACCACAAGTGCAGAGATCCCACCATGAATGCACAGATCCCACCATGAGTGCAGAGATCCCATCACAAGTGCAAGGATCCCACCATAAGTGCAGAGATCCCATCACAAGTAGAGAGATCCCACTATGAGTGCAGATATCCCACCACAAGTGCAGAGATCCCATCATGAGTACAGATATCCTATCTCAAGTGCAGAGATCCCACCATGAGTGCAGAGATTCCATCACATGTGCAGATATCCCATCATAAGTGCAGAGATCCCACCACACATGCAGGGATCCCACCATCAATGCAGAGATCCTATCACAAGTGAAGAGATCCCACCACTAGTGCAAAGATCCCAGCATCAGTGCAGAGATCTCACCACACATGCAGAGATCCCACCATGAATGCAGAGATCCTATCACAAGTACAGAGATCCCATCACAAGTGCAAAGATCCCACCATACTTGCAGAGATCCCATCACAAGTGCAAAGATCCCACTGTAAGTGCATAGATCCCATCACAAGTGCAGAGATCCCACCATGAGTATAGAGATCCCATCACATGTGCAGAGATCCCACCACAAGTGCAGAGATCCCACCACAAGTGAAGAGATCCCACTATGAGTGCAGAGATACCACCACAAGTGCAGAGATCCCACCATGAATGCATAGATCCCACCACATGTGCAGAGATCCCATCACAAGTGCAGAGATCCCACCACAAGTGCAGAGATCCCACCATGAATGCAAAGATCCCAACACCAGTGCAGAGATCCCATCACAAGTGCAGAGATCCCACGACAAGTACAGAGATCTCATCACAAGTGCAGAGATCCTACCATGAGTGCAGAGATCCCACCACAAGTGCAGAGATCCCATCACAAGTGCGGAGATCCCTCCATAGGACCAGAGATCCCATCACAAGTGCAGAGATCCCACCATATGTAGAGAGATCCCACTATGAGAGCAGAAATCCCACCACAAGTGCAGAGATCCCACCATAAGTGCAGAGAACCCACCATAAGTGCAGAGATCCCACCACAAGTGCAGAGATCCCATCACAAGTAGAGAGATTCCACTATGAGTACACAGATCCCACCATGAGTGCAGAGATCCCATCATGAGTGCAGAGATCCCATCACAAGTGCAGGGATCCCACCATGAGTGCAGAGATCCCATCAAAAGTAGAGAGATCTCACTATGAGTGCAGAGATCCCACCATGAGTATAGAGATCCCACCACATGTGCAGAGATCCCACCACAAGTGCAGAGATCCCACCACAAGTGAAGAGATCCCACTATGAGTGCAGAGATCTCACCACAAGTGCAGAGATCCCACCATGAGTGCATAGATCCCACCACATGTGCAGAGATCCCATCACAAGTGCAGAGATCCCACCACAAGTGCAGAGATCCCACCATGAATGCAAAGATGCCAATACCAGTGCATAGATCCCATCACAAGTGCAGAGATCCCACCACAAGTACAGAGATCCCATCACAAGTGCAGAGATCCTACCATGAGTGCAGAGATCCCATCACAAGTGCAGAGATCCCACCATGAGTGCAGAGATCCCATCAAAAGTAGAGATATCTCACTATGAGTGCAGAGATCCTACCACAAGTGCAGTGATCCCACCATGAGTGCAGAGATCCCATCACAAATGCAGAGATCCCACCATGAATGCAGATATCCCATCACAAGTGCAGATATCCCATCACAAGTGCAGAGATCCCACCACAAGTACAAAGATCCCATCACAAGTAGAGAGATCCCACTATGAGTGCAGAGATACCACCACAAGTGCAGAGATCCCACCATGAATGCACAGAACCTACCATGAGTGCAGAGATCCCATCACAAGTGCAAGGATCCCACCATAAGTGCAGAGATCCCATCACAAGTAGAGAGATCCACTATGAGTGCAGAGATCCCACCACAAGTGCAGCGATCCCACCATGAGTGCAAAGATCCCATCACACAGTGCAGAGATCCCATCATAAGTAGAGAGATCCCACTATGAGTACACAGATCCCAACATGAGTGCAGATATCCCATCACAAGTGCAGAGATCCCACCACAAATGTAGAGATCTCATCACAAGTAGAGAGATCCCACTATGAGTATAGAGATCCCACTATAAGTGCAAATAACCCACCATAAGTGCAGATATCCCACCACAAGTGCAGAGATCCCATCACGAGTGCAGAGATCCCACCACAAGTGCAGAGATCCCACCATGAGTGCAGGGATCCCATCACAAGTGCAGGGATCCCACCATGAGTGCAGAGATCCCATCAAAAGTAGAGAGATCTCACTATGAGTGCAGAGATCCCACCACAAGTGCAGTGATCCCACCATGAGTGCAGAGATCCTATCACAAAAGCAGAGATCCCATCACAAGTATAGAGATCCCACCACAAGTGCAGAGATCCCATCACAAGTGCAGAGATCCCACCATGAGTGCAGAGATCCCATCATAAGTGCAGAGATCCCACCATGAGTATGGAGATCCTATCACAAGTGCAGGAATCCCACCATGAGTGCAGAGATCCCATCAAAAGTAGAGAGATCTCACTATGAGTGCAGAGATCCCACCACAAGTGCAGTGATTCCACCATGAGTGCAGAGATCCCATCACAAATGCAGAGATCCCACCATGAATGCAGATATCCCATCACAAGTGCAGAGATCCCATCACAAGTGCAGAGATCCCACCGCAAGTACAAAGATCCCATCACAAGTAGAGAGATCCCACTATGAGTGCAGAGATACCACCACAAGTGCAGAGATCCCACCATGAATGCACAGATCCTACCATGAGTGCAGAGATCCCATCACAAGTGCAAGGATCCCACCATAAGTGCAGAGATCCCATCACAAGTAGAGAGATCCCACTATGAGTGCAGAGATCCCACCACAAGTGCAGAGATCCCATCATGAGTACAGAGATCCTATCTCAAGTGCAGAGATCCCACCACAAGTACAAAGATCCCATCACAAGTAGAGAGATCCCACTATGAGTGCAGAGATACCACCACAAGTGCAGAGATCCCACCATGAATGCACAGATCCCACCATGAGTGCAGAGATCCCATCACAAGTGCAGGGATCCCACCATGAGTGCAGAGATCCCATCACAAGTGTAGAGATCCCACCATGAGTACAGGGATCCCATCACAAGTGCAGAGATCCCACCATGAGTGCAGAGATCCCATCACAAGTAGTAAGAGCCCACCATAAGTGCAGAGATCCCATCACAAGTGCAGAGATCCCACCATGAATGCAGAGATCCCATCACAAGTGCAGAGATCCCATCACAAGTGCAGAGATCCCACCACAAGTACAAAGATCCCATCACAAGTAGAGAGATCCCACTATGAGTGCAGAGATACCACCACAAGTGCAGAGATCCCACCATGAATGCACAGATCCCACCATGAGTGCAGAGATCCCATCACAAGTGCAGAGATCCCACCACAAGTGCAGTGATCCCACCATGAGTGCAGAGATCCCATCACAAAAGCAGAGATCCCATCACAAGTATAGAGATCCCACCACAAGTGCAGAGATCCCATCACAAGTGCAGAGATCCCACCATGAGTGCAGAGATCCCATCACAAGTGCAGAGATCCCATAATGAGTATGGGGATCCTATCACAAGTGCAGGGATCCCACCATGAGTGCAGAGATCCCATCAAAAGTAGAGATATCTCACTATGAGTTCAGAGATCCTACCACAAGTGCAGTGATCCCACCATGAGTGCAGAGATCCCATCACAAATGCAGAGATCCCACCATGAATGCAGATATCCCATCACAAGTGCAGATATCCCATCACAAGTGCAGAGATCCCACCACAAGTACAAAGATCCCATCACAAGTAGAGAGATCCCACTATGAGTGCAGAGATACCACCATAAGTGCAGAGATCCCACCATGAATGCACAGATCCTACCATGAGTGCAGAGATCCCATCACAAGTGCAAGGATCCCACCATAAGTGCAGAGATCCCATCACAAGTAGAGAGATCCCACTATGAGTGCAGAGATCCCACCACAAGTGCAGCGATCCCACCATGAGTGCAAAGATCCCATCACAAGTGCAGAGATCCCATCATAAGTAGAGAGATCCCACTATGAGTACACAGATCCCAACATGAGTGCAGATATCCCATCACAAGTGCAGAGATCCCACCACAAATGTAGAGATCTCATCACAAGTAGAGAGATCCCACTATGAGTATAGAGATCCCACTATAAGTGCAAATAACCCACCATAAGTGCAGATATCCCACCACAAGTGCAGAGATCCCATCACGAGTGCAGAGATCCCACCACAAGTGCAGAGATCCCACCATGAGTGCAGGGATCCCATCACAAGTGCAGGGATCCCACCATGAGTGCAGAGATCCCATCAAAAGTAGAGAGATCTCACTATGAGTGCAGAGATCCCACCACAAGTGCAGTGATCCCACCATGAGTGCAGAGATCCCATCACAAAAGCAGAGATCCCATCACAAGTATAGAGATCCCACCACAAGTGCAGAGATCCCATCACAAGTGCAGAGATCCCACCATGAGTGCAGAGATCCCATCATAAGTGCAGAGATCCCACCATGAGTATGGAGATCCTATCACAAGTGCAGGAATCCCACCATGAGTGCAGAGATCCCATCAAAAGTAGAGAGATCTCACTATGAGTGCAGAGATCCCACCACAAGTGCAGTGATCCCACCATGAGTGCAGAGATCCCATCACAAATGCAGAGATCCCACCATGAATGCAGATATCCCATCACAAGTGCAGAGATCCCATCACAAGTGCAGAGATCCTACCACAAGTACAAAGATCCCATCACAAGTAGAGAGATCCCACTATGAGTGCAGAGATACCACCACAAGTGCAGAGATTCCACCATGAATGCACAGATCCTACCATGAGTGCAGAGATCCCATCACAAGTGCAAGGATCCCATCATAAGTGCAGAGATCCCTCACAAGTAGAGAGATCCCACTATGAGTGCAGAGATCCCACCACAAGTGCAGCGATCCCACCATGAGTGCAAAGATCCCATCACAAGTGCGGAGATCCCATCATAAGTAGAGAGATCCCACTATGAGTACACAGATCCCAACATGAGTGCAGATATCCCATCACAAGTGCAGAGATCCCACCACAAATGTAGAGATCTCATCACAAGTAGAGAGATCCCACTATGAGTATAGAGATCCCACTATAAGTGCAAATAACCCACCATAAGTGCAGATATCCCACCACAAGTGCAGAGATCCCATCATGAGTGCAGAGATCCCACCACAAGTGCAGAGATCCCACCATGAGTGCAGGGATCCCATCACAAGTGCAGGGATCCCACCATGAGTGCAGAGATCCCATCAAAAGTAGAGAGATCTCACTATGAGTGCAGAGATCCCACCACAAGTGCAGTGATCCCACCATGAGTGCAGAGATCCCATCACAAAAGCAGAGATCCCATCACAAGTATAGAGATCCCACCACAAGTGCAGAGATCCCATCACAAGTGCAGAGATCCCACCATGAGTGCAGAGATCCCATCATAAGTGCAGAGATCCCACCATGAGTATGGAGATCCTATCACAAGTGCAGGAATCCCACCATGAGTGCAGAGATCCCATCAAAAGTAGAGAGATCTCACTATGAGTGCAGAGATCCCACCACAAGTGCAGTGATCCCACCATGAGTGCAGAGATCCCATCACAAATGCAGAGATCCCATCATGAATGCAGATATCCCATCACAAGTGCAGAGATCCCATCATAAGTGCAGAGATCCCACCGCAAGTACAAAGATCCCATCACAAGTAGAGAGATCCCACTATGAGTGCAGAGATACCACCACAAGTGCAGAGATCCCACCATGAATGCACAGATCCCACCATGAGTGCAGAGATCCCGTCACAAGTGCAAGGATCCCACCATAAGTGCAGAGATCCCATCACAAGTAGAGAGATCCCACTATGAGTGCAGAGATCCCACCACAAGTGCAGAGATCCCATCATGAGTACAGAGATCCTATCTCAAGTGCAGAGATCCCACCATGAGTGCAGAGATCCCATCACATGTGCAGAGATCCCATCATAAGTGCAGAGATCCCACCACACATGCAGAAATCCCACCATCAATGCAGAGATCCTATCACAAGTGAAGAGATCCTACCACAAGTGCAAAGATCCCAGCATCAGTCCAGAGTTCTCACCACACATGCAGAGATCCCACCATGAATGCAGAGATCCTATCACAAGTGCAGAGATCCCATCCCAAGTGCAAAGATCCCACCATAAGTGCAGAGATCTCATCACAAGTGCAAAGATCCCACCGTAATGCATAGATCCCATCACAAGTGCAGAGATCCCACCATGAGTATAGAGATCCCATCACATGTGCAGAGATCCCACCACAAGTGCAGAGATCCCACCACAAGTGCAGAGATCCCACCACAAGTACAGAGATCCCATCACAAGTGCAGAGATCCTACCATGAGTGCAGAGATCCCACCACAAGTGCAGAGATCCCATCACAAGTACAGAGATCCCTCCATAGGAGCAGAGATCCTATCACAAGTGCAGAGATCCCACCATAAGTAGAGAGATCCCACTATGAGAGCAGAAATCCCACCAAAAGTGCAGAGATCCCACCATGAGTGCAGAGATCCCACTATGAGTACAGAGATCCCACCATGAGTACAGAGATCCCACCACAAGTACAGAGATCCCATCATAAGTAGAGAGATCCCACTATGAGTATACAGATCCCAACATGAGTGCAGATATCCCATCACAAGTGCAGAGATCCCACCACAAATGTAGAGATCTCATCACAAGTAGAGAGATCCCACTATGAGTGCAGAGATCCCACCACATGTGCAGAGATCCCATCATCAATGCAGAGATCCTATCACAAGTGAAGAGATCCCACCACAAGTGCAAAGATCCCAGCATCAGTGCAGAGATCTCACCACACATGCAGAGATCCCACCATGAATGCAGAGATCCCATCACAAGTGCAGAGATCCCATCACAAGTGCAGAGATCCCACCACAAGTACAAAGATCCCATCACAAGTAGAGAGATCCCACTATGAGTGCAGAGATACCACCACAAGTGCAGAGATCCCACCATGAATGCACAGATCCCACCATGAGTGCAGAGATCCCATCACAAGTGCAAGGATCCCACCATAAGTGCAGAGATCCCATCACAAGTAGAGAGATCCCACTATGAGTGCAGAGATCCCACCACAAGTGCAGAGATCCCATCATGAGTACAGAGATCCTAGCTCAAGTGCAGAGATCCCACCATGAGTGCAGAGATTCCATCACATATGCAGATATCCCATCATAAGTGCAGAGATCCCACCACACATGCAGAGATCCCACCATCAATGCAGAGATCCTATCACAAGTGAAGAGATCCCACCACTAGTGCAAAGATCCCAGCATCAGTGCAGAGATCTCACCACACATGCAGAGATCCCACCATGAATGCAGAGATCCTATCACAAGTACAGAGATCCCATCACAAGTGCAAAGATCCCACCATACTTGCAGAGATCCCATCACAAGTGCAAAGATCCCACTGTAAGTGCATAGATCCCATCACAAGTGCAGAGATCCCACCATGAGTATAGAGATCCCATCACATGTGCAGAGATCCCACCACAAGTGCAGAGATCCCACCACAAGTGAAGAGATCCCACTATGAGTGCAGAGATCCCACCACAAGTGCAGAGATCCCACCATGAATGCATAGATCCCACCACATGTGCAGAGATCCCATCACAAGTGCAGAGATCCCACCACAAGTGCAGAGATCCCACCACGAATGCAAAGATCCCAACACCAGTGCAGAGATCCCATCACAAGTGCAGAGATCCCACCACAAGTACAGAGATCCCATCACAAGTGCAGAGATCCTACCATGAGTGCAGAGATCCCACCACAAGTGCAGAGATCCCATCACAAGTGCGGAGATCCCTCCATAGGACCAGAGATCCCATCACAAGTGCAGAGATCCCACCATAAGTAGAGAGATCCCACTATGAGAGCAGAAATCCCACCACAAGTGCAGAGATCCCACCATGAGTGCAGAGATCCCACTATGAGTACAGAGATCCCACCATGAGTACAGAGATCCCACCACAAGTACAGAGATCCCATCATAAGTAGAGAGATCCCACTATGAGTACACAGATCCCAGCATGAGTGCAGATATCCCATCACATGTACAGAGATCCCACCACAAATGTAGAGATCCCATCATCAATGCAGAGATCCTATCACAAGTGAAGAGATCCCACCACAAGTGCAAAGATCCCAGCATCAGTGCAGAGATCTCACCACACATGCAGAGATCCCACCATGAATGCAGAGATCCCATCACAAGTGCAGAGATCCCATCACAAGTGCAGAGATCCCACCACAAGTACAAAGATCCCATCACAAGTAGAGAGATCCCACTATGAGTGCAGAGATACCACCACAAGTGCAGAGATCCCACCATGAATGCACAGATCCCACCATGAGTGCAGAGATCCCATCACAAGTGCAAGGATCCCACCATAAGTGCAGAGATCCCATCACAAGTAGAGAGATCCCACTATGAGTGCAGAGATCCCACCACAAGTGCAGAGATCCCATCATGAGTACAGAGATCCTAGCTCAAGTGCAGAGATCCCACCATGAGTGCAGAGATTCCATCACATATGCAGATATCCCATCATAAGTGCAGAGATCCCACCACACATGCAGAGATCCCACCATCAATGCAGAGATCCTATCACAAGTGAAGAGATCCCACCACTAGTGCAAAGATCCCAGCATCAGTGCAGAGATCTCACCACACATGCAGAGATCCCACCATGAATGCAGAGATCCTATCACAAGTACAGAGATCCCATCACAAGTGCAAAGATCCCACCATACTTGCAGAGATCCCATCACAAGTGCAAAGATCCCACTGTAAGTGCATAGATCCCATCACAAGTGCAGAGATCCCACCATGAGTATAGAGATCCCATCACATGTGCAGAGATCCCACCACAAGTGCAGAGATCCCACCACAAGTGAAGAGATCCCACTATGAGTGCAGAGATCCCACCACAAGTGCAGAGATCCCACCATGAATGCATAGATCCCACCACATGTGCAGAGATCCCATCACAAGTGCAGAGATCCCACCACAAGTGCAGAGATCCCACCACGAATGCAAAGATCCCAACACCAGTGCAGAGATCCCATCACAAGTGCAGAGATCCCACCACAAGTACAGAGATCCCATCACAAGTGCAGAGATCCTACCATGAGTGCAGAGATCCCACCACAAGTGCAGAGATCCCATCACAAGTGCGGAGATCCCTCCATAGGACCAGAGATCCCATCACAAGTGCAGAGATCCCACCATAAGTAGAGAGATCCCACTATGAGAGCAGAAATCCCACCACAAGTGCAGAGATCCCACCATGAGTGCAGAGATCCCACTATGAGTACAGAGATCCCACCATGAGTACAGAGATCCCACCACAAGTACAGAGATCCCATCATAAGTAGAGAGATCCCACTATGAGTACACAGATCCCAGCATGAGTGCAGATATCCCATCACATGTACAGAGATCCCACCACAAATGTAGAGATCTCATCACAAGTAGAGAGATCCCACCACTATGAGTATAGAGATCCCACCATAAGTGCAGAGAACCCACCATAAGTGCAGAGATCCCACCACAAGTGCAGAGATCCCATCACAAGTAGAGAGATTCCACTATGAGTACACAGATCCCACCATGAGTGCAGAGATCCCATCATGAGTGCAGAGATCCCATCACAAGTGCAGGGATCCCACCATGAGTGCAGAGATCCTATCACAAGTGCAGAGATCCCATCACAAGTGCAAAGATCCTACCATAAGTGCAGAGATCCCATCACAAGTTCAAAGATCCCACTGTAAGTGCATAGATCCCATCACAAGTGCAGAGATCCCACCATGAGTATAGAGATCCCACCACATGTGCAGAGATCCCACCACAAGTGCAGAGATCCCACCACAAGTGAAGAGATCCCACTATGAGTGCAGAGATCCCACCACAAGTGCAGAGATCCTATCATGAATGCATAGATCCCACCACATGTGCAAAGATCCCATCACAAGTACAGAGATCCCACCACAAGCGCAGAGATCCCACCATGAATGCAAAGATCCCAACACCAGTGCAGAGATCCCATCACAAGTGCAGAGATCCCACCACAAGTACAGAGATCCCATCACAAGTGCAGAGATCCTACCATGAGTGCAGAGATCCCACCACAAGTGCAGAGATCCCATCACAAGTGCAGAGATCCCTCCATAGGAGCAGAGATCCTATCACAAGTGCAGAGATCCCACCATAAGTAGAGAGATCCCACTATGAGAGCAGAAATCCCACCAAAAGTGCAGAGATCCCACCATGAGTGCAGAGATCCCACTATGAGTACAGAGATCCCACCATGAGTACAGAGATCCCACCACAAGTACAGAGATCCCATCATAAGTAGAGAGATCCCACTATGAGTATACAGATCCCAACATGAGTGCAGATATCCCATCACAAGTGCAGAGATCCCACCACAAATGTAGAGATCTCATCACAAGTAGAGAGATCCCACTATGAGTGCAGAGATCCTACCACATGTGCAGAGATCCCATCATCAATGCAGAGATCCTATCACAAGTGAAGAGATCCCACCACAAGTGCAAAGATCCCAGCATCAGTGCAGAGATCTCACCACACATGCAGAGATCCCACCATGAATGCAGAGATCCCATCACAAGTGCAGAGATCCCATCACAAGTGCAGAGATCCCACCACAAGTACAAAGATCCCATCACAAGTAGAGAGATCCCACTATGAGTGCAGAGATACCACCACAAGTGCAGAGATCCCACCATGAATGCACAGATCCCACCATGAGTGCAGAGATCCCATCACAAGTGCAAGGATCCCACCATAAGTGCAGAGATCCCATCACAAGTAGAGAGATCCCACTATGAGTGCAGAGATCCCACCACAAGTGCAGAGATCCCATCATGAGTACAGAGATCCTAGCTCAAGTGCAGAGATCCCACCATGAGTGCAGAGATTCCATCACATATGCAGATATCCCATCATAAGTGCAGAGATCCCACCACACATGCAGAGATCCCACCATCAATGCAGAGATCCTATCACAAGTGAAGAGATCCCACCACTAGTGCAAAGATCCCAGCATCAGTGCAGAGATCTCACCACACATGCAGAGATCCCACCATGAATGCAGAGATCCTATCACAAGTACAGAGATCCCATCACAAGTGCAAAGATCCCACCATACTTGCAGAGATCCCATCACAAGTGCAAAGATCCCACTGTAAGTGCATAGATCCCATCACAAGTGCAGAGATCCCACCATGAGTATAGAGATCCCATCACATGTGCAGAGATCCCACCACAAGTGCAGAGATCCCACCACAAGTGAAGAGATCCCACTATGAGTGCAGAGATCCCACCACAAGTGCAGAGATCCCACCATGAATGCATAGATCCCACCACATGTGCAGAGATCCCATCACAAGTGCAGAGATCCCACCACAAGTGCAGAGATCCCACCACGAATGCAAAGATCCCAACACCAGTGCAGAGATCCCATCACAAGTGCAGAGATCCCACCACAAGTACAGAGATCCCATCACAAGTGCAGAGATCCTACCATGAGTGCAGAGATCCCACCACAAGTGCAGAGATCCCATCACAAGTGCGGAGATCCCTCCATAGGACCAGAGATCCCATCACAAGTGCAGAGATCCCACCATAAGTAGAGAGATCCCACTATGAGAGCAGAAATCCCACCACAAGTGCAGAGATCCCACCATGAGTGCAGAGATCCCACTATGAGTACAGAGATCCCACCATGAGTACAGAGATCCCACCAGAAGTACAGAGATCCCATCATAAGTAGAGAGATCCCACTATGAGTACACAGATCCCAGCATGAGTGCAGATATCCCATCACATGTACAGAGATCCCACCACAAATGTAGAGATCTCATCACAAGTAGAGAGATCCCACCACTATGAGTATAGAGATCCCACCATAAGTGCAGAGAACCCACCATAAGTGCAGAGATCCCACCACAAGTGCAAAGATCCCACCATAATGCATAGATCCCATCACAAGTGCAAAGATCCCACCATGAGTATAGAGATCCCACCACATGTACAGAGATCCCACCACAAGTGCAGAGATCCCACCACAAGTGAAGAGATCCCACTATGAGGACAGAGATCCCACGACAAGTGCAGAGATCCCACCATGAGTGCATGGATCCCACCACATGTGCAGAGATCCCATCACAAGTGTAGAGATCCCACCACAAGTGCAGAGATCCCACCATGAATGCAAAGATCCCAACACCAGTGCAGAGATCCCATCACAAGTGCAGAGATCCCACCACAAGTAAAGAGATCCCATCACAAGTACAGAGATCCTACCATGAGTGCAGAGATCCCATCATAAGTGCAGAGATCCCACCACAAGTGCAGATATCCCATCACAAGTAGTGAGATCCCACTATGAGTGCAGAGATCCCACCATGAGTGCAGATACACCATCACAAGTACAAAGATCCCATCATGAGTGCAGAGATCCTACCACAAGTGCAGAGATCCCATCACAAGTGCAGAGATCCCACCATGAGTGCAAAGATTCCCTTCACAAGTGCAGAGATCCCACCATGAGTGCAGGGATCCCATCACAAGTGCAGAAATCCCACCATGAGTGCAGAGATCCCATCACAAGTGCAGAGATCCCACCATGAGTGCAGAGATCCCATCAAAAGTAGAGAGATCTCACTATGAGTGCAGAGATCCCACCAGAAGTGCAGTGATCCCACCATGAGTGCAGTGATCCCATCACAAATGCAGAGATCCCACCATGAATGCAGAGATCCCATCACAAGTGCAGAGATCCCATCACAAGTGCTGAGATCCCACAACAAGTACAAAGATCCCATCATAAGTAGAGAGATCCCACTATGAGTGCAGAGATACCACCACAAGTGCAGAGATCCCACCATGAATGCACAGATCCCACCATGAGTGCAGAGATCCCATCACAAGTGCAAGGATCCCACCATAAGTGCAGAGATCCCATCACAAGTAGAGAGATCCCACTATGAGTGCAGAGATCCCACCACAAGTGCAGAGATCCCATCATGAGTACAGAGATCCTATCTCAAGTGCAGAGATCCCACCATGAGTGCAGAGATCCCATCACATGTGCAGAGATCCCATCATAAGTGCAGAGATCCCACCACACATGCAGAGATCCCACCATCAATGCAGAGATCCTATCACAAGTGAAGAGATCCCACCACAAGTGCAAAGATCCCAGCATCAGTGCAGAGATCTCACCACACATGCAGAGATCCCACCATGAATGCGGAGATCCTATCACAAGTGCAGAGATCCCATCACAAGTGCAAAGATCCTACCATAAGTGCAGAGATCCCATCACAAGTTCAAAGATCCCACTGTAAGTGCATAGATCCCATCACAAATGCAGAGATCCCACCATGAGTATAGAGATCCCACCACATGTGCAGAGATCCCACCACAAGTGCAGAGATCCCACCACAAGTGAAAAGATCCCACTATGAGTGCAGAGATCCCACCACGAGTGCAGGGATCCTACCATGAATGCATAGATCCCACCACATGTGCAAAGATCCCATCACAAGTACAGAGATCCCACCACAAGCGCAGAGATCCCACCATGAATGCAAAGATCCCAACACCAGTGCAGAGATCCCATCACAAGTGCAGAGATCCCACCACAAGTACAGAGATCCCATCACAAGTGCAGAGATCCTACCATGAGTGCAGAGATCCCACCACAAGTGCAGAGATCCCATCACAAGTGCAGAGATCCCTCCATAGGAGCAGAGATCCTATCACAAGTGCAGAGATCCCACCATAAGTAGAGAGATCCCACTATGAGAGCAGAAATCCCATCACAAGTGCAGAGATCCCACCATGAGTGCAGAGATCCCACTATGAGTACAGAGATCCCACCATGAGTACAGAGATCCCACCACAAGTACAGAGATCCCATCATAAGTAGAGAGATCCCACTATGAGTACACAGATCCCAACATGAGTGCAGATATCCCATCACAAGTGCAGAGATCCCACCACAAATGTAGAGATCTCATCACAAGTAGAGAGATCCCACTATGAGTGCAGAGATCCCACCACACGTGCAGAGATCCCACCATCAATGCAGAGATCCTATCACAAGTGAAGAGATCCCACCACAAGTGCAAAGATCCCAGCATCAGTGCAGAGATCTCACCACACATGCAGAGATCCCACCATGAATGCAGAGATCCCATCACAAGTGCAGAGATCCCATCACAAGTGCAGAGATCCCACCACAAGTACAAAGATCCCATCACAAGTAGAGAGATCCCACTATGAGTGCAGAGATACCACCACAAGTGCAGAGATCCCACCATGAATGCACAGATCCCACCATGAGTGCAGAGATCCCATCACAAGTGCAAGGATCCCACCATAAGTGCAGAGATCCCATCACAAGTAGAGAGATCCCACTATGAGTGCAGAGATCCCACCACAAGTGCAGAGATCCCATCATGAGTACAGAGATCCTATCTCAAGTGCAGAGATCCCACCATGAGTGCAGAGATTCCATCACATGTGCAGATATCCCATCATAAGTGCAGAGATCCCACCACACATGCAGAGATCCCACCATCAATGCAGAGATCCTATCACAAGTGAAGAGATCCCACCACTAGTGCAAAGATCCCAGCATCAGTGCAGAGATCTCACCACACATACAGAGATCCCACCATGAATGCAGAGATCCTATCACAAGTACAGAGATCCCATCACAAGTGCAAAGATCCCACCATACTTGCAGAGATCCCATCACAAGTGCAAAGATCCCACCGTAAGTGCATAGATCCCATTACAAGTGCAGAGATTCCACCATGAGTATAGAGATCCCATCACATGTGCAGAGATCCCACCACAAGTGCAGAGATCCCACCACAAGTGAAGAGATCCCACTATGAGTGCAGAGATCCCACCACAAGTGCAGAGATCCCACCATGAATGCATAGATCCCACCACATGTGCAGAGATCCCATCACAAGTGCAGAGATCCCACCACAAGTGCATAGATCCCACCATGAATGCAAAGATCCCAACACCAGTGCAGAGATCCCATCACAAGTGCAGAGATCCCACGACAAGTACAGAGATCCCATCACAAGTGCAGAGATCCTACCATGAGTGCAGAGATCCCACCACAAGTGCAGAGATCCCATCACAAGTGCGGAGATCCCTCCATAGGACCAGAGATCCCATCACAAGTGCAGAGATCCCACCATAAGTAGAGAGATCCCACTATGAGAGCAGAAATCCCACCACAAGTGCAGAGATCCCACCATGAGTGCAGAGATCCCACTATGAGTACAGAGATCCCACCATGAGTACAGAGATCCCACCACAAGTACAGAGATCCTATCAAAAGTAGAGAGATCCCACTATGAGTACACAGATCCCAGCATGAGTGCAGATATCCCATCACATGTACAGAGATCCCACCACAAATGTAGAGATCTCATCACAAGTAGAGAGATCCCACCACTATGAGTACACAGATCCCACCATGAGTGCAGAGATCCCATCATGAGTGCAGAGATCCCATCACAAGTGCAGGGATCCCACCATGAGTGCAGAGATCCTATCACAAGTGCAGAGATCCCATCACAAGTGCAAAGATCCTACCATAAGTGCAGAGATCCCATCACAAGTTCAAAGATCCCACTGTAAGTGCATAGATCCCATCACAAGTGCAGAGATCCCACCATGAGTATAGAGATCCCACCACATGTGCAGAGATCCCACCACAAGTGCAGAGATCCCACCACAAGTGAAGAGATCCCACTATGAGTGCAGAGATCCCACCACAAGTGCAGAGATCCTACCATGAATGCATAGATCCCACCACATGTGCAAAGATCCCATCACAAGTACAGAGATCCCACCACAAGCGCAGAGATCCCACCATGAATGCAAAGATCCCAACACCAGTGCAGAGATCCCATCACAAGTGCAGAGATCCCACCACAAGTACAGAGATCCCATCACAAGTGCAGAGATCCTACCATGAGTGCAGAGATCCCACCACAAGTGCAGAGATCCCATCACAAGTGCAGAGATCCCTCCATAGGAGCAGAGATCCTATCACAAGTGCAGAGATCTCACCATAAGTAGAGAGATCCCACTATGAGAGCAGAAATCCCACCACAAGTGCAGAGATCCCACCATGAGTGCAGAGATCCCACTATGAGTACAGAGATCCCACCATGAGTACAGAGATCCCACCACAAGTACAGAGATCCCATCATAAGTAGAGAGATCCCACTATGAGTACACAGATCCCAACATGAGTGCAGATATCCCATCACAAGTGCAGAGATCCCACCACAAATGTAGAGATCTCATCACAAGTAGAGAGATCCCACTATGAGTGCAGAGATCCCACCACATGTGCAGAGATCCCACCATCAATGCAGAGATCCTATCACAAGTGAAGAGATCCCACCACAAGTGCAAAGATCCCAGCATCAGTGCAGAGATCTCACCACACATGCAGAGATCCCACCATGAATGCAGAGATCCCATCACAAGTGCAGAGATCCCATCACAAGTGCAGAGATCCCACCACAAGTACAAAGATCCCATCACAAGTAGAGAGATCCCACTATGAGTGCAGAGATACCACCACAAGTGCAGAGATCCCACCATGAATGCACAGATCCCACCATGAGTGCAGAGATCCCATCACAAGTGCAAGGATCCCACCATAAGTGCAGAGATCCCATCACAAGTAGAGAGATCCCACTATGAGTGCAGATATCCCACCACAAGTGCAGAGATCCCATCATGAGTACAGAGATCCTATCTCAAGTGCAGAGATCCCACCATGAGTGCAGAGATTCCATCACATGTGCAGATATCCCATCATAAGTGCAGAGATCCCACCACACATGCAGGGATCCCACCATCAATGCAGAGATCCTATCACAAGTGAAGAGATCCCACCACTAGTGCAAAGATCCCAGCATCAGTGCAGAGATCTCACCACACATGCAGAGATCCCACCATGAATGCAGAGATCCTATCACAAGTACAGAGATCCCATCACAAGTGCAAAGATCCCACCATACTTGCAGAGATCCCATCACAAGTGCAAAGATCCCACTGTAAGTGCATAGATCCCATCACAAGTGCAGAGATCCCACCATGAGTATAGAGATCCCATCACATGTGCAGAGATCCCACCACAAGTGCAGAGATCCCACCACAAGTGAAGAGATCCCACTATGAGTGCAGAGATACCACCACAAGTGCAGAGATCCCACCATGAATGCATAGATCCCACCACATGTGCAGAGATCCCATCACAAGTGCAGAGATCCCACCACAAGTGCAGAGATCCCACCATGAATGCAAAGATCCCAACACCAGTGCAGAGATCCCATCACAAGTGCAGAGATCCCACGACAAGTACAGAGATCTCATCACAAGTGCAGAGATCCTACCATGAGTGCAGAGATCCCACCACAAGTGCAGAGATCCCATCACAAGTGCGGAGATCCCTCCATAGGACCAGAGATCCCATCACAAGTGCAGAGATCCCACCATATGTAGAGAGATCCCACTATGAGAGCAGAAATCCCACCACAAGTGCAGAGATCCCACCATAAGTGCAGAGAACCCACCATAAGTGCAGAGATCCCACCACAAGTGCAGAGATCCCATCACAAGTAGAGAGATTCCACTATGAGTACACAGATCCCACCATGAGTGCAGAGATCCCATCATGAGTGCAGAGATCCCATCACAAGTGCAGGGATCCCACCATGAGTGCAGAGATCCCATCAAAAGTAGAGAGATCTCACTATGAGTGCAGAGATCCCACCATGAGTATAGAGATCCCACCACATGTGCAGAGATCCCACCACAAGTGCAGAGATCCCACCACAAGTGAAGAGATCCCACTATGAGTGCAGAGATCTCACCACAAGTGCAGAGATCCCACCATGAGTGCATAGATCCCACCACATGTGCAGAGATCCCATCACAAGTGCAGAGATCCCACCACAAGTGCAGAGATCCCACCATGAATGCAAAGATGCCAATACCAGTGCATAGATCCCATCACAAGTGCAGAGATCCCACCACAAGTACAAAGATCCCATCATAAGTAGAGAGATCCCACTATGAGTGCAGAGATACCACCACAAGTGCAGAGATCCCACCATGAATGCACAGATCCCACCATGAGTGCAGAGATCCCATCACAAGTGCAAGGATCCCACCATAAGTGCAGAGATCCCATCACAAGTAGAGAGATCCCACTATGAGTGCAGAGATCCCACCACAAGTGCAGAGATCCCATCATGAGTACAGAGATCCTATCTCAAGTGCAGAGATCCCACCATGAGTGCAGAGATCCCACCATCAATGCAGAGATCCTATCACAAGTGAAGAGATCCCACCACAAGTGCAAAGATCCCAGCATCAGTGCAGAGATCTCACCACACATGCAGAGATCCCACCATGAATGCGGAGATCCTATCACAAGTGCAGAGATCCCATCACAAGTGCAAAGATCCTACCATAAGTGCAGAGATCCCATCACAAGTTCAAAGATCCCACTGTAAGTGCATAGATCCCATCACAAATGCAGAGATCCCACCATGAGTATAGAGATCCCACCACATGTGCAGAGATCCCACCACAAGTGCAGAGATCCCACCACAAGTGAAGAGATCCCACTATGAGTGCAGAGATCCCACCACGAGTGCAGGGATCCTACCATGAATGCATAGATCCCACCACATGTGCAAAGATCCCATCACAAGTACAGAGATCCCACCACAAGCGCAGAGATCCCACCATGAATGCAAAGATCCCAACACCAGTGCAGAGATCCCATCACAAGTGCAGAGATCCCACCACAAGTACAGAGATCCCATCACAAGTGCAGAGATCCTACCATGAGTGCAGAGATCCCACCACAAGTGCAGAGATCCCATCACAAGTGCAGAGATCCCTCCATAGGAGCAGAGATCCTATCACAAGTGCAGAGATCCCACCATAAGTAGAGAGATCCCACTATGAGAGCAGAAATCCCACCACAAGTGCAGAGATCCCACCATGAGTGCAGAGATCCCACTATGAGTACAGAGATCCCACCATGAGTACAGAGATCCCACCACAAGTACAGAGATCCCATCATAAGTAGAGAGATCCCACTATGAGTACACAGATCCCAACATGAGTGCAGATATCCCATCACAAGTGCAGAGATCCCACCACAAATGTAGAGATCTCATCACAAGTAGAGAGATCCCACTATGAGTGCAGAGATCCCACCACACGTGCAGAGATCCCACCATCAATGCAGAGATCCTATCACAAGTGAAGAGATCCCACCACAAGTGCAAAGATCCCAGCATCAGTGCAGAGATCTCACCACACATGCAGAGATCCCACCATGAATGCAGAGATCCCATCACAAGTGCAAAGATCCCATCACAAGTGCAGAGATCCCACCACAAGTACAAAGATCCCATCACAAGTAGAGAGATCCCACTATGAGTGCAGAGATACCACCACAAGTGCAGAGATCCCACCATGAATGCACAGATCCCACCATGAGTGCAGAGATCCCATCACAAGTGCAAGGATCCCACCATAAGTGCAGAGATCCCATCACAAGTAGAGAGATCCCACTATGAGTGCAGAGATCCCACCACAAGTGCAGAGATCCCATCATGAGTACAGAGATCCTATCTCAAGTGCAGAGATCCCACCATGAGTGCAGAGATTCCATCACATGTGCAGATATCCCATCATAAGTGCAGAGATCCCACCACACATGCAGAGATCCCACCATCAATGCAGAGATCCTATCACAAGTGAAGAGATCCCACCACTAGTGCAAAGATCCCAGCATCAGTGCAGAGATCTCACCACACATGCAGAGATCCCACCATGAATGCAGAGATCCTATCACAAGTACAGAGATCCCATCACAAGTGCAAAGATCCCACCATACTTGCAGAGATCCCATCACAAGTGCAAAGATCCCACCGTAAGTGCATAGATCCCATTACAAGTGCAGAGATTCCACCATGAGTATAGAGATCCCATCACATGTGCAGAGATCCCACCACAAGTGCAGAGATCCCACCACAAGTGAAGAGATCCCACTATGAGTGCAGAGATCCCACCACAAGTGCAGAGATCCCACCATGAATGCATAGATCCCACCACATGTGCAGAGATCCCATCACAAGTGCAGAGATCCCACCACAAGTGCATAGATCCCACCATGAATGCAAAGATCCCAACACCAGTGCAGAGATCCCATCACAAGTGCAGAGATCCCACGACAAGTACAGAGATCCCATCACAAGTGCAGAGATCCTACCATGAGTGCAGAGATCCCACCACAAGTGCAGAGATCCCATCACAAGTGCGGAGATCCCTCCATAGGACCAGAGATCCCATCACAAGTGCAGAGATCCCACCATAAGTAGAGAGATCCCACTATGAGAGCAGAAATCCCACCACAAGTGCAGAGATCCCACCATGAGTGCAGAGATCCCACTATGAGTACAGAGATCCCACCATGAGTACAGAGATCCCACCACAAGTACAGAGATCCTATCAAAAGTAGAGAGATCCCACTATGAGTACACAGATCCCAGCATGAGTGCAGATATCCCATCACATGTACAGAGATCCCACCACAAATGTAGAGATCTCATCACAAGTAGAGAGATCCCACCACTATGAGTATAGAGATCCCACCATAAGTGCTGAGAACCCACCATAAGTGCAGAGATCCCATCACAAGTGCAGAGATCCCATCACAAGTAGAGAGATTCCACTATGAGTACACAGATCCCACCATGAGTGCAGAGATCCCATCATAAGTGCAGAGATCCCATCACAAGTGCAGGGATCCCACCATGAGTGCAGAGATCCTATCACAAGTGCAGAGATCCCATCACAAGTGCAAAGATCCTACCATAAGTGCAGAGATCCCATCACAAGTTCAAAGATCCCACTGTAAGTGCATAGATCCCATCACAAGTGCAGAGATCCCACCATGAGTATAGAGATCCCACCACATGTGCAGAGATCCCACCACAAGTGCAGAGATCCCACCACAAGTGAAGAGATCCCACTATGAGTGCAGAGATCCCACCACAAGTGCAGAGATCCTACCATGAATGCATAGATCCCACCACATGTGCAAAGATCCCATCACAAGTACAGAGATCCCACCACAAGCGCAGAGATCCCACCATGAATGCAAAGATCCCAACACCAGTGCAGAGATCCCATCACAAGTGCAGAGATCCCACCACATGTACAGAGATCCCATCACAAGTGCAGAGATCCTACCATGAGTGCAGAGATCCCACCACAAGTGCAGAGATCCCATCACAAGTGCAGAGATCCCTCCATAGGAGCAGAGATCCTATCACAAGTGCAGAGATCCCACCATAAGTAGAGAGATCCCACTATGAGAGCAGAAATCCCACCACAAGTGCAGAGATCCCACCATGAGTGCAGAGATCCCACTATGAGTGCAGAGATCCCACCATGAGTGCAGAGATCCTACCATGAATGCATAGATCCCACCACATGTGCAAAGATCCCATCACAAGTGCAGAGATCCCACCACAAGTACAAATATCCCATCACAAGTAGAGAGATCCCACTATGAGTGCAGAGATACCACCACAAGTGCAGAGATCCCACCATGAATGCACAGATCCCACCATGAGTGCAGAGATCCCATCACAAGTGCAAGGATCCCACCATAAGTGCAGAGATCCCATCACAAGTAGAGAGATCCCACTATGAGTGCAGAGATCCCACCACAAGTGCAGAGATCCCATCATGAGTACAGAGATCCTATCTCAAGTGCAGAGATCCCACCATGAGTGCAGAGATTCCATCACATGTGCAGATATCCCATCATAAGTGCAGAGATCCCACCACACATGCAGAGATCCCACCATCAATGCAGAGATCCTATCACAAGTGAAGAGATCCCACCACTAGTGCAAAGATCCCAGCATCAGTGCAGAGATCTCACCACACATGCAGAGATCCCACCATGAATGCAGAGATCCTATCACAAGTACAGAGATCCCATCACAAGTGCAAAGATCCCACCATACTTGCAGAGATCCCATCACAAGTGCAAAGATCCCACCGTAAGTGCATAGATCCCATTACAAGTGCAGAGATTCCACCATGAGTATAGAGATCCCATCACATGTGCAGAGATCCCACCACAAGTGCAGAGATCCCACCACAAGTGAAGAGATCCCACTATGAGTGCAGAGATCCCACCACAAGTGCAGAGATCCCACCATGAATGCATAGATCCCACCACATGTGCAGAGATCCCATCACAAGTGCAGAGATCCCACCACAAGTGCATAGATCCCACCATGAATGCAAAGATCCCAACACCAGTGCAGAGATCCCATCACAAGTGCAGAGATCCCACGACAAGTACAGAGATCCCATCACAAGTGCAGAGATCCTACCATGAGTGCAAGGATCCCACCACAAGTGCAGAGATCCCATCACAAGTGCGGAGATCCCTCCATAGGACCAGAGATCCCATCACAAGTGCAGAGATCCCACCATAAGTAGAGAGATCCCACTATGAGAGCAGAAATCCCACCACAAGTGCAGAGATCCCACCATGAGTGCAGAGATCCCACTATGAGTACAGAGATCCCACCATGAGTACAGAGATCCCACCACAAGTACAGAGATCCTATCAAAAGTAGAGAGATCCCACTATGAGTACACAGATCCCAGCATGAGTGCAGATATCCCATCATATGTACAGAGATCCCACCACAAATGTAGAGATCTCATCACAAGTAGAGAGATCCCACCACTATGAGTATAGAGATCCCACCATAAGTGCAGAGAACCCACCATAAGTGCAGAGATCCCATCACAAGTGCAGAGATCCCATCACAAGTAGAGAGATTCCACTATGAGTACACAGATCCCACCATGAGTGCAGAGATCCCACCATGAGTGCAGAGATCCCATCACAAGTGCAGGGATCCCACCATGAGTGCAGAGATCCTATCACAAGTGCAGAGATCCCATCACAAGTGCAAAGATCCTACCATAAGTGCAGAGATCCCATCACAAGTTCAAAGATCCCACTGTAAGTGCATAGATCCCATCACAAGTGCAGAGATCCCACCATGAGTATAGAGATCCCACCACATGTGCAGAGATCCCACCACAAGTGCAGAGATCCCACCACAAGTGAAGAGATCCCACTATGAGTGCAGAGATCCCACCACAAGTGCAGAGATCCTACCATGAATGCATAGATCCCACCACATGTGCAAAGATCCCATCACAAGTACAGAGATCCCACCACAAGCGCAGAGATCCCACCATGAATGCAAAGATCCCAACACCAGTGCAGAGATCCCATCACAAGTGCAGAGATCCCACCACATGTACAGAGATCCCATCACAAGTGCAGAGATCCTACCATGAGTGCAGAGATCCCACCACAAGTGCAGAGATCCCATCACAAGTGCAGAGATCCCTCCATAGGAGCAGAGATCCTATCACAAGTGCAGAGATCCCACCATAAGTAGAGAGATCCCACTATAAGAGCAGAAATCCCACCACAAGTGCAGAGATCCCACCATGAGTGCAGAGATCCCACTATGAGTACAGAGATCCCACCATGAGTACAGAGATCCCACCACAAGTACAGAGATCCCATCATAAGTAGAGAGATCCCACTATGAGTACACAGATCCCAACATGAGTGCAGATATCCCACCATGAGTGCAGAGATCCTATCACAAGTGCAGAGATCCCATCACAAGTGCAAAGATCCTACCATAAGTGCAAAGATCCCATCACAAGTTCAAAGATCCCACTGTAAGTGCATAGATCCCATCACAAGTGCAGAGATCCCACCATGAGTATAGAGATCCCACCACATGTGCAGAGATCCCACCACAAGTGCAGAGATCCCACCACAAGTGAAGATATCCCACTATGAGTGCAGAGATCCCACCACAAGTGCAGAGATCCTACCATGAATGCATAGATCCCACCACATGTGCAAAGATCCCATCACAAGTACAGAGATCCCACCACAAGCGCAGAGATCCCACCATGAATGCAAAGATCCCAACACCAGTGCAGAGATCCCATCACAAGTGCAGAGATCCCACCACATGTACAGAGATCCCATCACAAGTGCAGAGATCCTACCATGAGTGCAGAGATCCCACCACAAGTGCAGAGATCCCATCACAAGTGCAGAGATCCCTCCATAGGAGCAGAGATCCTATCACAAGTGCAGAGATCCCACCATAAGTAGAGAGATCCCACTATGAGAGCAGAAATCCCACCACAAGTGCAGAGATCCCACCATGAGTGCAGAGATCCCACTATGAGTACAGAGATCCCACCATGAGTACAGAGATCCCACCACAAGTACAGAGATCCCATCATAAGTAGAGAGATCCCACTATGAGTACACAGATCCCAACATGAGTGCAGATATCCCATCACAAGTGCAGAGATCCCACCACAAATGTAGAGATCTCATCACAAGTAGAGAGATCCCACTATGAGTGCAGAGATCCCACCACATGTGCAGAGATCCCACCATCAATGCAGAGATCCTATCACAAGTGAAGAGATCCCACCACAAGTGCAAAGATCCCAGCATCAGTGCAGAGATCTCACCACACATGCAGAGATCCCACCATGAATGCAGAGATCCCATCACAAGTGCAGAGATCCCATCACAAGTGCAGAGATCCCACCACAAGTACAAAGATCCCATCACAAGTAGAGAGATCCCACTATGAGTGCAGAGATACTACCACAAGTGCAGAGATCCCACCATGAATGCACAGATCCCACCATGAGTGCAGAGATCCCATCACAAGTGCAAGGATCCCACCATAAGTGCAGAGATCCCATCACAAGTAGAGAGATCCCACTATGAGTGCAGATATCCCACCACAAGTGCAGAGATCCCATCATGAGTACAGAGATCCTATCTCAAGTGCAGAGATCCCACCATGAGTGCAGAGATTCCATCACATGTGCAGATATCCCATCATAAGTGCAGAGATCCCACCACACATGCAGAGATCCCACCATCAATGCAGAGATCCTATCACAAGTGAAGAGATCCCACCACTAGTGCAAAGATCCCAGCATCAGTGCAGAGATCTGACCACACATGCAGAGATCCCACCATGAATGCAGAGATCCTATCACAAGTACAGAGATCCCATCACAAGTGCAAAGATCCCACCATACTTGCAGAGATCCCATCACAAGTGCAAAGATCCCACTGTAAGTGCATAGATCCCATCACAAGTGCAGAGATCCCACCATGAGTATAGAGATCCCATCACATGTGCAGAGATCCCACCACAAGTGCAGAGATCCCACCACAAGTGAAGAGATCCCACTATGAGTGCAGAGATCCCACCACAAGTGCAGAGATCCCACCATGAATGCATAGATCCCACCACATGTGCAGAGATCCCATCACAAGTGCAGAGATCCCACCACAAGTGCAGAGATCCCACCATGAATGCAAAGATCCCAACACCAGTGCAGAGATCCCATCACAAGTGCAGAGATCCCACGACAAGTACAGAGATCCCATCACAAGTGCAGAGATCCTACCATGAGTGCAGAGATCCCACCACAAGTGCAGAGATCCCATCACAAGTGCAGAGATCCCTCCATAGGACCAGAGATCCCATCACAAGTGCAGAGATCCCACCATATGTAGAGAGATCCCACTATGAGAGCAGAAATCCCACCACAAGTGCAGAGATCCCACCATAAGTGCAGAGAACCCACCATAAGTGCAGAGATCCCACCACAAGTGCAGAGATCCCATCACAAGTAGAGAGATTCCACTATGAGTACACAGATCCCACCATGAGTGCAGAGATCCCATCATGAGTGCAGAGATCCCATCACAAGTGCAGGGATCCCACCATGAGTGCAGAGATCCCATCAAAAGTAGAGAGATCTCACTATGAGTGCAGAGATCCCACCACATGTGCAGAGATCCCACCACATGTGCAGAGATCCCACCACAAGTACAGAGATCCCACCACAAGTGAAGAGATCCCACTATGAGTGCAGAGATCCCACCACAAGTGCAGAGATCCCACCATGAGTGCATAGATCCCACCACATGTGCAGAGATCCCATCACAAGTGCAGAGATCCCACCACAAGTGCAGAGATCCCACCATGAATGCAAAGATGCCAATACCAGTGCATAGATCCCATCACAAGTGCAGAGATCCCACCACAAGTACAGAGATCCCATCACAAGTGCAGAGATCCTACCATGAGTGCAGAGATCCCATCACAAGTGCAGAGATCCCACCATGAGTGCAGAGATCCCATCAAAAGTAGAGATATCTCACTATGAGTGCAGAGATCCTACCACAAGTGCAGTGATCCCACCATGAGTGCAGAGATCCCATCACAAATGCAGAGATCCCACCATGAATGCAGATATCCCATCACAAGTGCAGATATCCCATCACAAGTGCAGAGATCCCACCACAAGTACAAAGATCCCATCACAAGTAGAGAGATCCCACTATGAGTGCAGAGATACCACCACAAGTGCAGAGATCCCACCATGAATGCACAGAACCTACCATGAGTGCAGAGATCCCATCACAAGTGCAAGGATCCCACCATAAGTGCAGAGATCCCATCACAAGTAGAGAGATCCCACTATGAGTGCAGAGATCCCACCACAAGTGCAGCGATCCCACCATGAGTGCAAAGATCCCATCACAAGTGCAGAGATCCCATCATAAGTAGAGAGATCCCACTATGAGTACACAGATCCCAACATGAGTGCAGATATCCCATCACAAGTGCAGAGATCCCACCACAAATGTAGAGATCTCATCACAAGTAGAGAGATCCCACTATGAGTATAGAGATCCCACTATAAGTGCAAATAACCCACCATAAGTGCAGATATCCCACCACAAGTGCAGAGATCCCATCACGAGTGCAGAGATCCCACCACAAGTGCAGAGATCCCACCATGAGTGCAGGGATCCCATCACAAGTGCAGGGATCCCACCATGAGTGCAGAGATCCCATCAAAAGTAGAGAGATCTCACTATGAGTGCAGAGATCCCACCACAAGTGCAGTGATCCCACCATGAGTGCAGAGATCCTATCACAAAAGCAGAGATCCCATCACAAGTATAGAGATCCCACCACAAGTGCAGAGATCCCATCACAAGTGCAGAGATCCCACCATGAGTGCAGAGATCCCATCATAAGTGCAGAGATCCCACCATGAGTATGGAGATCCTATCACAAGTGCAGGAATCCCACCATGAGTGCAGAGATCCCATCAAAAGTAGAGAGATCTCACTATGAGTGCAGAGATCCCACCACAAGTGCAGTGATTCCACCATGAGTGCAGAGATCCCATCACAAATGCAGAGATCCCACCATGAATGCAGATATCCCATCACAAGTGCAGAGATCCCATCACAAGTGCAGAGATCCCACCGCAAGTACAAAGATCCCATCACAAGTAGAGAGATCCCACTATGAGTGCAGAGATACCACCACAAGTGCAGAGATCCCACCATGAATGCACAGATCCTACCATGAGTGCAGAGATCCCATCACAAGTGCAAGGATCCCACCATAAGTGCAGAGATCCCATCACAAGTAGAGAGATCCCACTATGAGTGCAGAGATCCCACCACAAGTGCAGAGATCCCATCATGAGTACAGAGATCCTATCTCAAGTGCAGAGATCCCACCATGAGTGCAGAGATCCCATCACATGTGCAGAGATCCCATCATAAGTGCAGAGATCCCACCACACATGCAGAGATCCCACCATCAATGCAGAGATCCTATCACAAGTGAAGAGATCCTACCACAAGTGCAAAGATCCCAGCATCAGTCCAGAGTTCTCACCACACATGCAGAGATCCCACCATGAATGCAGAGATCCTATCACAAGTGCAGAGATCTCATCCCAAGTGCAAAGATCCCACCATAAGTGCAGAGATCTCATCACAAGTGCAAAGATCCCACCATAATGCATAGATCCCATCACAAGTGCAGAGATCCCACCATGAGTATAGAGATCCCACCACATGTGCAGAGATCCCACCACAAGTGCAGAGATCCCACCACAAGTGAAGAGATCCCACTATGAGGACAGAGATCCCACGACAAGTGCAGAGATCCCACCATGAGTGCATAGATCCCACCACATGTGCCGAGATCCCATCACAAGTGTAGAGATCCCACCACAAGTGCAGAGATCCCACCATGAATGCAAAGATCCCAACACCAGTGCAGAGATCCCATCACAAGTGCAGAGATCCCACCACAAGTAAAGAGATCCCATCACAAGTACAGAGATCCTACCATGAGTGCAGAGATCCCATCATAAGTGCAGAGATCCCACCACAAGTGCAGATATCCCATCACAAGTAGTGAGATCCCACTATGAGTGCAGAGATCCCACCATGAGTGCAGAGATCCTACCACAAGTGCAGAGATCCCATCACAAGTGCAGAGATCCCACCATGAGTGCAAAGATTCCCATCACAAGTGCAGAGATCCCATCATGAGTGCAGGGATCCCATCACAAGTGCAGAAATCCCACCATGAGTGCAGAGATCCCATCACAAGTGCAGAGATCCCACCATGAATGCAGAGATCCCATCAAAAGTAGAGAGATCTCACTATGAGTGCAGAGATCCCACCACAAGTGCAGTGATCCCACCATGAGTGCAGTGATCCCATCACAAATGCAGAGATCCCACCATGAATGCAGAGATCCCATCACAAGTGCAGAGATCCCATCACAAGTGCAGAGATCCCACCACAAGTACAAAGATCCCATCATAAGTAGAGAGATCCCACTATGAGTGCAGAGATACCACCACAAGTGCAGAGATCCCACCATGAATGCACAGATCCCACCATGAGTGCAGAGACCCTATCACAAGTGCAAGGATCCCACCATAAGTGCAGAGATCCCATCACAAGTAGAGAGATCCCACTATGAGTGCAGAGATCCCACCACAAGTGCAGAGATCCCATCATGAGTACAGAGATCCTATCTCAAGTGCAGAGATCCCACCATGAGTGCAGAGATCCCATCACATGTGCAGAGATCCCATCATAAGTGCAGAGATCCCACCACACATGCAGAGATCCCACCATCAATGCAAAGATCCTATCACAAGTGAAGAGATCCCACCACAAGTGCAAAGATCCCAGCATCAGTGCAGAGATCTCACCACACATGCAGAGATCCCACCATGAATGCAGAGATCCTATCACAAGTGCAGAGATCCCATCACAAGTGCAAAGATCCTACCATAAGTGCAGAGATCCCATCACAAGTTCAAAGATCCCACTGTAAGTGCATAGATCCCATCACAAGTGCAGAGATCCTACCATGAGTATAGAGATCCCACCACATGTGCAGAGATCCCACCACAAGTGCAGAGATCCCACCACAAGTGAAGAGATCCCACTATGAGTGCAGAGATCCCACCACAAGTGCAGAGATCCTACCATGAATGCATAGATCCTACCACATGTGCAAAGATCCCATCACAAGTACAGAGATCCTACCACAAGCGCAGAGATCCCACCATGAATGCAAAGATCCCAACATCAGTGCAGAGATCCCATCACAAGTGCAGAGATCCCACCACAAGTACAGAGATCCCATCACAAGTGCAGAGATCCTACCATGAGTGCAGAGATCCCACCACAAGTGCAGAGATCCCATCACAAGTGCAGAGATCCCTCCATAGGAGCAGAAATCCTATCACAAGTGCAGAGATCCCACCATAAGTAGAGAGATCCCACTATGAGAGCAGAAATCCCACCACAAGTGCAGAGATCCCACCATGAGTGCAGAGATCCCACTATGAGTACAGAGATCCCACCATGAGTACAGAGATCCCACCACAAGTACAGAGATCCCATCATAAGTAGAGAGATCCCACTATGAGTACACAGATCCCAACATGAGTGCAGATATCCCATCACAAGTGCAGAGATCCCACCACAAATGTAGAGATCTCATCACAAGTAGAGAGATCCCACTATGAGTGCAGAGATCCCACCACACGTGCAGAGATCCCACCATCAATGCAGAGATCCTATCACAAGTGAAGAGATCCCACCACAAGTGCAAAGATCCCAGCATCAGTGCAGAGATCTCACCACACATGCAGAGATCCCACCATGAATGCAGAGATCCCATCACAAGTGCAGAGATCCCATCACAAGTGCAGCGATCCCACCACAAGTACAAAGATCCCATCACAAGTAGAGAGATCCCACTATGAGTGCAGAGATACCACCACAAGTGCAGAGATCCCACCATGAATGCACAGATCCCACCATGAGTGCAGAGATCCAATCACAAGTGCAAGGATCCCACCATAAGTGCAGAGATCCCATCACAAGTAGAGAGATCCCACTATGAGTGCAGAGATCCCACCACAAGTGCAGAGATCCCATCATGAGTACAGAGATCCTATCTCAAGTGCAGAGATCCCACCATGAGTGCAGAGATTCCATCACATGTGCAGATATCCCATCATAAGTGCAGAGATCCCACCACACATGCAGAGATCCCACCATCAATGCAGAGATCCTATCACAAGTGAAGAGATCCCACCACTAGTGCAAAGATCCCAGCATCAGTGCAGAGATCTCACCACACATGCAGAGATCCCACCATGAATGCAGAGATCCTATCACAAGTACAGAGATCCCATCACAAGTGCAAAGATCCCACCATACTTGCAGAGATCCCATCACAAGTGCAAAGATCCCATCGTAAGTGCATAGATCCCATCACAAGTGCAGAGATCCCACCATGAGTATAGAGATCCCATCACATGTGCAGAGATCCCACCACAAGTGCAGAGATCCCACCACAAGTGAAGAGATCCCACTATGAGTGCAGAGATCCCACCACAAGTGCAGAGATCCCACCATGAATGCATAGATCCCACCACATGTGCAGAGATCCCATCACAAGTGCAGAGATCCCACCACAAGTGCAGAGATCCCACCATGAATGCAAAGATCCCAACACCAGTGCAGAGATCCCATCACAAGTGCAGAGATCCCACCACAAGTACAGAGATCCCATCACAAGTGCAGAGATCCTACCATGAGTGCAGAGATCCCACCACAAGTGCAGAGATCCCATCACAAGTGCGGAGATCCCTCCATAGGACCAGAGATCCCATCACAAGTGCAGAGATCCCACCATAAGCAGAGAGATCCCACTATGAGAGTAGAAATCCCACCATAAGTGCAGAGATCCCACCATGAGTGCAGAGATCCCACTATGAGTACAGAGATCCCACCATGAGTACAGAGATCCCACCACAAGTACAGAGATCCCATCATAAGTAGAGAGATCCCACTATGAGTATACAGATCCCAACATGAGTGCAGATATCCCATCACATGTGCAGAGATCCCACCACAAATGTAGAGATCTCATCACAAGTAGAGAGATCCCACTATGAGTATAGAGATCCCACCATAAGTGCAGAGAACTCACCATAAGTGCAGAGATCCCACCACAAGTGCAGAGATCCCATCACAAGTAGAGAGATTCTACTATGAGTACACAGATCCCACCATTAGTGCAGAGATCCCATCATGAGTGCAGAGATCCCATCACAAGTGCAGGGATCCCACCATGAGTGCAGAGATCCCATCAAAAGTAGAGAGATCTCACTATGAATGCAGAGATCCCACCACAAGTGCAGTGATCCCACCATGAGTGCAGAGATCCCATCACAAAAGCAGAGATCTCATCACAAGTATAGAGATCCCACCACAAGTGCAGAGATCCTGTCACAAGTGCAGAGATCCCACCATGAGTGCAGAGATCCCATCACAAGTGCAGGGATCCCACCATGAGTGCAGAGATCCCATCAAAAGTAGAGAGATCCCACTATGAGTGTAGAGATCCCACAACAAGTGCAGTGATCCCACCATGAGTGCAGAGATCCCATCACAAGTGCAGAGATCCCATCACAAGTGCGGAGATCCCTCCATAGGACCAGAGATCCCATCACAAGTGCAGAGATCCCACCATAAGCAGAGAGATCCCACTATGAGAGCAGAAATCCCACCACAAGTGCAGAGATCCCACCATGAGTGCAGAGATCCCACTATGAGTACAGAGATCCCACCATGAGTACAGAGATCCCACCACAAGTACAGAGATCCCATCATAAGTAGAGAGATCCCACTATGAGTACACAGATCCCAACATGAGTGCAGATATCCCATCACATGTGCAGAGATCCCACCACAAATGTAGAGATCTCATCACAAGTAGAGAGATCCCACTATGAGTATAGAGATCCCACCATAAGTGCAGAGAGCTCACCATAAGTGCAGAGATCCCACCACAAGTGCAGAGATCCCATCACAAGTAGAGAGATTCTACTATGAGTACACAGATACCACCATTAGTGCAGAGATCCCATCATGAGTGCAGAGATCCCATCACAAGTGCAGGGATCCCACCATGAGTGCAGAGATCCCATCAAAAGTAGAGAGATCTCACTATGAGTGCAGAGATCCCACCACAAGTGCAGTGATCCCACCATGAGTGCAGAGATCCCATCACAAAAGCAGAGATCCCATCACAAGTATAGAGATCCCACCACAAGTGCAGAGATCCTGTCACAAGTGTAGAGATCCCACCATGAGTGCAGAGATCCCATCACAAGTGCAGAGATCCCACCATGAGTACGGAGATCCTATCACAAGTGCAGGGATCCCACCATGAGTGCAGAGATCCCATCAAAAGTAGAGAGATCTCACTATGAGTGCAGAGATCCCACAACAAGTGCAGTGATCCCACCATGAGTGCAGAGATCCCATCACAAATGCAGAGATCCCACCATGAATGCAGAGATCCCATCACAAGTGCAGAGATCCCATCACAAGTGCAGAGATCCCACCACAAGTACAAAGATCCCATCACAATTAGAGCGATCCCACTATGAGTGCAGAGATACCACCACAAGTGCAGAGATCCCATCATGAATGCACAGATCCCACCATGAGTGCAGAGATCCCATCACAAGTGCAAGGATCCCACCATAAGTGCAGAGATCCCATCACAAGTAGAGAGATCCCACTATGAGTGCAGAGATCCTATCTCAAGTGCAGAGATCCCACCATGAGTGCAGAGATCCCATCACACGTGCAGAGATCCCATCATAAGTGCAGAGATCCCACCACATGTGCAGAGATCCCACCATCAATGCAGAGATCCTATCACAAGTGAAGAGATCCCACCACAAGTGCAAAGATCCCAGCATCAGTGCAGAGATCTCACCACACATGCAGAGATCCCACCATGAATGCAGAGATCCTATCACAAGTGCAGAGATCCCATCACAAGTGCAAAGATCCCACCATAAGTGCAGAGATCCCATCACAAGTGCAAAGATCCCACCGTAAGTGCATAGATCCCATCACAAGTGCAGAGATCCCACCATGAGTATAGAGATCCCACCACATGTGCAGAGAACCCACCACAAGTGCAGAGATCCCACCACAAGTGAAGAGATCCCACTATGAGTGCAGAGATCCCACCACAAGTGCAGAGATCCTACCATGAATGCATAGATCCCACCACATGTGCAAAGATCCCATCACAAGTGCCGAGATCCCACCACAACCACAGAGATCCCACCATGAATGCAAAGATCCCAACACCAGTGCAGAGATCCCATCACAAGTGCAGAGATCCCACCACAAGTACAGAGATCCCATCACAAGTGCAGAGATCCTACCATGAGTGCAGAGATCCCACCACAAGTGCAGAGATCCCATCACAAGTGCGGAGATCCCTCCATAGGAGCAGAGATCCTATCACAAGTGCAGAGATCCCACCATAAGTAGTGAGATCCCACTATGAGAGCAGAAATCCCACCACAAGTGCAGAGATCCCACCATAAGTGCAGAGATCCCATTATGAGTACAGAGATCCCACCATGAATACAGAGATCTCACCACAAGTACAGAGATCCCATCATAAGTAGAGAGATCCCACTATGAGTACACAGATCCCAACATGAGTGCAGATATCCCATCACAAGTGCAGAGATCCCACCACAAATGTAGAGATCTCATCACGAGTAGAGAGATCCCACTATGAGTGCAGAGATCCCACCACACATGCAGAGATCCCACCATCAATGCAGAGATCCTATCACAAGTGAAGAGATCCCACCACAAGTGCAAAGATCCCAGCATCAGTGCAGAGTTCTCACCACACATGCAGAGATCCCACCATGAATGCAGAGATCCCATCACAAGTGCAGAGATCCCATCACAAGTGCAGAGATCCCACCACAAGTACAAAGATCCCATCACAAGTAGAGAGATCCCACTATGAGTGCAGAGATACCACCACAAGTGCAGAGATCCCACCATGAATGCACAGATCCCACCATGAGTGCAGAGATCCCATCACAAGTGTAAGGATCCCACCATAAGTGCAGAGATCCCATCACAAGTAGAGAGATCCCACTATGAGTGCAGAGATCCCACCACAAGTGCAGAGATCCCACCATGAGTGCAGAGATCCCATCACAAGTGCAAGGATCCCACCATAAGTGCAGAGATCCCATCACAAGTAGAGAGATCCCACTATGAGTGCAGAGATCCTATCTCAAGTGCAGAGATCCCACCATGAGTGCAGAGATCCCATCACACATGCAGAGATCCCATCATAAGTGCAGAGATCCCACCACACATGCAGAGATCCCACCATCAATGCAGAGATCCTATCACAAGTGAAGAGATCCCACCACTAGTGCAAAGATCCAAGCATCAGTGCAGAGATCTTACCACACATGCAGAGATCCCACCATGAATGCAGAGATCCCATCACAAGTGCGGAGATCCCTCCATAGGAGCAGAGATCCTATCACAAGTGCAGAGATCCCACCATAAGTAGAGAGATCCCACTATGAGAGCAGAAATCCCACCACGAGTGCAGAGATCCCACCACAAGTGCAGAGATCCCACCACAAGTGAAGAGATCCCACTATGAGTGCAGAGATCCCACCACAAGTGCAGAGATCCTACCATGAATGCATAGATCCCACCACATGTGCAAAGATCCCATCACAAGTGCATAGATCCCACCACAAGCGCAGAGATCCCACCATGAATGCAAAGATCCCAACACCAGTGCAGAGATCCCATCACAAGTGCAGAGATCCCGCCACAAGTACAGAGATCCCATCACAAGTGCAGAGATCCTTCCATGAGTGCAGAGATCCCACCACAAGTGCAGAGATCCCATCACAAGTGCAGAGATCCCTCCATAGGAGCAGAGATCCTATCACAAGTGCAGAGATCCCACCATAAGTAGAGAGATCCCACTATGAGAGCAAAAATCCCACCACAAGTGCAGAGATCCCACCATGAGTGCAGAGATCCCACCATGAGTACAGAGATCCCACCATGAGTACAGAGATCCCACCACAAGTACAGAGATCCCATCATAAGTAGAGAGATCCCACTATGAGTACACAGATCCCAACATGAGTGCAGATATCCCATCACAAGTGCAGAGATCCCACCACAAATGTAGAGATCTCATCACAAGTAGAGAGGTCCCACTATGAGTGCAGAGATCCCACCACACATGCAGAGATCCCACCATCAATGCAGAGATCCTATCACAAGTGAAGAGATCCCACCACAAGTGCAAAGATCCCAGCATCAGTGCAGAGATCTCACCACACATGCAGAGATCCCACCATGAATGCAGAGATCCCATCACAAGTGCAGAGATCCCATCACAAGTGCAGAGATCCCACCACAAGTACAAAGATCCCATCACAAGTAGAGAGATCCCACTATGAGTGCAGAGATACCACCACAAGTGCAGAGATCCCACCATGAATGCACAGATCCCACCATGGGTGCAGAGATCCCATCACAAGTGCAAGGATCCCACCATAAGTGCAGAGATCCCATCACAAGTAGAGAGATCCCACTATGAGTGCAGAGATCCCACCACAAGTGCAGAGATCCCATCATGAGTACATAGATCCTATCTCAAGTGCAGAGATCCCACCATGAGTGTAGAGATTCCATCACATGTGCAGAGATCCCATCATAAGTGCAGAGATCCCACCACACATGCAGAGATCCCACCATCAATGCAGAGATCCTATCACAAGTGAAGAGATCCCACCACAAGTGCAAAGATCCCAGCATCAGTGCAGAGATCTCACCACACATGCAGAGATCCCACCATGAATGCAGAGATCCCATCACAAGTGCAGAGATCCTATCACAAGTGCAGAGATCCCACCACAAGTACAAAGATCCCATCACAAGTAGAGAGATCCCACTATGAGTGCAGAGATACCACCACAAGTGCAGAGATCCCACCATGAATGCACAGATCCCACCATGAGTGCAGAGATCCCATCACAAGTGTAAGGATCCCACCATAAGTGCAGAGATCCCATCACAAGTAGAGAGAATCCACTATGAGTGCAGAGATCCCACCACAAGTGCAGAGATCCCATCATGAGTACAGAGATCCTATCTCAAGTGCAGAGATCCCACCATGAGTGCAGAGATCCCACCACAAGTGAAGAGATCCCACTATGAGTGCAGAGATTCCACCACATGTGCAGAGATCCCATCATAAGTGCAGAGATCCCACCACACATGCAGAGACCCCACCATCAATGCAGAGATCCTATCACAAGTGAAGAGATCCCACCACTAGTGCAAAGATCCCAGCATCAGTGCAGAGATCTCACCACACATGCAGAGATCCCACCATGAATGCAGAGATCCCATCACAAGTGCAGAGATCCTATCACAAGTGCAGAGATCCCACCACAAGTACAAAGATCCCATCACAAGTAGAGAGATCCCACTATGAGTGCAGAGATACCACCACAAGTGCAGAGATCCCACCATGAATGCACAGATCCCACCATGAGTGCAGAGATCCCATCACAAGTGTAAGGATCCCACCATAAGTGCAGAGATCCCATCACAAGTAGAGAGAATCCACTATGAGTGCAGAGATCCCACCACAAGTGCAGAGATCCCATCATGAGTACAGAGATCCTATCTCAAGTGCAGAGATCCCACCATGAGTGCAGAGATCCCACCACAAGTGAAGAGATCCCACTATGAGTGTAGAGATTCCACCACATGTGCAGAGATCCCATCATGAGTGCAGGGATCCCATCACAAGTGCAGAAATCCCACCATGAGTGCAGAGATCCCATCACAAGTGCAGAGATCCCACCATGAGTACAGAGATCCCACTACAAGTACAGAGATCCCATCACAAGTAGAGAGATCCCACTATGAGTACACAGATCCCAACATGAGTGCAGATATCCCATCACAAGTGCAGAGATCCCACCACAAATGTAGAGATCTCATCACAAGTAGAGAGATCCCACTATGAGTATAGAGATCCCACCATAAGTGCAGAGAACCCACCATAAGTGCAGAGATCCCACCACAAGTGCAGAGATCCCATCACAAGTAGAGAGATTCCACTATGAGTACACAGATCCCACCATGAGTGCAGAGATCCCATCATGAGTGCAGAGATCCCATCACAAGTGCAGGGATCCCACCATGAGTGCAGAGATCCCATCAAAAGTAGAGAGATCTCACTGTGAGTGCAGAGATCCCACCACAAGTGCAGTGATCCCACCATGAGTGCAGAGATCCCATCACAAAAGCAGAGATCCCATCACAAGTATAGAGATCCCACCACAAGTGCAGAGATCACATCACAAGTGCAGAGATCCCACCATGAGTGCAGAGATCCCATCACAAGTGCAGAGATCCCACCATGAGTATGGAGATCCCATCAAAAGTAGAGAGATCTCACTATGAGTGCAGAGATCCCACCACAAGTGCAGTGATCCTACCATGAGTGCAGAGATCCCATCACAAATGCAGAGATCCCACCATGAATGCAGAGATCCCATCACAAGTGCAGAGATCCCATCACAAGTGCAGAGATCCCACCACAAGTACACAGATCCCATCACAAGTAGAGAGATCCCACTATGAGTGCAGAGATACCACCAAAAGTGCAGAGATCCCACCATGAATGCACAGATCCCACCATGAGTGCAGAAATCCCATCACAAGTGCAAGGATCTCACCATAAGAGCAGAGATCCCATCACAAGTAGAGAGATCCCACTATGAGTGCAGAGATCCCACCACAAGTGCAGAGATCCTATCATGAGTACAGAGATCCTATCTCAAGTGCAGAGATCCCACCATGAGTGCAGAGATCCCATCACATGTGCAGAGATCCCATCATGAGTACAGAGATCCTATCTCAAGTGCAGAGATCCCACCATGAGTGCAGAGATCCCATCACATGTGCAGAGATCCCATCATAAGTGAAGAGATCCCACCACAAGTGCAAAGATCCCAGCATCAGTGCAGAGATCTCATCACACATGCATAGATCCCACCATGAATGCAGAGATCATATCACAAGTGCAGATATCTCATCACAAGTGCAACGATCCCACCATAAGTGCAGAGATCCCATCACAAGTGCAAAGATCCCACTGTAAGTGCATAGATCCCATCACAAGTGCAGAGATCCCACCATGAGTATAGAGATCCCATCACATGTGCAGAGATCCTACCACAAGTGCAGAGATCCCACCACAAGTGAAGAGATCCCACTATGAGTGCAGAGATCCCACCACAAGTGCAGAGATCCCACCACGAGTGCATAGATCCCACCACATGTGCAGAGATCCCATCACAAGTGCAGAGATCCCACCACAAGTGCAGAGATCCCACCATGAATGCAAAGATCTCAACACCAGTGCAGAGATCCCACCACAAGTGAAGAGATCCCACTATGAGTGCAGAGATCCCACCACAAGTGCAGAGATCCCACCACGAGTGCATAGATCCCACCACATGTGCAGAGATCCCATCACAAGTGCAGAGATCCCACCACAAGTGCAGAGATCCCACCATGAATGCAAAGATCTCAACACCAGTGCAGAGATCCCATCACAAGTGCAGAGATCCCACCACATGTGCAGAGATCCTACAATGAGTGCAGAGATCCCATCACAAGTGCAGAGATCCCACCACAAGTGCAGATATCCCATCACAAGTAGTGAGAACCCACTATGAGTGCAGAGATCCCACCATGAGTGCAGATACACCATCACAAGTACAAAGATCCCACCATGAGTACAGAGATCCTACCACAAGTGCAGAGATCCCATCACGAGTGCAGATATCCCACCATGAGTGCAGAGATCCCACCACAAGTGCAGAGATCCCACCACAAGAGTAGAGATCCCATCACAAGTGCAGAGATCTCTCCATAGGAGCAGAGATCCCGTCACAAGTGCAGAGATCCCACCATAAGTAGAGAGATCCCACTATGAGAGCAGAAATCCCACCACAAGTGCAGAGATCCCACCATGAGTGCAGAGATCCCACTATGAGTACAGAGATCCCACCATGAGTACAGAGATCCCACCACAAGTACAGAGATCCCATCATAAGTAGAGAGATCCCACTATAAGTACACAGATCCCAACATGAGTGCAGATATCCCATCACAAGTGCAGAGATCCCACCACAAATGTAGAGATCTCATCACAAGTAGAGAGATCCACTGTGAATATAGAGATCCCACCATAAGTGCAGAGAACCCACCATAAGTGCAGAGATCCCACCACAAGTGCAGAGATCCCATCACAAGTAGAGAGATTCCACTATGAGTACACAGATCCCACCATGAGTGCTGAGATCCCATCATGAGTGCAGAGATCCCATTACAAGTGCAGGGATCCCACCACAAGTGCAGAGATCCCACCATGAGTGCAGGGATCCCATCTCAAGTGCAGAGATCCCACCATGAGTGCAGATATCCCATCACAAGTAGAAAGAGCCCACCATGAGTGCAGAGATCCCATCACAAGTGCAGAGATCCCACCATGAATGCAGAGATCCCATCACATGTGCAGAGATCCCACCACAAGTGCAGAGATCCCATCATGAGTACATAGATCCTATCTCAAGTGCAGAGATCCCACCATGAGTGCAGAGATTCCATCACATGTGCAGAGATCCCATCATAAGTGCAGAGATCCCACCACACATGCAGAGATCCCACCATCAATGCAGAGATCCTATCACAAGTGAAGAGATCCCACCACAAGTGCAAAGATCCCAGCATCAGTGCAGAGATCTCACCACACATGCAGAGATCCCACCATGAATGCAGAGATCCCATCACAAGTGCAGAGATCCTATCACAAGTGCAGAGATCCCACCACAAGTACAAAGATCCCATCACAAGTAGAGAGATCCCACTATGAGTGCAGAGATACCACCACAAGTGCAGAGATCCCACCATGAATGCACAGATCCCACCATGAGTGCAGAGATCCCATCACAAGTGTAAGGATCCCACCATAAGTGCAGAGATCCCATCACAAGTAGAGAGAATCCACTATGAGTGCAGAGATCCCACCACAAGTGCAGAGATCCCATCATGAGTACAGAGATCCTATCTCAAGTGCAGAGATCCCACCATGAGTGCAGAGATCCCACCACAAGTGAAGAGATCCCACTATGAGTGCAGAGATTCCACCACATGTGCAGAGATCCCATCATAAGTGCAGAGATCCCACCACACATGCAGAGACCCCACCATCAATGCAGAGATCCTATCACAAGTGAAGAGATCCCACCACTAGTGCAAAGATCCCAGCATCAGTGCAGAGATCTCACCACACATGCAGAGATCCCACCATGAATGCAGAGATCCCATCACAAGTGCAGAGATCCTATCACAAGTGCAGAGATCCCACCACAAGTACAAAGATCCCATCACAAGTAGAGAGATCCCACTATGAGTGCAGAGATACCACCACAAGTGCAGAGATCCCACCATGAATGCACAGATCCCACCATGAGTGCAGAGATCCCATCACAAGTGTAAGGATCCCACCATAAGTGCAGAGATCCCATCACAAGTAGAGAGAATCCACTATGAGTGCAGAGATCCCACCACAAGTGCAGAGATCCCATCATGAGTACAGAGATCCTATCTCAAGTGCAGAGATCCCACCATGAGTGCAGAGATCCCACCACAAGTGAAGAGATCCCACTATGAGTGCAGAGATTCCACCACATGTGCAGAGATCCCATCATAAGTGCAGAGATCCCACCACACATGCAGAGACCCCACCATCAATGCAGAGATCCTATCACAAGTGAAGAGATCCCACCACTAGTGCAAAGATCCCAGCATCAGTGCAGAGATCTCACCACACATGCAGAGATCCCACCATGAATGCAGAGATCCCATCACAAGTGCGGAGATCCCTCCATAGGAGCAGAGATCCTATCACAAGTGCAGAGATCCCACCATAAGTAGAGAGATCCCACTATGAGAGCAGAAATCCCACCACGAGTGCAGAGATCCCACCACAAGTGCAGAGATCCCACCACAAGTGAAGAGATCCCACTATGAGTGCAGAGATCCCACCACAAGTGCAGAGATCCTACCATGAATGCATAGATCCCACCACATGTGCAAAGATCCCATCACAAGTGCAGAGATCCCACCACAAGCGCAGAGATCCCACCATGAATGCAAAGATCCCAACACCAGTGCAGAGATCCCATCACAAGTGCAGAGATCCCGCCACAAGTACAGAGATCCCATCACAAGTGCAGAGATCCTTCCATGAGTGCAGAGATCCCACCACAAGTACAGAGATCCCATCACAAGTGCGGAGATCCCTCCATAGGAGCAGAGATCCTATCACAAGTGCAGAGATCCCACCATAAGTAGAGAGATCCCACTATGAGAGCAAAAATCCCACCACAAGTGCAGAGATCCCACCATGAGTGCAGAGATCCCACCATGAGTACAGAGATCCCACCATGAGTACAGAGATCCCACCACAAGTACAGAGATCCCATCATAAGTAGAGAGATCCCACTATGAGTACACAGATCCCAACATGAGTGCAGATATCCCATCACAAGTGCAGAGATCCCACCACAAATGTAGAGATCTCATCACAAGTAGAGAGATCCCACTATGAGTGCAGAGATCCCACCACACATGCAGAGATCCCACCATCAATGCAGAGATCCTATCACAAGTGAAGAGATCCCACCACAAGTGCAAAGATCCCAGCATCAGTGCAGAGATCTCACCACACATGCAGAGATCCCACCATGAATGCAGAGATCCCATCACAAGTGCAGAGATCCCATCACAAGTGCAGAGATCCCACCACAAGTACAAAGATCCCATCACAAGTAGAGAGATCCCACTATGAGTGCAGAGATACCACCACAAGTGCAGAGATCCCACCATGAATGCACAGATCCCACCATGAGTGCAGAGATCCCATCACAAGTGCAAGGATCCCACCATAAGTGCAGAGATCCCATCACAAGTAGAGAGATCCCACTATGAGTGCAGAGATCCCACCACAAGTGCAGAGATCCCATCATGAGTACATAGATCCTATCTCAAGTGCAGAGATCCCACCATGAGTGCAGAGATTCCATCACATGTGCAGAGATCCCATTATAAGTGCAGAGATCCCACCACACATGCAGAGATCCCACCATCAATGCAGAGATCCTATCATAAGTGAAGAGATCCCACCACAAGTGCAAAGATCCCAGCATCAGTGCAGAGATCTCACCACACATGCAGAGATCCCACCATGAATGCAGAGATCATATCACAAGTACAGAGATCCCATCACAAGTGCAAAGATCCCACCATACTTGCAGAGATCCCATCACAAGTGCAAAGATCCCACTGTAAGTGCATAGATCCCATCACAAGTGCAGAGATCCCACCATGAGTATAGAGATCCCATCACATGTGCAGAGATCCTACCACAAGTGCAGAGATCCCACCACAAGTGAAGAGATCCCACTATGAGTGCAGAGATCCCACCACAAGTGCAGAGATCCCACCATGAATGCATAGATCCCACCACATGTGCAGAGATCCCATCACAAGTGCAGAGATCCCACCACAAGTGCAGAGATCCCACCATGAATGCAAAGATCCCAATACCAGTGCAGAGATCCCATCACAAGTGCAGAGATCCCACCACAAGTACAGAGATCCCATCACAAGTGCAGAGATCCTACCATGAGTGCAGAGATCCCACCACAAGTGCAGAGATCCCATCACAAGTGCGGAGATCCCTCCATAGGAGCAGAGATCCCACCACAAGTGCAGAGATCCCATCACAAGTAGAGAGATTCCACTATGAGTACACAGATCCCACCATGAGTGCAGAGATCCCATCATGAGTGCAGAGATCCCATCACAAGTGCAGGGATCCCACCATGAGTGCAGAGATCCCATCAAAAGTAGAGAGATCTCACTATGAGTGCAGAGATCCTACCACAAGTGCAGTGATCCCACCATGAGTGCAGAGATCCCATCACAAAAGCAGAGACCCCATCACAAGTATAGAGATCCCACCACAAGTGCAGAGATCCCGTCACAAGTGCAGAGATCCCACCATGAGTGCAGAGACCCCATCACAAGTGCAGAGATCCCACCATGAGTACGGAGATCCTATCACAAGTGCAGGGATCCCACCATGAGTGCAGAGATCCCATCAAAAGTAGAGAGATCTCACTATGAGTGCAGAGATCCCACAAGTGTAGTGATCCCACCATGAGTGCAGAGATCCCATAACAAATGCAGAGATCCCACCATGAATGCAGAGATCCCATCACAAGTGCAGAGATCCCATCACAAGTGCAGAGATCCCACCACAAGTACAAAGATCCCATCACAAGCAGAGAGATCCCACTATGAGTGCAGAGATACCACCACAAGTGCAGAGATCCCACCATGAATGCACAGATCCCACCATGAGTGCAGAGATCCCATCACAAGTGCAAGGATCCCACCATAAGTGCAGAGATCCCATAACAAGTAGAGAGATCCCACTATGAGTGCAGAGATCCTATCTCAAGTGCAGAGATCCCACCATGAGTGCAGAGATCCCATCACATGTGCAGAGATCCCATCACATGTGCAGAGATCCCATCATAAGTGCAGAGATCCCACCACACGTGCAGAGATCCCACCATCAATGCAGAGATCCTATCACAAGTGAAGAGATCCTACCACAATGCAAAGATCACAGCATCAGTGCAGAGATCTCACCACACATGTAGAGATCCCACCATGAATGCAGAGATCCTATCACAAGTGCAGAGATCCCATCACAAGTGCAAAGATCCCAACATAAGTGCATAGATCCCATCACAAGTGCAGAGATCCCACCATGAGTATAGAGATCCCACCACATGTGCAGAGATCCCACCACAAGTGCAGAGATCCCACCACAAGTGAAGAGATCCCACTATGAGTGCAGAGATCCCACCACAAGTGCAGTGATCCCACCATGAGTGCAGAGATCCCATCACAAGTGCAGAGATCCCACCATGAGTGCAGAGATCCCACCAAAAGTATAGAGATCCCATCACAATTGCAGAGATCCTACCATGAGTACAGAGATCCCACCACAAGTGCAGAGATCCCATCACAAGTGTGGAGATCCCTCCATAGGAGCAGAGATCCTATCACAAGTGCAGAGATCCCACCATAAGTAGAGAGATCCCACTATGAGAGCAGAAATCCCACCACAAGTGCAGAGATCCCACCATGAGTGCAGAGATCCCACTATGAGTACAGAGATCCCACCATGAGTACAGAGATCCCACCACAAGTACAGAGATCCCATCATAAGTAGAGAGATCCCACTATGAGTACACAGATCCCAACATGAGTGCAGATATCCCATCACAAGTGCAGAGATCCCACCACAAATGTAGAGATCTCATCACAAGTAGAGAGATCCCACTATGAGTGCAGAGATCCCACCACACGTGCAGAGATCCCACCATCAATGCAGAGATCCTATCACAAGTGAAGAGATCCCACCACAAGTGCAAAGATCCCAGCATCAGTGCAGAGATCTCACCACACATGCAGAGATCCCACCATGAATGCAGAGATCCCATCACAAGTGCAGAGATCCCATCACAAGTGCAGAGATCCCACCACAAGTACAAAGATCCCATCACAAGTAGAGAGATCCCACTATGAGTGCAGAGATACCACCACAAGTGCAGAGATCCCACCATGAATGCACAGATCCCACCATGAGTGCAGAGATCCCATCACAAGTGCAAGGATCCCACCACAGTGCAGAGATCCCACCACAGTGCAGAGATCCCACCACAAGTGCAGAGATCCCATCACAAGTGCAGAGATCCCTCCATAAGAGCAGAGATCCCATCACAAGTGCAGAGATCCCACCACAAGTGCAGAGATCCCATCATGAGTACAGAGATCCTATCTCAAGTGCAGAGATCCCATCATGAGTGCAGAGATTCCATCACATATGTAGAGATTCCATCATAAGTGCAGAGATCCCACCATACATGCAGAGATCCCACCATCAATGCAGAGAGCCTATCACAAGTGAAGAGATCCCACCACTAGTGCAAAGATCCCAGCATCAGTGCAGAGATCTCACCACATATGCAGAGATCCCACCATGAATGCAGAGATCCTATCACAAGTACAGATATCCCATCACAAGTGCAAAGATCCCACCATACTTGCAGAGATCCCATCACAAGTGCAAAGATCCCACCGTAAGTGCATAAATCCCATCACAAGTGCAGAGATCCCACCATGAGTATAGAGATCCCATCACATGTGCAGAGATCCCACCACAGGTGCAGAGATCCCACCACAAGTGAAGAGATCCCACTATGAGTGCAGAGATCCCACCACAAGTGCAGAGATCCCACCATGAATGCATAGATCCCACCACATGTGCAGAGATCCCAGCACAAGTGCAGAGATCCCACCACAAGTGCAGAGATCCCACCATGAATGCAAAGATCCCAACACCAGTGTAGAGATCCCATCACAAGTGCAGAGATCCCACCACAAGTACAGAGATCCCATCACAAGTGCAGAGATCCTACCATGAGTGCAGAGATCCCACCACAAGTGCAGAGATCCCATCACAAGTGCGGAGATCACTCCATAGGACCAGAGATCCCATCACAAGTGCAGAGATCCCACCATAAGTAGAGAGATCCCACTATGAGAGCAGAAATCCCACCACAAGTGCAGAGATCCCACCATGAGTGCAGAGATACCACTATGAGTACAGAGATCCCACCATGAGTACAGAGATCCCACCACAAGTACAGAGATCCCATCATAAGTAGAGAGATCCCACTATGAGTACACAGATCCCAATATGAGTGCAGATATCCCATCACATGTGCAGAGATCCCACCACAAATGTAGAGATCTCATCACAAGTAGAGAGATCCCACTATGAGTATAGAGATCCCACCATAAGTGCAGAGAACCCACCATAAGTGCAGAGATCCCACCGCAAGTGCAGAGATCCCATCACAAGTAGAGAGATTCCACTATGAGTACACAGATCCCACCATGAGTGCAGAGATCCCATCATGAGTGCAGAGATCCCATCACAAGTGCAGGGATCCCACCATGAGTGCAGAGATCCCATCAAAAGTAGAGAGATCTCACTATGAGTGCAGAGATCCCACCACAAGTGCAGTGATCCCACCATGAGTGCAGAGATCCCATCACAAAAGCAGAGATCCCATCACAAGTATAGAGATCCCACCACAAGTGCAGAGATCCCGTCACAAGTGCATAGATCCCACCATGAGTGCAGAGATCCCATCACAAGTGCAGAGATCCCACCATGAGTATGGAGATCCTATCACAAGTGCAGGGATCCCACCATGAGTGCAGAGATCCCATCAAAAGTAGAGAGATCTCACTATGAGTGCAGAGATCCCACAACAAGTGCAGTGATCCCACCATGAGTGCAGAGATCCCACCATGAATGCAGAGATCCCACCATGAATGCAGAGATCCCATCACAAGTGCAGAGATCCCATCACAAGTGCAGAGATCCCACCACAAGTACAAAGATCCCATCACAAGTAGAGAGCTCCCACTATGAGTGCAGAGATACCACCACAAGTGCAGAGATCCCACCATGAATGCACAAATCCCACCATGAGTGCAGAGATCCCATCACAAGTGCAAGGATCCCACCATAAGTGCAGAGATCCCATCACAAGTAGAGAGATCCCACTATGAGTGCAGAGATCCTATCTCAAGTGCAGAGATCCCACCATGAGTGCAGAGATCCCATCACATGTGCAGAGATCCCATCATAAGTGCAGAGATCCCACCACACGTGCAGAGATCCCACCATCAATGCAGAGATCCTATCACAAGTGAATAGATCCCATCACAAGTGCAAAGATCCCACCATAAGTGCAGAGATCCCATCACAAGTGCAAAGTTCCCAACATAAGTGCATAGATCCCATCACAAGTGCAGAGATGCCACCATGAGTATAGAGATCCCACCACATGTGCAGAGATCCCACTACAAGTGCAGAGATCCCACCACAAGTGAAGAGATCCCACTATGAGTGCAGAGATCCCACCACAAGTGCAGAGATCCCACCATGAGTGCATAGATCCCACCACATGTGCAGAGATCCCATCACAAGTGCAGAGATCCCACCACAAGTGCAGAGATCCCACCATGAATGCAAAGATGCCAACACCAGTGCATAGATCCCATCACAAGTGCAGAGATCCCACCACAAGTACAGAGATCCCATCACAAGTGCAGAGATCCTACCATGAGTGCAGAGATCCCATCACAAGTGCAGAGATCCCACCACAAGTGCAGATATCCCATCACAAGTAGTGAGATCCCACTATGAGTGCAGAGATCCCACGATGAGTGCAGATACACCATCATAAGTACAAAGATCCCACCATGAGTACAGAGATCCTACTACAAGTGCAGAGATTCCATCACGAGTGCAGATATCCCACCATGAGTGCAGAGATCCTACCACAAGTGCAGAGATCCCAACACAAGTGCAGAGATCCCATCACAAGTGCGGTGATCCCTTCATAGGAGCAGAGATCCCATCACAAGTGCAGAGATCCCACCATAAGTAGAGAGATCCCACTATGAGAGCAGAAATCCCACCACAAGTGCAGAGATCCCACCATGAGTGCAGAGATCCCACTATGAGTACAGAGATCCCACCATGATCACAGAGATCCCACCACAAGTACAGAGATCCCATCATAAGTAGAGAGATCCCACTATGAGTACACAGATCCCAACATGAGTGTAGATATCCCATCACAAGTGCAGAGTTCCCACCACAAATGTAGAGATCTCATCACAAGTAGAGAGATCCCACTATGAGTATAGAGATCCCACCATAAGTGCAGAGAACCCACCATAAGTGCAGAGATCCCGCCACAAGTGCAGAGATCCCATCACAAGTAGAGAGATTCCACTATGAGTACACAGATCCCACCATGAGTGCAGAGATCCCATCACGAGTGCAGAGATCCCATCACAAGTGCAGAGATCCCATCACAAGTGTAGAGATCCCACCATGAGTGCAGGGATCCCATCACAAGTGCAGAGATCCCACCATGAGTGCAGAGATCCCATCACAAGTAGAAAGAGCCCACCATAAGTGCAGAGATCCCATCACAAGTGCAGAGATCCCACCATGAATGCAGAGATCCCATCACAAGTGCAGAGATCCCATCACAAGTGCAGAGATCCCACCACAATACCAAAGATCCCATCACAAGTAGAGAGATCCCACTATGAGTGCAGAGATACCACCACAAGTGCAGAGATCCCACCATGAATGCACAGATCCCACCATGAGTGCAGAGATCCCATCACAAGTGCAGGGATCCCACCATGAGTGCAGAGATTCCATCAAAAGTAGAGAGATCTCACTATGAGTGCAGAGATCCCACCACAAGTGCAGTGATCCCACCATGAGTGCAGAGATCCCACCACAAAAGCAGAGATCCCATCACAAGTATAGAGATCCCACCACAAGTGCAGAGATCCCATCACAAGTGCAGAGATCCCACCATGAGTGCAGAGATCCCATCACAAGTGCAGAGATCCCATCATGAGTATGGAGATCCTATCACAAGTGCAGGGATCCCACCATGAGTGCAGAGATCCCATCAAAAGTAGAGATATCTCACTATGAGTGCAGAGATCCTACCACAAGTGCAGTGATCCCACCTTGAGTGCAGAGATCCCATCACAAATGCAGAGATCCCATCATGAATGCAGATATCCCATCACAAGTGCAGAGATCCCATCACAAGTGCAGAGATCCCACCACAAGTACAAAGATCCCATCACAAGTAGAGAGATCCCACTTTGAGTGCAGAGATACCACCACAAGTGCAGAGATCCCACCATGAATGCACAGATCCCACCATGAGTGCAGAGATCCCATCACAAGTGCAAGGATCCCACCATAAGTGCAGAGATCCCATCACAAGTAGAGAGATCCCACTATGAGTGCAGAGATCCCACCACAAGTGCAGAGATCCCACCATGAGTGCAAAGATCCCATCACAAGTGCGGAGATCCCATCATAAGTAGAGAGATCCCACTATGAGTACACAGATCCCAACATGAGTGCAGATATCCCATCACAAGTGCAGAGATCCCACCACAAATGTAGAGATCTCATCACAAGTAGAGAGATCCCACTATGAGTATAGAGATCCCTCTATAAGTGCAAATAACCCACCATAAGTGTAGATATCCCACCACAAGTGCAGAGATCCCATCACAAGTAGAGAGATTCCACTATGAGTACACAGATCCCACCATGAGTGCAGAGATCCCATCACGAGTGCAGAGATCCCACCACAAGTGCAGAGATCCCACCATGAGTGCAGGGATCCCATCACAAGTGCAGGGATCCCACCATGAGTGCAGAGATCCCATCAAAAGTAGAGAGATCTCACTATGAGTGCAGAGATCCCACCACAAGTGCAGTGATCCCATCATGAGTGCAGAGATCCCATCACAAAAGCAGAGATCCCATCACAAGTATAGCGATCCCACCACAAGTGCAGAGATCCCATCACAAGTGCAGAGATCCCACCATGAGTGCAGAGATCCCATCATAAGTGCAGAGATCCCACCATGAGTATGGAGATCCTATCACAAGTGCAGGGATCCCACCATGAGTGCAGAGATCCCATCAAAAGTAGAGAGATCTCACTATGAGTGCAGAGATCCCACCACAAGTGCAGTGATCCCACCATGAGTGCAGAGATCCCATCACAAATGCAGAGATCCCACCATGAATGCAGAGATCCCATCACAAGTGCAGAGATCCCATCACAAGTGCAGAGATCCCACCACAAGTACAAAGATCCCATCACACGTAGAGAGATCCCACTATGAGTGCAGAGATACCACCACAAGTGCAGAGATCCCACCATGAATGCACAGATCCCACCATGAGTGCAGAGATCCCATCACAAGTGCAAGGATCCCACCATAAGTGCAGAGATCCCATCACAAGTAGAGAGATCCCACTATGAGTACAGAGATCCCACCACAAGTGCAGAGATCCCATCATGAGTACAGAGATCCTATCTCAAGTGCAGAGATCCCACCATGAGTGCAGAGATCCCATCACATGTGCAGAGATCCCATCATAAGTGCAGAGATCCCACCACACATGCAGAGATCCCACCATCAATGCAGAGATCCTATCACAAGTGAAGAGATCCCACCACAAGTGCAAAGATCCCAGCATCAGTCCAGAGTTCTCACCACACATGCAGAGATCCCACCATGAATGCAGAGATCCTATCACAAGTGCAGAGATCCCATCCCAAGTGCAAAGATCCCACCATAAGTGCAGAGATCTCATCACAAGTGCAAAGATCCCACCATAATGCATAGATCCCATCACAAGTGCAGAGATCCCACCATGAGTATAGAGATCCCACCACATGTGCAGAGATCCCACCACAAGTGCAGAGATCCCACCACAAGTGAAGAGATCCCACTATGAGGACAGAGATCCCACGACAAGTGCAGAGATCCCACCATGAGTGCATAGATCCCACCACATGTGCAGAGATCCCATCACAAGTGTAGAGATCCCACCACAAGTGCAGAGATCCCACCATGAATGCAAAGATCCCAACACCAGTGCAGAGATCCCATCACAAGTGCAGAGATCCCACCACAAGTAAAGAGATCCCATCACAAGTACAGAAATCCTACCATGAGTGCAGAGATCCCATCATAAGTGCAGAGATCCCACCACAAGTGCAGATATACCATCACAAGTAGTGAGATCCCACTATGAGTGCAGAGATCCCACCATGAGTGCAGATACACCATCACAAGTACAAAGATCCCACCATGAGTGCAGAGATACCACCATAAGTGCAGAGATCCTACCACAAGTGCAGAGATCCCATCACGAGTGCAGAGATCCCACCATGAGTGCAAAGATTCCCATCACAAGTGCAGAGATCTCACCATGAGTGCAGGGATCCCATCACAAGTGCAGAAATCCCACCATGAGTGCAGAGATCCCATCACAAGTGCAGAGATCCCACCATGAGTACAGAGATCCCACTACAAGTACAGAGATCCCATCACAAGTAGAGAGATCCCACTATGAGTACACAGATCCCAACATGAGTGCAGATATCCCATCACAAGTGCAGAGATCCCACCACAAATGTAGAGATCTCATCACAAGTAGAGAGATCCCACTATGAGTATAGAGATCCCACCATAAGTGCAGAGAACCCACCATAAGTGCAGAGATCCCACCACAAGTGCAGAGATCCCATCACAAGTAGAGAGATTCCACTATGAGTACACAGATCCCACCATGAGTGCAGAGATCCCATCATGAGTGCAGAGATCCCATCACAAGTGCAGGGATCCCACCATGAGTGCAGAGATCCCATCAAAAGTAGAGAGATCTCACTGTGAGTGCAGAGATCCCACCACAAGTGCAGTGATCCCACCATGAGTGCAGAGATCCCATCACAAAAGCAGAGATCCCATCACAAGTATAGAGATCCCACCACAAGTGCAGAGATCACATCACAAGTGCAGAGATCCCACCATGAGTGCAGAGATCCCATCACAAGTGCAGAGATCCCACCATGAGTATGGAGATCCCATCAAAAGTAGAGAGATCTCACTATGAGTGCAGAGATCCCACCACAAGTGCAGTGATCCTACCATGAGTGCAGAGATCCCATCACAAATGCAGAGATCCCACCATGAATGCAGAGATCCCATCACAAGTGCAGAGATCCCATCACAAGTGCAGAGATCCCACCACAAGTACACAGATCCCATCACAAGTAGAGAGATCCCACTATGAGTGCAGAGATACCACCAAAAGTGCAGAGATCCCACCATGAATGCACAGATCCCACCATGAGTGCAGAAATCCCATCACAAGTGCAAGGATCTCACCATAAGAGCAGAGATCCCATCACAAGTAGAGAGATCCCACTATGAGTGCAGAGATCCCACCACAAGTGCAGAGATCCTATCATGAGTACAGAGATCCTATCTCAAGTGCAGAGATCCCACCATGAGTGCAGAGATCCCATCACATGTGCAGAGATCCCATCATGAGTACAGAGATCCTATCTCAAGTGCAGAGATCCCACCATGAGTGCAGAGATCCCATCACATGTGCAGAGATCCCATCATAAGTGCAGAGATCCCACCACAAGTGCAAAGATCCCAGCATCAGTGCAGAGATCTCATCACACATGCATAGATCCCACCATGAATGCAGAGATCCTATCACAAGTGCAGATATCTCATCACAAGTGCAACGATCCCACCATAAGTGCAGAGATCCCATCACAAGTGCAAAGATCCCACCATAAGTGCATAGATCCCATCACAAGTGCAGAGATCCCACCATGAGTATAGAGATCCCACCACATGTGCAGAGATCCCACCACAAGTGCAGAGATCCCACCACAAGTGAAGAGATCCCACTATGAGTGCAGAGATCCCACCACAAGTGCAGAGATCCCACCACGAGTGCATAGATCCCACCACATGTGCAGAGATCCCATCACAAGTGCAGAGATCCCACCACAAGTGCAGAGATCCCACCATGAATGCAAAGATCTCAACACCAGTGCAGAGATCCCATCACAAGTGCAGAGATCCCACCACATGTGCAGAGATCCTACAATGAGTGCAGAGATCCCATCACAAGTGCAGAGATCCCACCACAAGTGCAGATATCCCATCACAAGTAGTGAGAACCCACTATGAGTGCAGAGATCCCACCATGAGTGCAGATACACCATCACAAGTACAAAGATCCCACCATGAGTACAGAGATCCTACCACAAGTGCAGAGATCCCATCACGAGTGCAGATATCCCACCATGAGTGCAGAGATCCCACCACAAGTGCAGAGATCCCACCACAAGAGTAGAGATCCCATCACAAGTGCAGAGATCTCTCCATAGGAGCAGAGATCCCGTCACAAGTGCAGAGATCCCACCATAAGTAGAGAGATCCCACTATGAGAGCAGAAATCCCACCACAAGTGCAGAGATCCCACCATGAGTGCAGAGATCCCACTATGAGTACAGAGATCCCACCATGAGTACAGAGATCCCACCACAAGTACAGAGATCCCATCATAAGTAGAGAGATCCCACTATAAGTACACAGATCCCAACATGAGTGCAGATATCCCATCACAAGTGCAGAGATCCCACCACAAATGTAGAGATCTCATCACAAGTAGAGAGATCCACTGTGAATATAGAGATCCCACCATAAGTGCAGAGAACCCACCATAAGTGCAGAGATCCCACCACAAGTGCAGAGATCCCATCACAAGTAGAGAGATTCCACTATGAGTACACAGATCCCACCATGAGTGCTGAGATCCCATCATGAGTGCAGAGATCCCATTACAAGTGCAGGGATCCCACCACAAGTGCAGAGATCCCACCATGAGTGCAGGGATCCCATCTCAAGTGCAGAGATCCCACCATGAGTGCAGAGATCCCATCACAAGTAGAAAGAGCCCACCATGAGTGCAGAGATCCCATCACAAGTGCAGAGATCCCACCATGAATGCAGAGATCCCATCACATGTGCAGAGATCCCATCATAAGTGCAGAGATCCCACCACAAGTACAATGATCCCATCACAAGTAGAGAGATCCCACTATGAGTTCAAAGATACCACCACAAGTGCAGAGATCCCACCATGAATGCACAGATCCCACCATGAGTGCAGAGATCCCATCACAAGTGCAGGGATCCCACCATGAGTGCAGAGATCCCATCAAAAGTAGAGAGATCTCACTATGAGTGCAGAGATCCCACCACAAGTGCAGTGATCCCACCATGAGTGCAGAGATCCCATCACAAAAGCAGAGATCCCATCACATTTATAGAGATCCCACCACAAGTGCAGAGATCCCATCACAAGTGCAGAGATCCCACCATGAGTGCAGAGATCCCATCACAAGTGCAGAGATCCCACCATGAGTACGGAGATCCTATCACAAGTGCAGGGATCCCACCATAAGTGCAGAGATCCCATCAAAAGTAGAGAGATCTCACTATTAGTGCAGAGATCCCACCATAAGTGCAGTGATCCCACCATGAGTGCAGAGATCCCATCACAAATACAGAGATCACATCACAAGTGCAGAGATCCTACCATGAGCGCAGAGATTCCATCACAATTTAGAGAGATCCCACTATGAATACAGAGATCCATCACAAGTACAGACATCCCACCATAAGTGCAGAGATCCAATCACATGTGCAGAGATCCAACCATGAGTGCAGAGATCCCATCACAAGGGCAGGGATCCCATCATGAGAGCAGAGATCCCATCACAAGTGCAGAGATCCCACCACAAGTGCAGAGATCCCATCACAAGTGCAGAGATCCAATCACATGTGCAGAGATCCAACCATGAGTGCAGAGATCCCATCACAAATGCAGAGATCCCACCACAAGTGCAGAGATCCCATCACAAGTAGAGAGATCCCACTATGAGTGCAGAGATCCCACCATGAGTGCAGATACACCATCACAAGTACAAAGATCCCACCATGAGTGCAGAGATCCCACCATAAGTACAGAGATCCTACCACAAGTGCAGAGATACCATCACGAGTACAGAGATCCCATCAAGAGTGCAAAGATCCCACCACAAGTGCAGAGATCCCACCACAAGTGCAGAGATCCCATCACAAGTGCTGAGATCCCTCCATAAGAGCAGAGATCACATCACAAGTGCAGAGATCCCACCATAAGTAGAGAGATCCCACTATGAGTGCAGAGATACTACCATGAGTGCAGAGATCCCATCACAAGTAGAGAGATCCCACTATGACTACAGAGATCCCACCACAAGTGCAGAGATCCCACCATGAGTGCAGAGATCCCATCACAAGTGCAGAAATCCCACCATGAGTATAGAGATCCCACCACAAGTGCAAAGATCCCAGCATCAGTGCAGAGATCTCACCACACATACAGAGATCCCACCATGAATGCAGAGATCCCATCACAAGTGCAGAGATCCCATCACAAGTGCAGAGATCCCACCACAAGTACAAAGATCCCATCACAAGTAGAGAGATCCCACTATGAGTGCAGAGATACCACCACAAGTGCAGAGATCCCACCATGAATGCACAGATCCCACCATGAGTGCAGAGATCCCATCACAAGTGCAAGGATCCCATCATAAGTGCAGAGATCCCATCACAAGTAGAGAGATCCCACTATGAGTGCAGAGATCCCACCACAAGTGCAGAGATCCCATCATGAGTACAGAGATCCTATCTCAAGTGCAGAGATCCCACCATGAGTGCAGAGATCCCATCACATGTGCAGAGATCCCATCATAAGTGCAGAGATCCCACCACACATGCAGAGATCCCACCATCAATGCAGAGATCCTATCACAAGTGAAGAGAACCCACCACAAGTGCAAAGATCCCAGCATCAGTCCAGAGTTCTCACCACACATGCAGAGATCCCACCATGAATGCAGAGATCCTATCACAAGTGCAGAGATCCCATCCCAAGTGCAAAGATCCCACCATAAGTGCAGAGATCTCATCACAAGTGCAAAGATCCCACCATAATGCATAGATCCCATCACAAGTGCAGCGATCCCACCATGAGTATAGAGATCCCACCACATGTGCAGAGATCCCACCACATGTGCAGAGATCCCATCACAAGTGTAGAGATCCCACCACAAGTGCAGAGATCCCACCATGAATGCAAAGATCCCAACACCAGTGCAGAGATCCCATCACAAGTGCAGAGATCCCACCACAAGTAAAGAGATCCCATCACAAGTACAGAAATCCTACCATGAGTGCAGAGATCCCATCATAAGTGCAGAGATCCCACCACAAGTGCAGATATCCCATCACAAGTAGTGAGATCCCACTATGAGTGCAGAGATCCCACCATGAGTGCAGATACACCATCACAAGTACAAAGATCCCACCATGAGTGCAGAGATCCCACCATAAGTGCAGAGATCCTACCACAAGTGCAGAGATCCCATCACGAGTGCAGAGATCCCACCATGAGTGCAAAGATTCCCATCACAAGTGCAGAGATCTCACCATGAGTGCAGGGATCCCATCACAAGTGCAGAAATCCCACCATGAGTGCAGAGATCCCATCACAAGTGCAGAGATCCCACCATGAGTACAGAGATCCCACTACAAGTACAGAGATCCCATCACAAGTAGAGAGATCCCACTATGAGTACACAGATCCCAACATGAGTGCAGATATCCCATCACAAGTGCAGAGATCCCACCACAAATGTAGAGATCTCATCACAAGTAGAGAGATCCCACTATGAGTATAGAGATCCCACCATAAGTGCAGAGAACCCATCATAAGTGCAGAGATCCCACCACAAGTGCAGAGATCCCATCACAAGTAGAGAGATTCCACTATGAGTACACAGATCCCACCATGAGTGCAGAGATCCCATCATGAGTGCAGAGATCCCATCACAAGTGCAGGGATCCCACCATGAGTGCAGAGATCCCATCAAAAGTAGAGAGATCTCACTGTGAGTGCAGAGATCCCACCACAAGTGCAGTGATCCCACCATGAGTGCAGAGATCCCATCACAAAAGCAGAGATCCCATCACAAGTATAGAGATCCCACCACAAGTGCAGAGATCACATCACAAGTGCAGAGATCCCACCATGAGTGCAGAGATCCCATCACAAGTGCAGAGATCCCACCATGAGTATGGAGATCCCATCAAAAGTAGAGAGATCTCACTATGAGTGCAGAGATCCCACCACAAGTGCAGTGATCCTACCATGAGTGCAGAGATCCCATCACAAATGCAGAGATCACACCATGAATGCAGAGATCCCATCACAAGTGCAGAGATCCCATCACAAGTGCAGAGATCCCACCACAAGTACACAGATCCCATCACAAGTAGAGAGATCCCACTATGAGTGCAGAGATACCACCAAAAGTGCAGAGATCCCACCATGAATGCACAGATCCCACCATGAGTGCAGAAATCCCATCACAAGTGCAAGGATCTCACCATAAGAGCAGAGATCCCATCACAAGTAGAGAGATCCCACTATGAGTGCAGAGATCCCACCACAAGTGCAGAGATCCCATCATGAGTACAGAGATCCTATCTCAAGTGCAGAGATCCCACCATGAGTGCAGAGATCCCATCACATGTGCAGAGATCCCATCATAAGTGCAGAGATCCCACCACATGTGCAGAGATCCCACCATCAATGCAGAGATCCTATCATGAGTACAGAGATCCTATCTCAAGTGCAGAGATCCCACCATGAGTGCAGAGATCCCATCACATGTGCAGAGATCCCATCATGAGTACAGAGATCCTATCTCAAGTGCAGAGATCCCACCATGAGTGCAGAGATCCCATCACATGTGCAGAGATCCCATCATAAGTGCAGAGATCCCACCACAAGTGCAAAGATCCCAGCATCAGTGCAGAGATCTCACCACACATGCATAGATCCCACCATGAATGCAGAGATCCTATCACAAGTGCAGATATCTCATCACAAGTGCAACGATCCCACCATAAGTGCAGAGATCCCATCACAAGTGCAAAGATCCCACCATAAGTGCATAGATCCCATCACAAGTGCAGGGATCCCACCATGAGTATAGAGATCCCACCACATGTGCAGAGATCCCACCACAAGTGCAGAGATCCCACCACAAGTGAAGAGATCCCACTATGAGTGCAGAGATCCCACCACAAGTGCAGAGATCCCACCACGAGTGCATAGATCCCACCACATGTGCAGAGATCCCATCACAAGTGCAGAGATCCCACCACAAGTGCAGAGATCCCACCATGAATGCAAAGATCTCAACACCAGTGCAGAGATCCCATCACAAGTGCAGAGATCCCACCACAAGTGCAGAGATCCTACAATGAGTGCAGAGATCCCATCACAAGTGCAGAGATCCCACCACAAGTGCAGATATCCCATCACAAGTAGTGAGAACCCACTATGAGTGCAGAGATCCCACCATGAGTGCAGATACACCATCACAAGTACAAAGATCCCATCATGAGTACAGAGATCCTACTACAAGTGCAGAGATCCCATCACGAGTGCAGATATCCCATCACGAGTGCAGATATCCCACCATGAGTGCAGAGATCCCACCACAAGTGCAGAGATCCCACCACAAGAGTAGAGATCCCATCACAAGTGCAGAGATCTCTCCATAGGAGCAGAGATCCCATCACAAGTGCAGAGATCCCACCATAAGTAGAGAGATCCCACTATGAGAGCAGAAATCCCACCACAAGTGCAGAGATCCCACCATGAGTGCAGAGATCCCACTATGAGTACAGAGATCCCACCATGAGTACAGAGATCCCACCACAAGTACAGAGATCCCATCATAAGTAGAGAGATCCCACTATAAGTACACAGATCCCAACATGAGTGCAGATATCCCATCACAAGTGCAGAGATCCCACCACAAATGTAGAGATCTCATCACAAGTAGAGAGATCCACTGTGAATATAGAGATCCCACCATAAGTGCAGAGAACCCACCATAAGTGCAGAGATCCCACCACAAGTGCAGAGATCCCATCACAAGTAGAGAGATTCCACTATGAGTACACAGATCCCACCATGAGTGCTGAGATCCCACCATGAGTGCAGGGATCCCATCTCAAGTGCAGAGATCCCACCATGAGTGCAGAGATCCCATCACAAGTAGAAAGAGCCCACCATGAGTGCAGAGATCCCATCACAAGTGCAGAGATCCCACCATGAATGCAGAGATCCCATCACATGTGCAGAGATCCCATCATAAGTGCAGAGATCCCACCACAAGTACAATGATCCCATCACAAGTAGAGAGATCCCACTATGAGTTCAAAGATACCACCACAAGTGCAGAGATCCCACCATGAATGCACAGATCCCACCATGAGTGCAGAGATCCCATCACAAGTGCAGGGATCCCACCATGAGTGCAGAGATCCCATCAAAAGTAGAGAGATCTCACTATGAGTGCAGAGATCCCACCACAAGTGCAGTGATCCCACCATGAGTGCAGAGATCCCATCACAAAAGCAGAGATCCCATCACATTTATAGAGATCCCACCACAAGTGCAGAGATCCCATCACAAGTGCAGAGATCCCACCATGAGTGCAGAGATCCCATCACAAGTGCAGAGATCCCACCATGAGTACGGAGATCCTATCACAAGTGCAGGGATCCCACCATGAGTGCAGAGATCCCATCAAAAGTAGGGAGATCTCACTATTAGTGCAGAGATCCCACCATAAGTGCAGTGATCCCACCATGAGTGCAGAGATCCCATCACAAATACAGAGATCACATCACAAGTGCAGAGATCCTACCATGAGCGCAGAGATTCCATCACAATTTAGAGAGATCCCACTATGAATACAGAGATCCACCACAAGTACAGACATCCCACCACAAGTGCAGAGATCCAATCACATGTGCAGAGATCCAACCATGAGTGCAGAGATCCCATCACAAGGGCAGGGATCCCATCATGAGAGCAGAGATCCCATCACAAGTGCAGAGATCCCACCACAAGTGCAGAGATCCCATCACAAGTGCAGAGATCCAATCACATGTGCAGAGATCCAACCATGAGTGCAGAGATCCCATCACAAATGCAGAGATCCCACCACAAGTGCAGAGATCCCATCACAAGTAGAGAGATCCCACTATGAGTGCAGAGATCCCACCATGAGTGCAGATACACCATCACAAGTACAAAGATCCCACCATGAGTGCAGAGATGCCACCATAAGTACAGAGATCCTACCACAAGTGCAGAGATACCATCACGAGTACAGAGATCCCATCAAGAGTGCAAAGATCCCACCACAAGTGCAGAGATCCCACCACAAGTGCAGAGATCCCATCACAAGTGCTGAGATCCCTCCATAAGAGCAGAGATCCCATCACAAGTGCAGAGATCCCACCATAAGTAGAGAGATCCCACTATGAGTGCAGAGATACTACCATGAGTGCAGAGATCCCATCACAAGTAGAGAGATCCCACTATGACTACAGAGATCCCACCACAAGTGCAGAGATCCCACCATGAGTGCAGAGATCCCATCACAAGTGCAGAAATCCCACCATGAGTATAGAGATCCCACCACAAGTGCAAAGATCCCAGCATCAGTGCAGAGATCTCACCACACATACAGAGATCCCACCATGAATGCAGAGATCCCATCACAAGTGCAGAGATCCCATCACAAGTGCAGAGATCCCACCACAAGTACAAAGAGCCCATCACAAGTAGAGAGATCCCACTATGAGTGCAGAGATACCACCACAAGTGCAGAGATCCCACCATGAATGCACAGATCCCACCATGAGTGCAGAGATCCCATCACAAGTGCAAGGATCCCATCATAAGTGCAGAGATCCCATCACAAGTAGAGAGATCCCACTATGAGTGCAGAGATCCCACCACAAGTGCAGAGATCCCATCATGAGTACAGAGATCCTATCTCAAGTGCAGAGATCCCACCATGAGTGCAGAGATCCCATCACATGTGCAGAGATCCCATCATAAGTGCAGAGATCCCACCACACATGCAGAGATCCCACCATCAATGCAGAGATCCTATCACAAGTGAAGAGAACCCACCACAAGTGCAAAGATCCCAGCATCAGTCCAGAGTTCTCACCACACATGCAGAGATCCCACCATGAATGCAGAGATCCTATCACAAGTGCAGAGATCCCATCCCAAGTGCAAAGATCCCACCATAAGTGCAGAGATCTCATCACAAGTGCAAAGATCCCACCATAATGCATAGATCCCATCACAAGTGCAGAGATCCCACCATGAGTATAGAGATCCCACCACATGTGCAGAGATCCCACCACAAGTGCAGAGATCCCACCACAAGTGAAGAGATCCCACTATGAGGATAGAGATCCCACGACAAGTGCAGAGATCCCACCATGAGTGCATAGATCCCACCACATGTGCAGAGATCCCATCACAAGTGTAGAGATCCCACCACAAGTGCAGAGATCCCACCATGAATGCAAAGATCCCAACACCAGTGCAGAGATCCCATCACAAGTGCAGAGATCCCACCACAAGTAAAGAGATCCCATCACAAGTACAGAAATCCTACCATGAGTGCAGAGATCCCATCATAAGTGCAGAGATCCCACCACAAGTGCAGATATCCCATCACAAGTAGTGAGATCCCACTATGAGTGCAGAGATCCCACCATGAGTGCAGATACACCATCACAAGTACAAAGATCCCACCATGAGTGCAGAGATCCCACCATAAGTGCAGAGATCCTACCACAAGTGCAGAGATCCCATCACGAGTGCAGAGATCCCACCATGAGTGCAAAGATTCCCATCACAAGTGCAGAGATCCCACCACAAGTGCAGATATCCCATCACAAGTAGTGAGATCCCACTATGAGTGCAGAGATCCCACCATGAGTACAGATACACCATCACAAGTACAAAGATCCCACCATGAGTGCAGAGATCCCACCATAAGTGCAGAGATCCTACCACAAGTGCAGGGATCCCATCATGAGAGCAGAGATCCCATCACAAGTGCAGAGATCCCACCACAAGTGCAGAGATCCCATCACAAGTGCAGAGATCCAATCACATGTGCAGAGATCCAACCATGAGTGCAGAGATCCCATCACAAATGCAGAGATCCCACCACAAGTGCAGAGATCCCATCACAAGTAGAGAGATCCCACTATGAGTGCAGAGATCCCACCATGAGTGCAGATACACCATCACAAGTACAAAGATCCCACCATGAGTGCAGAGATCCCACCATAAGTACAGAGATCCTACCACAAGTGCAGAGATACCATCACGAGTACAGAGATCCCATCAAGAGTGCAAAGATCCCACCACAAGTGCAGAGATCCCACCACAAGTGCAGAGATCCCATCACAAGTGCTGAGATCCCTCCATAAGAGCAGAGATCCCATCACAAGTGCAGAGATCCCACCATGAGTATAGAGATCCCACCACATGTGCAGAGATCCCACCACAAGTGCAGAGATCCCACCACAAGTGAAGAGATCCCACTATGAGGATAGAGATCCCACGACAAGTGCAGAGATCCCACCATGAGTGCATAGATCCCACCACATGTGCAGAGATCCCATCACAAGTGTAGAGATCCCACCACAAGTGCAGAGATCCCACCATGAATGCAAAGATCCCAACACCAGTGCAGAGATCCCATCACAAGTGCAGAGATCCCACCACAAGTAAAGAGATCCCATCACAAGTACAGAAATCCTACCATGAGTGCAGAGATCCCATCATAAGTGCAGAGATCCCACCACAAGTGCAGATATCCCATCACAAGTAGTGAGATCCCACTATGAGTGCAGAGATCCCACCATGAGTGCAGATACACCATCACAAGTACAAAGATCCCACCATGAGTGCAGAGATCCCACCATAAGTGCAGAGATCCTACCACAAGTGCAGAGATCCCATCACGAGTGCAGAGATCCCACCATGAGTGCAAAGATTCCCATCACAAGTGCAGAGATCTCACCATGAGTGCAGGGATCCCATCACAAGTGCAGAAATCCCACCATGAGTGCAGAGATCCCATCACAAGTGCAGAGATCCCACCATGAGTACAGAGATCCCACTACAAGTACAGAGATCCCATCATAAGTAGAGAGATCCCACTATGAGTACACAGATCCCAACATGAGTGCAGATATCCCATCACAAGTGCAGAGATCCCACCACAAATGTAGAGATCTCATCACAAGTAGAGAGATCCCACTATGAGTATAGAGATCCCACCATAAGTGCAGAGAACCCACCATAAGTGCAGAGATCCCACCACAAGTGCAGAGATCCCATCACAAGTAGAGAGATTCCACTATGAGTACACAGATCCCACCATGAGTGCAGAGATCCCATCATGAGTGCAGAGATCCCATCACAAGTGCAGGGATCCCACCATGAGTGCAGAGATCCCATCAAAAGTAGAGAGATCTCACTGTGAGTGCAGAGATCCCACCACAAGTGCAGTGATCCCACCATGAGTGCAGAGATCCCATCACAAAAGCAGAGATCCCATCACAAGTATAGAGATCCCACCACAAGTGCAGAGATCACATCACAAGTGCAGAGATCCCACCATGAGGGCAGAGATCCCATCACAAGTGCAGAGATCCCACCATGAGTATGGAGATCCCATCAAAAGTAGAGAGATCTCACTATGAGTGCAGAGATCCCACCACAAGTGCAGTGATCCTACCATGAGTGCAGAGATCCCATCACAAATGCAGAGATCCCACCATGAATGCAGAGATCCCATCACAAGTGCAGAGATCCCATCACAAGTGCAGAGATCCCACCACAAGTACACAGATCCCAGGTCAAGTAGAGAGATCCCACTATGAGTGCAGAGATACCACCAAAAGTGCAGAGATCCCACCATGAATGCACAGATCCCACCATGAGTGCAAAAATCCCATCACAAGTGCAAGGATCTCACCATAAGAGCAGAGATCCCATCACAAGTAGAGAGATCCCACTATGAGTGCAGAGATCCCACCACAAGTGCAGAGATCCCATCATGAGTACAGAGATCCTATCTCAAGTGCAGAGATCCCACCATGAGTGCAGAGATCCCATCACATGTGCAGAGATCCCATCATAAGTGCAGAGATCCCACCACATGTGCAGAGATCCCACCATCAATGCAGAGATCCTATCATGAGTACAGAGATCCTATCTCAAGTACAGAGATCCCACCATGAGTGCAGAGATCCCATCACATGTGCAGAGATCCCATCATGAGTACAGAGATCCTATCTCAAGTGCAGAGATCCCACCATGAGTGCAGAGATCCCATCACATGTGCAGAGATCCCATCATAAGTGCAGAGATCCCACCACAAGTGCAAAGATCCCAGCATCAGTGCAGAGATCTCACCACACATGCATAGATCCCACCATGAATGCAGAGATCCTATCACAAGTGCAGATATCTCATCACAAGTGCAACGATCCCACCATAAGTGCAGAGATCCCATCACAAGTGCAAAGATCCCACCATAAGTGCATAGATCCCATCACAAGTGCAGAGATCCCACCATGAGTATAGAGATCCCACCACATGTGCAGAGATCCCACCACAAGTGCAGAGATCCCACCACAAGTGAAGAGATCCCACTATGAGTGCAGAGATCCCACCACGAGTGCATAGATCCCACCACATGTGCAGAGATCCCATCACAAGTGCAGAGATCCCACCACAAGTGCAGAGATCCCACCATGAATGCAAAGATCTCAACACCAGTGCAGAGATCCCATCACAAGTGCAGAGATCCCACCACAAGTGCAGAGATCCTACAATGAGTGCAGAGATCCCATCACAAGTGCAGAGATCCCACCACAAGTGCAGATATCCCATCACAAGTAGTGAGAACCCACTATGAGTGCAGAGATCCCACCATGAGTGCAGATACACCATCACAAGTACAAAGATCCCACCATGAGTACAGAGATCCTACCACAAGTGCAGAGATCCCATCACGAGTGCAGATATCCCACCATGAGTGCAGAGATCCCACCACAAGTGCAGAGATCCCACCACAAGAGTAGAGATCCCATCACAAGTGCGGAGATCTCTCCATAGGAGCAGAGATCCCGTCACAAGTGCAGAGATCCCACCATAAGTAGAGAGATCCCACTATGAGAGCAGAAATCCCACCACAAGTGCAGAGATCCCACCATGAGTGCAGAGATCCCACTATGAGTACAGAGATCCCACCATGAGTACAGAGATCCCACCACAAGTACAGAGATCCCATCATAAGTAGAGAGATCCCACTATAAGTACACAGATCCCAACATGAGTGCAGATATCCCATCACAAGTGCAGAGATCCCACCACAAATGTAGAGATCTCATCACAAGTAGAGAGATCCACTGTGAATATAGAGATCCCACCATAAGTGCAGAGAACCCACCATAAGTGCAGAGATCCCACCACAAGTGCAGAGATCCCATCACAAGTAGAGAGATTCCACTATGAGTACACAGATCCCACCATGAGTGCTGAGATCCCATCATGAGTGCAGAGATCCCATTACAAGTGCAGGGATCCCACCACAAGTGCAGAGATCCCACCATGAGTGCAGGGATCCCATCTCAAGTGCAGAGATCCCACCATGAGTGCAGAGATCCCATCACAAGTAGAAAGAGCCCACCATGAGTGCAGAGATCCCATCACAAGTGCAGAGATCCCACCATGAATGCAGAGATCCCATCACATGTGCAGAGATCCCATCATAAGTGCAGAGATCCCACCACAAGTACAATGATCCCATCACAAGTAGAGAGATCCCACTATGAGTTCAAAGATACCACCACAAGTGCAGAGATCCCACCATGAATGCACAGATCCCACCATGAGTGCAGAGATCCCATCACAAGTGCAGGGATCCCACCATGAGTGCAGAGATCCCATCAAAAGTAGAGAGATCTCACTATGAGTGCAGAGATCCCACCACAAGTGCAGTGATCCCACCATGAGTGCAGAGATCCCATCACAAAAGCAGAGATCCCATCACATTTATAGAGATCCCACCACAAGTGCAGAGATCCCATCACAAGTGCAGAGATCCCACCATGAGTGCAGAGATCCCATCACAAGTGCAGAGATCCCACCATGAGTACGGAGATCCTATCACAAGTGCAGGGATCCCACCATGAGTGCAGAGATCCCATCAAAAGTAGAGAGATCTCACTATTAGTGCAGAGATCCCACCATAAGTGCAGTGATCCCACCATGAGTGCAGAGATCCCATCACAAATACAGAGATCACATCACAAGTGCAGAGATCCTACCATGAGCGCAGAGATTCCATCACAATTTAGAGAGATCCCACTATGAATACAGAGATCCATCACAAGTACAGACATCCCACCACAAGTGCAGAGATCCAATCACATGTGCAGAGATCCAACCATGAGTGCAGAGATCCAATCACATGTGCAGAGATCCAACCATGAGTGCAGAGATCCCATCACAAATGCAGAGATCCCACCACAAGTGCAGAGATCCCATCACAAGTAGAGAGATCCCACTATGAGTGCAGAGATCCCACCATGAGTGCAGATACACCATCACAAGTACAAAGATCCCACCATGAGTGCAGAGATCCCACCATAAGTACAGAGATCCTACCACAAGTGCAGAGATACCATCACGAGTACAGAGATCCCATCAAGAGTGCAAAGATCCCACCACAAGTGCAGAGATCCCACCACAAGTGCAGAGATCCCATCACAAGTGCTGAGATCCCTCCATAAGAGCAGAGATCCCATCACAAGTGCAGAGATCCCACCATAAGTAGAGAGATCCCACTATGAGTGCAGAGATACTACCATGAGAGCAGAGATCCCATCACAAGTGCAGAGATCCCACCACAAGTGCAGAGATCCCATCACAAGTGCAGAGATCCAATCACATGTGCAGAGATCCAACCATGAGTGCAGAGATCCCATCACAAATGCAGAGATCCCACCACAAGTGCAGAGATCCCATCACAAGTAGAGAGATCCCACTATGAGTGCAGAGATCCCACCATGAGTGCAGATACACCATCACAAGTACAAAGATCCCACCATGAGTGCAGAGATCCCACCATAAGTACAGAGATCCTACCACAAGTGCAGAGATACCATCACGAGTACAGAGATCCCATCAAGAGTGCAAAGATCCCACCACAAGTGCAGAGATCCCACCACAAGTGCAGAGATCCCATCACAAGTGCTGAGATCCCTCCATAAGAGCAGAGATCCCATCACAAGTGCAGAGATCCCACCATAAGTAGAGAGATCCCACTATGAGTGCAGAGATACTACCATGAGTGCAGAGATCCCATCACAAGTAGAGAGATCCCACTATGACTACAGAGATCCCACCACAAGTGCAGAGATCCCACCATGAGTGCAGAGATCCCATCACAAGTGCAGAAATCCCACCATGAGTATAGAGATCCCACCACAAGTGCAAAGATCCCAGCATCAGTGCAGAGATCTCACCACACATACAGAGATCCCACCATGAATGCAGAGATCCCATCACAAGTGCAGAGATCCCATCACAAGTGCAGAGATCCCACCACAAGTACAAAGATCCCATCACAAGTAGAGAGATCCCACTATGAGTGCAGAGATACCACCACAAGTGCAGAGATCCCACCATGAATGCACAGATCCCACCATGAGTGCAGAGATCCCATCACAAGTGCAAGGATCCCATCATAAGTGCAGAGATCCCATCACAAGTAGAGAGATCCCACTATGAGTGCAGAGATCCCACCACAAGTGCAGAGATCCCATCATGAGTACAGAGATCCTATCTCAAGTGCAGAGATCCCACCATGAGTGCAGAGATCCCATCACATGTGCAGAGATCCCATCATAAGTGCAGAGATCCCACCACACATGCAGAGATCCCACCATCAATGCAGAGATCCTATCACAAGTGAAGAGAACCCACCACAAGTGCAAAGATCCCAGCATCAGTCCAGAGTTCTCACCACACATGCAGAGATCCCACCATGAATGCAGAGATCCTATCACAAGTGCAGAGATCCCATCCCAAGTGCAAAGATCCCACCATAAGTGCAGAGATCTCATCACAAGTGCAAAGATCCCACCATAATGCATAGATCCCATCACAAGTGCAGAGATCCCACCATGAGTATAGAGATCCCACCACATGTGCAGAGATCCCACCACAAGTGCAGAGATCCCACCACAAGTGAAGAGATCCCACTATGAGGATAGAGATCCCACGACAAGTGCAGAGATCCCACCATGAGTGCATAGATCCCACCACATGTGCAGAGATCCCATCACAAGTGTAGAGATCCCACCACAAGTGCAGAGATCCCACCATGAATGCAAAGATCCCAACACCAGTGCAGAGATCCCATCACAAGTGCAGAGATCCCACCACAAGTAAAGAGATCCCATCACAAGTACAGAAATCCTACCATGAGTGCAGAGATCCCATCATAAGTGCAGAGATCCCACCACAAGTGCAGATATCCCATCACAAGTAGTGAGATCCCACTATGAGTGCAGAGATCCCACCATGAGTGCAGATACACCATCACAAGTACAAAGATCCCACCATGAGTGCAGAGATCCCACCATAAGTGCAGAGATCCTACCACAAGTGCAGAGATCCCATCACGAGTGCAGAGATCCCACCATGAGTGCAAAGATTCCCATCACAAGTGCAGAGATCTCACCATGAGTGCAGGGATCCCATCACAAGTGCAGAAATCCCACCATGAGTGCAGAGATCCCATCACAAGTGCAGAGATCCCACCATGAGTACAGAGATCCCACTACAAGTACAGAGATCCCATCACAAGTAGAGAGATCCCACTATGAGTACACAGATCCCAACATGAGTGCAGATATCCCATCACAAGTGCAGAGATCCCACCACAAATGTAGAGATCTCATCACAAGTAGAGAGATCCCACTATGAGTATAGAGATCCCACCATAAGTGCAGAGAACCCACCATAAGTGCAGAGATCCCACCACAAGTGCAGAGATCCCATCACAAGTAGAGAGATTCCACTATGAGTACACAGATCCCACCATGAGTGCAGAGATCCCATCATGAGTGCAGAGATCCCATCACAAGTGCAGGGATCCCACCATGAGTGCAGAGATCCCATCAAAAGTAGAGAGATCTCACTGTGAGTGCAGAGATCCCACCACAAGTGCAGTGATCCCACCATGAGTGCAGAGATCCCATCACAAAAGCAGAGATCCCATCACAAGTATAGAGATCCCACCACAAGTGCAGAGATCACATCACAAGTGCAGAGATCCCACCATGAGGGCAGAGATCCCATCACAAGTGCAGAGATCCCACCATGAGTATGGAGATCCCATCAAAAGTAGAGAGATCTCACTATGAGTGCAGAGATCCCACCACAAGTGCAGTGATCATACCATGAGTGCAGAGATCCCATCACAAATGCAGAGATCCCACCATGAATGCAGAGATCCCATCACAAGTGCAGAGATCCCATCACAAGTGCAGAGATCCCACCACAAGTACACAGATCCCAGGTCAAGTAGAGAGATCCCACTATGAGTGCAGAGATACCACCAAAAGTGCAGAGATCCCACCATGAATGCACAGATCCCACCATGAGTGCAAAAATCCCATCACAAGTGCAAGGATCTCACCATAAGAGCAGAGATCCCATCACAAGTAGAGAGATCCCACTATGAGTGCAGAGATCCCACCACAAGTGCAGAGATCCCATCATGAGTACAGAGATCCTATCTCAAGTGCAGAGATCCCACCATGAGTGCAGAGATCCCATCACATGTGCAGAGATCCCATCATAAGTGCAGAGATCCCACCACATGTGCAGAGATCCCACCATCAATGCAGAGATCCTATCATGAGTACAGAGATCCTATCTCAAGTACAGAGATCCCACCATGAGTGCAGAGATCCCATCACATGTGCAGAGATCCCATCATGAGTACAGAGATCCTATCTCAAGTGCAGAGATCCCACCATGAGTGCAGAGATCCCATCACATGTGCAGAGATCCCATCATAAGTGCAGAGATCCCACCACAAGTGCAAAGATCCCAGCATCAGTGCAGAGATCTCACCACACATGCATAGATCCCACCATGAATGCAGAGATCCTATCACAAGTGCAGATATCTCATCACAAGTGCAACGATCCCACCATAAGTGCAGAGATCCCATCACAAGTGCAAAGATCCCACCATAAGTGCATAGATCCCATCACAAGTGCAGAGATCCCACCATGAGTATAGAGATCCCACCACATGTGCAGAGATCCCACCACAAGTGCAGAGATCCCACCACAAGTGAAGAGATCCTACTATGAGTGCAGAGATCCCACCACGAGTGCATAGATCCCACCACATGTGCAGAGATCCCATCACAAGTGCAGAGATCCCACCACAAGTGCAGAGATCCCACCATGAATGCAAAGATCTCAACACCAGTGCAGAGATCCCATCACAAGTGCAGAGATCCCACCACAAGTGCAGAGATCCTACAATGAGTGCAGAGATCCCATCACAAGTGCAGAGATCCCACCACAAGTGCAGATATCCCATCACAAGTAGTGAGAACCCACTATGAGTGCAGAGATCCCACCATGAGTGCAGATACACCATCACAAGTACAAAGATCCCACCATGAGTACAGAGATCCTACCACAAGTGCAGAGATCCCATCACGAGTGCAGATATCCCACCATGAGTGCAGAGATCCCACCACAAGTGCAGAGATCCCACCACAAGAGTAGAGATCCCATCACAAGTGCGGAGATCTCTCCATAGGAGCAGAGATCCCGTCACAAGTGCAGAGATCCCACCATAAGTAGAGAGATCCCACTATGAGAGCAGAAATCCCACCACAAGTGCAGAGATCCCACCATGAGTGCAGAGATCCCACTATGAGTACAGAGATCCCACCATGAGTACAGAGATCCCACCACAAGTACAGAGATCCCATCATAAGTAGAGAGATCCCACTATAAGTACACAGATCCCAACATGAGTGCAGATATCCCATCACAAGTGCAGAGATCCCACCACAAATGTAGAGATCTCATCACAAGTAGAGAGATCCACTGTGAATATAGAGATCCCACCATAAGTGCAGAGAACCCACCATAAGTGCAGAGATCCCACCACAAGTGCAGAGATCCCATCACAAGTAGAGAGATTCCACTATGAGTACACAGATCCCACCATGAGTGCTGAGATCCCATCATGAGTGCAGAGATCCCATTACAAGTGCAGGGATCCCACCACAAGTGCAGAGATCCCACCATGAGTGCAGGGATCCCATCTCAAGTGCAGAGATCCCACCATGAGTGCAGAGATCCCATCACAAGTAGAAAGAGCCCACCATGAGTGCAGAGATCCCATCACAAGTGCAGAGATCCCACCATGAATGCAGAGATCCCATCACATGTGCAGAGATCCCATCATAAGTGCAGAGATCCCACCACAAGTACAATGATCCCATCACAAGTAGAGAGATCCCACTATGAGTTCAAAGATACCACCACAAGTGCAGAGATCCCACCATGAATGCACAGATCCCACCATGAGTGCAGAGATCTCATCACAAGTGCAGGGATCCCACCATGAGTGCAGAGATCCCATCAAAAGTAGAGAGATCTCACTATGAGTGCAGAGATCCCACCACAAGTGCAGTGATCCCACCATGAGTGCAGAGATCCCATCACAAAAGCAGAGATCCCATCACATTTATAGAGATCCCACCACAAGTGCAGAGATCCCATCACAAGTGCAGAGATCCCACCATGAGTGCAGAGATCCCATCACAAGTGCAGAGATCCCACCATGAGTATGGAGATCCTATCACAAGTGCAGGGATCCCACCATGAGTGCAGAGATCCCATCAAAAGTAGAGAGGGCTCACTATTAGTGCAGAGATCCCACCATAAGTGCAGTGATCCCACCATGAGTGCAGAGATCCCATCACAAATACAGAGATCACATCACAAGTGCAGAGATCCTACCATGAGCACAGAGATTCCATCACAATTTAGAGAGATCCCACTATGAATACAGAGATCCATCACAAGTACAGACATCCCACCACAAGTGCAGAGATCCAATCACATGTGCAGAGATCCAACCATGAGTGCAGAGATCCCATCACAAGGGCAGGGATCCCATCATGAGAGCAGAGATCCCATCACAAGTGCAGAGATCCCACCACAAGTGCAGAGATCCCATCACAAGTGCAGAGATCCAATCACATGTGCAGAGATCCAACCATGAGTGCAGAGATCCCATCACAAATGCAGAGATCCCACCACAAGTGCAGAGATCCCATCACAAGTAGAGAGATCCCACTATGAGTGCAGAGATCCCACCATGAGTGCAGATACACCATCACAAGTACAAAGATCCCACCATGAGTGCAGAGATCCCACCATAAGTACAGAGATCCTACCACAAGTGCAGAGATACCATCACGAGTACAGAGATCCCATCAAGAGTGCAAAGATCCCACCACAAGTGCAGAGATCCCACCACAAGTGCAGAGATCCCATCACAAGTGCTGAGATCCCTCCATAAGAGCAGAGATCCCATCACAAGTGCAGAGATCCCACCATAAGTAGAGAGATCCCACTATGAGTGCAGAGATACTACCATGAGTGCAGAGATCCCATCACAAGTAGAGAGATCCCACTATGACTACAGAGATCCCACCACAAGTGCAGAGATCCCACCATGAGTGCAGAGATCCCATCACAAGTGCAGAAATCCCACCATGAGTATAGAGATCCCACCACAAGTGCAAAGATCCCAGCATCAGTGCAGAGATCTCACCACACATACAGAGATCCCACCATGAATGCAGAGATCCCATCACAAGTGCAGAGATCCCATCACAAGTGCAGAGATCCCACCACAAGTACAAAGATCCCATCACAAGTAGAGAGATCCCACTATGAGTGCAGAGATACCACAAGTGCAGAGATCCCACCATGAATGCACAGATCCCACCATGAGTGCAGAGATCCCATCACAAGTGCAAGGATCCCATCATAAGTGCAGAGATCCCATCACAAGTAGAGAGATCCCACTATGAGTGCAGAGATCCCACCACAAGTGCAGAGATCCCATCATGAGTACAGAGATCCTATCTCAAGTGCAGAGATCCCACCATGAGTGCAGAGATCCCATCACATGTGCAGAGATCCCATCATAAGTGCAGAGATCCCACCACACATGCAGAGATCCCACCATCAATGCAGAGATCCTATCACAAGTGAAGAGAACCCACCACAAGTGCAAAGATCCCAGCATCAGTCCAGAGTTCTCACCACACATGCAGAGATCCCACCATGAATGCAGAGATCCTATCACAAGTGCAGAGATCCCATCCCAAGTGCAAAGATCCCACCATAAGTGCAGAGATCTCATCACAAGTGCAAAGATCCCACCATAATGCATAGATCCCATCACAAGTGCAGAGATCCCACCATGAGTATAGAGATCCCACCACATGTGCAGAGATCCCACCACAAGTGCAGAGATCCCACCACAAGTGAAGAGATCCCACTATGAGGATAGAGATCCCATGACAAGTGCAGAGATCCCACCATGAGTGCATAGATCCCACCACATGTGCAGAGATCCCATCACAAGTGTAGAGATCCCACCACAAGTGCAGAGATCCCACCATGAATGCAAAGATCCCAACACCAGTGCAGAGATTCCATCACAAGTGCAGAGATCCCACCACAAGTAAAGAGATCCCTTCACAAGTACAGAGATCCTACCATGAGTGCAGAGATCCCATCATAAGTGCAGAGATCCCACCACAAGTGCAGATATCCCATCACAAGTAGTGAGATCCCACTATGAGTGCAGAGATCCCACCATGAGTGCAGATACACCATCACAAGTACAAAGATCTCACCATGAGTGCAGAGATCCCATCACAAGTAGAGAGATCCCACTATGAGTGCAGAGATCCCACCACAAGTGCAGAGATCCCATCATGAGTACAGAGATCCTATCTCAAGTGCAGAGATCCCATCATGAGTGCAGAGATCCCATCACATGTGCAGAGATCCCATCATAAGTGCAGAGATCCCACCACATGTGCAGAGATCCCACCATCAATGCAGAGATCCTATCATGAGTACAGAGATCCTATCTCAAGTGCAGAGATCCCACCATGAGTGCAGAGATCCCATCACATGTGCAGAGATCCCATCATGAGTACAGAGATCCTATCTCAAGTGCAGAGATCCCACCATCAATGCAGAGATCCTATCATGAGTACAGAGATCCTATCTCAAGTGCAGAGATCCCACCATGAGTGCAGAGATCCCATCACATGTGCAGAGATCCCATCATGAGTACAGAGATCCTATCTCAAGTGCAGAGATCCCACCATGAGTGCAGAGATCCCATCACATGTGCAGAGATCCCATCATAAGTGCAGAGATCCCACCACAAGTGCAAAGATCCTACCACAAGTGCAGAGATCCCATCACGAGTGCAGATATCCCACCATGAGTGCAGAGATCCCACCACAAGTGCAGAGATCCCACCACAAGTGTAGAGATCCCATCACAAGTGCGGAGATCTCTCCATAGGAGCAGAGATCCTGTCACAAGTGCAGAGATGCCACCATAAGTAGAGAGATCCCACTATGAGAGCAGAAATCCCACCACAAGTGCAGAGATCCCACCATGAGTGCAGAGATCCCACTATGAGTACAGAGATCCCACCATGAGTACAGAGATCCCACCACAAGTACAGAGATCCCATCATAAGTAGAGAGATCCCACTATGAGTACACAAATCCCAACATGAGTGCAGATATCCCATCACAAGTGCAGAGATCCGACCACAAATGTAGAGATCTCATCACAAGTAGAGAGATCCACTATGAATATAGAGATCCCACCATAAGTGCAGAGAACCCACCATAAGTGCATAGATCCCACCACAAGTGCAGACATCCCATCACAAGTAGAGAGATTCCACTATGAGTACACAGATCCCACCATGAGTGCTGAGATCCCATCATGAGTGCAGAGATCCCATTACAAGTGCAGGGATCCCACCACAAGTGCAGAGATCCCACCATGAGTGCAGGGATCCCATCACAAGTGCAGAGATCCCACCATGAGTGCAGAGATCCCATCACAAGTAGAAAGAGCCCACCATGAGTGCAGAGATCCCATCACAAGTGCAGAGATCCCACCATGAATGCAGAGATCCCATCACATGTACAGAGATCCCATCACAAGTGCAGAGATCCCACCACAAGTACAACGATCCCATCACAAGTAGAGAGATCCCACTATGAGTTCAAAGATACCACCACAAGTGCAGAGATCCCACCATGAATGCACAGATCCCACCATGAGTGCAGAGATCCCATCACAAGTGCAGGGATCCCACCATGAGTGCAGAGATCCCATCAAAAGTAGAGAGATCTCACTATGAGTGCAGAGATCCCACCACAAGTGCAGTGATCCCACCATGAGTGCAGAGATCCCATCGCAAAAGCAGAGATCCCATCACATTTATAGAGATCCCACCACAAGTGCAGAGATCCCACCATGAGTGCAGAGATCCCATCACAAGTGCAGAGATCCCACCATGAGTACGGAGATCCTATCACAAGTGCAGGGATCCCACCATGAGTGCAGAGATCCCATCAAAAGTACAGAGATCTCACTATTAGTGCAGAGATCCCACCATAAGTGCAGTGATCCCACCATGAGTGCAGAGATCCCATCACAAATACAGAGATCACATCACAAGTACAGAGATCCTACCATGAGCGCAGAGATTCCATCACAATTTAGAGAGATCCCACTATGAATGCAGAGATCTCACCACAAGTACAAAGATCCCACCATGAATGCAGAGATCCCACCATAAGTGCAGAGTTCCCACCATGAGTGCAGAGATCCCACCACAAGTAGAGACATCCCATCACAAGTGCAGAGCTCCCAACACAGGTGTAGAAATCCCACCATGAATACAGAGATCCCATCACAAGTGCAGACATCCCACCACAAGTGCAGAGATCCAATCACATGTGCAGAGATCCAACCATGAGTGCAGAGATCCCATCACAAGTAGAGAGATCCTACCATGAGTGCAGTGATCCTACCACAAGGGCAGGGATCCCATCATGAGAGCAGAGATCCCATCACAAGTGCAGAGATCCCACCACAAGTGCAGATATCCCATCACAAGTGCAGAGATCCACCATGAGTGCAGAGATCCCATCACAAGTGCAGAGATCCCACCACATGTGCAGAGATCCCATCACAAGTAGAGAGATCCCACTATGAGTGCAGAGATCCCACCATGAGTGCAGATACACCATCACAAGTACAAAGATCCCACCATGAGTGCAGAGATCCCACCATAAGTACAGAGATCCTACCACAAGTGCAGAGATACCATCACGAGTACAGAGATCCCATCAAGAGTGCAGAGATCCCACCACAAGTGCAGAGATCCCACCACAAGTGCAGAGATCCCATCACAAGTGCTGAGATCCCTCCATAAGAGCAGAGATCCCATCACAAGTGCAGAGATCCCACCATAAGTAGAGAGATCCCACTATGAGTGCAGAGATACTACCATGAGTGCAGAGATCCCATCACAAGTAGAGAGATCCCACTATGAGTGCAGTGATCCTACCACAAGGGCAGGGATCCCATCATGAGAGCAGAGATCCCATCACAAGTGCAGAGATCCCACCACAAGTGCAGAGATCCCACCATGAGTGCAGAGATCCCATCACAAGTGCAAGGATCCCACCATAAGTGCAGAGATCCCATCACAAGTAGAGAGATCCCACTATGAGTGCAGAGATCCCACCACAAGTGCAGAGATCCCATCATGAGTACAGAGATCCTATCTCAAGTGCAGAGATCCCACCATGAGTGCAGAGATTCCATCACATGTGCAGGGATCCCATCATAAGTGCAGAGATCCCACCACACATCCAGAGATCCCATCATCAATGCAGAGATCCTATCACAAGTGAAGAGATCCCACCACTAGTGCAAAGATCCCAGCATCAGTGCAGAGATCTCACCACACATGCAGAGATCCCACCATGAATGCAGAGATCCTATCACAAGTACAGAGATCCTATCACAAGTGCAAAGATCCCACCATACTTGCAGAGATCCCATCACAAGTGCAAAGATCCCACTGTAAGTGCATAGATCCCATCACAAGTGTAGAGATCCCACCATGAGTGCAGGGATCCCATCACAAGTGCAGAGATCTCATCACAATTAGAGAGATCCCACCACTATGAGTATAGAGATCCCACCATAAGTGCAGAGAACCCACCATAAGTGCAGAGATCCCACCACAAGTGCAGAGATCCTATCACAAGTAGAGAGATTCCACTATGAGTACACAGATCCCACCATGAGTGCAGAGATCCCATCATGAGTGCAGAGATCCCATCACAAGTGTAGGGATCCCACCATGAGTGCAGAGATCCCATCAAAAGTAGAGAGATCTCACTATGAGTGCAGAGATCCCACCACAAGTGCAGTGATCCCACCATGAGTGCAGAGATCCCATCACAAAAGCAGAGATCCCATCACAAGTATAGAGATCCCACCACAAGTGCAGAGATCCTGTCACAAGTGCAGAGATCCCACCATGAGTGCAGAGATCCCACCACAAGTACAAAGATCCCATCACAAGTGCAGAGATCCTACCATGAGTGCAGAGATCCCACCACAAGTGCAGAGATCCCATCACAAGTGCGGAGATCCCTCCATAGGAGCAGAGATCCTATCACAAGTGCAGAGATCCCACCATAAGTAGAGAGATCCCACTATGAGAGCAGAAATCCCACCACAAGTGCAGAGATCCCACCATGAGTGCAGAGATCCCACTATGAGTACAAAGATCCCACCATGAGTACAGAGATCCCACCACAAGTACAGAGATCCCATCATAAGTAGAGAGATCCCACTATGAGTACACAGATCCCAACATGAGTGCAGATATCCCATCACAAGTGCAGAGATCCCACCACAAATGTAGAGATCTCATCACAAGTAGAGAGATCCCACTATGAGTGCAGAGATCCCACCACACGTGCAGAGATCCCACCATCAATGCAGAGATCCTATCACAAGTGAAGAGATCCCACCACAAGTGCAAAGATCCCAGCATCAGTGCAGAGATCTCACCACACATGCAGAGATCCCACCATGAATGCAGAGATCCCATCACAAGTGCAGAGATCCCATCACAAGTGCAGAGATCCCACCACAAGTACAAAGATCCCATCACAAGTAGAGAGATCCCACTATGAGTGCAGAGATATCACCACAAGTGCAGAGATCCCACCATGAATGCACAGATCCCACCATGAGTGCAGAGATCCCATCACAAGTGCAAGGATCCCACCATAAGTGCAGAGATCCCATCACAAGTAGAGAGATCCCACTATGAGTGTAGAGATCCCACCACAAGTGCAGAGATCCCATCATGAGTACAGAGATCCTATCTCAAGTGCAGAGATCCCACCATGAGTGCAGAGATTCCATCACATGTGCAGAGATCCCATCATAAGTGCAGAGATCCCACCACACATGCAGAGATCCCACCATCAATGCAGAGATCCTATCACAAGTGAAGAGATCCCACCACTAGTGCAAAGATCCCAGCATCAGTGCAGAGATCTCACCACACATGCAGAGATCCCACCATGAATGCAGAGATCCTATCACAAGTACAGATATCCCATCACAAGTGCAAAGATCCCACCATACTTGCAGAGATCCCATCACAAGTGCAAAGATCCCACCGTAAGTGCATAGATCCCATCACAAGTGCAGAGATCCCACCATGAGTATAGAGATCCCATCACATGTGCAGAGATCCCACCACAAGTGCAGAGATCCCACCACAAGTGAAGAGATCCCACTATGAGTGCAGAGATCCCACCACAAGTGCAAAGATCCCACCATGAATGCATAGATCCCACCACATGTGCAGAGATCCTATCACAAGTGCAGAGATCCCACCACAAGTGCAGAGATCCCACCATGAATGCAAAGATCCCAACACCAGTGCAGAGATCCCATCACAAGTGCAGAGATCCCACCACAAGTACAGAGATCCCATCACAAGTGCAGAGATCCTACCATGAGTGCAGAGATCCCACCACAAGTGCAGAGATCTCATCACAAGTGCGGAGATCCCTCCATAGGACCAGAGATCCCATCACAAGTGCAGAGATCCCACCATAAGCAGAGAGATCCCACTATGAGAGCAGAAATCCCACCACAAGTGCAGAGATCCCACCATGAGTGCAGAGATCCCACTATGAGTACAGAGATCCCACCACGAGTACAGAGATCCCACCACAAGTACAGAGATCCCATCATAAGTAGAGAGATCCCACTATGAGTACACAGATCCCAACATGAGTGCAGATATCCCATCACATGTGCAGAGATCCCACCACAAATGTAGAGCTCTCATCACAAGTAGAGAGATCCCACTATGAGTATAGAGATCCCACCATAAGTGCAGAGAACTCACCATAAGTGCAGAGATCCCACCACAAGTGCAGAGATCCAATCACAAGTAGAGAGATTCCACTATGAGTACACAGATCCCACCACGAGTGCAGAGATCCCATCACGAGTGCAGAGATCCCATCACAAGTGCAGAGATCCCATCACAAGTGTAGAGATCCCACCATGAGTGCAGGGATCCCATCACAAGTGCAGAGATCCCACCATGAGTGCAGAGATCCCATCACAAGTAGAAAGAGCCCACCATAAGTGCAGAGATCCCATCACAAGTGCAGAGATCCCACCATGAATGCAGAGATCCCATCACAAGTGCAGAGATCCCATCACAAGTGCAGAGATCCCACCACAATAACAAAGATCCCTTCACAAGTAGAGAGATCCCACTATGAGTGCAGAGATACCACCACAAGTGCAGAGATCCCACCATGAATGCACAGATCCCACCATGAGTGCAGAGATCCCATCACAAGTGCAGGGATCCCATCATGAGTATGGAGATCCTATCACAAGTGCAGGGATCCCACCATGAGTGCAGAGATCCCATCAAAAGTAGAGATATCTCACTATGAGTGCAGAGATCCTACCACAAGTGCAGTGATCCCACCTTGAGTGCAGAGATCCCATCACAAATGCAGAGATCCCACCATGAATGCAGATATCCCATCACAAGTGCAGAGATCCCATCACAAGGGCAGAGATCCCACCACAAGTACAAAGATCCCATCACAAGTAGAGAGATCCCACTATGAGTGCAGAGATACCACCACAAGTGCAGAGATCCCACCATGAATGCACAGATCCCACCATGAGTGCAGAGATCCCATCACAAGTGCAAGGATCCCACCATAAGTGCAGAGATCCCATCACAAGTAGAGAGATCCCACTATGAGTGCAGAGATCCCACCACAAGTGCAGAGATCCCACCATGAGTGCAAAGATCCCATCACAAGTGCGGAGATCCCATCATAAGTAGAGAGATCCCACTATGAGTACACAGATCCCAACATGAGTGCAGATATCCCATCACAAGTGCAGAGATCCCACCACAAATGTAGAGATCTCATCACAAGTAGAGAGATCCCACTATGAGTATAGAGATCCCACTATAAGTGCAAATAACCCACCATAAGTGTAGATATCCCACCACAAGTGCAGAGATCCCATCACAATTAGAGAGATTCCACTATGAGTACACAGATCCCACCATGAGTGCAGAGATCCCATCACGAGTGCAGAGATCCCACCACAAGTGCAGAGATCCCACCATGAGTGCAGGGATCCCATCACAAGTGCAGGGATCCCACCATGAGTGCAGAGATCCCATCAAAAGTAGAGAGATCTCACTATGAGTGCAGAGATCCCACCACAAGTGCAGTGATCCCATCATGAGTGCAGAGATCCCATCACAAAAGCAGAGATCCCATCACAAGTATAGAGATCCCACCACAAGTGCAGAGATCCCATCACAAGTGCAGAGATCCCACCATGAGTGCAGAGATCCCATCATAAGTGCAGAGATCCCACCATGAGTATGGAGATCCTATCACAAGTGCAGGGATCCCACCATGAGTGCAGAGATCCCATCAAAAGTAGAGAGATCTCACTATGAGTGCAGAGATCCCACCACAAGTGCAGTGATCCCACCATGAGTGCAGAGATCCCATCACAAATGCAGAGATCCCACCATGAATGCAGAGATCCCATCACAAGTGCAGAGATCCCATCACAAGTGCAGAGATCCCACCACAAGTACAAAGATCCCATCACAAGTAGAGAGATCCCACTATGAGTGCAGAGATACCACCACAAGTGCAGAGATCCCACCATGAATGCACAGATCCCACCATGAGTGCAGAGATCCCATCACAAGTGCAAGGATCCCACCATAAGTGCAGAGATCCCATCACAAGTAGAGAGATCCCACTATGAGTACAGAGATCCCACCACAAGTGCAGAGATCCCATCATGAGTACAGAGATCCTATCTCAAGTGCAGAGATCCCACCATGAGTGCAGAGATCCCATCACAAGTGCAGAGATCCCACCACAAGTGCAGTGATCCCACCATGAGTGCAGAGATCCCATCACAAAAGCAGAGATCCCATCACAAGTATAGAGATCCCACCACAAGTGCAGAGATCCCATCACAAGTGCAGAGATCCCACCATGAGTGCAGAGATCCCATCACAAGTGCAGAGATCCCACCATGAGTATGGAGATCCCATCAAAAGTAGAGAGATCACACTATGAGTGCAGAGATCCCACCACAAGTGCAGTGATCCTACCATGAGTGCAGAGATCCCATCACAAATGCAGAGATCCTACCATGAATGCAGAGATCCCATCACAAGTGCAGAGATCCCATCACAAGTGCAGAGATCCCACCACAAGTACACAGATCCCATCACAAGTAGAGAGATCCCACTATGAGTGCAGAGATACCACCAAAAGTGCAGAGATCCCACCATGAATGCACAGATCCCACCATGAGTGCAGAAATCCCATCACAAGTGCAAGGATCTCATCATAAGAGCAGAGATCCCATCACAAGTAGAGAGATCCCACTATGAGTGCAGAGATCCCACCACAAGTGCAGAGATCCCATCATGAGTACAGCGATCCTATCTCAAGTGCAGAGATCCCACCATGAGTGCAGAGATCCCATCACATATACAGAGATCCCATCATAAGTGCAGAGATCCCACCACACGTGCAGAGATCCCACCATCAATGCAGAGATCCTATCATGAGTACAGAGATCCTATCTCAAGTGCAGAGATCCCACCATGAGTGCAGAGATCCCATCACATGTGCAGAGATCCCATCATGAGTACAGAGATCCTATCTCAAGTGCAGAGATCCCACCATGAGTGAAGAGATCCCACTATGAGTGCAGAGATCCCACCACAAGTGCAGAGATCCCACCACGAGTGCATAGATCCCACCACATGTGCAGAGATCCCATCACAAGTGCAGAGATCCCACCACAAGTGCAAAGATCCCACCATGAATGCAAAGATCTCAACACCAGTGCAGAGATCCCATCACAAGTGCAGAGATCCCACCACAAGTACAGAGATCCTACAATGAGTGCAGAGATCCCATCACAAGTGCAGAGATCCCACCACAAGTGCAGATATCCCATCACAAGTAGTGAGAACCCACTATGAGTGCAGAGATCCCACCATGAGTGCAGATACACCATCACAAGTACAAAGATCCCACCATGAGTACAGAGATCCTACCACAAGTGCAGAGATCCCATCACGAGTGCAGATATCCCACCATGAGTGCAGAGATCCCACCACAAGTGCAGAGATCCCACCACAAGAGTAGAGATCCCATCACAAGTTCGGAGATCTCTCCATAGGAGCAGAGATCCCGTCACAAGTGCAGAGATCCCACCATAAGTAGAGAGATCCCACTATGAGAGCAGAAATCCCACCACAAGTGCAGAGATCCCACCATGAGTGCAGAGATCCCACTATGAGTACAGAGATCCCACCATGAGTACATAGATCCCACCACAAGTACAGAGATCCCATCATAAGTAGAGAGATCCCACTATAAGTACACAGATCCCACCACAAGTGCAGAGATCCCATCACAAGTGCAGAGATCCCACCATGAGTGCAGAGATCCCATCATAAGTGCAGAGATCCCACCATGAGTATGGAGATCCTATCACAAGTGCAGGGATCCCACCATGAGTGCAGAGATCCCATCAAAAGTAGAGAGATCTCACTATGAGTGCAGAGATCCCGCCACAAGTGCAGTGATCCCACCATGAGTGCAGAGATCCCATCACAAATGCAGAGATCCCACCATGAATGCAGAGATCCCATCACAAGTGCAGAGATGCCATCACAAGTGCAGAGATCCCACCACAAGTACAAAGATCCCATCACAAGTAGAGAGATCCCACTATGAGTGCAGAGATACCACCACAAGTGCAGAGATCCCACCATGAATGCACAGATCCCACCATGAGTGCAGAGATCCCATCACAAGTGCAAGGATCCCACCATAAGTGCAGAGATCCCATCACAAGTAGAGAGATCCCACTATGAGTACAGAGATCCCACCACAAGTGCAGAGATCCCATCATGAGTACAGAGATCCTATCTCAAGTGCAGAGATCCCACCATGAGTGCAGAGATCCCATCACATGTGCAGAGATCCCATCATAAGTGCAGAGATCCCACCACACATGCAGAGATCCCACCATCAATGCAGAGATCCTATCACAAGTGAAGAGATCCCACCACAAGTGCAAAGATCCCAGCATCAGTCCAGAGTTCTCACCACACATGCAGAGATCCCACCATGAATGCAGAGATCCTATCACAAGTGCAGAGATCCCATCCCAAGTGCAAAGATCCCACCATAAGTGCAGAGATCTCATCACAAGTGCAAAGATCCCACCATAATGCATAGATCCCATCACAAGTGCAGAGATCCCACCATGAGTATAGAGATCCCACCACATGTGCAGAGATCCCACCACAAGTGCAGAGATCCCACCACAAGTGAAGAGATCCCACTATGAGGACAGAGATCCCACGACAAGTGCAGAGATCCCACCATGAGTGCATAGATCCCACCACATGTGCAGAGATCCCATCACAAGTGTAGAGATCCCACCACAAGTGCAGAGATCCCACCATGAATGCAAAGATCCCAACACCAGTGCAGAGATCCCATCACAAGTGCAGAGATCCCACCACAAGTAAAGAGATCCCATCACAAGTACAGAAATCCTACCATGAGTGCAGAGATCCCATCATAAGTGCAGAGATCCCACCACAAGTGCAGATATCCCATCACAAGTAGTGAGATCCCACTATGAGTGCAGAGATCCCACCATGAGTGCAGATACACCATCACAAGTACAAAGATCCCACCATGAGTGCAGAGATCCCACCATAAGTGCAGAGATCCTACCACAAGTGCAGAGATCCCATCACGAGTGCAGAGATCCCACCATGAGTGCAAAGATTCCCATCACAAGTGCAGAGATCTCACCATGAGTGCAGGGATCCCATCACAAGTGCAGAAATCCCACCATGAGTGCAGAGATCCCATCACAAGTGCAGAGATCCCACCATGAGTACAGAGATCCCACTACAAGTACAGAGATCCCATCACAAGTAGAGAGATCCCACTATGAGTACACAGATCCCAACATGAGTGCAGATATCCCATCACAAGTGCAGAGATCCCACCACAAATGTAGAGATCTCATCACAAGTAGAGAGATCCCACTATGAGTATAGAGATCCCACCATAAGTGCAGAGAACCCACCATAAGTGCAGAGATCCCACCACAAGTGCAGAGATCCCATCACAAGTAGAGAGATTCCACTATGAGTACACAGATCCCACCATGAGTGCAGAGATCCCATCATGAGTGCAGAGATCCCATCACAAGTGCAGGGATCCCACCATGAGTGCAGAGATCCCATCAAAAGTAGAGAGATCTCACTATGAGTGCAGAGATCCCACCACAAGTGCAGTGATCCCACCATGAGTGCAGAGATCCCATCACAAAAGCAGAGATCCCATCACAAGTATAGAGATCCCACCACAAGTGCAGAGATCCCATCACAAGTGCAGAGATCCCACCATGAGTGCAGAGATCCCATCACAAGTGCCGAGATCCCACCATGAGTATGGAGATCCCATCAAAAGTAGAGAGATCTCACTATGAGTGCAGAGATCCCACCACAAGTGCAGTGATCCTACCATGAGTGCAGAGATCCCATCACAAATGCAGAGATCCCACCATGAATGCAGAGATCCCATCACAAGTGCAGAGATCCCATCACAAGTGCAGAGATCCCACCACAAGTACACAGATCCCATCACAAGTAGAGAGATCCCACTATGAGTGCAGAGATACCACCAAAAGTGCAGAGATCCCACCATGAATGCACAGATCCCACCATGAGTGCAGAAATCCCATCACAAGTGCAAGGATCTCACCATAAGAGCAGAGATCCCATCACAAGTAGAGAGATCCCACTATGAGTGCAGAGATCCCACCACAAGTGCAGAGATCCCATCATGAGTACAGCGATCCTATCTCAAGTGCAGAGATCCCACCATGAGTGCAGAGATCCCATCACATGTGCAGAGATCCCATCATAAGTGCAGAGATCCGACCACACGTGCAGAGATCCCACCATCAATGCAGAGATCCTATCATGAGTACAGAGATCCTATCTCAAGTGCAGAGATCCCACCATGAGTGCAGAGATCCCATCACATGTGCAGAGATCCCATCATGAGTACAGAGATCCTATCTCAAGTGCAGAGATCCCACCATGAGTGCAGAGATCCCATCACATGTGCAGAGATCCCATCATAAGTGCAGAGATCCCACCACAAGTGCAAAGATCCTAGCATCAGTGCAGAGATCTCACCACACATGCATAGATCCCACCATGAATGCAGAGATCCTATCACAAGTGCAGATATCTCATCACAAGTGCAACGATCCCACCATAAGTGCAGAGATCCCATCACAAGTGCAAAGATCCCACCATAAGTGCATAGATCCCATCACAAGTGCAGAGATCCCACCATGAGTATAGAGATCCCACCACATGTGCAGAGATCCCACCACAAGTGCAGAGATCCCACCACAAGTGAAGAGATCCCACTATGAGTGCAGAGATCCCACCACAAGTGCAGAGATCCCACCACGAGTGCATAGATCTCACCACATGTGCAGAGATCCCATCACAAGTGCAGAGATCCCACCACAAGTGCAGAGATCCCACCATGAATGCAAAGATCTCAACACCAGTGCAGAGATCCCATCACAAGTGCAGAGATCCCACCACAAGTGCAGAGATCCTACAATGAGTACAGAGATCCCATCACAAGTGCAGAGATCCCACCACAAGTGCAGATATCCCATCACAAGTAGTGAGAACCCACTATGAGTGCAGAGATCCCACCATGACTGCAGATACACCATCACAAGTACAAAGATCCCACCATGAGTACAGAGATCCTACCACAAGTGCAGAGATCCCATCACGAGTGCAGATATCCCACCATGAGTGCAGAGATCCCACCACAAGTGCAGAGCTCCCACCACAAGAGTAGAGATCCCATCACAAGTTCGGAGATCTCTCCATAGGAGCAGAGATCCCGTCACAAGTGCAGAGATCCCACCATAAGTAGAGAGATCCCACTATGAGAGCAGAAATCCCACCACAAGTGCAGAGATCCCACCATGAGTGCAGAGATCCCACTATGAGTACAGAGATCCCACCATGAGTACAGAGATCCCACCACAAGTACAGAGATCCCATCATAAGTAGAGAGATCCCACTATAAGTACACAGATCCCAACATGAGTGCAGATATCCCATCACAAGTGCAGAGATCCCACCACAAATGTAGAGATCTCATCACAAGTAGAGAGATCCACTGTGAATATAGAGATCCCACCATAAGTGCAGAGAACCCACCATAAGTGCAGAGATCCCACCACAAGTGCAGAGATCCCATCACAAGTAGAGAGATTCCACTATGAGTACACAGATCCCACCATGAGTGCTGAGATCCCATCATGAGTGCAGAGATCCCATTACAAGTGCAGGGATCCCACCACAAGTGCAGAGATCCCACCATGAGTGCAGGGATCCCATCTCAAGTGCAGAGATCCCACCATGAGTGCAGAGATCCCATCACAAGTAGAAAGAGCCCACCATGAGTGCAGAGATCCCATCACAAGTGCAGAGATCCCACCATGAATGCAGAGATCCCATCACATGTGCAGAGATCCCATCATAAGTGCAGAGATCCCACCACAAGTACAATGATCCCATCACAAGTAGAGAGATCCCACTATGAGTTCAAAGATACCACCACAAGTGCAGAGATCCCACCATGAATTCACAGATCCCACCATGAGTGCAGAGATCCCATCACAAGTGCAGGGATCCCACCATGAGTGCAGAGATCCCATCAAAAGTAGAGAGATCTCACTATGAGTGCAGAGATCCCACCACAAGTGCAGTGATCCCACCATGAGTGCAGAGATCCCATCACAAAAGCAGAGATCCCATCACATTTATAGAGATCCCACCACAAGTGCAGAGATCCCATCACAAGTGCAGAGATCCCACCATGAGTGCAGAGATCCCATCACAAGTGCAGAGATCCCACCATGAGTACGGAGATCCTATCACAAGTGCAGGGATCCCACCATGAGTGCAGAGATCCCATCAAAAGTAGAGAGATCTCACTATTAGTGCAGAGATCCCACCATAAGTGCAGTGATCCCACCATGAGTGCAGAGATCCCATCACAAATACAGAGATCACATCACAAGTGCAGAGATCCTACCATGAGCGCAGAGATTCCATCACAATTTAGAGAGATCCCACTATGAATGCAGAGATCTCACCACAAGTACAAAGATCCCACCATGAATGCAGAGATCCCACCATAAGTGCAGAGTTCCCACCATGAGTGCAGAGATCCCACCACAAGTGGAGACATCCCATCACAAGTGCAGAGCTCCCAACACAGGTGCAGAGATCCCACCATGAATACAGAGATCCATCACAAGTACAGACATCCCACCACAAGTGCAGAGATCCAATCACATGTGCAGAGATCCAACCATGAGTGCAGAGATCCCATCACAAGTAGAGAGATCCTACCATGAGTGCAGTGATCCTACCACAAGGGCAGGGATCCCATCATGAGAGCAGAGATCCCATCACAAGTGCAGAGATCCCACCACAAGTGCAGAGATCCCATCACAAGTGCAGAGATCCACCATGAGTGCAGAGATCCCATCACAAGTGCAGAGATCCCACCACAAGTGCAGAGATCCCATCACAAGTAGAGAGATCCCACTATGAGTGCAGAGATCCCACCATGAGTGCAGATACACCATCACAAGTACAAAGATCCCACCATGAGTGCAGAGATCCCACCATAAGTGCAGAGATCCCACCACAAGTGCCGAGATCCCATCACAAGTGCTGAGATCCCTCCATAAGAGCAGAGATCCCATCACAAGTGCAGAGATCCCACCATAAGTAGAGAGATCCCACTATGAGTGCAGAGATACTACCATGAGTGCAGAGATCCCATCACAAGTAGAGAGATCCCACTATGACTACAGAGATCCCACTATGAGTGCAAAGATACTACCATGAGTGCAGAGATCCCATCACAAGTAGAGAGATCCCACTATGACTACAGAGATCCCACCACAAGTGCAGAGATCCCACCATGAGTGCAGAGATCCCATCACAAGTGCAGAAATCCCACCATGAGTATAGAGATCCCACCACAAGTGCAAAGATCCCAGCATCAGTGCAGAGATCTCACCACACATACAGAGATCCCACCATGAATGCAGAGATCCCATCACAAGTGCAGAGATCCCATCACAAGTGCAGAGATCCCACCACAAGTACAAAGATCCCGTCACAAGTAGAGAGATCCCACTATGAGTGCAGAGATACCACCACAAGTGCAGAGATCCCACCATGAATGCACAGATCCCACCATGAGTGCAGAGATCCCATCACAAGTGCAAGGATCCCACCATAAGTGCAGAGATCCCATCACAAGTAGAGAGATCCCACTATGAGTGCAGAGATCCCACCACAAGTGCAGAGATCCCATCATGAGTACAGAGATCCTATCTCAAGTGCAGAGATCCCACCATGAGTGCAGAGATCCCATCACATGTGCAGAGATCCCATCATAAGTGCAGAGATCCCACCACACAATCAGAGATCCCACCATCAATGCAGAGATCCTATCACAAGTGAAGAGAACCCACCACAAGTGCAAAGATCCCAGCATCAGTCCAGAGTTCTCACCACACATGCAGAGATCCCACCATGAATGCAGAGATCCTATCACAAGTGCAGAGATCCCACCATAATGCATAGATCCCATCACAAGTGCAGAGATCCCACCATGAGTATAGAGATCCCACCACATGTGCAGAGATCCCACCACAAGTGCAGAGATCCCACCACAAGTGAAGAGATCCCACTATGAGGATAGAGATCCCACGACAAGTGCAGAGATCCCACCATGAGTGCATAGATCCCACCACATGTGCAGAGATCCCATCACAAGTGTAGAGATCCCACCACAAGTGCAGAGATCCCACCATGAATGCAAAGATCCCAACACCAGTGCAGAGATCCCATCACAAGTGCAGAGATCCCACCACAAGTAAAGAGATCCCTTCACAAGTACAGAGATCCTACCATGAGTGCAGAGATCCCATCATAAGTGCAGAGATCCCACCACAAGTGCAGATATCCCATCACAAGTAGTGAGATCCCACTATGAGTGCAGAGATCCCACCATGAGTGCAGATACACCATCACAAGTACAAAGATCTCACCATGAGTGCAGAGATCCCACCATAAGTGCAGAGATCCTACCACAAGTGCAGAGATCCCATCACGAGTGTAGAGATCCCACCATGAGTGCAAAGATTCCCATCACAAGTGCAGAGATCTCACCATGAGTGCAGGGATCCCATCACAAGTGCAGAAATCCCACCATGAGTGCAGAGATCCCATCACAAGTGCAGAGATCCCACCATGAGTACATAGATCCCACTACAAGTACAGAGATCCCATCATAAGTAGATAGATCCCACTATGAGTACACAGATCCCAACATGAGTGCAGATATTCCATCACAAGTGCAGAGATCCCACCACAAATGTAGAGATCTCATCACAAGTAGAGAGAATCCACTATGAGTATAGAGATCCCACCATAAGTGCAGAGAACCCACCATAAGTGCAGAGATCCCACCACAAGTGCAGAGATCCCATCACAAGTAGAGAGATTCCACTATGAGTACACAGATCCCACCATGAGTGCAGAGATCCCATCATGAGTGCAGAGATCCCATCACAAGTTCAGGGATCCCACCATGAGTGCAGTGATCCCATCAAAAGTAGAGAGATCTCACTATGAGTGCAGAGATCCCACCACAAGTGCAGTGATACCACCATGAGTGCAGAGATCCCATCACAAAAGCAGAGATCCCATCACAAGTATAGAGATCCCACCACAAGTGCAGAGATCACATCACAAGTGCAGAGATCCCACCATGAGTGCAGAGATCCCATCACAAGTGCAGAGATCCCACCATGAGTATGGAGATCCCATCAAAAGTAGAGAGATCTCACTATGAGTGCAGAGATCCCACCACAAGTGCAGTGATCCTACCATGAGTGCAGAGATCCCATCACAAATGCAGAGATCCCACCATGAATGCAGAGATCCCATCACAAGTGCAGAGATCCCATCACAAGTGCAGAGATCCCACCACAAGTACACAGATCCCATCACAAGTAGAGAGATCCCAATACGAGTGCAGAGATACCACCAAAAGTGCAGAGATCCCACCATGAATGCACAGATCCCACCATGAGTGCAGAGATCCCATCACAAGTGCAAGGATCCCACCATAAGTGCAGAGATCCCATCACAAGTAGAGAGATCCCACTATGAGTGCAGAGATCCCACCACAAGTGCAGAGATCCCATCATGAGTACAGAGATCCTATCTCAAGTGCAGAGATCCCATCATGAGTGCAGAGATCCCATCACATGTGCAGAGATCCCATCATAAGTGCAGAGATCCCACCACACGTGCAGAGATCCCACCATCAATGCAGAGATCCTATCATGAGTACAGAGATCCTATCTCAAGTGCAGAGATCCCACCATGAGTGCAGAGATCCCATCACATGTGCAGAGATCCCATCATGAGTACAGAGATCCTATCTCAAGTGCAGCGATCCAACCATGAGTGCAGAGATCCCATCACATGTGCAGAGATCCCATCATAAGTGCAGAGATCCCACCACAAGTGCAAAGATCCTAGCATCAATGCAGAGATCTCACCACACATGTATAGATCCCACCATGAATGCAGAGATCCTATCACAAGTGCAGATATCTCAAGTGCAACGATCCCACCATAAGTGCAGAGATCCCATCACAAGTGCAAAGATCCCACCATAAGTGCATAGATCCCATCACAAGTGCAGAGATCCCACCATGAGTATAGAGATCCCACCACATATGCAGAGATCCCACCACAAGTGCAGAGATCCCACCACAAGTGAAGAGATCCCACTATGAGTGCAGAGATTCCACCACAAGTGCAGAGATCCCACCATGAGTGCATAGATCCCACCACATGTGCAGAGATCCCATCACAAGTGCAGAGATCCCACCACAAGTGCAGAGATCCCACCATGAATGCAAAGATCTCAACACCAGTGCAGAGATCCCATCACATGTGCAGAGATCCCACCACAAGTGCAGAGATCCTACAATGAGTGCAGAGATCCCATCACAAGTACAGAGATCCCACCACAAGTGCAGATATCCCATCACAAGTAGTGAGAACCCACTATGAGTGCAGAGATCCTACCATGAGTGCAGATACACCATCACAAGTACAAAGATCCCACCATGAGTACAGAGATCCTACCACAAGTGCAGAGATCCCATCACGAGTGCAGATATCCCACCATTAGTGCAGAGATCCCACCACAAGTGCAGAGATCCCACCACAAGTGTAGAGATCCCATCACAAGTGCAGAGATCTCTCCATAGGAGCAGAGATCCTGTCACAAGTGCAGAGATGCCACCATAAGTAGAGAGATCCCACTATGAGAGCAGAAATCCCACCACAAGTGCAGAGATCCCACCATGAGTGCAGAGATCCCACTATGAGTACAGAGATCCCACCATGAGTACAGAGATCCCACCACAAGTACAGAGATCCCATCATAAGTAGAGAGATCCCACTATGAGTACACAGATCCCAACATGAGTGCAGATATCCCATCACAAGTGCAGAGATCCCACCACAAATGTAGAGATCTCATCACAAGTAGAGAGATCCACTATGAATATAGAGATCCCACCATAAGTGCAGAGAACCCACCATAAGTGCAGAGATCCCACCACAAGTGCAGAGATCCCATCACAAGTAGAGAGATTCCACTATGAGTACACAGATCCCACCATGAGTGCTGAGATCCCATCATGAGTGCAGAGATCCCATTACAAGTGCAGGGATCCCACCACAAGTGCAGAGATCCCACCATGAGTGCAGGGATCCCATCACAAGTGCAGAGATCCCACCATGAGTGCAGAGATCCCATCACAAGTAGAAAGAGCCCACCATGAGTGCAGAGATCCCATCATAAGTGCAGAGATCCCACCATGAATGCAGAGATCCCATCACATGTACAGAGATCCCATCACAAGTGCAGAGATCCCACCACAAGTACAACGATCCCATCACAAGTAGAGAGATCCCACTATGAGTTCAAAGATACCACCACAAGTGCAGAGATCCCACCATGAATGCACAGATCCCACCATGAGTGCAGAGATCCCATCACAAGTGCAGGGATCCCACCATGAGTTTAGAGATCCCATCAAAAGTAGAGAGATCTCACTATGAGTGCAGAGATCCCACCACAAGTGCAGTGATCCCACCATGAGTGCAGAGATCCCATCACAAAAGCAGAGATCCCATCACATTTATAGAGATCCCACCACAAGTGCAGAGATCCCACCATGAGTGCAGAGATCCCATCACAAGTGCAGAGATCCCACCATGAGTACGGAGATCCTATCACAAGTGCAGGGATCCCACCATGAGTGCAGAGATCCCATCAAAAGTACAGAGATCTCACTATTAGTGCAGAGATCCCACCATAAGTGCAGTGATCCCACCATGAGTGCAGAGATCCCATCACAAATACAGAGATCACATCACAAGTGCAGAGATCCTACCATGAGCGCAGAGATTCCATCACAATTTAGAGAGATCCCACTATGAATGCAGAGATCTCACCACAAGTACAAAGATCCCACCATGAATGCAGAGATCCCACCATAAGTGCAGAGTTCCCACCAAGAGTGCAGAGATCCCACCACAAGTAGAGACATCCCATCACAAGTGCAGAGCTCCCAACACAGGTGTAGAAATCCCACCATGAATACAGAGATCCCATCACAAGTGCAGACATCCCACCACAAGTGCAGAGATCCAATCACATGTGCAGAGATCCAACCATGAGTGCAGAGATCCCATCACAAGTAGAGAGATCCTACCATGAGTGCAGTGATCCTACCACAAGGGCAGGGATCCCATCATGAGAGCAGAGATCCCATCACAAGTGCAGAGATCCACCATGAGTGCAGAGATCCCATCACAAGTGCAGAGATCCCACCACATGTGCAGAGATCCCATCACAAGTAGAGAGATCCCACTATGAGTGCAGAGATCCCACCATGAGTGCAGATATACCATCACAAGTACAAAGATCCCACCATGAGTGCAGAGATCCCACCATAAGTACAGAGATCCTACCACAAGTGCAGAGATACCATCACGAGTACAGAGATCCCATCAAGAGTGCAGAGATCCCACCACAAGTGCAGAGATCCCACCACAAGTGCAGAGATCCCATCACAAGTGCTGAGATCCCTCCATAAGAGCAGAGATCCCATCACAAGTGCAGAGATCCCACCATAAGTAGAGAGATCCCACTATGAGTGCAGAGATACTACCATGAGTGCAGAGATCCCATCACAAGTAGAGAGATCCCACTATGACTACAGAGATCCCACCACAAGTGCAGAGATCCCACCATGAGTGCAGAGATCCCATCACAAGTACAGAAATCCCACCATGAGTATAGAGATCCCACCACAAGTGCAAAGATCCCAGCATCAGTGCAGAGATCTCACCACACATGCAGAGATCCCACCATGAATGCAGAGATCCCATCACAAGTGCAGAGATCCCATCACAAGTGCAGAGATCCCACCACAAGTACAAAGAGCCCATCACAAGTAGAGAGATCCCACTATGAGTGCAGAGATACCACCACAAGTGCAGAGATCCCACCATGAATGCACAGATCCCACCATGAGTGCAGAGATCCCATCACAAGTGCAAGGATCCCACCATAAGTGCAGAGATCCCATCACAAGTAGAGAGATCCCACTATGAGTGCAGAGATCCCACCACAAGTGCAGAGATCCCATCATGAGTACAGAGATCCTATCTCAAGTGCAGAGATCCCACCATGAGTGCAGAGATTCCATCACATGTGCAGAGATCCCATCATAAGTGCAGAGATCCCACCACACATCCAGAGATCCCACCATCAATGCAGAGATCCTATCACAAGTGAAGAGATCCCACCACTAGTGCAAAGATCCCAGCATCAGTGCAGAGATCTCACCACACATGCAGAGATCCCACCATGAATGCAGAGATCCTATCACAAGTACAGAGATCCTATCACAAGTGCAAAGATCCCACCATACTTGCAGAGATCCCATCACAAGTGCAAAGATCCCACTATAAGTGCATAGATCCCATCACAAGTGCAGAGATCCCACCATGAGTATAGAGAGCCCATCACATGTGCAGAGATCCCACCACAAGTGCAGAGATCCCACCACAAGTGAAGAGATCCCACTATGAGTGCAGAGATCCCACCACAAGTGCAGAGATCCCACCATGAATGCATAGATCCCACCACATGTGCAGAGATCCCATCACAAGTGCAGAGATCCCACCAAAAGTGCAGAGATCCCATCATGAATGCAAAGATCCCAACACCAGTGCAGAGATCCCATCACAAGTGCAGAGATCCCACCACAAGTACAGAGATCCCATCACAAGTGCAGAGATCCTACCATGAGTGCAGAGATCCCACCACAAGTGCAGAGATCCCATCACAAGTGCATAGATCCCTCCATAGGACCAGAGATCCCATCACAAGTGCAGAGATCCCACCATAAGTAGAGAGATCCCACTATGAGAGCAGAAATCCCACCACAAGTGCAGAGATCCCACCATGAGTGCAGAGATCCCACTATGAGTACAGAGATCCCACCATGAGTACAGAGATCCCACCACAAGTACAGAGATCCCATCATAAGTAGAGAGATCCCACTATGAGTACACAGATCCCAACATGAGTGCAGATATCCCATCACATGTGCAGAGATCCCACCACAAATGTAGAGATCTCATCACAAGTAGAGAGATCCCACTATGAGTATAGAGATCCCACCATAAGTGCAGAGAACCCACCATAAGTGCAGAGATCCCACCACAAGTGCAGAGATCCCATCACAAGTAGAGAGATTCCACTATGAGTACACAGATCCCACCATGAGTGCAGAGATCCCATCATGAGTGCAGAGATCCCATCACAAGTGCAGGGATCCCACCATGAGTGCAGAGATCCCATCAAAAGTAGAGAGATCTCACTATGAGTGCAGAGATCCCACCACAAGTGCAGTGATCCCACCATGAGTGCAGAGATCCCATCACAAAAGCAGAGATCCCATCACAAGTATAGAGATCCCACCACAAGTGCAGAGATCCTGTCACAAGTGCAGAGATCCCACCATGAGTGCAGAGATCCCATCACAAGTGCAGAGATCCCACCATGAGTATGGAGATCCTATCACAAGTGTAGGGATCCCACCATGAGTGCAGAGATCCCATCAAAAGTAGAGAGATCTCACTATGAGTGCAGAGATCCCACAACAAGTGCAGTAATCCCACCATGAGTGCAGAGATCCCATCACAAATGCAGAGATCCCACCATGAATGCAGAGATCCCATCACAAGTGCAGAGATCCCACCACAAGTACAAAGATCCCATCACAAGTAGAGAGATCCCACTATGAGTACAGAGATACCACCACAAGTGCAGAGATCCCACCATGAATGCACAGATCCCACCATGAGTGCAGAGATCCCATCACAAGTGCAAGGATCCCACCATAAGTGCAGAGATCCCATCACAAGTAGAGAGATCCCACTATGAGTGCAGAGATCCTATCTCAAGTGCAGAGATCCCACCATGAGTGCAGAGATCCCATCACATGTGCAGAGATCCCATCATAAGTGCAGAGATCCCACCACACGTGCAGAGATCCCACCATCAATGCAGAGATCCTATCACAAGTGAAGAGATCCCATCACAAGTACAAAGATCCCACCATAAGTGCAGAGATCCCATCACAATTGCAAAGTTCCCAACATAAGTGCATAGATCCCATCACAAGTGCAGAGATCCCACCATGAGTATAGAGATCCCACCACATGTGCAGAGATCCCACCACAAGTGCAGAGATCCCACCACAAGTGAAGAGATCCCACTATGAGTGCAGAGATCCCACCACAAGTGCAGAGATCCCACCATGAGTGCATAGATCCCACCACATGTGCAGAGATCCCATCACAAGTGCAGAGATCCCACCACAAGTGCAGAGATCCCACCATGAATGCAAAGATGCCAACACCAGTGCATAGATCCCATCACAAGTGCAGAGATCCCACCATAAGTACAGAGATCCCATCACAAGTGCAGAGATCCTACCATGAGTGCAGAGATCCCATCAAAAGTAGAGAGATCTCACTATGAGTGCAGAGATCCCACCACAAGTTCAGAGATCCCACCATGAGTGCAGAGATCCCATCACAAGTACAGAAATCCCACCATGAGTATAGAGATCCCACCACAAGTGCAAAGATCCCAGCATCAGTGCAGAGATCTCACCACACATGCAGAGATCCCACCATGAATGCAGAGATCCCATCACAAGTGCAGAGATCCCATCACAAGTGCAGAGATCCCACCACAAGTACAAAGAGCCCATCACAAGTAGAGAGATCCCACTATGAGTGCAGAGATACCACCACAAGTGCAGAGATCCCACCATGAATGCACAGATCCCACCATGAGTGCAGAGATCCCATCACAAGTGCAAGGATCCCACCATAAGTGCAGAGATCCCATCACAAGTAGAGAGATCCCACTATGAGTGCAGAGATCCCACCACAAGTGCAGAGATCCCATCATGAGTACAGAGATCCTATCTCAAGTGCAGAGATCCCACCATGAGTGCAGAGATTCCATCACATGTGCAGAGATCCCATCATAAGTGCAGAGATCCCACCACACATCCAGAGATCCCACCATCAATGCAGAGATCCTATCACAAGTGAAGAGATCCCACCACTAGTGCAAAGATCCCAGCATCAGTGCAGAGATCTCACCACACATGCAGAGATCCCACCATGAATGCAGAGATCCTATCACAAGTACAGAGATCCTATCACAAGTGCAAAGATCCCACCATACTTGCAGAGATCCCATCACAAGTGCAAAGATCCCACTGTAAGTGCATAGATCCCATCACAAGTGCAGAGATCCCACCATGAGTATAGAGAGCCCATCACATGTGCAGAGATCCCACCACAAGTGCAGAGATCCCACCACAAGTGAAGAGATCCCACTATGAGTGCAGAGATCCCACCACAAGTGCAGAGATCCCACCATGAATGCATAGATCCCACCACATGTGCAGAGATCCCATCACAAGTGCAGAGATCCCACCAAAAGTGCAGAGATCCCATCATGAATGCAAAGATCCCAACACCAGTGCAGAGATCCCATCACAAGTGCAGAGATCCCACCACAAGTACAGAGATCCCATCACAAGTGCAGAGATCCTACCATGAGTGCAGAGATCCCACCACAAGTGCAGAGATCCCATCACAAGTGCAGAGATCCCTCCATAGGACCAGAGATACCATCACAAGTGCAGAGATCCCACCATAAGTAGAGAGATCCCACTATGAGAGCAGAAATCCCACCACAAGTGCAGAGATCCCACCATGAGTGCAGAGATCCCACTATGAGTACAGAGATCCCACCATGAGTACAGAGATCCCACCACAAGTACAGAGATCCCATCATAAGTAGAGAGATCCCACTATGAGTACACAGATCCCAACATGAGTGCAGATATCCCATCACATGTGCAGAGATCCCACCACAAATGTAGAGATCTCATCACAAGTAGAGAGATCCCACTATGAGTATAGAGATCCCACCATAAGTGCAGAGAACCCACCATAAGTGCAGAGATCCCACCACAAGTGCAGAGATCCCATCACAAGTTCAAAGATCCCACTGTAAGTGCATAGATCCCATCACAAATGCAGAGATCCCACCATGAGTATAGAGATCCCACCACATGTGCAGAGATCCCACCACAAGTGCAGAGATCCCACCACAAGTGAAGAGATCCCACTATGAGTGCAGAGATCCCACCACGAGTGCAGGGATCCTACCATGAATGCATAGATCCCACCACATGTGCAAAGATCCCATCACAAGTACAGAGATCCCACCACAAGCGCAGAGATCCCACCATGAATGCAAAGATCCCAACACCAGTGCAGAGATCCCATCACAAGTGCAGAGATCCCACCACAAGTACAGAGATCCCATCACAAGTGCAGAGATCCTACCATGAGTGCAGAGATCCCACCACAAGTGCAGAGATCCCATCACAAGTGCAGAGATCCCTCCATAGGAGCAGAGATCCTATCACAAGTGCAGAGATCCCACCATAAGTAGAGAGATCCCACTATGAGAGCAGAAATCCCACCACAAGTGCAGAGATCCCACCATGAGTGCAGAGATCCCACTATGAGTACAGAGATCCCACCATGAGTATAGAGATTCCACCACAAGTACAGAGATCCCATCATAAGTAGAGAGATCCCACTATGAGTACACAGATCCCAACATGAGTGCAGATATCCCATCACAAGTGCAGAGATCCCACCACAAATGTAGAGATCTCATCACAAGTAGAGAGATCCCACTATGAGTGCAGAGATCCCACCACACGTGCAGAGATCCCACCATCAATGCAGAGATCCTATCACAAGTGAAGAGATCCCACCACAAGTGCAAAGATCCCAGCATCAGTGCAGAGATCTCACCACACATGCAGAGATCCCACCATGAATGCAGAGATCCCATCACAAGTGCAAAGATCCCATCACAAGTGCAGAGATCCCACCACAAGTACAAAGATCCCATCACAAGTAGAGAGATCCCACTATGAGTGCAGAGATACCACCACAAGTGCAGAGATCCCACCATGAATGCACAGATCCCACCATGAGTGCAGAGATCCCATCACAAGTGCAAGGATCCCACCATAAGTGCAGAGATCCCATCACAAGTAGAGAGATCCCACTATGAGTGCAGAGATCCCACCACAAGTGCAGAGATCCCATCATGAGTACAGAGATCCTATCTCAAGTGCACAGATCCCACCATGAGTGCAGAGATTCCATCACATGTGCAGATATCCCATCATAAGTGCAGAGATCCCACCACACATGCAGAGATCCCACCATCAATGCAGAGATCCTATCACAAGTGAAGAGATCCCACCACTAGTGCAAAGATCCCAGCATCAGTGCAGAGATCTCACCACACATGCAGAGATCCCACCATGAATGCAGAGATCCTATCACAAGTACAGAGATCCCATCACAAGTGCAAAGATCCCACCATACTTGCAGAGATCCCATCACAAGTGCAAAGATCCCACCGTAAGTGCATAGATCCCATTATAAGTGCAGAGATTCCACCATGAGTATAGAGATCCCATCACATGTGCAGAGATCCCACCACAAGTGCAGAGATTCCACCACAAGTGAAGAGATCCCACTATGAGTGCAGAGATCCCACCACAAGTGCAGAGATCCCACCATGAATGCATAGATCCCACCACATGTGCAGAGATCCCATCACAAGTGCAGAGATCCCACCACAAGTGCATAGATCCCACCATGAATGCAAAGATCCCAACACCAGTGCAGAGATCCCATCACAAGTGCAGAGATCCCACGACAAGTACAGAGATCCCATCACAAGTGCAGAGATCCTACCATGAGTGCAGAGATCCCACCACAAGTGCAGAGATCCCATCACAAGTGCGGAGATCCCTCCATAGGACCAGAGATCCCATCACAAGTGCAGAGATCCCACCATAAGTAGAGAGATCCCACTATGAGAGCAGAAATCCCACCACAAGTGCAGAGATCCCACCATGAGTGCAGAGATCCCACTATGAGTACAGAGATCCCACCATGAGTACAGAGATCCCACCACAAGTACAGAGATCCTATCAAAAGTAGAGAGATCCCACTATGAGTACACAGATCCCAGCATGAGTGCAGATATCCCATCACATGTACAGAGATCCCACCACAAATGTAGAGATCTCATCACAAGTAGAGAGATCCCACCACTATGAGTATAGAGATCCCACCATAAGTGCAGAGAACCCACCATAAGTGCAGAGATCCCATCACAAGTGCAGAGATCCCATCACAAGTAGAGAGATTCCACTATGAGTACACAGATCCCACCATGAGTGCAGAGATCCCATCATGAGTGCAGAGATCCCATCACAAGTGCAGGGATCCCACCATGAGTGCAGAGATCCTATCACAAGTGCAGAGATCCCATCACAAGTGCAAAGATCCTACCATAAGTGCAGAGATCCCATCACAAGTTCAAAGATCCCACTGTAAGTGCATAGATCCCATCACAAGTGCAGAGATCCCACCATGAGTATAGAGATCCCACCACATGTGCAGAGATCCCACCACAAGTGCAGAGATCCCACCACAAGTGAAGAGATCCCACTATGAGTGCAGAGATCCCACCACAAGTGCAGAGATCCTACCATGAATGCATAGATCCCACCACATGTGCAAAGATCCCATCACAAGTACAGAGATCCCACCACAAGCGCAGAGATCCCACCATGAATGCAAAGATCCCAACACCAGTGCAGAGATCCCATCACAAGTGCAGAGATCCCACCACATGTACAGAGATCCCATCACAAGTGCAGAGATCCTACCATGAGTGCAGAGATCCCACCACAAGTGCAGAGATCCCATCACAAGTGCAGAGATCCCTCCATAGGAGCAGAGATCCTATCACAAGTGCAGATATCCCACCATAAGTAGAGAGATCCCACTATGAGAGCAGAAATCCCACCACAAGTGCAGAGATCCCACCATGAGTGCAGAGATCCCACTATGAGTGCAGAGATCCCACCATGAGTGCAGAGATCCTACCATGAATGCATAGATCCCACCACATGTGCAAAGATCCCATCACAAGTGCAGAGATCCCACCACAAGTACAAAGATCCCATCACAAGTAGAGAGATCCCACTATGAGTGCAGAGATACCACCACAAGTGCAGAGATCCCACCATGAATGCACAGATCCCACCATGAGTGCAGAGATCCCATCACAAGTGCAAGGATCCCACCATAAGTGCAGAGATCCCATCACAAGTAGAGAGATCCCACTATGAGTGCAGAGATCCCACCACAAGTGCAGAGATCCCATCATGAGTACAGAGATCCTATCTCAAGTGCAGAGATCCCACCATGAGTGCAGAGATTCCATCACATGTGCAGATATCCCATCATAAGTGCAGAGATCCCACCACACATGCAGAGATCCCACCATCAATGCAGAGATCCTATCACAAGTGAAGAGATCCCACCACTAGTGCAAAGATCCCAGCATCAGTGCAGAGATCTCACCACACATGCAGAGATCCCACCATGAATGCAGAGATCCTATCACAAGTACAGAGATCCCATAACAAGTGCAAAGATCCCACCATACTTGCAGAGATCCCATCACAAGTGCAAAGATCCCACCGTAAGTGCATAGATCCCATTACAAGTGCAGAGATTCCACCATGAGTATAGAGATCCCATCACATGTGCAGAGATCCCACCACAAGTGCAGAGATCCCACCACAAGTGAAGAGATCCCACTATGAGTGCAGAGATCCCACCACAAGTGCAGAGATCCCACCATGAATGCATAGATCCCACCACATGTGCAGAGATCCCATCACAAGTGCAGAGATCCCACCACAAGTGCATAGATCCCACCATGAATGCAAAGATCCCAACACCAGTGCAGAGATCCCATCACAAGTGCAGAGATCCCACGACAAGTACAGAGATCCCATCACAAGTGCAGAGATCCTACCATGAGTGCAGAGATCCCACCACAAGTGCAGAGATCCCATCACAAGTGCGGAGATCCCTCCATAGGACCAGATATCCCATCACAAGTGCAGAGATCCCACCATAAGTAGAGAGATCCCACTATGAGAGCAGAAATCCCACCACAAGTGCAGAGATCCCACCATGAGTGCAGAGATCCCACTATGAGTACAGAGATCCCACCATGAGTACAGAGATCCCACCACAAGTACAGAGATCCTATCAAAAGTAGAGAGATCCCACTATGAGTACACAGATCCCAGCATGAGTGCAGATATCCCATCACATGTACAGAGATCCCACCACAAATGTAGAGATCTCATCACAAGTAGAGAGATCCCACCACTATGAGTATAGAGATCCCACCATAAGTGCAGAGAACCCACCATAAGTGCAGAGATCCCATCACAAGTGCAGAGATCCCATCACAAGTAGAGAGATTCCACTATGAGTACACAGATCCCACCATGAGTGCAGAGATCCCACCATGAGTGCAGAGATCCCATCACAAGTGCAGGGATCCCACCATGAGTGCAGAGATCCTATCACAAGTGCAGAGATCCCATCACAAGTGCAAAGATCCTACCATAAGTGCAGAGATCCCATCACAAGTTCAAAGATCCCACTGTAAGTGCATAGATCCCATCACAAGTGCAGAGATCCCACCATGAGTATAGAGATCCCACCACATGTGCAGAGATCCCACCACAAGTGCAGAGATCCCACCACAAGTGAAGAGATCCCACTATGAGTGCAGAGATCCCACCACAAGTGCAGAGATCCTACCATGAATGCATAGATCCCACCACATGTGCAAAGATCCCATCACAAGTACAGAGATCCCACCACAAGCGCAGAGATCCCACCATGAATGCAAAGATCCCAACACCAGTGCAGAGATCCCATCACAAGTGCAGAGATCCCACCACATGTACAGAGATCCCATCACAAGTGCAGAGATCCTACCATGAGTGCAGAGATCCCACCACAAGTGCAGAGATCCCATCACAAGTGCAGAGATCCCTCCATAGGAGCAGAGATCCTATCACAAGTGCAGAGATCCCACCATAAGTAGAGAGATCCCACTATGAGAGCAGAAATCCCACCACAAGTGCAGAGATCCCACCATGAGTGCAGAGATCCCACTATGAGTACAGAGATCCCACCATGAGTACAGAGATCCCACCACAAGTACAGAGATCCCATCATAAGTAGAGAGATCCCACTATGAGTACACAGATCCCAACATGAGTGCAGATATCCCACCATGAGTGCAGAGATCCTATCACAAGTGCAGAGATCCCATCACAAGTGCAAAGATCCTACCATAAGTGCAGAGATCCCATCACAAGTTCAAAGATCCCACTGTAAGTGCATAGATCCCATCACAAGTGCAGAGATCCCACCATGAGTATAGAGATCCCACCACATGTGCAGAGATCCCACCACAAGTGCAGAGATCCCACCACAAGTGAAGATATCCCACTATGAGTGCAGAGATCCCACCACAAGTGCAGAGATCCTACCATGAATGCATAGATCCCACCACATGTGCAAAGATCCCATCACAAGTACAGAGATCCCACCACAAGCGCAGAGATCCCACCATGAATGCAAAGATCCCAACACCAGTGCAGAGATCCCATCACAAGTGCAGAGATCCCACCACATGTACACAGATCCCATCACAAGTGCAGAGATCCTACCATGAGTGCAGAGATCCCACCACAAGTGCAGAGATCCCATCACAAGTGCAGAGATCCCTCCATAGGAGCAGAGATCCTATCACAAGTGCAGAGATCCCACCATAAGTAGAGAGATCCCACTATGAGAGCAGAAATCCCACCACAAGTGCAGAAATCCCACCATGAGTGCAGAGATCCCACTATGAGTACAGAGATCCCACCATGAGTACAGAGATCCCACCACAAGTACAGAGATCCCATCATAAGTAGAGAGATCCCACTATGAGTACACAGATCCCAACATGAGTGCAGATATCCCATCACAAGTGTAGAGATCCCACCACAAATGTAGAGATCTCATCACAAGTAGAGAGATCCCACTATGAGTGCAGAGATCCCACCACATGTGCAGAGATCCCACCATCAATGCAGAGATCCTATCACAAGTGAAGAGATCCCACCACAAGTGCAAAGATCCCAGCATCAGTGCAGAGATCTCACCACACATGCAGAGATCCCACCATGAATGCAGAGATCCCATCACAAGTGCAGAGATCCCATCACAAGTGCAGAGATCCCACCACAAGTACAAAGATCCCATCACAAGTAGAGAGATCCCACTATGAGTGCAGAGATACCACCACAAGTGCAGAGATCCCACCATGAATGCACAGATCCCACCATGAGTGCAGAGATCCCATCACAAGTGCAAGGATCCCACCATAAGTGCAGAGATCCCATCACAAGTAGAGAGATCCCACTATGAGTGCAGATATCCCACCACAAGTGCAGAGATCCCATCATGAGTACAGAGATCCTATCTCAAGTGCAGAGATCCCACCATGAGTGCAGAGATTCCATCACATGTGCAGATATCCCATCATAAGTGCAGAGATCCCACCACACATGCAGAGATCCCACCATCAATGCAGAGATCCTATCACAAGTGAAGAGATCCCACCACTAGTGCAAAGATCCCAGCATCAGTGCAGAGATCTGACCACACATGCAGAGATCCCACCATGAATGCAGAGATCCTATCACAAGTACAGAGATCCCATCACAAGTGCAAAGATCCCACCATACTTGCAGAGATCCCATCACAAGTGCAAAGATCCCACTGTAAGTGCATAGATCCCATCACAAGTGCAGAGATCCCACCATGAGTATAGAGATCCCATCACATGTGCAGAGATCCCACCACAAGTGCAGAGATCCCACCACAAGTGAAGAGATCCCACTATGAGTGCAGAGATCCCACCACAAGTGCAGAGATCCCACCATGAATGCATAGATCCCACCACATGTGCAGAGATCCCATCACAAGTGCAGAGATCCCACCACAAGTGCAGAGATCCCACCATGAATGCAAAGATCCCAACACCAGTGCAGAGATCCCATCACAAGTGCAGAGATCCCACGACAAGTACAGAGATCCCATCACAAGTGCAGAGATCCTACCATGAGTGCAGAGATCCCACCACAAGTGCAGAGATCCCATCACAAGTGCAGAGATCCCTCCATAGGACCAGAGATCCCATCACAAGTGCAGAGATCCCACCATATGTAGAGAGATCCCACTATGAGAGCAGAAATCCCACCACAAGTGCAGAGATCCCACCATAAGTGCAGAGAACCCACCATAAGTGCAGAGATCCCACCACAAGTGCAGAGATCCCATCACAAGTAGAGAGATTCCACTATGAGTACACAGATCCCACCATGAGTGCAGAGATCCCATCATGAGTGCAGAGATCCCATCACAAGTGCAGGGATCCCACCATGAGTGCAGAGATCCCATCAAAAGTAGAGAGATCTCACTATGAGTGCAGAGATCCCACCATGAGTATATAGATCCCACCACATGTGCAGAGATCCCACCACAAGTGCAGAGATCCCACCACAAGTGAAGAGATCCCACTATGAGTGCAGAGATCCCACCACAAGTGCAGAGATCCCACCATGAGTGCATAGATCCCACCACATGTGCAGAGATCCCATCACAAGTGCAGAGATCCCACCACAAGTGCAGAGATCCCACCATGAATGCAAAGATGCCAATACCAGTGCATAGATCCCATCACAAGTGCAGAGATCCCACCACAAGTACAGAGATCCCATCATAAGTGCAGAGATCCTACCATGAGTGCAGAGATCCCATCACAAGTGCAGAGATCCCACCATGAGTGCAGAGATCCCATCAAAAGTAGAGATATCTCACTATGAGTGCAGAGATCCTACCACAAGTGCAGTGATCCCACCATGAGTGCAGAGATCCCATCACAAATGCAGAGATCCCACCATGAATGCAGATATCCCATCACAAGTGCAGATATCCCATCACAAGTGCAGAGATCCCACCACAAGTACAAAGACCCCATCACAAGTAGAGAGATCCCACTATGAGTGCAGAGATACCACCACAAGTGCAGAGATCCCACCATGAATGCACAGAACCTACCATGAGTGCAGAGATCCCATCACAAGTGCAAGGATCCCACCATAAGTGCAGAGATCCCATCACAAGTAGAGAGATCCCACTATGAGTGCAGAGATCCCACCACAAGTGCAGCGATCCCACCATGAGTGCAAAGATCCCATCACAAGTGCAGAGATCCCATCATAAGTAGAGAGATCCCACTATGAGTACACAGATCCCAACATGAGTGCAGATATCCCATCACAAGTGCAGAGATCCCACCACAAATGTAGAGATCTCATCACAAGTAGAGAGATCCCACTATGAGTATAGAGATCCCACTATAAGTGCAAATAACCCACCATAAGTGCAGATATCCCACCACAAGTGCAGAGATCCCATCACGAGTGCAGAGATCCCACCACAAGTGCAGAGATCCCACCATGAGTGCAGGGATCCCATCACAAGTGCAGGGATCCCACCATGAGTGCAGAGATCCCATCAAAAGTAGAGAGATCTCACTATGAGTGCAGAGATCCCACCACAAGTGCAGTGATCCCACCATGAGTGCAGAGATCCTATCACAAAAGCAGGGATCCCATCACAAGTATAGAGATCCCACCACAAGTGCAGAGATCCCATCACAAGTGCAGAGATCCCACCATGAGTGCAGAGATCCCATCATAAGTGCAGAGATCCCACCATGAGTATGGAGATCCTATCACAAGTTCAGGAATCCCACCATGAGTGCAGAGATCCCATCAAAAGTAGAGAGATCTCACTATGAGTGCAGAGATCCCACCACAAGTGCAGTGATTCCACCATGAGTGCAGAGATCCCATCACAAATGCAGAGATCCCACCATGAATGCAGATATCCCATCACAAGTGCAGAGATCCCATCACAAGTGCAGAGATCCCACCGCAAGTACAAAGATCCCATCACAAGTAGAGAGATCCCACTATGAGTGCAGAGATACCACCACAAGTGCAGAGATCCCACCATGAATGCACAGATCCTACCATGAGTGCAGAGATTCCATCACAAGTGCAAGGATCCCACCATAAGTGCAGAGATCCCATCACAAGTAGAGAGATCCCACTATGAGTGCAGAGATCCCACCACAAGTGCAGAGATCCCATCATGAGTACAGAGATCCTATCTCAAGTGCAGAGATCCCACCATGAGTGCAGAGATCCCATCACATGTGCAGAGATCCCATCATAAGTGCAGAGATCCCACCACACATGCAGAGATCCCACCATCAATGCAGAGATCCTATCACAAGTGAAGAGATCCTACCACAAGTGCAAAGATCCCAGCATCAGTCCAGAGTTCTCACCACACATGCAGAGATCCCACCATGAATGCAGAGATCCTATCACAAGTGCAGAGATCTCATCCCAAGTGCAAAGATCCCACCATAAGTGCAGAGATCTCATCACAAGTGCAAAGATCCCACCATAATGCATAGATCCCATCACAAGTGCAGAGATCCCACCATGAGTATAGAGATCCCACCACATGTGCAGAGATCCCACCACAAGTGCAGAGATCCCACCACAAGTGAAGAGATCCCACTATGAGGACAGAGATCCCACGACAAGTGCAGAGATCCTACCATGAGTGCATAGATCCCACCACATGTGCCGAGATCCCATCACAAGTGTAGAGATCCCACCACAAGTGCAGAGATCCCACCATGAATGCAAAGATCCCAACACCAGTGCAGAGATCCCATCACAAGTGCAGAGATCCCACCACAAGTAAAGAGATCCCATCACAAGTACAGAGATCCTACCATGAGTGCAGAGATCCCATCATAAGTGCAGAGATCCCACCACAAGTGCAGATATCCCATCACAAGTAGTGAGATCCCACTATGAGTGCAGAGATCCCACCATGAGTGCAGAGATCCTACCACAAGTGCAGAGATCCCATCACAAGTGCAGAGATCCCACCATGAGTGCAAAGATTCCCATCACAAGTGCAGAGATCCCATCATGAGTGCAGGGATCCCATCACAAGTGCAGAAATCCCACCATGAGTGCAGAGATCCCATCACAAGTGCAGAGATCCCACCATGAGTGCAGAGATCCCATCAAAAGTAGAGAGATCTCACTATGAGTGCAGAGATCCCACCACAAGTGCAGTGATCCCACCATGAGTGCAGTGATCCCATCACAAATGCAGAGATCCCACCATGAATGCAGAGATCCCATCACAAGTGCAGAGATCCCATCACAAGTGCAGAGATCCCACCACAAGTACAAAGATCCCATCATAAGTAGAGAGATCCCACTATGAGTGCAGAGATACCACCACAAGTGCAGAGATCCCACCATGAATGCACAGATCCCACCATGAGTGCAGAGACCCTATCACAAGTGCAAGGATCCCACCATAAGTGCAGAGATCCCATCACAAGTAGAGAGATCCCACTATGAGTGCAGAGATCCCACCACAAGTGCAGAGATCCCATCATGAGTACAGAGATCCTATCTCAAGTGCAGAGATCCCACCATGAGTGCAGAGATCCCATCACATGTGCAGAGATCCCATCATAAGTGCAGAGATCCCACCACACATGCAGAGATCCCACCATCAATGCAGAGATCCTATCACAAGTGAAGAGATCCCACCACAAGTGCAAAGATCCCAGCATCAGTGCAGAGATCTCACCACACATGCAGAGATCCCACCATGAATGCAGAGATCCTATCACAAGTGCAGAGATCCCATCACAAGTGCAAAGATCCTACCATAAGTGCAGAGATCCCATCACAAGTTCAAAGATCCCACTGTAAGTGCATAGATCCCATCACAAGTGCAGAGATCCTACCATGAGTATAGAGATCCCACCACATGTGCAGAGATCCCACCACAAGTGCAGAGATCCCACCACAAGTGAAGAGATCCCACTATGAGTGCAGAGATCCCACCACAAGTGCAGAGATCCTACCATGAATGCATAGATCCTACCACATGTGCAAAGATCCCATCACAAGTACAGAGATCCTACCACAAGCGCAGAGATCCCACCATGAATGCAAAGATCCCAACACCAGTGCAGAGATCCCATCACAAGTGCAGAGATCCCACCACAAGTACAGAGATCCCATCACAAGTGCAGAGATCCTACCATGAGTGCAGAGATCCCACCACAAGTGCAGAGATCCCATCACAAGTGCAGAGATCCCTCCATAGGAGCAGAAATCCTATCACAAGTGCAGAGATCCCACCATAAGTAGAGAGATCCCACTATGAGAGCAGAAATCCCACCACAAGTACAGAGATCCCACCATGAGTGCAGAGATCCCACTATGAGTACAGAGATCCCACCATGAGTACAAAGATCCCACCACAAGTACAGAGATCCCATCATAAGTAGAGAGATCCCACTATGAGTACACAGATCCCAACATGAGTGCAGATATCCCATCACAAGTGCAGAGATCCCACCACAAATGTAGAGATCTCATCACAAGTAGAGAGATCCCACTATGAGTGCAGAGATCCCACCACACGTGCAGAGATCCCACCATCAATGCAGAGATCCTATCACAAGTGAAGAGATCCCACCACAAGTGCAAAGATCCCAGCATCAGTGCAGAGATCTCACCACACATGCAGAGATCCCACCATGAATGCAGAGATCCCATCACAAGTGCAGAGATCCCATCACAAGTGCAGCGATCCCACCACAAGTACAAAGATCCCATCACAAGTAGAGAGATCCCACTATGAGTGCAGAGATACCACCACAAGTGCAGAGATCCCACCATGAATGCACAGATCCCACCATGAGTGCAGAGATCCAATCACAAGTGCAAGGATCCCACCATAAGTGCAGAGATCCCATCACAAGTAGAGAGATCCCACTATGAGTGCAGAGATCCCACCACAAGTGCAGAGATCCCATCATGAGTACAGAGATCCTATCTCAAGTGCAGAGATCCCACCATGAGTGCAGAGATTCCATCACATGTGCAGATATCCCATCATAAGTGCAGAGATCCCACCACACATGCAGAGATCCCACCATCAATGCAGAGATCCTATCACAAGTGAAGAGATCCCACCACTAGTGCAAAGATCCCAGCATCAGTGCAGAGATCTCACCACACATGCAGAGATCCCACCATGAATGCAGAGATCCTATCACAAGTACAGAGATCCCATCACAAGTGCAAAGATCCCACCATACTTGCAGAGATCCCATCACAAGTGCAAAGATCCCATCGTAAGTGCATAGATCCCATCACAAGTGCAGAGATCCCACCATGAGTATAGAGATCCCATCACATGTGCAGAGATCCCACCACAAGTGCAGAGATCCCACCACAAGTGAAGAGATCCCACTATGAGTGCAGAGATCCCACCACAAGTGCAGAGATCCCACCATGAATGCATAGATCCCACCACATGTGCAGAGATCCCATCACAAGTGCAGAGATCCCACCACAAGTGCAGAGATCCCACCATGAATGCAAAGATCCCAACACCAGTGCAGAGATCCCATCACAAGTGCAGAGATCCCACCACAAGTACAGAGATCCCATCACAAGTGCAGAGATCCTACCATGAGTGCAGAGATCCCACCACAAGTGCAGAGATCCCATCACAAGTGCGGAGATCCCTCCATAGGACCAGAGATCCCATCACAAGTGCAGAGATCCCACCATAAGCAGAGAGATCCCACTATGAGAGTAGAAATCCCACCATAAGTGCAGAGATCCCACCATGAGTGCAGAGATCCCACTATGAGTACAGAGATCCCACCATGAGTACAGAGATCCCACCACAAGTACAGAGATCCCATCATAAGTAGAGAGATCCCACTATGAGTATACAGATCCCAACATGAGTGCAGATATCCCATCACATGTGCAGAGATCCCACCACAAATGTAGAGATCTCATCACAAGTAGAGAGATCCCACTATGAGTATAGAGATCCCACCATAAGTGCAGAGAACTCACCATAAGTGCAGAGATCCCACCACAAGTGCAGAGATCCCATCACAAGTAGAGAGATTCTACTATGAGTACACAGATCCCACCATTAGTGCAGAGATCCCATCATGAGTGCAGAGATCCCATCACAAGTGCAGGGATCCCACCATGAGTGCAGAGATCCCATCAAAAGTAGAGAGATCTCACTATGAATGCAGAGATCCCACCACAAGTGCAGTGATCCCACCATGAGTGCAGAGATCCCATCACAAAAGCAGAGATCTCATCACAAGTATAGAGATCCCACCACAAGTGCAGAGATCCTGTCACAAGTGCAGAGATCCCACCATGAGTGCAGAGATCCCATCACAAGTGCAGGGATCCCACCATGAGTGCAGAGATCCCATCAAAAGTAGAGAGATCTCACTATGAGTGTAGAGATCCCACAACAAGTGCAGTGATCCCACCATGAGTGCAGAGATCCCATCACAAGTGCAGAGATCCCATCACAAGTGCGGAGATCCCTCCATAGGACCAGAGATCCCATCACAAGTGCAGAGATCCCACCATAAGCAGAGAGATCCCACTATGAGAGCAGAAATCCCACCACAAGTGCAGAGATCCCACCATGAGTGCAGAGATCCCACTATGAGTACAGAGATCCCACCATGAGTACAGAGATCCCACCACAAGTACAGAGATCCCATCATAAGTAGAGAGATCCCACTATGAGTACACAGATCCCAACATGAGTGCAGATATCCCATCACATGTGCAGAGATCCCACCACAAATGTAGAGATCTCATCACAAGTAGAGAGATCCCACTATGAGTATAGAGATCCCACCATAAGTGCAGAGAACTCACCATAAGTGCAGAGATCCCACCACAAGTGCAGAGATCCCATCACAAGTAGAGAGATTCTACTATGAGTACAAAGATACCACCATTAGTACAGAGATCCCATCATGAGTGCAGAGATCCCATCACAAGTGCAGGGATCCCACCATGAGTGCAGAGATCCCATCAAAAGTAGAGAGATCTCACTATGAGTGCAGAGATCCCACCACAAGTGCAGTGATCCCACCATGAGTGCAGAGATCCCATCACAAAAGCAGAGATCCCATCACAAGTATAGAGATCCCACCACAAGTGCAGAGATCCTGTCACAAGTGTAGAGATCCCACCATGAGTGCAGAGATCCCATCACAAGTGCAGAGATCCCACCATGAGTACGGAGATCCTATCACAAGTGCAGGGATCCCACCATGAGTGCAGAGATCCCATCAAAAGTAGAGAGATCTCACTATGAGTGCAGAGATCCCACAACAAGTGCAGTGATCCCACCATGAGTGCAGAGATCCCATCACAAATGCAGAGATCCCACCATGAATGCAGAGATCCCATCACAAGTGCAGAGATCCCATCACAAGTGCAGAGATCCCACCACAAGTACAAAGATCCCATCACAATTAGAGCGATCCCACTATGAGTGCAGAGATACCACCACAAGTGCAGAGATCCCATCATGAATGCACAGATCCCACCATGAGTGCAGAGATCCCATCACAAGTGCAAGGATCCCACCATAAGTGCAGAGATCCCATCACAAGTAGAGAGATCCCACTATGAGTGCAGAGATCCTATCTCAAGTGCAGAGATCCCACCATGAGTGCAGAGATCCCATCACACGTGCAGAGATCCCATCATAAGTGCAGAGATCCCACCACATGTGCAGAGATCCCACCATCAATGCAGAGATCCTATCACAAGTGAAGAGATCCCACCACAAGTGCAAAGATCCCAGCATCAGTGCAGAGATCTCACCACACATGCAGAGATCCCACCATGAATGCAGAGATCCTATCACAAGTGCAGAGATCCCATCACAAGTGCAAAGATCCCACCATAAGTGCAGAGATCCCATCACAAGTGCAAAGATCCCACCGTAAGTGCATAGATCCCATCACAAGTGCAGAGATCCCACCATGAGTATAGAGATCCCACCACATGTGCAGAGAACCCACCACAAGTGCAGAGATCCCACCACAAGTGAAGAGATCCCACTATGAGTGCAGAGATCCCACCACAAGTGCAGAGATCCTACCATGAATGCATAGATCCCACCACATGTGCAAAGATCCCATCACAAGTGCCGAGATCCCACCACAACCGCAGAGATCCCACCATGAATGCAAAGATCCCAACACCAGTGCAGAGATCCCATCACAAGTGCAGAGATCCCACCACAAGTACAGAGATCCCATCACAAGTGCAGAGATCCTACCATGAGTGCAGAGATCCCACCACAAGTGCAGAGATCCCATCACAAGTGCGGAGATCCCTCCATAGGAGCAGAGATCCTATCACAAGTGCAGAGATCCCACCATAAGTAGTGAGATCCCACTATGAGAGCAGAAATCCCACCACAAGTGCAGAGATCCCACCATAAGTGCAGAGATCCCATTATGAGTACAGAGATCCCACCATGAATACAGAGATCTCACCACAAGTACAGAGATCCCATCATAAGTAGAGAGATCCCACTATGAGTACACAGATCCCAACATGAGTGCAGATATCCCATCACAAGTGCAGAGATCCCACCACAAATGTAGAGATCTCATCACGAGTAGAGAGATCCCACTATGAGTGCAGAGATCCCACCACACATGCAGAGATCCCACCATCAATGCAGAGATCCTATCACAAGTGAAGAGATCCCACCACAAGTGCAAAGATCCCAGCATCAGTGCAGAGTTCTCACCACACATGCAGAGATCCCACCATGAATGCAGAGATCCCATCACAAGTGCAGAGATCCCATCACAAGTGCAGAGATCCCACCACAAGTACAAAGATCCCATCACAAGTAGAGAGATCCCACTATGAGTGCAGAGATACCACCACAAGTGCAGAGATCCCACCATGAATGCACAGATCCCACCATGAGTGCAGAGATCCCATCACAAGTGTAAGGATCCCACCATAAGTGCAGAGATCCCATCACAAGTAGAGAGATCCCACTATGAGTGCAGAGATCCCACCACAAGTGCAGAGATCCCACCATGAGTGCAGAGATCCCATCACAAGTGCAAGGATCCCACCATAAGTGCAGAGATCCCATCACAAGTAGAGAGATCCCACTATGAGTGCAGAGATCCTATCTCAAGTGCAGAGATCCCACCATGAGTGCAGAGATCCCATCACACGTGCAGAGATCCCATCATAAGTGCAGAGATCCCACCACACATGCAGAGATCCCACCATCAATGCAGAGATCCTATCACAAGTGAAGAGATCCCACCACTAGTGCAAAGATCCCAGCATCAGTGCAGAGATCTCACCACACATGCAGAGATCCCACCATGAATGCAGAGATCCCATCACAAGTGCGGAGATCCCTCCATAGGAGCAGAGATCCTATCACAAGTGCAGAGATCCCACCATAAGTAGAGAGATCCCACTATGAGAGCAGAAATCCCACCACGAGTGCAGAGATCCCACCACAAGTGCAGAGATCCCACCACAAGTGAAGAGATCCCACTATGAGTGCAGAGATCCCACCACAAGTGCAGAGATCCTACCATGAATGCATAGATCCTACCACATGTGCAAAGATCCCATCACAAGTGCATAGATCCCACCACAAGCGCAGAGATCCCACCATGAATGCAAAGATCCCAACACCAGTGCAGAGATCCCATCACAAGTGCAGAGATCCCGCCACAAGTACAGAGATCCCATCACAAGTGCAGAGATCCTTCCATGAGTGCAGAGATCCCACCACAAGTGCAGAGATCCCATCACAAGTGCAGAGATCCCTCCATAGGAGCAGAGATCCTATCACAAGTGCAGAGATCCCACCATAAGTAGAGAGATCCCACTATGAGAGCAAAAATCCCACCACAAGTGCAGAGATCCCACCATGAGTGCAGAGATCCCACCATGAGTACAGAGATCCCACCATGAGTACAGAGATCCCACCACAAGTACAGAGATCCCATCATAAGTAGAGAGATCCCACTATGAGTACACAGATCCCAACATGAGTGCAGATATCCCATCACAAGTGCAGAGATCCCACCACAAATGTAGAGATCTCATCACAAGTAGAGAGGTCCCACTATGAGTGCAGATATCCCACCACACATGCAGAGATCCCACCATCAATGCAGAGATCCTATCACAAGTGAAGAGATCCCACCACAAGTGCAAAGATCCCAGCATCAGTGCAGAGATCTCACCACACATGCAGAGATCCCACCATGAATGCAGAGATCCCATCACAAGTGCAGAGATCCCATCACAAGTGCAGAGATCCCACCACAAGTACAAAGATCCCATCACAAGTAGAGAGATCCCACTATGAGTGCAGAGATACCACCACAAGTGCAGAGATCCCACCATGAATGCACAGATCCCACCATGAGTGCAGAGATCCCATCACAAGTGCAAGGATCCCACCATAAGTGCAGAGATCCCATCACAAGTAGAGAGATCCCACTATGAGTGCAGAGATCCCACCACAAGTGCAGAGATCCCATCATGAGTACATAGATCCTATCTCAAGTGCAGAGATCCCACCATGAGTGCAGAGATTCCATCACATGTGCAGAGATCCCATCATAAGTGCAGAGATCCCACCACACATGCAGAGATCCCACCATCAATGCAGAGATCCTATCACAAGTGAAGAGATCCCACCACAAGTGCAAAGATCCCAGCATCAGTGCAGAGATCTCACCACACATGCAGAGATCCCACCATGAATGCAGAGATCCCATCACAAGTGCAGAGATCCTATCACAAGTGCAGAGATCCCACCACAAGTACAAAGATCCCATCACAAGTAGAGAGATCCCACTATGAGTGCAGAGATACCACCACAAGTGCAGAGATCCCACCATGAATGCACAGATCCCACCATGAGTGCAGAGATCCCATCACAAGTGTAAGGATCCCACCATAAGTGCAGAGATCCCATCACAAGTAGAGAGAATCCACTATGAGTGCAGAGATCCCACCACAAGTGCAGAGATCCCATCATGAGTACAGAGATCCTATCTCAAGTGCAGAGATCCCACCATGAGTGCAGAGATCCCACCACAAGTGAAGAGATCCCACTATGAGTGCAGAGATTCCACCACATGTGCAGAGATCCCATCATAAGTGCAGAGATCCCACCACACATGCAGAGACCCCACCATCAATGCAGAGATCCTATCACAAGTGAAGAGATCCCACCACTAGTGCAAAGATCCCAGCATCAGTGCAGAGATCTCACCACACATGCAGAGATCCCACCATGAATGCAGAGATCCCATCACAAGTGCGGAGATCCCTCCATAGGAGCAGAGATCCTATCACAAGTGCAGAGATCCCACCATAAGTAGAGAGATCCCACTATGAGAGCAGAAATCCCACCACGAGTGCAGAGATCCCACCACAAGTGCAGAGATCCCACCACAAGTGAAGAGATCCCACTATGAGTGCAGAGATCCCACCACAAGTGCAGAGATCCTACCATGAATGCATAGATCCCACCACATGTGCAAAGATCCCATCACAAGTGCAGAGATCCCACCACAAGCGCAGAGATCCCACCATGAATGCAAAGATCCCAACACCAGTGCAGAGATCCCATCACAAGTGCAGAGATCCCGCCACAAGTACAGAGATCCCATCACAAGTGCAGAGATCCTTCCATGAGTGCAGAGATCCCACCACAAGTGCAGAGATCCCATCACAAGTGCGGAGATCCCTCCATAGGAGCAGAGATCCTATCACAAGTGCAGAGATCCCACCATAAGTAGAGAGATCCCACTATGAGAGCAAAAATCCCACCACAAGTGCAGAGATCCCACCATGAGTGCAGAGATCCCACCATGAGTACAGAGATCCCACCATGAGTACAGAGATCCCACCACAAGTACAGAGATCCCATCATAAGTAGAGAGATCCCACTATGAGTACACAGATCCCAACATGAGTGCAGATATCCCATCACAAGTGCAGAGATCCCACCACAAATGTAGAGATCTCATCACAAGTAGAGAGATCCCACTATGAGTGCAGAGATCCCACCACACATGCAGAGATCCCACCATCAATGCAGAGATCCTATCACAAGTGAAGAGATCCCACCACAAGTGCAAAGATCCCAGCATCAGTGCAGAGATCTCACCACACATGCAGAGATCCCACCATGAATGCAGAGATCCCATCACAAGTGCAGAGATCCCATCACAAGTGCAGAGATCCCACCACAAGTACAAAGATCCCATCACAAGTAGAGAGATCCCACTATGAGTGCAGAGATACCACCACAAGTGCAGAGATCCCACCATGAATGCACAGATCCCACCATGAGTGCAGAGATCCCATCACAAGTGCAAGGATCCCACCATAAGTGCAGAGATCCCATCACAAGTAGAGAGATCCCACTATGAGTGCAGAGATCCCACCACAAGTGCAGAGATCCCATCATGAGTACATAGATCCTATCTCAAGTGCAGAGATCCCACCATGAGTGCAGAGATTCCATCACATGTGCAGAGATCCCATCATAAGTGCAGAGATCCCACCACACATGCAGAGATCCCACCATCAATGCAGAGATCCTATCATAAGTGAAGAGATCCCACCACAAGTGCAAAGATCCCAGCATCAGTGCAGAGATCTCACCACACATGCAGAGATCCCACCATGAATGCAGAGATCCTATCACAAGTACAGAGATCCCATCACAAGTGCAAAGATCCCACCATACTTGCAGAGATCCCATCACAAGTGCAAAGATCCCACTGTAAGTGCATAGATCCCATCACAAGTGCAGAGATCCCACCATGAGTATAGAGATCCCATCACATGTGCAGAGATCCTACCACAAGTGCAGAGATCCCACCACAAGTGAAGAGATCCCACTATGAGTGCAGAGATCCTACCACAAGTGCAGAGATCCCACCATGAATGCATAGATCCCACCACATGTGCAGAGATCCCATCACAAGTGCAGAGATCCCACCACAAGTGCAGAGATCCCACCATGAATGCAAAGATCCCAATACCAGTGCAGAGATCCCATCACAAGTGCAGAGATCCCACCACAAGTACAGAGATCCCATCACAAGTGCAGAGATCCTACCATGAGTGCAGAGATCCCACCACAAGTGCAGAGATCCCATCACAAGTGCGGAGATCCCTCCATAGGAGCAGAGATCCCATCACAAGTGCAGAGATCCCACAATAAGTAGAGAGATCCCACTATGAGAGCAGAAATCCCACCACAAGTGCAGAGATCCCACCATGAGTGCAGAGATCCCACTATGAGTACAGAGATCCCACCATGAGTACAGAGATCCCACCACAAGTACAGAGATCCCATCATAAGTAGAGAGATCCCACTATGAGTACACAGATCCCAACATGAGTGCAGATATCCCATCACATGTGCAGAGATCCCACCACAAATGTAGAGATATCATCACAAGTAGAGAGATCCCACTATGAGTATAGAGATCCCACCATAAGTGCAGAAACCCACCATAAGTGCAGAGATCCCACCACAAGTGCAGAAATCCCATCACAAGTAGAGAGATTCCACTATGAGTACACAGATCCCACCATGAGTGCAGAGATCCCATCATGAGTGCAGAGATCCCATCACAAGTGCAGGGATCCCACCATGAGTGCAGAGATCCCATCAAAAGTAGAGAGATCTCACTATGAGTGCAGAGATCCTACCACAAGTGCAGTGATCCCACCATGAGTGCAGAGATCCCATCACAAAAGCAGAGACCCCATCACAAGTATAGAGATCCCACCACAAGTGCAGAGATCCCGTCACAAGTGCAGAGATCCCACCATGAGTGCAGAGACCCCATCACAAGTGCAGAGATCCCACCATGAGTACGGAGATCCTATCACAAGTGCAGGGATCCCACCATGAGTGCAGAGATCCCATCAAAAGTAGAGAGATCTCACTATGAGTGCAGAGATCCCACAAGTGCAGTGATCCCACCATGAGTGCAGAGATCCCATAACAAATGCAGAGATCCCACCATGAATGCAGAGATCCCATCACAAGTGCAGAGATCCCATCACAAGTGCAGAGATCCCACCACAAGTACAAAGATCCCATCACAAGCAGAGAGATCCCACTATGAGTGCAGAGATACCACCACAAGTGCAGAGATCCCACCATGAATGCACAGATCCCACCATGAGTGCAGAGATCCCATCACAAGTGCAAGGATCCCACCATAAGTGCAGAGATCCCATAACAAGTAGAGAGATCCCACTATGAGTGCAGAGATCCTATCTCAAGTGCAGAGATCCCACCATGAGTGCAGAGATCCCATCACATGTGCAGAGATCCCATCACATGTGCAGAGATCCCATCATAAGTGCAGAGATCCCACCACACGTGCAGAGATCCCACCATCAATGCAGAGATCCTATCACAAGTGAAGAGATCCTACCACAATGCAAAGATCACACAGCATCAGTGCAGAGATCTCACCACACATGTAGAGATCCCACCATGAATGCAGAGATCCTATCACAAGTGCAGAGATCCCATCACAAGTGCAAAGATCCCAACATAAGTGCATAGATCCCATCACAAGTGCAGAGATCCCACCATGAGTATAGAGATCCCACCACATGTGCAGAGATCCCACCACAAGTGCAGAGATCCCACCACAAGTGAAGAGATCCCACTATGAGTGCAGAGATCCCACCACAAGTGCAGTGATCCCACCATGAGTGCAGAGATCCCATCACAAGTGCAGAGATCCCACCATGAGTGCAGAGATCCCACCAAAAGTATAGAGATCCCATCACAATTGCAGAGATCCTACCATGAGTGCAGAGATCCCACCACAAGTGCAGAGATCCCATCACAAGTGCGGAGATCCCTCCATAGGAGCAGAGATCCTATCACAAGTGCAGAGATCCCACCATAAGTAGAGAGATCCCACTATGAGAGCAGAAATCCCACCACAAGTGCAGAGATCCCACCATGAGTGCAGAGATCCCACTATGAGTACAGAGATCCCACCATGAGTACAGAGATCCCACCACAAGTACAGAGATCCCATCATAAGTAGAGAGATCCCACTATGAGTACACAGATCCCAACATGAGTGCAGATATCCCATCACAAGTGCAGAGATCCCACCACAAATGTAGCGATCTCATCACAAGTAGAGAGATCCCACTATGAGTGCAGAGATCCCACCACACGTGCAGAGATCCCACCATCAATGCAGAGATCCTATCACAAGTGAAGAGATCCCACCACAAGTGCAAAGATCCCAGCATCAGTGCAGAGATCTCACCACACATGCAGAGATCCCACCATGAATGCAGAGATCCCATCACAAGTGCAGAGATCCCATCACAAGTGCAGAGATCCCACCACAAGTACAAAGATCCCATCACAAGTAGAGAGATCCCACTATGAGTGCAGAGATACCACCACAAGTGCAGAGATCCCACCATGAATGCACAGATCCCATCATGAGTGCAGAGATCCCATCACAAGTGCAAGGATCCCACCACAGTGCAGAGATCCCACCACAGTGCAGAGATCCCACCACAAGTGCAGAGATCCCATCACAAGTGCAGAGATCCCTCCATAAGAGCAGAGATCCCATCACAAGTGCAGAGATCCCACCACAAGTGCAGAGATCCCATCATGAGTACAGAGATCCTATCTCAAGTGCAGAGATCCCATCATGAGTGCAGAGATTCCATCACATATGTAGAGATTCCATCATAAGTGCAGAGATCCCACCATACATGCAGAGATCCCACCATCAATGCAGAGATCCTATCACAAGTGAAGAGATCCCACCACTAGTGCAAAGATCCCAGCATCAGTGCAGAGATCTCACCACATATGCAGAGATCCCACCATGAATGCAGAGATCCTATCACAAGTACAGATATCCCATCACAAGTGCAAAGATCCCACCATACTTGCAGAGATCCCATCACAAGTGCAAAGATCCCACCGTAAGTGCATAAATCCCATCACAAGTGCAGAGATCCCACCATGAGTATAGAGATCCCATCACATGTGCAGAGATCCCACCACAGGTGCAGAGATCCCACCACAAGTGAAGAGATCCCACTATGAGTGCAGAGATCCCACCACAAGTGTAGAGATCCCACCATGAATGCATAGATCCCACCACATGTGCAGAGATCCCAGCACAAGTGCAGAGATCCCACCACAAGTGCAGAGATCCCACCATGAATGCAAAGATCCCAACACCAGTGTAGAGATCCCATCACAAGTGCAGAGATCCCACCACAAGTACAGAGATCCCATCACAAGTGCAGAGATCCTACCATGAGTGCAGAGATCCCACCACAAGTGCAGAGATCCCATCACAAGTGCGGAGATCACTCCATAGGACCAGAGATCCCATCACAAGTGCAGAGATCCCACCATAAGTAGAGAGATCCCACTATGAGAGCAGAAATCCCACCACAAGTGCAGAGATCCCACCATGAGTGCAGAGATCCCACTATGAGTACAGAGATCCCACCATGAGTACAGAGATCCCACCACAAGTACAGAGATCCCATCATAAGTAGAGAGATCCCACTATGAGTACACAGATCCCAATATGAGTGCAGATATCCCATCACATGTGCAGAGATCCCACCACAAATGTAGAGATCTCATCACAAGTAGAGAGATCCCACTATGAGTATAGAGATCCCACCATAAGTGCAGAGAACCCACCATAAGTGCAGAGATCCCACCGCAAGTGCAGAGATCCCATCACAAGTAGAGAGATTCCACTATGAGTACACAGATCCCACCATGAGTGCAGAGATCCCATCATGAGTGCAGAGATCCCATCACAAGTGCAGGGATCCCACCATGAGTGCAGAGATCCCATCAAAAGTAGAGAGATCTCACTATGAGTGCAGAGATCCCACCACAAGTGCAGTGATCCCACCATGAGTGCAGAGATCCCATCACAAAAGCAGAGATCCCATCACAAGTATAGAGATCCCACCACAAGTGCAGAGATCCCGTCACAAGTGCATAGATCCCACCATGAGTGCAGAGATCCCATCACAAGTGCAGAGATCCCACCATGAGTATGGAGATCCTATCACAAGTGCAGGGATCCCACCATGAGTGCAGAGATCCCATCAAAAGTAGAGAGATCTCACTATGAGTGCAGAGATCCCACAACAAGTGCAGTGATCCCACCATGAGTGCCGAGATCCCACCATGAATGCAGAGATCCCACCATGAATGCAGAGATCCCATCACAAGTGCAGAGATCCCATCACAAGTGCAGAGATCCCACCACAAGTACAAAGATCCCATCACAAGTAGAGAGCTCCCACTATGAGTGCAGAGATACCACCACAAGTGCAGAGATCCCACCATGAATGCACAAATCCCACCATGAGTGCAGAGATCCCATCACAAGTGCAAGGATCCCACCATAAATGCAGAGATCCCATCACAAGTAGAGAGATCCCACTATGAGTGCAGAGATCCTATCTCAAGTGCAGAGATCCCACCATGAGTGCAGAGATCCCATCACATGTGCAGAGATCCCATCATAAGTGCAGAGATCCCACCACACGTGCAGAGATCCCACCATCAATGCAGAGATCCTATCACAAGTGAATAGATCCCATCACAAGTGCAAAGATCCCACCATAAGTGCAGAGATCCCATCACAAGTGCAAAGTTCCCAACATAAGTGCATAGATCCCATCACAAGTGCAGAGATCCCACCATGAGTATAGAGATCCCACCACATGTGCAGAGATCCCACTACAAGTGCAGAGATCCCACCACAAGTGAAGAGATCCCACTATGAGTGCAGAGATCCCACCACAAGTGCAGAGATCCCACCATGAGTGCATAGATCCCACCACATGTGCAGAGATCCCATCACAAGTGCAGAGATCCCACCACAAGTGCAGAGATCCCACCATGAATGCAAAGATGCCAACACCAGTGCATAGATCCCATCACAAGTGCAGAGATCCCACCACAAGTACAGAGATCCCATCACAAGTGCAGAGATCCTACCATGAGTGCAGAGATCCCATCACAAGTGCAGAGATCCCACCACAAGTGCAGATATCCCATCACAAGTAGTGAGATCCCACTATGAGTGCAGAGATCCCACGATGAGTGCAGATACACCATCATAAGTACAAAGATCCCACCATGAGTACAGAGATCCTACTACAAGTGCAGAGATTCCATCACGAGTGCAGATATCCCACCATGAGTGCAGAGATCCTACCACAAGTGCAGAGATCCCAACACAAGTGCAGAGATCCCATCACAAGTGCGGTGATCCCTTCATAGGAGCAGAGATCCCATCACAAGTGCAGAGATCCCACCATAAGTAGAGAGATCCCACTATGAGAGCAGAAATCCCACCACAAGTGCAGAGATCCCACCATGAGTGCAGAGATCCCACTATGAGTACAGAGATCCCACCATGAGTACAGAGATCCCACCACAAGTACAGAGATCCCATCATAAGTAGAGAGATCCCACTATGAGTACACAGATCCCAACATGAGTGTAGATATCCCATCACAAGTGCAGAGATCCCACCACAAATGTAGAGATCTCATCACAAGTAGAGAGATCCCACTATGAGTATAGAGATCCCACCATAAGTGCAGAGAACCCACCATAAGTGCAGAGATCCCGCCACAAGTGCAGAGATCCCATCACAAGTAGAGAGATTCCACTATGAGTACACAGATCCCACCATGAGTGCAGAGATCCCATCACGAGTGCAGAGATCCCATCACAAGTGCAGAGATCCCATCACAAGTGTAGAGATCCCACCATGAGTGCAGGGATCCCATCACAAGTGCAGAGATCCCACCATGAGTGCAGAGATCCCATCACAAGTAGAAAGAGCCCACCATAAGTGCAGAGATCCCATCACAAGTGCAGAGATCCCACCATGAATGCAGAGATCCCATCACAAGTGCAGAGATCCCATCACAAGTGCAGAGATCCCACCACAATAACAAAGATCCCATCACAAGTAGAGAGATCCCACTATGAGTGCAGAGATACCACCACAAGTGCAGAGATCCCACCATGAATGCACAGATCCCACCATGAGTGCAGAGATCCCATCACAAGTGCAGGGATCCCACCATGAGTGCAGAGATTCCATCAAAAGTAGAGAGATCTCACTATGAGTGCAGAGATCCCACCACAAGTGCAGTGATCCCACCATGAGTGCAGAGATCCCATCACAAAAGCAGAGATCCCATCACAAGTATAGAGATCCCACCACAAGTGCAGAGATCCCATCACAAGTGCAGAGATCCCACCATGAGTGCAGAGATCCCATCACAAGTGCAGAGATCCCATCATGAGTATGGAGATCCTATCACAAGTGCAGGGATCCCACCATGAGTGCAGAGATCCCATCAAAAGTAGAGATATCTCACTATGAGTGCAGAGATCCTACCACAAGTGCAGTGATCCCACCTTGAGTGCAGAGATCCCATCACAAATGCAGAGATCCCATCATGAATGCAGATATCCCATCACAAGTGCAGAGATCCCATCACAAGTGCAGAGATCCCACCACAAGTACAAAGATCCCATCACAAGTAGAGAGATCCCACTTTGAGTGCAGAGATACCACCACAAGTGCAGAGATCCCACCATGAATGCACAGATCCCACCATGAGTGCAGAGATCCCATCACAAGTGCAAGGATCCCACCATAAGTGCAGAGATCCCATCACAAGTAGAGAGATCCCACTATGAGTGCAGAGATCCCACCACAAGTGCAGAGATCCCACCATGAGTGCAAAGATCCCATCACAAGTGCAGAGATCCCATCATAAGTAGAGAGATCCCACTATGAGTACACAGATCCCAACATGAGTGCAGATATCCCATCACAAGTGCAGAGATCCCACCACAAATGTAGAGATCTCATCACAAGTAGAGAGATCCCACTATGAGTATAGAGATCCCTCTATAAGTGCAAATAACCCACCATAAGTGTAGATATCCCACCACAAGTGCAGAGATCCCATCACAAGTAGAGAGATTCCACTATGAGTACACAGATCCCACCATGAGTGCAGAGATCCCATCACGAGTGCAGAGATCCCACCACAAGTGCAGAGATCCCACCATGAGTGCAGGGATCCCATCACAAGTGCAGGGATCCCACCATGAGTGCAGAGATCCCATCAAAAGTAGAGAGATCTCACTATGAGTGCAGAGATCCCACCACAAGTGCAGTGATCCCATCATGAGTGCAGAGATCCCATCACAAAAGCAGAGATCCCATCACAAGTATAGCGATCCCACCACAAGTGCAGAGATCCCATCACAAGTGCAGAGATCCCACCATGAGGGCAGAGATCCCATCATAAGTGCAGAGATCCCACCATGAGTATGGAGATCCTATCACAAGTGCAGGGATCCCACCATGAGTGCAGAGATCCCATCAAAAGTAGAGAGATCTCACTATGAGTGCAGAGATCCCACCACAAGTGCAGTGATCCCACCATGAGTGCAGAGATCCCATCACAAATGCAGAGATCCCACCATGAATGCAGAGATCCCATCACAAGTGCAGAGATCCCATCACAAGTGCAGAGATCCCACCACAAGTACAAAGATCCCATCACAAGTAGAGAGATCCCACTATGAGTGCAGAGATACCACCACAAGTGCAGAGATCCCACCATGAATGCACAGATCCCACCATGAGTGCAGAGATCCCATCACAAGTGCAAGGATCCCACCATAAGTGCAGAGATCCCATCACAAGTAGAGAGATCCCACTATGAGTACAGAGATCCCACCACAAGTGCAGAGATCCCATCATGAGTACAGAGATCCTATCTCAAGTGCAGAGATCCCACCATGAGTGCAGAGATCCCATCACATGTGCAGAGATCCCATCATAAGTGCAGAGATCCCACCACACATGCAGAGATCCCACCATCAATGCAGAGATCCTATCACAAGTGAAGAGATCCCACCACAAGTGCAAAGATCCCAGCATCAGTCCAGAGTTCTCACCACACATGCAGAGATCCCACCATGAATGCAGAGATCCTATCACAAGTGCAGAGATCCCATCCCAAGTGCAAAGATCCCACCATAAGTGCAGAGATCTCATCACAAGTGCAAAGATCCCACCATAATGCATAGATCCCATCACAAGTGCAGAGATCCCACCATGAGTATAGAGATCCCACCACATGTGCAGAGATCCCACCACAAGTGCAGAGATCCCACCACAAGTGAGGAGATCCCACTATGAGGACAGAGATCCCACGACAAGTGCAGAGATCCCACCATGAGTGCATAGATCCCACCACATGTGCAGAGATCCCACCACAAGTGCAGAGATCCCACCATGAATGCAAAGATCCCAACACCAGTGCAGAGATCCCATCACAAGTGCAGAGATCCCACCACAAGTAAAGAGATCCCATCACAAGTACAGAAATCCTACCATGAGTGCAGAGATCCCATCATAAGTGCAGAGATCCCACCACAAGTGCAGATATCCCATCACAAGTAGTGAGATCCCACTATGAGTGCAGAGATCCCACCATGAGTGCAGATACACCATCACAAGTACAAAGATCCCACCATGAGTGCAGAGATACCACCATAAGTGCAGAGATCCTACCACAAGTGCAGAGATCCCATCACGAGTGCAGAGATCCCACCATGAGTGCAAAGATTCCCATCACAAGTGCAGAGATCTCACCATGAGTGCAGGGATCCCATCACAAGTGCAGAAATCCCACCATGAGTGCAGAGATCCCATCACAAGTGCAGAGATCCCACCATGAGTACAGAGATCCCACTACAAGTACAGAGATCCCATCACAAGTAGAGAGATCCCACTATGAGTACACAGATCCCAACATGAGTGCAGATATCCCATCACAAGTGCAGAGATCCCACCACAAATGTAGAGATCTCATCACAAGTAGAGAGATCCCACTATGAGTATAGAGATCCCACCATAAGTGCAGAGAACCCACCATAAGTGCAGAGATCCCACCACAAGTGCAGAGATCCCATCACAAGTAGAGAGATTCCACTATGAGTACACAGATCCCACCATGAGTGCAGAGATCCCATCATGAGTGCAGAGATCCCATCACAAGTGCAGGGATCCCACCATGAGTGCAGAGATCCCATCAAAAGTAGAGAGATCTCACTGTGAGTGCAGAGATCCCACCACAAGTGCAGTGATCCCACCATGAGTGCAGAGATCCCATCACAAAAGCAGAGATCCCATCACAAGTATAGAGATCCCACCACAAGTGCAGAGATCACATCACAAGTGCAGAGATCCCACCATGAGTGCAGAGATCCCATCACAAGTGCAGAGATCCCACCATGAGTATGGAGATCCCATCAAAAGTAGAGAGATCTCACTATGAGTGCAGAGATCCCACCACAAGTGCAGTGATCCTACCATGAGTGCAGAGATCCCATCACAAATGCAGAGATCCCACCATGAATGCAGAGATCCCATCACAAGTGCAGAGATCCCACCACAAGTACACAGATCCCATCACAAGTAGAGAGATCCCACTATGAGTGCAGAGATACCAGCAAAAGTGCAGAGATCCCACCATGAATGCACAGATCCCACCATGAGTGCAGAAATCACATCACAAGTGCAAGGATCTCACCATAAGAGCAGAGATCCCATCACAAGTAGAGAGATCCCACTATGAGTGCAGAGATCCCACCACAAGTGCAGAGATCCTATCATGAGTACAGAGATCCTATCTCAAGTGCAGAGATCCCACCATGAGTGCAGAGATCCCATCACATGTGCAGAGATCCCATCATGAGTACAGAGATCCTATCTCAAGTGCAGAGATCCCACCATGAGTGCAGAGATCCCATCACATGTGCAGAGATCCCATCATAAGTGCAGAGATCCCACCACAAGTGCAAAGATCCCAGCATTAGTGCAGAGATCTCACCACACATGCATAGATCCCACCATGAATGCAGAGATCCTATCACAAGTGCAGATATCTCATCACAAGTGCAACGATCCCACCATAAGTGCAGAGATCCCATCACAAGTGCAAAGATCCCACCATAAGTGCATAGATCCCATCACAAGTGCAGAGATCCCACCATGAGTATAGAGATCCCACCACATGTGCAGAGATCCCACCACAAGTGCAGAGATCCCACCACAAGTGAAGAGATCCCACTATGAGTGCAGAGATCCCACCACAAGTGCAGAGATCCCACCACGAGTGCATAGATCCCACCACATGTGCAGAGATCCCATCACAAGTGCAGAGATCCCACCACAAGTGCAGAGATCCCACCATGAATGCAAAGATCTCAACACCAGTGCAGAGATCCCATCACAAGTGCAGAGATCCCACCACAAGTGCAGAGATCCTACAATGAGTGCAGAGATCCCATCACAAGTGCAGAGATCCCACCACAAGTGCAGATATCCCATCACAAGTAGTGAGAACCCACTATGAGTGCAGAGATCCCACCATGAGTGCAGATATACCATCACAAGTACAAAGATCCCACCATGAGTACAGAGATCCTACCACAAGTGCAGAGATCCCATCACGAGTGCAGATATCCCACCATGAGTGCAGAGATCCCACCACAAGTGCAGAGATCCCACCACAAGAGTAGAGATCCCATCACAAGTGCAGAGATCTCTCCATAGGAGCAGAGATCCCGTCACAAGTGCAGAGATCCCACCATAAGTAGAGAGATCCCACTATGAGAGCAGAAATCCCACCACAAGTGCAGAGATCCCACCATGAGTGCAGAGATCCCACTATGAGTACAGAGATCCCACCATGAGTACAGAGATCCCACCACAAGTACAGAGATCCCATCATAAGTAGAGAGATCCCACTATAAGTACACAGATCCCAACATGAGTGCAGATATCCCATCACAAGTGCAGAGATCCCACCACAAATGTAGAGATCTCATCACAAGTAGAGAGATCCACTGTGAATATAGAGATCCCACCATAAGTGCAGAGAACCCACCATAAGTGCAGAGATCCCACCACAAGTGCAGAGATCCCATCACAAGTAGAGAGATTCCACTATGAGTACACAGATCCCACCATGAGTGCTGAGATCCCATCATGAGTGCAGAGATCCCATTACAAGTGCAGGGATCCCACCACAAGTGCAGAGATCCCACCATGAGTGCAGGGATCCCATCTCAAGTGCAGAGATCCCACCATGAGTGCAGAGATCCCATCACAAGTAGAAAGAGCCCACCATGAGTGCAGAGATCCCATCACAAGTGCAGAGATCCCACCATGAATGCAGAGATCCCATCACATGTGCAGAGATCCCATCATAAGTGCAGAGATCCCACCACAAGTACAATGATCCCATCACAAGTAGAGAGATCCCACTATGAGTTCAAAGATACCACCACAAGTGCAGAGATCCCACCATGAATGCACAGATCCCACCATGAGTGCAGAGATCCCATCACAAGTGCAGGGATCCCACCATGAGTGCAGAGATCCCATCAAAAGTAGAGAGATCTCACTATGAGTGCAGAGATCCCACCACAAGTGCAGTGATCCCACCATGAGTGCAGAGATCCCATCACAAAAGCAGAGATCCCATCACATTTATAGAGATCCCACCACAAGTGCAGAGATCCCATCACAAGTGCAGAGATCCCACCATGAGTGCAGAGATCCCATCACAAGTGCAGAGATCCCACCATGAGTACGGAGATCCTATCACAAGTGCAGGGATCCCACCATGAGTGCAGAGATCCCATCAAAAGTAGAGAGATCTCACTATTAGTGCAGAGATCCCACCATAAGTGCAGTGATCCCACCATGAGTGCAGAGATCCCATCACAAATACAGAGATCACATCACAAGTGCAGAGATCCTACCATGAGCGCAGAGATTCCATCACAATTTAGAGAGATCCCACTATGAATACAGAGATCCATCACAAGTACAGACATCCCACCATAAGTGCAGAGATCCAATCACATGTGCAGAGATCCAACCATGAGTGCAGAGATCCCATCACAAGGGCAGGGATCCCATCATGAGAGCAGAGATCCCATCACAAGTGCAGAGATCCCACCACAAGTGCAGAGATCCCATTACAAGTGCAGAGATCCAATCACATGTGCAGAGATCCAACCATGAGTGCAGAGATCCCATCACAAATGCAGAGATCCCACCACAAGTGCAGAGATCCCATCACAAGTAGAGAGATCCCACTATGAGTGCAGAGATCCCACCATGAGTGCAGATACACCATCACAAGTACAAAGATCCCACCATGAGTGCAGAGATCCCACCATAAGTACAGAGATCCTACCACAAGTACAAAGATCCCATCACAAGTAGAGAGATCCCACTATGAGTGCAGAGATACCACCACAAGTGCAGAGATCCCACCATGAATGCACAGATCCCACCATGAGTGCAGAGATCCCATCACAAGTGCAAGGATCCCACCATAAGTGCAGAGATCCCATCACAAGTAGAGAGATCCCACTATGAGTACAGAGATCCCACCACAAGTGCAGAGATCCCATCATGAGTACAGAGATCCTATCTCAAGTGCAGAGATCCCACCATGAGTGCAGAGATCCCATCACATGTGCAGAGATCCCATCATAAGTGCAGAGATCCCACCACACATGCAGAGATCCCACCATCAATGCAGAGATCCTATCACAAGTGAAGAGATCCCACCACAAGTGCAAAGATCCCAGCATCAGTCCAGAGTTCTCACCACACATGCAGAGATCCCACCATGAATGCAGAGATCCTATCACAAGTGCAGAGATCCCATCCCAAGTGCTAAGATCCCACCATAAGTGCAGAGATCTCATCACAAGTGCAAAGATCCCACCATAATGCATAGATCCCATCACAAGTGCAGAGATCCCACCATGAGTATAGAGATCCCACCACATGTGCAGAGATCCCACCACAAGTGCAAAGATCCCACCACAAGTGAAGAGATCCCACTATGAGGACAGAGATCCCACGACAAGTGCAGAGATCCCACCATGAGTGCATAGATCCCACCACATGTGCAGAGATCCCATCACAAGTGTAGAGATCCCACCACAAGTGCAGAGATCCCACCATGAATGCAAAGATCCCAACACCAGTGCAGAGATCCCATCACAAGTGCAGAGATCCCACCACAAGTAAAGAGATCCCATCACAAGTACAGAAATCCTACCATGAGTGCAGAGATCCCATCATAAGTGCAGAGATCCCACCACAAGTGCAGATATCCCATCACAAGTAGTGAGATCCCACTATGAGTGCAGAGATCCCACCATGAGTGCAGATACACCATCACAAGTACAAAGATCCCACCATGAGTGCAGAGATCCCACCATAAGTGCAGAGATCCTACCACAAGTGCAGAGATCCCATCACGAGTGCAGAGATCCCACCATGAGTGCAAAGATTCCCATCACAAGTGCAGAGATCTCACCATGAGTGCAGGGATCCCATCACAAGTGCAGAAATCCCACCATGAGTGCAGAGATCCCATCACAAGTGCAGAGATCCCACCATGAGTACAGAGATCCCACTACAAGTACAGAGATCCCATCACAAGTAGAGAGATCCCACTATGAGTACACAGATCCCAACATGAGTGCAGATATCCCATCACAAGTGCAGAGATCCCACCACAAATGTAGAGATCTCATCACAAGTAGAGAGATCCCACTATGAGTATAGAGATCCCACCATAAGTGCAGAGAACCCACCATAAGTGCAGAGATCCCACCACAAGTGCAGAGATCCCATCACAAGTAGAGAGATTCCACTATGAGTACACAGATCCCACCATGAGTGCAGAGATCCCATCATGAGTGCAGAGATCCCATCACAAGTGCAGGGATCCCACCATGAGTGCAGAGATCCCATCAAAAGTAGAGAGATCTCACTATGAGTGCAGAGATCCCACCACAAGTGCAGTGATCCCACCATGAGTGCAGAGATCCCATCACAAAAGCAGAGATCCCATCACAAGTATAGAGATCCCACCACAAGTGCAGAGATCCCATCACAAGTGCAGAGATCCCACCATGAGTGCAGAGATCCCATCACAAGTGCCGAGATCCCACCATGAGTATGGAGATCCCATCAAAAGTAGAGAGATCTCACTATGAGTGCAGAGATCCCACCACAAGTGCAGTGATCCTACCATGAGTGCAGAGATCCCATCACAAATGCAGAGATCCCACCATGAATGCAGAGATCCCATCACAAGTGCAGAGATCCCATCACAAGTGCAGAGATCCCACCACAAGTACACAGATCCCATCACAAGTAGAGAGATCCCACTATGAGTGCAGAGATACCACCAAAAGTGCAGAGATCCCACCATGAATGCACAGATCCCACCATGAGTGCAGAAATCCCATCACAAGTGCAAGGATCTCACCATAAGAGCAGAGATCCCATCACAAGTAGAGAGATCCCACTATGAGTGCAGAGATCCCACCACAAGTGCAGAGATCCCATCATGAGTACAGCGATCCTATCTCAAGTGCAGAGATCCCACCATGAGTGCAGAGATCCCATCACATGTGCAGAGATCCCATCATAAGTGCAGAGATCCGACCACACGTGCAGAGATCCCACCATCAATGCAGAGATCCTATCATGAGTACAGAGATCCTATCTCAAGTGCAGAGATCCCACCATGAGTGCAGAGATCCCATCACATGTGCAGAGATCCCATCATGAGTACAGAGATCCTATCTCAAGTGCAGAGATCCCACCATGAGTGCAGAGATCCCATCACATGTGCAGAGATCCCATCATAAGTGCAGAGATCCCACCACAAGTGCAAAGATCCTAGCATCAGTGCAGAGATCTCACCACACATGCATAGATCCCACCATGAATGCAGAGATCCTATCACAAGTGCAGATATCTCATCACAAGTGCAACGATCCCACCATAAGTGCAGAGATCCCATCACAAGTGCAAAGATCCCACCATAAGTGCATAGATCCCATCACAAGTGCAGAGATCCCACCATGAGTATAGAGATCCCACCACATGTGCAGAGATCCCACCACAAGTGCAGAGATCCCACCACAAGTGAAGAGATCCCACTATGAGTGCAGAGATCCCACCACAAGTGCAGAGATCCCACCACGAGTGCATAGATCTCACCACATGTGCAGAGATCCCATCACAAGTGCAGAGATCCCACCACAAGTGCAGAGATCCCACCATGAATGCAAAGATCTCAACACCAGTGCAGAGATCCCATCACAAGTGCAGAGATCCCACCACAAGTGCAGAGATCCTACAATGAGTACAGAGATCCCATCACAAGTGCAGAGATCCCACCACAAGTGCAGATATCCCATCACAAGTAGTGAGAACCCACTATGAGTGCAGAGATCCCACCATGACTGCAGATACACCATCACAAGTACAAAGATCCCACCATGAGTACAGAGATCCTACCACAAGTGCAGAGATCCCATCACGAGTGCAGATATCCCACCATGAGTGCAGAGATCCCACCACAAGTGCAGAGCTCCCACCACAAGAGTAGAGATCCCATCACAAGTTCGGAGATCTCTCCATAGGAGCAGAGATCCCGTCACAAGTGCAGAGATCCCACCATAAGTAGAGAGATCCCACTATGAGAGCAGAAATCCCACCACAAGTGCAGAGATCCCACCATGAGTGCAGAGATCCCACTATGAGTACAGAGATCCCACCATGAGTACAGAGATCCCACCACAAGTACAGAGATCCCATCATAAGTAGAGAGATCCCACTATAAGTACACAGATCCCAACATGAGTGCAGATATCCCATCACAAGTGCAGAGATCCCACCACAAATGTAGAGATCTCATCACAAGTAGAGAGATCCACTGTGAATATAGAGATCCCACCATAAGTGCAGAGAACCCACCATAAGTGCAGAGATCCCACCACAAGTGCAGAGATCCCATCACAAGTAGAGAGATTCCACTATGAGTACACAGATCCCACCATGAGTGCTGAGATCCCATCATGAGTGCAGAGATCCCATTACAAGTGCAGGGATCCCACCACAAGTGCAGAGATCCCACCATGAGTGCAGGGATCCCATCTCAAGTGCAGAGATCCCACCATGAGTGCAGAGATCCCATCACAAGTAGAAAGAGCCCACCATGAGTGCAGAGATCCCATCACAAGTGCAGAGATCCCACCATGAATGCAGAGATCCCATCACATGTGCAGAGATCCCATCATAAGTGCAGAGATCCCACCACAAGTACAATGATCCCATCACAAGTAGAGAGATCCCACTATGAGTTCAAAGATACCACCACAAGTGCAGAGATCCCACCATGAATTCACAGATCCTACCATGAGTGCAGAGATCCCATCACAAGTGCAGGGATCCCACCATGAGTGCAGAGATCCCATCAAAAGTAGAGAGATCTCACTATGAGTGCAGAGATCCCACCACAAGTGCAGTGATCCCACCATGAGTGCAGAGATCCCATCACAAAAGCAGAGATCCCATCACATTTATAGAGATCCCACCACAAGTGTAGAGATCCCATCACAAGTGCAGAGATCCCACCATGAGTGCAGAGATCCCATCACAAGTGCAGAGATCCCACCATGAGTACGGAGATCCTATCACAAGTGCAGGGATCCCACCATGAGTGCAGAGATCCCATCAAAAGTAGAGAGATCTCACTATTAGTGCAGAGATCCCACCATAAGTGCAGTGATCCCACCATGAGTGCAGAGATCCCATCACAAATACAGAGATCACATCACAAGTGCAGAGATCCTACCATGAGCACAGAGATTCCATCACAATTTAGAGAGATCCCACTATGAATGCAGAGATCTCACCACAAGTACAAAGATCCCACCATGAATGCAGAGATCCCACCATAAGTGCAGAGTTCCCACCATGAGTGCAGAGATCCCACCACAAGTGGAGACATCCCATCACAAGTGCAGAGCTCCCAACACAGGTGCAGAGATCCCACCATGAATACAGAGATCCATCACAAGTACAGACATCCCACCACAAGTGCAGAGATCCAATCACATGTGCAGAGATCCAACCATGAGTGCAGAGATCCCATCACAAGTAGAGAGATCCTACCATGAGTGCAGTGATCCTACCACAAGGGCAGGGATCCCATCATGAGAGCAGAGATCCCATCACAAGTGCAGAGATCCCACCACAAGTGCAGAGATCCCATCACAAGTGCAGAGATCCACCATGAGTGCAGAGATCCCATCACAAGTGCAGAGATCCCACCACAAGTGCAGAGATCCCATCACAAGTAGAGAGATCCCACTATGAGTGCAGAGATCCCACCATGAGTGCAGATACACCATCACAAGTACAAAGATCCCACCATGAGTGCAGAGATCCCACCATAAGTGCAGAGATCCCACCACAAGTGCCGAGATCCCATCACAAGTGCTGAGATCCCTCCATAAGAGCAGAGATCCCATCACAAGTGCAGAGATCCCACCATAAGTAGAGAGATCCCACTATGAGTGCAGAGATACTACCATGAGTGCAGAGATCCCATCACAAGTAGAGAGATCCCACTATGACTACAGAGATCCCACTATGAGTGCAGAGATACTACCATGAGTGCAGAGATCCCATCACAAGTAGAGAGATCCCACTATGACTACAGAGATCCCACCACAAGTGCAGAGATCCCACCATGAGTGCAGAGATCCCATCACAAGTGCAGAAATCCCACCATGAGTATAGAGATCCCACCACAAGTGCAAAGATCCCAGCATCAGTGCAGAGATCTCACCACACATACAGAGATCCCACCATGAATGCAGAGATCCCATCACAAGTGCAGAGATCCCATCACAAGTGCAGAGATCCCACCACAAGTACAAAGATCCCGTCACAAGTAGAGAGATCCCACTATGAGTGCAGAGATACCACCACAAGTGCAGAGATCCCACCATGAATGCACAGATCCCACCATGAGTGCAGAGATCCCATCACAAGTGCAAGGATCCCACCATAAGTGCAGAGATCCCATCACAAGTAGAGAGATCCCACTATGAGTGCAGAGATCCCACCACAAGTGCAGAGATCCCATCATGAGTACAGAGATCCTATCTCAAGTGCAGAGATCCCACCATGAGTGCAGAGATCCCATCACATGTGCAGAGATCCCATCATAAGTGCAGAGATCCCACCACACATGCAGAGATCCCACCATCAATGCAGAGATCCTATCACAAGTGAAGAGAACCCACCACAAGTGCAAAGATCCCAGCATCAGTTAAGAGTTCTCACCACACATGCAGAGATCCCACCATGAATGCAGAGATCCTATCACAAGTGCAGAGATCCCACCATAATGCATAGATCCCATCACAAGTGCAGAGATCCCACCATGAGTATAGAGATCCCACCACATGTGCAGAGATCCCACCACAAGTGCAGAGATCCCACCACAAGTGAAGAGATCCCACTATGAGGATAGAGATCCCACGACAAGTGCAGAGATCCCACCATGAGTGCATAGATCCCACCACATGTGCAGAGATCCCATCACAAGTGTAGAGATCCCACCACAAGTGCAGAGATCCCACCATGAATGCAAAGATCCCAACACCAGTGCAGAGATCCCATCACAAGTGCAGAGATCCCACCACAAGTAAAGAGATCCCTTCACAAGTACAGAGATCCTACCATGAGTGCAGAGATCCCATCATAAGTGCAGAGATCCCACCACAAGTGCAGATATCCCATCACAAGTAGTGAGATCCCACTATGAGTGCAGAGATCCCACCATGAGTGCAGATACACCATCACAAGTACAAAGATCTCACCATGAGTGCAGAGATCCCACCATAAGTGCAGAGATCCTACCACAAGTGCAGAGATCCCATCACGAGTGTAGAGATCCCACCATGAGTGCAAAGATTCCCATCACAAGTGCAGAGATCTCACCATGAGTGCAGGGATCCCATCACAAGTGCAGAAATCCCACCATGAGTGCAGAGATCCCATCACAAGTGCAGAGATCCCACCATGAGTACATAGATCCCACTACAAGTACAGAGATCCCATCATAAGTAGATAGATCCCACTATGAGTACACAGATCCCAACATGAGTGCAGATATTCCATCACAAGTGCAGAGATCCCACCACAAATGTAGAGATCTCATCACAAGTAGAGAGAATCCACTATGAGTATAGAGATCCCACCATAAGTGCAGAGAACCCACCATAAGTGCAGAGATCCCACCACAAGTGCAGAGATCCCATCACAAGTAGAGAGATTCCACTATGAGTACACAGATCCCACCATGAGTGCAGAGATCCCATCATGAGTGCAGAGATCCCATCACAAGTTCAGGGATCCCACCATGAGTGCAGTGATCCCATCAAAAGTAGAGAGATCTCACTATGAGTGCAGAGATCCCACCACAAGTGCAGTGATACCACCATGAGTGCAGAGATCCCATCACAAAAGCAGAGATCCCATCACAAGTATAGAGATCCCACCACAAGTGCAGAGATCACATCACAAGTGCAGAGATCCCACCATGAGTGCAGAGATCCCATCACAAGTGCAGAGATCCCACCATGAGTATGGAGATCCCATCAAAAGTAGAGAGATCTCACTATGAGTGCAGAGATCCCACCACAAGTGCAGTGATCCTACCATGAGTGCAGAGATCCCATCACAAATGCAGAGATCCCACCATGAATGCAGAGATCCCATCACAAGTGCAGAGATCCCATCACAAGTGCAGAGATCCCACCACAAGTACACAGATCCCATCACAAGTAGAGAGATCCCAATATGAGTGCAGAGATACCACCAAAAGTGCAGAGATCCCACCATGAATGCACAGATCCCACCATGAGTGCAGAGATCCCATCACAAGTGCAAGGATCCCACCATAAGTGCAGAGATCCCATCACAAGTAGAGAGATCCCACTATGAGTGCAGAGATCCCACCACAAGTGCAGAGATCCCATCATGAGTACAGAGATCCTATCTCAAGTGCAGAGATCCCATCATGAGTGCAGAGATCCCATCACATGTGCAGAGATCCCATCATAAGTGCAGAGATCCCACCACACGTGCAGAGATCCCACCATCAATGCAGAGATCCTATCATGAGTACAGAGATCCTATCTCAAGTGCAGAGATCCCACCATGAGTGCAGAGATCCCATCACATGTGCAGAGATCCCATCATGAGTACAGAGATCCTATCTCAAGTGCAGCGATCCAACCATGAGTGCAGAGATCCCATCACATGTGCAGAGATCCCATCATAAGTGCAGAGATCCCACCACAAGTGCAAAGATCCTAGCATCAATGCAGAGATCTCACCACACATGCATAGATCCCACCATGAATGCAGAGATCCTATCACAAGTGCAGATATCTCAAGTGCAACGATCCCACCATAAGTGCAGAGATCCCATCACAAGTGCAAAGATCCCACCATAAGTGCATAGATCCCATCACAAGTGCAGAGATCCCACCATGAGTATAGAGATCCCACCACATATGCAGAGATCCCACCACAAGTGCAGAGATCCCACCACAAGTGAAGAGATCCCACTATGAGTGCAGAGATTCCACCACAAGTGCAGAGATCCCACCATGAGTGCATAGATCCCACCACATGTGCAGAGATCCCATCACAAGTGCAGAGATCCCACCACAAGTGCAGAGATCCCACCATGAATGCAAAGATCTCAACACCAGTGCAGAGATCCCATCACATGTGCAGAGATCCCACCACAAGTGCAGAGATCCTACAATGAGTGCAGAGATCCCATCACAAGTACAGAGATCCCACCACAAGTGCAGATATCCCATCACAAGTAGTGAGAACCCACTATGAGTGCAGAGATCCTACCATGAGTGCAGATACACCATCACAAGTACAAAGATCCCACCATGAGTACAGAGATCCTACCACAAGTGCAGAGATCCCATCACGAGTGCAGATATCCCACCATTAGTGCAGAGATCCCACCACAAGTGCAGAGATCCCACCACAAGTGTAGAGATCCCATCACAAGTGCAGAGATCTCTCCATAGGAGCAGAGATCCTGTCACAAGTGCAGAGATGCCACCATAAGTAGAGAGATCCCACTATGAGAGCAGAAATCCCACCACAAGTGCAGAGATCCCACCATGAGTGCAGAGATCCCACTATGAGTACAGAGATCCCACCATGAGTACAGAGATCCCACCACAAGTACAGAGATCCCATCATAAGTAGAGAGATCCCACTATGAGTACACAGATCCCAACATGAGTGCAGATATCCCATCACAAGTGCAGAGATCCCACCACAAATGTAGAGATCTCATCACAAGTAGAGAGATCCACTATGAATATAGAGATCCCACCATAAGTGCAGAGAACCCACCATAAGTGCAGAGATCCCACCACAAGTGCAGAGATCCCATCACAAGTAGAGAGATTCCACTATGAGTACACAGATCCCACCATGAGTGCTGAGATCCCATCATGAGTGCAGAGATCCCATTACAAGTGCAGGGATCCCACCACAAGTGCAGAGATCCCACCATGAGTGCAGGGATCCCATCACAAGTGCAGAGATCCCACCATGAGTGCAGAGATCCCATCACAAGTAGAAAGAGCCCACCATGAGTGCAGAGATCCCATCATAAGTGCAGAGATCCCACCATGAATGCAGAGATCCCATCACATGTACAGAGATCCCATCACAAGTGCAGAGATCCCACCACAAGTACAACGATCCCATCACAAGTAGAGAGATCCCACTATGAGTTCAAAGATACCACCACAAGTGCAGAGATCCCACCATGAATGCACAGATCCCACCATGAGTGCAGAGATCCCATCACAAGTGCAGGGATCCCACCATGAGTTTAGAGATCCCATCAAAAGTAGAGAGATCTCACTATGAGTGCAGAGATCCCACCACAAGTGCAGTGATCCCACCATGAGTGCAGAGATCCCATCACAAAAGCAGAGATCCCATCACATTTATAGAGATCCCACCACAAGTGCAGAGATCCCACCATGAGTGCAGAGATCCCATCACAAGTGCAGAGATCCCACCATGAGTACGGAGATCCTATCACAAGTGCAGGGATCCCACCATGAGTGCAGAGATCCCATCAAAAGTACAGAGATCTCACTATTAGTGCAGAGATCCCACCATAAGTGCAGTGATCCCACCATGAGTGCAGAGATCCCATCACAAATACAGAGATCACATCACAAGTGCAGAGATCCTACCATGAGCGCAGAGATTCCATCACAATTTAGAGAGATCCCACTATGAATGCAGAGATCTCACCACAAGTACAAAGATCCCACCATGAATGCAGAGATCCCACCATAAGTGCAGAGTTCCCACCAAGAGTGCAGAGATCCCACCACAAGTAGAGACATCCCATCACAAGTGCAGAGCTCCCAACACAGGTGTAGAAATCCCACCATGAATACAGAGATCCCATCACAAGTGCAGACATCCCACCACAAGTGCAGAGATCCAATCACATGTGCAGAGATCCAACCATGAGTGCAGAGATCCCATCACAAGTAGAGAGATCCTACCATGAGTGCAGTGATCCTACCACAAGGGCAGGGATCCCATCATGAGAGCAGAGATCCCATCACAAGTGCAGAGATCCACCATGAGTGCAGAGATCCCATCACAAGTGCAGAGATCCCACCACATGTGCAGAGATCCCATCACAAGTAGAGAGATCCCACTATGAGTGCAGAGATCCCACCATGAGTGCAGATACACCATCACAAGTACAAAGATCCCACCATGAGTGCAGAGATCCCACCATAAGTACAGAGATCCTACCACAAGTGCAGAGATACCATCACGAGTACAGAGATCCCATCAAGAGTGCAGAGATCCCACCACAAGTGCAGAGATCCCACCACAAGTGCAGAGATCCCATCACAAGTGCTGAGATCCCTCCATAAGAGCAGAGATCCCATCACAAGTGCAGAGATCCCACCATAAGTAGAGAGATCCCACTATGAGTGCAGAGATACTACCATGAGTGCAGAGATCCCATCACAAGTAGAGAGATCCCACTATGACTACAGAGATCCCACCACAAGTGCAGAGATCCCACCATGAGTGCAGAGATCCCATCACAAGTACAGAAATCCCACCATGAGTATAGAGATCCCACCACAAGTGCAAAGATCCCAGCATCAGTGCAGAGATCTCACCACACATGCAGAGATCCCACCATGAATGCAGAGATCCCATCACAAGTGCAGAGATCCCATCACAAGTGCAGAGATCCCACCACAAGTACAAAGAGCCCATCACAAGTAGAGAGATCCCACTATGAGTGCAGAGATACCACCACAAGTGCAGAGATCCCACCATGAATGCTCAGATCCCACCATGAGTGCAGAGATCCCATCACAAGTGCAAGGATCCCACCATAAGTGCAGAGATCCCATCACAAGTAGAGAGATCCCACTATGAGTGCAGAGATCCCACCACAAGTGCAGAGATCCCATCATGAGTACAGAGATCCTATCTCAAGTGCAGAGATCCCACCATGAGTGCAGAGATTCCATCACATGTGCAGAGATCCCATCATAAGTGCAGAGATCCCACCACACATCCAGAGATCCCACCATCAATGCAGAGATCCTATCACAAGTGAAGAGATCCCACCACTAGTGCAAAGATCCCAGCATCAGTGCAGAGATCTCACCACACATGCAGAGATCCCACCATGAATGCAGAGATCCTATCACAAGTACAGAGATCCTATCACAAGTGCAAAGATCCCACCATACTTGCAGAGATCCCATCACAAGTGCAAAGATCCCACTGTAAGTGCATAGATCCCATCACAAGTGCAGAGATCCCACCATGAGTATAGAGAGCCCATCACATGTGCAGAGATCCCACCACAAGTGCAGAGATCCCACCACAAGTGAAGAGATCCCACTATGAGTGCAGAGATCCCACCACAAGTGCAGAGATCCCACCATGAATGCATAGATCCCACCACATGTGCAGAGATCCCATCACAAGTGCAGAGATCCCACCAAAAGTGCAGAGATCCCATCATGAATGCAAAGATCCCAACACCAGTGCAGAGATCCCATCACAAGTGCAGAGATCCCACCACAAGTACAGAGATCCCATCACAAGTGCAGAGATCCTACCATGAGTGCAGAGATCCCACCACAAGTGCAGAGATCCCATCACAAGTGCAGAGATCCCTCCATAGGACCAGAGATCCCATCACAAGTGCAGAGATCCCATCATAAGTAGAGAGATCCCACTATGAGAGCAGAAATCCCACCACAAGTGCAGAGATCCCACCATGAGTGCAGAGATCCCACTATGAGTACAGAGATCCCACCATGAGTACAGAGATCCCACCACAAGTACAGAGATCCCATCATAAGTAGGGAGATCCCACTATGAGTACACAGATCCCAACATGAGTGCAGATATCCCATCACATGTGCAGAGATCCCACCACAAATGTAGAGATCTCATCACAAGTAGAGAGATCCCACTATGAGTATAGAGATCCCACCATAAGTGCAGAGAACCCACCATAAGTGCAGAGATCCCACCACAAGTGCAGAGATCCCATCACAAGTAGAGAGATTCCACTATGAGTACACAGATCCCACCATGAGTGCAGAGATCCCATCATGAGTGCAGAGATCCCATCACAAGTGCAGGGATCCCACCATGAGTGCAGAGATCCCATCAAAAGTAGAGAGATCTCACTATGAGTGCAGAGATCCCACCACAAGTGCAGTGATCCCACCATGAGTGCAGAGATCCCATCACAAAAGCAGAGATCCCATCACAAGTATAGAGATCCCACCACAAGTGCAGAGATCCTGTCACAAGTGCAGAGATCCCACCATGAGTGCAGAGATCCCATCACAAGTGCAGAGATCCCACCATGAGTATGGAGATCCTATCACAAGTGTAGGGATCCCACCATGAGTGCAGAGATCCCATCAAAAGTAGAGAGATCTCACTATGAGTGCAGAGATCCCACAACAAGTGCAGTAATCCCACCATGAGTGCAGAGATCCCATCACAAATGCAGAGATCCCACCATGAATGCAGAGATCCCATCACAAGTGCAGAGATCCCATCACAAGTGCAGAGATCCCACCACAAGTACAAAGATCCCATCACAAGTAGAGAGATCCCACTATGAGTACAGAGATACCACCACAAGTGCAGAGATCCCACCATGAATGCACAGATCCCACCATGAGTGCAGAGATCCCATCACAAGTGCAAGGATCCCACCATAAGTGCAGAGATCCCATCACAAGTAGAGAGATCCCACTATGAGTGCAGAGATCCTATCTCAAGTGCAGAGATCCCACCATGAGTGCAGAGATCCCATCACATGTGCAGAGATCCCATCATAAGTGCAGAGATCCCACCACACATGCAGAGATCCCACCATCAATGCAGAGATCCTATCACAAGTGAAGAGATCCCATCACAAGTACAAAGATCCCACCATAAGTGCAGAGATCCCATCACAAGTGCAAAGTTCCCAACATAAGTGCATAGATCCCATCACAAGTGCAGAGATCCCACCATGAGTATAGAGATCCCACCACATGTGCAGAGATCCCACCACAAGTGCAGAGATCCCACCACAAGTGAAGAGAACCCACTATGAGTGCAGAGATCCCACCACAAGTGCAGAGATCCCACCATGAGTGCATAGATCCCACCACATGTGCAGAGATCCCATCACAAGTGCAGAGATCCCACCACAAGTGCAGAGATCCCACCATGAATGCAAAGATGCCAACACCAGTGCATAGATCCCATCACAAGTGCAGAGATCCCACCATAAGTACAGAGATCCCATCACAAGTGCAGAGATCCTACCATGAGTGCAGAGATCCCATCAAAAGTAGAGAGATCTCACTATGAGTGCAGAGATCCCACCACAAGTGCAGAGATCCCACCATGAGTGCAGAGATCCCATCACAAGTACAGAAATCCCACCATGAGTATAGAGATCCCACCACAAGTGCAAAGATCCCAGCATCAGTGCAGAGATCTCACCACACATGCAGAGATCCCACCATGAATGCAGAGATCCCATCACAAGTGCAGAGATCCCATCACAAGTGCAGAGATCCCACCACAAGTACAAAGAGCCCATCACAAGTAGAGAGATCCCACTATGAGTGCAGAGATACCACCACAAGTGCAGAGATCCCACCATGAATGCACAGATCCCACCATGAGTGCAGAGATCCCATCACAAGTGCAAGGATCCCACCATAAGTGCAGAGATCCCATCACAAGTAGAGAGATCCCACTATGAGTGCAGAGATCCCACCACAAGTGCAGAGATCCCATCATGAGTACAGAGATCCTATCTCAAGTGCAGAGATCCCACCATGAGTGCAGAGATTCCATCACATGTGCAGAGATCCCATCATAAGTGCAGAGATCCCACCACACATGCAGAGATCCCACCATCAATGCAGAGATCCTATCACAAGTGAAGAGATCCCACCACTAGTGCAAAGATCCCAGCATCAGTGCAGAGATCTCACCACACATGCAGAGATCCCACCATGAATGCAGAGATCCTATCACAAGTACAGAGATCCTATCACAAGTGCAAAGATCCCACCATACTTGCAGAGATCCCATCACAAGTGCAAAGATCCCACTGTAAGTGCATAGATCCCATCACAAGTGCAGAGATCCCACCATGAGTATAGAGAGCCCATCACATGTGCAGAGATCCCACCACAAGTGCAGAGATCCCACCACAAGTGAAGAGATCCCACTATGAGTGCAGAGATCCCACCACAAGTGCAGAGATCCCACCATGAATGCATAGATCCCACCACATGTGCAGAGATCCCATCACAAGTGCAGAGATCCCACCAAAAGTGCAGAGATCCCATCATGAATGCAAAGATCCCAACACCAGTGCAGAGATCCCATCACAAGTGCAGAGATCCCACCACAAGTACAGAGATCCCATCACAAGTGCAGAGATCCTACCATGAGTGCAGAGATCCCACCACAAGTGCAGAGATCCCATCACAAGTGCAGAGATCCCTCCATAGGACCAGAGATCCCATCACAAGTGCAGAGATCCCACCATAAGTAGAGAGATCCCACTATGAGAGCAGAAATCCCACCACAAGTGCAGAGATCCCACCATGAGTGCAGAGATCCCACTATGAGTACAGAGATCCCACCATGAGTACAGAGATCCCACCACAAGTACAGAGATCCCATCATAAGTAGAGAGATCCCACTATGAGTACACAGATCCCAACATGAGTGCAGATATCCCATCACATGTGCAGAGATCCCACCACAAATGTAGAGATCTCATCACAAGTAGAGAGATCCCACTATGAGTATAGAGATCCCACCATAAGTGCAGAGAACCCACCATAAGTGCAGAGATCCCACCACAAGTGCAGAGATCCCATCACAAGTAGAGAGATTCCACTATGAGTACACAGATCCCACCATGAGTGCAGAGATCCCATCATGAGTGCAGAGATCCCATCACAAGTGCAGGGATCCCACCATGAGTGCAGAGATCCCATCAAAAGTAGAGAGATCTCACTATGAGTGCAGAGATCCCACCACAAGTGCAGTGATCCCACCATGAGTGCAGAGATCCCATCACAAAAGCAGAGATCCCATCACAAGTATAGAGATCCCACCACAAGTGCAGAGATCCTGTCACAAGTGCAGAGATCCCACCATGAGTGCAGAGATCCCATCACAAGTGCAGAGATCCCACCATGAGTATGGAGATCCTATCACAAGTGTAGGGATCCCACCATGAGTGCAGAGATCCCATCAAAAGTAGAGAGATCTCACTATGAGTGCAGAGATCCCACAACAAGTGCAGTAATCCCACCATGAGTGCAGAGATCCCATCACAAATGCAGAGATCCCACCATGAATGCAGAGATCCCATCACAAGTGCAGAGATCCCATCACAAGTGCAGAGATCCCACCACAAGTACAAAGATCCCATCACAAGTAGAGAGATCCCACTATGAGTACAGAGATACCACCACAAGTGCAGAGATCCCACCATGAATGCACAGATCCCACCATGAGTGCAGAGATCCCATCACAAGTGCAAGGATCCCACCATAAGTGCAGAGATCCCATCACAAGTAGAGAGATCCCACTATGAGTGCAGAGATCCTATCTCAAGTGCAGAGATCCCACCATGAGTGCAGAGATCCCATCACATGTGCAGAGATCCCATCATAAGTGCAGAGATCCCACCACACATGCAGAGATCCCACCATCAATGCAGAGATCCTATCACAAGTGAAGAGATCCCATCACAAGTACAAAGATCCCACCATAAGTGCAGAGATCCCATCACAAGTGCAAAGTTCCCAACATAAGTGCATAGATCCCATCACAAGTGCAGAGATCCCACCATGAGTATAGAGATCCCACCACATGTGCAGAGATCCCACCACAAGTGCAGAGATCCCACCACAAGTGAAGAGATCCCACTATGAGTGCAGAGATCCCACCACAAGTGCAGAGATCCCACCATGAGTGCATAGATCCCACCACATGTGCAGAGATCCCATCACAAGTGCAGAGATCCCACCACAAGTGCAGAGATCCCACCATGAATGCAAAGATGCCAACACCAGTGCATAGATCCCATCACAAGTGCAGAGATCCCACCATAAGTACAGAGATCCCATCACAAGTGCAGAGATCCTACCATGAGTGCAGAGATCCCATCACATGTGCAGACATCCCACCACAAGTGCAGATATCCCATCACAAGTAGTGAGATCCCACTATGAGTGCAGAGATCCCACCATGAGTGCAGATACACCATCATAAGTACAAAGATCCCACCATGAGTACAGAGATCCTACTACAAGTGCAGAGATCCCATCATGAGTGCAGATATCCCACCATGAGTGCAGAGATCCTACCACAAGTGCAGAGATCCCACCACAAGTGCAGAGATCCCATCACAAGTGCGGAGATCCCTTCATAGGAGCAGAGATCCCATCACAAGTGCAGAGATCCCACCATAAGTAGAGAGATCCCACTATGAGAGCAGAAATCCCACCACAAGTGCAGAGATCCCACCATGAGTGCAGAGATCCCACTATGAGTACAGAGATCCCACCATGAGTACAGAGATCCCACCACAAGTACAGAGATCCCATCATAAGTAGAGAGATCCCACTATGAGTACACAGATCCCAACATGAGTGTAGATATCCCATCACAAGTGCAGAGATCCCACCACAAATGTAGAGATCTCATCACAAGTAGAGAGATCCCACTATGAGTATAGAGATCCCACCATAAGTGCAGAGAACCCACCATAAGTGCAGAGATCCCACCACAAGTGCAGAGATCCCATCACAATTGAATGCTAAAAAAACCGAGGTGCTCATTGTGGGGAAACAAATTCATCTGTGGGGTGACAGCTGGTGGCCACGTGAGCTCGGTCCTACCCCTACCCCTGTCACTGAAGTTAAAAACCTCGGGGTGTGGTTTGACTCCCAACTAAGCTTTTCCATTCACACAAAAAAGACCGCTGCATCTTGCTTTGGAATCTTGCGTCAACTTCGGTCCACTCTCAAATTCTTTGACGCTCCTACACGCCAACTCATTGTGCAAGCTTTGATTTTGTCTAAATTAGACTATGCCAGCTCTCTTTTTCTTGGAGTCAATCAGGCTGAGCTCTCCCGTCTCCAACGCGTCCAGAACGCTGCCGCCAGGGCTCTGGTTGGTTTGCCTAAATTCTGCTCAGCTAGGAGTACCATTTTTAACCTCCATTGGCTCCCGGTGGCACAGAGAATAAAGTTTAAATCTCTGATTCTGACATTCAAAATCCTTAAGCTTTCTTCTCCTCAGATCCTGCAGCAACTTATTCTTCCTTATGCTCCAGCTCGTCCTTTGCGGTCTTCTGTTCTCCACCTTGCCACTGTTCCCCGTTTTAAAAGATCCAGGATTGGCGGCCGCTCCTTTCGAGTCCTTGCCGCCAAACTGTGGAATTCCTTGCCCGTCCACATCCGTGCCATCGACGAGCTTCTTGCTTTTAGGAAGGCGGTTAAAACTTTTCTCTTCCCCATAGCCCCCTAGTCCTTTGTCGTTGTGTTGTGTTTTCCACCTCCTGTCCGGTTTTAGTTCTGCACTAGCGCCAGGACGCCCCTTTGCTGGGGCAGCTGTGCGCTCAATAAATCAGGATAACATAACATAACATAACCATGAATCCAGAGATCCTATCACATGTACAGATATCCCATCACAAGTGCAAAGATCCCACCATACTTGCAGAGATCCCATCACAAGTGCAAAGATCCCACCGTAAGTGCATAGATCCCATCACAAGTGCAGAGATCCCACCATGAGTATAGAGATCCCATCACATGTGCAGAGATCCCACCACAAGTGCAGAGATCCCACCACAAGTGAAGAGATCCCACTATGAGTGCAGAGATCCCACCACAAGTGCAGAGATCCCACCATGAATGCATAGATCCCACCACATGTGCAGAGATCCCATCACAAGTGCAGAGATCCCACCACAAGTGCAGAGATCCCACCATGAATGCAAAGATCCCAACACCAGTGCAGAGATCCCATCACAAGGGCAGAGATCCCACCACAAGTACAGAGATCCCATCACAAGTGCAGAGATCCTACCATGAGTGCAGAGATCCCACCACAAGTGCAGAGATCCCATCACAAGTGCGGAGATCCCTCCATAGGACCAGAGATCCCATCACAAGTGCAGAGATCACACCATAAGCAGAGAGATCCCACTATGAGAGCAGAAATCCCACCACAAGTGCAGAGATCCCACCATGAGTGCAGAGATCCCACTATGAGTACAGAGATCCCACCACGAGTACAGAGATCCCACCACAAGTACAGAGATCCCATCATAAGTAGAGAGATCCCACTATGAGTACACAGATCCCAACATGAGTGCAGATATCCCATCACATGTGCAGAGATCCCACCACAAATGTAGAGATCTCATCACAAGTAGAGAGATCCCACTATGAGTATAGAGATCCCACCATAAGTGCAGAGAACTCACCATAAGTGCAGAGATCCCACCACAAGTGCAGAGATCCAATCACAAGTAGAGAGATTCCACTATGAGTACACAGATCCCACCATGAGTGCAGAGATCCCATCATGAGTGCAGAGATCCCATCACAAGTGCAGGGATCCCACCATGAGTGCAGAGATCCCATCAAAAGTAGAGAGATCTCACTATGAGTGCAGAGATCCCACCACAAGTGCAGTGATCCCACCATGAGTGCAGAGATCCCATCACAAAAGCAGAGATCCCATCACAAGTATAGAGATCCCACCACAAGTGCAGAGATCCTGTCACAAGTGCAGAGATCCCACCATGAGTGCAGAGATCCCATCACAAGTGCAGAGATCCCACCATGAGTATGGAGATCCTATCACAAGTGCAGGGATCCCACCATCAGTGCAGAGATCCCATCAAAAGTAGAGAGATCTCACTATGAGTGCAGAGATCCCACAAGTGCAGTGATCCCACCATGAGTGCAGAGATCCCATCACAAATGCAGAGATCCCACCATGAATGCAGAGATCCCATCACAAGTGCAGAGATCCCATCACAAGTGCAGAGATCCCACCACATGTACAAAGATCCCATCACAAGTAGAGAGATCCCACTATGAGTGCAGAGACCCCATCACAAGTATAGAGATCCCACCACAAGTGCAGAGATCCCGTCACAAGTGCAGAGATCCCACCATGAGTGCAGAGATCCCATCACAAGTGCAGAGATCCCACCATGAGTACGGAGATCCTATCACAAGTGCAGGGATCCCACCATGAGTGCAGAGATCCCATCAAAAGTAGAGAGATCTCACTATGAGTGCAGAGATCCCACAACAAGTGCAGTGATCCCACCATGAGTGTAGAGATCCCATCACAAATGCAGAGATCCCACCATGAATGCAGAGATCCCATCACAAATGCAGAGATCCCATCACAAGTGCAGAGATCCCACCACAAGTACAAAGATCCCATCACAAGTAGAGAGATCCCACTATGAGTGCAGAGATGCCACCACAAGTGCAGAGATCCCACCATGAATGCACAGATCCCACCATGAGTGCAGAGATCCCATCACAAGTGCAAGGATCCCACCATAAGTGCAGAGATCCCATCACAAGTAGAGAGATCCCACTATGAGTGCAGAGATCCTATCTCAAGTGCAGAGATCCCACCATGAGTGCAGAGATCCCATCACATGTGCAGAGATCCCATCACATGTGCAGAGATCCCATCATAAGTGCAGAGATCCCACCACACGTGCAGAGATCCCACCATCAATGCAGAGATCCTATCACAAGTGAAGAGATCCCACCACAAGTGCAAAGATCCCAGCATCAGTGCAGAGATCCCATCACGAGTAGAGAGATTCCACTATGAGTACACAGATCCCACCATGAGTGCAGAGATCCCATCATGAGTGCAGAGATCCCATCACAAGTACAGGGATCCCACCATGAGTGCAGAGATCCCATCAAAAGTAGAGAGAGCTCACTATGAGTGCAGAGATCCCACCACAAGTGCAGTGATCCCACCATGAGTGCAGAGATCCCATCACAAAAGCAGAGATCCCATCACAAGTATAGTGATCCCACCACAAGTGCAGAGATCCCATCACAAGTGCAGAGATCCCACCGTGAGTGCAGAGATCCCATCACAATTGCAGAGATCCCACCATGAGTATGGAGATCCTATCACAAGTGCAGGGATCCCACCATGAGTGCAGAGATCCCATCAAAAGTAGAGAGATCTCACTATGAGTGCAGAGATACCACCACAAGTGCAGAGATCCCACCATGAATGCACAGATCCCACCATGAGAGCAGAGATCCCATCACAAGTGCAAGGATCCCACCATAAGTGCAGAGATCCCATCACAAGTAGAGAGATCCCACTATGAGTGCAGAGATCCCACCACAAGTGCAGAGATCCCATCATGAGTACAGAGATCCTATCTCAAGTGCAGAGATCCCACCATGAGTGCAGGGATCCCATCACATGTGCAGAGATCCCACCATCAATGCAGAGATCCTATCACAAGTGAAGAGATCCCACCACAAGTGCAAAGATCCCAGCATCAGTGCAGAGATCTCACCACACATGCATAGATCCCACCATGAATGCAGAGGTCCTATCACAAGTGCAGAGATCTCATCACAAGTGCAACAATCCCACCATAAGTGCAGAGATCCCATCACAAGTGCAAAGATCCCACCATAAGTGCATAGATCCCATCACATGTGCAGAGATCCCACCATGAGTATAGAGATCCCACCACATGTGCAGAGATCCCACCACAAGTGCAGAGATCCCACCACAAGTGAAGAGATCCCACTATGAGTGCAGAGATCCCACCACAAGTGCAGAGATCCCACCATGAGAGCATAGATCCCACCACATGTGCAGAGATCCCATCACAAGTACAGAGATCCTACCACAAGTGCAGAGATCCCACCATGAATGCAAAGATCCCAACACTAGTGCAGAGATCCCATCACAAGTGCAGAGATCCCACCACAAGTACAGAGATCCCATCACAAGTGCAGAGATCCTACCATGAGTGCAGAGATCCCATCACAAGTGCAGAGATCCCACCACAAGTGCAGATATCCCATCACAAGTAGTGAGAACCCACTATGAGTGCAGAGATCCCACCATGAGTGCAGATACACCATCATAAGTATAAAGATCCCACCATGAGTATAGAGATCCTACCACAAGTGCAGAGATCCCATCACGAGTGCAGATATCCCACCATGAGTGCAGAGATCCCACCACAAGTGCAGAGATCCTACCACAAGTGTAGAGATCCCATCACAAGTGCGGAGATCTCTCCATAGGAGAAGAGATCCCATCACAAGTGCAGAGATCCCACCATAAGTAGAGAGATCCCACTATGAGAGCAGAAATCCCACCACAAGTGCAGAGATCCCACCATGAGTGCAGAGATCCCACTATGAGTACAGAGATCCCACCATGAGTACAGAGATCCCACCACAAGTGCAGAGATCCCACCACAAATGTAGAGATCTCATCACAAGTAGAGAGATCCCACTATGAGTATAGAGATCCCACCATAAGTGCAGAGAACCCACCATAAGTGCAGAGATCCCACCACAAGTGCAGAGATCCCATCACAAGTAGAGAGATTCCACTAAGAGTACACAGATCCCACCATGAGTGCAGAGATCCCATCATGAGTAGAGAGATCCCACTATGAGTACACAGATCCCAACATGAGTGCAGATATCCCATCACAAGTGCAGAGATCCCACCACAAATGTAGAGATCTCATCACAAGTAGAGAGATCCCACTATGAGTATAGAGATCCCACCATAAGTGCAGAGAACCCACCATAAGTGCAGAGATCCCACCACAAGTGCAGAGATCCCATCACAAGTAGAGAGATTCCACTAAGAGTACACAGATCCCACCATGAGTGCAGAGATCCCATCATGAGTGCAGAGATCCCATCACAAGTGCAGAGATCCCACCACAAGTGCAGAGATCCCACCATGAGTGCAGGGATCCCATCACAAGTGCAGAGATCCCACCATGAGTGCAGAGATCCCATCACAAGTAGAAAGAGCCCACCATGAGTGCAGAGATCCCATCACAAGTGCAGAGATCCCACCATGAATGCAGAGATCCCATCACATGTGCAGAGTTCCCATCACAAGTGCAGAGATCCCACCACAAGTACAACGATCCCATCACAAGTAGAGAGATCCCACTATGAGTTCAGAGATACCACCACAAGTGCAGAGATCCCACCATGAATGCACAGATCCCACCATGAGTGCAGAGATCTCATCACAGGTGCAGGGATCCCACCATGAGTGCAGAGATCCCATCAAAAGTAGAGAGATCTCACTATGAGTGCAGAGATCCCACCACAAGTGCAGTGATCCCACCATGAGTGCAGAGATCCCATCACGAAAGCAGAGATCCCATCACATTTATTGAGATCCCACCACAAGTGCAGAGATCCCATCACAAGTGCAGAGATCCCACCATGAGTGCAGAGATCCCATCAAAAGTGCAGAGATCCCACCATGAGTATGGAGATCCTATCACAAGTGCAGGGATCCCACCATGAGTGCAGAGATCCCATCAAAAGTAGAGAGATCTCACTATTAGTGCAGAGATCCCACCACAAGTGCAGTGATCCCACCATGAGTGCAGAGATCCCATCACAAATGCAGAGATCCCACCATGAGTACAGAGATCCCATCACAAGTGCAGAGATCCTACCATGAGTGCAGAGATCCCATCACAAGTGGAGACATGCCACTATGAGTGCAGAGATCCCACCACAAGTGCAGAGATCCCACCATGAGTGCAAAGATCCCATCACAAGTGCAGAGATCCCACTGAGTGGAGAGATCCCATCACAAGTACAGAGATCCCACCATGAGAGCAGAGATCCCAACACAAGTAGAGAGATCCCACTATGAGTGCAGAGATCCCACCACAAGTGCAGAGATCCCATCACAAGTTGGGAGATCTAACTTTGAATGCAGAGATCCCACCATGAGTGCAGAGATCCTATCACAAGTGCAGAGATCCCACCATGAGTGCAAATATCCTATCACAAGTAGAGAGATCCCACCACAAGTGCAGAGATCAAATCATGAATACAGATATCCCACCACAAGTGCAGAGATCCCTTCACAAGTGCAGAGATCCCACGAGTGCAGAGATTCCACCATGCATGCAGAGATCCTATCACAAGGGCAGGGATCCCATCATGAAAGCAGAGATCCCATCACAAGTGCAGAGATCCCACCATAAGTGCAGAGATCCCATCACAAGTGCAGAGATCCCACCACAAATGCAGAGATCCCATCACTAGTAGAGAGATCCCACTATGAGGGCAGAGATCCCACCATGAGTGCAGATACACCATCACAAGTACAAAGATCCCAACATGAGTGCCGAGATCCTACCACAAGTGCAGAGATCCCATCACAAGTGCAGATATCCCACCATGAGTGCAGAGATCCCACCACAAGTGCAGAGATCCCACCACAAGTGCAGAGATCCCATCACAAGTGCAGAGATCCCTCCATAGGAGCAGAGATCCCATCACAAGTGCAGAGATCCCACCATAAGTAGAGAGATCCCACTATGAGAGCAGAAATCCTACCACAAGTGCAGCGATTTCACCATGAGTGCAGAGATCCCACTATGAGTACAGAGATCCCACCATGAGTACAGAGATCCCACCACAAGTACAGAGATCCCATCATAAGTAGAGAGATCCCACTATGAATACACAGATCCCAACATGAGTGCATATATCCCATCACAAGTGCAGAGATCCCACCACAAATGTAGAGATCTCATCACAAGTAGAGAGATCCCACTATGAGTATAGAGATCCCACCATAAGTGCAGAGAACCCACCATGAGTGCAGAGATCCCACCACAAGTGCAGAGATCCCATCACAAGTAGAGAGATTCCACTATGAGTACACAAATCCCACCATGAGTGCAGAGATCCCATCACGAGTGCAGAGATCTAATCACAAGTGCAGAGATCCCACCACAAGTGCAGAGATTCCACCATGAGTGCAGGGATCCCATCACAAGTGCAGAGATCCCACCATGAGTGCAGAGATCCCATCACAAGTAGAAAGAGCCCACCATGAGTGCAGAGATCCCATCACAAGTGCAGTGATCCCACCATGAATGCAGAGATCCCATCACAAGTGCAGAGATCCCATCACAAGTGCAGCGATCCCACCACAAGTACAACGATCCCATCACAAGTAGAGAGATCCCACTATGAGTTCAGAGATACCACCACAAGTGCAGAGATTCTACCATGAGTGCAGAGATCCCATCACAAAAGCAGAGATCCCATCCCAAGTATAGAGATCCCACCACAAGTGCAGAGATCCCATCACAAGTGCAGAGATCCCACCATGAGTGCAGAGATCCCATCACAAGTGCAGAGATCCCACCATGAGTACGGAGATCCTATCACAAGTGCAGGGATCCCACCATGAGTGCAGAGATCCCATCAAAAGTAGAGAGATCTCACTATTAGTGCAGATATCCCACCACAAGTGCAGTGATCCCGCCATGAGTGCAGAGATCCCATCACAAATGCAGAGATCCCACCATGAGTACAGAGATCCCATCACAAGTGCAGAGATCCTACCGTGAGTGCAGAGATCCCATCACAAGTGGAGACATGTCACTATAAGTGCAGAGATCCTACCACAAGTGCAGAGATCCCACCATGAGTGCAAAGATCCCATCACAAGTGCAGAGATCCCACTGAAAGGAGAGATCCCATCACAAGTACAGAGATCCCACCATGAGAGCAAAGATCCCATCACAAGTAGAGAGATCCCACTATGAGTGCAGAGATCCCACCACAAGTGCAGAGATCCCATCACAAGTTGGGAGATCTAACTTTGAATGCAGAGATCCCACCATGAGTGCAGAGATCCTATCACAAGTGCAGAGATCACACCATGAGTGCAAAGATCCTATCACAAGTAGAGAGATCCCACCACAAGTGCAGAGATCAAATCATGAATACAGAGATCCCACCACAAGTGCAGAGATCCCTTCACAAGTGCAGAGATCCCACGAGTGCAGAGATTCCACCATGCATGCAGAGATCCTATCACAAGGGCAGGGATCCCATCATGAGAGCAGAGATCCCATCACAAGTGCAGAGATCCCACCATAAGTGCAGAGATCCCATCACAAGTGCAGGGATCCCACCACAAATGCAGAGATCCCATCACTAGTAGAGAGATCCCACTATGAGGGCAGAGATCCCACCATGAGCGCAGATACACCATCACAAGTAGACAAAGATCCCAACATGAGTGCAGAGATCCTACCACAAGTGCAGAGATCCCACCACAAGTGCAGAGATCCCATCACAAGTGCAGAAATCCCTCCATAGGCGCAGAGATCCCATCACAAGTGCAGAGATCCCACCATAAGTAGAGAGATCCCACTATGAGAGCAGAAATCCCACCACAAGTGCAGCGATCCCACCATGAGTGCAGAGATCCCACTATGAGTACAGAGATCCCACCATGAGTACAGAGATCCCACCACAAGTACAGAGATCCCATCATAAGTAGAGAGATCCCACTATGAATACACAGATCCCAACATGAGTGCAGATATCCCATCACAAGTGCAGAGATCCCACCACAAATGTAGAGATCTCATCACAAGTAGAGAGATTCCACTATGAGTACACAGATCCCACCATGAGTGCAGAGATCCCATCATGAGTGCAGAGATCCCATCACAAGTGCAGAGATCCCACCACAAGTGCAGAGATCCCACCATGAGTGCAGGGATCCTATCACAAGTGCAGAGATCCCACCATGAGTGCAGAGATCCCATCACAAGTAGAAAGAGCCCACCATGAGTGCAGAGATCCCATCACAAGTGCAGAGATCCCACCAGGAATGCAGAGATCCCATCACAAGTGCAGAGATCCCACCACAAGTACAAAGATAGCATCACAAGTAGGGAGTAACCACTATGAGTGCAGAGATATCACCACAAGTGCAGAGATCCCACCATGAATGCACAGATCCCACCATGAGTGCAGAGATCCCATCACAAGAGCAGGGATCCCACCATGAGTGCAGAGATCCTATCAAAAGTAGAGAGATCTCACTATGAGTGCAGAGATCCCACCACAAGTGCAGTGATCCCACCATGAGTGCAGAGATCCCATCACAAAAGCAGAGATCCCATCACAAGTATAGAGATCCCACCACAAGTGCAGAGATCCCATCACAAGTGCAGAGATCCCACCATGAGTGCAGAGATCCCATCACAAGTGCAGAGATCCCATCATGAGTATGGAGATCCTATCACAAGTGCAGGGATCCCACCATGAGTGCAGAGATCCCATCAAAAGTAGAGAGATCTCACTATGAGTGCAGAGATCCCACCACAAGTGCAGTGATCCCACCATGAGTGCAGTGATCCCATCACAAATGCAGAGATCCCACCATGAATGCAGAGATCCCATCACAAGTGCAGAGATCCCATCACAAGTGCAGAGATCCCACCACAAGTACAAAGATCCCATCACAAGTAGAGAGATCCCACTATGAGTGCAGAGATACCACCACAAGTGCAGAGATCCCACCATGAATGCACAGATCCCACCATGAGTGCAGAGATCCCATCACAAGTGCAAGGATCCCACCATAAGTTCAGAGATCCCATCACAAGTAGAGAGATCCCACTATGAGTGCAGAGATCCCACCACAAGTGCAGAGATCCCATCATGAGTACAGAGATCCTATCTCAAGTGCAGAGATCCCACCATGAGTGCAGAGATCCCATCACATGTGCAGAGATCCCATCATAAGTGCAGAGATCCCACCACACGTGCAGAGATCCCACCATGAATGCAGAGATCCTATCACAAGTGCAGAGATCCCATCACAAGTGCAAAGATCCCACTATAAGTGCAGAGATCCCATCACAAGTGCAAAGATCCCACTGTAAGTGCATAGATCCCATCACAAGTGCAGAGATCCCACCATGAGTATAGAGATCCCACCACATGTGCAGAGATCCCACCACAAGTGCAGAGATCCCACCACAAGTAAAGAGATCCCACTATGAGTGCAGAAATCCCACCACAAGTGCAGAGATCCCACCATGAATGCATAGATCCCACCACATGTGCAAAGATCCCATCACAAGTGCAGAGATCCCACCACAAGCGCAGAGTTCCCACCATGAATGCAAAGATCCCAACACCAGTGCAGAGATCCCATCACAAGTGCAGAGATCCCACCACAAGTACAGAGATCCCATCACAAGTGCAGAGATCCTATCATGAGTGCAGAGATCCCACCACAAGTGCAGAGATCCCATCACAAGTGCGGAGATCCCTCCATAGGAGCAGAGATCCTATCACAAGTGCAGAGATCCCACCATAAGTAGAGAGATCCCACTATGAGAGCAGAAATCCCACCACAAGTGCAGAGATCCCACCATGAGTGCAGAGATCCCACTATGAGTACAGAGATCCCACCATGAGTACAGAGATCCCACCACAAGTACAGAGATCCCATCATAAGTAGAGAGATCCCACTATGAGTACACAGATCCCAACATGAGTGCAGATATCCCATCACAAGTACAGAGATCCCACCACAAATGTAGAGATCTCATCACAAGTAGAGTGATCCCACTATGAGTGCAGAGATCCCACCACACATGCAGAGATCCCACCATCAATGCAGAGATCCTATCACAAGTGAAGAGATCCCACCACAAGTGCAAAGATCCCAGCATCAGTGCAGAGATCTCACCACACATGCAGAGATCCCACCATGAATGCAAAGATCCCATCACAAGTGCAGAGATCCCATCATAAGTGCAGAGATCCCACCACAAGTACAAAGATCCCATCACAAGTAGAGAGATCCCACTATGAGTGCAGAGATACCACCACAAGTGCAGAGATCCCACCATGAATGCACAGATCCCACCATGAGTGCAGAGATCCCATCACAAGTGCAAGGATCCCATCATAAGTGCAGAGATCCCATCACAAGTAGAGAGATCCCACTATGAGTGCAGAGATCCCACCACAAGTGCAGAGATCCCATCATGAGTACAGAGATCCTATCTCAAGTGCAGAGATCCCACCATGAGTGCAGAGATTCCATCACATGTGCAGAGATCCCATCATAAGTGCAGAGATCCCACCACACATGCAGAGATCCCACCATCAATGCAGAGATCCTATCACAAGTGAAGAGATCCCACCACAAGTGCAAAGATCCCAGCATCAGTGCAGAGATCTCACCATACATGCAGAGATCCCACCATGAATGCAGAGATCCTATCACAAGTACAGAGATCCCATCATAAGTGCAAAGATCCCACCATACTTGCAGAGATCCCATCACAAGTACAAAGATCCCACCGTAAGTGCATAGATCCCATCACAAGTGCAGAGATCCCACCATGAGTATAGAGATCCCATCACATGTGCAGAGATCCCACCACAAGTGCAGAGATCTTACCACAAGTGAAGAGATCCCACTATGAGTGCAGAGATCCCACAACAAGTGTAGAGATCCCACCATGGATGCATAGATCCCACCACATGTGCAGAGATCTCATCACAAGTGCAGAGATCCCACCACAAGTGCAGAGATCCCACCATGAATGCAAAGATCCCAACACCAGTGCAGAGATCCCATCACAAGTGCAGAGATCCCACCACAAGTACAGAGATCCCATCACAAGTGCAGAGATCCTACCATGAGTGCAGAGATCCCACCAAAAGTGCAGAGATCCCGTCACAAGTGCGGAGATCCCTCCATAGGAGCAGAGATCCCATCACAAGTGCAGAGATCCCACAATAAGTAGAGAGATCCCACTATGAGAGCAGAAATCCCACCACAAGTGCAGAGATCCCACCATGAGTGCAGAGATCCCACTATGAGTACAGAGATCCCACCATGAGTACAGAGATCCCACCACAAGTACAGAGATCCCATCATAAGTAGAGAGATCCCACTATGAGTACACAGATCCCAACATGAGTGCAGATATCCCATCACATGTGCAGAGATCCCACCACAAATGTAGAGATATCACCACAAGTAGAGAGATCCCACTATGAGTATAGAGATCCCACCATAAGTGCAGAGAAGCCACCATAAGTGCAGAGATCCCACCACAAGTGCAGAGATCCCATCACAAGTAGAGAGATTCCACTATGAGTACACAGATCCCACCATGAGTGCAGAGATCCCATCATGAGTGCAGAGATCCCATCACAAGTGCAGGGATCCCACCATGAGTGCAGAGATCCCATCAAAAGTAGAGAGATCTCACTATGAGTGCAGAGATCTCACCACAAGTGCAGTGATCCCACCATGAGTGCAGAAATCCCATCACAAAAGCAGAGACCCCATAACAAGTATAGAGATCCCAGCACAAGTGCAGAGATCCCGTCACAAGTGCAGAGATCCCACCATGAATGCACAGATCCCACCATGAGTGCAGAGATCCCATCACAAGTGCAGGGATCCCACCATAAGTGCAGAGATCCCATCACAAGTAGAGAGATCCCACTATGAGTGCAGAGATCCTATCAAAAGTGCAGAGATCCCACCATGAGTGCAGAGATCCCATCACATGTGCAGAGATCCCATCACATGTGCAGAGATCCCATCATAAGTGCAGAGATCCCACCACACGTGCAGAGATCCCACCATCAATGCAGAAATCCTATCACAAGTGAAGAGATCCCACCACAAGTGCAAAGATCAGAGCATCAGTGCAGAGATCTCACCACACATGTAGAGATCCCACCATGAATGCAGAGATCCTATCACAAGTGCAGAGATCCCATCACAAGTACAAAGACCCCACCATAAGTGCAGAGATCCCATCACAAGTGCAAAGATCCCAACATAAGTGCATAGATCCCATCACAAGTGCAGAGATCCCACCATGAGTATAGAGATCCCACCACATGTGCAGAGATCCCACCACAAGTGCAGAGATCCCACCACAAGTGAAGAGATCCCACTATGAGTGCAGAGATCCCACCACAAGTGCAGAGATCCCACCATGAGTGCATAGATCCCACCACATGTGCAGGGATCCCATCACAAGTGCAGGGATCCCACCACAAGTGCAGAGATCCCACCATGAATGCAAAGATGCCAACACCAGTGCATAGATCCCATCACAAGTGCAGAGATCCCACCACAAGTACAGAGATCCCATCACAAGTGCAGAGATCCTACCATGAGTGCAGATATCCCATCACAAGTGCAGAGATCCCACCACAAGTGCAGATATCCCATCACAAGTAGTGAGATCCCACTATGAGTGCAGAGATCCCACCATGAGTGCAGATACACCATCATAAGTACAAAGATCCCACCATCAGTACAGAGATCCTACTACAAGTGCAGAGATCCCATCACGAGTGCAGATATCCCACCATGAGTGCAGAGATCCTACCACAAGTGCAGAGATCCCATCACAAGTGCAGAGATCCCACCACAAGTAAAGAGATCCCATCACAAGTATAGAGATCCTACCATGAGTGCAGAGATCCCATCACAAGTGCAGAGATCCCACCACTAGTGCAGATATCCCATCACAAGTAGTGAGATCCCACTATGAGTGCTGAGATCCCACCATGAGTGCAGATACACCATCACAAGTACAAAGATCCCACTATGAGTACAGAGATCCCACCACAAGTGCAGAGATCCCGTCACAAGTGCAGAGATCCCACCATGAGTGCAGAGATCCCATCACAAGTGCAGAGATCCCACCATGAGTACGGAGATCCTATCACAAGTGCAGGGATCCCACCATGAGTGCAGAGATCCCATCAAAAGTAGAGAGTTCTTACTATGAGTGCAGAGATCCCACAACAAGTGCAGTGATCCCACCATGAGTGCAGAGATCCCATCACAAATGCAGAGATCCCACCATGAATGCAGAGATCCCATCACAAGTGCAGAGATCCCATCACAAGTGCAGAGATCCCACCACAAGTACAAAGATCCCATCACAAGTAGAGAGATCCCACTATGAGTGCAGAGATACCACCATAAGTGCAGAGATCCCACCATGAATGCACAGATCCCACCATGAGTGCAGAGATCCCATCACAAGTGCAAGGATCCTACCATAAGTGCAGAGATCCCATCACAAGTAGAGAGATCCCACTATGAGTGCAGAGATCCTATCTCAAGTGCAGAGATCCCACCATGAGTGCAGAGATCCCATCACATGTGCAGAGATCCCATCACATGTGCAGAGATCCCATCATAAGTGCAGAGATCCCACCACATGTGCAGAGATCCCACCATCAATGCAGAGATCCTATCACAAGTGAAGAGATCCCACCACAAGTGCAAGGATCACAGCATCAGTGCAGAGATCTCACCACACATGTAGAGATCCCACCATGAATGCAGAGATCCTATCACAAGTGCAGAGATCCCATCACAAGTACAAAGATCCCACCATAAGTGCAGAGATCCCATCACAAGTGCAAAGATCCCAACATAAGTGCATAGATCCCATCACTAGTGCAGAGAGCCCACCATGAGTATAGAGATCCCACCACATGTGCAGAGATCCCACCACAAGTGCAGAGATCCCACCACAAGTGAAGAGATCCCACTATGAGTGCAGAGATCCCACCACAAGTGCAGAGATCCCACCATGAGTGCATAGATCCCACCACATGTGCAGAGATCCCATCACAAGTGCAGAGATCCCACCACAAGTGCAGAGATCCCACCATGAATGCAAAGATGCCAACACCAGTGCATAGATCCCATCACAAGTGCAGAGATCCCACCACAAGTACATAGATCCCATCACAAGTGCAGAGATCCTACCATGAGTGCAGGGATCCCATCACAAGTGCAGAGATCCCACCACAAGTGCAGATATCCCATCACAAGTAGTGAGATCCCACTATGAGTGCAGAGATCCCACCATGAGTGCAGATACACCATCATAAGTACAAAGATCCCACCATGAGTACAGAGATCCTACTACAAGTGCAGAGATCCCATCACGAGTGCAGATATCCCACCATGAGTGCAGAGATCATACCACAAGTGCAGAGATCCCACCACAAGTGCAGAGATCCCATCACAAGTGCGGAGATCCCTTCATAGGAGCAGAGATCCCACCACAAGTGCAGAGATCCCACCATAAGTAGAGAGATCCCACTATGAGAGCAGAAATCCCACCACAAGTGCAGAGATCCCACCATGAGTGCAGAGATCCCACTATGAGTACAGAGATCCCACCATGAGTACAGAGATCCCACCACAAGTACAGAGATCCCATCATAAGTAGAGAGATCCCACTATGAGTACACAGATCCCAACATGAGTGCAGATATCCCATCACAAGTGCAGAGATCCCACCACAAAAGTAGAGATCTCATCACAAGTAGAGAGATCCCACTATGAGTATAGAGATCCCACCATAAGTGCAGAGAACCCACCATAAGTGCAGAGATCCCGCCACAAGTGCAGAGATCCCATCACAAGTAGAGAGATTCCACTATGAGTACACAGATCCCACCATGAGTGCAGAGATCCCATCACGAGTGCAGAGATCCCATCACAAGTGCAGAGATCCCATCACAAGTGTAGAGATCCCACCATGAGTGCAGGGATCCCATCACAAGTGCAGAGATCCCACCATGAGTGCAGAGATCCCATCACAAGTAGAAAGAGCCTACCATAAGTGCAGAGATCCCATCACAAGTGCAGAGATCCCACCATGAATGCAGAGATCCCATCACAAGTGCAGAGATCCCATCACAAGTGCAGAGATCCCACCACAAGTACAAAGATCCCATCACAAGTAGAGAGATCCCACTATGAGTGCAGAGATACCACCACAAGTGCAGAGATCCCACCATGAATGCACAGATCCCACCATGAGTGCAGAGATCCCATCACAAGTGCAGGGATCCCACCATGAGTGCAGAGATTCCATCAAAAGTAGAGAGATCTCACTATGAGTGCAGAGATCCCACCACAAGTGCAGTGATCCCACCATGAGTGCAGAGATCCCATCACAAAAGCAGAGATCCCATCAAAAGTATAGAGATCCCACCACAAGTGCAGAGATCCCATCACAAGTGCAGAGATCCCACCATGAGTGCAGAGATCCCATCACAAGTGCAGAGATCCCATAATGAGTATGGGGATCCTATCACAAGTGCAGGGATCCCACCATGAGTGCAGAGATCCCATCAAAAGTAGAGATATCTCACTATGAGTGCAGAGATCCTACCACAAGTGCAGTGATCCCACCATGAGTGCAGAGATCCCATCACAAATGCAGAGATCCCACCATGAATGCAGATATCCCATCACAAGTGCAGATATCCCATCACAAGTGCAGAGATCCCACCACAAGTACAAAGATCCCATCACAAGTAGAGAGATCCCACTATGAGTGCAGAGATACCACCACAAGTGCAGAGATCCCACCATGAATGCACAGATCCCACCATGAGTGCAGAGATCCCATCACAAGTACAAGGATCCCACCATAAGTGCAGAGATCCCATCACAAGTAGAGAGATCCCACTATGAGTGCAGAGATCCCACCACAAGTGCAGAGATCCCACCATGAGTGCAAAGATCCCATCACAAGTGCAGAGATCCCATCATAAGTAGAGAGATCCCACTATGAGTACACAGATCCCAACATGAGTGCAGATATCCCATCACAAGTGCAGAGATCCCACCACAAATGTAGAGATCTCATCAAAAGTAGAGAGATCCCACTATGAGTATAGAGATCCCACTATAAGTGCAAATAACCCACCATAAGTGCAGATATCCCATCACAAGTGCAGAGATCCCATCACGAGTGCAGAGATCCCACCACAAGTGCAGAAATCCCACCATGAGTGCAGAGATCCCATCACAAGTAGAGAGATCCCACTATGAGTGCAGAGATCCCACTATAAGTGCAAATAACCCACCATGAGTACAGAGATCCCACCACAAGTACAGAGATCCCATCATAAGTAGAGAGATCCCACTATGAGTACACAGATCCCAACATGAGTGCAGATATCCCATCACAAGTGCGGAGATCCCACCACAAATGTAGAGATCTCATCACAAGTAGAGAGATCCCACTATGAGTATAGAGATCCCACCATAAGTGCAGAGAACCCACCATAAGTGCAGAGATCCCGCCACAAGTGCAGAGATCCCATCACAAGTAGAGAGATTCCACTATGAGTACACAGATCCCACCATGAGTGCAGAGATCCCATCACGAGTGCAGAGATCCCATCACAAGTGCAGAGATCCCATCACAAGTGTAGAGATCCCACCATGAGTGCAGGGATCCCATCACAAGTGCAGAGATCCCACCATGAGTGCAGAGATCCCATCACAAGTAGAAAGAGCCTACCATAAGTGCAGAGATCCCATCACAAGTGCAGAGATCCCACCATGAATGCAGAGATCCCATCACAAGTGCAGAGATCCCATCACAAGTGCAGAGATCCCACCACAAGTACAAAGATCCCATCACAAGTAGAGAGATCCCACTATGAGTGCAGAGATACCACCACAAGTGCAGAGATCCCACCATGAATGCACAGATCCCACCATGAGTGCAGAGATCCCATCACAAGTGCAGGGATCCCACCATGAGTGCAGAGATTCCATCAAAAGTAGAGAGATCTCACTATGAGTGCAGAGATCCCACCACAAGTGCAGTGATCCCACCATGAGTGCAGAGATCCCATCACAAAAGCAGAGATCCCATCAAAAGTATAGAGATCCCACCACAAGTGCAGAGATCCCATCACAAGTGCAGAGATCCCACCATGAGTGCAGAGATCCCATCACAAGTGCAGAGATCCCATAATGAGTATGGGGATCATATCACAAGTGCAGGGATCCCACCATGAGTGCAGAGATCCCATCAAAAGTAGAGATATCTCACTATGAGTGCAGAGATCCTACCACAAGTGCAGTGATCCCACCATGAGTGCAGAGATCCCATCACAAATGCAGAGATCCCACCATGAATGCAGATATCCCATCACAAGTGCAGATATCCCATCACAAGTGCAGAGATCCCACCACAAGTACAAAGATCCCATCACAAGTAGAGAGATCCCACTATGAGTGCAGAGATACCACCACAAGTGCAGAGATCCCACCATGAATGCACAGATCCCACCATGAGTGCAGAGATCCCATCACAAGTACAAGGATCCCACCATAAGTGCAGAGATCCCATCACAAGTAGAGAGATCCCACTATGAGTGCAGAGATCCCACCACAAGTGCAGAGATCCCACCATGAGTGCAAAGATCCCATCACAAGTGCAGAGATCCCATCATAAGTAGAGAGATCCCACTATGAGTACACAGATCCCAACATGAGTGCAGAGATCCCATCACAAGTACAAGGATCCCACCATAAGTGCAGAGATCCCATCACAAGTAGAGAGATCCCACTATGAGTGCAGAGATCCCACCACAAGTGCAGAGATCCCACCATGAGTGCAAAGATCCCATCACAAGTGCAGAGATCCCATCATAAGTAGAGAGATCCCACTATGAGTACACAGATCCCAACATGAGTGCAGATATCCCATCACAAGTGCAGAGATCCCACCACAAATGTAGAGATCTCATCACAAGTAGAGAGATCCCACTATGAGTATAGAGATCCCACTATAAGTGCAAATAACCCACCATAAGTGCAGATATCCCATCACAAGTGCAGAGATCCCATCACGAGTGCAGAGATCCCACCACAAGTGCAGAGATCCCACCATGAGTGCAGAGATCCCATCACAAGTAGAGAGATCCCACTATGAGTGCAGAGATCCCACTATAAGTGCAAATAACCCACCATGAGTACAGAGATCCCACCACAAGTACAGAGATCCCATCATAAGTAGAGAGATCCCACTATGAGTACACAGATCCCAACATGAGTGCAGATATCCCATCACAAGTGCAGAGATCCCACCACAAATGTAGAGATCTCATCACAAGTAGAGAGATCCCACTATGAGTATAGAGATCCCACCATAAGTGCAGAGAACCCACCATAAGTGCAGAGATCCCGCCACAAGTGCAGAGATCCCATCACAAGTAGAGAGATTCCACTATGAGTACACAGATCCCACCATGAGTGCAGAGATCCCATCACGAGTGCAGAGATCCCATCACAAGTGCAGAGATCCCATCACAAGTGTAGAGATCCCACCATGAGTGCAGGGATCCCATCACAAGTGCAGAGATCCCACCATGAGTGCAGAGATCCCATCACAAGTAGAAAGAGCCCACCATAAGTGCAGAGATCCCATCACAAGTGCAGAGATCCCACCATGAATGCAGAGATCCCATCACAAGTGCAGAGATCCCATCACAAGTGCAGAGATCCCACCACAAGTACAAAGATCCCATCACAAGTAGAGAGATCCCACTATGAGTGCAGAGATACCACCACAAGTGCAGAGATCCCACCATGAATGCACAGATCCCACCATGAGTGCAGATATCCCATCACAAGTGCAGGGATCCCACCATGAGTGCAGAGTTTCCATCAAAAGTAGAGAGATCTCACTATGAGTGCAGAGATCCCACCACAAGTGCAGTGATCCCACCATGAGTGCAGAGATCCCATCACAAAAGCAGAGATCCCATCAAAAGTATAGAGATCCCACCACAAGTGCAGAGATCCCATCACAAGTGCAGAGATCCCACCATGAGTGCAGAGATCCAATCACAAGTGCAGAGATCCCATAATGAGTATGGGGATCCTATCACAAGTGCAGGGATCCCACCATGAGTGCAGAGATCCCATCAAAAGTAGAGATATCTCACTATGAGTGCAGAGATCCTACCACAAGTGCAGTGATCCCACCATGAGTGCAGAGATCCCATCACAAATGCAGAGATCCCACCATGAATGCAGATATCCCATCACAAGTGCAGATATCCCATCACAAGTGCAGAGATCCCACCACAAGTGCAGAGATCCCATCACAAGTAGAGAGATCCCACTATGAGTGCAGAGATCCCACCACTAGTGCAGAGATCCCATCATGAGTACAGAGATCCTATCTCAAGTGCAGAGATCCCACCATGAGTGCAGAGATCCCATCACATGTGCAGAGATCCCATCATAAGTGCAGAGATCCCACCACAAATGTAGAGATCTCATCACAAGTAGAGAGATCCCACTATGAGTATAGAGATCCCACTATAAGTGCAAATAACCCACCATAAGTGCAGATATCCCATCACAATTGCAGAGATCCCATCACGAGTGCAGAGATCCCACCACAAGTGCAGAGATCCCACCATGAGTGCAGGGATCCCATCACAAGTGCAGGGATCCCACCATGAGTGCAGAGATCCCATCAAAAGTGCAGAGATCCCACCATGAGTATAGAGATCCCACCACATGTGCAGAGATCCCACCACAAGTGCAGAAATCCCACCACAAGTGAAGAGATCCCACTATGAGGACAGAGATCCCACGACAAGTGCAGAGATCCCACCATGAGTGCATAGATCCCACCACATGTGCAGAGATCCCATCACAAGTGTAGAGATCCCACCACAAGTGCAGAGATCCCACCATGAATGCAAAGATCCCAACACCAGTGCAGAAATCCCATCACAAGTGCAGAGATCCCACCACAAGTAAAGAGATCCCATCACAAGTACAGAGATCCTACCATGAGTGCAGAGATCCCATCATAAGTGCAGAGATCCCACCACAAGTGCAGATATCCCATCACAAGTAGTGAGATCCCACTATGAGTGCAGAGATCCCACCATGAGTGCAGATACACCATCACAAGTACAAAGATCCCACCATGAGTGCAGAGATCCCACCATAAGTGCAGAGATCCTACCACAAGTGCAGAGATCCCATCACGAGTGCAGAGATCCCACCACAAGTGCAGAGATCCCACCATGAGTGCAGAGATCCCATCACAAGTAGAGAGATCCCACTATGAGTGCAGAGATCCCACTATAAGTGCAAATAACCCACCATGAGTACAGAGATCCCACCACAAGTACAGAGATCCCATCATAAGTAGAGAGATCCCACTATGAGTACACAGATCCCAACATGAGTGCAGATATCCCATCACAAGTGCAGAGATCCCACCACAAATGTAGAGATCTCATCACAAGTAGAGAGATCCCACTATGAGTATAGAGATCCCACCATAAGTGCAGAGAACCCACCATAAGTGCAGAGATCCCGCCACAAGTGCAGAGATCCCATCACAAGTAGAGAGATTCCACTATGAGTACACAGATCCCACCATGAGTGCAGAGATCCCATCACGAGTGCAGAGATCCCATCACAAGTGCAGAGATCCCATCACAAGTGTAGAGATCCCACCATGAGTGCAGGGATCCCATCACAAGTGCAGAGATCCCACCATGAGTGCAGAGATCCCATCACAAGTAGAAAGAGCCTACCATAAGTGCAGAGATCCCATCACAAGTGCAGAGATCCCACCATGAATGCAGAGATCCCATCACAAGTGCAGAGATCCCATCACAAGTGCAGAGATCCCACCACAAGTACAAAGATCCCATCACAAGTAGAGAGATCCCACTATGAGTGCAGAGATACCACCACAAGTGCAGAGATCCCACCATGAATGCACAGATCCCACCATGAGTGCAGAGATCCCATCACAAGTGCAGTGATCCCACCATGAGTGCAGAGATTCCATCAAAAGTAGAGAGATCTCACTATGAGTGCAGAGATCCCACCACAAGTGCAGTGATCCCACCATGAGTGCAGAGATCCCATCACAAAAGCAGAGATCCCATCAAAAGTATAGAGATCCCACCACAAGTGCAGAGATCCCATCACAAGTGCAGAGATCCCACCATGAGTGCAGAGATCCCATCACAAGTGCAGAGATCCCATAATGAGTATGGGGATCCTATCACAAGTGCAGGGATCCCACCATGAGTGCAGAGATCCCATCAAAAGTAGAGATATCTCACTATGAGTGCAGAGATCCTACCACAAGTGCAGTGATCCCACCATGAGTGCAGAGATCCCATCACAAATGCAGAGATCCCACCATGAATGCAGATATCCCATCACAAGTGCAGATATCCCATCACAAGTGCAGAGATCCCACCACAAGTACAAAGATCCCATCACAAGTAGAGAGATCCCACTATGAGTGCAGAGATACCACCACAAGTGCAGAGATCCCACCATGAATGCACAGATCCCACCATGAGTGCAGAGATCCCATCACAAGTACAAGGATCCCACCATAAGTGCAGAGATCCCATCACAAGTAGAGAGATCCCACTATGAGTGCAGAGATCCCACCACAAGTGCAGAGATCCCACCATGAGTGCAAAGATCCCATCACAAGTGCAGAGATCCCATCATAAGTAGAGAGATCCCACTATGAGTACACAGATCCCAACATGAGTGCAGATATCCCATCACAAGTGCAGAGATCCCACCACAAATGTAGAGATCTCATCACAAGTAGAGAGATCCCACTATGAGTATAGAGATCCCACTATAAGTGCAAATAACCCACCATAAGTGCAGATATCCCATCACAAGTGCAGAGATCCCATCACGAGTGCAGAGATCCCACCACAAGTGCAGAGATCCCACCATGAGTGCAGAGATCCCATCACAAGTAGAGAGATCCCACTATGAGTGCAGAGATCCCACTATAAGTGCAAATAACCCACCATGAGTACAGAGATCCCACCACAAGTACAGAGATCCCATCATAAGTAGAGAGATCCCACTATGAGTACACAGATCCCAACATGAGTGCAGATATCCCATCACAAGTGCAGAGATCCCACCACAAATGTAGAGATCTCATCACAAGTAGAGAGATCCCACTATGAGTATAGAGATCCCACCATAAGTGCAGAGAACCCACCATAAGTGCAGAGATCCCGCCACAAGTGCAGAGATCCCATCACAAGTAGAGAGATTCCACTATGAGTACACAGATCCCACCATGAGTGCAGAGATCCCATCACGAGTGCAGAGATCCCATCACAAGTGCAGAGATCCCATCACAAGTGTAGAGATCTCACCATGAGTGCAGGGATCCCATCACAAGTGCAGAGATCCCACCATGAGTGCAGAGATCCCATCACAAGTAGAAAGAGCCCACCATAAGTGCAGAGATCCCATCACAAGTGCAGAGATCCCACCATGAATGCAGAGATCCCATCACAAGTGCAGAGATCCCATCACAAGTGCAGAGATCCCACCACAAGTACAAAGATCCCATCACAAGTAGAGAGATCCCACTATGAGTGCAGAGATACCACCACAAGTGCAGAGATCCCACCATGAATGCACAGATCCCACCATGAGTGCAGAGATCCCATCACAAGTGCAGGGATCCCACCATGAGTGCAGAGTTTCCATCAAAAGTAGAGAGATCTCACTATGAGTGCAGAGATCCCACCACAAGTGCAGTGATCCCACCATGAGTGCAGAGATCCCATCACAAAAGCAGAGATCCCATCAAAAGTATAGAGATCCCACCACAAGTGCAGAGATCCCATCACAAGTGCAGAGATCCCACCATGAGTGCAGAGATCCCATCACAAGTGCAGAGATCCCATAATGAGTATGGGGATCCTATCACAAGTGCAGGGATCCCACCATGAGTGCAGAGATCCCATCAAAAGTAGAGATATCTCACTATGAGTGCAGAGATACCACCACAAGTGCAGAGATCCCACCATGAATGCACAGATCCCACCATGAATGCAGATATCCCATCACAAGTGCAGATATCCCATCACAAGTGCAGAGATCCCACCACAAGTACAAAGATCCCATCACAAGTAGAGAGATCCCACTATGAGTGCAGAGATACCACCACAAGTGCAGAGATCCCACCATGAATGCACAGATCCCACCATGAGTGCAGAGATCCCATCACAAGTACAAGGATCCCACCATACGTGCAGAGATCCCATCACAAGTAGAGAGATCCCACTATGAGTGCAGAGATCCCACCACAAGTGCAGAGATCCCACCATGAGTGCAAAGATCCCATCACAAGTGCGGAGATCCCATCATAAGTAGAGAGATCCCACTATGAGTACACAGATCCCAACATGAGTGCAGATATCCCATCACAAGTGCAGAGATCCCACCACAAATGTAGAGATCTCATCACAAGTAGAGAGATCCCACTATGAGTATAGAGATCCCACTATAAGTGCAAATAACCCACCATAAGTGCAGATATCCCATCACAAGTGCAGAGATCCCATCACGAGTGCAGAGATCCCACCACAAGTGCAGAGATCCCACCATGAGTGCAGGGATCCCATCACAAGTGCAGGGATCCCACCATGAGTGCAGAGATCCCATCAAAAGTAGAGAGATCTCACTATGAGTGCAGAGATCCCACCACAAGTGCAGTGATCCCACCATGAGTGCAGAGATCCCATCACAAAAACAGAGATCCCATCACAAGTATAGAGATGCCACCACAAGTGCAGAGATCCCATCACAAGTGCAGAGATCCCACCATGAGTGCAGAGATCCCATCATAAGTGCAGAGATCCCACCATGAGTATGGAGATCCTATCACAAGTGCAGGGATCCCACCATGAGTGCAGAGATCCCATCAAAAGTAGAGAGATCTCACTATGAGTGCAGAGATCCCACCACAAGTGCAGTGATCCCACCATGAGTGCAGAGATCCCATCACAAATGCAGAGATCCCACCATGAATGCAGAGATCCCATCACAAGTGCAGAGATCCCATCACAAGTGCAGAGATCCCACCGCAAGTACAAAGATCCCATCACAAGTAGAGAGATCCCACTATGAGTGCAGAGATACCACCACAAGTGCAGAGATCCCACCATGAATGCACAGATCCCACCATGAGTGCAGAGATCCCATCACAAGTGCAAGGATCCCACCATAAGTGCAGAGATCCCATCACAAGTAGAGAGATCCCACTATGAGTGCAGAGATCCCACCACTAGTGCAGAGATCCCATCATGAGTACAGAGATCCTATCTCAAGTGCAGAGATCCCACCATGAGTGCAGAGATCCCATCACATGTGCAGAGATCCCATCATAAGTGCAGAGATCCCACCACACATGCAGAGATCCCACCATCAATGCAGAGATCCTATCACAAGTGAAGAGATCCCACCACAAGTGCAAAGATCCCAGCATCAGTCCAGAGTTCTCATCACACATGCAGAGATCCCACCATGAATGCAGAGATCCTATCACAAGTGCAGAGATCCCATCCCAAGTGCAAAGATCCCACCATAAGTGCAGAGATCTCATCACAAGTGCAAAGATCCCACCATAATGCATAGATCCCATCACAGGTGCAGAGATCCCACCATGTGTATAGAGATCCCACCACATGTGCAGAGATCCCACCACAAGTGAAGAGATCCCACTATGAGGACAGAGATCCCACGACAAGTGCAGAGATCCCACCATGAGTGCATAGATCCCACCACATGTGCAGAGATCCCATCACAAGTGTAGAGATCCCACCACAAGTGCAGAGATCCCACCATGAATGCAAAGATCCCAACACCAGTGCAGAAATCCCATCACAAGTGCAGAGATCCCACCACAAGTAAAGAGATCCCATCACAAGTACAGAGATCCTACCATGAGTGCAGAGATCCCATCATAAGTGCAGAGATCCCACCACAAGTGCAGATATCCCATCACAAGTAGTGAGATCCCACTATGAGTGCAGAGATCCCACCATGAGTGCAGATACACCATCACAAGTACAAAGATCCCACCATGAGTGCAGAGATCCCACCATAAGTGCAGAGATCCTACCACAAGTGCAGAGATCCCATCACGAGTGCAGAGATCCCACCATGAGTGCAAAGATTCCCATCACAAGTGCAGAGATCCCACCATGAGTGCAGGGATCCCATCACAAGTGCAGAAATCCCACCATGAGTGCAGAGATCCGATCACAAGTGCAGAGATCCCACCATGAGTGCAGAGATCCCATCAAAAGTAGAGAGATCTCACTATGAGTGCAGAGATCCCACCACAAGTGCAGTGATCCCACCATGAGTGCAGTGATCCCATCACAAATGCAGAGATCCCACCATGAATGCAGAGATCCCATCACAAGTGCAGAGATCCCATCACAAGTGCAGAGATCCCACCACAAGTACAAAGATCCCATCATAAGTAGAGAGATCCCACTATGAGTGCAGAGATACCACCACAAGTGCAGAGATCCCACCATGAATGCACAGATCCCACCATGAGTGCAGAGATCCCATCACAAGTGCAAGGATCCCACCATAAGTGCAGAGATCCCATCACAAGTAGAGAGATCCCACTATGAGTGCAGAGATCCCACCACAAGTGCAGAGATCCCATCATGAGTACAGAGATCCTATCTCAAGTGCAGAGATCCCACCATGAGTGCAGAGATCCCATCACATGTGCAGAGATCCCATCATAAGTGCAGAGATCCCACCACACGTGCAGAGATCCCACCATCAATGCAGAGATCCTATCACAAGTGAAGAGATCCCACCACAAGTGCAAAGATCCCAGCATCAGTGCAGAGATCTCACCACACATGCAGAGATCCCACCATGAATGCAGAGATCCTATCACAAGTGCAGAGATCCCATCACAAGTGCAAAGATCCCACCATAAGTGCAGAGATCCCATCACAAGTGCAAAGATCCCACCGTAAGTGCATAGATCCCACCACAAGTGCAAAGATCCCAGCATCAGTGCAGAGATCTCACCACACATGCAGAGATCCCACCATGAATGCAGAGATCCCATCACAAGTGCGGAGATCCCTCCATAGGAGCAGAGATCCTATCACAAGTGCCGAGATCCCACCATAAGTAGAGAGATCCCACTATGAGAGCAGAAATCCCACCACAAGTGCAGAGATCCCACCACAAGTGCAGAGATCCCACCACAAGTGAAGAGATCCCACTATGAGTGCAGAGATCCCACCACAAGTGCAGAGATCCCATCATGAGTACAGAGATCCTATCTCAAGTGCAGAGATCCCACCATGAGTGCAGAGATTCCATCACATGTGCAGAGATCCCATCATAAGTGCAGAGATCCCACCATACATGCAGAGATCCCACCATCAATGCAGAGATCCTATCACAAGTGAAGAGATCCCACCACAAGTGCAAAGATCCCAGAATCAGTGCAGAGATCTCACCACACATGCAGAGATCCCACCATGAATGCAGACATCCTATCACAAGTACAGAGATCCCATCACAAGTACAAAGATCCCACCATACTTGCAGAGATCCCATCACAAGTGCAAAGATCCCACCGTAAGTGCATAGATCCCATCACAAGTGCAGAGATCCCACCATGAGTATAGAGATCCCATCACATGTGCAGAAATCCCACCACAAGTGCAGAGATCCCACCACAAGTGAAGAGATCCCACTATGAGTGCAGAGATCCCATCACAAGTGCAGAGATCCCACCATGAATGCATAGATCCCACCACATGTGCAGAGATCCCATCACAAGTGCAGAGATCCCACCACAAGTGCAGAGATCCCACCATGAATGCAAAGATCCCAACACCAGTGCAGAGATCCCATCACAAGTGCAGAGATCCCACCACAAGTACAGAGATCCCATCACAAGTGCAGAGATCCTACCATGAGTGCAAAGATCCCACCTCAAGTGCAGAGATCCCATCACAAGTGTGGAGATCCCTCCATAGGAGCAGAGATCCCATCACAAGTGCAGAGATCCCACAATAAGTAGAGAGAGTACAAAGATCCCACCATGAGTGCAGAGATCCCACCATAAGTGCAGAGATCCTACCACAAGTGCAGAGATCCCATCACGAGTGCAGAGATCCCACCATGAGTGCAAAGATTCCCATCACAAGTGCAGAGATCTCACCATGAGTGCAGGGATCCCATCACAAGTGCAGAAATCCCACCATGAGTGCAGAGATCCCATCACAAGTGCAGAGATCCCACCATGAGTACAGAGATCCCACTACAAGTACAGAGATCCCATCATAAGTAGAGAGATCCCACTATGAGTACACAGATCCCAACATGAGTGCAGATATCCCATCACAAGTGCAGAGATCCCACCACAAATGTAGAGATCTCATCACAAATAGAGAGATCCCACTATGAGTATAGAGATCCCACCATAAGTGCAGAGAACCCACCATAAGTGCAGAGATCCAACCACAAGTACAGAGATCCCATCACAAGTAGAGAGATTCCACTATGAGTACACAGATCCCACCATGAGTGCAGAGATCCCATCATGAGTGCAGAGATCCCATCACAAGTGCAGGGATCCCACCATGAGTGCAGAGATCCCATCAAAAGTAGAGAGACCTCACTATGAGTGCAGAGATCCCACCACAAGTGCAGTGATACCACCATGAGTGCAGAGATCCCATCACAAAAGCAGAGATCCCATCACAAGTATGGAGATCCCACCACAAGTGCAGAGATCACATCACAAGTGCAGAGATCCCACCATGAGTGCAGAGATCCCATCACAAGTGCAGAGATCCCACCATGAGTATGGAGATCCCATCAAAAGTAGAGAGATCTCACTATGAGTGCAGAGATCCCACCACAAGTGCAGTGATCCTACCATGAGTGCAGAGATCCCATCACAAATGCAGAGATCCCACCATGAATGCAGAGATCCCATCACAAGTGCAGAGATCCCATCACAAGTGCAGAGATCCCACCACAAGTACACAGATCCCATCACAAGTAGAGAGATCCCACTATGAGTGCAGAGATACCACCAAAAGTGCACAGATCCCACCATGAATGCACAGATCCCACCATGAGTGCAGAGATCCCATCACAAGTGCAAGGATCCCACCATAAAATCAGAGATCCCGTCACAAGTAGAGAGATCCCACTATGAGTGCAGAGATCCCACCACAAGTGCAGAGATCCCATCATGAGTACAGAGATCCTATCTCAAGTGCAGAGATCCCACCATGAGTGCAGAGATCCCATCACATGTGCAGAGATCCCATCATAAGTGCAGAGATCCCACCACATGTGCAGAGATCCCACCATCAATGCAGAGAACCTATCATGAGTACAGAGATCCTATCTCAAGTGCAGAGATCCCACCATGAGTGCAGAGATCCCATCACATGTGCAGAGATCCCATCATGAGTACAGAGATCCTATCTCAAGTGCAGAGATCCCACCATGAGTGCAGAGATCCCATCACATGTGCAGAGATTCCATCATAAGTGCAGAGATCCCACCACAAGTGAAAGAATCCCAGCATCAGTGCAGAGATCTCACCACACATGCATAGATCCCACCATGAATGCAGAGATCCTATCACAAGTGCAGATATCTCATCACAAGTGCAACGATCCCACCATAAGTGCAGAGATCCCATCACAAGTGCAAAGATCCCACCATAAGTGCATAGATCCCATCACAAGTGCAGAGATCCCACCATGAGTATAGAGATCCCACCACATGTGCAGAGATCCCACCACAAGTGCAGAGATCCCACCACAAGTGAAGAGATCCCACTATGAGTGCAGAGATCCCACTATGAGTGCAGAGATCCCACCACAAGTGCAGAGATCCCACCATGAGTGCATAGATCCCACCACATGTGCAGAGATCCCATCACAAGTGCAGAGATCCCACCACAAGTGCAGAGATCCCACCATGAATGCAAAGATCTCAACACCAGTGCAGAGATCCCATCACAAGTGCAGAGATCCCACCACAAGTGCAGAGATCCTACAATGAGTGCAGAGATCCCATCACAAGTGCAGAGATCCCACTACAAGTGCAGATATCCCATCACAAGTAGTGAGAACCCACTATGAGTGCAGAGATCCCACCATGAGTGCAGATATACCATCACAAGTACAAAAATCCCACCATGAGTACAGAGATCCTACCACAAGTGCAGAGATCCCATCACGAGTACAGATATCCCACCATGAGTGCAGAGATCCCACCACAAGTGCAGAGATCCCACCACAAGTGTAGAGATCCCATCACAAGTGCAGAGATCCCACCATAAGTAGAGAGATCCCACTATGAGAGCAGAAATCCCACCACAAGTGCAGAGATCCCACCATGAGTGCAGAGATCCCACTATGAGTACAGAGATCCCACCATGAGTACAGAGATCCCACCACAAGTACAGAGATCCCATCATAAGTAGAGAGATCCCACTATAAGAACACAGATCCCAACATGAGTGCAGATATCCCATCACAAGTGCAGAGATCCCACCACAAATGTAGAGATCTCATCACAAGTAGAGAGATCCACTATGAATATAGAGATCCCACCATAAGTGCAGAGAACCCACCATAAGTGCAGAGATCCCACCACAAGTGCAGAGATCCCATCACAAGTAGAGAGATTCCACTATGAGTACACAGATCCCACCATGAGTGCTGAGATCCCATCATGAGTGCAGAGATCCCATTACAAGTGCAGGGATCCCACCACAAGTGCAGAGATCCCACCATGAGTGCAGGGATCCCATCACAAGTGCAGAGATCCCACCATGAGTGCAGAGATCCCATCACAAGTAGAAAGAGCCCACCATGAGTGCAGAGATCCCATCACAAGTGCAGAGATCCCACCATGAATGCAGAGATCCCATCACATGTGCAGAGATCCCATCACAAGTGCAGAGATCCCACCACAAGTACAACGATCCCATCACAAGTAGAGAGATCCCACTATGAGTTCAAAGATACCACCACAAGTGCAGAGATCCCACCATGAATGCACAGATCCCACCATGAGTGCAGAGATCCCATCACAAGTGCAAGGATCCCACCATAAAATCAGAGATCCCGTCACAAGTAGAGAGATCCCACTATGAGTGCAGAGATCCCACCACAAGTGCAGAGATCCCATCACAAGTGCAGAGATCCCACCACAAGTACACAGATCCCATCACAAGTAGAGAGATCCCACTATGAGTGCAGAGATACCACCAAAAGTGCACAGATCCCACCATGAATGCACAGATCCCACCATGAGTGCAGAGATCCCATCACAAGTGCAAGGATCCCACCATAAAATCAGAGATCCCGTCACAAGTAGAGAGATCCCACTATGAGTGCAGAGATCCCACCACAAGTGCAGAGATCCCATCATGAGTACAGAGATCCTATCTCAAGTGCAGAGATCCCACCATGAGTGCAGAGATCCCATCACATGTGCAGAGATCCCATCATAAGTGCAGAGATCCCACCACATGTGCAGAGATCCCACCATCAATGCAGAGAACCTATCATGAGTACAGAGATCCTATCTCAAGTGCAGAGATCCCACCATGAGTGCAGAGATCCCATCACATGTGCAGAGATCCCATCATAAGTACAGAGATCCTATCTCAAGTGCAGAGATCCCACCATGAGTGCAGAGATCCCATCACATGTGCAGAGATTCCATCATAAGTGCAGAGATCCCACCACAAGTGAAAGAATCCCAGCATCAGTGCAGAGATCTCACCACACATGCATAGATCCCACCATGAATGCAGAGATCCTATCACAAGTGCAGATATCTCATCACAAGTGCAACGATCCCACCATAAGTGCAGAGATCCCATCACAAGTGCAAAGATCCCACCATAAGTGCATAGATCCCATCACAAGTGCAGAGATCCCGCCATGAGTATAGAGATCCCACCACATGTGCAGAGATCCCACCACAAGTGCAGAGATCCCACCACAAGTGAAGAGATCCCACTATGAGTGCAGAGATCCCACTATGAGTGCAGAGATCCCACCACAAGTGCAGAGATCCCACCATGAGTGCATAGATCCCACCACATGTGCAGAGATCCCATCACAAGTGCAGAGATCCCACCACAAGTGCAGAGATCCCACCATGAATGCAAAGATCTCAACACTAGTGCAGAGATCCCATCACAAGTGCAGAGATCCCACCACAAGTGCAGAGATCCTACAATGAGTGCAGAGATCCCATCACAAGTGCAGAGATCCCACTACAAGTGCAGATATCCCATCACAAGTAGTGAGAACCCACTATGAGTGCAGAGATCCCACCATGAGTGCAGATATACCATCACAAGTACAAAGATCCCACCATAAGTACAGAGATCCTACCACAAGTGCAGAGATCCCATCACGAGTACAGATATCCCACCATGAGTGCAGAGATCCCACCACAAGTGCAGAGATCCCACCACAAGTGTAGAGATCCCGTCACAAGTGCAGAGATCCCACCATAAGTAGAGAGATCCCACTATGAGAGCAGAAATCCCACCACAAGTGCAGAGATCCCACCATGAGTGCAGAGATCCCACTATGAGTACAGAGATCCCACCATGAGTACAGAGATCCCACCACAAGTACAGAGATCCCATCATAAGTAGAGAGATCCCACTATAAGAACACAGATCCCAACATGAGTGCAGATATCCCATCACAAGTGCAGAGATCCCACCACAAATGTAGAGATCTCATCACAAGTAGAGAGATCCACTATGAATATAGAGATCCCACCATAAGTGCAGAGAACCCACCATAAGTGCAGAGATCCCACCACAAGTGCAGAGATCCCATCACAAGTAGAGAGATTCCACTATGAGTACACAGATCCCACCATGAGTGCTGAGATCCCATCATGAGTGCAGAGATCCCATTACAAGTGCAGGGATCCCACCACAAGTGCAGAGATCCCACCATGAGTGCAGGGATCCCATCACAAGTGCAGAGATCCCACCATGAGTGCAGAGATCCCATCACAAGTAGAAAGAGCCCACCATGAGTGCAGAGATCCCATCACAAGTGCAGAGATCCCACCATGAATGCAGAGATCCCATCACATGTGCAGAGATCCCATCACAAGTGCAGAGATCCCACCACAAGTACAACGATCCCATCACAAGTAGAGAGATCCCACTATGAGTTCAAAGATACCACCACAAGTGCAGAGATCCCACCATGAATGCACAGATCCCACCATGAGTGCAGAGATCCCATCACAAGTGCAGGGATCCCACCATGAGTGCAGAGATCCCATCAAAAGTAGAGAGATCTCACTATGAGTGCAGAGATCCCACCACAAGTGCAGTGATCCCACCATGAGTGCAGAGATCCCATCACAAAAGCAGAGATCCCATCACATTTATAGAGATCCCACCACAAGTGCAGAGATCCCATCACAAGTGCAGAGATCCCACCATGAGTGCAGAGATTCCATCACAAGTGCAGAGATCCCACCATGAGTACGGAGATCCTATCACAAGTGCAGGGATCCCACCATGAGTGCAGAGATCCCATCAAAAGTAGAGAGATCTCACTATTAGTGCAGAGATCCCACCATAAGTGCAGTGATCCCACCATGAGTGCAGAGATCCCATCACAAATACAGAGATCACATCACAAGTGCAGAGATCCTACCATGAGCGCAGAGATTCCATCACAATTTAGAGAGATCCCACTATGAATGCAGAGATCTCACCATAAGTACAAAGATCCCACCATGAATGCAGAGATCCCACCATAAGTGCAGAGTTCCCACCATGAGTGCAGAGATCCCACCACAAGTGGAGACATCCCATCACAAGTGCAGAGCTCCCAACACAGGTGCAGAGATCCCACCATGAATACAGAGATCCCATCACAAGTACAGACATCCCACCACAAGTGCAGAGATCCAATCACATGTGCAGAGATCCAACCATGAGTGCAGAGATCCCATCACAAGTAGAGAGATCCTACCATGAGTGCAGTGATCCTACCACAAGGGCAGGGATCCCATCATGAGAGCAGAGATCCCATCACAAGTAAAGAGATCCCACCACAAGTGCAGAGATCCCATCACAAGTGCAGAGATCCACCATGAGTGTAGAGATCCCATCACAAGTGCAGAGATCCCACCACAAGTGCAGAGATCCCATCACAAGTAGAGAGATCCCACTATGAGTGCAGAGATCCCACCATGAGTGCAGATACACCATCACAAGTACAAAGATCCCACCATGAGTGCAGAGATCCCACCATAAGTACAGAGATCCTACCACAAGTGCAGAGATACCATCACGAGTACAGAGATCCCATCAAGAGTGCAGAGATCCCACCACAAGTGCAGAGATCCCACCACAAGTGCAGAGATCCCATCACAAGTGCTGAGATCCCTCCATAAGAGCAGAGATCCCATCACAAGTGCAGAGATCCCACCATAAGTAGAGAGATCCCACTATGAGTGCAGAGATACTACCATGAGTGCAGAGATCCCATCACAAGTAGAGAGATCCCACTATGACTACAGAGATCCCACCACAAGTGCAGAGATCCCATCATGAGTGCAGAGATCCCATCACAAGTGCAGAAATCCCACCATGAGTATAGAGATCCCACCACAAGTGCAAAGATCCCAGCATCAGTGCAGAGATCTCACCACACATGCAGAGATCCCACCATGAATGCAGAGATCCCATCACAAGTGCAGAGATCCCATCACAAGTGCAGAGATCCCACCACAAGTACAAAGATCCCATCACAAGTAGAGAGATCCCACTATGAGTGCAGAGATACCACCACAAGTGCAGAGATCCCACCATGAATGCACAGATCCCACCATGAGTGCAGAGATCCCATCACAAGTGCAAGGATCCCATCATAAGTGCAGAGATCCCATCACAAGTAGAGAGATCCCACTATGAGTGCAGAGATCCCACCACAAGTGCAGAGATCCCATCATGAGTACAGAGATCCTATCTCAAGTGCAGAGATCCCACCATGAGTGCAGAGATCCCATCACATGTGCAGAGATCCCATCATAAGTGCAGAGATCCCACCACACATGCAGAGATCCCACCATCAATGCAGAGATCCTATCACAAGTGAAGAGATCCCACCACAAGTGCAAAGATCCCAGCATCAGTCCAGAGTTCTCACCACACATGCAGAGATCCCACCATGAATGCAGAGATCCTATCACAAGTGCAGAGATCCCATCCCAAGTGCAAAGATCCCACCATAAGTGCAGAGATCTCATCACAAGTGCAAAGATCCCACCATAATGCATAGATCCCATCACAAGTGCAGAGATCCCACCATGAGTATAGAGATCCCACCACATGTGCAGAGATCCCACCACAAGTGCAGAGATCCCACCACAAGTGAAGAGATCCCACTATGAGGATAGAGATCCCACGACAAGTGCAGAGATCCCACCATGAGTGCATAGATCCCACCACATGTGCAGAGATCCCATCACAAGTGTAGAGATCCCACCACAAGTGCAGAGATCCCACCATGAATGAAAAGATCCCAACACCAGTGCAGAGATCCCATCACAAGTGCAGAGATCCCACCACAAGTAAAGAGATCCCATCACAAGTACAGAGATCCTACCATGAGTGCAGAGATCCCATCATAAGTGCAGAGATCCTACCACAAGTGCAGATATCCCATCACAAGTAGTGAGATCCCACTATGAGTGCAGAGATCCCACCATGAGTGCAGATACACCATCACAAGTACAAAGATCCCACCATGAGTGCAGAGATCCCACCATAAGTGCAGAGATCCTATCACAAGTAGAGAGATCCCACTATGAGTGCAGAGATCCCACCACAAGTGCAGAGATCCCACCATGAGTGCAAAGATCCCATCACAAGTGCAGAGATCCCATCATAAGTAGAGAGATCCCACTATGAGTACACAGATCCCAACATGAGTGCAGATATCCCATCACAAGTGCAGAGATCCCACCACAAATGTAGAGATCTCATCACAAGTAGAGAGATCCCACTATGAGTATAGAGATCCCACTATAAGTACAAATAACCCACCATAAGTGCAGATATCCCATCACAAGTGCAGAGATCCCATCACGAGTGCAGAGATCCCACCACAAGTGCAGAGATCCCACCATGAGTGCAGAGATCCCATCACAAGTAGAGAGATCCCACTATGAGTGCAGAGATCCCACTATAAGTGCAAATAACCCACCATGAGTACAGAGATCCCACCACAAGTACAGAGATCCCATCATAAGTAGAGAGATCCCACTATGAGTACACAGATCCCAACATGAGTGCAGATATCCCATCACAAGTGCAGAGATCCCACCACAAATGTAGAGATCTCATCACAAGTAGAGAGATCCCACTATGAGTATAGAGATCCCACCATAAGTGCAGAGAACCCACCATAAGTGCAGATATCCCATCACAAGTGCAGAGATCCCATCACGAGTGCAGAGATCCCACCACAAGTGCAGAGATCCCACCATGAGTGCAGAGATCCCATCACAAGTAGAGAGATCCCACTATGAGTGCAGAGATCCCACTATAAGTGCAAATAACCCACCATGAGTACAGAGATCCCACCACAAGTACAGAGATCCCATCACAAGTAGAGAGATCCCACTGTGAGTGCAGAGATACCACCAAAAGTGCACAGATCCCACCATGAATGCACAGATCCCACCATGAGTGCAGAGATCCCATCACAAGTGCAAGGATCCCACCATAAAATCAGAGATCCCGTCACAAGTAGAGAGATCCCACTATGAGTGCAGAGATCCCACCACAAGTGCAGAGATCCCATCATGAGTACAGAGATCCTATCTCAAGTACAGAGATCCCACCATGAGTGCAGAGATCCCATCACATGTGCAGAGATCCCATCATAAGTGCAGAGATCCCACCACATGTGCAGAGATCCCACCATCAATGCAGAGAACCTATCATGAGTACAGAGATCCTATCTCAAGTGCAGAGATCCCACTATGAGTGCAGTGATCCTACCATGAGTGCAGAGATCCCATCACAAATGCAGAGATCCCACCATGAATGCAGAGATCCCATCACAAGTGCAGAGATCCCATCACAAGTGCAGAGATCCCACCACAAGTACACAGATCCCATCACAAGTAGAGAGATCCCACTATGAGTGCAGAGATACCACCAAAAGTGCACAGATCCCACCATGAATGCACAGATCCCACCATGAGTGCAGAGATCCCATCACAAGTGCAAGGATCCCACCATAAAATCAGAGATCCCGTCACAAGTAGAGAGATCCCACTATGAGTGCAGAGATCCCACCACAAGTGCAGAGATCCCATCATGAGTACAGAGATCCTATCTCAAGTGCAGAGATCCCACCATGAGTGCAGAGATCCCATCACATGTGCAGAGATCCCATCATAAGTGCAGAGATCCCACCACATGTGCAGAGATCCCACCATCAATGCAGAGAACCTATCATGAGTACAGAGATCCTATCTCAAGTGCAGAGATCCCACCATGAGTGCAGAGATCCCATCACATGTGCAGAGATCCCATCATAAGTACAGAGATCCTATCTCAAGTGCAGAGATCCCACCATGAGTGCAGAGATCCCATCACATGTGCAGAGATTCCATCATAAGTGCAGAGATCCCACCACAAGTGAAAGAATCCCAGCATCAGTGCAGAGATCTCACCACACATGCATAGATCCCACCATGAATGCAGAGATCCTATCACAAGTGCAGATATCTCATCACAAGTGCAACGATCCCACCATAAGTGCAGAGATCCCATCACAAGTGCAAAGATCCCACCATAAGTGCATAGATCCCATCACAAGTGCAGAGATCCCGCCATGAGTATAGAGATCCCACCACATGTGCAGAGATCCCACCACAAGTGCAGAGATCCCACCACAAGTGAAGAGATCCCACTATGAGTGCAGAGATCCCACTATGAGTGCAGAGATCCCACCACAAGTGCAGAGATCCCACCATGAGTGCATAGATCCCACCACATGTGCAGAGATCCCATCACAAGTGCAGAGATCCCACCACAAGTGCAGAGATCCCACCATGAATGCAAAGATCTCAACACCAGTGCAGAGATCCCATCACAAGTGCAGAGATCCCACCACAAGTGCAGAGATCCTACAATGAGTGCAGAGATCCCATCACAAGTGCAGAGATCCCACTACAAGTGCAGATATCCCATCACAAGTAGTGAGAACCCACTATGAGTGCAGAGATCCCACCATGAGTGCAGATATACCATCACAAGTACAAAGATCCCACCATGAGTACAGAGATCCTACCACAAGTGCAGAGATCCCATCACGAGTACAGATATCCCACCATGAGTGCAGAGATCCCACCACAAGTGCAGAGATCCCACCACAAGTGTAGAGATCCCGTCACAAGTGCAGAGATCCCACCATAAGTAGAGAGATCCCACTATGAGAGCAGAAATCCCACCACAAGTGCAGAGATCCCACCATGAGTGCAGAGATCCCACTATGAGTACAGAGATCCCACCATGAGTACAGAGATCCCACCACAAGTACAGAGATCCCATCATAAGTAGAGAGATCCCACTATAAGAACACAGATCCCAACATGAGTGCAGATATCCCATCACAAGTGCAGAGATCCCACCACAAATGTAGAGATCTCATCACAAGTAGAGAGATCCACTATGAATATAGAGATCCCACCATAAGTGCAGAGAACCCACCATAAGTGCAGAGATCCCACCACAAGTGCAGAGATCCCATCACAAGTAGAGAGATTCCACTATGAGTACACAGATCCCACCATGAGTGCTGAGATCCCATCATGAGTGCAGAGATCCCATTACAAGTGCAGGGATCCCACCACAAGTGCAGAGATCCCACCATGAGTGCAGGGATCCCATCACAAGTACAGAGATCCCACCATGAGTGCAGAGATCCCATCACAAGTAGAAAGAGCCCACCATGAGTGCAGAGATCCCATCACAAGTGCAGAGATCCCACCATGAATGCAGAGATCCCATCACATGTGCAGAGATCCCATCACAAGTGCAGAGATCCCACCACAAGTACAACGATCCCATCACAAGTAGAGAGATCCCACTATGAGTTCAAAGATACCACCACAAGTGCAGAGATCCCACCATGAATGCACAGATCCCACCATGAGTGCAGAGATCCCATCACAAGTGCAGGGATCCCACCATGAGTGCAGAGATCCCATCAAAAGTAGAGAGATCTCACTATGAGTGCAGAGATCCCACCACAAGTGCAGTGATCCCACCATGAGTGCAGAGATCCCATCACAAAAGCAGAGATCCCATCACATTTATAGAGATCCCACCACAAGTGCAGAGATCCCATCACAAGTGCAGAGATCCCACCATGAGTGCAGAGATTCCATCACAAGTGCAGAGATCCCACCATGAGTACGGAGATCCTATCACAAGTGCAGGGATCCCACCATGAGTGCAGAGATCCCATCAAAAGTAGAGAGATCTCACTATTAGTGCAGAGATCCCACCATAAGTGCAGTGATCCCACCATGAGTGCAGAGATCCCATCACAAATACAGAGATCACATCACAAGTGCAGAGATCCTACCATGAGCGCAGAGATTCCATCACAATTTAGAGAGATCCCACTATGAATGCAGAGATCTCACCATAAGTACAAAGATCCCACCATGAATGCAGAGATCCCACCATAAGTGCAGAGTTCCCACCATGAGTGCAGAGATCCCACCACAAGTGGAGACATCCCATCACAAGTGCAGAGCTCCCAACACAGGTGCAGAGATCCCACCATGAATACAGAGATCCCATCACAAGTACAGACATCCCACCACAAGTGCAGAGATCCAATCACATGTGCAGAGATCCAACCATGAGTGCAGAGATCCCATCACAAGTAGAGAGATCCTACCATGAGTGCAGTGATCCTACCACAAGGGCAGGGATCCCATCATGAGAGCAGAGATCCCATCACAAGTAAAGAGATCCCACCACAAGTGCAGAGATCCCATCACAAGTGCAGAGATCCACCATGAGTGTAGAGATCCCATCACAAGTGCAGAGATCCCACCACAAGTGCAGAGATCCCATCACAAGTAGAGAGATCCCACTATGAGTGCAGAGATCCCACCATGAGTGCAGATACACCATCACAAGTACAAAGATCCCACCATGAGTGCAGAGATCCCACCATAAGTACAGAGATCCTACCACAAGTGCAGAGATACCATCACGAGTACAGAGATCCCATCAAGACTGCAGAGATCCCACCACAAGTGCAGAGATCCCACCACAAGTGCAGAGATCCCATCACAAGTGCTGAGATCCCTCCATAAGAGCAGAGATCCCATCACAAGTGCAGAGATCCCACCATAAGTAGAGAGATCCCACTATGAGTGCAGAGATACTACCATGAGTGCAGAGATCCCATCACAAGTAGAGAGATCCCACTATGACTACAGAGATCCCACCACAAGTGCAGAGATCCCATCATGAGTGCAGAGATCCCATCACAAGTGCAGAAATCCCACCATGAGTATAGAGATCCCACCACAAGTGCAAAGATCCCAGCATCAGTGCAGAGATCTCACCACACATGCAGAGATCCCACCATGAATGCAGAGATCCCATCACAAGTGCAGAGATCCCATCACAAGTGCAGAGATCCCACCACAAGTACAAAGATCCCATCACAAGTAGAGAGATCCCACTATGAGTGCAGAGATACCACCACAAGTGCAGAGATCCCACCATGAATGCACAGATCCCACCATGAGTGCAGAGATCCCATCACAAGTGCAAGGATCCCATCATAAGTGCAGAGATCCCATCACAAGTAGAGAGATCCCACTATAAGTGCAGAGATCCCACCACAAGTGCAGAGATCCCATCATGAGTACAGAGATCCTATCTCAAGTGCAGAGATCCCACCATGAGTGCAGAGATCCCATCACATGTGCAGAGATCCCATCATAAGTGCAGAGATCCCACCACACATGCAGAGATCCCACCATCAATGCAGAGATCCTATCACAAGTGAAGAGATCCCACCACAAGTGCAAAGATCCCAGCATCAGTCCAGAGTTCTCACCACACATGCAGAGATCCCACCATGAATGCAGAGATCCTATCACAAGTGCAGAGATCCCATCCCAAGTGCAAAGATCCCACCATAAGTGCAGAGATCTCATCACAAGTGCAAAGATCCCACCATAATGCATAGATCCCATCACAAGTGCAGAGATCCCACCATGAGTATAGAGATCCCACCACATGTGCAGAGATCCCACCACAAGTGCAGAGATCCCACCACAAGTGAAGAGATCCCACTATGAGGATAGAGATCCCACGACAAGTGCAGAGATCCCACCATGAGTGCATAGATCCCACCACATGTGCAGAGATCCCATCACAAGTGTAGAGATCCCACCACAAGTGCAGAGATCCCACCATGAATGAAAAGATCCCAACACCAGTGCAGAGATCCCATCACAAGTGCAGAGATCCCACCACAAGTAAAGAGATCCCATCACAAGTACAGAGATCCTACCATGAGTGCAGAGATCCCATCATAAGTGCAGAGATCCCACCACAAGTGCAGATATCCCATCACAAGTAGTGAGATCCCACTATGAGTGCAGAGATCCCACCATGAGTGCAGATACACCATCACAAGTACAAAGATCCCACCATGAGTGCAGAGATCCCACCATAAGTGCAGAGATCCTATCACAAGTAGAGAGATCCCACTATGAGTGCAGAGATCCCACCACAAGTGCAGAGATCCCACCATGAGTGCAAAGATCCCATCACAAGTGCAGAGATCCCATCATAAGTAGAGAGATCCCACTATGAGTACACAGATCCCAACATGAGTGCAGATATCCCATCACAAGTGCAGAGATCCCACCACAAATGTAGAGATCTCATCACAAGTAGAGAGATCCCACTATGAGTATAGAGATCCCACTATAAGTGCAAATAACCCACCATAAGTGCAGATATCCCATCACAAGTGCAGAGATCCCATCACGAGTGCAGAGATCCCACCACAAGTGCAGAGATCCCACCATGAGTGCAGAGATCCCATCACAAGTAGAGAGATCCCACTATGAGTGCAGAGATCCCACTATAAGTGCAAATAACCCACCATGAGTACAGAGATCCCACCACAAGTACAGAGATCCCATCATAAGTAGAGAGATCCCACTATGAGTACACAGATCCCAACATGAGTGCAGATATCCCATCACAAGTGCAGAGATCCCACCACAAATGTAGAGATCTCATCACAAGTAGAGAGATCCCACTATGAGTATAGAGATCCCACCATAAGTGCAGAGAACCCACCATAAGTGCAGAGATCCCGCCACAAGTGCAGAGATCCCATCACAAGTAGAGAGATTCCACTATGAGTACACAGATCCCACCATGAGTGCAGAGATCCCATCACGAGTGCAGAGATCCCATCACAAGTGCAGAGATCCCATCACAAGTGTAGAGATCTCACCATGAGTGCAGGGATCCCATCACAAGTGCAGAGATCCCACCATGAGTGCAGAGATCCCATCACAAGTAGAAAGAGCCCACCATAAGTGCAGAGATCCCATCACAAGTGCAGAGATCCCACCATGAATGCAGAGATCCCATCACAAGTGCAGAGATCCCATCACAAGTGCAGAGATCCCACCACAAGTACAAAGATCCCATCACAAGTAGAGAGATCCCACTATGAGTGCAGAGATACCACCACAAGTGCAGAGATCCCACCATGAATGCACAGATCCCACCATGAGTGCAGAGATCCCATCACAAGTGCAGGGATCCCACCATGAGTGCAGAGTTTCCATCAAAAGTAGAGAGATCTCACTATGAGTGCAGAGATCCCACCACAAGTGCAGTGATCCCACCATGAGTGCAGAGATCCCATCACAAAAGCAGAGATCCCATCAAAAGTATAGAGATCCCACCACAAGTGCAGAGATCCCATCACAAGTGCAGAGATCCCACCATGAGTGCAGAGATCCCATCACAAGTGCAGAGATCCCATAATGAGTATGGGGATCCTATCACAAGTGCAGGGATCCCACCATGAGTGCAGAGATCCCATCAAAAGTAGAGATATCTCACTATGAGTGCAGAGATACCACCACAAGTGCAGAGATCCCACCATGAATGCACAGATCCCACCATGAATGCAGATATCCCATCACAAGTGCAGATATCCCATCACAAGTGCAGAGATCCCACCACAAGTACAAAGATCCCATCACAAGTAGAGAGATCCCACTATGAGTGCAGAGATACCACCACAAGTGCAGAGATCCCACCATGAATGCACAGATCCCACCATGAGTGCAGAGATCCCATCACAAGTACAAGGATCCCACCATACGTGCAGAGATCCCATCACAAGTAGAGAGATCCCACTATGAGTGCAGAGATCCCACCACAAGTGCAGAGATCCCACCATGAGTGCAAAGATCCCATCACAAGTGCGGAGATCCCATCATAAGTAGAGAGATCCCACTATGAGTACACAGATCCCAACATGAGTGCAGATATCCCATCACAAGTGCAGAGATCCCACCACAAATGTAGAGATCTCATCACAAGTAGAGAGATCCCACTATGAGTATAGAGATCCCACTATAAGTGCAAATAACCCACCATAAGTGCAGATATCCCATCACAAGTGCAGAGATCCCATCACGAGTGCAGAGATCCCACCACAAGTGCAGAGATCCCACCATGAGTGCAGGGATCCCATCACAAGTGCAGGGATCCCACCATGAGTGCAGAGATCCCATCAAAAGTAGAGAGATCTCACTATGAGTGCAGAGATCCCACCACAAGTGCAGTGATCCCACCATGAGTGCAGAGATCCCATCACAAAAACAGAGATCCCATCACAAGTATAGAGATGCCACCACAAGTGCAGAGATCCCATCACAAGTGCAGAGATCCCACCATGAGTGCAGAGATCCCATCATAAGTGCAGAGATCCCACCATGAGTATGGAGATCCTATCACAAGTGCAGGGATCCCACCATGAGTGCAGAGATCCCATCAAAAGTAGAGAGATCTCACTATGAGTGCAGAGATCCCACCACAAGTGCAGTGATCCCACCATGAGTGCAGAGATCCCATCACAAATGCAGAGATCCCACCATGAATGCAGAGATCCCATCACAAGTGCAGAGATCCCATCACAAGTGCAGAGATCCCACCGCAAGTACAAAGATCCCATCACAAGTAGAGAGATCCCACTATGAGTGCAGAGATACCACCACAAGTGCAGAGATCCCACCATGAATGCACAGATCCCACCATGAGTGCAGAGATCCCATCACAAGTGCAAGGATCCCACCATAAGTGCAGAGATCCCATCACAAGTAGAGAGATCCCACTATGAGTGCAGAGATCCCACCACTAGTGCAGAGATCCCATCATGAGTACAGAGATCCTATCTCAAGTGCAGAGATCCCACCATGAGTGCAGAGATCCCATCACATGTGCAGAGATCCCATCATAAGTGCAGAGATCCCACCACACATGCAGAGATCCCACCATCAATGCAGAGATCCTATCACAAGTGAAGAGATCCCACCACAAGTGCAAAGATCCCAGCATCAGTCCAGAGTTCTCATCACACATGCAGAGATCCCACCATGAATGCAGAGATCCTATCACAAGTGCAGAGATCCCATCCCAAGTGCAAAGATCCCACCATAAGTGCAGAGATCTCATCACAAGTGCAAAGATCCCACCATAATGCATAGATCCCATCACAAGTGCAGAGATCCCACCATGAGTATAGAGATCCCACCACATGTGCAGAGATCCCACCACAAGTGCAGAGATCCCACCACAAGTGAAGAGATCCCACTATGAGGACAGAGATCCCACGACAAGTGCAGAGATCCCACCATGAGTGCATAGATCCCACCACATGTGCAGAGATCCCATCACAAGTGTAGAGATCCCACCACAAGTGCAGAGATCCCACCATGAATGCAAAGATCCCAACACCAGTGCAGAAATCCCATCACAAGTGCAGAGATCCCACCACAAGTAAAGAGATCCCATCACAAGTACAGAGATCCTACCATGAGTGCAGAGATCCCATCATAAGTGCAGAGATCCCACCACAAGTGCAGATATCCCATCACAAGTAGTGAGATCCCACTATGAGTGCAGAGATCCCACCATGAGTGCAGATACACCATCACAAGTACAAAGATCCCACCATGAGTGCAGAGATCCCACCATAAGTGCAGAGATCCTACCACAAGTGCAGAGATCCCATCACGAGTGCAGAGATCCCACCATGAGTGCAAAGATTCCCATCACAAGTGCAGAGATCCCACCATGAGTGCAGGGATCCCATCACAAGTGCAGAAATCCCACCATGAGTGCAGAGATCCGATCACAAGTGCAGAGATCCCACCATGAGTGCAGAGATCCCATCAAAAGTAGAGAGATCTCACTATGAGTGCAGAGATCCCACCACAAGTGCAGTGATCCCACCATGAGTGCAGTGATCCCATCACAAATGCAGAGATCCCACCATGAATGCAGAGATCCCATCACAAGTGCAGAGATCCCATCACAAGTGCAGAGATCCCACCACAAGTACAAAGATCCCATCATAAGTAGAGAGATCCCACTATGAGTGCAGAGATACCACCACAAGTGCAGAGATCCCACCATGAATGCACAGATCCCACCATGAGTGCAGAGATCCCATCACAAGTGCAAGGATCCCACCATAAGTGCAGAGATCCCATCACAAGTAGAGAGATCCCACTATGAGTGCAGAGATCCCACCACAAGTGCAGAGATCCCATCATGAGTACAGAGATCCTATCTCAAGTGCAGAGATCCCACCATGAGTGCAGAGATCCCATCACATGTGCAGAGATCCCATCATAAGTGCAGAGATCCCACCACACGTGCAGAGATCCCACCATCAATGCAGAGATCCTATCACAAGTGAAGAGATCCCACCACAAGTGCAAAGATCCCAGCATCAGTGCAGAGATCTCACCACACATGCAGAGATCCCACCATGAATGCAGAGATCCTATCACAAGTGCAGAGATCCCATCACAAGTGCAAAGATCCCACCATAAGTGCAGAGATCCCATCACAAGTGCAAAGATCCCACCGTAAGTGCATAGATCCCACCACAAGTGCAAAGATCCCAGCATCAGTGCAGAGATCTCACCACACATGCAGAGATCCCACCATGAATGCAGAGATCCCATCACAAGTGCGGAGATCCCTCCATAGGAGCAGAGATCCTATCACAAGTGCCGAGATCCCACCATAAGTAGAGAGATTCCACTATGAGAGCAGAAATCCCACCACAAGTGCAGAGATCCCACCACAAGTGCAGAGATCCCACCACAAGTGAAGAGATCCCACTATGAGTGCAGAGATCCCACCACAAGTGCAGAGATCCCATCATGAGTACAGAGATCCTATCTCAAGTGCAGAGATCCCACCATGAGTGCAGAGATTCCATCACATGTGCAGAGATCCCATCATAAGTGCAGAGATCCCACCATACATGCAGAGATCCCACCATCAATGCAGAGATCCTATCACAAGTGAAGAGATCCCACCACAAGTGCAAAGATCCCAGAATCAGTGCAGAGATCTCACCACACATGCAGAGATCCCACCATGAATGCAGACATCCTATCACAAGTACAGAGATCCCATCACAAGTACAAAGATCCCACCATACTTGCAGAGATCCCATCACAAGTGCAAAGATCCCACCGTAAGTGCATAGATCCCATCACAAGTGCAGAGATCCCACCATGAGTATAGAGATCCCATCACATGTGCAGAGATCCCACCACAAGTGCAGAGATCCCACCACAAGTGAAGAGATCCCACTATGAGTGCAGAGATCCCATCACAAGTGCAGAGATCCCACCATGAATGCATAGATCCCACCACATGTGCAGAGATCCCATCACAAGTGCAGAGATCCCACCACAAGTGCAGAGATCCCACCATGAATGCAAAGATCCCAACACCAGTGCAGAGATCCCATCACAAGTGCAGAGATCCCACCACAAGTACAGAGATCCCATCACAAGTGCAGAGATCCTACCATGAGTGCAAAGATCCCACCTCAAGTGCAGAGATCCCATCACAAGTGTGGAGATCCCTCCATAGGAGCAGAGATCCCATCACAAGTGCAGAGATCCCACAATAAGTAGAGAGAGTACAAAGATCCCACCATGAGTGCAGAGTTCCCACCATAAGTGCAGAGATCCTACCACAAGTGCAGAGATCCCATCACGAGTGCAGAGATCCCACCATGAGTGCAAAGATTCCCATCACAAGTGCAGAGATCTCACCATGAGTGCAGGGATCCCATCACAAGTGCAGAAATCCCACCATGAGTGCAGAGATCCCATCACAAGTGCAGAGATCCCACCATGAGTACAGAGATCCCACTACAAGTACAGAGATCCCATCATAAGTAGAGAGATCCCACTATGAGTACACAGATCCCAACATGAGTGCAGATATCCCATCACAAGTGCAGAGATCCCACCACAAATGTAGAGATCTCATCACAAATAGAGAGATCCCACTATGAGTATAGAGATCCCACCATAAGTGCAGAGAACCCACCATAAGTGCAGAGATCCAACCACAAGTGCAGAGATCCCATCACAAGTAGAGAGATTCCACTATGAGTACACAGATCCCACCATGAGTGCAGAGATCCCATCATGAGTGCAGAGATCCCATCACAAGTGCAGGGATCCCACCATGAGTGCAGAGATCCCATCAAAAGTAGAGAGACCTCACTATGAGTGCAGAGATCCCACCACAAGTGCAGTGATACCACCATGAGTGCAGAGATCCCATCACAAAAGCAGAGATCCCATCACAAGTATGGAGATCCCACCACAAGTGCAGAGATCACATCACAAGTGCAGAGATCCCACCATGAGTGCAGAGATCCCATCACAAGTGCAGAGATCCCACCATGAGTATGGAGATCCCATCAAAAGTAGAGAGATCTCACTATGAGTGCAGAGATCCCACCACAAGTGCAGTGATCCTACCATGAGTGCAGAGATCCCATCACAAATGCAGAGATCCCACCATGAATGCAGAGATCCCATCACAAGTGCAGAGATCCCATCACAAGTGCAGAGATCCCACCACAAGTACACAGATCCCATCACAAGTAGAGAGATCCCACTATGAGTGCAGAGATACCACCAAAAGTGCACAGATCCCACCATGAATGCACAGATCCCACCATGAGTGCAGAGATCCCATCACAAGTGCAAGGATCCCACCATAAAATCAGAGATCCCGTCACAAGTAGAGAGATCCCACTATGAGTGCAGAGATCCCACCACAAGTGCAGAGATCCCATCATGAGTACAGAGATCCTATCTCAAGTGCAGAGATCCCACCATGAGTGCAGAGATCCCATCACATGTGCAGAGATCCCATCATAAGTGCAGAGATCCCACCACATGTGCAGAGATCCCACCATCAATGCAGAGAACCTATCATGAGTACAGAGATCCTATCTCAAGTGCAGAGATCCCACCATGAGTGCAGAGATCCCATCACATGTGCAGAGATCCCATCATGAGTACAGAGATCCTATCTCAAGTGCAGAGATCCCACCATGAGTGCAGAGATCCCATCACATGTGCAGAGATTCCATCATAAGTGCAGAGATCCCACCACAAGTGAAAGAATCCCAGCATCAGTGCAGAGATCTCACCACACATGCATAGATCCCACCATGAATGCAGAGATCCTATCACAAGTGCAGATATCTCATCACAAGTGCAACGATCCCACCATAAGTGCAGAGATCCCATCACAAGTGCAAAGATCCCACCATAAGTGCATAGATCCCATCACAAGTGCAGAGATCCCACCATGAGTATAGAGATCCCACCACATGTGCAGAGATCCCACCACAAGTGCAGAGATCCCACCACAAGTGAAGAGATCCCACTATGAGTGCAGAGATCCCACTATGAGTGCAGAGATCCCACCACAAGTGCAGAGATCCCACCATGAGTGCATAGATCCCACCACATGTGCAGAGATCCCATCACAAGTGCAGAGATCCCACCACAAGTGCAGAGATCCCACCATGAATGCAAAGATCTCAACACCAGTGCAGAGATCCCATCACAAGTGCAGAGATCCCACCACAAGTGCAGAGATCCTACAATGAGTGCAGAGATCCCATCACAAGTGCAGAGATCCCACTACAAGTGCAGATATCCCATCACAAGTAGTGAGAACCCACTATGAGTGCAGAGATCCCACCATGAGTGCAGATATACCATCACAAGTACAAAGATCCCACCATGAGTACAGAGATCCTACCACAAGTGCAGAGATCCCATCACGAGTACAGATATCCCACCATGAGTGCAGAGATCCCACCACAAGTGCAGAGATCCCACCACAAGTGTAGAGATCCCGTCACAAGTGCAGAGATCCCACCATAAGTAGAGAGATCCCACTATGAGAGCAGAAATCCCACCACAAGTGCAGAGATCCCACCATGAGTGCAGAGATCCCACTATGAGTACAGAGATCCCACCATGAGTACAGAGATCCCACCACAAGTACAGAGATCCCATCATAAGTAGAGAGATCCCACTATAAGAACACAGATCCCAACATGAGTGCAGATATCCCATCACAAGTGCAGAGATCCCACCACAAATGTAGAGATCTCATCACAAGTAGAGAGATCCACTATGAATATAGAGATCCCACCATAAGTGCAGAGAACCCACCATAAGTGCAGAGATCCCACCACAAGTGCAGAGATCCCATCACAAGTAGAGAGATTCCACTATGAGTACACAGATCCCACCATGAGTGCTGAGATCCCATCATGAGTGCAGAGATCCCATTACAAGTGCAGGGATCCCACCACAAGTGCAGAGATCCCACCATGAGTGCAGGGATCCCATCACAAGTGCAGAGATCCCACCATGAGTGCAGAGATCCCATCACAAGTAGAAAGAGCCCACCATGAGTGCAGAGATCCCATCACAAGTGCAGAGATCCCACCATGAATGCAGAGATCCCATCACATGTGCAGAGATCCCATCACAAGTGCAGAGATCCCACCACAAGTACAACGATCCCATCACAAGTAGAGAGATCCCACTATGAGTTCAAAGATACCACCACAAGTGCAGAGATCCCACCATGAATGCACAGATCCCACCATGAGTGCAGAGATCCCATCACAAGTGCAGGGATCCCACCATGAGTGCAGAGATCCCATCAAAAGTAGAGAGATCTCACTATGAGTGCAGAGATCCCACCACAAGTGCAGTGATCCCACCATGAGTGCAGAGATCCCATCACAAAAGCAGAGATCCCATCACATTTATAGAGATCCCACCACAAGTGCAGAGATTCCATCACAAGTGCAGAGATCCCACCATGAGTGCAGAGATTCCATCACAAGTGCAGAGATCCCACCATGAGTACGGAGATCCTATCACAAGTGCAGGGATCCCACCATGAGTGCAGAGATCCCATCAAAAGTAGAGAGATCTCACTATTAGTGCAGAGATCCCACCATAAGTGCAGTGATCCCACCATGAGTGCAGAGATCCCATCACAAATACAGAGATCACATCACAAGTGCAGAGATCCTACCATGAGCGCAGAGATTCCATCACAATTTAGAGAGATCCCACTATGAATGCAGAGATCTCACCATAAGTACAAAGATCCCACCATGAATGCAGAGATCCCACCATAAGTGCAGAGTTCCCACCATGAGTGCAGAGATCCCACCACAAGTGGAGACATCCCATCACAAGTGCAGAGCTCCCAACACAGGTGCAGAGATCCCACCATGAATACAGAGATCCCATCACAAGTACAGACATCCCACCACAAGTGCAGAGATCCAATCACATGTGCAGAGATCCAACCATGAGTGCAGAGATCCCATCACAAGTAGAGAGATCCTACCATGAGTGCAGTGATCCTACCACAAGGGCAGGGATCCCATCATGAGAGCAGAGATCCCATCACAAGTAAAGAGATCCCACCACAAGTGCAGAGATCCCATCACAAGTGCAGAGATCCACCATGAGTGTAGAGATCCCATCACAAGTGCAGAGATCCCACCACAAGTGCAGAGATCCCATCACAAGTAGAGAGATCCCACTATGAGTGCAGAGATCCCACCATGAGTGCAGATACACCATCACAAGTACAAAGATCCCACCATGAGTGCAGAGATCCCACCATAAGTACAGAGATCCTACCACAAGTGCAGAGATACCATCACGAGTACAGAGATCCCATCAAGAGTGCAGAGATCCCACCACAAGTGCAGAGATCCCACCACAAGTGCAGAGATCCCATCACAAGTGCTGAGATCCCTCCATAAGAGCAGAGATCCCATCACAAGTGCAGAGATCCCACCATAAGTAGAGAGATCCCACTATGAGTGCAGAGATACTACCATGAGTGCAGAGATCCCATCACAAGTAGAGAGATCCCACTATGACTACAGAGATCCCACCACAAGTGCAGAGATCCCATCATGAGTGCAGAGATCCCATCACAAGTGCAGAAATCCCACCATGAGTATAGAGATCCCACCACAAGTGCAAAGATCCCAGCATCAGTGCAGAGATCTCACCACACATGCAGAGATCCCACCATGAATGCAGAGATCCCATCACAAGTGCAGAGATCCCATCACAAGTGCAGAGATCCCACCACAAGTACAAAGATCCCATCACAAGTAGAGAGATCCCACTATGAGTGCAGAGATACCACCACAAGTGCAGAGATCCCACCATGAATGCACAGATCCCACCATGAGTGCAGAGATCCCATCACAAGTGCAAGGATCCCATCATAAGTGCAGAGATCCCATCACAAGTAGAGAGATCCCACTATGAGTGCAGAGATCCCACCACAAGTGCAGAGATCCCATCATGAGTACAGAGATCCTATCTCAAGTGCAGAGATCCCACCATGAGTGCAGAGATCCCATCACATGTGCAGAGATCCCATCATAAGTGCAGAGATCCCACCACACATGCAGATATCCCACCATCAATGCAGAGATCCTATCACAAGTGAAGAGATCCCACCACAAGTGCAAAGATCCCAGCATCAGTCCAGAGTTCTCACCACACATGCAGAGATCCCACCATGAATGCAGAGATCCTATCACAAGTGCAGAGATCCCATCCCAAGTGCAAAGATCCCACCATAAGTGCAGAGATCTCATCACAAGTGCAAAGATCCCACCATAATGCATAGATCCCATCACAAGTGCAGAGATCCCACCATGAGTATAGAGATCCCACCACATGTGCAGAGATCCCACCACAAGTGCAGAGATCCCACCACAAGTGAAGAGATCCCACTATGAGGATAGAGATCCCACGACAAGTGCAAAGATCCCACCATGAGTGCATAGATCCCACCACATGTGCAGAGATCCCATCACAAGTGTAGAGATCCCACCACAAGTGCAGAGATCCCACCATGAATGAAAAGATCCCAACACCAGTGCAGAGATCCCATCACAAGTGCAGAGATCCCACCACAAGTAAAGAGATCCCATCACAAGTACAGAGATCCTACCATGAGTGCAGAGATCCCATCATAAGTGCAGAGATCCCACCACAAGTGCAGATATCCCATCACAAGTAGTGAGATCCCACTATGAGTGCAGAGATCCCACCATGAGTGCAGATACACCATCACAAGTACAAAGATCCCACCATGAGTGCAGAGATCCCACCATAAGTGCAGAGATCCTATCACAAGTAGAGAGATCCCACTATGAGTGCAGAGATCCCACCACAAGTGCAGAGATCCCACCATGAGTGCAAAGATCCCATCACAAGTGCAGAGATCCCATCATAAGTAGAGAGATCCCACTATGAGTACACAGATCCCAACATGAGTGCAGATATCCCATCACAAGTGCAGAGATCCCACCACAAATGTAGAGATCTCATCACAAGTAGAGAGATCCCACTATGAGTATAGAGATCCCACTATAAGTGCAAATAACCCACCATAAGTGCAGATATCCCATCACAAGTGCAGAGATCCCATCACGAGTGCAGAGATCCCACCACAAGTGCAGAGATCCCACCATGAGTGCAGAGATCCCATCACAAGTAGAGAGATCCCACTATGAGTGCAGAGATCCCACTATAAGTGCAAATAACCCACCATGAGTACAGAGATCCCACCACAAGTACAGAGATCCCATCATAAGTAGAGAGATCCCACTATGAGTACACAGATCCCAACATGAGTGCAGATATCCCATCACAAGTGCAGAGATCCCACCACAAATGTAGAGATCTCATCACAAGTAGAGAGATCCCACTATGAGTATAGAGATCCCACCATAAGTGCAGAGAACCCACCATAAGTGCAGATATCCCATCACAAGTGCAGAGATCCCATCACGAGTGCAGAGATCCCACCACAAGTGCAGAGATCCCACCATGAGTGCAGAGATCCCATCACAAGTAGAGAGATCCCACTATGAGTGCAGAGATCCCACTATAAGTGCAAATAACCCACCATGAGTACAGAGATCCCACCACAAGTACAGAGATCCCATCACAAGTAGAGAGATCCCACTATGAGTGCAGAGATACCACCAAAAGTGCACAGATCCCACCATGAATGCACAGATCCCACCATGAGTGCAGAGATCCCATCACAAGTGCAAGGATCCCACCATAAAATCAGAGATCCCGTCACAAGTAGAGAGATCCCACTATGAGTGCAGAGATCCCACCACAAGTGCAGAGATCCCATCATGAGTACAGAGATCCTATCTCAAGTGCAGAGATCCCACCATGAGTGCAGAGATCCCATCACATGTGCAGAGATCCCATCATAAGTGCAGAGATCCCACCACATGTGCAGAGATCCCACCATCAATGCAGAGAACCTATCATGAGTACAGAGATCCTATCTCAAGTGCAGAGATCCCACTATGAGTGCAGTGATCCTACCATGAGTGCAGAGATCCCATCACAAATGCAGAGATCCCACCATGAATGCAGAGATCCCATCACAAGTGCAGAGATCCCATCACAAGTGCAGAGATCCCACCACAAGTACACAGATCCCATCACAAGTAGAGAGATCCCACTATGAGTGCAGAGATACCACCAAAAGTGCACAGATCCCACCATGAATGCACAGATCCCACCATGAGTGCAGAGATCCCATCACAAGTGCAAGGATCCCACCATAAAATCAGAGATCCCGTCACAAGTAGAGAGATCCCACTATGAGTGCAGAGATCCCACCACAAGTGCAGAGATCCCATCATGAGTACAGAGATCCTATCTCAAGTGCAGAGATCCCACCATGAGTGCAGAGATCCCATCACATGTGCAGAGATCCCATCATAAGTGCAGAGATCCCACCACATGTGCAGAGATCCCACCATCAATGCAGAGAACCTATCATGAGTACAGAGATCCTATCTCAAGTGCAGAGATCCCACCATGAGTGCAGATATCCCATCACATGTGCAGAGATCCCATCATAAGTACAGAGATCCTATCTCAAGTGCAGAGATCCCACCATGAGTGCAGAGATCCCATCACATGTGCAGAGATTCCATCATAAGTGCAGAGATCCCACCACAAGTGAAAGAATCCCAGCATCAGTGCAGAGATCTCACCACACATGCATAGATCCCACCATGAATGCAGAGATCCTATCACAAGTGCAGATATCTCATCACAAGTGCAACGATCCCACCATAAGTGCAGAGATCCCATCACAAGTGCAAAGATCCCACCATAAGTGCATAGATCCCATCACAAGTGCAGAGATCCCGCCATGAGTATAGAGATCCCACCACATGTGCAGAGATCCCACCACAAGTGCAGAGATCCCACCACAAGTGAAGAGATCCCACTATGAGTGCAGAGATCCCACTATGAGTGCAGAGATCCCACCACAAGTGCAGAGATCCCACCATGAGTGCATAGATCCCACCACATGTGCAGAGATCCCATCACAAGTGCAGAGATCCCACCACAAGTGCAGAGATCCCACCATGAATGCAAAGATCTCAACACCAGTGCAGAGATCCCATCACAAGTGCAGAGATCCCACCACAAGTGCAGAGATCCTACAATGAGTGCAGAGATCCCATCACAAGTGCAGAGATCCCACTACAAGTGCAGATATCCCATCACAAGTAGTGAGAACCCACTATGAGTGCAGAGATCCCACCATGAGTGCAGATATACCATCACAAGTACAAAGATCCCACCATGAGTACAGAGATCCTACCACAAGTGCAGAGATCCCATCACGAGTACAGATATCCCACCATGAGTGCAGAGATCCCACCACAAGTGCAGAGATCCCACCACAAGTGTAGAGATCCCGTCACAAGTGCAGAGATCCCACCATAAGTAGAGAGATCCCACTATGAGAGCAGAAATCCCACCACAAGTGCAGAGATCCCACCATGAGTGCAGAGATCCCACTATGAGTACAGAGATCCCACCATGAGTACAGAGATCCCACCACAAGTACAGAGATCCCATCATAAGTAGAGAGATCCCACTATAAGAACACAGATCCCAACATGAGTGCAGATATCCCATCACAAGTGCAGAGATCCCACCACAAATGTAGAGATCTCATCACAAGTAGAGAGATCCACTATGAATATAGAGATCCCACCATAAGTGCAGAGAACCCACCATAAGTGCAGAGATCCCACCACAAGTGCAGAGATCCCATCACAAGTAGAGAGATTCCACTATGAGTACACAGATCCCACCATGAGTGCTGAGATCCCATCATGAGTGCAGAGATCCCATTACAAGTGCAGGGATCCCACCACAAGTGCAGAGATCCCACCATGAGTGCAGGGATCCCATCACAAGTGCAGAGATCCCACCATGAGTGCAGAGATCCCATCACAAGTAGAAAGAGCCCACCATGAGTGCAGAGATCCCATCACAAGTGCAGAGATCCCACCATGAATGCAGAGATCCCATCACATGTGCAGAGATCCCATCACAAGTGCAGAGATCCCACCACAAGTACAACGATCCCATCACAAGTAGAGAGATCCCACTATGAGTTCAAAGATACCACCACAAGTGCAGAGATCCCACCATGAATGCACAGATCCCACCATGAGTGCAGAGATCCCATCACAAGTGCAGGGATCCCACCATGAGTGCAGAGATCCCATCAAAAGTAGAGAGATCTCACTATGAGTGCAGAGATCCCACCACAAGTGCAGTGATCCCACCATGAGTGCAGAGATCCCATCACAAAAGCAGAGATCCCATCACATTTATAGAGATCCCACCACAAGTGCAGAGATCCCATCACAAGTGCAGAGATCCCACCATGAGTGCAGAGATTCCATCACAAGTGCAGAGATCCCACCATGAGTACGGAGATCCTATCACAAGTGCAGGGATCCCACCATGAGTGCAGAGATCCCATCAAAAGTAGAGAGATCTCACTATTAGTGCAGATATCCCACCATAAGTGCAGTGATCCCACCATGAGTGCAGAGATCCCATCACAAATACAGAGATCACATCACAAGTGCAGAGATCCTACCATGAGCGCAGAGATTCCATCACAATTTAGAGAGATCCCACTATGAATGCAGAGATCTCACCATAAGTACAAAGATCCCACCATGAATGCAGAGATCCCACCATAAGTGCAGAGTTCCCACCATGAGTGCAGAGATCCCACCACAAGTGGAGACATCCCATCACAAGTGCAGAGCTCCCAACACAGGTGCAGAGATCCCACCATGAATACAGAGATCCCATCACAAGTACAGACATCCCACCACAAGTGCAGAGATCCAATCACATGTGCAGAGATCCAACCATGAGTGCAGAGATCCCATCACAAGTAGAGAGATCCTACCATGAGTGCAGTGATCCTACCACAAGGGCAGGGATCCCATCATGAGAGCAGAGATCCCATCACAAGTAAAGAGATCCCACCACAAGTGCAGAGATCCCATCACAAGTGCAGAGAGCCACCATGAGTGTAGAGATCCCATCACAAGTGCAGAGATCCCACCACAAGTGCAGAGATCCCATCACAAGTAGAGAGATCCCACTATGAGTGCAGAGATCCCACCATGAGTGCAGATACACCATCACAAGTACAAAGATCCCACCATGAGTGCAGAGATCCCACCATAAGTACAGAGATCCTACCACAAGTGCAGGGATACCATCACGAGTACAGAGATCCCATCAAGAGTGCAGAGATCCCACCACAAGTGCAGAGATCCCACCACAAGTGCAGAGATCCCATCACAAGTGCTGAGATCCCTCCATAAGAGCAGAGATCCCATCACAAGTGCAGAGATCCCACCATAAGTAGAGAGATCCCACTATGAGTGCAGAGATACTACCATGAGTGCAGAGATCCCATCACAAGTAGAGAGATCCCACTATGACTACAGAGATCCCACCACAAGTGCAGAGATCCCATCATGAGTGCAGAGATCCCATCACAAGTGCAGAAATCCCACCATGAGTATAGAGATCCCACCACAAGTGCAAAGATCCCAGCATCAGTGCAGAGATCTCACCACACATGCAGAGATCCCACCATGAATGCAGAGATCCCATCACAAGTGCAGAGATCCCATCACAAGTGCAGAGATCCCACCACAAGTACAAAGATCCCATCACAAGTAGAGAGATCCCACTATGAGTGCAGAGATACCACCACAAGTGCAGAGATCCCACCATGAATGCACAGATCCCACCATGAGTGCAGAGATCCCATCACAAGTGCAAGGATCCCATCATAAGTGCAGAGATCCCATCACAAGTAGAGAGATCCCACTATGAGTGCAGAGATCCCACCACAAGTGCAGAGATCCCATCATGAGTACAGAGATCCTATCTCAAGTGCAGAGATCCCACCATGAGTGCAGAGATCCCATCACATGTGCAGAGATCCCATCATAAGTGCAGAGATCCCACCACACATGCAGAGATCCCACCATCAATGCAGAGATCCTATCACAAGTGAAGAGATCCCACCACAAGTGCAAAGATCCCAGCATCAGTCCAGAGTTCTCACCACACATGCAGAGATCCCACCATGAATGCAGAGATCCTATCACAAGTGCAGAGATCCCATCCCAAGTGCAAAGATCCCACCATAAGTGCAGAGATCTCATCACAAGTGCAAAGATCCCACCATAATGCATAGATCCCATCACAAGTGCAGAGATCCCACCATGAGTATAGAGATCCCACCACATGTGCAGAGATCCCACCACAAGTGCAGAGATCCCACCACAAGTGAAGAGATCCCACTATGAGGATAGAGATCCCACGACAAGTGCAGAGATCCCACCATGAGTGCATAGATCCCACCACATGTGCAGAGATCCCATCACAAGTGTAGAGATCCCACCACAAGTGCAGAGATCCCACCATGAATGAAAAGATCCCAACACCAGTGCAGAGATCCCATCACAAGTGCAGAGATCCCACCACAAGTAAAGAGATCCCATCACAAGTACAGAGATCCTACCATGAGTGCAGAGATCCCATCATAAGTGCAGAGATCCCACCACAAGTGCAGATATCCCATCACAAGTAGTGAGATCCCACTATGAGTGCAGAGATCCCACCATGAGTGCAGATACACCATCACAAGTACAAAGATCCCACCATGAGTGCAGAGATCCCACCATAAGTGCAGAGATCCTATCACAAGTAGAGAGATCCCACTATGAGTGCAGAGATCCCACCACAAGTGCAGAGATCCCACCATGAGTGCAAAGATCCCATCACAAGTGCAGAGATCCCATCATAAGTAGAGAGATCCCACTATGAGTACACAGATCCCAACATGAGTGCAGATATCCCATCACAAGTGCAGAGATCCCACCACAAATGTAGAGATCTCATCACAAGTAGAGAGATCCCACTATGAGTATAGAGATCCCACTATAAGTGCAAATAACCCACCATAAGTGCAGATATCCCATCACAAGTGCAGAGATCCCATCACGAGTGCAGAGATCCCACCACAAGTGCAGAGATCCCACCATGAGTGCAGAGATCCCATCACAAGTAGAGAGATCCCACTATGAGTGCAGAGATCCCACTATAAGTGCAAATAACCCACCATGAGTACAGAGATCCCACCACAAGTACAGAGATCCCATCATAAGTAGAGAGATCCCACTATGAGTACACAGATCCCAACATGAGTGCAGATATCCCATCACAAGTGCAGAGATCCCACCACAAATGTAGAGATCTCATCACAAGTAGAGAGATCCCACTATGAGTATAGAGATCCCACCATAAGTGCAGAGAACCCACCATAAGTGCAGAGATCCCGCCACAAGTGCAGAGATCCCATCACAAGTAGAGAGATTCCACTATGAGTACACAGATCCCACCATGAGTGCAGAGATCCCATCACGAGTGCAGAGATCCCATCACAAGTGCAGAGATCCCATCACAAGTGTAGAGATCTCACCATGAGTGCAGGGATCCCATCACAAGTGCAGAGATCCCACCATGAGTGCAGAGATCCCATCACAAGTAGAAAGAGCCCACCATAAGTGCAGAGATCCCATCACAAGTGCAGAGATCCCACCATGAATGCAGAGATCCCATCACAAGTGCAGAGATCCCATCACAAGTGCAGAGATCCCACCACAAGTACAAAGATCCCATCACAAGTAGAGAGATCCCACTATGAGTGCAGAGATACCACCACAAGTGCAGAGATCCCACCATGAATGCACAGATCCCACCATGAGTGCAGAGATCCCATCACAAGTGCAGGGATCCCACCATGAGTGCAGAGTTTCCATCAAAAGTAGAGAGATCTCACTATGAGTGCAGAGATCCCACCACAAGTGCAGTGATCCCACCATGAGTGCAGAGATCCCATCACAAAAGCAGAGATCCCATCAAAAGTATAGAGATCCCACCACAAGTGCAGAGATCCCATCACAAGTGCAGAGATCCCACCATGAGTGCAGAGATCCCATCACAAGTGCAGAGATCCCATAATGAGTATGGGGATCCTATCACAAGTGCAGGGATCCCACCATGAGTGCAGAGATCCCATCAAAAGTAGAGATATCTCACTATGAGTGCAGAGATACCACCACAAGTGCAGAGATCCCACCATGAATGCACAGATCCCACCATGAATGCAGATATCCCATCACAAGTGCAGATATCCCATCACAAGTGCAGAGATCCCACCACAAGTACAAAGATCCCATCACAAGTAGAGAGATCCCACTATGAGTGCAGAGATACCACCACAAGTGCAGAGATCCCACCATGAATGCACAGATCCCACCATGAGTGCAGAGATCCCATCACAAGTACAAGGATCCCACCATACGTGCAGAGATCCCATCACAAGTAGAGAGATCCCACTATGAGTGCAGAGATCCCACCACAAGTGCAGAGATCCCACCATGAGTGCAAAGATCCCATCACAAGTGCGGAGATCCCATCATAAGTAGAGAGATCCCACTATGAGTACACAGATCCCAACATGAGTGCAGATATCCCATCACAAGTGCAGAGATCCCACCACAAATGTAGAGATCTCATCACAAGTAGAGAGATCCCACTATGAGTATAGAGATCCCACTATAAGTGCAAATAACCCACCATAAGTGCAGATATCCCATCACAAGTGCAGAGATCCCATCACGAGTGCAGAGATCCCACCACAAGTGCAGAGATCCCACCATGAGTGCAGGGATCCCATCACAAGTGCAGGGATCCCACCATGAGTGCAGAGATCCCATCAAAAGTAGAGAGATCTCACTATGAGTGCAGAGATCCCACCACAAGTGCAGTGATCCCACCATGAGTGCAGAGATCCCATCACAAAAACAGAGATCCCATCACAAGTATAGAGATGCCACCACAAGTGCAGAGATCCCATCACAAGTGCAGAGATCCCACCATGAGTGCAGAGATCCCATCATAAGTGCAGAGATCCCACCATGAGTATGGAGATCCTATCACAAGTGCAGGGATCCCACCATGAGTGCAGAGATCCCATCAAAAGTAGAGAGATCTCACTATGAGTGCAGAGATCCCACCACAAGTGCAGTGATCCCACCATGAGTGCAGAGATCCCATCACAAATGCAGAGATCCCACCATGAATGCAGAGATCCCATCACAAGTGCAGAGATCCCATCACAAGTGCAGAGATCCCACCGCAAGTACAAAGATCCCATCACAAGTAGAGAGATCCCACTATGAGTGCAGAGATACCACCACAAGTGCAGAGATCCCACCATGAATGCACAGATCCCACCATGAGTGCAGAGATCCCATCACAAGTGCAAGGATCCCACCATAAGTGCAGAGATCCCATCACAAGTAGAGAGATCCCACTATGAGTGCAGAGATCCCACCACTAGTGCAGAGATCCCATCATGAGTACAGAGATCCTATCTCAAGTGCAGAGATCCCACCATGAGTGCAGAGATCCCATCACATGTGCAGAGATCCCATCATAAGTGCAGAGATCCCACCACACATGCAGAGATCCCACCATCAATGCAGAGATCCTATCACAAGTGAAGAGATCCCACCACAAGTGCAAAGATCCCAGCATCAGTCCAGAGTTCTCATCACACATGCAGAGATCCCACCATGAATGCAGAGATCCTATCACAAGTGCAGAGATCCCATCCCAAGTGCAAAGATCCCACCATAAGTGCAGAGATCTCATCACAAGTGCAAAGATCCCACCATAATGCATAGATCCCATCACAAGTGCAGAGATCCCACCATGAGTATAGAGATCCCACCACATGTGCAGAGATCCCACCACAAGTGCAGAGATCCCACCACAAGTGAAGAGATCCCACTATGAGGACAGAGATCCCACGACAAGTGCAGAGATCCCACCATGAGTGCATAGATCCCACCACATGTGCAGAGATCCCATCACAAGTGTAGAGATCCCACCACAAGTGCAGAGATCCCACCATGAATGCAAAGATCCCAACACCAGTGCAGAAATCCCATCACAAGTGCAGAGATCCCACCACAAGTAAAGAGATCCCATCACAAGTACAGAGATCCTACCATGAGTGCAGAGATCCCATCATAAGTGCAGAGATCCCACCACAAGTGCAGATATCCCATCACAAGTAGTGAGATCCTACTATGAGTGCAGAGATCCCACCATGAGTGCAGATACACCATCACAAGTACAAAGATCCCACCATGAGTGCAGAGATCCCACCATAAGTGCAGAGATCCTACCACAAGTGCAGAGATCCCATCACGAGTGCAGAGATCCCACCATGAGTGCAAAGATTCCCATCACAAGTGCAGAGATCCCACCATGAGTGCAGGGATCCCATCACAAGTGCAGAAATCCCACCATGAGTGCAGAGATCCGATCACAAGTGCAGAGATCCCACCATGAGTGCAGAGATCCCATCAAAAGTAGAGAGATCTCACTATGAGTGCAGAGATCCCACCACAAGTGCAGTGATCCCACCATGAGTGCAGTGATCCCATCACAAATGCAGAGATCCCACCATGAATGCAGAGATCCCATCACAAGTGCAGAGATCCCATCACAAGTGCAGAGATCCCACCACAAGTACAAAGATCCCATCATAAGTAGAGAGATCCCACTATGAGTGCAGAGATACCACCACAAGTGCAGAGATCCCACCATGAATGCACAGATCCCACCATGAGTGCAGAGATCCCATCACAAGTGCAAGGATCCCACCATAAGTGCAGAGATCCCATCACAAGTAGAGAGATCCCACTATGAGTGCAGAGATCCCACCACAAGTGCAGAGATCCCATCATGAGTACAGAGATCCTATCTCAAGTGCAGAGATCCCACCATGAGTGCAGAGATCCCATCACATGTGCAGAGATCCCATCATAAGTGCAGAGATCCCACCACACGTGCAGAGATCCCACCATCAATGCAGAGATCCTATCACAAGTGAAGAGATCCCACCACAAGTGCAAAGATCCCAGCATCAGTGCAGAGATCTCACCACACATGCAGAGATCCCACCATGAATGCAGAGATCCTATCACAAGTGCAGAGATCCCATCACAAGTGCAAAGATCCCACCATAAGTGCAGAGATCCCATCACAAGTGCAAAGATCCCACCGTAAGTGCATAGATCCCACCACAAGTGCAAAGATCCCAGCATCAGTGCAGAGATCTCACCACACATGCAGAGATCCCACCATGAATGCAGAGATCCCATCACAAGTGCGGAGATCCCTCCATAGGAGCAGAGATCCTATCACAAGTGCTGAGATCCCACCATAAGTAGAGAGATCCCACTATGAGAGCAGAAATCCCACCACAAGTGCAGAGATCCCACCACAAGTGCAGAGATCCCACCACAAGTGAAGAGATCCCACTATGAGTGCAGAGATCCCACCACAAGTGCAGAGATCCCATCATGAGTACAGAGATCCTATCTCAAGTGCAGAGATCCCACCATGAGTGCAGAGATTCCATCACATGTGCAGAGATCCCATCATAAGTGCAGAGATCCCACCATACATGCAGAGATCCCACCATCAATGCAGAGATCCTATCACAAGTGAAGAGATCCCACCACAAGTGCAAAGATCCCAGAATCAGTGCAGAGATCTCACCACACATGCAGAGATCCCACCATGAATGCAGACATCCTATCACAAGTACAGAGATCCCATCACAAGTACAAAGATCCCACCATACTTGCAGAGATCCCATCACAAGTGCAAAGATCCCACCGTAAGTGCATAGATCCCATCACAAGTGCAGAGATCCCACCATGAGTATAGAGATCCCATCACATGTGCAGAGATCCCACCACAAGTGCAGAGATCCCACCACAAGTGAAGAGATCCCACTATGAGTGCAGAGATCCCATCACAAGTGCAGAGATCCCACCATGAATGCATAGATCCCACCACATGTGCAGAGATCCCATCACAAGTGCAGAGATCCCACCACAAGTGCAGAGATCCCACCATGAATGCAAAGATCCCAACACCAGTGCAGAGATCCCATCACAAGTGCAGAGATCCCACCACAAGTACAGAGATCCCATCACAAGTGCAGAGATCCTACCATGAGTGCAAAGATCCCACCTCAAGTGCAGAGATCCCATCACAAGTGTGGAGATCCCTCCATAGGAGCAGAGATCCCATCACAAGTGCAGAGATCCCACAATAAGTAGAGAGAGTACAAAGATCCCACCATGAGTGCAGAGATCCCACCATAAGTGCAGAGATCCTACCACAAGTGCAGAGATCCCATCACGAGTGCAGAGATCCCACCATGAGTGCAAAGATTCCCATCACAAGTGCAGAGATCTCACCATGAGTGCAGGGATCCCATCACAAGTGCAGAAATCCCACCATGAGTGCAGAGATCCCATCACAAGTGCAGAGATCCCACCATGAGTACAGAGATCCCACTACAAGTACAGAGATCCCATCATAAGTAGAGAGATCCCACTATGAGTACACAGATCCCAACATGAGTACAGATATCCCATCACAAGTGCAGAGATCCCACCACAAATGTAGAGATCTCATCACAAATAGAGAGATCCCACTATGAGTATAGAGATCCCACCATAAGTGCAGAGAACCCACCATAAGTGCAGAGATCCAACCACAAGTGCAGAGATCCCATCACAAGTAGAGAGATTCCACTATGAGTACACAGATCCCACCATGAGTGCAGAGATCCCATCATGAGTGCAGAGATCCCATCACAAGTGCAGGGATCCCACCATGAGTGCAGAGATCCCATCAAAAGTAGAGAGACCTCACTATGAGTGCAGAGATCCCACCACAAGTGCAGTGATACCACCATGAGTGCAGAGATCCCATCACAAAAGCAGAGATCCCATCACAAGTATGGAGATCCCACCACAAGTGCAGAGATCACATCACAAGTGCAGAGATCCCACCATGAGTGCAGAGATCCCATCACAAGTGCAGAGATCCCACCATGAGTATGGAGATCCCATCAAAAGTAGAGAGATCTCACTATGAGTGCAGAGATCCCACCACAAGTGCAGTGATCCTACCATGAGTGCAGAGATCCCATCACAAATGCAGAGATCCCACCATGAATGCAGAGATCCCATCACAAGTGCAGAGATCCCATCACAAGTGCAGAGATCCCACCACAAGTACACAGATCCCATCACAAGTAGAGAGATCCCACTATGAGTGCAGAGATACCACCAAAAGTGCACAGATCCCACCATGAATGCACAGATCCCACCATGAGTGCAGAGATCCCATCACAAGTGCAAGGATCCCACCATAAAATCAGAGATCCCGTCACAAGTAGAGAGATCCCACTATGAGTGCAGAGATCCCACCACAAGTGCAGAGATCCCATCATGAGTACAGAGATCCTATCTCAAGTGCAGAGATCCCACCATGAGTGCAGAGATCCCATCACATGTGCAGAGATCCCATCATAAGTGCAGAGATCCCACCACATGTGCAGAGATCCCACCATCAATGCAGAGAACCTATCATGAGTACAGAGATCCTATCTCAAGTGCAGAGATCCCACCATGAGTGCAGAGATCCCATCACATGTGCAGAGATCCCATCATGAGTACAGAGATCCTATCTCAAGTGCAGAGATCCCACCATGAGTGCAGAGATCCCATCACATGTGCAGAGATTCCATCATAAGTGCAGAGATCCCACCACAAGTGAAAGAATCCCAGCATCAGTGCAGAGATCTCACCACACATGCATAGATCCCACCATGAATGCAGAGATCCTATCACAAGTGCAGATATCTCATCACAAGTGCAACGATCCCACCATAAGTGCAGAGATCCCATCACAAGTGCAAAGATCCCACCATAAGTGCATAGATCCCATCACAAGTGCAGAGATCCCACCATGAGTATAGAGATCCCACCACATGTGCAGAGATCCCACCACAAGTGCAGAGATCCCACCACAAGTGAAGAGATCCCACTATGAGTGCAGAGATCCCACTATGAGTGCAGAGATCCCACCACAAGTGCAGAGATCCCACCATGAGTGCATAGATCCCACCACATGTGCAGAGATCCCATCACAAGTGCAGAGATCCCACCACAAGTGCAGAGATCCCACCATGAATGCAAAGATCTCAACACCAGTGCAGAGATCCCATCACAAGTGCAGAGATCCCACCACAAGTGCAGAGATCCTACAATGAGTGCAGAGATCCCATCACAAGTACAGAGATCCTACCATGAGTGCAGAGATCCCATCATAAGTGCAGAGATCCCACCACAAGTGCAGATATCCCATCACAAGTAGTGAGATCCCACTATGAGTGCAGAGATCCCACCATGAGTGCAGATACACCATCACAAGTACAAAGATCCCACCATGAGTGCAGAGATCCCACCATAAGTGCAGAGATCCTACCACAAGTGCAGAGATCCCATCACGAGTGCAGAGATCCCACCATGAGTGCAAAGATTCCCATCACAAGTGCAGAGATCCCACCATGAGTGCAGGGATCCCATCACAAGTGCAGAAATCCCACCATGAGTGCAGAGATCCGATCACAAGTGCAGAGATCCCACCATGAGTGCAGAGATCCCATCAAAAGTAGAGAGATCTCACTATGAGTGCAGAGATCCCACCACAAGTGCAGTGATCCCACCATGAGTGCAGTGATCCCATCACAAATGCAGAGATCCCACCATGAATGCAGAGATCCCATCACAAGTGCAGAGATCCCATCACAAGTGCAGAGATCCCACCACAAGTACAAAGATCCCATCATAAGTAGAGAGATCCCACTATGAGTGCAGAGATACCACCACAAGTGCAGAGATCCCACCATGAATGCACAGATCCCACCATGAGTGCAGAGATCCCATCACAAGTGCAAGGATCCCACCATAAGTGCAGAGATCCCATCACAAGTAGAGAGATCCCACTATGAGTGCAGAGATCCCACCACAAGTGCAGAGATCCCATCATGAGTACAGAGATCCTATCTCAAGTGCAGAGATCCCACCATGAGTGCAGAGATCCCATCACATGTGCAGAGATCCCATCATAAGTGCAGAGATCCCACCACACGTGCAGAGATCCCACAATCAATGCAGAGATCCTATCACAAGTGAAGAGATCCCACCACAAGTGCAAAGATCCCAGCATCAGTGCAGAGATCTCACCACACATGCAGAGATCCCACCATGAATGCAGAGATCCTATCACAAGTGCAGAGATCCCATCACAAGTGCAAAGATCCCACCATAAGTGCAGAGATCCCATCACAAGTGCAAAGATCCCACCGTAAGTGCATAGATCCCACCACAAGTGCAAAGATCCCAGCATCAGTGCAGAGATCTCACCACACATGCAGAGATCCCACCATGAATGCAGAGATCCCATCACAAGTGCGGAGATCCCTCCATAGGAGCAGAGATCCTATCACAAGTGCCGAGATCCCACCATAAGTAGAGAGATCCCACTATGAGAGCAGAAATCCCACCACAAGTGCAGAGATCCCACCACAAGTGCAGAGATCCCACCACAAGTGAAGAGATCCCACTATGAGTGCAGAGATCCCACCACAAGTGCAGAGATCCCATCATGAGTACAGAGATCCTATCTCAAGTGCAGAGATCCCACCATGAGTGCAGAGATTCCATCACATGTGCAGAGATCCCATCATAAGTGCAGAGATCCCACCATACATGCAGAGATCCCACCATCAATGCAGAGATCCTATCACAAGTGAAGAGATCCCACCACAAGTGCAAAGATCCCAGAATCAGTGCAGAGATCTCACCACACATGCAGAGATCCCACCATGAATGCAGACATCCTATCACAAGTACAGAGATCCCATCACAAGTACAAAGATCCCACCATACTTGCAGAGATCCCATCACAAGTGCAAAGATCCCACCGTAAGTGCATAGATCCCATCACAAGTGCAGAGATCACACCATGAGTATAGAGATCCCATCACATGTGCAGAGATCCCACCACAAGTGCAGAGATCCCACCACAAGTGAAGAGATCCCACTATGAGTGCAGCGATCCCATCACAAGTGCAGAGATCCCACCATGAATGCATAGATCCCACCACATGTGCAGAGATCCCATCACAAGTGCAGAGATCCCACCACAAGTGCAGAGATCCCACCATGAATGCAAAGATCCCAACACCAGTGCAGAGATCCCATCACAAGTGCAGAGATCCCACCACAAGTACAGAGATCCCATCACAAGTGCAGAGATCCTACCATGAGTGCAAAGATCCCACCTCAAGTGCAGAGATCCCATCACAAGTGTGGAGATCCCTCCATAGGAGCAGAGATCCCATCACAAGTGCAGAGATCCCACAATAAGTAGAGAGAGTACAAAGATCCCACCATGAGTGCAGAGATCCCACCATAAGTGCAGAGATCCTACCACAAGTGCAGAGATCCCATCACGAGTGCAGAGATCCCACCATGAGTGCAAAGATTCCCATCACAAGTGCAGAGATCTCACCATGAGTGCAGGGATCCCATCACAAGTGCAGAAATCCCACCATGAGTGCAGAGATCCCATCACAAGTGCAGAGATCCCACCATGAGTACAGAGATCCCACTACAAGTACAGAGATCCCATCATAAGTAGAGAGATCCCACTATGAGTACACAGATCCCAACATGAGTGCAGATATCCCATCACAAGTGCAGAGATCCCACCACAAATGTAGAGATCTCATCACAAATAGAGAGATCCCACTATGAGTATAGAGATCCCACCATAAGTGCAGAGAACCCACCATAAGTGCAGAGATCCAACCACAAGTGCAGAGATCCCATCACAAGTAGAGAGATTCCACTATGAGTACACAGATCCCACCATGAGTAAAGAGATCCCATCATGAGTGCAGAGATCCCATCACAAGTGCAGGGATCCCACCATGAGTGCAGAGATCCCATCAAAAGTAGAGAGACCTCACTATGAGTGCAGAGATCCCACCACAAGTGCAGTGATACCACCATGAGTGCAGAGATCCCATCACAAAAGCAGAGATCCCATCACAAGTATGGAGATCCCACCACAAGTGCAGAGATCACATCACAAGTGCAGAGATCCCACCATGAGTGCAGAGATCCCATCACAAGTGCAGAGATCCCACCATGAGTATGGAGATCCCATCAAAAGTAGAGAGATCTCACTATGAGTGCAGAGATCCCACCACAAGTGCAGTGATCCTACCATGAGTGCAGAGATCCCATCACAAATGCAGAGATCCCACCATGAATGCAGAGATCCCATCACAAGTGCAGAGATCCCATCACAAGTGCAGAGATCTCACCACAAGTACACAGATCCCATCACAAGTAGAGAGATCCCACTATGAGTGCAGAGATACCACCAAAAGTGCACAGATCCCACCATGAATGCACAGATCCCACCATGAGTGCAGAGATCCCATCACAAGTGCAAGGATCCCACCATAAAATCAGAGATCCCGTCACAAGTAGAGAGATCCCACTATGAGTGCAGAGATCCCACCACAAGTGCAGAGATCCCATCATGAGTACAGAGATCCTATCTCAAGTGCAGAGATCCCACCATGAGTGCAGAGAACCCATCACATGTGCAGAGATCCCATCATAAGTGCAGAGATCCCACCACATGTGCAGAGATCCCACCATCAATGCAGAGAACCTATCATGAGTACAGAGATCCTATCTCAAGTGCAGAGATCCCACCATGAGTGCAGAGATCCCATCACATGTGCAGAGATCCCATCATGAGTACAGAGATCCTATCTCAAGTGCAGAGATCCCACCATGAGTGCAGAGATCCCATCACATGTGCAGAGATTCCATCATAAGTGCAGAGATCCCACCACAAGTGAAAGAATCCCAGCATCAGTGCAGAGATCTCACCACACATGCATAGATCCCACCATGAATGCAGAGATCCTATCACAAGTGCAGATATCTCATCACAAGTGCAACGATCCCACCATAAGTGCAGAGATCCCATCACAAGTGCAAAGATACCACCATAAGTGCATAGATCCCATCACAAGTGCAGAGATCCCACCATGAGTATAGAGATCCCACCACATGTGCAGAGATCCCACCACAAGTGCAGAGATCCCACCACAAGTGAAGAGATCCCACTATGAGTGCAGAGATCCCACTATGAGTGCAGAGATCCCACCACAAGTGCAGAGATCCCACCATGAGTGCATAGATCCCACCACATGTGCAGAGATCCCATCACAAGTGCAGAGATCCCACCACAAGTGCAGAGATCCCACCATGAATGCAAAGATCTCAACACCAGTGCAGAGATCCCATCACAAGTGCAGAGATCCCACCACAAGTGCAGAGATCCTACAATGAGTGCAGAGATCCCATCACAAGTGCAGAGATCCCACTACAAGTGCAGATATCCCATCACAAGTAGTGAGAACCCACTATGAGTGCAGAGATCCCACCATGAGTGCAGATATACCATCACAAGTACAAAGATCCCACCATGAGTACAGAGATCCTACCACAAGTGCAGAGATCCCATCACGAGTACAGATATCCCACCATGAGTGCAGAGATCCCACCACAAGTGCAGAGATCCCACCACAAGTGTAGAGATCCCGTCACAAGTGCAGAGATCCCACCATAAGTAGAGAGATCCCACTATGAGAGCAGAAATCCCACCACAAGTGCAGAGATCCCACCATGAGTGCAGAGATCCCACTATGAGTACAGAGATCCCACCATGAGTACAGAGATCCCACCACAAGTACAGAGATCCCATCATAAGTAGAGAGATCCCACTATAAGAACACAGATCCCAACATGAGTGCAGATATCCCATCACAAGTGCAGAGATCCCACCACAAATGTAGAGATCTCATCACAAGTAGAGAGATCCACTATGAATATAGAGATCCCACCATAAGTGCAGAGAACCCACCATAAGTGCAGAGATCCCACCACAAGTGCAGAGATCCCATCACAAGTAGAGAGATTCCACTATGAGTACACAGATCCCACCATGAGTGCTGAGATCCCATCATGAGTGCAGAGATCCCATTACAAGTGCAGGGATCCCACCACAAGTGCAGAGATCCCACCATGAGTGCAGGGATCCCATCACAAGTGCAGAGATCCCACCATGAGTGCAGAGATCCCATCACAAGTAGAAAGAGCCCACCATGAGTGCAGAGATCCCATCACAAGTGCAGAGATCCCACCATGAATGCAGAGATCCCATCACATGTGCAGAGATCCCATCACAAGTGCAGAGATCCCACCACAAGTACAACGATCCCATCACAAGTAGAGAGATCCCACTATGAGTTCAAAGATACCACCACAAGTGCAGAGATCCCACCATGAATGCACAGATCCCACCATGAGTGCAGAGATCCCATCACAAGTGCAAGGATCCCACCATAAAATCAGAGATCCCGTCACAAGTAGAGAGATCCCACTATGAGTGCAGAGATCCCACCACAAGTGCAGAGATCCCATCACAAGTGCAGAGATCCCACCACAAGTACACAGATCCCATCACAAGTAGAGAGATCCCACTATGAGTGCAGAGATCCCATCATGAGTACAGAGATCCTATCTCAAGTGCAGAGATCCCACCATGAGTGCAGAGATCCCATCACATGTGCAGAGATCCCATCATAAGTGCAGAGATCCCACCACATGTGCAGAGATCCCACCATCAATGCAGAGAACCTATCATGAGTACAGAGATCCTATCTCAAGTGCAGAGATCCCACTATGAGTGCAGTGATCCTACCATGAGTGCAGAGATCCCATCACAAATGCAGAGATCCCACCATGAATGCAGAGATCCCATCACAAGTGCAGAGATCCCATCACAAGTGCAGAGATCCCACCACAAGTACACAGATCCCATCACAAGTAGAGAGATCCCACTATGAGTGCAGAGATACCACCAAAAGTGCACAGATCCCACCATGAATGCACAGATCCCACCATGAGTGCAGAGATCCCATCACAAGTGCAAGGATCCCACCATAAAATCAGAGATCCCGTCACAAGTAGAGAGATCCCACTATGAGTGCAGAGATCCCACCACAAGTGCAGAGATCCCATCATGAGTACAGAGATCCTATCTCAAGTGCAGAGATCCCACCATGAGTGCAGAGATCCCATCACATGTGCAGAGATCCCATCATAAGTGCAGAGATCCCACCACATGTGCAGAGATCCCACCATCAATGCAGAGAACCTATCATGAGTACAGAGATCCTATCTCAAGTGCAGAGATCCCACCATGAGTGCAGAGATCCCATCACATGTGCAGAGATCCCATCATGAGTACAGAGATCCTATCTCAAGTGCAGAGATCCCACCATGAGTGCAGAGATCCCATCACATGTGCAGAGATTCCATCATAAGTGCAGAGATCCCACCACAAGTGAAAGAATCCCAGCATCAGTGCAGAGATCTCACCACACATGCATAGATCCCACCATGAATGCAGAGATCCTATCACAAGTGCAGATATCTCATCACAAGTGCAACGATCCCACCATAAGTGCAGAGATCCCATCACAAGTGCAAAGATCCCACCATAAGTGCATAGATCCCATCACAAGTGCAGAGATCCCGCCATGAGTATAGAGATCCCACCACATGTGCAGAGATCCCACCACAAGTGCAGAGATCCCACCACAAGTGAAGAGATCCCACTATGAGTGCAGAGATCCCACTATGAGTGCAGAGATCCCACCACAAGTGCAGAGATCCCACCATGAGTGCATAGATCCCACCACATGTGCAGAGATCCCATCACAAGTGCAGAGATCCCACCACAAGTGCAGAGATCCCACCATGAATGCAAAGATCTCAACACCAGTGCAGAGATCCCATCACAAGTGCAGAGATCCCACCACAAGTGCAGAGATCCTACAATGAGTGCAGAGATCCCATCACAAGTGCAGAGATCCCACTACAAGTGCAGATATCCCATCACAAGTAGTGAGAACCCACTATGAGTGCAGAGATCCCACCATGAGTGCAGATATACCATCACAAGTACAAAGATCCCACCATGAGTACAGAGATCCTACCACAAGTGCAGAGATCCCATCACGAGTACAGATATCCCACCATGAGTGCAGAGATCCCACCACAAGTGCAGAGATCCCACCACAAGTGTAGAGATCCCGTCACAAGTGCAGAGATCCCACCATAAGTAGAGAGATCCCACTATGAGAGCAGAAATCCCACCACAAGTGCAGAGATCCCACCATGAGTGCAGAGATCCCACTATGAGTACAGAGATCCCACCATGAGTACAGAGATCCCACCACAAGTACAGAGATCCCATCATAAGTAGAGAGATCCCACTATAAGAACACAGATCCCAACATGAGTGCAGATATCCCATCACAAGTGCAGAGATCCCACCACAAATGTAGAGATCTCATCACAAGTAGAGAGATCCACTATGAATATAGAGATCCCACCATAAGTGCAGAGAACCCACCATAAGTGCAGAGATCCCACCACAAGTGCAGAGATCCCATCACAAGTAGAGAGATTCCACTATGAGTACACAGATCCCACCATGAGTGCTGAGATCCCATCATGAGTGCAGAGATCCCATTACAAGTGCAGGGATCCCACCACAAGTGCAGAGATCCCACCATGAGTGCAGGGATCCCATCACAAGTGCAGAGATCCCACCATGAGTGCAGAGATCCCATCACAAGTAGAAAGAGCCCACCATGAGTGCAGAGATCCCATCACAAGTGCAGAGATCCCACCATGAATGCAGAGATCCCATCACATGTGCAGAGATCCCATCACAAGTGCAGAGATCCCACCACAAGTACAACGATCCCATCACAAGTAGAGAGATCCCACTATGAGTTCAAAGATACCACCACAAGTGCAGAGATCCCACCATGAATGCACAGATCCCACCATGAGTGCAGAGATCCCATCACAAGTGCAGGGATCCCACCATGAGTGCAGAGATCCCATCAAAAGTAGAGAGATCTCACTATGAGTGCAGAGATCCCACCACAAGTGCAGTGATCCCACCATGAGTGCAGAGATCCCATCACAAAAGCAGAGATCCCATCACATTTATAGAGATCCCACCACAAGTGCAGAGATACCACCATGAGTGCAAAGATCCCATCACAAGTGCGGAGATCCCATCATAAGTAGAGAGATCCCACTATGAGTACACAGATCCCAACATGAGTGCAGATATCCCATCACAAGTGCAGAGATCCCACCACAAATGTAGAGATCTCATCACAAGTAGAGAGATCCCACTATGAGTATAGAGATCCCACTATAAGTGCAAATAACCCACCATAAGTGTAGATATCCCACCACAAGTGCAGAGATCCCATCACAAGTAGAGAGATTCCACTATGAGTACACAGATCCCACCATGAGTGCAGAGATCCCATCACGAGTGCAAAGATCCCACCACAAGTGCAGAGATCCCACCATGAGTGCAGGGATCCCATCACAAGTGCAGGGATCCCACCATGAGTGCAGAGATCCCATCAAAAGTAGAGAGATCTCACTATGAGTGCAGAGATCCCACCACAAGTGCAGTGATCCCACCATGAGTGCAGAGATCCCATCACAAAAGCAGAGATCCCATCACTAGTATAGAGATCCCACCACATGTGCAGAGATCCCATCACAAGTGCAGAGATCCCACCATGAGTGCAGAGATCCCATCATAAGTGCAGAGATCCCACCATGAGTATGGAGATCCTATCACAAGTGCAGGGATCCCACCATGAGTGCAGAGATCCCATCAAAAGTAGAGAGATCTCACTATGAGTGCAGAGATCCCACCACAAGTGCAGTGATCCCACCATGAGTGCAGAGATCCCATCACAAATGCAGAGATCCTACCATGAATGCAGAGATCCCATCACAAGTGCAGAGATCCCATCACAAGTGCAGAGATCCCACCACAAGTACAAAGATCCCATCACAAGTAGAGAGATCCCACTATGAGTGCAGAGATACCACCACAAGTGCAGAGATCCCACCATGAATGCACAGATCCCACCATGAGTGCAGAGATCCCATCACAAGTGCAAGGATCCCACCATAAGTGCAGAGATCCCATCACAAGTAGAGAGATCCCACTATGAGTGCAGAGATCCCACCACAAGTGTAGAGATCCCACCATGAGTGCAGAGATCCCATCACATGTGCAGAGATCCCATCATAAGTGCAGAGATCCCACCACACATTCAGAGATCCCACCATCAATGCAGAGATCCTATCACAAGTAAAGAGATCCCACCACAAGTGCAAAGATCCCAGCATCAGTCCAGAGTTCTCACCACACATGCAGAGATCCCACCATGAATGCAGAGATCCTATCACAAGTGCAGAGATCCCATCCCAAGTGCAAAGATCCCACCATAAGTGCAGAGATCTCATCACAAGTGCAAAGATCCCACCATAATGCATAGATCCCATCACAAGTGCAGAGATCCCACCATGAGTATAGAGATCCCACCACATGTGCAGAGATCCCACCACAAGTGCAGAGATCCCACCACAAGTGAAGAGATCCCACTATGAGGACAGAGATCCCACGACAAGTGCAGAGATCCCACCATGAGTGCATAGATCCCACCACATGTGCAGAGATCCCATCACAAGTGTAGAGATCCTACCACAAGTGCAGAGATCCCACCATGAATGCAAAGATCCCAACACCAGTGCAGAGATCCCATCACAAGTGCAGAGATCCCACCACAAGTAAAGAGATCCCATCACAAGTACAGAGATCCTACCATGAGTGCAGAGATCCCATCATAAGTGCAGAGATCCCACCACAAGTGCAGATATCCCATCACAAGTAGTGAGATCCCACTATGAGTGCAGAGATCCCACCATGAGTGCAGATACACCATCACAAGTACAAAGATCCCACCATGAGTGCAGAGATCCCACCATAAGTGCAGAGATCCTACCACAAGTGCAGAGATCCCATCACGAGTGCAGAGATCCCACCATGAGTGCAAAGATTCCCATCACAAGTGCAGAGATCTCACCATGAGTGCAGGGATCCCATCACAAGTGCAGAAATCCCACCATGAGTGCAGAGATCCCATCACAAGTGCAGAGATCCCACCATGAGTACAGAGATCCCACTACAAGTACAGAGATCCCATCATAAGTGCAGAGAACCCACCATAAGTGCAGAGATCCAACCACAAGTGCAGAGATCCCATCACAAGTAGAGAGATTCCACTATGAGTACACAGATCCCACCATGAGTGCAGAGATCCCATCATGAGTGCAGAGATCCCATCACAAGTGCAGGGATCCCACCATGAGTGCAGAGATCCCATCAAAAGTAGAGAGACCTCACTATGAGTGCAGAGATCCCACCACAAGTGCAGTGATACCACCATGAGTGCAGAGATCCCATCACAAAAGCAGAGATCCCATCACAAGTATGGAGATCCCACCACAAGTGCAGAGATCACATCACAAGTGCAGAGATCCCACCATGAGTGCAGAGATCCCATCACAAGTGCAGAGATCCCACCATGAGTATGGAGATCCCATCAAAAGTAGAGAGATCTCACTATGAGTGCAGAGATCCCACCACAAGTGCAGTGATCCTACCATGAGTGCAGAGATCCCATCACAAATGCAGAGATCCCACCATGAATGCAGAGATCCCATCACAAGTGCAGAGATCCCATCACAAGTGCAGAGATCCCACCACAAGTACACAGATCCCATCACAAGTAGAGAGATCCCACTATGAGTGCAGAGATACCACCAAAAGTGCACAGATCCCACCATGAATGCACAGATCCCACCATGAGTGCAGAGATCCCATCACAAGTGCAAGGATCCCACCATAAAAGCAGAGATCCCGTCACAAGTAGAGAGATCCCACTATGAGTGCAGAGATCCCACCACAAGTGCAGAGATCCCATCATGAGTACAGAGATCCTATCTCAAGTGCAGAGATCCCACCATGAGTGCAGAGATCCCATCACATGTGCAGAGATCCCATCATAAGTGCAGAGATCCCACCACATGTGCAGAGATCCCACCATCAATGCAGAGAACCTATCATGAGTACAGAGATCCTATCTCAAGTGCAGAGATCCCACCATGAGTGCAGAGATCCCATCACATGTGCAGAGATCCCATCATGAGTACAGAGATCCTATCTCAAGTGCAGAGATCCCACCATGAGTGCAGAGATCCCATCACATGTGCAGAGATCCCATCATAAGTGCAGAGATCCCACCACAAGTGAAAGAATCCCAGCATCAGTGCAGAGATCTCACCACACATGCATAGATCCCACCATGAATTCAGAGATCCTATCACAAGTGCAGATATCTCATCACAAGTGCAACGATCCCACCATAAGTGCAGAGATCCCATCACAAGTGCAAAGATCCCACCATAAGTGCATAGATCCCATCACAAGTGCAGAGATCCCACCATGAGTATAGAGATCCCACCACATGTGCAGAGATCCCACCACAAGTGCAGAGATCCCACCACAAGTGAAGAGATCCCACTATGAGTGCAGAGATCCCACTATGAGTGCAGAGATCCCACCACAAGTGCAGAGATCCCACCATGAGTGCATAGATCCCACCACATGTGCAGAGATCCCATCACAAGTGCAGAGATCCCACCACAAGTGCAGAGATCCCACCATGAATGCAAAGATCTCAACACCAGTGCAGAGATCCCATCACAAGTGCAGAGATCCCACCACAAGTGCAGAGATCCTACAATGAGTGCAGAGATCCCATCACAAGTGCAGAGATCCCACTACAAGTGCAGATATCCCATCACAAGTAGTGAGAACCCACTATGAGTGCAGAGATCCCACCATGAGTGCAGATATACCATCACAAGTACAAAGATCCCACCATGAGTACAGAGATCCTACCACAAGTGCAGAGATCCCATCACGAGTGCAGATATCCCACCATGAGTGCAGAGATCCCACCACAAGTGCAGAGATCCCACCACAAGTGTAGAGATCCCATCACAAGTGCGGAGATCTATCCATAGGAGCAGAGATCCCGTCACAAGTGCAAAGATCCCACCATAAGTAGAGAGATCCCACTATGAGAGCAGAAATCCCACCACAAGTGCAGAGATCCCACCATGAGTGCAGAGATCCCACTATGAGTACAGAGATCCCACCATGAGTACAGAGATCCCACCACAAGTACAGAGATCCCATCATAAGTAGAGAGATCCCACTATAAGAACACAGATCCCAACATGAGTGCAGATATCCCATCACAAGTGCAGAGATCCCACCACAAATGTAGAGATCTCATCACAAGTAGAGAGATCCACTATGAATATAGAGATCCCACCATAAGTGCAGAGAACCCACCATAAGTGCAGAGATCCCACCACAAGTGCAGAGATCCCATCACAAGTAGAGAGATTCCACTATGAGTACACAGATCCCACCATGAGTGCTGAGATCCCATCATGAGTGCAGAGATCCAATTACAAGTGCAGGGATCCCACCACAAGTGCAGAGATCCCACCATGAGTGCAGGGATCCCATCACAAGTGCAGAGATCCCACCATGAGTGCAGAGATCCCATCACAAGTAGAAAGAGCCCACCATGAGTGCAGAGATCCCATCACAAGTGCAGAGATCCCACCATGAATGCAGAGATCCCATCACATGTGCAGAGATCCCATCACAAGTGCAGAGATCCCACCACAAGTACAACGATCCCATCACAAGTAGAGAGATCCCACTATGAGTGCAAAGATACCACCACAAGTGCAGAGATCCCACCATGAATGCACAGATCCCACCATGAGTGCAGAGATCCCATCACAAGTGCAGGGATCCCACCATGAGTGCAGAGATCCCATCAAAAGTAGAGAGATCTCACTATGAGTGCAGAGATCCCACCACAAGTGCAGTGATCCCACCATGAGTGCAGAGATCTCATCACAAAAGCAGAGATCCCATCACATTTATAGAGATCCCACCACAAGTGCAGAGATCCCATCACAAGTGCAGAGATCCCACCATGAGTGCAGAGATTCCATCACAAGTGCAGAGATCCCACCATGAGTACGGAGATCCTATCACAAGTGCAGGGATCCCACCATGAGTGCAGAGATCCCATCAAAAGTAGAGAGATCTCACTATTAGTGCAGAGATCCCACCATAAGTGCAGTGATCCCACCATGAGTGCAGAGATCCCATCACAAATACAGAGATCACATCACAAGTGCAGAGATCCTACCATGAGCGCAGAGATTCCATCACAATTTAGAGAGATCCCACTATGAATGCAGAGATCTCACCATAAGTACAAAGATCCCACCATGAATGCAGAGATCCCACCATAAGTGCAGAGTTCCCACCATGAGTGCAGAGATCCCACCACAAGTGGAGACATCCCATCACAAGTGCAGAGCTCCCAACACAGGTGCAGAGATCCCACCATGAATACAGAGATCCCATCACAAGTACAGACATCCCACCACAAGTGCAGAGATCCAATCACATGTGCAGAGATCCAACCATGAGTGCAGAGATCCCATCACAAGTAGAGAGATCCTACCATGAGTACAGTGATCCTACCACAAGGGCAGGGATCCCATCATGAGAGCAGAGATCCCATCACAAGTAAAGAGATCCCACCACAAGTGCAGAGATCCCATCACAAGTGCAGAGATCCACCATGAGTTTAGAGATCCCATCACAAGTGCAGAGATCCCACCACAAGTGCAGAGATCCCATCACAAGTAGAGAGATCCCACTATGAGTGCAGAGATCCCACCATGAGTGCAGATACACCATCACAAGTACAAAGATCCCACCATGAGTGCAGAGATCCCACCATAAGTACAGAGATCCTACCACAAGTGCAGAGATACCATCACGAGTACAGAGATCCCATCAAGAGTGCAAAGATCCCACCACAAGTGCAGAGATCCCACCACAAGTGCAGAGATCCCATCACAAGTGCTGAGATCCCTCCATAAGAGCAGAGATCCCATCACAAGTGCAGAGATCCCACCATAAGTAGAGAGATCCCACTATGAGTGCAGAGATACTACCATGAGTGCAGAGATCCCATCACAAGTAGAGAGATCCCACTATGACTACAGAGATCCCACCACAAGTGCAGAGATCCCATCATGAGTGCAGAGATCCCATCACAAGTGCAGAAATCCCACCATGAGTATATAGATCCCACCACAAGTGCAAAGATCCCAGCATCAGTGCAGAGATCTCACCACACATGCAGAGATCCCACCATGAATGCAGAGATCCCATCACAAGTGCAGAGATCCCATCACAAGTGCAGAGATCCCACCACAAGTACAAAGATCCCATCACAAGTAGAGAGATCCCACTATGAGTGCAGAGATACCACCACAAGTGCAGAGATCCCACCATGAATGCACAGATCCCACCATGAGTGCAGAGATCCCATCACAAGTGCAAGGATCCCATCATAAGTGCAGAGATCCCATCACAAGTAGAGAGATCCCGCTATGAGTGCAGAGATCCCACCACAAGTGCAGAGATCCCATCATGAGTACAGAGATCCTATCTCAAGTGCAGAGATCCCACCATGAGTGCAGAGATCCCATCACATGTGCAGAGATCCCATCATAAGTGCAGAGATCCCACCACACATGCAGAGATCCCACCATCAATGCAGAGATCCTATCACAAGTGAAGAGATCCCACCACAAGTGCAAAGATCCCAGCATCAGTCCAGAGTTCTCACCACACATGCAGAGATCCCACCATGAATGCAGAGATCCTATCACAAGTGCAGAGATCCCATCCCAAGTGCAAAGATCCCACCATAAGTGCAGAGATCTCATCACAAGTGCAAAGATCCCACCATAATACATAGATCCCATCACAAGTGCAGAGATCCCACCATGAGTATAGAGATCCCACCACATGTGCAGAGATCCCACCACAAGTGCAGAGATCCCACCACAAGTGAAGAGATCCCACTATGAGGATAGAGATCCCACGACAAGTGCAGAGATCCCACCATGAGTGCATAGATCCCACCACATGTGCAGAGATCCCATCACAAGTGTAGAGATCCCACCACAAGTGCAGAGATCCCACCATGAATGCAAAGAACCCAACACCAGTGCAGAGATCCCATCACAAGTGCAGAGATCCCACCACAAGTAAAGAGATCCCATCACAAGTACAGAGATCCTACCATGAGTGCAGAGATCCCATCATAAGTGCAGAGATCCCACCACAAGTGCAGATATCCCATCACAAGTAGTGAGATCCCACTATGAGTGCAGAGATCCCACCATGAGTGCAGATACACCATCACAAGTACAAAGATCCCACCATGAGTGCAGAGATCCCACCATAAGTGCAGAGATCCTATCACAAGTGCAGAGATCCCATCACGAGTGCAGAGATCCCACCATGAGTGCAAAGATTCCCATCCCAAGTGCAGAGATCTCACCATGAGTGCAGGGATCCCATCACAAGTGCAGAAATCCCACCATGAGTGCAGAGATCCCATCACAAGTGCAGAGATCCCACCATAAGTAGAGAGATCCCACTATGAGAGCAGAAATCCCATCATAAGTAGAGAGATCCCACTATGAGTACACAGATCCCACTATGAGTACAGAGATCCCACCATGAGTACAGAGATCCCACCACAAATGTAGAGATCTCATCACAAGTAGAGAGATCCCACTATGAGTATAGAGATCCCACCATAAGTGCTGAGATCCCATCACAAGTGCAGAGATCCCACCACAAATGTAGAGATCCCATCACAAGTAGAGAGATTCCACTATGAGTGCAGAGATCCCACCACATGTGCAGAGATCCCATCATCAATGCAGAGATCCTATCACAAGTGAAGAGATCCCACCACAAGTGCAAAGATCCCAGCATCAGTGCAGAGATCTCACCACACATGCAGAGATCCCACCATGAATGCAGAGATCCCATCACAAGTGCAGAGATCCCATCACAAGTGCAGAGATCCCACCACAAGTACAAAGATCCCATCACAAGTAGAGAGATCCCACTATGAGTGCAGAGATACCACCACAAGTGCAGAGATCCCACCATGAATGCACAGATCCCACCATGAGTGCAGAGATCCCATCACAAGTGCAAGGATCCCACCATAAGTGCAGAGATCCCATCACAAGTAGAGAGATCCCACTATGAGTGCAGAGATCCCACCACAAGTGCAGAGATCCCATCATGAGTACAGAGATCCTATCTCAAGTACAGAGATCCCACCATGAGTGCAGAGATTCCATCACATATGCAGATATCCCATCATAAGTGCAGAGATCCCACCACACATGCAGAGATCCCACCATCAATGCAGAGATCCTATCACAAGTGAAGAGATCCCACCACTAGTGCAAAGATCCCAGCATCAGTGCAGAGATCTCACCACACATGCAGAGATCCCACCATGAATGCAGAGATCCTATCACAAGTACAGAGATCCCATCACAAGTGCAAAGATCCCACCATACTTGCAGAGATCCCATCACAAGTGCAAAGATCCCACTGTAAGTGCATAGATCCCATCACAAGTGCAGAGATCCCACCATGAGTATAGAGATCCCATCACATGTGCAGAGATCCCACCACAAGTGCAGAGATCCCACCACAAGTGAAGAGATCCCACTATGAGTGCAGAGATCCCACCACAAGTGCAGAGATCCCACCATGAATGCATAGATCCCACCACATGTGCAGAGATCCCATCAAAAGTGCAGAGATCCCACCACAAGTGCAGAGATCCCACCATGAATGCAAAGATCCCAACACCAGTGCAGAGATCCCATCACAAGTGCAGAGATCCCACGACAAGTACAGAGATCCCATCACAAGTGCAGAGATCCTACCATGAGTGCAGAGATCCCACCACAAGTGCAGAGATCCCATCACAAGTGCGGAGATCCCTCCATAGGACCAGAGATCCCATCACAAGTGCAGAGATCCCACCATAAGTAGAGAGATCCCACTATGAGAGCAGAAATCCCACCACAAGTGCAGAGATCCCACCATGAGTGCAGAGATCCCACTATGAGTACAGAGATCCCACCATGAGTACAGAGATCCCACCACAAGTACAGAGATCCCATCATAAGTAGAGAGATCCCACTATGAGTACACAGATCCCAGCATGAGTGCAGATATCCCATCACATGTACAGAGATCCCACCACAAATGTAGAGATCTCATCACAAGTAGAGAGATCCCACCACTATGAGTATAGAGATCCCACCATAAGTGCAGAGAACCCACCATAAGTGCAGAGATCCCACCACAAGTGCAAAGATCCCACCATAATGCATAGATCCCATCACAAGTGCAGAGATCCCACCATGAGTATAGAGATCCCACCACATGTGCAGAGATCCCACCACATGTGCAGAGATCCCACCACAAGTGCAGAGATCCCACCACAAGTGAAGAGATCCCACTATGAGGACAGAGATCCCACGACAAGTGCAGAGATCCCACCATGAGTGCATAGATCCCACCACATGTGCAGAGATCCCATCACAAGTGTAGAGATCCCACCATGAATGCAAAGATCCCAACACCAGTGCAGAGATCCCATCACAAGTGCAGAGATCCCTCCACAAGTAAAGAGATCCCATCACAAGTACAGAGATCCTACCATGAGTGCAGAGATCCCATCATAAGTGCAGAGATCCCACCACAAGTGCAGATATCCCATCACAAGTAGTGAGATCCCACTATGAGTGCAGAGATCCCACCATGAGTGCAGATACACCATCACAAGTACAAAGATCCCATCATGAGTGCAGAGATCCTACCACAAGTGCAGAGATCCCATCACAAGTGCAGAGATCCCACCATGAGTGCAAAGATTCCCTTCACAAGTGCAGAGATCCCACCATGAGTGCAGGGATCCCATCACAAGTGCAGAAATCCCACCATGAGTGCAGAGATCCCATCAAAAGTAGAGAGATCTCACTATGAGTGCAGAGATCCCACCACAAGTGCAGTGATCCCACCATGAGTGCAGTGATCCCATCACAAATGCAGAGATCCCACCATGAATTCAGAGATCCCATCACAAGTGCAGAGATCCCACCACAAGTACAAAGATCCCATCATAAGTAGAGAGATACCACTATGAGTGCAGAGATACCACCACAAGTGCAGAGATCCCACCATGAATGCACAGATCCCACCATGAGTGCAGATATCCCATCACAAGTGCAAGGATCCCACCATAAGTGCAGAGATCCCATCACAAGTAGAGAGATCCCACTATGAGTGCAGAGATCCCACCACAAGTGCAGAGATCCCATCATGAGTACAGAGATCCTATCTCAAGTGCAGAGATCCCACCATGAGTGCAGAGATCCCATCACATGTGCAGAGATCCCATCATAAGTGCAGAGATCCCACCACACATGCAGAGATCCCACCATCAATGCAGAGATCCTATCACAAGTGAAGAGATCCCACCACAAGTGCAAAGATCCCAGCATCAGTGCAGAGATCTCACCACACATGCAGAGATCCCACCATGAATGCGGAGATCCTATCACAAGTGCAGAGATCCCA